>NW_024100557.1:0-1477500 GCF_016545835.1 Crotalus tigris
TAGGACTCGATTGGTTTGAGGCCCTGGGGATACACGTCACAGGACTCAACAGCTTACACACCCTCGACCTACAGGAAGTCTGCAAAGAATTTGCAGATGTTTTCAGCCCCCAGCTGGGCACATTCAAAGGACCCCCTGTGTCCTTAAAGCTAGACCCCCCTGTCACTCCCATTAGAATTAAAGCAAGAAGGGTCCCTTTTGCTTTAAAGAGTAAAATTGACACTGAGTTAGACAAACTGATCCAACAGGGAATTCTAGAACCTGTTGATTCCATCCCTTGGGAGACCCCCATTGTCACGCCTCTAAAGGCAAATGGGGACATTCGCATTTTTGCTGACTACAAATGCACTCTTAATAAGGCATTGCAGCAACATGCCTATCCGGTTCCTGTGGTCAGTCACATCCTGGCCTCTCTCAAGGGGGGGCGTGTTTTTGCAAAGCTTGACCTAGCTCAAGCATATCAACAGCTGCCTGTTGATAATGATGCTGCCATAGCTCAGACTATTGTGACCCACAGGGGAGCCTGTAAGGTAAAAAGGCTGCAGTTTGGAGTGACTGTCGCTCCTGGGATTTTCCAAAGCGTAATGGAAAACACACTACGGGGTATACCAGGGGTTTGCACCTACTTTGATGATGTCTTAATTGCAGGAGACTCCACACACATTCTAGCTGAAAGGCTAAGGGCTGTTCTGTTAAGATTCAGGAAGTCAGGCCTCAAGCTCAAAAAAGACAAATGCAAGATTGGAGTGCCTTCTACTGAATTTCTGGAGTTCAAAATTGATGCTGCTGGGATTCACCCTGCTGAATCCAAACTGACAGCTATTTTAGAAGCACCTAGGCCAAAGTCCAAGGCCGAACTTCAGGCCTTCCTGGGCCTCCTGAATTTCTACAATTCTTTTCTTCCACATAAAGCTAGTGTAGCTGAGCCTCTTCACAGGCTACTAGACAAACAAGCAGTGTGGCAGTGGTCACATACACATGAGGCTTTCTTTAACAAAGTCAAGGCCTTGCTCACTTCTAACAGTGTACTTGCACATTTCAACGAATCTCTTCCTGTGTGCATCGCATGTGATGCGTCCCCTTACGGTGTAGGAGCTGTCCTGAGCCACCTCAGGTCTGATGGAACTCAGGTTCCTGTTGCATATTACTCCAGAACATTGTCTTCTGCTGAGCGCAACTACGCTCAGATAGACAGGGAGGCTCTGGCTGTTGTCGCTGGAATTAAAAAATTCCACGATTTTCTCTATGGCAGGCATTTCACGGTCTTTACTGACCATAAGCCTCTGCTGGGACTGTTTACCACACGTAAGCAGACTCCCCAAATCATTTCCCCTAGAATACTTAGGTGGTCTATTTTTCTGTCTGCATATGATTTTTCTTTACTCCACAAGCCTGGGAAAGAAATGGGCCATGCTGATGGCCTCAGCAGATTGCCTCTGCCAGTAGTAGAAGCTGACCCTGCGCCAGCTGTCAACATTCTATCAATCCAAGCCTTGCCCGAGCTCCCTCTTTGTGCCAGGGATGTTGCCGCTGAAACAGGTACAGATCACACACTGTCACGTGTCCGTTCCTGGGTTTTGTCCGGTTGGCCTGAGCACTGCCCTAGTCCTGAGTTTCAGAGTTTCTGTTCCAAAAGAAACGTGTTGTCCCTTTCTCAGGGTTGTCTGCTTTGGGGAAACAGAGTTGTCATTCCCTCCTCAATGAGGACTAGGGTCTTAGAATCCCTCCACGAGGGTCATCCTGGCATTGTTTGTATGAAGGCTCTTGCACGCAGCCACTTTCGGTGGCCTGTTTTAGATAAGGATATTGAGGCTAAGGTGCATGCATGCCACCTGTGCCAACGATCTCGCCCAGAGATGCCCCAAGCTCCCGTGCATAAATGGGAGGAAACGCAGTCCCCATGGTCTAGGGTGCACATTGACTACGCTGGGCCCTTTCAGGGCCAGTTCTTCTTGGTCCTTGTTGACAGCCATTCAAAATGGCTTGATGTTGTACCTGTCTCTTCCACCACCACTGCAAAGACTATTCAGGTACTGAGGGGGATTTTTGCTGCACACGGGCTTCCAGATGTCATCGTGTCTGACAACGGCCCTCAATTCACTTCCTCCAAATTCCAAGCTTTCTTACAGGCTAACATGATTCGTCATGCCACGTCTGCACCCTTCCACCCGTCCACCAACGGTATGGCTGAACGTATGGTGCGCATCACGAAGGACGCATTGAAAAGACTCACCTATGGGGACTGGCATCACAGGTTGGCTGACTTTCTCCTTTCTTATCGCACCACACCGTCCACTTCTACAGGGAGAAGCCCAGCTGAACTTCGTTGGGGGCGTCAACTTACTCCTCAACTTGACCGGTTGCATCCGGACAGACTGCCTTCATCTACCTCACATCCTAGGGCACCTAGACAACTACTTGTGGGTGCCCCGGTTTGGGCTCGCAATTACGGGCCTGGTCATAACTGGGTCCCCGCTTTCTATTTCCAGGGTCACAGGTCCTCTCTCCTACGAGGTTGTCCTGGACAACGGTCGTGTCCTGCGTCGGCACATCGACCAACTCCGCCCTAGGCGGGACTTTTCAGATGAGACTCCTGGGTCTTTTCCAGGGGGGGAGGGGGGGACCCTTTGGAGCAAAGGGAAGGGCACGAGCTGCTGCCCATCTCCACTGATGGAGCCACAAACAGCCCATCCCAGGGTTCCGCAATTGCTCCGAAAAGGAATTCATGGAGCTTACCCACACAACAGGCACTCACGCCTACTCCAGCCAGGGAGTCACCCCGGGGGCATACTCACCTTCCACACACATCACACAGCACTCCAGTCACGGAGGATACCCAGGGGCATCCCAACAAATCATTCTCCGCAAGAGAGCTGGCACACAATCCCCAAGGTTGGCCTGACCTTACCCCAAATTCTACAGGGGGTCAAACATACAGGGAGGTGGTCGAGGAACCAAGTCCCGACTACAACACCTCTAGCCCAAATCAGGGAATAACTGAGTTTTGGGAAAGTACAGAAACCCACACAAGCCCGGACACAGAACGGGGTTCAGGGAATGGTCAGCCTCCTGACAAGTCTTGGACAGACCTAGGAGGTTCAACAGAGACGCCCAGCAGTGGCTATCACTTCAATGGGCCCGAGGGTCTACAGCTAGGCAGGTCAACCAGGTCACAAAGTGACAGAAGCCCTGGCCTGACGAGCCCGGTGGGCAAGCAAGCAGGCCAGGCATCAGGGCACAGTCCTTGGAAGGCACCAAGGCAAAATAAGGAGAACAGGCTCACATCTCCCTCCAGTCAGGGAACTCATGCTAGTAACCCAGAGCTGAGAAGGTCATAGAGAGCAAAGAAGTCTCCTAAATACTTAGAGGATTACATAACATTGCTGGCTAAACAAAAGCCAGGTAACGATAGGAGCACTGAGAAGCAGAACACTGTATAAAATAAATGTTTATATGTTGGTAGTAGTTTTAGCCCGGGGGAAAGGGGTGTTATGTCCCGAGCCTTGCAAACGGCTCGGGCGTTTGCAGGCAGTCCCAGGCAGGTGCAAAGCTGCCCGGGACCAGACAGGCTGTCACCAGCGCCGTGCGCATGCGCGGGTGCTGGTGCGGGAAAAGTAACACATTTACCCGGGAAGCGTCTATATAAGAAGTTGGGAGGTTTTGGGAGCTGCTGAAGCCATCTACTTGTAAGCTGAACGCTGAATAAAGGAAACTGAGAACTTCAACTGCTTCTCGTGTCTGCTTCCCGCCAAGGACTCAACAAGCAATAACATCAAACTGCCTAAGGCCAAATGTATCCAAAATAGGATATTCTAAGTGTTGCCTCCAATGTCCAGAAGCATCACAGGCAAAAAAATTGTATCCTTCAAGTGCTTCACACTCTTGCCACAGAAGACTTCTAAGATCTTCTGCATAGATCTATACAATTAATCCTTAGCAACACAGAAAAGTTCTAAAAAGTGATAAGCATCAATATTGTTCTAATAAATTACTGGTCTCACAAGAAACTCTCTAGCAGTTGGAGAGGAATTCAACTCATAGTCTTTCACCCTTGGTCAACTAAGGTCTTGAGCTGGTCCTCCAAAACATTCTTTCAAAAATCCATCCCCTTAGATGGATTTTTAGGAAGAGACTGGACACCCATTGGTCTGAAATGGTATAGGGTTTCCTGCCTGAGTAAGGGGTTGGACTAGAAGACCTCCAAGGTCCCTTACAACATTATTATTATTATTATTATTATTATTATTATTATTATTGTTGTTGTTGTTGTTGTTGTTGTTGTTGTTGTTGTTATATCAGTGGGCCCAACCTTTCTGCCTCTGCAGACCGAAGACAGTGACAGGGGTGAAAGTGATAGTTCCACATGGGTGCTTGCAAGTTGCACAAATGAAGCTTTGCATGCTCCTGCGCGTCCCTGCCACTTGTGCGACCCTGTTCCCAATGGGCCATGGACTAATACCAGGCTTCAGACTGGAGGTTGGGGACCCTCACCTTAGATAATCAGCAATCAACTGGAATACACACACACACACACACACACACACACACACACACTTGTAAATAAATGCACAAAACCAAAACCAAAATCTAAGAGGGTGTCCCTTTCCCTTTTGGCTGCTCAGAAAGAATCTCCCAGAATAGTAGTAGTAGTAGTAGTAGTAGTAGTAGTAGTAGTAGTAGTAGTAGTAGTAGTAGTAATAATAATAATAATAATAATAATAATAATTATTATTATTATTATAATAATCCCCCAGAGAGGCACTACCTTGACGTGGTTGTGGGGCTTGTGTACTCTGAGGAAGGTGAGAGCTATGCCAGAGGTTCAACCATACTGGGCAGGTCTCATCAGAGGAGTCAGACAAAGAGTGTCTCTCCCATAAAAAATATGGTGAGACGTAAATTTCAGAATGCCATACCGGCTCGGACGTTGCCCGGGTTAACAAGGTCCGCATTAGATATTGGAGTTCCTGGATATCTGGTGAAAAATGGGTTACGGACTCAGGACTGTTGGCTGAGCAACCAGGGCCAGCAGCTGCAGAACAACTGGAAGAAAAGGTGTTTACCCGTCGCAGATACACAGTGATGGAAAACAAAGAAATAATGATCTGTTACTACAGATCAAGTCCAACAAGAAGAGGATATCTAAAACGAATGCACCAGTTCTGGAAAGAACAACATCCAGAATCAGAAATAACAGAACAGAGACTAGCAGATCAACGCCGATTTATAATACGAAATAAAGTATTCACAGAAACAGAATTGGACGAACTGCAAAGGTTTACCCAGGGCAAAGAATCAAAACCTTACCAGAAGTAATTCAGAATGTATAGGAAAACCAGGGGGAGTTGGCAATGAAGGAATCCAGCAAGATAGACACACTGTTCTCATTTGGAAAACCAACACCTCTACCTCAGGAAGAACAAACCCGCTAACTAAAGAAATAAAAGAATTGAAACAAAGAATAAACTGAGATCTAGAACAGCACACAAACAACAGAATAGGCTGCCTGCATTGAAGCTTGTTCCAAAGAAACAGCTAGCACAAGCATTAAAAGATGCAAATACTGCAATATCAAGTATAAGCACCAATTCACTGCAAGAAACAAACCAACTAATGTACAGCACAGCTGCAGTTATAAATGAATACCTGGGATGCAAAATCAACAAAGAAGAAAAACAAACAAACAGTGCACCAGAAAAATGGAAGGTTAGACTAGAAAATAAGATCAGCAAGTTAAGATCACATGCAAGCAAGCTAGAACAGATGAAAGAAAAGAAGCTGAAGAACAAGAAGACCAAAGAATACCTAATCAAGAAATACCACTTAGAAACAAGGAAGATCAAGGAAGCACTGGAAATAATAAAGCAACAAATAACAGCTATAGCCAGGAAAATCATAGATATGAAGCTCGAATTGCAAACTATAGGCAGAACCTCCAATTTCAATCCAATCAGAAAACGTTTCTACCAATCCATCAATGGAGAAACTGCAAGGAATCAGTCAGTACCTGACAAGGAAGAAACAGTGCAGTTCTGGAAGCAGATATGGTATAACCCAAAGAAATACAACAAGGATGCAGCTTGGTTAAAAGATGTGGATGCAAATAAAACAGAAGTTGAAAATGAAAGAACTAGTAATAACAACAACAATGGTAGAAAAAAGAGCAAAGAAAATCAAAAATTGGTCAGCACCAGGTGAAGATGAACTGCATGGGTTTTGGTTGAAACATCTAACTGTTATACACCCACTCATTGCCAAGCAGTTCAACAATATACTACAAGGAGGAGAAATTGAAAAGTGGCTAACAACTGGGAAAACCTACCTAATAATGAAAAATCCAGCAAAAGGGGCAACACCAGGCAACTACAGGCCAATTACCTGTTTACCAACAACTTTCAGATTACTAACTGGTGTGGTAGCTGATGCAGTACAACAGCATCTAGTTGAAAACAGTCTCTTTCCACCTGAGCAGAAAGGAAACCGGCCCAATAGCAGAGGAACAAAAGATCAACTCCTAATAGACAAAATGATCTTGGAAAACTGCAAGAGAAGGAAGACCAACCTGAATGTGGCATAGATTGACTACAAAAAGGCATTTGACTCTCTGCCACATGATTGGATAACAAAGTGCCTAGAAATAACAGGAGTCAGTAGAAACATCAGAAAATTTGTGCAAAGATCGATGGCACAATGGAAGACAAAGTTGCAGATCAATGGTGAGAAGCTGGGAGAGGTTAATATCAAGAGAGGAATATTTCAAGGAGATTCATTATCACCATTACTATTTGTTATTGCACTGTTTCCTCTGTCAACAATACTGAATAACTCAGGACATGGCTATCAAACATCAAAAACATCTGCCAGACTATCCCACCTCCTTTACATGGATGATCTGAAGCTGTATGGAAAAACATCATCTGAAATAGAATCGCTGCTCAACACTGTTCGTATATATAGCCAAGATATTGTAATGGAGTTTGGCTTGGACAAATGTGCCACACTTACTATCAAACAAGGAAAAATAGTGAAAACTGAAGGAATCAAGATGCCCCACGAAAATAACATTAAGAGTCTGGATGAGGAAGAGTACTACAAATACTTGGGTATCCTTCAAGCTGACAACATCAAGCACACTGAAGTCAAGAAAAAGATTAGAGGTGAATACATCAAGAGAGTGAAGAAGATCTTAAAATCCAAACTCAATGGAGGAAATACCATAAAGGCAATCAACACCTGGGCAATCCCAGTCATTAGGTACACAGCTGGAATAGTGGACTGGACTCAAGCAGAACTAAAAGCAATGGATAGGCAGACCAGAAAAATAATGACAATGAATCATGCCCTTCATCCACGCAGTGACATTGATAGACTTTATCTACCAAGGCAAATAGGTGGGCGTGGAATGCTACAAGTACATCAGATGGTTGAAGAAGAAAAAATGGCTTTGGAAGAATATCTGAAGAACAATGATGAAGATGCACTGAAATTAGTATATCAGGAAGGCTTACTAACTACTGGAGAGACCAAACTGGCCTACAAGAAAGACCAAATGAAGAACAGAATAGAGGCATGGGAAGACAAAGCACTACATGGCCAATACATGAAAAAAATAGCTGGGAAAGCAGATAATAATAAAACCTGGCAATGGCTAAGAGCAGGAAAATTGAAGAAAGAGACCGAGGGACTAATTCTGGCTGCACAAGACCAAGCCTTAAGGACAAATGCATACAAAGTCAAAATTGAGAAGACAGCAACAGACAGTAAGTGCCGCCTATGCAAAGAAGCTGAAGAAACAGTGGACCACTTGGTAAGCTGTTGCAAGAAGATTGCACAAACTGATTACAAGCAGCGGCATGACAAAGTAGCAACAATGGTGCATTGGAAGATCTGCAAAAAATATCATTTGCCTGTAAGCAAAAACTGGTGGAATCATAAAATAGAGAAAGTCATAGAAAATGATAAAATTAAACTGCTCTGGGACTTCAGAATTCAAACAGACAAGCACCTGCAACATAACACCCCAGACTTAACAATTGTCGATAAGAAAGACAAAAAAGTCTGGATAGTGGATGTGGCAGTGCCTGGAGATAGCAGAATAGAAGAGAAAGAACTGGAGAAGATAACAAAATACAAAGACCTACAAATAGAAATAGAAAGACTGTGGCAAAAGCAAGCAAGGGTAGTACCAATAGTAATAGGCTCCTTGGGTGCAATCCCAAAACAACTGGAGCACCACTTGAACACCATTGGCATTGACAAATTCGCTATTAGTCAATTGCAAAAGGCGGCCTTATTAGGAACTGCTTCCATCCTGCGACGATATCTGTAATACCATCAAACATCCACATCTGCCTATCCCAGGTCCTGGGTAAGGACTCGATAGGTAGACAAAATGCCAAATCCAGTCTGAACATCTGGCTGACTGTGCGATGATCCATAATAATAATAATGTCATAGAAAATGATAAAATTAAACTGCTCTGGGACTTCAGAATTCAAACAGACAAGCACCTGCAACATAACACCCCAGACTTAACAATTGTCGATAAGAAAGACAAAAAAGTCTGGATAGTGGACGTGGCAGTGCCTGGAGACAGCAGAATAGACGAGAAAGAACTGGAGAAGATAACAAAATACAAAGACCTACAAATAGAAATAGAAAGACTGTGGCAAAAGCAAGCAAGGGTAGTACCAATAGTCATAGGCTCCTTGGGTGCAATCCCAAAACAACTGGAGCACCACTTGAACACCATTGGCATTGACAAATTCGCTATTAGTCAATTGCAAAAGGCGGCCTTATTAGGAACTGCTTCCATCCTGCGACGATATCTGTAATACCATCAAACATCCACATCTGCCTATCCCAGGTCCTGGGTAAGGACTCGATAGGTAGACAAAATGCCAAATCCAGTCTGAACATCTGGCTGACTGTGCGATGATCGATAATAATAATAATAATAGCAGCAGAATAGACGAGAAAGAACTGGAGAAGATAACAAAATACAAAGACCTCCAAATAGAAATAGAAAGACTGTGGCAAAAGCAAGCAAGGGTAGTACCAATAGTCATAGGCTCCTTGGGTGCAATCCCAAAACAACTGGAGCACCACTTGAACACCATTGGCATTGACAAATTCGCTATTAGTCAATTGCAAAAGGCGGCCTTACTAGGAACTGCTTCCATCCTGCGACGATACCTGTAATACCATCAAACATCCACATCTGCCTATCCCAGGTCCTGGGTAAGGACTCGATAGGTAGACAAAATGCCAAATCCAGTCTGAACATCTGGCTGACTGTGCGATGATCCACAATAATAATAATAATAATAATAATAATAATAATAATAATAATAATAATTAATGTTGGAAGGAAACTTGGAGGTCATCTTGTCCAACCCCCTGCTCAGGCAGGAAACCCTATACCATTTCAGACAAATAGCTTTCCAGTCTCTTCTTAAAAACTTCCAGTGTTGGAGCATTCAGAGCTCCTGGATGCAGGTTGTTCCACTGATTAATTGTTCTGTAAGAAAGTTTCTCCTTAGTTCTAGGTTGCTTTTCTGTTTGGTTAGTTTCCATCCATTGTTTCATGTCCTGCCTTCAGGTGCTTTGGAGAATAGCTTGACTCCCCCTTCTATGTGGCACCCCTTGAGATATTGGAACACTGCTATCATGTCACCCCTCATCCTTCTCTTCATTAGACTAGACAATTCCAGCAACTGTTCCTTATATGTTTTAGCCTCCAGTCCCCTGATAATCTTTGTTGCTCTTCTCTGTACTCTTTCTAGAGTTTCAACATCTCTTTTACATCGTGGTGACCAAAACTGGATGCAGTATTCCAATTATGGCCTTACCAAGGCATTGTAAAGTGGTATTAACACTTCACGTGATCTTGATTCTATCCGTCTGTTAATGCACCCTAGCACTGTGTTGGCTTTTTTGGCAGTTGCAGCACACTGCTGGATCGTATTTAACTGCTTGTCCACTAGGATTCCAAGATCCCTCTCATAGTTGCTACTATTGAGCAAGGTACCACCTGTGCATTTGGTTTTTCTTGCCTAAATGTAGAACCTTACTTTTTTCACCATTAAATTTCATTTTGTTAGATACTTGCTCTGTTCTTGCCTGCCAATCTGCTTTAAGTGTAGTCAGTGGCAGGATGACACAAAGTCACCCGGAATCATTCCAGCATAACGGTTTTGGCTTCTGACAGTCCTGACTCTTCCAAGTATAAGTTATTCACTGTCTATCTCTAGGACATGCCACTTATAAGAACATTAGTCCAATAGGAACTAGCTTGTGGATGCAAAACTGCTCATTATTTTTGCCTCCGTTTGGATTTTCTGCTTAAGCAGCAAGAAAGAAAGAAAGAAAAAACTGTTGTAACCAGAAATCATGTTACCGTAGTGCTTTACCATTCTGATTAATCTTTCCTTGGCCAATTTTTATTAATGATATTTGGTTCTTTACTATAAGTAATATACAATCTACAGCATATACTGTATTTACTTAAAATGCAGGAAACGTGCTAAAATAAAATGCATTTTTCCTTCTGCTGTCAGTTCTTGGTGAGCTAAGGAAGGACCATTGTCAATCAACAGTGTGCCACATATATTATTCTCATATTTCATAAGACTGTCTGCTGAAGACATTTAGAACAAATGGTCTTGGTAGGAATGGGTATATGTGCATGGGCGCATGTATATTTTATCCATAATCGCTTTCTGAAATAACAAAAAGTCTGATGACAAACTATATCATCGTCATGTTGATTTATCTCATAATAAATGGTATGACAATCCAAAAATACTATAGAATACTTGTTGCAAGTTTTAGATCTGTAGTTTGCAACTTCACAGTTTTCTTGTGCCAGTCCAAAACTAAGCTAAAACAATGGTTTAGTTTAAATTAAAATATTTAACACATTTTCCTATGAAGGAAAGAGAATGGTTTCCAGTAAGGCAGTTTATAGGATTTGATAGCTGAAGTTACAGTCAAAATGCCAAATAAATCTTCCATCCTCTGGGCTATTGTGAATCTGCAAGGGAAAAACATTTCTTTGCTACTACAGTGATATATTTCAGAGCAATATAACAGGAGGAAGCAGAGTTCAGCTTCCTGGAATTTTTGCAGGAATTAGTCTGGGGAGTAGGGATAAACATACTTCTGATGTTCCCCTATGGATCTGAAACCAATATAGAACTAAAACAAAAGTTTAGGTAGCTAGGAAATGGAAATGTGTTTGTTTTTAACTTTCCTTCATCCCAATGACATGTAAAGTGGGAATCAATGCAGACCATGGAGATATTTTGAGATTCTCTATGACAGAATTTTGAAATAGAAGATTTTAGATCTACCAGTGGTCCAAGAAACGTATACCACCACATTATTTCTGCCTATGAAACATGGAATGCAGGGTTCCATGTCTGAAAAGTGCTATAGTAGATATCCAGGAAGGTTTATTTCCAAGTGGTGATAAGGATATTGAACAGAACAAAGTTTCTGAAATGTATCAACACCTTACATTACGGCAAAGCTTTCAATTTACTGCTGTGAAAAATAGTACCTCATAGCAGAGGTGTCTTTGGAAGCCATCACTTTTGCAAAATGACAAAACCAACATCACACCATTCTGACACAAGCTCTAACCCTATCATGCATGCACCCAACATTGTGAAGCACATACAAACGAGACAGTGTTTTGTATGGCACCAGAGTAAGACTGCCTTGTCATTTGTGGCTCTACTGAGAATACCACTGCCTACTAAGCCCAAGTCATCAAGTGACATAGATTCACTTTAATTAAGTCATTAAGGCCAAGTCATTTGATTTGCTTTACCAAAGTGACAAGGCCATATACAATTCCCCTTAAAAAATGTGATTAGTCTCAAAACACTTCATGCTGTTGTTTAGAAGAAACCTTCAACTTTCTCCACCAGAAGTTGGAGAAGAGTGTGCTTCCAGAAGGGTAGATTGAATATTAGTTGCAATGTTTGCCAAATCTAGAAGACTTTCAATATGTTTCAAACTCAAACTCCACAAATTGTAGATATCCATAGTAATTTGCATACACACAGACACACACACACAGCCTGGCATACATTGATCAGCATTACAAAAGAAAAAATCCTCTCAATCTTCTTCTACAATAATCCTCAAATAAAATATTTTGGAGTAAAAGGATCTATCCTTATATTCTTCTGATCCAAGTATTCCTAAACATTTTGAAACCACACTTCCCTTTAGTGGAATCTCAATGAACGCACTTTTCCTAAAAAATCCAAACTCCTCCAGGGAATCCACTGAACAAGAAAAACAATGCAATGAAATGTTGGATAAAGTAAAGTAGATTAATTACAACAATGCAACTAAAATGTTATTCACACCTCCCCTGCACTCTCTCTGTACTTTCCCAAGAGATGTAGGCACACCTCACAATTTGGGAAACCCTGAGCTGACCTCTCTGCTCATCAATGGCTAAAGATTCATATGGTGTCACTGGCCATTTTCAACCACTCATCAAGAGAGAGTGCACAACAGGATCCATCCTGATTTTATGTTGTTTCTGGCTTTCATGGAGGGATTTTCCATTGTACAATCTTAGAGATGAGACAGCCATTGTAGCTTTGCAAAGCGGCTTTAATGAGATACTTAAGTTGCAGCTTCATTGAAACAAAACATTCTTTTGAAGCTATATGCATCTAAACTTGTATACTGGGAGATGAACAAGTCATTAGAGAAATAAAGCTGAACAAGGTAAGTATCAGTGTCAAGATTCTGGGACCCTGGAAACTGTCAATGGAGGTCAGAGGTGGGAGTTGCTGTATCTTCCCCTATCTTCTCTACCAGCTAGATCTGCTGAAAGATGTCTTTCAATGTGACCAAGGTAGAAGGATGTTGGGAGTTATAGTTCAGTAACATCTGATGTGCAGTACTTTGCCCTGTCCAACAGATCACAATTGAGTCCAATTTAGCTGCACTGAATAGCAAAATAAATTGCAAAATAAAATCTGCTTTCCAAAAGCAATTAGCTTAATTTCATAGATAAATTAAACATATTCTAATCTACTATAATTTAGCACAGTGGTTCTCAACCTTTTTAATGCCGCGACCCCCAACCGGTCGTAAATCGAAGACTACCCAATCGGTCGTAAATCGAGGACTACCCAACCGGTCGTAAGTCGAGGACTTTCCCTGCCCGGGAGCACTGCGCATGCGTGGTTCCACCCCCTGCACCAGCCAAGGCATAGCTGGCAAGCGGCAGAGACGGTGCAAGCCGACCATTGGCTGGGCCACCAGCTGGCCCAGCCCAAGGGAGGTAAGGCACCCGCCAAGGGAGGTAAGGCACCCGCCATGCGCCAGCAACCCTCCCTGCGCCCGCTGGCCTCCCACCTCCCACCCCTGGCCCTCTTTTACTTACATTTTTAATAGTTCCTCAGCAGGGAGGGGTGGAAACTTCCAGACAGCTTGCCTTCGCTACAGACAACTTGCAGCACCGTTTGCAGAATGGGACTTTTGACGGGCTCAGCAGGGCAGAGACAGCCTAGACAATTCCTATTGGCTTTTGAAAGCCAATAGAATAAAAGGGAGTAGCACAGCTAAGGAAAAGGGAAAAAAATGGCAGACTGCGTTGTTTGGCAACCCCTGTGAAATGGTCGTTTGACCCCAAATGGGGTCCCGACCCACAGGTTGAGAACCAAATTTTAGCAGAAGAAATCTTGAGAGTTCCATGTAATTTTTTCCCAGGTTTGACAACTGGGAAATAGGTTGTGATCAGTCAAATATTATACTATAAAGACAAGGAATTGAATGCAACGCTTATCTCATTCTTCTTCCTTTCCGTTTGTTTGTTAAAAATTCACTCATATGTCCACCAATCCATGAATATGCCAGTTCTGAGTAGGCATGTCTAAAACTACCTAGAACTACCCATCATTTACTGGTGACTGGTGCTTTCTTCATATCTTGCACAGCAACCTAAATTTATATTTATATTTTTTCTCCCAGGACTTGAAGAAATGGTAGCAGTGGAATACATTTTGGTTCTATTTTGTTTTGAGCTGTTTTGGTATTTTGCTTGTCTGGTCAATTGTATATTTTACATATTGGCTTTTTAATTGAAATGCTACCTGGCGTTGCTTATTTAATTATTTATTTAATTAAATTTATTATAGTAACCCACCCGGGACAGTTTGCAAAATATGGTACTAAATTAAAACAATTACAAAACAAAATGAAACAAAGTAGCCCAAACTAAAAACAAGTCTTAAAAATAGGCAGCCTATAAATAAAAACCTTACTGGAGGTTTTTAACAAGAGACTGGACAATCACTTGTCTGAAATGGTATAGGGTCTCCTGCTTGAGCAGGGGGTTGGACTAGAAGACCTCCAAAGTCCCTTCCAGCTCTGTTCTGATTGACTAAATTAAGAGCATAACACAACCCATAAATTAAATAAATGAATTTTTTTATTTTTAATAAATAAGTATTCGGTATGTATTGTTGCAGTTTACCCAGTGAGACCAAGTAATCGACTTGTAATAGCTGAAAACTAGATCCAATTTTTAGAGATCAGTACACATGGACTAGAACCCAAAAGACTATAAAACAGATTCAGCTGAATTGTAGGCATTGACAAGGAAAAAGTGCTAGATTTTCCAGAAGTGATTTAAAAATATATTATATAATGGTGTAGAGTCTTAATCAAAGCTTAATCATCTTATTAATTAAGAGCAATATTGTAATACATATTGGGCCCTTGAAGAATAATAATAATAATTATTATTATTATCGATCATCGCACAGTCAGCCAGATGTTCAGACTGGATTTGGCATTTTGTCTACCTATCGAGTCCTTACCCAGGACCTGGGATAGGCAGATGTGGATGTTTGATGGTATTACAGATATCGTCGCAGGATGGAAGCAGTTCCTAATAAGGCTGCCTTTTGCAATTGACTAATAGCGAATTTGTCAATGCCAATGGTGTTCAAGTGGTGCTCCAGTTGTTTTGGGATTGCACCCAAGGAGCCTATGACTATTGGTACTACCCTTGCTTGCTTTTGCCACAGTCTTTCTATTTCTATTTGTAGGTCTTTGTATTTTGTTATCTTCTCCAGTTCTTTCTCTTCTATTCTGCTATCTCCAGGCACTGCCACATCCACTATCCAGACTTTTTTGTCTTTCTTATCGACAATTGTTAAGTCTGGGGTGTTATGTTGCAGGTGCTTGTCTGTTTGAATTCTGAAGTCCCAGAGCAGTTTAATTTTATCATTTTCTATGACTTTCTCTATTTTATGATCCCACCAGTTTTTGCTTACAGGCAAATGATATTTTTTGCAGATCTTCCAATGCACCATTGTTGCTACTTTGTCATGCCGCTGCTTGTAATCAGTTTGTGCAATCTTCTTGCAACAGCTTACCAAGTGGTCCACTGTTTCTTCAGCTTCTTTGCATAGGCGGCACTTACTGTCTGTTGCTGTCTTCTCAATTTTGACTTTGTATGCATTTGTCCTTAAGGCTTGGTCTTGTGCAGCCAGAATTAGTCCCTCGGTCTCTTTCTTCAATTTTCCTGCTCTTAGCCATTGCCAGGTTTTATTATTATCTGCTTTCCCAGCTATTTTTTTCATGTATTGGCCATGTAGTGCTTTGTCTTCCCATGCCTCTATTCTGTTCTTCATTTGGTCTTTCTTGTAGGCCAGTTTGGTCTCTCCAGTAGTTAGTAAGCCTTCCTGATATACTAATTTCAGTGCATCTTCATCATTGTTCTTCAGATATTCTTCCAAAGCCATTTTTTCTTCTTCAACCATCTGATGTACTTGTAGCATTCCACGCCCACCTATTTGCCTTGGTAGATAAAGTCTATCAATGTCACTGCGTGGATGAAGGGCATGATTCATTGTCATTATTTTTCTGGTCTGCCTATCCATTGCTTTTAGTTCTGCTTGAGTCCAGTCCACTATTCCAGCTGTGTACCTAATGACTGGGATTGCCCAGGTGTTGATTGCCTTTATGGTATTTCCTCCATTGAGTTTGGATTTTAAGATCTTCTTCACTCTCTTGATGTATTCACCTCTAATCTTTTTCTTGACTTCAGTGTGCTTGATGTTGTCAGCTTGAAGGATACCCAAGTATTTGTAGTACTCTTCCTCATCCAGACTCTTAATGTTATTTTCGTGGGGCATCTTGATTCCTTCAGTTTTCACTATTTTTCCTTGTTTGATAGTAAGTGTGGCACATTTGTCCAAGCCAAACTCCATTACAATATCTTGGCTATATATACGGACAGTGTTGAGCAGCGATTCTATTTCAGATGATGTTTTTCCATACAGCTTCAGATCATCCATATAAAGGAGGTGGGATAGTCTGGCAGATGTTTTTGATGTTTGATAGTCATGTCCTGAGTTATTCAGTATTGTTGACAGAGGAAACAGTGCAATAACAAATAGTAATGGTGATAATGAATCTCCTTGAAATATTCCTCTCTTGATATTAACCTCTCCCAGCTTCTCACCATTGATCTGCAACTGTGTCTTCCATTGTGCCATCGATCTTTGCACAAATTTTCTGATGTTTCTACTGACTCCTGTTATTTCTAGGCACTTTATTATCCAATCATGTGGCAGAGAGTCAAATGCCTTTTTGTAGTCAATCCATGCAACATTCAGGTTGGTCTTCCTTCTCTTGCAGTTTTCCAAGATCATTTTGTCTATTAGGAGTTGATCTTTTGTTCCTCTGCTATTGGGGCGGTTTCCTTTCTGCTCAGGTGGAAAGAGATTGTTTTCAACTAGATGCTGTTGTACTGCATCAGCTACTACACCAGTTAGTAATTTGAAAGTTGTTGGTAAGCAGGTAATTGGCCTGTAGTTACCTGGTGTTGCCCCTTTTGCTGGATTTTTCATTATTAGGTAGGTTTTCCCAGTTGTTAGCCACTTTTCAATTTCTCCTCCTTGTAGTATATTGTTGAACTGTTTGGCAATGAGTGGGTGTATAACAGTTAGATGTTTCAACCAAAACCCATGCAGTTCATCTTCACCTGGTGCTGACCAATTTTTGATTTTCTTTGCTCTTTTTTCTACCATTTTTGTTGTTATTACTAGTTCTTTCATTTCAACTTCTGTTTTATTTGCATCCACCTCTTTTAACCAAGCCGCATCCTTGTTGTATTTCTTTGGGTTATCCCATATCTGCTTCCAGAACTGCACTGTTTCTTCCTTGTCAGGTACTGACTGATTCTTTGCAGTTTCTCCATTGATGGATTGGTAGAAACGTTTCTGATTGGATTGAAATTGGAGGTTCTGCCTATAGTTTGCAATTCGAGCTTCATATCTACTGATTTTCCTTGCTATAGCTGTTATTTGTTGCTTTATTATTTCCAGTGCTTCCTTGATCTTCCTTGTTTCTAAGTGGTATTTCTTGATTAGGTATTCTTTGGTCTTCTTGTTCTTCAGCTTCTTTTCTTTCATCTGTTCTAGCTTGCTTGCATGTGATCTTAACTTGCTGATCTTATTTTCTAGTCTAACCTTCCATTTTTCTGGTGCACTGTTTGTTTGTTTTTCTTTTTTGTTGATTTTGCATCCCAGGTATTCTGTTATAACTGCAGCTGTGCTGTACATTAGTTGGTTTGTTTCTTGCAATGAATTGGTGCTTATACTTGATATTGCAGTATTTGCATCTTTTAATGCTTGTGCTAGCTGTTTCTTTGGAACAAGCTTCAATGCAGGTAGCCTTATTCTGTTGTTTTTGTGCTGTTCTAGATGCTCAGTTATTCTTTGTTTCAATTCTTTTATTTCTTTAGTTAGAGGGTTTTGTTCTTCCTGAGGTAGAGGTGCCTGGTTTCCAAATGAGAACAGTTGTATATCTCTGCTAGGATTCCTTCACTGCCAACTCCCCCTGGTTTGCCTCTACATTCTGAATTACTTCTGGTAAGGCTTTGATTTCTTTGCCCTGGGTAAACCTTTGCAGTTCGTCCAATTCTGTTTCTGTGAATATTTTATTTCGTGTTATAAATCGGCGTTGATCTGCTAGTCTCTGTTCTGTTATTTCTGATTCTGGATGTTGTTCTTTCCAGAACTGGTGCATACGTTTTAGATATCCTCTTCTTGTTGGACTTGATCTGTAGTAACAGATCATTATTTCTTTGTTTTCCATCACTGTGTATCTGCGACGGGTAAACACCTTTTCTTCCAGTAGTTCTGCAGCTGCTGGCCCTGGTTGCTCAGCCAACAGTCCTGAGTCCTGTAACCCATTTTTCACCAGATATCCAGGAACTCCAATATCTAGCGCGGACCTTGTTAACCCGGGCGACGTCCGAGCCGGTATGGCATTCTGAAATTTACGTCTCACCATATTTTTTATGGGAGAGACACTCTTTGTCTGACTCCTCTGATGAGACCTGTCCAGTATGGTTGAACCTCTGGCATAGCTCTCATCTTCCTCAGAGTACACAAGCCCCACAACCACGTCAAGGTAGTGCCTCACTGGGGGAATTATTATTATTATTATTATTATTATTATTATTATTATTATTATTATTCAGATGTCCATTACACTGGGCAAATTTATCTTTTGGTCTGGTTTGCAGGCACGCAAAGCATTTGGCAGAGGTTAAAAAGTTCAATTGCAGCTTTAAAGGATGCTTGAACTTTAGGCATGAATAATGATTGATCTGCTCTTCAGTGGAATTTCAATTCCTCTTACCTCTCCACACCCCATTATTCTAATTATCTCCAACCTATTCTGGAATAAAAGTTCTTGGGTTTTTTTTTTCCAATGGGCAACTTCATTTTCATCATAATGTTCCAAATAAGTTTGTGATTTATTCTGTACCTAGTTTTTTGCTGCTGCTGATTCTGTTGCTGAATAATATAGAGACCAGCAGAACATTCACACCATCTATTACACATTTACTTTTCCCGTATCAGTTTAGGGCTATACGACAAATTCACAATAGATATCAACAGGAGCATGTTGACAGAATCTGCAAATTGGAATCTGCTGTGTTTTGCAGAAATCAAACCTGTTACCATCTGTCCTTCTCCATTCAAAACTCTAGTAAAGGTATATATTTGGGGGTGTCCAATAAAAAGTTGTTTACAAGGAAATAAGACTCTGGCTTTTAAGTAGATTGTAAGCAACAATAAATCCAGATTTTTCCCGTTTTTAACAAAATGAAATGAAATCTGTATTTGTTTTTTTTTCCATGCCTTTATTATTTTATAAATAAGTCAAGGGGGAAAACACACAAAATACTTCTCTCTCCTATTTTCCCCACAACAACCCTGTGAGGTAAGTTGGACTGAGAGACAATGACTGGCCCAAAGTTACCCAGCCCGCTAATAGTCTTGTGTCCATTTGACACCTGACAACCTTCCCTTGGGCAAAACATTGCATCATAAGACAATAGTTGAAATGCTACCCAGGGTTGCATTTATCTACCTACCTATCTATCTATCTATCTATCTATCTATCTATCTATCTATCTATCTATCTATCTATCTATCTAATTTATGTTATATTTTATTTCATTAAATTTATTATAGTCACCTACCCCAAATATAATACTATTGTAATATAATACTATGAGATGTGTGTGTGTGTGTGTGTGTGTGTGTGTGTTAAATTTGGATTGCTAACAAAGAGTTAAAGAGAAGCTGGTATAACTATTTCGAGCTCCTTAGCTCTTATCAGCCAGCTACTCCTTTCTGAGATTCGAGATTGTCACAGTAGCGACTGCTGCCTGTGGATAGCCCTAGAGTGGGGCTGATACAGGCAAAAGATTTCTTCTTCCCATATTTGGGCTGACCGGGTACATCATTAAAAAAAACACTTTTTTATATAGTATATAGTATATATAGTATATATAGTATATAGCAGGGCTTTTCAACCAGGGGTTCGGGTACCACCTGTGGTACATTGGCACCTGGCAGGTGGCACACGACCATCCTAGAAAAGTGGTAGTGAGGGAAGGGAATGAGCTGAACCGGTGGCAGCACCGCCCAAGCCTGAGCAAGAGATGGCTGGAGCTGCAGGGCTCAGCGGAAGCGCCAGGATCAGCACTAGGATCCAGCTGGAGCTCGGTGCTGATCTTGGTGCTTCTCTGAGCCCAGAAGAAGCACTGATCAGCTGGAATGTTGCAGCATCTCCAGGGTCTTGTGATTTACATTCAGATGCTTGGCAACTGATTCATATTTATGATGGTCACAATGTCCCAGGGTCATGTGAAGTGACCAAAACCTGCTGCAACTACCCAGCAGATGGGAAGAATAAAAACCAAACACCTGCCACCCCATCCCTGCTGCCAATCCTCAACAGAAATGCTCACAACAATGAAAACCTTGGACTTCCGGTGGATCTGCGCAGGCGATGGCGGCTACTTTGTAGCCGTCCTCCTGGGTAAGTGTAATGAATCGCTATGAACAGCAGACATCAGCTGTTCAGCGTTTCAAAATCCCCCTCCCGGGCAAAGGGGGGGGAGAGGGTTGTCTGAATAGTGGTAGAGCCTCTTATGTACCCCTAATTCTTTTTTTTTGGGGGGGGTGACAGAGTGCTCCCACGGAGTTCAGACTGTCTCCGCTTCCCAGCTGCTTTTGTCCCTTGGGACAAAACAAGCCGTTGCAACCACCTCCGCGGTTAAAGGGACCTAGTGAGTTTTTTAGAAGCGGACAGAGTTGATTAGAGGATTTAACTTTTGCTTTCTTTGACTTTATATGGATTTTAAGTTTAAAGACTTGCTTTTCATTTATATTCTCTCCTTTTACTTTTTATTTTTTGCTGAAAGGGAAAGTAAAATGGTGATCGGCAGACTTTCCGGCGTTTTTTTTTCTGGGAAGCTAGAAAGGCGATCGCTGTGTTTCTTTCCCTTTCTCTTTTCTTTTCTTTTAAATGATTGGAATGGATTTTAGAAGCATTATTAACTTTTTTGTTTGTTTTTTGTATTTTTAAAAGGCAGGCTTTCTGGTGCTTAAGCATTATTGTTTTTGTTTGACTTTTTTGCTTTGTCTTTTGTACTTTTAAAAGGCAGGCTTTTTGGTGTTTTTTCTTCCCCTTCTCTTTCTTTTTCTTTTCAATGATTGGAATGGATGTTTTATTTATTTATTTATTTATTTATTTTTGCTGGAAGGGAAAATAAGATGGTGATTGGTTTTTTTGGATTTTAGAGGCATTATTTTTTTTTATTTTTTTTATTTAATTTTTTTTTCTTTCCCTTCTTTTTTAACTCCCTTTTTTCTTTTTATTATAATGATCTTCCTCTGAAGGAGTTAATCTCTCTTTTTTCTTTTGTTTAATTTTTGATAATGATCCCCTCTTGAATTTATGGAGCTAATTTTTTATTTTTTTTGCTTAATTCTTGCAATTTTTAATAAGGAGTAAAGTTTTTTTTTTAAGATGGCTCCAAAGCGTCCAGTAATCTCTACAGCTTCCAAGGTGACTTCTTCTTCGGTGTTATCATCAGGGCAACAATCTAAATTAATAGTTTCACCTTCCTCCTTGCCACAGTCAACAATGGTGAAGGACTTGCAAGATACGATGGGAGATGTTATACTTCAAATTAGGGGAGAAATGAAAGAGATTCTAGAGGAAAATAATAAGACTTTGAAGCAAGAGATAGTTTTGACTTTAAAAGGAGTTGCCTCTGTTCTTGAAAAGTTGAATTCTCGCGTAGAAGAGGTAGTAGAAAAATTGGAATTGATGGAGGAAAAATTTGAAAGTATGGAAAAAAACTTTCAAGATGAGATTCTTATGCTTCAATATAAACAAATGGAATATGCCTTAAGAATCAGAGGTTTACATGAGTCTGTGCAAGGAGATTTGAGAGAGATGGTGGCAAAGGACTTTGCTGTGATTCTGAATAGAGAAGAAGAGGAAATACTTAGTGGAATTGATCAGACATTTAGAGTTAACTCCGTGGTGGCAGAGCAAAAGAATTTGCCAAGAGACGTGGTAATTTATTTTGGGAAAAGATCCCTGCGCAATGAAATTATACAAGCCTTTTATAAGAAGAGGTTTCAAATTGCTTCACAAGATGTTATAATTTTAAAGGAGATCCCACCAAAAATTTTAAGAAGAAGAAAGGAGTTTGCTTTTTTAGCAGACAAACTTAAAAAGAGACAAATTTTGTTTAGATGGGATGCTCCGACTGGAATGGTGGTGAGCTACCTGGGGATACGTTATAGTCTTAATACTGTTTCTAAAGCAAAAGATTTTTATACTTCGCTCCTGGGGGTATGCTCATCGTCACCTACTATGCTTAAAGCTTTGGAAGAAAAAAAGGCAGAATTGCAGTTTGAGGGGTCCCAACAAGTAGAGATGGAGGAGCACAAGACAACCTGTGCAATATATAATTGTAAAGAAAAGGATCAACAGAAGAAGTTTAAGGAAGTTCCACAAGTATTGGTTCCTGAATCTGAGGGAGAAGTAGGATTTATAAATTCTTTGGAGCAAACTTTAATGCCAGAATTGCAGTCTGAAGAGTCTATATTAATTAAAAATGGGAGGCCTCAACAAGTAGAGATGGATGAGCAGAAGATAACCTATGCAATATATAACTGTAAAGAAAAGGATCAACAAAAGAAGCTCAAGGAAGTTTCACAAGAGATGAAAGACCAGAAGACAACTTGTCCAACATATAAACGTAAAGAAAAGGAGGTTGAGGAAGCTTCACAGGTATTGCTTCCTGAGACTTGTGTAACGTATAAATGTAAAGAAAAAGTAACATATAAATCTAAAGAGAAAGATCAACAGAAGAAGGAGGTTGAGGAAGCTTCACAGGTATTGGTCCCTGAGTTTGTGGGAGAACCAGGACTTACAAATTTTTTGGAGCGATCTTCAAGGGCAGATTTTAACGCATTTCTTTCAATGCTTATGGGCAAGAGAGACTGATAAGGATTGTGTTTATAGTGGATGTAACCAGTTATTGGACAGAAGATTATGGAGACTGAATGAAAATTTTAGATAAGAAGTTTAAGTATTTTGTTTAGGTATTTATTTGATATAAGTATGTTATGAATAGGTTTGGAGTATATTATGCAATTTGTTATTGGTAAAGAGGTATATTACAATGTGTTTAAGATGGTATTTGTTATTGGTAAAGATTTAAATGCGTATAAGGGGATTTTAATGTTTTAAGTTTTAAGTAAGGTTTAAATTTCTGTCTTGGAGGGAGTTTATAAAGAATGATGGAATATAAGTATGACATGAAAAGGTTTATAATTTGTTTAAAGTTTAAGTTTAAGTATTTAGCTTAAGTATTTAAAGAGTGTTTTGTTTCAATGGTATAATGAAGGTTTATATGTTTATTTTTTTTGTTTTATGATAAAGAAAGAGGGAGAGATTAGATTTATATTGTACGTATAGACGTTCAAAGAAAGTAATGTTTAAATTTGTGTCTTGGAGGGAGTTTATACAGAATGATGAATAATATTATAAGTATGATGTTAGAAAATGTTTAGAGTATATTATAATGTGTTTAAGGACTGTAATTATTATTTTTTTAGAGAAGATAACTTATAAGGTTATCTTAAGGTATTTAGATTTGTTTAGGATTTATATGTGTTTTAAGTTTTTCTTTTCTTTTTTTTTGAAAAATTTTAATTAAGCCTGTACTCAACTCTGGGAAGGTTGGGGGAGGGTTTGGGAGGTTTGGGGAGGGGGGGAGGGTATGGGAGGGGGGGTTTCGGGGAGGGGATTTGTTTTGTAAAATTTAAAAAATTTTCAATAAAAAAAACAATGAAAACCTCGGACAGGAGGAAGAGCACTGCCAGGCAGGCAGGCAGGTGTCTTGCTTGGATGTGGCTTGGGGGGCACTTTTTTCAGTGCCATTGTAACTTCGAACAGTCACTAAGCGAACTGTTGTAAGTTGAGCACTACCTGTATTTCATCACTTTTTTCCTTTTTTAGGGGGATCATCAAGTTTTTGATACCTTGCTAGGCGACTGGTAGTACTCAGATATTGCCATATTCTAAAAGTGATATAATAGGTGAAAAGGTTGAAAAGCTCTGGCATATAGTATATAGTATATAGTATGTATATAGTATAATACTATATAATACTAAATTAAAGCAAAAAAACACAAGTTATTTCAAGAGTTGCCTTGCAGTGAAATGGGCGGCTAAATAAATAAATAATATGCTAATTTACTGTATTCAAGGAAATTTGGTGGATTTTTTCCCCCCATGTAAGCAATTTTGCATATAGCTGCAGTCACACAATCCTAATTTTCAATATTCCCTGACAGCTTCCCACAAGCTGAAGGGGAGAGATTGGAAGAGATGCTTTAAACATGTAGCAATTCAGCTGCAATAATTTGTCACTCTTTCAAATAGGACGTGTTAGTTTCCATCCAAAGACACAAAGAGATTTAAAACAAGCCCTGAAAAATCTTAGTTAGAGGCAACAATATTTCTTCTTCCAGATGTTGTTTAATTGCAATCCTTATCACTCCTGATCATTGATCCTGCTGGCTGATCAGAGCCCTACTATCAAATATGTACATGAAGCAGAGAAATAAACCCCTACATATTTTTCAATTGATTTGAATCTTTCTGTAAATGCAGATGTGCACTTTCAAAAGATGGCTCTCAAATTTAAATGTTGACAAATAATCAGATCAAGTTTCAAGCAATTTTCAACATCAGCCCTGATGTTGAATCATCCATTATGTGTCTCTGCTAGATGTGTCTTTAAATTAGATTATAATGACTTCGGTAGCACTATTAATAACACAGCAAGTCATGGGAAAATGTGCTTTTGTCTTCCTCAAAAATAGCAGTAGCTTCTTCTTCTTCTCTTCTTCATTCTTTTGATTTATTGAAAGGAAGGAATTGTCCAAGTTTCTCATCTTTTAATTAGGAAAGATAAATATTAAGGCATTTGGGACCCAGAAATAGAATATACAGTGGTTTATACTCACATTTCAGTAGAATAGCTAAAATGAATTATTTCAAAATGGCATCTTTAGCCTTAAATACTAATTGAGTTCTTTCCCTATCTCTAGAGATTATTTTGTTTAAACAGTGTAATTCCTTGCCTTAATAAATTCAGCTGCTAAGAATTGGTCTCTCTTAAATTATTCAGTCTCTCTTCACTTTTGAGTCACTGTCGAAGATTAAAGTGATTGATTAAACAAGGGCAGTGGCACACAGCATATCTGCCTTGTGTCAGCTCTGAGTGGGACTTATGAGTTAGTTAAGAATATCTTGTAAAAGGAGAGTGTGCCAGGCTTAGCATAACAAGTATATTTGCTTCAGTTCAATTAAAGGAAGACTGAAAATTTTGTTTTTGAGTGCCAGTGGCACATAATCTCAGTACAGGGCACTGAGTATTTACCATAAAAGGCATCCTCTCTTGGAAAGTTATACATTGGATGAAGCAATTTCTCCTTTTTTTATTATCACAAAGTCTGTAGGTGGAAAAGCTTGGCAGTAGAGCCACAAACACTTAAAAAGTGACATGGACCTTATATTGTACATGTTTTCTTCTATGTGCTGGCCAGATGCAGTTGCTTTAATTATTTGAATCATTAAAGTAGCCTGTTTTGATGGCAGGTCTTAAAGCAGCAGTTTTGTTTCTAATTGCATTCTATAACTTCACACTGTATAAGTATCATAGTTAACATGAGTCTCTGGGCCATTTATATTATTAGATTGGTGTGTCTTATATGATTCATATAAACCAGCCATGCGTGAATTTGCCAGATGGTATGAGAAATAAATAATCAGCCCATAAAAGCGGGATTGTGCATATTTCCTGCTAAATGTATATAACAGAGCCAGTTTGGTCTAGTGGTTAAGGATAGAAAGTGGGAGACTGTGAGTTCAAATCCCGCCTTAGCCATGAAAGCCAGCCAGGTTACTTTGGGCCAGTGAATCTCTCTCAGCCCACCCACCTCACAGAGTTGTTGTGTGGATAATAGGAGGAAAAGATGTGTTGGATATATTCGCCAACTAGAGGTATCTGTAAAAATAATAAGGGCAGAATATAAATAAAATAAAAAATAAATACGTGATAAAAAAACCCACTCCCTTTTTATGTGGGTTGTGGCAGATGCAAAACAAGGCAGGGTTTCAATCACATAGTTGTGACCTTCATCTTTTCTTGTTTTTTTCCCCCCTCTCTGAAAACACCCTCGCCCTACCTCTTCCACAGAGTTGGAATCTATAAAATGTATAATGGAATAGAATGTATGAAATGTAATTGAACAATGTCTGTTATCCAAGTCCTGTATACAGCTTCTTTTTGTTAGGCAGATTACATACAAGTAGTCCTCAATTTACAACCATCACAACAGCACTGAAAAAAGTAACCTATGACTGTTTTTCACACTTACGACCATTACAGCATCCCCATGGCCACATGATCAAAATTCAGACACTTGGCAACTGGGATGTATTTATGACAGTTGCACTGTCCTTGGATCTCGTGATCATCCTTTGTAACTTTCCCAGATGGTTTCTGACAAGCAAAAACAAGGAAGGAATCCAGATTCATTTAACAAGCACATGGTTTTCTTAACAACTGCAGTGATTTGCATAACAACTGTGGCAAGAAAGGTTGTAAAATGGGGCAAAGCTCACTTAACAACCGCCTTGCTTAGCGATGGAAATTTTGGGCTTAATTGTGGCTGTAAGTTACATTCATCTCATAACTCTTGGGATTGACCAGAACAATTTATTATTATTATTATTATTATTATTATTCTTTAATCACTCTCCCCAAAAGGGAGCAACAGTCTGCCTGTAATTTTAACTAACAAGGTGATGACTGTTTCGCTTCTGGATCCCAGTGAATTGAGTGGTAAGGCCTGGGGTCCATATTGTTGTGTTTCCTGTTACAAACAATATTTGAAGAATTCTGCACTGAAACTTATGCAAGACAAGCCTGGTGTGACAGCTAAAGCAAACTTGGCGAATATGCTTAAATCATGTTGTTGAATTATCTCTTAATAAAACTTTCTCTCCACCCTCCCTCCAACCTCATATTATTATTATTATTTGGGGTGAGAATAAGCCAGGGTGTTCCAAATTTTCAGCCTCCATGCTTTTCAAGGTGAAAAGTGAGCTTTCAGATAGTGTGAAAAGAATCTTTGAAAAGGTTTTTTTTTCATGCATTCTTGCACTTAGGTCTGCTGCTATAATGTGCAGGGCCTCTGTCTACTTTATTAACTATCATGTATCCAGCTAGATCTGGTTGTCTGATGGCTTCATTTAAGATCTTAAGTAATATGCTAGCCTTGCTGTCATGACTAAAGGGAGTTGAAAAATAGATAAATATCTAGTCAACTGAGACGTATGGCTTCACAATACCAGTGAATGAAGCAACCAATATGAGTAAGGAAGTACCTCTATAGGGAATACTCTTGAAGAGTATCTGGAAGTTTCAGCTGGTGCAAGAACTACCCACTACCAGTGGGTAGTTCTTGGGGCACCTAGGGTGGCCCATGTTTACACCGCTATTCCATGGGGCGCACTGGCTGCTTCTGGGTCCAATTTAAGGTATTGGTTATCAACTTTAAAGCCCTTCATTGCATGAGTTCACGCTGTCTGAGAAACCATCTCACCCATGTCGGCAGAAGGGGCCTATTACGGCAACCAAACATGTGGTATGTAAATGGCTGATGGTTAAATAATGATGGTAGTTATGGTTTTTGGTCCAACATTTATTTATTCATTTATTTATTCATGTATTTATTTATTTCATTAGTTCAATCAATTTATAAGGCTTGCCCACCTAACAACAGGACCTATAGGCAAGTAACATAAAATTTAAAAAAATCAGTAAAATCAAACAACAGCAAGATGATGATGATGTTGATGACAACGACGACACCTCAGACAACTACCATCACCATAAATACAGCTAACTTGTGAGCTGGATGAATTTCCCAGCTCCCATGTATAGGAAAACACCCACATTTTTAAAGATTTATCAAAAGCCAGCAGAGTTAGAGTAATGAGGATCTTGTAAGCTATGGTGTTCCAGAAGGTAGGCACTAACACAGAAAAGTTGTGTTTCCTAAATACTACCAGATGCCATTCCCTGATGGATGGGACCATAGCATGACCTTTCTACTGGATCAGAAAAAAACCATTCCACTAATAAGCTGTCCCTATGCATTAAGGACATTATAAGTAACAACCAACACATTGAATTGCACCTGGAAATAAACTGGGAGTCAGTGAAATTCATGGTGCAGTGGTCTAACATGGGCATATTGAGTGTGTCCATCACCGTTTGTGGTGTTATATTCTGTACCAGCTGAGGTTTCCAGATGTTGTTTAAGGGTGTCATCCACTCAGGAGGTTCGCAGGCCTGAGTGGTCCACATGATATGGAGAACTCCCATACAACTTAAGATCTCTATCGATGCACTACTTTTCACAGGAATAAGGTCCCACACATATTTGGAATAAGGTCCCACACATAATTTGGAATCAAATTACTTTGTTTATCCATCGGAGAGACCAGAATTAAGCAATAACCTAGACTGAGTCACATTTTCATGTAAACAGAGTGTTTTCTTGTATCTTTGTTGTAATGACAATAACTAATAAAAATAATGCATGAGGAAAAACCAATGAGAGTGATATGCTCTGTTCTAGAGAAAGGTAATTGACTTCATTATTAGACACATGGAAGCCAAACTCCTTAGCAAATGTAATTTATCAGCTCAGAGAGTTTAAGACAAAGCACAGCCGAGCAACTCTTTCCTAGGAGTATTTGTCTTAACTTCACTAAAAATGTTCCCTAAAGACACCAATGGGGGCCTCCTATCAGAGTGGTTTATTAAATAGTCAAGCCTTTGAAAACCAACCTTTCGTTTTAAGTGCTCAGGGACACAAGTCCATGTTACATATTTAACCCTCCAAATATTTAAAATGTAGTCCTTTTTAAAACTCCAGGAAGCTTTCATTTTCCTAGTATAGAGGAACTAGACTTTTTTCCCCTTAAACACACTGTGTATTTTTATATTTCACAGTCCTGACTATTAATAACACAGTGTCTGCATGTTTCATGTAGGAGTTCACTATGATTACACATAGACATTCAGTGGCAGCAGAGTTCCACCTGGCATAATTTCTGGGATATCAAACAAATATGGGCAATATTTTTGAACTTGGAATAAAATGCACTGAGAAGATTTTGCCATTTGCAAATCCTGGTCTTTGATGTGGCAAAGAACAAAACTTTTTTCAAAGAATAACTACTTATGGTCCTTCCTCCTTATTATTCAATGATACAGTTATATTTGTGGCAAAGTGATACTTCCAGCTCTCTTTGTTTCTTTTTATTTTGGCAGTGGATGAGTAGTCATTTTACTTTTCTAAAATATACATTAAATTAAATTTTAAAATGTACATCTTTTAAAACTGCAATCCTATGCAGACCTATGATCCCAGTGAGACTTATTGCAAGGTGGACATGCTGAAGATTTCTCTGGAAGCTACCAAAATTAAACTAATTAATCAAAGGGAATCAGGAGGCATCTCAAGAATTCATTGGTTGTTTTATTTTGGTAAATATTACTATCTCAGTGAGAGCTAAGAGGGTAAGATTTGAATGAAGCTAGTATAGTTTGGATTATGGAGAGATATCTGTTTGGATTAGTTGATTTTAGTGACAAAACTTGTTCAACAGTAGTATCGTAACCTCTTGACTTGAAAATCTCTCTTCAGTGTGATTTTGTAGGCAATAACTATGACTTAGAACAAAGGTCAGTTGTCTTACACTTCTTCTATTTGCAGAAGAAGAGTTCTCCTTGGAAAAATTGTATTCTAACTTTGTTAAGATTGAGTGATTTCCTTTTTGTGCACTGAAGATCTCGGCTCTTAACTAAATCTCAAATGCTGTTTTGGGATTATGGTAGTTTTGGCATGCATTAGTTTGCAGAAGAATAACATTGTCTACACTTGGATTAAAAGCCATGGAATAAAAAGAATTCGTCAAGGAATGAATCAGAATTGGTTTGTTATCCATCCTGGCTATGAGTGATCAGTTTCAAACTTTGTTTTGTTTGCTTATTTTAACCTGCTCAAGAAGCAAAATAGATCAACCTTATGGATGATAAGTAAGAACATCATGTTGGAGATCAAAGAAAATATTTTCAAATTATACATTTTTCTGTGTGTGTTATATATATCCTACACTTACATGTATTACCCATCCTGAAATCTATTTTGCTAAAATACATTCTTTGTTAACTTCAAAAAAGTTTTGCTAGATTTTCATGAAAGCAAGAGTTTAAGTAGAAAGTTCTAAACGCTAATCCATTTCCAAACTTAAATTGCTTGTTTGAAGGATAAGAAAAGTGGAACGATGGGGGAAAATGTGTATAAGAGTAGAGAGAGAAAAAAAAAAATTCCTAATTTAAGTCTGCCAGGGGGGTGGTATCTAATTTCCACTTTGAATAGAATACTGTTCCAGTAATTATCCTACTATTTAAGAACAAGAATAATTAGTGTAGTAACCTCACAATCTAATAGTACTCCCAGCCTACTGTATTCATGAACCCTACAATTAGAGTTGGAAAAGAATATCAAACTTTTTTACACTAAAGGTTTTAAGATATTATTATATAAGCAGCATATTAATTGGATTTGGAAAAATGGGAAACTAATTTTACAAATATTTTTTTTTCTTTTCCCATGAATGTACTCCTTTACTACCAATGTTTATATGGGAACCATTGCTAATTGTTTGTATAGAATAATTGCTGGCCCTCATATCTGATCAAAAAGAAAGTTAATATTTCACCCTTCACGCAATTACCAGATCTCATCTTTTAAGAAGTGTCTAGATACAGATATTATAAAGTGGATCAAAAAATTGCATCCTTCTTTAACAGCAGACCAAGTAACACTATTAGTTTGATTACTTGTAGCTTGGCCCATCCCTCTCATTCTGACAGAATGGACTTGTTGCAGATCCCATCAGTCAAAAATTTCAACTAGCAGAGTCCTGCAGAAGTCCCGCAAAAGTCCCGCTCCTATCCTCTGGACTATCATTGGCCCATGAGATAAGATCCACCCCCACCCTCTTAGTCTTTGGTAAGAGGCTCAAAACTTGATTCTGCCAATCAGCCTGGCACCCCAATGAGGACATTACATGTTGCAGGTGATTAGTGGACTGGGAAGATTCCACTCCAGAATCCCGTTGTATTCCTGTTTTTAACCTATTTAATTGTTGTTCAATTTAATATTAAATATTGTAATATTTTATATTTGCTTTCATGATGTTGTAAGCCATCCAGAGTCACTTGACAGTGAGATGGATGGCATATAAATAAACACTAGCAAAGTAGTGCATTCTAAATCTGTGCAGAACTAAGATTCACTTTGACAATGTAATGGGTGCTGCAGGAAGAGAACTGATTTGCTTTTCAAAATGAAGAAACCAAACAATCTGCATTAATGAATTTGATTATCTTAGGCTTTCTCCTCACACTTCTTTTGCCATTCACCCACCTCCTTTCAGTATGTGCTGGTCAAGATCCTGCCCAGCACATCCCAGAGAAGATGAACCTCACCAGCTGTCTCCCTACTTTCATATTCCTGGTCTCCAGAATCTTCAGCCATCCTGAAGCCACTTCAGCACACATCAAAGGTCTTTCAAGATGGGAAACTGTGAACGAGGAGAACAATCCTAAAGCTGTCTATCCTGCAATCACTTGGGCAATGTTGCAAGCTCTGAGTTTCCTCCTCCAATCCAGTTTTATTTATCAAGGGGAATCTGATATAGCAACTGTCAATCCTGTGGCTTCTTAGGAGGCTTTTGAGAGGTTTTGTAGCCCTGTATGGACTGGATGACAGAAGCTTCCTGAGGAATTTAGGGAAGCACCATGACCACCTCTTCCAAAACCCTCTCAGTATCAATCAAGGGAAATTTGGACTAACCAGTTTTAGATGGATGTGATAGTGCTGCTCAACAAGGTTAGTCTATGAGAGGCCTTATAATGTATCTGGAGGGATGCATTTAGGTTTATTACATGAATCCATTTGAGAAGGTACTTAATTTGAAGCTTCATTAAAATGAAGCATTTCTCCAAATTTTCACACAACTTTAGTTTATTGATTTATAAACTGAGGTGTCCTTGGTGTTCTCTGACTTTGGCTGTTTTCTTGCAAACGTTTTATTACCCAAATTAGGTAACACCATCAGTGCTAGTATAGGACTAGCACTGATGATGTTGCCTAGTTTGGGTAATGAAATGTCTGCAAGAAAACAGCCAAACTCAGGGAGCACCAAGGACACCTCAGTTTGTAAATTGACAAACTCATTGCAACCCTAAGCTACAAATATTTTCCTTTATTGGTGATTTACAAACTACATCCCTATTATTTCACTTCGTCCCCATTTTTTTTTCAAAAGCTGTTAGATCTTTCTCAACTGTCATTCTAAATTCAACCAGTGCATTTTTAACACTAGAAAGAATTCTCACATCCCATAACTTAATCATACCACTTATGTTATTTGCCCAATTATTTCTGAAGTAAGAAGATATTAATTGAGTCTGAATCTCTTTTGCTGTTATTTAAATCCATTTGTCCACTCACTCTTCAATAGAAAAATATGGTATCACTCTGCAAGAAATCAAACTAACATGTGTAGCAAAATAAATAGGCAGCTTCACCAAATCATATCTATTGATTCCATTATTTTATTGTGCGTGTAAACACAAGAGAAAACGCTATGAACAAGACATCTGATTACAGATAACTCTTCGAAAGTGGCAAATTATAGGATTTAGCTTATAAATGGCTGCCAAGCAACTAAAAAAAAATAAGTCATAACACTTCCAATCAATTGCAACAATCCAACATACTAATAAAGTAGCTACAACTAACCCCATGTAAAAGTCCAAGTAAGACTGTGTATCATCTTGGCATAAAGCCTGAAATCAGAGAAGAAACGGAAGGAATTTTTAAAATTCATTTAAAGCAAAAATCTGTATCTCCAATTGCTGTCATTTTGTTTATGGTATAGAAAAGAAGGATCTTCTGATGATGTCAGGTGAAAAGAACAAGAACCACTCATGAATATTCTCAAGCAGAAGCTTTATTATTAGTCACCTATGTTACAAGAATCTCGCCAGACTAACTGCATTCCCTTGGGGATGGTCCAATAAGACTTCAAAAATTCTGGGGGAGGTCAGACCTGTGCCATTTTCTCAGTGCAAAAACAACCTAAACTTGGCCCTCTTTTAACATCTCGGTCCAGTGCTTTTTTTGTAAGAAAAAAGGTGCCGGAACTCACATCTTTCTAATCTTTTATTTTAAAAAATTATATATTCAGTTCTTAGCAGGACCGGTGGTTGAGAAGGGTTGTTTTTTTTTTTCATTTTTAAATTTGGAGTCACACTTTTACACTAAACATTTAAAAAAAGGTTTTCAATTCACCCACAATTTTTTAAAATAAGAAATTATTTACCTTTCGCATGTAGGCAAAGGCAATTTACCTTTCGCATGTAGGCATGTATGCACACCCACACATGTCAGTTGTGTAACAAAACATAATGGTCACTGCCCACAGTTAGTACTCAGCATGTGACCACATGACCAATCAGAAGCCAAGCAGTACCAGAAGCCAAGCAGCACCATCACAACCAGCGCAATGAAGTATGCATGCATCAGACTCAACACACACGCAGCCCATATGCACCGTTTTAATGATTTTGCCGCCAACCTGCTACACTCAACAGGGAGATTCAAGTCCACGTGGACCAAATATCAAATTTTCAAAAGTTACTTTTTAAACTTGGAAAAATCCATCGAAAAAAGGTGCCAGAACCCCATTCCAGTACATTCTATGACAAAAAAAAGCATTGCCTCCGTCCAGTCTAGATGGAGATTCCACCACAGATAAACACACTCAAGCAGTACTCTTCTAAATGTAAGGAGAACAACTCAGAGCTATAACTAAATATTCTTTGCAATTTCACATGGTAGAAGTCTAAACACCTTTTGTTGTTGTTTATGCATATTAAAGTCTCACTAACATAAATGGCTCACCTCTAAATCTTTCTCTTATACTAGTTCTTCATTTGACATTAGAAATAGGTTTTCTTAAGCAAAATAAACACTTTACATAGAGTTTAATTAGTTATATCTTTATGGATTGAATAGATAATTATCTTATTTTTTTCATTAAAAAAAATGTTAAGGGAGACCAATCTAGACAAGACAGAATAGATTTAAATGACATTGGGTTTCTACTTTTTTTCCCCTGAAAATCAGCACTGAAATTCATCTGCATTGGATTAATTGTCACTGTGGGCGTTCTGTTGGACACTTATTATTTGTACTGATAAATTTTACAGTTCAGCAAATACACTAATATTAATCAAAGCACTTTTACATGGCATGTATTCTAAGAGTTTAACTATCTTGTTTTACTATAAGAGAATAACAGGATATCTTATGCTACTTTAAAGACTTGCCAATGTATAGAAAGTTGCAACCATATACTGCCTACCTATGAATAAATCAATGGCATTCAATAGAATTCAGGTATGCATTCATTACATGTTTATAGCCACTGCTATTTTACCCAGTTCTCCAAAGTTCAATGTTGGGCTTGCCAGTTAGAATATTTGTTGGTATGATGGGAGAAATGTTTTTGCATTTAAGATTTTTTGCTTGGGATTTCTAAATCTTGTTCAGATTTCTAAACAAGATATCAGTGTATCTTCCCTTATCTTTTCTTCCCATGATTTAGTAAATGCCCATCTGAGCTGTTCCTCGTTGCATAACCTCTAAAGTGAAAAAAAAATGTATATGTGAACAACATTGTGGCACATACATTTCTTCCAAATTAATTTCAGAAAATCAAACTTAATTAAGGAGGCAAGCAGATTTTATCATGGGGTATTGCATAGAACAACCACAGAGCTGGGCATCTGTTTATAGCTATTTATAACTATATGAGTTATATTTCTTTAATTCTTGTCATTTAAAATTGTTGCCATTTGAAATATTACTTAAAATGTAGAGATTTTAATGGCTGCTTTATCTTACAATAAAAGTGCCAGAACAAAAGTCCACTTACACTGTTGCTAATGAATTGCATAACCTGCATATTGATAACTCTGTGGTGCTTCAAATCACTTCAAAAAGTCCAATGTATTTACACAGTTTCAGATGACAATATACTATTGGGACACTTCTTCAATCATATGAAAGATATGTGAATGTGATATTTTTTTATTTAATGTACAGAGATTTCTGGAACTGTGCATTAATTTGAGCTCTTCTGGGTAAAATGTTTCTTAAGTTCAACACATCACAGTCTAATTTATTCCTAGATCAGTGATGGCGAACCTTTTAGAGACCGAGTGCCCAAACTGCAACCCAAAACCCACTTATGTATTGTCAGGTGCCAGATGGGCATGGCCCATTGGTTGGGTGTGGCCCATTGGTTGGGTGTGGCCAATTGGATGGGCATGGCTGGGGTGGGTATGGCCACCTTGATGTTGCTTGTGGGGAGGGATGCCTATGGGGACCAGGCAGGGTTGGGGGAGATCCAGGGGCTCTCTGGTGGGTGAGATGGTGGGCGAGAGGCCCTTCCTGCAGGGTGAGGTGAGGCAAAGCAGGGGGAAGGGCAGGGGTGCTATTGCCACAGAGCAAGGCAAGGCAAGGCAGGGGTTGGGACGGCTGCCTCATGTGTTGCATCCAATGCAGCTGCCATGAGGCCGTGGAACAAGCTGGGTGAAGGTAAGGAACTGGTATACCAGTTCCTTACTGCCTCCTGGCTTGTTCCATGGCCTCATGGCAGCAGCACTGGGCAGAGGAAGAAAACAGCTGGTTTCAGCGTGATGTGGCTGTTTGCCTCAGGCCCTGGCCATTTCCCGCCTTGTGTGTTGCAGCTGTTTGCCTCATGCCCTGGTCATTTGCCACCTCACATGTCATGGCTGTTTGACTCCGGCCATGGTGGTGGCACAAAGACCGATCTCGGGCTCAGAGTGGGTGTGAGTGTGGCAGTCGCACAGGGCAGAGGCACTGCCCGGGACCAGAGTAGGGCAGTGGCATGGCAGCAGCAGAGCCGGGTGGGACTGTGGTGGTGGTGCGACAGCTGGGTTGCTTTGGCTAAAGCAGCAGTGGCGGCAGCAACACGGAGGAAGCAAGGAGTGGTGCCTGTAATCTGCCCAGCCTCCCCTGCACCTGCTTTGTGCAGCTCCTCCCAGCCCCCCTGCACCTGCTGTTAACCCTTCCCATGCTGCTTGCTGAAGGCATGGAGGGAGGGCTGATGTGTGATCAGAGGAGGAGGAGGAGCACCCCTGGGGCTGCAGATGACGTGGCCTGGCATGGGAAGGGCACGCACCCCACTCTCCCACCACCAGCAGGGTAAGATTGCTGCACCCACCCAGATGCCCTCACCTCCCTCAAGCATTTTTTTTTACTAACCTGCCTTTCAGCTGCATTCCTTTTCTCCATTCGCTTCTCAGTTTTCGCTGCGTGTTTGTGGGACTATGAGTTAAAAAAAATGTTCCATCAGACTTTCTAACTTCTTGAGATCTCATGAGAAGTTAGAAACTCTGATGGAACTTTTTTTTTTTACCGATAGTCCCACAAACATACGGTGAAGGCTGAGAAATGAACAGAGAAACGGAATGCAGCTGAAAGGCAAGTTAGTAAAAAAAATGCTTGGGAGAGGCGGGGGCAGATGCGGCAACCTTACTTCACATGGGTATTGATGCAGGTTTTTCCTGGATGGGACTTGATGGCCTAAGACTGGGGCAACGGTGCACATGCCGACAGAGAGGGCTCTGTGTCCCACCTGTGGCACACGTGCTATAGGTTCACCACCATGGTCCTAGATGAATGATAGAAAAACAATGTTTTTGATTCTGTGCTTTCTTCCCTGCCTTGTAACAGTGAACATTAATCACAGGAATCAAGGATTCTTGAAAGAGCCAAATGTTTTTCTATAGAGGGCTGATAATGGTACAGTATTTGGAAAATACATTTATGTAGAATTCACTGAGTCATTCTAAGTAACTCTTTTGTGTAGCTTCTTTCAGGAAACAACAATCTGTTTTTCTCATACTTTTATCTCTATCCCCTCAACTCCACCACACCATTTTTATGATGCCTTTAATAATGAATGCTTATCAAATGCAACTATTATCTTTTATATGACTTTGTGATAGTAGTGTCACTTTGAGTAAATCTGTACCCAGCACATAACTGTTAACTACACCAAGTCCTTAAAGTCCCTGGTTGAAATTTAGAAATGGAAAATTGTGCCCCTCAAATACATAAGAAACAATCTATCACACTGTATGTTTCATTGCTGTTATGGTATGTGGAAATGACCATGGATGAAGGGATGCTGCTTAAAGAATGGTCAGATAAGGGTAACCATAGCCTATGGCTGCATAGCTGTCAGAGCAAGAGGCTCTGAATAGACTTTCCCTAAGTTATCAGGCTGTAAAAGTGACAGTGGGAGAGTTGTACTTCCAATTTGCAAGATTCTGCTAACATAGCTTTACAATAAGATAGGATTAGCTTTGGACCATGAAAAAGCTAGGCAGGAGGAAAATTGACTTCTTCAAGCTGTGATGTTGGAGAAGGCTCTTGCATATTCCTTGGATAGTAAAGGCAACAAACAAGCAAGTACTGGAACATATAAAGCCAGACATATCACTGAAAAGCAAAATCACACAAAATTCCACTTTATATTAGCCACATCATGTAATCAAACTCATTGGAAAAGACTATTATGCTTGGAATGGTCAGTGGTAAAAGGAAACAATGCTGACCAAAAATAGATAACCTCAAAACCAATATGAGCCAAACTATAAAATAACTGAAACAAGCCATACAAATCAGATAATGTGGAGGGAACTGGCCCATAGAATACATGAGAATCGGAGAAGTTTGAACTGATGGTTCACCATCAGAATTAGCTTATCTGTTTCCTGTCTGGTCTACTTCGTAAGGCTAACATCAATCTTGCAAGTCAGAGAGTACAATTCTCCTGCCGTTACATGTACAGCCTGATAATTTAGGGAGGGTTATCACAACATAATGATTTCTAACAGCAGTTAGTTCTTGTAAATTTAGGGTGCTTATAAGGCTTAGCTGGGAGGCAATATAGTGAGGAGAGGGACCCCCAGGACAGAGGCCCACATTCCAGAGAAGTAACTCAACTCAACTTAGATATTATATATGAGAGAAAGAAGGTGAAGACAGTCCTTCCCTAATAGTTCCACAGATTATATTGTAGATGCAGATAGTAGAATCTTCAGCCTAGCAAGATTTTGTCTATAGATGTGAAACAATAAAGGAGTGGAAGAATTACCATGTGTAATTCCTGGTTTGGGGCCTGACATTAGCTGAATATTTGCTATACATAGGAACAAGTTCCAAGTTGTTTTTAAATTACATCTCTTTGCTTTATTGAACACTCCTTGTGCCACCACCCCTATAAAACATTAATCCTTTGCTAAGAATTCCTGGTCTCCTTCAGGCTCTAATGAAGGAAACTATTATTCTATCAAAGAGAATAATGTTCTCCAAAATACTGTAACAAAAGGGCACAACAGCCCCTCTGAACTACAACCAAGTGGGCCATAGATAAACCCAGTTTTAATTGCAAATCCATAAGACTGAAATGAAACCAGTTTAGTCATACTAAATTTAACAAACCAAATTCTGTTTTTAACAGCCTCTGCAGACCTTTGTCAGAAATTGCCAAATAATGGGATCAATTAAATAACAAAACCTAATTATTTTAAAAGAAAAAAATGTCAAGAGTCCAATATGTGTTTAGAGCAGGATGGGAGAAGTAGTCCATGTCAAGATTTATAGTAATATTCTGTAGACTGTTCTTGAAACTATTCAGGATGAAGCAAGAAAAACACTGCATGCTTTTAAAATGCCCCCCCCCACACCCGGTTTTTCTCTTTTATGCCATTTTACAATGTCAGAAATACAGGTCTAGGTTAGAGGTGAACAATTTGTAGTCAAGATCCATAAGCATCTCTTTACTGAATATTCCAGAATTACTATAAAACCAAACTGGGGGTGTTCTCTTTTAAAATATAATCTTTACCCCAGTTTCCTTTCAAGTCTCAGGCCCTTGTCACTTTGGGTCATTGTCCTTTCCACTATTACCTTCTCTTTATGAAAATGCAGGCCGTGATCCCTCAAAGGTTTTACACTGATGGCTTTTGGTCTGATAACTTTAGTGAGCACCTCTTCTTTTACAGAAAAATACATTCTGAAGATGCCAATTGGAGCCCTGTATGATAGAAAAAACTGAACAATAGAAATAAATTACCATTCTTGCAACTTTTTTTTTTTTTTTGGTAATGCAGAGTTTGGCTGCCTCATGCAACCACTAATAAAAGTTATTGAATACACAGTCAATTGATTAAGGAATCAGGTATGTCTGAAGAATAATCTACTGTGATCAATGGTAACCTACTCTTAACTCAAACTTAGCCTGACTTAAAATGTGATGCCACAGGGTTATTTTGAAAGGATGACAAGATAGATAGGCACCAATATGCAGACATTTCCTGATAACTGTTAAATGGAGTAAGAAAAATCTGACAAGTGAACGTTCTTCCTTTATCCAACATAAAAGGAATCAGTCTGAACAAATTTTAGTTTAGTTTAGTTTTCCAGGATCTGCGATGATGCAACTTTTAATAAATGTTTTATTTTATTCATAGACAAGGTGATGCATTATATCTAGCAAAAATTCTCCAACAACTTAAGCAAGTATAAATTCAAGTGTTTCTGATTTTGTTGTTTTTGTTTTAATGAAGACAACTCTGTGATTTCTGGAGGTGTTTATTGGACTAAAAAGATGATGTCACCTCCACTCCATTGTATTCCCCCCCCCATCTTAGGTGTGTATTTAATTTTAAATTAATGTTACATTTAATTTTTTAATGTTTTAATCTGTTATAATGTTGTTTTATTGGAGTGTAAACCACCCAGAATCAGATGACAGTGAGATGGGAGGCATATCAATTTAATAGATAAGTAAATATCTCGTAATCCAGGGTTTTCTTCATTGCCTAAAAGCATTGAATCATGTAGACAAAGCGTATAACTGATGAACTCATCACATATCTCTTCTCCCATTTCCTATTTCCATGTGTAAATGTAACCTAACCTTTCACCTTACAAGATATCATTTGCATGGTATATATTTCACAGATGACTGGGAAAGCAGGAGAAAATAAAACAAGTATTGCAGTGGTAACACAGTGGTTAGAATGCAGCATTTCAGACTAGCTCTGCCCACTGCCAGGAGTTCAATCCTGACCAGTTCAAAGTTGACTCAGCTTTCCATCCTCTGGGGTTGTTAAACAGTGACCCAGATTGTTGGAGGCAATATGTTGACTCTGTAAATGGCTTAGTGAATGCTGTAAAGCACTCTAAAGCAATATATGTCTAAGTGGTATTGGAATTGCTATTAAACATTTGGCAATTAAAGGGAGATACCAGTTTTGCCATCGAGTGGAAGTGGATATGGACAAGATATTCTAGATGCCTAAATTAAGGACAAGTTTTCTGCTGTCCAAAAGACAATAGTATTAGTATAAAAAAAGAGATGGAAGGATTAGTGGGCCTAAGATCTAGATATATAAGATGTTTCTTCCTGTCCGTTAATAAGATGCTTCTGCACCGGCTTTCAATTTAAGAGTTTTGTGAAAATCAATTGACTGAATCCGAAGAGGTGCTAAGCACCTCTGGTTTCTATCAGCTGAGGAAAGGAAGTTGCAGGTGCTCATCATTATCTCTAAGAAACTGGCCCAGTGACTGGAATGTAGAATGTGACATTACTATTATCTCAAGCACCAAATGCTCTGAACAATTAGCTTCATTTAAGCAGGCAGTCCATTCGCCCAGCGATGTGTCACATTTACACTCGTAACTCCTGTTAGCAGTAATAGGAGTTAACAGCATAAATTCCCCATGAAAGAAGAGATGAATGGACTCTGAGGAGTGAAACATTATGAAATCCTTTGCAATTTTAGCCTGCTCCGAAACCTTCTGATTCAGTGGAAATGCTCTCTTGCTTTGCTACCAGACATCTGGACTTTTAAAAAGCCTATGAGCCAGTGCATCTCTGAAAAATAAATAATTTGCAATTATCCTGTTAGATGGTGGCTTATTATTGATTCATAAATCCAATTTATAATACAGATCAGGCTTGAGAAATCTTCCAGCTATCACATGTGTTTTAAAGTGAGGATAGGCAGTCTTGTAATCTTACGAATTCTGCTAGATCTATTTTTTAAAAAAGTAAGAAGTTGCATGAGTATTCATCATCATCTCCTATATACTGCTTACGAATATTAACTTGGTTCATTCAGGTTGGAGCCAACTAATCTACAATTTTGAACTTATGAACGAAGTTGGTCAAGGTGTAGTGGAAAATGCAGTCTGAATGCAAAGGAAAGAGAATTCATACTGACATCTAAAATTTAAAAGGTAAGGAAAGGTTCATGGACAAAATAAAAAAAATCAAGCTTTCAAAGAACGCATCGGTATGGCATGGTTCAAAATTAAGTGGAACCAGCATACAAAATTAAGTGGGAATTGAGAAACAGCACTGAAGTGAGGCCTTAAAATATAGGGTGATCTTAATATCTGTCTAACCACCATTGGCAACAATAATTTCAGATTTGCAGCCTGGGCTGTGACTGTAGACTGATTTACACTCTGGTTTTTTTGTACAATGAAGCATTTCTCCATATTCCTATTCTTTATCTTTCAGAAAGAGAGAATGGCATTTTCATGGACTGGATGGTTAGGAGTCAGTTTCAAAGTCTGAATCACTAGAATCAGGGTCATCTCCCTGTTGTTTGAAGGACCTGAGATTCTCTGAATGTCTTGTTTTGGTCCCCTTCCTCAGGTGAAGATGGTTCTGTGTTCACAAGCAATGTGGAACATCATGCCCCCCCCCCAGCTGAGATCCACACCTATACTTTTGGCCTTCCATAAGGGCCTGAAGACTTAGTTCTGCCAACTGGCCTGGAGCCCCAATAGGAGAGTGTCATTCTGGAGACAGTTAATGGACTAAGATAAGACACACCTTATGTGCATTTTGCTCCCTTCCTTGCCATCTTCATCTTTAGGTCAATGTTAGCATTAATATTTATTATTTTAATGTCTTAATGTTTCATCTTGTTGCCTTTATTGCTTATCAGCTGTTTAGAGTTGTCTATAGACAAAACAGGTGGCTTATATGTTTAATAAGTAAAAATAATAAAATGTTTCCATAATAACATGGAATTTTACAAATATTTTTCCTAGGTATGCTCTTTACAATACCTATTTTAGTTATATTTTAAGATCATACATATTGCAGATATTCAGATTTCTTTTTGCATATGCATTCTGTGTTTTTATTTATATTTAGCGAGGTGAAGCATTTTTATTTAATAGTTCTAATGGATCCTTCTTCAGAGGACACATAGCCAACATTTAATCTCCTTTCAGTTTACATGGATTACACGTTTTACCAAAAATCTGGAATTCTGAAGCAGCATAATGTAGCTTGTAATACATTAGATTTAAAATTCACATGACCCAGTTGGGTGACTATGGATAAATTATTCTCTTCAGACTATCTAATCAAGGTCTGCTGTTGCAGAAAAAAAAAACTGGAGAAGGAACTGCTTTGTATTATGCCTTTAAATCTTGGTGAAAAATTGGGTTAGAAATCTAATAAATGAACTATGTAATGTATGTATTGTATATTTAAAAATAAGACATTTAAAGGAATAGAAATGCCAGATTATATCTAATGTAGATATTATATCCTGCAGAGAATGAGATACCTCTTTTAAACATATTTTCACCAAATAATGTGAACTTTCCACCAATATATGCCTTTTGTACGATTTTTTTTAAATGGAGACATAGTATAAACCAGGGGGTCTTCAAACTTGGCCCTTTTGTGACTTGTGGACTTCAACTCATAGAATTTCTCAGTGCCTGGCTGAGGAATTCTGGGAAATGAAGTCCACAAGTCATAAAAGGGCCAAGTTTGAAGACCCCTGGTATAAACCTTAAAGCATAAACCTCATTTCAATGTACCGTATATTCCGGCGTATAAGACGACTGGGCGTATAAGACGACCCCCAACTTTTCCAGTTAAAATATAGAGTTTGGGCTATACTCACCGTATAAGACTACCCCTCTTTCAATGCACACCAAATAAAAATTAAAAAACATCAGATTTGATTTCAATATGGTAATTTTAATTCAAATGCTTATGACATAAAGGTACTTAGCAGGAAAACTGTCACTTATAAACATAAGGCTGTTTGTCATCAAACATGTAAACATAAAACAGTGCAAGTGATTAAACTTTTCCTAATTCACTCTAAAGCTGAAAGGAAGGATAAGACAATAAACCCATGGGAGCTGCCATGCTATTTGTTTTCTAAGCTGTCAACCAAACTGGAACTGATGATGATAGGAGGAAGATAACAAACAATAGAGAGAGCAAGTGCCGGGCAAGTCCCTGGCGAGTCAGCAACGCCCATCATAACTGCAAGCTATTTTTATAGGTTTTGCTGGCATGATACTTTCCCTTTAAAAGCCTTTAAAATCATCCTGTTCATCATCTGATATCATAAAAATATCAATGACATCTTGTGATACATTTGCAAGGCAGTCATCGTATGGATCGAATTCCGTATCAGATGGTGTGGTCTCAGCTTCGGCTTCCTCTTCATCTTGCCACAAATAGTCGTCCTCCATACCATCTAATGAATTTGATATGCCACACTTCTTGAAAGACTTGATTATTGTTTCTGCATCAATATCATTCCAGGCTTTTATGACAAACTTGCACAAAACATCCAACTGTGGAGCATGCATGTTTCCTCCTTTTGTGAATGACTTTTTGCCACTAACCATCCATTCATTCCACTGTTCTCGAATGCGATCTTTAAATGGCTTGTTTAGGCATACATCCAGTGGCTGTACTAACGATGTTAATCCTGCAGGAATAACTGCCGCATCTGTGTTTAGTCTTGCAAGCTTTTGCTTGGTGCTGGGAGTTAAATGAGCCCTGAACATATCCCACACCAGTAGACTACGTTTTTGAATAAGTCCACCTGGTCGCCTGCTCCATACATTATCAAGCCATAGCTTTACCCCTTCTTCATCCATCCAGCCTTTTTCATTCACATGTACAAAACAACCAACAGGGAACTTGAGTTTTGGCATTGTTTTTCTTTTAAAAATAATCATTGGTCTCAGTTTGGCACCATCAGCTGTGCATGCTAGTACCACTGTAAAACTGGACTTCTCATGTCCTGTTGTTTTAATTAAAATTGTTTTTTCACCTTTTTGATGGACAGTTTTATTTCCAACCATATCAAAATTCATTGGAGTTTCATCCATATTTCCAATACTACTTAATGCATAGCCATGTTTAATGCGCTGTTGTATTATGTATTGATGGAAACTAATTACTTTGCTATCAAGATCTGCAGGTAATTTTTGTGCAATTTTCGTCTTTTGCCTCAGTACCATATTATGCCTTTCCAAGAATCTAGTACACCAGGATGCAGTGGCCTTAAATCTGTTGCTGTGATCTGGGTTAGATTTGGCCCACTGAAGTGCAAACAAACGTATTTTATTTCGTGTCACTACATAACCGTTTTGGCGATGCTCATTCACCATGTCTGCTACATGTTTTTCAAGTTCTGGCCAATGTGGGGTGCCTCTTCTTAATGCACACTTACCCCTTGGCATACTCTTTAATGCTTTTTCATTTGCTTTCCAGTCCCGAACCATCTTTTCTGTTACTCCATATTGTCTTGCAGCAGCGCAGTTATTATGTTCCATGGCAAAGTTTACAACTTTAAGTTTGAAACTGGCTTCATATTTCTTTCTTCTTGCTGGTGGAGCCATGATGGGGTCTTGACTATTGGACATTTGTATACTGTACTGTATGTATTGGTGCTGTACTGTATGAACTGGTACAGATACTGGTGCTGTACTGTATGTACCCAGTATACAACAACCAGCCAATCACAGCAAGCGATGAACCTTGGCTGGTTGTTGTATACAAAGCCTGCTTGGATTGGGTGGGTCAGCTCTCCCTGCCTGCCCAACCCTTCCTGTCATCTTATAGGCCAGGGGTAGGCAACCTTGGCTCTTTTATGACTCATGGACTTCAACTTCCAGAATTCCTGAGCCAGCTATGCTGGCTCAGGAATTCTGGGAGTTGAAGTCCATGAGTCATAAAAGAGCCAAGGTTGCCTACTCCTGTATAGGCCCTAGGGAAAAAATGGACAAGCTAATTCCATGAGGGAGGGGGAAAGGGAGCACAGTTTCTGAGTTCTCATTGGCCACCTGTAAGTCCAAATGAGTAGCTCAGGGTGTGTGCGTGCACGTGTAGGCATGCGTGTGACTCCCTGGGTCCCTTCCATTGCCCTCCCCCCAGTAGCAAGCTTTGGCTTGGAGCAAGCAGGCTGCACACAGGGATCTCCTCCTCTCAGTCTTCCACCCTGCGAATCCTCCACAGCCTCTCCAAGCTGAGTGAGCAGAAAGCCTGCCTGTTTGTCAAAGGCTCTGCCTTATCAATCGCACACACACCTTGATGAAAATTGCCCTGCCTGCAAAAGGACTTCTCAGCAGTTTTTTAAAGCAACACTACCAAGAATGAAATTGGAGACAGCCAGAATGTTTAGGGAAGAAGGAAAGGAAGCAGTTAATAAGCTAAGTAAGAAAGGCATTCGCCCTTCGAAAACTTGCATTTCCATAAATGTGATAAGTTGCCCCCTTTTCAGGTAATGGGGGGGGAGTAAATGCTTTCCTTTTAATTTGTTATTAAAACTCAGTGCACTACAGTACTTATAGATGGGAGCCAGATTGACCAGCCAGGATCTGTCATAAATAACACCACAAATGCACCATGCAAGTTTATTTAGGCAGGGGGGTGAGAAACTGCTTGCATAAGCTCGGTGGAAGTCGACAGGCAAAAGGATTGTGTAGCTGTTTTCTGTCCACACTCCATTCCTGCTTCGTAAATCCGAGAGGAATTTAGCTGACACCCCTCCCCTTCCAGACCCATAAGCTCCGCCTCCCCCAAGCTACTCTCACCGGCAGTGAGAGGTAAACGCTGAAAAGCTTGCATGAAGAAGCACTGAGAAGTGCCTCGAATGGAGCAGATGCTTAGGTTTGTTTTCATTATATAAAAAAAAACACCCTACAATTCTTTTCCCCCCTTCCCCATTACATGGGCCATTCCTTTCTACTTCCTTTGAATGAATTAATCAGGGGATGGCCACTACCAATCCGCAGTTCTGGAGGGGTGGGCAAGGAATTGGGATGCAAAAGGGAGGGAAGAAGAGAGGAGACGGTTTGCAATGTAGCATTATAGAATGGGGATTAAACCTCCAGGAAATCTTACCGTCACAACAGCCAGATAATGCCTATCGTACTCTCAGAGATATCTTTAGTTGATCGGCTGGTTTTAATAATAACCCTAGGACTCTTTTTGAGTGAGAGGGGGGGGGGGAAGAGAAAACTTGCTGAGTAATATTTTTTCCGGCGTATAAGACGACCCCCCACTTTTGCGAAAATTTTAAGTGTTTAGAAAGTCGTCTTATACGCCGGAATATACGGTATGTATTTGTTCAAAATGTCTTAAATAGCTAAGTTTATAAAAATATTGAACTCAACCAATGTCTTCTTCTTGTGAGAGATGTCTATTAGCACATAAATTTCAAAACCAAGATCAATTTTTCCAAGATCAAAAACAAGGAAGTGTTGTCCATGGACTTTCCTGCCAATCACATGTGGAAGTGTTCTTGAACCTTTCTAGTTGAAAAAGCGGGATTGTATCCAAATGTCTCTCTCACATTTATATGCTTTGTTTTCAATCTTGCAATTAATTAAAGGCAGTCGTCGATTTACAACCATTCTATTTAATGACCATTTTTCACACTTAAGATCATTGCAGCATCCCCATGGTCATGTGATCAAAATTTGGACAGCTAGCATGTGTGACTGTTGCAGTGCCCCAGGGTCACGTGATCACCTTTTGCGACCTTTTGACAAGCAAAGTCAATGGGGAAGTCAGATTCACTTAACAACCATCTTACTGACTTAACAACTGAAGTGATTCACTTAACAAGTCTGGCAATAAATGTCATAAAATGGGGCAAAACTCAGTAACAACTGTCTTGATTAACAACATAAATGTTGGGCTCAATTATGGTTGTAAGTAGAGGACTAACTATAACTGAGTCCATCCACCTTGTTGCTGGTCATCCACCTCTTCTCACTCTCTCTCTCTCTCTCTCTCTCTCTCTCTCTCCCTCTCTCTCTCTCTTTCTTTCTCTCTCTCTCTCTCTCTCTTTTTTCACTTTTCCCAGCATTACAGCTTCTCTACAGAGCTTTTAACTTACTTTAAAGTTAAGTAAAGTTTACTTTGTTTTAAACAACTGTTCAAAGAAAACTAAACTCTTGGTTTATATTATTAGACTGACTTATTATATTCCCTAACATTGACTCAATAATTTATGTTATGAACTGAAAAAGCAAGAGAATAAGGAAGTTGGAATTTAAATTGCCTGAAGACTATATACCTTATACATCCAATTTTCTCAATAATTAGTGAGCATCTCCTTATGCTACTTTACACTAATTGTTCCACAAGCCTATCCAGGATATACCAAGGACTATAATCAGTGAGTTTCCTTTCTGCCTTAATTAGAGATCTTGTATAGCTATATGTACTCTGTCCTTTGTTTCAAAGTAAAGTTCCACATTGATGGAAGTGAACAAATGTTAACTGAAATACAACAGACGTAGGTAGTTATGCTGAAACATATCTAATTAGGGAGATTTTAGGGAAATATTTGATTTACCAAAGAAAACACTACAGAGCAGGACAAGTTTTGAATCTCTTGTTACATCTGAAGAATGCTACAAATTTTGAGGATTGTCATTTCCTGAAATAGAAACCACATTTTTTCAATTTTGAATAAAAAAAAAATAGATTGCAAAATTGGTTTTGAAGAATGAGCAAAAAAAAAAAAAAAAACCCAGCACTATGGCAATAATCACAACAGTAACAGCTATGTGTCAAATCATTGTACCAAATGTTGCACGTTAAGCCAATTTCAAATAGTATGTCTTTGGATAAAACATTGCTAAACATAAAATTAAATAATAGTTTATGTTATGTGCTACTGGTAACAAATTCCTGCATGGTATTTTATTGTTTTGCAGATGGAGTTTTGAACATTCATAAAGCATGTGGCAGGCACAGTCTTATTTTAGGAATGTTATTCCAAAAATGTGTCCTTTTGTGCAATTAGTTAAATTGGATGCAAGGAACATCAGACTAGACATATAATGAGAATATAGGAAACATTTCATCCTTTAGCAACAATAATCTGTTGATTGTTATGGTGATTGTTGTTTGTTTGTTTCAAACCTAGGATCAACTATGGAAGTGTGGCACATCTAGAGACCATTAGGTTAAGAAAAGTTAGTTTAGATAATTGACTTACAGTATTTGCCATTCATACCAACCAAACAACAATGCAAATTTTCAAATGGAGATGTTTTCCCTGGTGGCCTGCAAATATGAATATTTTTTCACTGATAACTCCAGTTCAGATGTCTTTCTAAAGCAAAGGATTTCTTGAAAGTTTAGACCAGACATGTCAAACCTGTAACATCACGTGACATTGCATGATGTATCAGAACTTTTTGCCATTGCAGGCAATGGGGTGGGCGCAGTTTCCTCATGAGAAGTCCGGCCCATGGCCCAGCAGTTTGACACACCTGGTTTAGATGAAAGTATTTGTTGATTTTCTTCCATTTCATGATAAGCAAAATGCAAAAAACCCAATGCATGACTGCTTCGCTAATATATGGCTGCTTGGCAGTTATGTAAAAAAAAATTCTTAAATGGAAAAAAAATGGCAACCTGACTAACTATTGAGAGACTTAGGGTGCAGATGTTGAGGATCCAGAAGAATACATATGGAAGAAACAAAATGGTGGCCAATCAATCACTTCCAAGTATTAATGATTCATGCAGCAAAAGTGTAAAGGATTGCAATTTTTTCTTCATTCATTTCTCTCATTGGTTTACCTCATGTGCTTTCTATGATCATAACTACAGAGTCTAACAGGTAGGTTTGCTCTTTTGCCTAAAGTACAATCACATTGAAATAAGTGGAACATGCTGAATAAGATTAAATGTCACACTATATTGAGGTTAAATACAAAGAGCTGGATTGAGAGGAAAGTTGTATCCAGCAGGACTTTTTGAGAAGTAGAATTTGTTAACTATAATGACTTCTACTACCAGCATTTGAGTCCACCCAGAACCTATAATTTCAGCCCATTTTAGCAGCAACAAAAGCAGAGCGAAAATGTAGAAAATTAGAATAATCATGTTTTGATAAGAAACAAGTTATACAATTTAGTGGTGTTCAGTTCTGCAGTGTGTACATGATTGAACATTGTAAGACAGCTGATAAAAGATTCATATGACAATGCCTTATTAAAATAAACAAGTTATTCTTTTCACAATAATTTGTTTAGTGGAGTTTCACAGAGCTCCAAACTAGACAAAACAAAACATCTTTGTGAGCTAATTACTTCTAAAATTCTATTAACATAACAATCCAGTACAGCTGTTTACACAGTATTCCTAGTTAAAGCTTTAGTTGCCATGGCAACTGAACAATTTTTAAATGAAGCAACTAATGTGGGATTGTTCCTTGAAAACAAAGACACATGATGTGCCCCCCCCCTTGTTTTTTTTAAAAAAGCAAGAATAATAGTGTATAAAAATTATATACACTTGGCTAAATTTGCTCAAAGGGTCTTACTCTTCTTAAGATCTGTTGCTTTGGATTAATCAAAAGACTGGCTGCCAAACTCATCATAAAACTGTGATATTATAACAGGTTTGCTGGAATTGTGTGCCAGTATTGTACAGATCCCAATGTAAATGTTTACATTTAACAGGCCAAGCTCTCAGAAGAACTTGTGGAATAACATTGACTGGGATTTTCCCAGTGGATAAAACCTGTTTACTATCCCATTGCATGTTTGTGTACCTAACTTATTCAGTCAACTGAAAGTCAACCCTGTGAAGATACTATTCTTAAAATAAGTTCATCTGAATTTAGAGATAGCACGCATTCTCTTTTAAATGGGTTAAACTCCCCATTGAGAATCAGGAAAGTTATTTCCTTCATCAACAACAATCAAAATCATCTTCAGAGAAAATGCACAAAAAAATAGTCATCCATTTAGAATAAGCTGTAAGGGGCTTATATTCTCTAATTTGCTATCAGGCACAAAATGGTTTAATCACAAAAATGATTGATAGTTGTAGTTAAACAGAACATTAGGCTAATGACATATAAAACTATAGCACAGTTGTTAACTTATGTTGAAGCGGATTTCTTACAGAGATTATGTCACCTTCTATGGAGTTTGAAGTGATTCAGAAGTCTCACTATGATTCTGTTCTCTGTCCTTAATCTTCTCATGACAGACACATGTCAAGCACTGCTTGAGGTGTCTGCTGCTTATTGATGCCAACTACAGCAACAACTTATCTTTGTATATAATAGGAGTCTTAAACCAACAAAAATAGAAACTGAAATAAATGAAGCTAGTCACATACACATTAGGATCAATAATACAATAATAAAGGGTTCCCTTGTTTTTTACAAAAAGTTACTGTGGTTACCCATTTTGAAGGTATTATTTTGAGTTGAATGAGCAATTCAAAAAACTATTGTAAGTAATATAGTCATGCCTGCTTAAATAGACAAAACAATTGGAGGAGTGAGACACAACTACCTTTTTGTCCCCAGTGATACCTAAATGATAGAGGGTGGGTTTACTGTTTTATTTGTTTTTTTTTCTTTTATTATTTCTTTAATTGTTCCAACAGTAAGGCAGCAGCTGAATTGTAGTCACTTCTACTATGCCTCCTTGTTTGGTGAAACAAAGTCATGACCAAAAGGGATGAGGTGGCCTAGCAGTTAAGACCCTGGGCTTGTCGACCAGCAGTTCCAGACCCAAGTACCACATGACAGAGTGACCTCTCATTCTTGCTCTAGCTCCTACTAACCTAAGAGTTTGAAAGCATGCAAACACAAGTAGATAAATAGGTATCACTTTGGGAGGGAAAGGTAACAGTGTTTGGTGTGCCTTGGCATATTTTCATGCTGGCCACATGACCACAAAAGTGTCTTCAGACAACATCAGTTCCCTCGACAAAGAAATGGAGATGAGCACCACCCCCTAAAGTTGAACATGATAGGTCAGAGGAGACTGTTACTATTTTTTCTCAATAATGGCCTATGATCACATTTGCCAGCAGAAAGCTTTCCTTTTTTGAAAAACAAAAAAAGGACCATTTTTTAAAAATGTGTATTTTACTAAAGGCACCTTTGTTCCCTGTTCATAGTTTGAAAGATTCTATTTTTTTTCTTGCAAAGAAGAGTAAAACACCTCAAGACAACTGTTGATTGCCAGGTTACCGGATATGAAATTTAGCAATCTTAGAAGATATCAGATTAGAAAAGGCTATTTTACCATTTTCAGTTGATTTTGGGTAAAAAAAATGAGTATTTCATTGATGAGTCCTATTGGTGTTTATCTTTGTAATTGTATAGCTTATATTGTGAAGTCCTACTTCACAATAAATATATAAAATATAGAATTTCATGAGAGCATCAATGTAAAAAGACTGATCTGTAGTAGACTCTATTAAATATTCCAAAAAAGTATTTGATGCTGGGAGTCATAACAACCTTGAGGAAAAGCAGAATATCCTTAGAAATATAAAATTATTGATGACGGTCTTAACGTTGATTTTGAATAGGTGTATTATTTTTGTTGTTAAAATAGCAGTGATAACTGTTACTTTAAGACTGGTAGTTTTAATACATATTTCTAACTTAAAACCCAATTTCTAGAATCCTAAATGTTAATCTCACCTGCTCTTTTGATGTCAACATATCTTCAGACACATCTCCATGGACTTTATAACAATTTTTGTCTTAAAAATTAGATCATCTCTCCAACCTAAAAAATGTAAAAACAAACAAACACCCTAGATGGAAGAATGCTTCTTTTATTTGAGTTTCCATATGTGAGAACTTTCTAATTATAAGAATTCATTTGATAGGATGCAATTGAAAAATTATGGAGCTTTAAATATGAGAGGACTTTGTACTTGAAATTTGTTTTATAATCTCAGGAGAATAATAGTGAAAAACCTGTTGTTCAAAATAAAAAAAGGTTCAAATTAGATAAGCCAACACACACAGGTATTCCTCGATTTATGGCCAAATTGAGTCTAAAATTTCCATTGCTAAGCAAGACAGCTGTTAAGTGAGTTCTGCCCCATTTTACAACTTTTCTTGCCACTTTTAATCACAGCAGTTGTTAAGTTAGTAACATGGGTGCTATCTAACAAAATGAAATTCAATGGTGAAAAAAGTAAGGTTTTACATTTAGGCAAGAAAAACCAAATGTACAGGTATAGTAAAGGGGGCATCTTGTTCAATAGTAGTAACTGTGAGAGGGATCTTGGAGTCCTAGTGGACAATCACTTAAATATGAGCCAGCAGTGTGCTGCACCTGCCAAAAAAGCCAACACAGTACTAGGCTGCATTAACAGAGGGATAGAATCAAGATTACGTGAAGTATTTTTTTTTATTGAATTTTTTCAGAAATTTTACAGATAAACATCCACCCCTCCTCCCAAACCACCCCACCCTCCCCCCCCCGACTTCCCAGAACTGAATATAGGATTATTTAACAAATTTTAAAAATAACGTTTACAATTTATAAGATAATTAATAATAATAATAAAAATCGTAATCATAATATATATAATAATAATATACATAACATAAGCTTTAAGATGAATAATATATACTTAAAAAAAAAAAGAAAAAAAAAGAGGAAAAAAGGAAAAAGAAAAGAGAGAGAGAAAGAAAAAAAGAAAAAGGTAGACGAAAAATAAAACATATATAAAAAAGTATATGAATAATAATACATAAAGCGTAAAAAAAAAGAAGAAAGAAAGAAAAAAAAACAATCATTACAAGTTATAGAAAAGCTAAATAATATTTTTCCATATCCAAATTATGTTGTATAAAATTTATCCATTTTTCCCATACCGCAAAAAATTTCTCTTGAGATTGCTCCTTTAAAAAAGCCGAAATCTTTGCCATTTCTGCCAAATACGAAACTTTATAAAACCACTCTTGTAAAGTAGGCAAGGATTCCTTCTTCCAATATTGTCCTATTAACAGCCTAGCGGCTGTAATCAAATTTAACATCAATATAACCTCCTTAGCATCACAATCAATAACAATACCTAATAAAAATAATTGCGGAGTAAATTTTACCCTCTTTCTAAAAATTCTTTGAATATTCCACCATATCTTAATCCAAAAAGCTTTTATATGCTTACACGTCCACCAGATATGATAATAAGTAGCATCCAAGTGTCCACATCTCCAGCATTTCGGCTGTAAATTAGGGTACATAATGGACATTTTCTTTGGATCAAGGTGCCATCTATAAAACATCTTATAAAAATTCTCTCTTAAATTTTGCGCTTGTGTGAATTTAACATTTCTTATCCAAATAAGTTCCCAAGTATCCATTGAAATCGATTCACCAATATTCTGTGCCCATTTAATCATACAATCTTTAACTAATTCAGATTCTGAATCCAATTCCACAAGATTACGTGAAGTATTAATATCACTTTACAATGCCTTGGTAAGGCTACACTTGGAATAGTGCATCCAGTTTTGGTCACTACGATGTAAAAAAAGATGTTGAGACTCTAGAAAGAGTACAGAGAAGAGGAACAAAGATGATTAGGGGACTGGAGGCTAAAATTATAAGGAACAGTTGCTGGAATTGGGTATGTCTAGTTTAATGAAGAGAAGGATGAGGGGGGACACGATAGCAGTGTTCCACTATCTCAGGGGCTGCCAGAAAGAAGAAGGAGTCAAGATATTCTTCAAAGCACCTGAAGGCAGGACAAGAAGCAATGGATGGAAACTAATCAAGGAGGGAAGCAACCTAGAACTAAGGAGAAACTTCCTGACAGTAGAACAATTAACCAGTGGAACAACCTGCCTTTAGGAGTGGTGAATGCCCCAAAACTGGAAGTTTTTAAGAAGAGACTGGACAGCCATTGTCCGAAATGGTATAGGGTTGGACTAGATGACCTCCACGGTCCCTTCCAATGTTGTTGTTGTTGTTATTATTATTATTATTTATTATAATCTGGCTTCCGCTTTGACTTTGCTTGTCAGAAGGTTGTAAAAGGTGATCGCTCACATGACCCCAGGGACATTGCAACCATCCTAAATATGAGTCAGTCGCCAAGCATCTGAATTTTGATCACATGACCATGGGGATGCTGCAAAAAAATGGTTGTAAGTGTGAAAAATGGCATAAGTCAGTTTTTTCAGGCTGTTATAAACTTTGAACGGTCACTAAACAAACAGTTGTAAGTCACAAATTACCTGTGTGTTATGACTGTATTGATAAAATATTCTACGAGGGAGATGGGTGGTTAAGAAATTTGATAGCTAGACAAACAAACAAACAAACAAATAAATAAATAAAATTCAGCTAAGGATTTTATATCATAACTTTTGCAGCTGTAAAATTAATGGTAGATTTTGTTTTTATTTTCAATTCTCCCCTTCCATTTACCCTTATTTACCCTTGAACCAATGACATTTAACCTGAGGAAACTGCCTGATAGGTCAGTCATTGTTTCAGACTCTAGTAGTGCAAAGTGCTATTTCTTTAAGCCATATAGAAGAACTACAGAAGAAAGAGCCAAACAGAAGGCAAGAGTGAAACAAACTCTACATATGTCCTTCAGCAAATGTTCCCAATTTGTTCTTCAGATGAGTTGGCAAGCGGTTTTAAAATTCTGGGTTGCTGGGGTTTTTTTTATCCCAGTACATCTGGAGACTGAGTACAGCTGTCCCAGAGAAAGCCTGTTCATGTTTGGCAGGCAAAAAAACAGGAAAGCAAAGGAGGGAGGCCTAAAGTATAATAAACCCCCTTGGAGAGATTCAATTGCTTTTCTTCTTTTCTTTTCTTTTTTTCCACCAATGATAGCTTCATTGCAATATTGTTTTCTTGCAAAGCTTAAGGAGCAAAGAGGCCAGGAAGCAGTGGATGAATGGGACTAAACTGTTTAAATGTATTTAAGTGGAGGAGCCATTCTTTGGATGGAAGTTTTCAGTCTTAATTGTTTTCTGTACAAAATGTTCCAAAAAGTACATAAACAAGGAGAAGGCTGTGGCCAAGAAAACAATAAGGTCAGGTCAAAACCACTTATGGATTTCAGCTTCAGCTGAAAGTTATGGTAGAAGCTACAATAGACAGAATCATCCTAGAAGGTTGAAGATTTATGTGTGTAGGCAATGAAAATTCTTCTTCATGGATTTCTTTCTTGGGCTATTAATGTCCTTCTAGTAGCACGTTGTTCCTCCTATAAATATTGTATTATATTTTTGCCTCACTTCCCAGTCTCAAATACTCTACTTGCACTGTCCATGAGGCTTTCTATAAAGATGTCTTGTGGTCCTTTGCCACTCTTGTTGAATTTCTTTGATTTGAGCTCTGTCAGATCTTCTGGGACATTTTTTTTTTCAAGTCTTTGGTTGGTTCTATACAATTTTAATCCCAAAGTAAGGATATTCCTTTTGGTCATAGAACCTGGACTGCAAATTGGACCACCACATTAATCATTTGTAGCAATCAACTCACCCAAGGGGTGGTCAGACTAAAATAAAGATGTGTTTGGTTCTGCCTCTCTTTGCAATTTTTAAACAAAAACAGGAATTGGCCATTCTTGTGTTTCTGAACTACAACTCCCAGCATTCCTTACTGCTGGGCAGGCTTCCTAAATCTGACAGGTATTGTTGAGTCCATCGCGAAATGGTAAGACATGAGAAGCAGTTGTAGTTCTCAGGAAACCTTTATTCTTCAGTTCAGCTTACATTGGAGTATGGCGGCAAAAGCCCACACCTCGCAGCCTCCTTTTATAGGGCTTTCCCGGGTCAATGTGTTACTTTTCACGTGCCAGCACTTGCGCATGCGCACAAGCACTGGTGACAGCCTGTCTGGTCCCAGGCAGCTTGCACCTGCCCGGGACCACCTGCAACGCTTCGAGCCCACTTGCAAGGCTCAGGACATAACACCCCTTTCCCCTGGGCTAAAACTACGACCAATGCCAAATAATACACAACCCACTCTTAGTACAATGCTCTGCTCCTCTCCATGTTCAGAGTTCCCCCGTTTCCATTGCCTCAGTGTTTCTACCCTTCTACTGGCTCTGTTTAGCCAATAGTGTTATGTAATCCTCTAAGTACTTAGGAGATTTCCTTGCTCTCTGTGACCTCCTAAGCTCTGGGTGCTTGCTAGGTACTCCCTGACTGAGGGGTGTCTGTTCCCTCCATTATGCCTTGGTGATCCCCAAGGACTGTGCTCCAATGCCTGGCCTGCTTGCTTGCCCACCGGGCTCGTCAGGCCAGGGCTTCTTCCAGTGTATGACCTGGTTGTCCCGCCTAGCTGTAGGCTCTCTGGCCCTTCTAAGTGACTGTCACTGTTGGGCGTTTCTGTAGAACCTCCTAGGTCCGTCCAAGACCTGTCAGGATGCTGTCTATCCCCTGAATCCCGTTCTGTGTCCGGGCTTGTGTGGGTTTCAGTACTGTCCCAAAACTCAGTTGTCCCCTGAGTGTAGTCAGAGGTGTTGTAGTCGGGATTTGGTTCCTCGACCACCTCCCTGTGTGTTTGCCCCCTTCTAGGGACAGGGTTAAAGTCAGGCCAACTAGGAGGAGTGTGTGCTAGCTCTCTTGCAGGGAATGGATTGTTGGGATGCTCCCGGGTATTCTCTCTGACTGGAGTACTGGGTGATACGGGTGAAAAGTGATCATGCCCCTGGGGTGACTCCCTGGCTGGAGTAGGCGTGAATGCCTGATAACTGGTTAAGCTCCTAGAATTCCTGTTTGGAGCACTCGCGGAATTTTGGGATGGACTGTTTGTGGCTCCCTCATTGGTAAGGGGCAGCATTCCATGCCCCTCCCTTTGCCCAAAGGGCTCCCCCTCCCCCCCTGGAAAAGACCCAGGAGTCTCAGCGGGAATGTCCCGTCTAGGGCGAAGTTGGTCAATGTGCCGACGCAGGACACGACCATTGTCCAGGGATACCTCGTAGGATAGAGGACCTGTGACCCTGGATATAGAAGTGGGGACCCATGTATGACCAGGCCCGTAATTACGAGTCCAAACCGGGGCACCCACAAGTAGTTGCCTAGGTGCCCTGGGGTGTGAGGCAGAAGGAGGCAGTCTGTCCAGATGCAACCGGTCAAGCTTGGTAGTCAGTTTGCACCCCCAACGAAGTTCAGCTGGGCTCCTTCCTGTAGAAGTGGACGGTGTGGTGCGATAAGAAAGGAGGAAGTCAGCCAACCTGTGATGCCAGTCCCCGTAGGTGAGCCTCTTCAAGGCGTCCTTGGTGATACGAACCATGCGTTCAGCCATACTGTTGGTGGACGGGTGAAAAGGTGCAGAAGTGGCATGACGAATCATGTTAGCCTGCAAGAACGAGGGCCGTTGTCAGACACAATGACGTCTGGAAGCCCGTGTGCAGCAAAAATCCCCCTCAGTACCTGAACAGTCTTTGCGGTGGTGGTGGAAGAGACAGGTACAACCTCAAGCCATTTTGAATGGCTGTCAACGAGGACCAAGAAGAATTGACCCTGAAAGGGCCCAGCGTAGTCAATGTGCACCCTAGACCATGGAGACTGTGTTTCCTCCCATCTATGCACAGGAGCTTGGGGCATTTCAGGGCGTGAGCGTTGACAAAGGTGGCAAGCATGCACCTTAGCTTCTATGTCTTTGTCTACACCTGGCCACCACAAGTGGCTGCGTGCAAGAGCCTTCATTCGTACAATGCCAGGATGACCCTCGTGGAGGGAAACTAAGACCCTAGTCCTCATTGAGGTGGGAATGACAACTCTGCTTACCCAAAGCAGACAACCCTGAGAGGTGGACAACTCGTTCCTTTTAGACCAGAAACTCTGAAACTCATGACTAGGACAGTGCTCAGGCCATCCAGACAAAACCCAAGAAAGGACACGTGAGAGTGTGTGATCTGTGCCTGATTCAGCGGCTACATCCCTGGCATTCAGGGGGGACTCGGGCAAGGCTTGAATGGAGAGAATATTGATGGCTGGCGCGGGGTCAGCCTCTATTACCGGCAGGGGTAATCTACTGAGGCCATCAGCATGGCCCATTTCCTTTCCAGGCTTGTGAAGTAGGGAAAAATCATATGCAGACAAAAAGATAGACCACCTGAGCATCCTGGGGGAGATGATTTGGGGAGTTTGTTTACGTGTGGTAAACAGTCCCAACAAAGACTTATGGTCAGTGAAGACCGTGAAATGCCTTCCATACAAAAAATCATGGAATTTTTTTAATTCCAGCAACAACAGCTAAGGCCTCCCTGTCTATTTGAGCATAGTTGTGCTCAGCTGAAGACAATGTCCTGGAGTAATATGCAACAGGAACCTGAGTTCCATCAGCCCTGAGGTGGCTCAGTACAGCACCCACCCCATAAAGGGAAGCATCACAAGCGATGCACATAGGAAGGGACTCATTGAAGTGAGCAAGTACACTGTTAGAAGTGAGCAAGGCCTTGACCTCATTGAAACTAGCCTCATGTGTTTGAGACCACTGCCACACTGCCTGTTTGTCTAATAGCCTGTGAAGAGGCTCAGCTACACTAGCCTTATGTGGAAGAAAGGAATTGTAGAAATTCAGAAGGCCCAGAAAAGCCTGTAGTTCGGCCTTAGACTTTGGCCTAGGGGCTTGCATAATGGCTTTTAGTTTGGATTCAGCAGGATGAATCCCAGCAGCATCAATTTTGAACCCCAGAAACTCAGTAGAAGATACCCCAATTTTACATTTGTCCTTGAGTTTGAGTCCCGTTTTCCTGAACCTTAACAGGACAGCCCTTAGCCTTTCAGCTAGAATGTGTGTGGAGTCTCCTGCAATTAAGACATCATCAAAATAGGGGCAAACCCCTGGTATACCCCGTAGTGTGTTTTCCATTACGCTTTGGAAAATCCCAGGAGCGACATTTACTCCAAATTGAAGTCTCTTTACCTTGAAAGCCCCTCTGTGGGTCACAATAGTCTGAGCTATAGCAGCGTCATCATCAACAGGCAGCTGTTGATATGCTTGAGCTAGGTCAAGCTTTGCAAAAACGCGCCCCCCCTTGAGGGAGGCCAGGATATGACTGACCACAGGAACAGGATAGGCATGTTGCTGCAATGCCTTATTTAGAGTGCATTTGTAATCAGCACAGATGCGAATGTCCCCATTTGCCTTAAGAGGCGTGACAATGGGGGTCTCCCATGGACTGGAGTCAACAGGTTCTAGAATTCCTTGTTGGATCAGTTTGTCCAACTCAGTGTCAATTTTACTCTTTAAAGCAAAAGGGACCCTTCTTGCTTTAATTCTAATGGGAGTGACCGTGGGGTCTAACTTTAATGACACAGGGGGTCCTTGGAATGTGCCCAGCTGGGGGCTGAAAACGTCTGCAAATTCTTTGCAGACTTCCTGTAGGTTGAGTGTTTGTAGGCTGTTGAGCCCTGTGATGTGTATCCCCAAGGCCTCAAACCACTTGAGTCCTATGAGACTCGTTCGTTCACCCTCTACTACTAGTAGGTCTAGTGGACCCTCAAAATCCTTATACTGTACGTTAAGGGTGGCCTCCCCCTTAACACACACTCTGGAGTTTTGAAAATCCGTTAGCACAATGTCAGAAGGCCTCAACTTGGCCTGGGTTCCACTGCCGGAACAAATCTTCCTAAATGTGTGCATAGAAATGATCGAAAGTGCAGACCCCATGTCCAGTTCCATAGTTAATGGAACCCCTTGTAGCTTCACCTTAAGTGACAGCTTTTTCTTAATGGGCTTGTGTGTGCCTGTCCTGTAGATGCTTCTTCGCGAAGCACAAAACCCCACCCTATTCTGGCTGGGGACCCTGGTACCTTTCAGGCGCAATTCTTCCTGAGGTTGTACCTTCTGATGGCCCAGGCACACAGCTGCAATGTGTCCTTGTTTTCCGCACGCCCGGCAAATAGCGGAGCGGAACTTGCAGTCGGCTCTCTTGTGGCGACCTCCACAACCGATGCACTTGGGGAGAGCTCAAGAGCTTCCTCTTGGTTTTCCTTCCTTTGTGGGGTGGAGACGGTCCACTTCCTCATCCGGATCCTCCTCAGAGTTCCTTTGGACTTCTTCCTGGTGCACGGATGCAGCATCTGGACTGTTTCTGATCGGCCGCATGTTCTTGATGGCGCCGCCCGCTGCTTCTTCTGCGGTGACCTCTCTCAAGGCATCTTGGAAAGACAAGTCCTCCTTTGCAAAAAGTCTCTGTTGCAACTCTCGATACCTTAGCCCGCACACAAATCGTTCCCTCAGTCGTTCTTCGAGGTCCTTGAACTCGCAATGTTTGGCGGCTTTCCTTAGTGTGGCGATGTACTCCTTGGCCGATTCTCCGGGTCGTTGATCCCTCTGCTCGAAGGTGTGGCGCCACGCGATGACGTACATCTTGGGTTGGAAGTGCTCCTTCAGTAACTTCTTTAGATCTGCGTAGCTGACAGACTCTAAAGGAACAGGTGCTTCGAGGTTCTCGGCGATTTCGAATGCGTCTTGACCGCAAATGCACAACAGGGTGGCAGCCTTCAAGCTCTCTTCCCTCACCTGGTTCACCTTGAGGTAGTTTTCCACCCTGGCTACGTAGGACTCCCACCTCTCTGGATGTGAGACGACGAATTCCGAAAGCCTTCCAATCTTCGCCATTTCGTATCAGGAAGGGTCTATCAGCCAGCCTACTCCCGAATGCGGGTAGCTGCCGAGTCAATGCCATTCCTGCCGCTCCGGACTCACTCGGTTAAGCTTACACCTTCTCTTCTTCGATGTAAGGCATCCCACCTTCGTCGCCAGTGTTGAGTCCGTCGCGAAATGGTAAGACACGAGAAGCAGTTGTAGTTCTCAGGAAACCTTTATTCTTCAGTTCAGCTTACATTGGAATATGGCAGCAAAAGCCCACACCTCACAGCCTCCTTTTATAGGACTTTCCCGGGTCAATGTGTTACTTTTCGCGCACCAGCACTTGCGCATGCGCACAAGCACTGGCGACAGCCTGTCTGGTCCCGGGCAGCTTGCACCTGCCCGGGACCGCCTGCAACGCCCCGAGCCCGCTTGCAAGGCTCAGGACATAACAGGTATCATCATTCAGAAACATATGTGTCAGCCACAGATTCCCCACTTTTATGATAAATTGCTACCTTGAAATAGAAATAATTTTGAGCATGTTTTTAAAAATTTAAATCAAAACCTCAACATTTCCCCTCGAGTAATTGATTTCCTTTAGACAGTTGAATTCATTAGCATGGCCATTTTAAGCACACCACCACTAGAAGCCATTTGTGTGGGTTATTTCTTCTTTTTGACACCTACTTTTTAAAGCCTCCCACATTAAAGAAAACAAAGTACTCCTTGAATGAGTAATTTTGGAAGCCAAGCCTATGATCAGGCATATTTTACAGCTATGGCTGCTGCACTCAATAAGAATACTGGGACACAACCCAAAAACTCCTCGTAAATTCAGACACTCCACGCTTCAGTTCACCAAACTTCACTCCCAGCGACATTTGTTCTCTCTCGACAATATGCCATCTCATCAGCTAAAATTGAAAATCCTACTGATGCATTTGCTGCCTCGACAATATAATTTTCTCAGCATTTGACCACAGATTTCAGCCAATTTATTCCAGGCTTGAAATGACATGTAAGATGTCCCAACTTACCACAGGTTCCAATTCTCTTCTTTAAGCTTTCTCTCCATTTACAGGACAATAGGCAAAGATTCCTGCATATTTCTTGGGCTGTGAGGTATTAGCCTTTCTTCTGACCAGCCAATTAAGGCCAACCCTGCACTGAGGTATTAGCAGAATGTTTCATTAAGCTATGATACTGATTTCTTTGCACACATGCATTAGTGATATGTTGCAATACTACTCCCACTTTCTTGTGACAAAGCTCTGTTGAATTCAAAGTGGATTTTCTTGTGTAAAGACCTTAGTTTAGACACAGGAGAAGATAAGCTTCCCTTTTTACCAATTCCTTTTACCTCAGTGGTAGGTCTCTAAAGCTGAAAGGGGGACTTTTCAAATATTTTAAAAAATGCATTGCCACTTTGATTTGGATTTTTTTCTTCATCCCGTATTTCAAAGTGTTGGCATTTATTGAATCTTTCAAATGTCAAAAACCCAAATGCCATTATTGCAAAACAGTCATTAGTGTTCTCTACAGAATAATCCTAAAAGAAAAACTTAATTGCAATCTTATCCAACTGATTTCTGTTTTATTATGATTTAATAAATTCCATTATCATCAACTGGATTTGTATGCTCTTCTCTTCCAGTAAGCCATAATTATTTTAATTTGGTAAAATGTTTTTGCATTGCTGGATTCTTAGCCATCTGGCTAGGCTATTCTGTCCCTGCTTCCCTCCCTCTTCCCTGTCATCACACCTTATGGATTTTCTGCTTCAGAGTTCATAGAAAGGCATTGACAATGTACTATCGCTCCCAACTTGGCTTTATTTCCCTCTTAAGAAGCCTAGAGGCCTGGCTGCCTCCTGGACCTCAGATCTGTCTCTTGAAACAGCTGCTTCTCTTGCTTAATAGCCATAATTCAAACATGAGAAATAAAATGCTTATTCGTAGGACTGCCAAGATTGAGATTGTTTAAAAGATAGTTTCAGCAAATCACAAGGGGAATCAAACTACCGGCTCATGGGCCGGATTTGTCATGCCAAAACCGTGCCCACCCCATTGCCAGCAATGAGGGAAAGAAGTCACGATACGTTGTGACACATCACGTGATGTTCTGAGTTTGATACCCCTGATGTAACTCATCAAATTGCAGTCAGGGCAAAGTTGGAGGAACTATAAGCAAAAGAACTTCATTGAAGAAGTGGACATATAAAAGAAAGCAAAGAGTAAACAAACAAAATGAAGCAGATCCGTGGCAAAGAATGAAACTGTAGGTTCCATAGTAATAATTTCCAGGCCTGAACATTAGTGTAACAAATATACACTGGATACTTTAGTTTGCTTATTCTGCCTTTCCCTGGTCATTCTAATGAATATGTGCTGTAACTCTTCTAATAAAATAAGAAAATTCTCCGAGTTAAACTTCTAAATCTTTTTAATTTTTCACTTTCCCTTCTTTCTTCTTTTTCTAAGTACCTATTAAAAAAGGTTCACTATGGCAGAGGTCCCCAATCTTTCCAGGTTGGCTCCCAGAGGGAAAGGGATGAGCAGGCAAATTTGTGCATGTGCGTATGCTCAAACAGAGCCACACACTCCCATGATCAAATGGGGCTGCTAGCACCTGCATGTATGTGCAAACAGGGCCACTACCATCCATGTGCATGTGCAAACAAGCCTGCTAGAACATGTGCGCATGTGCAAACACGGCTGCTAGCACATGTAGCGGAGCTAGACCCTGTGCGCATGCGCAAACAGGGCACTAATGGTCATGCGACCAGTAGTGGGAGTTGGGGGAGATTGTGCACACACATGTGCGTGCACTAGCCAGTTATTCTCACAGCCCAATGCCCAGCAGGCCACGGACCAGTAGTGGGCCATGGCCCACAGGTTGGGGACCCCTGCACTATGGTTCAGCACAGGGCTTGATGCCTTTAAGGAAAATACAAGCAAGATTATCTGCCTTCTCTTTGCATCCTACCTAAAGTCTCAAAAACGATTATTGGGGGTCCCCCCCTCTGAATTCAATCCACAAAACAATTCATTTTAATAGAGCTCCTACTGGACCAGAGCTCAGTAGATTGTGTTCTTAATCTTCTTTTCTCTGAGTCAAACATACCCACTTCCTTCAGCCCCACTTATGCGTCTTGCATTGTAAACCCTTTCTAAATCTTTTATCAACTATGTTATTGTGCACAGAATCTTCTTCACTGAATCTTCTTCTCCATAATCCTAAGATCCTTCCCAGCAATATAACTGCCTTGTCATTTAGGCTCTTTCTTTCTTTGTGTTTGTGAAGCTGGATTCCCTGAACTATGTATATAAACACCTTCCAAGTGTATAGAAGTCTGCAAAGTTCCTCATCTTCTATCATTTTGAAACCAACAGCATGGAGATAGTCGGATTTTATAGTATGTTAGTCCTTAAAACGACAGCATTCTTAGCTGCTTTTCAGCTAGCACATGGTTTTTCATCCTAGCACATGGGTGCACAGCTTTTTTTTTGGGGGGGGACTTAAATCTGCCTTTGACCATCAAGTGGCATGTTAGGAAACAGGGAAATAAGTGATCAAGGCCAGGGAAAACCAAGACAATGGACAGAACCAAGACAAAAACCTAAACTTGGTTTCATTCCAAGGAAATATCAATTTAGGTATAGTTAATGCAAAACAGTTAATTATGGTTAATGAAATTGTTCCCTCGATTTTTTTTTAATAATTTGTCTTCCACATAATGCTAACTATACTCAGTGCATCCAGTTCAGGAGTTACACTTGGGAATTTGTTCGCCCCAAATTGTGCCCTGTTCTTTTACTTATTACTTTGAGCAAACAGATCCTATCAGTAATTCCTTAGGCTATCAGACCTTCCTGTAATTAAAGTTCATTGATTTATGTATTCTTTACTGTAAGCCAATCAAAAGTGTTGCCTTCCCACATCTATGTATCTTGGAGAATCTAAATGCAGACAAATACTTTCTCAACTAGAAAGTACTATCCCTGGTCACATAATAAGGGTACCTTTAAATTGTCCAAGTGCATAATCATGGCAGAAAATCAGGTCTAATCCTGAAGTGATGCCATCTCACGGTAGAATAACAGTTTAAATCAGGGGTATACAACCTTGGCAATTTTAAGACTTGTAAACAGCATGGTTAGCTGAGGAATTCTGGGAGTTCAAATGCACAAGTCATAAATTTTCCAAGGTTGCACACCCCAGATTTAAATCATAGATAGGTTTAACATTTTATCCTAGTTACCAATATCTACAATCCTGAATTCCCCGAAGTTGTCTTCTTTATGCTTTTAGCCAAGAACCAACACTTTTCTTTTGATCATGTGGCAAAATGTGGAGAAATCCTTACATGGGTTCCTAGAGTTTCTTTGGCTTTTTTTTGTTTCCGGTTACTTTTCTAGCATTTTCCTTCTCTGTTATCTATTCTGTCTCTTAGCCCACATTGTCAGACCATGTTTCAGCTCATTTTTCAGTGTATTCCTTCATTGCCATCTATACCCAAATCAACACTGTTTGGTGTGCTCAGATTCTCAGATGCTCTGACTGGCATTCTATTTAGTACTTTTGTTTTTTTGTTTAGTGCCAGAAAAAAGTTGTGAGATGGTTGAATATATTTTATTGCTGGAAGTTATTTTTAGTTAACATTACATTTTTAATATTTGTCTTGTGATTTAATTTGATTTGCCTTTAATCAGACTCAGGTACTGAGTTATCCTAAGAGATGTTGGCATTCCATTTGCTGGATGAAAGGCTATCAACATACCTGAAATTTATATGAAAAGTTTATATCAGAGGTAAAAGACTGAATCTTGCTATAGAGATCAAAGATGAGTAAGGTAAATTGACAGATACATATTCAAAATGCTGCAGAGTGTGTTTTACCTATGCTGATAATTATCACTTAATTTTACATTCTTCTTCTTTTGATGTTCTGCTCATCTTTTTGCTTGTATGTTAGAGAAAAAATATTTTTCAATAAACTTCTTAAGTGATTTTTATGACTCTCAAGTTTCAAGTCTACTTTCAAGTTTTCTATTAGCACATTGTAAACAAACATTATGAAGTTCTTTGCATACAAATTGGGATTCTCATCTTGGTTGGAATGGACTGGAATCAGTGGTGGGATTCAGCCAGTTCGCACTACTTTGGCAGAACCAGTAGCTATTTTTTTGTTGCCCAGGCCCAGAATGGACTTCCAGAAGCAGCATCCACACAGAGAACCAATTGTTCACATATTTGAATCCCACCACTGACTGGAATGCATATCCAGGCCTAGAGGATAATATGGTACTAAGCGTCTTGGCAAAATATAATTGTTTTCTTATATAATCTGATCAGTGTTTATCTCAGTGTGAAGCAGTAAGCTTTACAACTGCCTTCATTTTGCAAATTTCCACCTTCAGAAGTTGAATCCAATCTCACAAGCTCTCTTTGAACATCAAAAGCTCCAGCACTAGCTACAGACACGATCATAATCAAGAATGTTGTCTTTATTGTAAATCACTTGGAATATCAGGATGCTGTAACATCGGAAAGAAAAAGGAATTATTAACTTTAAACTCCTTTTTATTAGGCCTATGCAAAACTGTGAAGGAATGCTTCAGTTCGACAAAGCTTTGACTGATTCGGTCCATCAAAAGTAGATTTACAAATCTAAAAGAGGACATTGAATGTTTCTGTGTCCCATTAAATAGCATTAAAAAAACCAAAAAGATATACAATTTAAATATTTTAATAAAATAAGATTAAAATTTCAGTATAAGAAGCCCTTCTGATGGAAAATAAAGCTATTTCAATTCTGATCATTTTTGAAAAAAAAAGGCATATGTACCTTTTGGGGTTTTTTTTAGACAAAATTAATCTGCAGGCAAAAATTCTTAATATCCTATCGTAAAACATTGATCAGATTGTTATTAGAAGACAGATTTTTCAATCTGTCAATCTAACTCTTCTCTTTCAGCCTTTGTCCTATATTAAAGGGGGGAGAAAAGTGAAACATTGATTAATATTCAGACATGCTGTTTTGCCTCTTAATGATCCCAATTCAGTTTAGATTGCTTTACAGAGATCTTACATCACCTCATGGAACAGCAAAAGCAATACAAAATGGACTGATTTGACTTGAGATTTGGGAGTGTACTAAAACCCTACAGCCACAGCAATTAACTATAACTCAATCCTAAATTATCCTGTAGGGAGAAATAATAGTTATCAAGTGTGTATGTCTGAACCATGAACCAGAATTATATTACAAGGAAAATACAAATATATCAGTTTTAAGTCTTATAAAAATAACTATTTATTATTAGATGGATAGATAGATAGATAGATAGATAGATAGATAGATAGATAGATAGATAGATAGATAGATAGATAGACAGACAGACAGACAGACAGACAGACAGACAAATATTCTAAATGCATCAGTGTTTATATTTTTTGTTTGCTTTTCTCATTTCTGGTCCATATATCATTGTTGGTTTCAAGGGTTAAAACTTCCTATTCTTCCCCCCCTCCCCCCCAAAAAAACATGTCTGATAATTTATATTTTTTTAAAAAAAAAAAGAAATGAAACTGATTGCCTTTGCTCTTTGATTTGATCAGATATAGAATACTCAAATTATCAGATACAAAAATGAATGAAGTATATAGAGAGCTTCATTTAATCTTGTAGTAAGTAGCTAAAGCATATTCTCTTTACAATCCATTTTGTTTACATTAGAATAAAATGTAAACTGCAAGATTTAAAGATTTTTTTTCAAAGAATCAATAACATAGGAATAAAAGCTGAGTTTTTAAATATATCAATGAACAAAATTATCCTTACAGTACTGAACGCTACCAGTATTCACTTTTCACTTTGCATGTAGCACCTTGGAAACTCAAAAATAATTTAATCAATACTCTTTTTGAAATATCTTCCTCTTTTAGCTTCAACATATAGAAAACTAGAGTCTGAGCCCACATCTGTGGCAATTGTGATTTAGCTACAAACAAGCTCACATTTTCTTTTCAAATTATTGTGTAATTTAAATATAATATAATAGCCTCTGTTTTGGAAAATAGCTGCAGAAAGAACCTATGACTTGTTTTAACTTTTCTTCTCTGATAATTTTTGGATGACAAGCTATTCTTATGTTTTACTCTGTATAGCATGTGTGTGAAAAAATATTCTAGGTACATTTATTGCAAAATATTCATGGTCAAGGGTTAAGTTACCAAAATGACTATATAAAAAGTACTGTATGATTATATACAAATAACCCCCATCCTAGGAGATAAACTACTTTCAAAAGCAACAAATAATGGAGAACTCTGACAAAGTCTGGCATCACAATTCTTTTTTAATATTCGTGCACATACTTTGTTTTTCAAGATGTCTCATGTACATCTCAGTTTAAAACAGGACAACAAGAACAGTTAATATGTGGCAGGCGCTCATGATACAAATTATCAAATTGTTGAAAAATAATCTTGCTGAATATTTTCAATCAATCACATCAATTTTAATTAAAGAAAATGAAACTGAACTTTGTCATATCCCTTCCCTCTTCTTTTGGAGAATCCCATCCCAGTATGTCATTCAAAGGTATTCAAAGGCAAAATGGATTTCTTGGACATTCCTGTTTTTGTCTTTTGTTTTTTTGGTTTGGTTTTTTTTTTCATTGTTTGCTAAGTAGAGATCATTTCAAACTGTGTTGAATTTTTTCAGGAATAAGGAAGATTTATCTCAGCATGGTAAATGCATTGTGGAAATGTTCATACTGTTTGCTTAATAACTAATAGTATGGCTGCATTATATTGATATTTATGGTCTTTTCAGTTCACCCAATATTGTCACTCTCTCTTTTTTTCCCACAATTAGCTTTTGGGAAATTCCCAGAGATTTCTTTTAATTCCAGAATCAATTTAAACTGTCAGTTACACATTGCCTTGAACCAAAGAAGTCATTATAGATATTAACAAAATATTCACTTAATTGATCCACGTTTACATGTGACTTTCAATTCTTATTCTCTTTAGAATCCATCCCGACGCACAAAGTCCAGTAGCCACTTTCATACAACATTTGTATTTCTTTTTCTTTTGTATTTCAAAGCTTTTAATGCTATTTCAAAATACAGCAAATGGCTGTATTGGCTATATTGGTAAATGGCAAACTGGCAAATGGTTATTTTTGAATTCACAAATATTATAGCACCTTTCATGATTTCTTCCTGGAACAAGTATGCAAAAACCTCAACAGAAAGTCTTGGAACAGGAATCTATATCAACAGGTTTGCAAAAATTAAAAAGGGGTCAAAGTTAATTTCTCCTTTAAACTAGCATGATGAAGGGAAATCAACAATGTCCAATATGCACCACATCTCATCTAAACTTGTTGAAGCAGCTATTCCTCAGTTAGGATCTAGCCAATCATATATATTTTTTTTGGGGGGGGGATGGTCTGGAACCACTCAGCTGTTATTCAGTCCCTGGAGTAAACTCTACCCATCTTGCTGCTGTTACATTAATACCCTGTCTTCCTTTTGGGAGTTTAAGGTGAATTACATGAAGGTATATTCTACAGTTGTCCACATTTGTATCCCTTTATTTAAGGGAAACTCCTTGTTTGCTTGAGAAAGTGGTCCTCTCATTTTGAAAGAAGAGAAATTAAGAATTTTAGTCTTGGTCACAAATTCATCCAAAGCCTCCATCTGTTTAGCAAAGCATGTAATATGTTCTGTTAGGCTTTTTGTTATGTCTTGTGAAATTCTTCATTCTGGGGATATCTACATTGCATTACTACACTAATTTGTTTCTATATGTGTATGTTACTGTTTGGGTGTGTTTTACTCTTTCCTATTCTTTATATTTTACAATTTGAATATGGTCTGGAGTGTGGGTGGATATATGCATGTACTGTAGTATCACTGTTGTGCCCACTCTTACTTGTATTAATTAAATATCTTAATTGTATTCTTTCCATCCTGTTTAGTAGTACATCAACCTGGCCAGTGCAAATGGATCAGATGAAAAATCATAACAAAAACAGAAAACAAAGCAAAATTACTTTGAAGTAATTCTAATTAAACAACTTTCTCTGCTTGTCAAAAGATTTGAGAAGAGCCAGTGCTTAAGGATCTGAACTAAAACTATGGAGAGCTGGGTGTAAGTTCTTCTCATCCCTAAAAGTTCACTGGAAATTTGAGATAAGTTATTTGGGCTGTTCTGATGATAGGTTACAGGGGAAAGTGCTACAGTATGCAAGAAAAATAAGATATTCATCTAGCAAATTTGAAAAACAGAATCCAAGTAGCAGAAAACGTGCTTCAAATCTTGCTCAATAAAACTTAAAAATCATTTGAAATCATCCATGGGGGTAAGTGACATAGTAAAAAGAGTTTTCTTCATTTGCATCTGCTTAGTGCGATTTTGGAGAGCTACTATATCATACATCACATATACGAACACACAGACATTAACCTACTGTATATAGCTCAATAGCCTATTGCGATCACTTTCCAAAAACCTTTGCTGATAAAATTGCTGATGTTTAGTCTGACTTGGACCTGACTTTTGTGACATTTCTTGTGCAAGGATCTGAATGTGCAACTTGTCCAGCGAGATTGGATCAGTTTCACTTACTTCCTGCAAAGGAAGCCTAAGAAGTGCTTTTCATATCATGCCAGCCAACCTCACAGATTGTATGTATATTTTTGTGTGTGCATGTTTGTATATGTGGCATACTGTGAGTATGGAACACCTTTTCATATTCAACATATTTAGACTGCTAGTATTTATAGCACACTATGACATTGATCAATGAGAAAATTCTGCCTTTAGATGTTATGAATCAAACACTTGATTGATTTGACTGAAAATCCCAGCTATTGCCTTTTAAACTCCAACATGGCATAGATTCTGACTATTTGAGGAAGTGGGTCTTTTCATATGCACATCTGATCATTTGAAAAAGTTTCTCCAGAAAGCTGATTTGGTTGCAATTCAGGATCAGTTCTTCTCTGTTTTTGCCCCAGTTATTTCAGAATTCATTCACCAGGAAACTGAAAGGTCTAATCCTTTTATTACTGTTTTAATTATTAGTTCATCCCTCAGTCAGCCACATGTTCGGACTGGATTTGGTATTTTTATCCACCCATCAAGTCTTTCTCACATTTGCATAGTGGATGTTTAATGGTGTTATTATGTGGATGTTTAATGGTGTTATTATTTGCTATTATTATTATTGTTATCAAAAATAACTTTTAGCCAGCCTTTACTGCAACTACTGACTGGCTCATATTGCTTTTATTTTGATTTTGAATAACAATAAGAAAAATCAATAAATAAATGTAGCTTCAGGAACTTGATCTTTTGTAAGTGAAAAGGATTACTATTCTTTTTCTAGATTAAATATATACAGACTGTTTGGTTTTATGCACAAAAAAAGGAGTAGAATAGAACAAAGAACAGATGGGCTTTAGTAAGGTGACCAACCGTCTTCCTTTAGGGAGAACAGTCCTCCTTTTGTAAGTTTTGTCCTCCCTCAAAAAGTCTCTTCCTTCATGTCCTCCTTTTCTATATTTGAAGACTAATCTGCAGGGCTTTTTTTCCCCTCATAGAATGCTCAGAACAGGGTTCCAACACCTTTTTTTGATTTTTTTTTTCAACTTTTGCATGTGCTACTCCCACTATTGGCTTTTGAAAGCCAATAGGAATTGCTGCTGAGCACCCCAAAACACCGGCTGGCAAACTTTGCACATGCAAGTTGTCTGTATTATTGTTGCAATGAATAAAAATGTTTCTTTTATTTACAATATTTTTTTCTTCAATTTATTTGTGTTCTCCTTTTCATTGTAAAAAAGTTGGTCACCTTAGCTTTTGTATTTGAAATGTGGAAAGGTAATTGTATATAAACTTAGAAATAAACAAACATAACATTTTGTTTTCATTTAATGTAATGTTTTATTCAGGGTACAAGTAGACGGCCAGGATAGGTGCAAATGTTTGCTCTGTCTGTGTTATAGCTTGGCCAAATAATGAGTAGGGCAAGACAAATTGGCCTTAAATTATGATAATGATGTTATCCATTCCAACGTGTCCGACTCTTGGTGATTCTATGGGCCAGGTCTCTCCATATCTTCTGATCTTGCACTACTTCTTTGAGTTGTTCTATGTTCTGGCAGGTGTCAGCTTTCATGGTGTCCAGCCACCATGTTCTTTGGTGGCCTGGTTTCCTTTTACTGCTTATTCTTCCAAGCATAATTGCTTTCTCCAGTGAATTTCCCTTGCACAACATGGTCAAAATAAGTGAGATGCAATTTTGTAATTTTTGCCTTCCGTGACATATTATGTGCTCCAATAGTTGCTTGTTAGTCATATTTTGCCCTTTTTAAAAAAGCGAGTAGTGTTCCCACAATGGGTAGATTCTGGTCTTTGGGAGCATTGGTGCTACTGTAGTGGCATCAAACTTCAAAGGATTGGAAGAGAGCTATTGTGGTTTCTAATATTCTTCTGGTAGCACAAAGAAGTCTTCACAATACTATTTTTCTTACTGTTACTAAGAAATAATGAAATCTTTAGCCAACATGCCACGTGGGGGTACGCTGATTCCAAACTTCCTCTGTTCTAAGGAGTCACAGCATGGGGTAATGGCTGTTCCCAAAATATCTGTGACTAAAATGTCAGCATTATATCCAGTCATTATCAAACATTTTAACTTACAGGATATTTATTTCATTTTGAGCAAGAGAATTGCTTACTTCTCTGGTGTGAAAAATTGAATAATACAAAATGTGAAGGATAGTGCTGCCTGAAAAATCTTATCTTGGCAACACGTATTTGTTTAAAAAATACTGTTAGGGAACATATACCTAGGAAATATATAAAATAAATTGAAAGCATTAAATATCCAGCAAAGTGGAGTTTAAAAAGCTGTGATGTGTGCTAGCCTGCTATTCCCACCACCCCAAAAAAAAAAAAAAAAAAAATCAAAGGAGAAAAAAGTATTTCACAGAACTACCAAACCCTTTGAAAAACAGATGCAGTCATTTTGAAAATCTTTTCTTAAATGCAGCATTTCTTAAACTGCAGTGTAAATAAATAAGAGAGTTTTTTTAGAAGAAAACTCAACGAGGAGTATTAGTGCAAGTCATATCTTCCTTTCTCATATTTACATTCACAATTTTAATGCCACTTGACTCTGAACTCATTCCAGTAAAGCGGAAAATTAATATTTTAATATGTCTACCTCTCCAGCAAAGAAAGAAGCAAAGTGGAAAACGTCAAGAAGAAAATATTTTGCTATTTAATACATATATATTAAATATGAATATGGATAGCTCCCTACCATCTAAAGTCTGCCTGAGGCTCCCTATTTGTTATATAGTTAAATCATGGCAAGAGACACAGCAGCAATTATTTTCCAAGTATCCATCAAAGGCAGGAACAACTGATTTGATTTCCTTGCAAATATTTTTACTGTGTCAATCTGAAGGCTTCTAACGTGCCTGAAAAGTCCTTGCCCAAAGAAAGAAAATTCTGATGAGATGGCACTGGTTTTTTTGAACTGAAGAGAAGATTTTCTAGTCACAAACAACAAAAATCCAGCCTGGAAACTTAGCCAAATGCTTGTCTGGCTGAGGCAATTTGAAGACTAAAGTCAGGGCACTTTGTAGATCCATGTATCCTAAGCATTGTTTCTATTTCTCCCTAAAAGGAAAGTGTGAATAATGCAAGCAGTTTTACAGCTGTCAAAATAGGAAAGTGGCTTGATTGTAATGCATGTTTTTTTACAGACATATTTCCAGTATTAAGGAATATCACTAGCCTTTAGAAAGGCTAATTATAAAGCCAAGAATTGCAATCGTAGTATTTTTCAATTTAGTTTAAATTGACAGGGTTTTTAAGAACTGTGAAGAGACAATGACAACGTTGGCTAATGTTAGTGATGTGGTTGCCAGGAATTGTGTGAACTTTGCCCCCTACCTCTAGCTCTGCCAACATACCTCAGAGTTAATTTGCAGCAACCTTGCTATTTCAGCAGTGAGTATCTCTTTAAAAATAAAGTAGGAAAAATTAGTCCTATTAATTCAGCAGGAAGTGTTTGAAGTGCTAATGGAAATCCAAGCTGCCATGTGTGAGCCTAACCTATGATCCTTCTAACTGTAAAAAAAAAAAAAAAAAAGCAGATATGAGCTCCATAGCTCGCTGCATCAGAAAGTGTTTATGACTCTTGGAAGAAAATAAAATCTGTCTTTCTTAAAATATAGCATTAACCGTTTCTTCCTACTTTGTCCAGCAATTCTAATTATCCTCCACAAGCTGTCAACTCATTTCAATATCCTCCACAAGCCTTGCTTCCAAAATGATATTCACTGAGAACGTTCATCTGAAATTATTTTAGGTTAACCCACCGAGCTTTCTTTGCCATCCTCGAGGGATTAAAATGAATTCCGCAGTGAATCTCCCTGGTTAAACTTGCAACTGTTGCTGCCAGTAGATATAAGGCACAGAAGAACTGCACTGGGACAAATTAGGATTTCATTTAGCATCTAAATTGAATGAGGAGTTCAAAGGGATCTTTCTTATTATTTATATTTAATTACTGAAATTTTAAACAACAAATTGTGTTTATAACAGAGTTGGACACTTTGAAGACTAGCGGCTTCTAGGAATGACAAGCAACGTGGAACAGACCTCCGCTCTTCTTCAGTGCTTTCATGGACAGGAAGAAAAATAAAAATGCTGCAAGAGAAAATCATGGCTATAATGAGGTGAGGTGATGAAGCTGAGAGTGGGGAGGGCAAGGATCCTGAAGGACTGCAAAATCTGCTGGCAAATTTTCTGCATATTTTAAATGAAATAGGTAGCCAAAAAAATAAGGTATGATAACTGTCAACCAAACAGATACATTGGTATGATCAATGTTGCTCATCCTCCTATAGTATCACGTTCTATAGCAGGGGTCTCCAATCCCCATGGGCCACAGCATGCCAACAGCTGGTCTGCACAAACAAGCAAAGCCACATCCGTGGGATGCAGGCAGCACACAAAACCATGCCCCCTCTGGTCTGCAGAAAAACCTCTCTCCACGAAACCGGTCCATTGTGCCCAAACATTTTGGGGACCTCTGTTCTATAGTTTTCAAGGTTTTCATGCTATGCTATGCTATGCTATGCTGTGCTGTGCTGTGCTGTGCTATGCTATGCTATGCTGTGCTGTGCTGTGCTGTGCCATTCCTTGCCATGCCATCCCATGCCATCCTATCCTTTCTCCCTCTTTTCTTCTCTCTTCAGAAAGTATTTGCCAAGAATGAGAGTGAAATATACTCACTACTAGTGATATTTATACCTCATTTGCCTATAAACTGATAATGTTTCCTTAGATAAGTCAATTTTTTGGTCCATTGATGCTAGAATTATCATTCTTTCTTTATTGTCTTTCTGCTGTCAGGCAACTGCGTCTTTATTTAGTTAGATTAGTTAGACAAAAAAGGGGGAAAATAACTGAAAATGCTATCTATGTCAGGTTCTTCAGATAAGCAATAACCAGTCATGTTCTTGTTTATCTAAAACAAAGTTATTTAAAAGTTACTAAAGAAAAGAAGGGGGACAAAATGTTATTCTTTTTAAAGTGATGTTGCCGACATGGGTAATTATTAGTTGTACACACGATATACATTGTTATATACACTGGTTTAACTTATCATATTTGGTTGCATAAATATTTTCACATTTCTGGCTGGGAATATTAAAACATCCTGTATAGGAATAGGCAGTGTTAAGTAGAAAAAGAGCCCCACAATATGTCACTTTGTTACATTGTATATTACTTTGGCATATAATGAGTCTTTATTTCAGGCAATGATGACCAGCATAAAAAATACCCCCAAAAAGTTTTTTTTACTTTTACATATGATCATTTGTCAATGTTACTTAATTTATCCTTCAGAAAAGTCAGTGATTCCTGTGAAATATTTGGATATTAGAAACCCATATGTGGTGGAACCACCAGCAAGAGGAGAGGAGAGGATAAAGAATTGGTCTAGTTTTCACCCATTCTGTGCGGAAAGCAGGAGAGGCCAGACTGTCATTGCTTTTATCTTCCTGTTCCCAAGAAAATGTGGTTAGTTAGTGAGATTCTTGTAAATAGGTAATTAACAATAAAGATGCTATTTTGGCCTACTCATGGAGTTGTTCTGGTTTTTGCACCTGACAACCGAGCACTTCAGAAAAGAGCACTGATACTATTTTAAACATATGTAAACATATGTACATTGTTCAATATAAATGTCTACTGGGAAAAAGTTGCATTGACTTTCATTTGGGTCTAGACCAGGGATGGCGAACTTTTTAGAGACCAAGCGCCCAAAAACTGGCCCCGCCCCCACTTCACCTCCTGCTCCGCCCCCCATTCACGACCCCCCGGGCCTGCCCCAGATTGCCCAGGCAGCCCAGCAGTGCTATGGCGGTCATGCCCTCTCTCCACACCCTGCAGCATCAACTCTGCATGATGGGGTGTGAGGGCAGAGTCTTGTCTACGCTGCCTGGCTGCCACATCCTTGGCTGTGCTGCTCCGGGTGAGCCACACAAAGGGGTGACTCTCCTTCAGGGGGGCTCTGGAGAGGAGAGGTCCCAGGGGCAGGGGAGGCTGGGACAATAACACGTGTGTCCACAGAGAGGGCTCCAAGTGCCGCCTCTTGCACCCATGCCATAGGTTTGCCACCACTGGTCTAGACTCTGACAATGCAGTTTGATTTTTATGGAAGCCAACAAACGGACATAAACAAGTTGGCTTTTCTTCTTCTGATTGTCTCAAGCATTGTGCAAGTACCTACAGGAAGCCAAGCATTTGAATTTATATTAACAAGAGACAAGCTTTGGCAAGAATATTCATATGTGCACACTTCAGACTGTAATCCCTGAAGGGGGCTTATGTCCAAAAGTTAATAAAGGTTAAACCTATGGAACTTTCATTAATAATTGGATTATACTTTATATATATAATCTAGTTGAGTAATGATGGTGATAATTATGGTGATAAATCTTTTAAAATTATTTGTGTCACTTCAGATCTAAACCTTGCTTATTGTTTGGAATATATGTGCAAACCTTAATGTCAGAGCAGTTCTCTACTATAACTTTCATACGGGTTCAAGAGTAACTAAACTGCAATTGTCTTAAAAAATTAGAACTGTATGTATGTACTGTAGGTCTCATACTGTAGCACTATGAACAAAGACAGAATTCATTACAATCTGTTTTTTTTAAAAATAAAAATGTAGTAGGAAACCTTGTAAAGTTTGAGCAGAGTATTTAATAAAACAAATGTCAAGGAATTGCGCAGCTGGGGTCCAAATGGATAAGATGCTGACATGAATTCGCAGTTTCATATAAATATATTTAACATTTATATTACAGCAAATAAGATAGCCAGGCAAACAGGAGCATCATGAGGTAAATCACAGAGCATACAGGGCACACAGAAGAGAAAGGTGGGAAAAAAGGGAAATCCCCCCTCCAAATCCATATCATAAATACCTAAATGGGCACCATAGGCAACATTCATAACAACAATAAAAAAACACCATTTAATGGACCCAAACTAAGCCCCTAACCCCCATGCATGAGTACACAATAAAGTCTTTCTGAACAGGTGTCAGAATAAAATGCCACAGGTTTGATGTTCCAAAGTGTTTGCACTGTAATCAAAAAAAATCACACTTCCTTGATCCAACTAAGTGACATTCTTTGACTGATGGAACCCATATTATGTATCTCCTATTTGAGCTTCTGGGAAGAGTAAAAAAGAGGGTGAGTGTACCTCAGGTCCTCTCCTTTAAATGTTACCACCTAATGGGACCATAGAGGTGTACTTTCTCAGTGGCCTTCTCAGTCCTTTAGATTAGAACATGCTACTTTCTGACATTAGAAAGTACCTAATGTGAAAGCCTGGCTCTTCCCTCAAGCATTAGGTTAGGATGGGAATTGAGCTGTGAGGATAATAACTTTGTAATGAAGATCATGACAATCTATTACTATTTGAACTGATTATGTATGGATATTATAGAAAATTCAGAAATCCAACTGAGTGAAAATAATGTTTCCTGAATAAGTACTTACAGAGGTAGGTGCTTTGGAAAAAAAAACCCTTTCCTTTTTATGTCTTATGTTTCAAGACAGAAATGCACTTTATGAACTTTCATCTGAATGCAACAGAATATGCATTGTAGGATGCTATTATTATTATTATTATTGTTGTTGTTGTTGTTGTTTTCCTTTTAGCATTTTACATATTGTTTTGCCAAAGGCCTTGTAAAATAACCTTCAAAAGTGCCTAAATACCTCATAGTAAATGTTTGAAAAAATGACAATCCCATGGTTTAAAAGCTAAAAATAATATGATATTTGATCTATAGCATGAGGATTATGTGAACCTTTAAACACAGACATCACTTTCTTCTTTTATTATGTTTGATTTTGTTTCTTTGTTCCTTTTCTCTTTTTTTTACCAGATTCATACCCTATCTTTCTTTCAGGAACACAAAACAGTGTTGTGATCAGTTTTAACCCTACAATAGCAACCAAGTCAACCTGAACAAAAATTGGGAAAGGATATGATAACTGAGGTACCAACAGAAATTTCATCCTCAGTGTTCAGAAAGATATTCAAAAAGCCTCCTCCTAGCAGCTGAATGTTTTAAGAATTTCTCCTGGATCTAAAACAGCGGTTCTCAACATGTAGGTTGCGACCCCATTTGGGGTCGAACGACCATTTCATGGGGGTCGACATTTTTCCCCTTTTCCTTAGCTGTACTACTCCCTTTTATTCTATTGGCTTTTGAAAGCCAATAGAATAGACTCTCTTGAATAGAGTCTAATTCTATTGGCTTTCAAAAGCCAATAGGAATTGTCCAGGCTGTCTCTGCCCTGCTGAGCCCACCAAAAGTCCCATTCTGCAAACGGTGCTGCAAGTTGTCTGCAGCAAAGACGAGCTGTCTGGAAGTTTCCACCCCTCCCTGCTGAGCAACTACTAAAAATGTAAGTAAAAGAGGGCCAGGGGTGGGAGGTGGGAGGCCGACGGGCGCAAGGAGGGTTGCTGGCACGCGTGGGGCTCGGCGGGTGCCTTACCTCTCTTGGGCTGGGCCAGCTGGTGGCCCAGCTGGTGGTTGGCCTGTGCCGTCTCTGCCGCTTGCCAGCTACGCCTCGGATGGCGCAGGGGGCGGCACCACACTTGTGTGGCGCTCCTGGGCAGGGAAAGTCCTTGACTTATGATCGGTTGGGTAGTCCTCGACTTACGACCGGTTGGGGGTCGCGGCATTAAAAAGGTTGAGAACCACTGATCTAAAAGAAACAGTTTTCTTCTGGGTCCAATCTGGGTTGATCACTGGGACCAGACTTCGATTGGATTCTGAAACATTATCCTGAGACACGTATATTTGCCTTCATCCATGAGTTTTCTTCTTCTCAGTTTCTCAACTTTCTCTCAAATAAAAAACAGTAAGTTGGTTCACACTAAACTGGTAAATCTGTGTCTCAGTGATTGATCCCAACTCTCATTAGTATTATTTGCTCTTACTTCCTGAGAAATTGTTTACTCACTTAGATGCTTGCCAGAATTGGAGGCAGCAACCAATGGGACCCATATTTATCACATCATAAATTGCACAAACTTTATTCCTTCTATAAATCAACTAAGACAAAATTAATCAAGGATAATTCTCAAGAGCATCTAACGTGACTTTTTCAAGCCAGTGACACAGAACTGAATGGCCTATACATTTGAGATAGATGGAAAATTAAATAAAAATGGTAAGTGATTTGCTTGAAACATACTTCTTTTTACCACCACCACCCATATAACAAACATCCATATGTAAATAAAATAATAAACGAACAAATAGAAACCAATAAACTTGCTGTATAAAACAGTGGCCTTTAATACATAGTAACCTTTTTCAATGTAAAATTGAATTCTTCATGGTTTGGTTATTCACATATATGAATCTTTCATCATGAATTCTATATGATTCCAAATTATTTGTAAACTATATGTGTGTGTGTGTGTGTGTGTGTGTGTGTGTGTGTGTGTGTGTGTGATATATATATATATATATATATATATATATATATATATATATATATGTAGGTCTTTGGTTGTTCGGGTTTTCTCCCGCGTAAAATTGGAAGTGTCTTGGTGACGTTTCGACGAAGTCCCATTCGTCATCTTCAGGCTGGTGTTTTCAGCTTCGTGCTTTGAGCAGCAATGTGTGGTCTTAGCTATTTCTTCCTTTTAACTGCCTTTTAACTTACTTTTTAATACAAACCGCTATCTGCACGCTCTCTCACACCACCACCCAGCACAGATCAACTCTGTAGCCAAGACACTCATCTCCAGAACAAAACGCTTAGCTGACGAACAACACCTAAAACCCAAACTACACACTCTCACCAATGTACTAACATCCAATGGATTCCATAGAAATAAGATTACAAACCTAATCCAAAAAGAAACCCCCACTAAAATCCAAGACAAAGAACAAGAAAACGGCAAAGCCCTCCTCCCATACATAAAAGGCACCACAGACAGAATCAGTAAGATCCTCCATAAACACAACATCAAAACAGCATTCTGCACAAACAGAAAAATATCCACCATCCTTAGAAACCCCAAAGATAAAATTGAATTAGAAAATCAAGGAGTATACGAAATCCCATGCACCACTTGTCCCACCACATACATCGGACAAACCAACAGAAGAATAAGTGCACGCATTGAAGAACATAAGAACTCAGTCAAAAAAGAGGAACCAACATCTTCCCTGGTCCAACACCTTAAAGCCACAGGACATGAAATTGACTTTAAAAATACCAGAACCATTGCCAAAAGTGAACATTTTAATAACAGAATAATCAGAGAAGCCATTGAGATAGAAAAACGACCACACAGCATGAACAAGCGAGATGATACCTCCCGCCTACCAGCCATTTGGAAACCCGCCCTTATTGACAAATGACTCCCTAACACAAAAAATGATACCAGACCCACACTCACAAAAACCACACAGGATGTCACCACCACACATCCATGGAAAAAACAAACCCAAAGCCACACCGATGACGAGGCACGACCACAAACCAGAAGCCAGACCACAGCTGCATCATTAACCACTTTAAACCTCTCCAATCCATACATGAAGCAAACATGAAGAGGAAGCACGACCACGAACGCGAAGCCAAAAAATAGCAAGGCAGCCCAAAATCTCAAACCCCTCTGCAACTCAGACTAACCTGAGCACAACCAAACAGAACACTCCCCCAGCCAATCAGAGCACAGCCAAGCCCCTAACCATTCAGAACACACCTCCAACCAATCAGAACACAGCCAAGCTCCCACCCAATCAGTTCATACCCCCACTGGCAGTTAAAAGGAATAAACAGCTAAGACCACACATTGCTGCTCAAAGCACGAAGCTGAAAACCCCAGCCTGAAGATGACGAATGGGACTTCGTCGAAACGTCGCCAAGACACTTCCAATTTTACGCGGGAGAAAACCCGAAAAACCAAAGACCTACATATATATATATATATATATATATATATATATATATATATATATATATATATATATATAACATAGAACAACAACTTGCATTGTTCTACTTCATGAAATGTATAAAAGTGCTTCCAAAGCAGAGTGTCTTTCAACAATATTATAGAGTTGATGGGATGGGGATAGACTAGAGTAGACTAGAGTAGACTAGACTAGATGAGAATAGAATAGAATAGAATTTGATTTCATAAAGATGTTTAATAAAGATGTTTTGCTTGTGTTGTTTGTAAATCATCCAGTGTCACCTAGATGAGATTGGTGATATAGAAATGTAATAAAATAAATAAATATTCATTTTTGGTAAATATAATTATGTATGGAAATAAACATATATTCATTTTTGTCAATATATTTCTTCTACACATAGTCCAACTAACTTTTGTAAATTACAGATTTTTCTGAATAAATTTATTTATTCAACATTTCATCAGAAGAGAATGAATGGGGGACAGGATCCAAAAATGAGTGAATAAGTGTTTAAAATATAAATTGATTCCATTGAAGACATGACAGAACTGGGTTTTCATTGTTAATCTGTTAGGTAATCAAACTATTGAATAACATATTGGTCTTCTTTTGATTTTAAAGTAAACTATTTTCAAAGCCAGCCCACAGGCAGAAGTAGAGTTAGAATGCTTCCCTTGGTTATTGAGTGAAGATTTACTGGCAGTAATAGTCAGAAGAGACATTACACATATAAAGAAAAATTGCCCCAATTTAGTATTTAGATCTTATGTATATTAATTTCCACCCAAATATTACCATATCTCATACTTATAAATATATTAAAGCATGTGGAAAGAAGTTGAGGCCATAACATTGAATTGTCCCAATCTTGCCTGCCATTCTCCCTATGTATTTGGCAAGCAAATGAAACAATTCAACTTGCAAATTTATATTTATGAAATGCTAAAATGCCATGTTGGACAACCTTACTTTCTGCCCAACCTTTTTGGCAACTGCTGAAGTTCCCAGAGATTGTACCACCAAAATGTGGTAGTAAACCTCCAATTGGCAAGATGTCATTTCTTGCCAAGTTTCAGATCAAAAATTCATAAATTTCTGGCTGAGATTTGAAATGTCCTCATTCACAATCTTTCAGCCGTATATAAATGCAGAGATTCAACCACACAAATGGGGTCATTTGTAGGTCCTCTGCTCAGTTTCTGACATTTATCTCCCAGAATCACAACCCAGAGCTATGGCAAATTACACAGTTAGGCAAATAGAGACTCTCAGATTCAATATAAAATGTTATTAGCAATTCCTTTTATATCATCATATGCCAAGACACCTAATCATTGTAGTCTCCTCTCTTTGACTAAATCATTGCCTTCCATTGACATGGCTAATGAATAGCCAAAGACGCCTTTAGAAATCAATTGTAGATATAAATATGCAACTATTAATGATTTGTAATATGAAACCCACTTCAAAAAGTTGTATTTTGGATATATAAATTATAAGACAGTTTGTGTTTTAAATTGCCTCTAGAATCTTTCTGGCTATTCTTTGTAACAAAAATACCGGCCAAAGAGGATCACTAGCTTAAGCTCAAACAATTTATATTCTCATTATGAATGCTATGCTGAATTCAGACAACAGCTCACCTGAATTCCAACCATAGCAAAATATAAATTGCTTGTTCATGAATCTAAATGGCAGACAAAATCATAGCATTACAAGCCATTCTCTTCTTAAAATTGAATGATGATGCTAGATATCTGCTATTCGAAGTATTAAAATCACTCAGATGTAAAATTGCAGGCGTGGTGTCAAGTACCCTATGTTATTTCTACTTCTTTATTCAGATGAAAAATATGAAATTTTTTTAGACATCTATGGAATGACATCAATGATTCTTCAACAGTGACATGCAAATAACATTTTCTTTAAGGGTATGACAAAAATATCTTGGCCGGGACCCCAGAGACTGTTGCTAATTAGGGTTCTTCTGATAGTGAACCTACTTATTTCCATTTGTTAGATGCTCCACCATATGTATTTAAAAAGTCCTCTGCAATATGGGTTTTATATAATATGGGTTTTATATAAAATATAAAGCATATACTTTCTGAGTCTGCAGTTGGAGAAAGATATCATTTTACTTGTAAGTGAGATACATTTATAGCCAACAGCTTTTATTCATGTGTTTATGTATTTAGAACCCAGCCTTATGGAAGTGATTAAAATGAGAACCAAGAAATAATAATAAAAAAAATCTCTGAATAGCCATCAAATACATTTCAGGTCATCTTCAGGTCTAAATGTCCAAGTTCCAAAATACTACCATCATTTTCATAATAGTATCAATAGTAGCAAAAAGGAAATTAATAACAAAACCATGTTTCCATTATATCAGGCTGAGTGGAAAATAAAATATCTTTTTCAGTAGATTCTAAGAGAGCAGATGGTACTCAATAGTAAGCAATGCTGGAATTTTTCAGAATAGTTAGAGTGTTGAACTGTCATTATAAGTATGTAATGGTGTAAATTTTGGAAAACTAAAGTGTAACCTATCTGTTTTGATAGTAAATGAGACCCACATCTCAATGAGCGAATGTCTTATTAGTTTACTAAGATGTATAGAGAGGAATAGCTCCACTCAAGCATTCTGGATTGGTACTCATTAATCCACCAGGGGTTTCAAAGTTGAGATATTTCATCTTGTGCAAATTGCAATGCAGATTGAAAACTGGACTTGGCAATACATCCAGTATCTGAATCAATAAACTTTCAGGGGAAGTAGACAAACACACTTATAATGTGTTTTAAAGATACGGAATATCAATGTTAAGGACATTTTCTAGAGTTTGGGACATTCTAAAGAAGAATGTTTTGGAAACCTTAGCTTCTAGCCGCTGCTACTGAATGCAAGGTCATTGTGTAATAAGACTTGCCTTTTTCGTGATTTAATTATTTAATTGATTTAATCATGGATGAGGAAGCCTTATCAGACTGAGTGTAGAAAGATCCTTTATTAAAATGATGATAAGATCAGTGACATATATCAATTTTTATTTCATATACATGATTGGCCAACAACTCTCTTTCAGGTCACCCAGTTCCCTCCAAGGTCAGGAGAGACCAGAACACCCTCTGTGTGGTCATTGTGAGGATTATTTTCCACATAAATTGGATAAATCCATTTAGAATCATTCAGAGTAAGTTTCTGGTGAGCCAAATTTCCATTAAATTGATTGAGGCATGGTTTTGCTCAACTAAGCAGTGTTGACCCTGTTGGTCTTGAGGAAATAGACACTGCTGGATGAAGTAAAACTGTTCTTTCCATGTTCTTTAGTCTGGATGAAGGGGGAAATAGCCTGTACTTTAGTAAGATAGAATGGCTGTGGGTTTTATCCCTTGGATCTGACAGGGCACCACTTCCCCAAACAGGGCTAATACACAATCTGGAGGGATGGTGGTGGTGAGTTTCATGGCTACCGATAGAGCAATCTTGGGGAAGTGTGCATTTGCACAAATCCATCTGGTACACCTGTTGTGCTGCTTCCTAGATTAGGAGGCTTTGCTTAAAATTCTTCATAGTTTGGTCACTTCATGATACACTTAACATGGACTTGCCTTAAAAATTGCAGTTCCTCCAGAATGTGGTATTATGGGAAGTTTAAGGTATAAAGCAATACGCCTATGTAACATCACTGTTATGTGAACTGCATTGTTTTCTGAGTGTGATTCAAGGTTCTATTGTTATATTTAAAATCCTCCTTGGCAAGGATGAGAACATTTAGGGACCACCTCTCCCTATTAGTGTTTACTCATCCCCACCCAGACATGAAAAGATGGGGAGATTCACAGATTCCCTTCTATGAAACAATGTCATTTTATCCCTAGGAGACATGTCTTCTCTGTCTAAGACTTATCTCATCCCTGAAGTTCAGATGGCTCTACACTTTCAGATAGTCTAAAAAACTTTGTTCTTTCCTCAGACTTTAGCTCTTGGTTTCTGTGTGTTTTTTCCTGCACTGATTGAAGCACTGAGGTATATTTAATTGTTCTTTTTTATTCTTTTTACTGTTATTGGTTTTACTAGCCTTTATTAACCACTCAGAGTTATTTAATTAGGATCACTGGAGATATAAACTTCCATAATGGTGATTTATGGATTTGCTGATTGAAAGGGTTAAATATGGAAAGAAGAGAAATGATGTAACTTTAAAGAGAGAGGAATGATGATAACTTTGTTGTAATTGTTACAAAGAAGTTTCTTTATATTTCTTTTCTTCTTTTTCTAATTGTACTATTCTTCACACTTTTTATCTTTTCTTTTTTCCCCTTACTTTTACTTTAATTCTTCTCTCCTTTCTACATTCTGTGAGAATCTTTAATTTAAAAAAATGCAAAATAAACAAATACCACTATCCCTGCAATCTTACATGTGACCATAAATAAATTTCATTGAACTGAATGAGAGCAAGTGAAAATAAGATTAAATATTAAAAGGAATGCTTCAGAAAAGATTTAAAACAATAATTTTATCTGATTGCAAACCTCTTTGCAAACATTAATTAATCAGGATATCTTAGAACTGCTTACTTCCCTCCATGTAGATGTAGTACCATTAAGGATGACTCATTGAGTACAGTTTGTCAGCCAGTTACAAATCCATCTGGTGGTGCTGCTATCCATCCCACATTTTTCTAGCTTTTCAAGAAGTGGGCTGTGGTCTACTTTGTTGAATGTCTTGCTGAAGTCTAAGTATCCTCTGTCCACAGTATTTTGCTGGTCTACTAATTCAGTCACTTTCTCAAAGAATGAAATAAGATTGGTTTGACATGATCTGTTTTTAACAAATCCATGCTGGCTTTTAGTTATAACTTTATTTGTTTCTTGATGATCGCAGATCTGTTTTTTATTATATTTTCCAAGATCTTTCCATTGATGTTAGGATGATTGGTCTGTAGTTTCCTGGATCTGTCCCTCCCCCCTTTCTGAAATACACTTGGTCTCAAAACATGTTCTAAGCTTAAATAAATGTGACCCTAATTCAACTCTGTGACTCATTCCTTTAAGTATGACCAAGCACATTGTATTTATCTGTGACTCACCTTTTAATTCTAGTTCTGGACACAACTACCTTTCTATGAAGAATCTCAGTTTAACAAAAGGCAAGTATTTTCAGAACTGGAGATGAATCCAATCCAAGGATTACAGTTATATGAAAAAGAAGCCTTAGAGCTGAACATACCATTTTAGGCAAAAGTAATTCCTAAAAAAATACATTTAAGTAAATATTATCAAGTAAATATATTATCAACAATTGGTTTTTAACCCAGTGTTAGAAATATTAGGCTTCTTCTCCTTTCTAAATAAACCAGAAAAAAGAAAGTCACAAATCTTGCTGGAGACAGTTTCAAAAGACAAAATTTATTCTTGAGTGCAGAAAATCTCTCAGTAAGTTGAGATAAACACCAGGCTATGAATAAGTGGAAGTGATGGATGAAAAGCAAAGAGTTGTTTCATAAAAGGTATTCAGGGCCAACAAGAAAGGGAGAATTTAGAAAAAGTATAATTTAGAGTTTAATTAAAAATTAATTAATTTAATTAAAAATAAATATTGAAGAAATATTCATTACCAGTAAGTAGACCTATTTATTGCTTCATAAACCTTTATTTGCTCCAAGGGCAAATAAGCTAATTTAATCCACAATGTAAAATTTTATACCAGGGAAGAACAAATTTGTGTGAAATCTGGTTGATTGGTTTTGGCCAAACAAAGCAAAATGTCATATTTTTTGACAAAAAAGGTTAAAAATCATATTTGTAAGTATGTAACAAATTATACAATGTTGACATGCTATGAAATAATATCTTACTCATATTTCTGGTATCTCAACTGTTGTGATTAATAATATACCCCTTTAGAACCATTTGTGTTTAAATTCTTGACTCTGGGGAAAAAAAAGCAAAGGGATATAACAATTGAGGTTTAAATATTATCTTTGAAGTTTTACACTATTAAATCATCAAAAACTACCCAAGAATTAAAAAAATAATAAACAGTGATTTGGTTGGCATTTCAGAATAGGCCCTGGCTTTTCAAACTGTAATGAAATACATGATTATCACATCACAAGAAGAATTTTTGTAAATGCTTATTAATATTTTCTTTGTATGATTCATCCCAGGAGTATACCGGTACTAGTGTCCAGGTTTTATTTTGTACTTTTAATGTAGTTCTATATACAGATAGCATGCATTCGTAGTCTAGAGAAAGTGTGGAAATCTTGAATAAGTCAGTAGAATCTCCAATCTGTACAATTTAGCAGTTTTTGTCAAGCAAGGATGCATCAGTTTTAGAAAATTAAGATTATTGACTACAAAGCTAATATATTTTTATTTACACACCTTTCAGCAGAATCTTATGAAATTTCTTTAGATAAATAAGCATAGAACAGCTACATAAGCCATTGATACTTATTTATAGTTAAACCCCTGAGAATGAGATATGAAACAGCTACTAGAGTGTTAAAGTAGAGAATGATCAATATTGATACATAGTCAAGTCATAGCAAAATGTTCATATATTTAATAACTGAAATGGGATGTTGTACCTCTGGGTGGAAAGATACCTGGAATATATCTTTATAGTGAAATATTGTAGAATACCCTTAGCTCAGCAGTTCTAGAAAACAGCCATTACAATGCCTTATTCAGAAGAGTTTGCCCTTGCAGGGAGGATATAATTGAATCTCTAGTTCATGGTGCTCTTTTTGCTATGTCTGTGGTAACTCAGATAATATTTACTTACTTGTGAACCGGAATCTCAAAAATATATGGCAAGTTGCAAAATTCTATCCAGCTGTAAGTTGGTTTTGGTACTGAAGGAAGAGAGAGGTATAATTAAAAAGCATAATAACTTTCATAATTTAAAGCTTATACCTGATTTATTTCAATTTTGTATTCTCTGTATTGTGTTCTATAGATATGCAGGTGAGCACTGGTCAGTGACTGTGTTAAAAATCAATTAAATTAAATTGAATTCAGTTGGATGGTTAGTCTGATACACATATAGAACAATGAAAAAATGATATACCTATAGGACAATGAAGAAATCATCACTTAAAGGATGAAAGCAGTACAGCCTCATTGAACAATGAAAAAGCATTCCTTGGAGTTTTGGTTACTAAATAAAGAAAGGAGAAGAAATTTGCTTTCTTCAATTTTAATATTAATTTAGCCAATTACATTAAAGAAGAAATCAGTGGATCAATGATACGTTCTTTTATTTTGCTTTTAAAAAGGATCAGAAACAAAAAGTAAAAGATAAATTAAACAAATGAAAAATAAAACCATATCATTAGGAAATAAATAAATGAACAAATAATACATTCATTTATCATCTTAAAGTGATACAAAAAAAACCAGTCAGATACAGTGTTTCAATAAAAAAATATGCATGTAGGTACTAATAAATGTTTTGGGAATTATTTTTCATATATCTCTCAAGCGCAGAAAATAAATAAAGACAAAAGAATCAATCATTCAAGGATTGTCCCAGAATAATTCTGCATTACTTTTTCAGCTAATGTCATTTTCCACACCTTTAAATACTATTAACCCAAGAAAGATGTTCTTTAAATTTGCACCGCTTAAGTACAGAAAATCTTACAGCTGACAACAACAACAACAAAAAGAAAGTTTCTTGGGTTGCACATTTTGTATGTCTTGAGAAAAATAGATATTAATCCTGTACCATATTAGAATTAATTATTAAAGACTGTTGAGTAATTGTTTTCCTTTTCTTCAAAAACCTTTAGTGAAACTGAACAACTATATGGACATTGCTATCAGATGTGGCAGTATGTATTGATTTAATAATATTACTGCCCATTAAGCTACAATGCAATTTTACAGTCAATCCTACTATTTCTTGGAATAGTGTTAAAGGGAATTAAAGAATTTAAACGTGAGTCATCAACATATCAAGATTTTTATTCATACTTCTTAAAGTATGAATAAAGTATATATTCATACTATATATGTGTGTATATATATATATATATATATATATATATATATATATATATATTCCTTTGATATCTCTCTCTCTCTCTTTCTCTCTCTCTCTCTATATATATATATATGTGTGTGTGTGTGTGTGTGTGTGTGTGTGTGTGTGTGTGTGTAGTTATATATAGTGTAGTCTTTGGTTATTCGGGTTTTCTCCCACGTAAAATTGGAAGTGTCTTGGCGATGTTTCGACAAAGTCTCATTCGTCATCTTCAGGCTGGTGCTTTCGGCTTCGTGCTTCTAGGAACAATGTGTTAGATCGATCATCCGGCAGGGTCTCAGGTCTGGCCTGCCGGATGATCGATCTAACACTATGCAGGTTACCTCAGTGCAAGGTAGTACGGGACGCTCTCCCCCCGATTTAGGGGTCATGAACAACAAAAAAAGGAATCAGCCATAGGAGCATAAAATCCAAAAATGCACTATACGATACCATGAGTGATGCAAGGATCAGCCAGCCGGGACCCGTCACAAGGTCTAAGAGCCGAATGCGGGCGCGGCTGCGCTCATAAGCAAACTTCCCCACCCTCTGGCTTTTACACCTTGACGATGATGGCAGTAGTATAGCCATCGAAAGCTCGGTTATTTATTAAAAACTTGATTGTTTTTACTTCCTGGTGATCATCTTTTATCTGTTAAGTATGTATGTACCCAGGAATCGACACTCTTTGATTTTTAGCTTAATTTTTAATTGATAAGATCTCATGAGTTATGATTTGCAATAGTAGATATTCATTTCTTAATATTTAGAAAGAATAGTTTTGCCTAGCAGAGTAAGAATTTGTGCTAACACTTTGTATTTTTGTTGAATAGTAATTGTTACATCTGAAAAACATAAAAGTAATATTTCAGATATAATATACCTAATTCTCCATATTTTAATTTATGTTAAAATATTGTTTTTCCAATAAGGAAGGAAGGAAGGAAGGAAGGAAGGAAGGAAGGAAGGAAGGAAGGAAGGAAGGAAGGAAGGAAGGTTTATTGTTGTTGTTTCTTGCCATTTACTAAAATAAAAAAATACCTAAAATAATTGGAGCGGGATCAACATTTTAGAAATTTCAGCTTTTCTGCCAAGACATTAAAAAGTTTCTCTTATGACTTTCTGTTTAAACTATTCATTGATATATCTTTAATTAGCACCAATCTGTTATAATAATTACTTAAATAACTAAATCAACCTGGCTAATATGAAATCCAGCTGATGCTTTAAGACATTTTTGCAATTTTTTATTCATTGTGTTAGCCTAATAAATGTAGATCAAAATTTACTTCTACTTCTTCTAGTGTATAAAATGTACTCAGCCAAATTTCTGAGGGGGTGATACTGGATGTCTCTTGTTTGTTCATTATATTTCTACCATGCCTTTTAATCAAGAGCTCAATGAAGTATAAGGAATACCTTTTCCTCCTAATCTTTTTTATAGCAACATGATTGCTCTGAATAGATGTCACAAGAAACCTTAAGTCTCCTAGGTCACCTATGTCTTCCCAGCCCTAGTTTAACTCTGGAGGCAAGTAAATTTAATGCCTTAGACCTCCAAAGTAGAAACCTAGGCATTCTGTGCCTTTGGATTCTGTCTTGTTTGTCCCTGGCTTAATTTGTGAGAAACAGTTTTAATCTGAACTCCACCTCAGGCTCTGCTTTTTAAGTGTGGCTCCAGCATGACACTGAAAGAGCAAGTGTAAACTACCTTGAAAAACACCTCTGGTTGATGTAATAAACTATTCCATGCAATACAATGCTGCCTTCTGTTTGATCAAGTGTGTATGAAATTAACCAGAAAAAACATCTCCCTTATAACTGCCCATAATCTAGGAGAGATCATTGAACATATCCAACATAAAGCTGCAATGTCATTGATAATAGACAAGTTACTCCAATAGAAGATTTAAAAGATTGTGTTAAGTCAATTGATTTGCACATTACCCCAACAACCTCATTCTGGCCTTCAGGTAATTAATTAGAACATAGAACCTAGAATTATAGGAATGGAAAGGATCTCAAGGTCCAACCCCTGATCGAGATAGGAGACCTTATACCATCCCTCTCAAATAGTTATCCAGTCTATTTTTGGAAACATCCAGTGATGGAGCATCCACAACGCCAGGAGGCAAGCTATTCCATTGATTAAGTGTCCTCACTTTCAGAAAATTTCTCCTTACTTTTAGATTGGATCTTTCTTTAACAAGATTTATTTATTGTTCTGATCTCTAGTGTTTTGGAGAAGAAGTCAATCCCTTTTTTTCTCTGAGACCACCTCAGGTATCATGTCCCTCATAATTCTTCTCTTTGATAGGCTAGATATATCTATTTCCCTGAACCATTCATCCTACAGTTTTAGCCTACAGACCCTTTTTCATCTTTGGTGCTCTATATTTAAAAAAAATATTTAAGTGAAAAATGTTTTAAATAAATATTTATAGCTTTTTTTAAAAAAACTTTTAAGTTTTTCTATATAAATATTCATCATCATGTTCTTTTCCAAAATAAATATGCTTGCCAGTTTACAGAAGAATGTGGCTGATGGAATTCCATGCCTTGATGAATATTTTCTCCATATTTCTTAATAAGGATTTACATATTTTATTTTTTCTTAGGCACACAGGACTTCTGCATGCAGTTGGCCTTGTGGGCTCAGAATAGGAAAGGTTGACCTGTCTTTTTTCAATCTGTGAAGAAATAATATATTTGTATTTATTTACACATTGCGATATTTGTTTCCTGCCAATGACCTCTGGGTGGGGTTACAATATAACTGCATAGGCCAGTGGCCCTGTTTTACTACTCTGCATTGGGCATGACAACCACAATGTGGTTACCTTGGTTACAGTTGCTATGGGAGGGAAGTTTCAAGTGATGATTTAAAATGACTGTGAGATTATAAAATACAATTTGAAATGGACAAAAGAGCAACAAATGTGCAATGGTAGTTAGCCCTTTAAGGAAAATGATTAGTCAAAATTTCTTGTCAGAATGGACACTGCCAAGGAATTAATAGATAACTGAAAACCACTAAAAGGAGAGCCAATAACTGCAGCAAAATGAAGAGCCAACAAGTGGACTGGCTCTTCATAATTCCTTTCTGGACAAGGAGAGTACTTGAGATCACCCATAAGTGCTCCATATAGTTGTTTCTCAGGAGCAGACTGCAAGACAGCAGTCATTGATGCGTTTAAAACTCTGGGAGACAAGGGAATAGTTTTTGCTCAAATCGCCTTCAAAAGGTGATTGGGTTGTATAGTTTCTTTTCTAGTCACATTTAGAAATGAATCCATGCAACACAGTCACTTTAAGTAAGTTTAAAATGCTATCTGTTCAGATATCAAATAAAGATGAACACTGATGGGAAATATAATTGTGACATGCACATTTCTTAATAAGATTATCACAATGTGTAATGTTATACAAAAGAAGTAGGGAATCAAATTGATAGAAGCTATCTAATATTTTAGAATGTAAATCTAAAACATTTATCAACAGAGGAGTTTGATGCTACCCTTAGAAAAGTCATTGAGGAATATTATAATTTTACATCTTTATTCTATAGATTGTGGATAATTGAGCAAGTGGCAGAACAAGAAGGAAGAGAAAGGAAGCCAAAAAAAGGTGAAAAAGGAAACATTTTTAAAGAAACATGTATGTGCTTCTGTTGTTAATCTCTCTTATATATTTTAAATATTAATGGACTACTTCCCCAGTTCAGAATCAACTTATATGAAGTACCGGTTGATAGTTTGTGAGTATGGATGTGTGTTAACATGAGTGCATGCATACATGCATATGCATATATGCTTGTGTGTGTGTGTGTGTGTGTGTGTGTGTGTGTGTGTGTTTGATGACATGGACAAATATTGCACCTGGAGCATTGATCTGTCTAAACTTTTCCCTTAGCAAATGTTATGGATTGATTTATTTATATTAATGCAGACTAGATTCTGTTCTCTTTTCAACATTTCACCAATTTGTAGCATGACCACGAAGCAAAATAATGTTCCACATTATGCTGTTGACTTCAGGTCTTGGGTTAATTTAAAAGCTGTAGTCTGCAATACACTTACTAATGCAACTATGTCTGCTGTTTATTTGGAACAGAAGAAACTTCAGAGGTAGGATAACTAGAACTAAATAATGAAGGTAGCATCTCACTATCACAAACCAAGCTCCCCCTTTTCTACATATACCGCATCAATATATCAGCTACATATGGTTATTGGATGGAGGTGTCATACATGAGTGACAGTAGAGTTGTTGCCCTACTGATGATGCAAACTAGAGAGAAGTTGGCATAGTGCCTAGCATGCTGCTAATGGCATCACCATAGTAGATAATGATGAATTTGGCAATTTACAGCATCAATTTCTACATTACCACAACTTTGGAGAAGGCACTGCAAGCCATAGGCAATGTCCTTTAGCCCAATGAAACACAATGTGAAAATGAAGACAAAGTTAGCCATATGCAAATAATAATAATTACGGTATATGAAACCATGAGGAAGATTAGTCCTTATTCAGACAGAGTAGTGTTACAGCAATGAGATAGCCATTGTAAAATATGAAGCAGTTTTTCAACTTTGACAGAGTGAACATTATTATGCAGATGTGTTTGCTTGCACATCTAAGAATCACAATCTTTGCCTTGTCATCTGTGCTTAATATGAGAGATCATAAAGTTCTTGCAGATCAATTGAAACATGGCTAGTTCAGTGTTTACCTAGTTTTTGACTGATTTACTTAACTGATCTCAATTTGTATCTTATGCATTGAAGTATTTGGTTGGAGTTAATGTAGTTCCCTGGAGCTTTGTTCTTAGCTCTGTGCTTTGCTATTTATACAACGTTACCGGCTTTGGTTTTCCTAACAGTTTGTGCTCAATATTCATTGTTTTCCTGATAAAATTCACCCTTGTCTCCCCCTGTCTCTCCCTCCTCTCTCTCTTTCTTTCTCTCTTTTAAAATTTTGTTTATCCAGTCTGACAAGAGCTTGAACATAAAATGTCCCAACATTTATTTTTAACAGAATGCCTCATAGAAGGAATTCTTATTAACTAGAGCACCTGGCTATGTATGGAAGCTTTGCTTATTTTTCGAAAATACAGATTGATGGTGATCACACAGCTTTGCAGATGTTGCTAAATGTTAATCCTGCTTATGTCTTTTGTCCAATTGGTGTCAGATGTGGTCCGAAAAACTGCATTACTATTTAATAAATGTTCTGTAATGCTTTTGAATGAAGAGATTTATGGTTTGTTTACTTCTTACCTTACCTTTCTTTACTTCCTTGCCCGTAAATTATATTTTATCTTCTAACTGTCTTGGCAGAACTGTGCATATGGTGCAATCTGGGAAATATTCTATCCTGAATATTAGATTTTTTTTTTGTAATCAACATTTTAGCACAACCTAGATATTTTCCAGTCATTATAAATATATATAGCACTAGACTACCTAAATTATGACCCATTGGGTCATTGTTTCAGTTGTGTCATCCTATTAGAGATATTTATATACCTAAACAAATCAATAAAATGACCATGGGCTAGGGGGAAAAAAGAACAGTGGGAATAGGAACAATTTCCAATTTCCTGCCAGCTTATCACTTGATTTTGCTTGTGGGAAGCTTGCAGGGAGAAAGTTAATGGGGAAGTTATTAGGGAAGGTCCCAAGTTGTGCACCCTCATCTGTGCACCCTTTTCCAGTGCCTCTGTGCTCAAGCTGACCATTAGTGCATACCTGTGCACCTTCTCCGACCCACACAAAATCCTTGAGCATCTTTCCTGCCCTGTGCTGCATATTCCTTCCACATTTACACCCTTCTTTATCCTCCATGACTCTTTCTGCATCTTTCACGTAGCACTTACCTGCCTGCTGGCCTTAGATTTGCAACTTCCTGCCAGCTTCTCCACTGGCTTTGCTTGTGGGAAGCTGGCAGGGCAGTTCAGCAGTCGCAATCAAGTTTAAACTTCCTACTGGCTTTCCCAGTGACTTAAAAGAAGAAGTCATGGAGCACTAGAAATGACAGTGGCTGGGGTTGAAGTGACCTGAAATTTGCTAAATTCCAGCCCACAGGCATGATAGAGTTTGGATTGCCTTCTACAAATTAGCTGATTTCAGGTAATTTGGTTCAAAACTTGTTGCCCAATGTAAAAATTATTGGCTGCCCATCTTACCTCAGGGTAACTCTGAGTGGCTTACAGTCTTAAAAAGATATAAAAAACCCCTATACAAAAACTAAAAGACATAAAATGCTATGAAGAGCCAAATACTGTGATGCAATTAAAAGATGAGGAGGGTGGGAGTAGTTGGTGGGAGGTAGGATCTGTTGTTAATCTATCAACCACCTCCACAGTGACCCCCATTGGAGCCCTACGTTAACTGGCAGAGCCGGTCTTTAGGCTCTTATGGATGGTCTGAAAAGTTGGAGCCAGCCTCACCCCAGAGAGGGGGCAAGATGTTTGAAAGGGCAGGCGCAACAGCAGAGAAAGCTCTTCTCCTAGATCCTCTGATATACCATTTCCCCAACTGAAGGTTACAAACAGACATAGGAGTTTCAGTAGCATATAGAGTAAGTAAAATGCCATAAGAATATGCACTACTGTATACATCACTGTAAAGAGAAGAAGCTGGAAATCAACTACTCTAAAACTAAAATAATGGCATTAGCAAATTGGCCCCCAAAGTGCTCCTGGGCTATTAACAACTATGCCATTGAACAAATGCAATGTTTCAATACCTGGGGGTAATCTTTCAGGCTAATGGAAATAAAAGGGTCCTTGCTAACTATGCTTTGCAAAGTACACTTAAGAATGCAGCAACTATTTTAAGATTTCATTGTTCCAGAGGAGGTCAATGTACCCACAGCATCTAAGCTCTTTGAGGTCAAGCTCTTAGCTCAATTACTGTATGGCACACAGCTTGCCCTCCACCCTGCAGTCCCGAACCATTGAAATTTGTTCAATCCAAAATTTCTAGAGTAATTTTTCAAGTTCTTAACTGTGTTTCCAGTTTATGCATGGAAGCTGGAATGGTGAGAATGGAGATTAGAATATGGCTGGACTGGTTGAAACTGGCACTTTTCCTTATAGACTTAGCTCCACTGACATTGGAAGGCAGATTTCAAAGTGGAGGCAAGCAGATTACAAGCTCTCTTTCCTAGGATTCCCCACCCCCCCTTACTATCTTCAGGCTATGAGCAAGCATGGGTCACATGTAAGCAATTCCTGTTCGACATTGATTGTCAAATGGATGGTAGTAATAACCACTCAACTTCCCAAAGTAGACAGCAGGAGATACACTCTGACACCAGGTATGTATCTTACAACCAGTTAGGTTGACTTAGGGCTAATCACACTCTCTCTCTCTCTGCCCAACCCATCTCACAGGGTTGTTGTTGTGGAGAAAATAGGAGCAGGAAGGTGTGTTGCATATGTTTTCCGCCTCGAGTTATTTAAAAATAATAATAGAAGCAGGATATAGATAAATTAAAGAAAAAATAGATGAAACTATCCCCCATGTTCTATTGTATTGCCAGTTTTATACACAACCTCAAATTACTCTGACTTACCCACTTCTGACTCGCAGAAGGGGTAACTTCTATTTTATGACATCAGCCACAAGGTTGCCAGGTTTGGAAAGGCAATGTGCAAAATCAAGCATAGAAGAATTAAAAGCAATTGGACTTGTCTGAGATGGATAACCAGAAATGGCTCATGCTCAGGAGTCACCACTGGCTTTGAGGCAGGGTGCCTGGCTGAGGAATTCTGGGAGATGAGGTCCATGAGTCATAAAAGGGCCAAGTTTGAAGACCCCTGCTTTGAGGTATAGATGGCAGGTCAGCTATTGTACTATATTATATTTATGTCAGGTTTGATAAGGGTCTGTTTGAGCAGTTTATCATTTTTAAATCTCTTTTGGATACTTTCTGTTTTATTTACAAATACACATTTAAATATACATTTGTGTGTCTGTGTATATGTATTTGCATAGTATTTGCATTTCATACTGCTATTTCAAGTTTGTAATCCAGATTGCTAATTCTGATTTCTTGTAACCTTTATCTACATCATCTATCTCTATCTCTCTAACGTTCTAACTCTCTGTCTCTCTACCTTTATCTCTATTTCTCTCTCTCTCTCTCCTGAGCAAGCCGTTTAGCATACTTTGATTAATATTGTCCTTTAGCTGATTATTTTTGGTCTGTGTGTACTTTTCTTAACTATCTAGACATTGTCAATTTAGTTTTTAATATTTGAATACTAGTTCCCTTGTGCTGGTTAATGACCACAATAAAGTAAGTAAAATGCTTGTATTTATTTTAGTTTTACCTTCAACACTACTGATTACTGAGATTTTTTATTTTAATAAATCAGATTATTGGTCCATCTAATTATGTCTATGTCTACCATATTTGGCATTGGAATTTCAGAACTTAAACCAAGACAAGGGCCTCTCCAAATTGAGTTATGAACTCATATATCCCATATGTTATTTGTAAACATGCTTGTTCCTGCAAATGGGCAGTTTAATATCATAGCCAATTTATAATCAAAATTTAAGGTCATTTTATCAATAACATAACTAATATGAACATGAAAAGGGTTTTTTTAATTGGCAAAGCAATTCTTGACCTGGTTTATTTTCACATATACACAATTAAAGCTTGACATCCAGAAACAGGGCTTTCCAATTACAAACAAAATTTGGGGGAAAACAAAACCATCCAAATCACTCTGCTTGCTCAGATATTTCCATCTGCTGTAGGAATAGCCTCATGCCTCTATATTCAGGACAGCTGGACAGTGGTGAAGATAGAAACTGCCAAATGGTGGTGGTGGTTGTTTTTTTTTCAGTATATTGAGTGGCTGAATGTTTAATCAAAGACTTCATGCCATATGCATAGGAAGTCATTGTTTGGCCACTTTAATTATGTAATATATTTTAAAAACCAGTTACAACTCTATAACAGGATAACTGATCTTTGTAAATGGACAATATGATTTACGATTGCTAATATTGGAACAAAACTGGCTGCAACAATCTCAGTGGCTATTAAGATAGGTTGTTGATGGGCAGCTCCAAGAACTAACAGGGAGCTTAAGGTTTATATAGGAGCAGAGCCCTTTTCTGAGGAAGATGGGCATTTAAGAAGTGTGAAAAGTAAGAAGTGTGTGAAATAAAAAATAACCCCCAAAAAATGCATGGCTAAGAAAATAGCAAGAGAAGAAAGATGTCAAATAATTGATGGTTTCTAAGGAAAAAACAAAAGAAGAAGAAATAGACAACAAAAATGGACAATAGAAAAGTATATATCCAGCTCAGTTTAATGTATTTTATGGAAATCAATAATCTGCAAGAGGGATTTTATTTTTTCCCCCAGATTTTCTAGGACAATAAAGGCAATCCTCAACTTACGACCACAACTGAGCCCAACATTTCTGTTGCTAAATGAGACAGTTCAGTGGATTTTGCCCCATTTTACAACCTCTCTTGCCATAGTTGTTAAGTGAATCACTGCAGTTGTTAAGTTAGTAACATGGTTATTAAGTGAATCTGGCTTTCCCATTGACTTTGCTTGTCAAAGGGTCATAAAAGGAAATCACATGATCTCGGGACACTGCAACCATCATAACTATGAGTCAGTTGCCAAGCATCTGAATTTTGATCTCATGACCATGGGGATGCTGCAGCAGTCATAAGGGTGAAAAATGGTCATAAGTTACTTTTTTCAGTGCCATTGTAATGTCAAACAGTCACTAAATAAACTGCTGTAACTTGGTTGTAACCTGTAATCTGGAACCAAACTGAAGTTTTTAGAATGACATCTCCCAGTTGCTTTCCCTATTCCTCAATGGCATCTCACCTTTTCCCATGATTTAGGATATACTGCCCCTTAAATTTACTTTCCTTCTTTCATTATGGTAGCACGTGTGGCTAAAATCGTGGTCAGTTAGAATTCATTACACTTTGGGTTTAATAAAATCAAGGTGTACATCTGCAATTTTCATACACACTAGTCTTTGTAATTCGAGAAAATAGAAATAGGCTGTTTTGATTTGCCTTAATGAAAATAAACTAGGCTAGTCCATTGAAAATAATATTGAAGGTCGAAAAGCTGGGAGGGGAAAAAAAAGAAAGTAGAAACTCTTTGCAAAAATCATAAAACCTATTTTTATCATTTAAAAAGAAACAAATCTTTGCTAACAAATGCAGCTAGCTTTCAATGAAGTCCCATCTGATTAACATTCACAACTTTAACAATAGCAACAGTGTTACTTTGATGTACTTAAGGATACAATATAACTTAAGAAAACATTTTTAATGTAGGCCTCCTCTTCTATAGAATGAGGAATCATCTCTCTATAGGGCTGCATACACACACACAGTATGTTTACATGTATATGTATGTATGAACTGTCTATCTGTCTGTCTATCTATCTATCTATCTATCTATCTATCTATCTATCTATCTATCTATCAATCACCTTTCACTGGTACTTGGAGGAATGCTTCCCTAACACAATGGAAATATTTTATTTTACCATGATATCCATATTTTATGTTTGATAAAGAAATACTTATTCTCAAACATTTTCACTTGAGGCGCATTGCATTGAATCTTGAACCTGTTTTAAGAACTGGAATATACTGGAATACACTTTTTTGTTGATCATATTCTTCATACTGTGCATAGATTTATTCTCAACTAGATACCTTTTTTCTAAAGTAAATAAAGCCTTTTCTAGTGAGGAAGGTGATTGAGCCCCCTGATTATTTTGATTGCCGTCTTTTATTTTTCAGTTTTATTTCATCCTTGTTCAGTGCAATTGCCAGAATCGTACCAGGCATGTGAATGTAATTTAGGGTTATATAATAGTTTTACAATGTTGACAGTTTTATTTTTAATCCCTTTCCAAAAGGAAGGAAGGAAGGAAGGAAGGAAGGAAGGAAGGAAGGAAGGAAGGAAGGAAGGAAGGAAGGAAGGAAGGAAGGAAGGAAGGAAGGAATATTCATTAAACTATCCATTATGTTCCCAAGGTCTTTTTATTTCCTGGTTAGCTACAAATACCGTACTGTACATCAACATATCTGTGAATTACAGGGGAGAGGGGTGATCATTTTATCATTTGCTTGGGCATTCAATCAATTTAAAGCAATCCACCAAGAGCTCTTCACAATCTTGTTTGACTATCACCATCCTAAATAGTTTAGTACATATGCAAACTTGGCCAACTCATTGCTTATCTTAAATCAAGATGATTTGGGAATTTAAAAATGCCAAGTTCAGAATTAATGCAATGCACTGCATTTCAAAAATGTTTGAGACCAAAGTCTTCTTATCCCACCACCACTGATTTCATTGAATGGCCTTTGGTGAGGGATTTTGTCAAAGGCAGTTTGGTCTAATGGCTAAGGCACCAGAGTAGAAACCAGGAGACTGAGAGTTCTAGTACTACCTTAGGCAAGAATGGCTGGTTGACTTTGGGCCAATCTCTCTTTCTCTCTCATTCTGTGATATCATTCTATGATAGGAAGCCAAACAATCAATTTATTTTGTAATCAATGAGTCAACACTCAGTCTATTCAAAACAAGTAAATCCTGCATTTGCAAGAAAACACTTGGAATTTTTTAAAAGTACATGTTACGGCGGTACCTTGGTCCTCAAGTACTTCAAAACTCGACAAATTTGGTACTTGATGCAATTTAATCTAGCATGGTTACTGTCAGCACCTGATAATTTGTTATGTGTAGTTTCTCAAGATACCTTTAAATATCTTCTCTTGTTATCTGTAATTTGCTTAGTTATTCCAATTCCCTGCCTAAAAACATCAATGATATCTCAGATATCTGTCCTTCAAGTTCTGTGGTAAAGAAGGGAGAAAAAAATCTGCTCATTCATTTTCTCTTCAATCTTCATATATTTCTGTCAGGAATGAGTATGAACACTCTATGTGAGTTTATCTGCAGTCTTCTCTTATTACAAGGAAGCTCCGACGGTCTCTGGATGAAGCAGATTATCTAGACCCTTTTCAATCTGGCTTCAGGCCCAGCTTCAGCACAGAAACTGCTTTGGTTGCGCTGATGGATGATCTCTGGCGGGCCCGAGACAGGGGTTATTCCTCTGTCTTGGTGCTACCTGACCTCTCAGCGGCTTTTGATACCATCGATCATGGTATCCTTTTGCGACGACTTGAAGGGGTGGGAGTGGGAGGCACCATTTTATGGTGGTTCTCCTCCTACCTCTCTGGCCGGTCGCAATCGGTATTGGTAGGAGGGCAGAGGTCAACCCCAAGGCCCCTTGAATGCGGCGTGCCGCAGGGGTCGGTCCTCTCCCCCCTCCTATTTAACATTTACATGAAACCGCTGGGTGAGATCATCAGACAGCACGGGGTGAGGTTTCATCAGTATGCTGATGATACCCAGCTATATATCTCCTCCCCGAGCTGTCTCAGTGAAGCGGCTGATGTGATGGGCTGTTGCCTTGAAGCCGTGAGGGTCTGGATGGGGGTTAACAGACTCAGGCTCAATCCTGACAAGACCGAGTGGCTTTGGATGTTGCCTCCCAAGGATCATGTCGACTGTCCAGTGTTGACTCTAGCGGGGGAAAATATACCCCCTTCGGAGCGGGTTCACAACTTGGGTGTCCTCCTTGATCCACAGCTGAATTTGGAACATCATTTGACGGCTGTGGCTGGGAGGACCTTTGCACAAGTTCGTCTGTTGCACCAGTTGCGACCCTACCTGGACCAGGAGGCTCTCCTTACAGTCACTCATGCCCTTGTCACCTCACATTTGGACTACTGCAACGCACTCTACATGGGGCTACCCTTGAAAAGTATTCGGAGACTACAGTTGGTCCAGAATGCAGCCGCGTGAGTGATAGTGGGTGCTCCTCGATACACCCACGTACACCTATCCTCCGTGAGCTGCACGGGTTGCCTATTGGTCTCCGGGTCCAATTCAAGGTGTTGGTTATTACCTTTAAAGCCCTATATGGCTCAGGGCCAGGCTATTTGTGAGACCGCCTACTACCTCATAGTTCCCTTCATCTGGTTAGATCCCACAGGTTGGGCCTCCTTCGGGTCCCGTCGGCCAAACAGTGCCATTTGGCAGGGCCGCGGAGGACGGCTTTCTCTGTGATGGCGCCCACGTCTTGGAACCAGCTCCCTCCGGAGATTAGGACCGCTCCCACCCTGTTGGTTTTCCGTAAGCTGCTTAAGACCTGGCTTTTCCGGCAGGCCTGAGGTTTATAAAATCTGACCCCTGGATGACTGTTATTGTACTGTTTGTTTTGTCATGTTTTATGTTGTTTTATTGTTAGCCGCCCAGAGTCCTGCGGGAGTGGGGCGGTTTATAAATTTTAAAAATAAAATAAAAATAAAGTGTCTTTGTTTTCTTTTACCATCCTAAGTTCATGTACTTCATTTTAATTATGTGACCAATAGCATACCTGCATATGTAATTTTTGTTTATTGTCAGATATTGCCACCCATAAGGATTTCTGAAGGAATCTAGATATCCAGTATTTAGATTTCATATTCTCTTTGATAACAATTTCATCATACATTTTGTAGCAAGGAAGGAATGTATCCCACTAATTCTACCAATTTGTGATTTATCAATAAATCTATATTCTTGTTTAGAACAAAGTCCCATCTAGCTCATATCTTGGTTAACATGCCCATTCAATTCATTTACAATGTAGGTAATTCTTTGGCTAATTGTCCAAAGAATTCCGTCTCTGTTTAAAACTAAGGTAGTCAATTTTTCATTTAAATCAGATTTATCTTTGAAGTCCCATTCCATTGAGACATTGCTGGACTAAAAGGTAGTTTCCCCACTATATTCTACTATATAGGATGAATGACCCAATATTATTCTTAACAAGAAAATGAATTATAGCTCTTTCCACATCCCTGAACTTAACAAGTGTAAGTGATTGAGAGCTTATGTGGTTCGAAGTTACATGGCACTGAAAAAAGTGACTTATGGTTGATTTTCATACTTATGACTGTTGCAACATTCCTATAGTCACACAGTCAAAATTTGAGTATTTGGCAACTGGCATGTACAGGTAGTCTTTGACTTACAACAGTTCATTAAGTAATAATAATAAAGTTGGAAGGGACCATAGTGGTGATCTAGTCCAACCCCCTGCTCAGGCAGGAAACCCTATACCATTTCAAACAAATGGCTTTCCAGTCTCTTCTTAAAAACTTCTGGTGTTGGAGCATTCACAGCTTCTGGAGGCAGGTTGTTCCACTGATTAATTGTTCTAAGTGTCAGGAAATCTCTCCTTAGTTCTAGGTTGCTTCTCTCTTTGATTAGTTTCCATCTGTTGCTTCTTGTCCTGCCTTCAGGTGCTTTGGGGAATAGCTTGACACCCTTTTCTTTGTGTCAGCCCCTGAGATATTGGAACACTGCTATCATGTCACCCCTGGTCCTTCTCTTCATTAAACTAGACATACCCAATTCCAGCAACCATTCCTTATATGTTTTAGCCTCCAGTCCTTGAATCATCTTTGTTGCTCTTCTCTGTACTCTTTTTAGAATCTCAACATCTTTTTTACATCGTGGTGACCAAAACTGGATGCAGTATTCCAAGTGTGGCCTTACCAAGGCATTGAAGAGTGGTATTAACAATTCACGAGATCTTGATTCTATCCCTCTGTTAATGCAGCCTAGCACTGTGTTGGCTTTTTGGTCAGGTGCAGCACACTGCTGGCTCATATTTAAGTGATTGTCCAATAGTTACTACTATTGAGCAAGGTACCACCTATATATTCATTTGATTTTTCCTGCCTAAATGTACAGCCTTGCTTTTTTCACCGTTGAATTTCATTTTGTTAGATAGTGACCATTCAAAATTACAACAGCAGGGAAAACAGTGACTTCTGACAGTTTCTCATAGCTACACCCTTTGTGTCATTCCCATGGTCACATGATCAAAATTCAGACGCTTGGCAACTGCTTCATATTTATGACCTTTCTGTTTCCCAGGGTTATGTGATCATCTTTAGCAACCTTCTGACAAGCAAAGTCAATGGGGAAGCTGGATTTGTCTAACAACCAAGCTACTAATTTAACGGTTCCAGTGATTCACTTAACAACTGTGGCAAGAAAAGTCATAAAATGAGGCAAAACTCACTTAACAACAGGAAGTTTGGGCTCAGTTGTGGTCATAAGTCAAGGACTATTTATTTTTTATATAAAATATTTTATAAATTTTCTAATTTTACATTCATAAGTACTTAATAAGCAATGTGCTGTCTGGATCTATTGGTAATTCAGTGGTACATATTAACTTTCTCGCAGATGATACTACTCTAATGGCAGAAAGTGAAGAGGAACTAAAGAGCCTCTTGATGCGGGTGAAGAAGGAGAGTGCAAAAGTTGGCTTGAAACTCAACATTAAGAAAACCAAAATCATGGCATCCGGCCCTCTCAGTTCCTGGCAAATAGATGGGAAAGAAATGGAGGTAGTGACAGATTTTATTTTTCTGGGCTCCAAGATCACTTCAGATGGGGACTGCAGCCAAGAAATTAAAAGATGCTTGCTCCTGGGGAGGAAAGCTATGGCAAATCTAGACAGCATACTAAAAAGCAGAGACATCACCCTGCCAACAAAAGTGCATATAGTCCAGGCCATGGTTTTCCCAGTTGCAATGTATGGCTGTGAAAGTTGGACCATAAGAAAGGCTGAGCGCCAAAGAATTGAGGCCTTTGAACTATGGTGCTGGAGAAGACTCCTGCGAGTCCCTTGGACTGCAAGGCGTTCAAACCGGTCAGTCCTAGAAGAGATCAACCCCGACTGCTCTTTAGAAGACCAGATCCTGAAGTTGAAACTCAAATACTTTGGCCACCTAATGAGAAGGAAGGACTCACTGGAGAAGGGCCTAATGCTGGGAAAGATTGAGGGCAATAGAAGAAGGGGACGACAGAGAATGAGATGGCTGGATGGAGTCACTGAAGCAGTAGGTGTGAACTTAAATGGACTCCAGAAAATGGTAGAGGACAGGAAGACCTGGAGGAACGTTGTCCATGGGGTCGCAATGGGTCAGACACGACTTCGCAATTAACAACAACAACAACATTAACTTTCTCAGTCTAGTCCAATGCTATACCATCCAGTCCTTCCTTGATCTTCTTTTCTTCTGGTGGTATGCCTTTTTCCATACTGGGCAAATACAATTCTTGTTACTGTTAATACATACACAATTGAATATAGAAATCTTCATCATATGTTTCTGATATTATACCTAATATCGATAGTATCGATTCATCTGGGACACTTCACATCCTCTTCACGATCTGTTTTCCTTGTTACCTTCTGGGAGGAGACTTCGTGGTATCCATAGCAGAACATCCAGATTCAGCCATAGTTTCATCCCATACAGCATTAACCTTGTGAACTCTCAAGCTTCCTCCTTCTGTTATATATTCAAGACAGACAGTGATTAATATTTATTTGCTACATATATATATATATATATATATATATACAATGGCACACATCAAAAATGAAATTTAGTTGCCCGCTCTCAAAAATGAAACCATACCTAAACATACTATGAACAACATATATACATACCCACATCCCTATATATATATATATATATATATATATATATATATATATATATATATATATATAGGGATGTGGGTATGTATATATGTTGTTCATAGTATGTTTAGGTATGGTTTCATTTTTGAGAGCGGGCAACTAAATTTCATTTTTGATGTGTGCCATTGTATATATATATATATATATATATATATATATATATATATATATATATATATATAGGGATGTGGGTATGTATATATGTTGTTCATAGTATGTTTAGGTATGGTTTCATTTTTGAGAGCGGGCAACTAAATTTCATTTTTGATGTGTGCCATTGTGCCCACAGTAAAATAATGACAATAAAGATTATCTTACCTTATCTTATCTATAATATTTTTCTAGCCAAGATATATCTCAATTGCATTTGTACTTAAAATCCATTTATTCAATCAATATCCTGTTTTTCCCACTTTTAAAAAAAATTAATTTCCCATCAATGTTCAAAATATCTCTATCACTTATAATTTTCTCATAATAAATTATATTTGGGTAACCAAACGCTTCCCTTATTCAAACTCTTTTAGAATTTTCATATTTCCCATCTCATAACTAAGTATAATATTCTAATTACAAATCCTATCCTTCTAATTATAATAATACTTTTACTTTTAACGGTTATCTATTTTCTTAGCCATATTCAAACATCTGTTTAGTAATATAATATCCCATCTAATAGGTCAAAACCTTTATTTTCTTCAGTCTTACTCTAGCTTTCTTCCTTTGCCAAATAACTTTCCAAGTCAGTACATTTAAATCATCAAGTAGTTCTTCCTTTGTTTTTGTATATATTGTTTTGAATGAGGAAAAGAATTTGGTTGAAGTGTTTTTGGAAGAATGCTCAACCCATTTATATTCATTAAACAGCATACATCCTTCTCCTTCAGTTTTTCTTTTCATTTCTTGTTTGTCAATATTCAGCATTTCTCCAAACAGCTTTGTCATCCATTCAATCAGCTCTTCTTCCTTATCCTCAAATGTGTTCTGAGATCTTGACAAGTACAATGTCTTTTCCATTTCTGTTCTAATTTTTCATTTGTCTGGATCTGTCTGTTAATTCCTTCCTTTAGGTCCTCCATCTTTGGATCTGTTTCTTCTAATTTTCTTTCTGTTTTCTGGGTTATTAGTTCCTTCTTTGCAGTCATTGTCTGGATTTGTAAGTTTAGGTTAGAAAACTGTTCTTTTATCACATTTGCATTATTTTAGTCTCTTCCTGAAATAAAATAATTGTCTCTTATATTGATTTGGAAACAATTTCTTTCTGAGATTCATTAACATTTTCTTGTTGATGTATCAAGCAGGGAGCTTTGGAGACAGATATTGAAGATGATTTTTCATCATTTAAGGCTCTGTATGGAACCCTCATTTTGTTTTTCTATGTAGATTCCTCTGTTTTTCCTCAAAGCAATTAATTTGCTGCTTTTCTTTTCCTGATGGAGCAGGGCAATAACTTCCCTTTCCTCTCTCATTGGGGAGGATTCTTTGCTTTGGGCATTCTTTTTTCCAGGGAAGAAGTGTTACGGCCATAAAAAGAGGATAAAGTCTCACCCAGTCCCATCCACATTGCTCAGAAATTGCTAGTTAGTGCTTGTCTTCAGTTGTCAGAAGATTCTGACTGGTCACACGAATGTAGCCAGTCCTTCTGCTGCTGGTTTGGAGGGCTTCCTTGGATCTAGCAGAAGGGTCGCACCCTTGTGTGATTGATGAGGGACCCCTCCTTCTTTGTTGAATCTTCAGGGTGACTTTAGAGTCACTTTTATAGCAGCGGTTCTCAACCCGTGGGTCGCAATCCCATTTGGGGTCGAACGACCATTTCACGGAGATCGCCAAAGTCCTGGAGTTTTTCCTCATAGAATCCTTATGAGACGCAGTCCGGCATTTTTTTTTTGTTTTTGTTTTTTTCCCCTTTTTCATGAGCTGTGCTACCCCCTCTTATTCCATTGGCTTTTGAAAGCCAATAGAATAGACTCTATTCAAGAAAGTCTATTCTATTGGCGTTCGAAAGCCAATAGACTCTATTGGCTTTGGAAAGCCAATAGAATAGACTCTCTTGAATAGAGTATAATTCTATTGGCTTTTAAAAGCCAATAGGAATTGTCCAGGCTGTCTCTGCCCTGCTGAGCCCGCCAAAAGTCCCAGTCGGCAAACATTGCTGCAAGTTGTCTGCAGCTAAGGCGAGCAACCCTTCCCTGCTAAACAACTACTAAATGTAAATAAAAGAGGGCCAGGGGTAGGAGGGCCACCCAGGAGTGCCTGGGCCTGCCTGCCACCGCAGCGAACAGGCGGCAGCCAAGGTAAGGCTAGTGAGGCAGCGGCAGGCGCAGGGAGGGTAGCTAGCATGCATGGAGCTTACCTCCCTTGGGCTGGGCCAGCTGGTGGCCCAGCTGGTGGTCAGCCTGCACCATCGCTGCTGCTTGCCATGGCTGCTCAGGAGTGCCTGGGCCTGCCTGCCGCCACACTGAATGGGTGACAGCCAAGGTAAGGCTAGCGGGGCAGCGGCGGGCACAGGGATGGTAGCTGCCGTGCATGGGGCCCAGTAGGTGGCTTATCTCCCTTGGGCTGGGCCAGCTGGTGGCCCAACTAGTGGTCAGCCTGCGCCATCACTGCCGCTTGCCATGGTTGCCCAGGAGCACCTGGGCCTGCCTGTCGCCACACCAAATGGGTGGTGGCCAAGATAAGGCTAACGGCAGGCACAGGGATGGTAGCTGGCGCTCGTGGGGCCTGGCGGGTGGCTTACCTCCCTTGGGCTGGGCCAGCTGGTGGCCCAGCCAGTGATCGGCCTGCGCTGTCGCTGCCGTTTGCCATGGCCACCGAGGAGCACCTGGGCATGCCTGTTGCATGTGCGATGCTCCCGGGCTGAGGCGGTTGCTGGGCGATGGCCTGCGTGCGCCCTCGGCCTGCCCGGCATGCGCTCCAGCCACAGGAGAGGAGGTGGAGCGTGTGCGCCAGAGAGAGAAAAATAAAAAGTGAGAGACAGAATGAGAGTGAGCAAACCCTACCCCTCCTCCTGCCCCCACCTGCAGGGAAATACAGGTAGTCCTCAACTTACGACCACATGGTTGGGGGTTGTGGCATTAGGAAGGTTGAGAACCATTGCTTTATAGGGTCCCCAAAGGGGGAGAATCGAATGTGGAAGACAGAGCCCTGTCTTCCTGCACCTGTTATACTGCGACATCAAACTGGAAGTAGACTATTTGTATTTATGATAGTTACAATGTCCTGGGGTCATTTAATGACCATTTGTAACCTTCCCAGCCAGCTTCCAACAAGCAATGTCATTGGGAAAAACCAACTTCACATAATGACTGCATAATTCACTTAAAAATTGCAGTGATTTGCTTAAGAACTCTAGCAAAAAAAGTTCATAAAATGGGTAAAATTCACTTATCTGCCTTATTCAGCAATGGGAATTTTGGGCTGAGTTGTAGTCATAAGTCAAGGACTACCTGTAATCATTGCTTCCACTTGTACCAGATCTTTGTTGATGCGCAATTAAAAATAATAATAATTGAAGTATGAAAACAGGAACAATGATAACATGATACAGGAGAAAGTATGTATTGTAGTTCAGTAATATGCACAAGGCATACTTCAGTGATATGCACAAAGTGAACAAACCTTTTACCATCATGTCAGAGTTGTAGATCATTTTCATTTTGTTTACAGGAATAGATTTGCAACAAAGAAAACTAATAAGATTTTTTATCTTAATTATTATTCTTGACCATATATCTTCTATAGCAAAACTATTATTTTATAGCCCCAAAGGAAATGTTGTTCTAAATTGTGAAGATTTACAAATCTACCATACAGTTAATCCGAGCTGTTGTGTAGTCTACCGTGAGGAACAAGCCAAGGTTTATTAATAATTGCAAGTTAATGCAACATAAAATCAATCTGATTGCCAAATTGTTTAAAAGCTCTAATAGTGGCACATTAAGGGAGGAAAGGTTTGCACCCAAGAATGAATTCACTTATTTTGTATTCTTTCTTTTTTTCCCTTTAGCGGATAAATGACATTTAAATTAAAATGATAGTGTGAAGTGCATAGTGATTTTGAATGTAGCGATTAAAACCAAAATTGTACCTGACAACTAACAGTGGGTAAAAGTGATGGATTTTAGTTTGCATATATTTGACACCAAGAAAAAAAAAGAGAGAGATTTCTTGATTACTGCAGCATGAAAAGGTGACATTTCAACTGTGGGGGGGGGGGGAAGCAAGTCTATTAACTACAACTTCCTGTTTTTAATTTAAAATAACTTAGATTTACCAGATACAATAAGTTGATTGACTTTCCTGTCAAAGACCTGAAAGGCAACCACTGGTGGCTGTTTTCCTGAAGGCCAGTTTTCTAGAATTCATTTTGGGTGAAAAGTATGTGTTATGTTATTAATGACTTTTGTCAACTTAAACAAAGCTAATTCAGTTTGCCTGTCCAATCTTTTGGGAATTTCACAACCTTATTCTCAGATTTAGGTATATAATAATAAGCAGAAGGAACATCTTTAAATGGTATCCATAAATCAATATTTTCTCTAGCAAACAATGAGGCAGTTGACTTAAGGCAGTTGCCTTCTTACTTATTCACTTACTCTTGTGCAGGCGCATAAGTGACATTGGATTCAACTATCTAACAATCAAGTGGCATTTCCATGTATAAAGTATTTTTATACTCCACACTTATAACTCACGAGAGGAAGGAATGGAAATTGTGTTGCATTATTGCAGATCTGAACAATTGTTTTCACTTTTGCTGATTCACCAAGGCTTTTGTAACTTTTACAGAATTCTGAGTTTGATACCGTTTCATTGTTTTACTTCAATCTCTGTCATCTTGCAATCATGGCTTATTGACACAAAAGACAAAATGATCTAGGCACAGAACAATACCAAATGATATTATTATGCTTTGTCGCACAGTCAGCCAGATGTTCAGAATAGATTTGGCATTTTTGTTTATATAGTAAGTCCTACCCAAGATCTGGGATATGTATATTTTTTTATTAGAGGGTGTTAAAGGTATTGTTGCAGGAGGGGAGGTGTTCCAAGTAAAAATGTCCTTTGCAATTGACTTTGATTTTGTCAGTGCCCATGGTGCTCCAAATGTTTTGGATGCCTATTACTATTGGTACTATCTACTTTCTTTTGCCACAGTCATTCTACTTCTAGTTGTAGGATATTGCATTTTGTAATTTCCTCCACTAATTTCTCTTCTATTCTGTTGCCTTTAGGTACTGCCACATATACTATCCAGACTTTTTTGTCTTTCTTATCAACAATTGTTGAGTGTGGGGTATTATATGGCAGGTGTTTGTGTGTTTGTGGTCCCATCAGTTCTTGCTTGCAGGCAAGTAGTATTTTTTGCAGATATTCCAACGTACTATTATTGGTATTTTGTCATGCCATGGTTTCTGGTCAATCTGCAATCTTCTTGCAGCAGCTTAGCAGATGGCCCACTGTTTCTTCAGCTTCTTTGCAAAGGTAGAGTTTGTATTATATTCTATTATTTATTGGTTCTTTTGGTACAGTTATAGCCTTCCACAGGACTTTATAACATAAAAGATGTCCTTGAGATGGTTTCCAAGATGGACACATTGTAAGAACATGTAGTATCAAATCTGTACAAAAGCAGATCTGTTTGGCTTGTAAACATTAACTTTTCATCAGAAGCAACATCACGTTTTAAGTGGCTGTCATACAATGAGGAGGAAGGTTGATGTGCATGCTATGATAATTTACTTGGAAGTAAAAATGCCAGCATGGCATAACCCATCCACAAGTGAGTTGCAATTCATTTCTCCTTAAAAACTGTATTAAAAGCACCAACTGCACGTTAAGCCTTCCTTTTCTTTTTCCTTTTGCTGTTAGTAAAAGCTGTTCTTCTGAAGATAACCTAAAGGACTCTTATTCTTTTTCAGTACTGTTTTGCTGAAGGAAATGAATTCACACATTACTCGACAGAATGTCCCATTTGGTAAAGCACTTGCTGGGAAAAGGTTATTTGTAATGACCAAATTCGTCACTGTTTGGAATCTCATAAAGGTCACAAGAAAAGGCATGGGGGTGTTGCACTTACTTTAAATAAAATTCTGTATTTTAGGAATAAGTATGCTTTTCTTTCATTTCATAGAAATATCAAAGCTGTTTGCAGTATAATTTACTTTTTGAGCTCCTGACATTTACTCAGCTGACTGTCTTTGGAGAACAATCTCTTGATTTATCAAGAGAAGCTCAAAAGGTACAAAACCTATCAGATGTAAATTGCAAGCCAAGAGACTCTAAAGCAGTGGTTCTCAACCTGTGGGTCGGGACCCCATTTGGGGTCGAATGACCATTTCACGGGGGTCGCCAAACAACGCAGTCCGCCCTTTTTTCGCCTTTTCCTTAGCTGTGCTACTCCTTTTTATTCTATTGGCTTTTGAAAGCCAATAGAATAGACTACTCTCTTGAATAGAGTCTAATTCTATTGGCTTTCAAAAGTGCTGCAAGTTGTCTGCAGCGAAGGCGAGCTGTCTGGAATTTCCACCCCTCCCTGCTGAGCAACTACTAAAAATGTAAGTAAAAGAGGGCCAGGGGTGGGAAGTGGGAGGCCAACGGGCGCAGGGAGGGTTGCTGGTGCACGTGGGGCCCGGCGGGTGCCTTACCTCCCTTGGGCTGGGCCAGCTAGTGGCCCAGCCGGTGGTCGGCTTGCGCCGTCTCTGCTGCTTGCCAGCTATGCCTCGGCTGGTGCAGGGGGCGGCACCACGCATGCGTGGCGTTCCCGGGCAGGGAAAGTCCTCGACTTACGACCGGTTGGGTAGTCCTCGACTTACGACTGGTTGGGGGTCGTGGCATTAAAAAGGTTGAGAACCACTGCTCTAAAGTCTGCCAATTCTCTATATAAAAGATTCACTTTGTAAAAAATAAAATTCTGGTTCATCTACTCTGTCTAATTCCTAAATAAAATATATCCAGAAATATATGGGATTTCATTAAAAGAAAAGACAGTCAACACAGGAAATCAAATGGTTTTATTGAATGGAATCTATTGAAAATCTATTCACTGTTCCTCGTCTTTATTATTGAGTATTCTGGATTGTTGTTGTTTTTTTGTCACTTAGATTTAATTAGTCATCCACTCTTGCTGCTACCATCATAACCAAGGAAAATCTGTTTGGGAAAAACAGCAACAATCAATCAACAATAGTGTAACAAAAGCAAGCTGGAAGAATGATTATCTTTCTTATTCTGTTTTACTAATCCATAGAGCAAGCATTAATTGGGCATCTTGGCAAAAAGCCTAACATTCCCAATCAAGCAATAGAGGAGACCATTTGACACTTATCTACCAGTGAACATTTTGATTGGGCCATAAGGCAAAGTGCCAATTATCTACCTATCTTTCCAATTAGTGAAATACAGGAGTCTTGAACTTCTCTGCTTTGCATGTGAGCCTTGTAGAGGAACACCATTAAGATGATCTATTTTTACAGAACACTATTAAGATGATCTATTTTTATTTATTTTCTCCATATTAGTGGGATTTTAAAATCTTTATTCCTTTTCTTTTCAGTTCCAATTTATCTCACTGTACAAACAAACAGTTTTTAAAAATTCAAAGATTAAAACAGCATCGCCATCATAGTGATATAACTGCATATTTTATTAGAAAGGTAGTTGTAAAAATAACTTATCTTGTTTATTTGTTCCTTACCCTCTCTAATTCTACATTTGTTTACACTATTTACACTTTCCTTATTATTTTATGTATATGTTACTTCTGCTTTTCTAATACTCTGAGTTGTTTACATTAATTAACATCTTAAAGTTCAAACATAGAAAATCCTAATCACAAGAAAGCTCTGATGCGTCTCCATTCAGGCAGAAAAGTTTTCTAGTTTCTCAAAATATTTTTCTGAAGAGCCAAAGCTCTTTGAAAACATAATGTTGAGCAGTGTTTAATCTGAGAGGTCCTTGGTGCTTTCTGAGCACTGATGATGTTACCCGGTTGGGAAATGAAACAACCAAGTTCAGAGAGCACAAATGACCCCTCATGTCAATCCTGAGCTACAAATATTCTCCTTTCTCAGTGACTAATCTTTGGGTAGGCAGTTCCAGAGGCAAGAACAAGGGATCATCAAACAGAAGGCTAAAGCATAGAATCACTGCTTTCCCTGAAACCTGGAATCTTCAGCAAGTCCTCTTTAATGGATATACCAGTCAAGCAGATTCAACTCCAAGAAGACAGTTTCAGAGATATTTGGTCTCTAAGCCATGCAAGGTATTAAAACTAATGAGCAGCACCTTAGTCACATGTACAAACTGACAAGCAGGCAGTGTATCCTGTAGCCTGGTGTTAGCTTGGTGAATGTTCTCCTACATCTCCCATGTAGAAATACTTCCTGGTGGTCAAGGTACGTAAAAATAGAAATATACGCTAGATATACAGTGTAAAAATACAAAAAGCTCAATCAGGGGAGAGGGGTGAGTGAATGTAAGTGCTATACACCTTATACCTGGAACATGGTATAATATAAAAGCTATATCTGTATGATTTAAGACAGTGATGGCGAACCTATGGCACGGGTGCCAGAGGCGGCAGTCAGAGCCCTCTTTGTGGGCATGCACGCCATTGCCCCAGTTCTAGGCCTTCAGCTGGTTTTTATAAAACCTTTTTGCTTTAGGCTTCCACCGCCATGTGCAAAAAACAAAAAACGTTCTATCAATCAGTCAATTTCAACTTCTCGCGGGAAAAAAAAGATCTTGCAAAGTTGGAATTGATTGATTGAACTTTTTAGTCCCACCCAGTCTGCCATTACCACCGCAGCCACGCCCATCCAATGGGCCACACCCACCCAATGGGCCACACCCACCTGGCACCCAATGATACATGTGGGTTTTGGGTTGTGGTTTGGGCACTCAGTCTCTAAAAGGTTTGCCATCACTGCTTTAAGAGATTAAGGAAAGCTAAACTGTATATACTATTTTGACAGATTCTATAAAATAATTAAAATATAGTTTAATAAAACAAGTTGCATACTAGAAAAGGAGTAGAAATGTCTTCTGTCGAATTCTCAGACAAAATGTGTCTATTTGTACTTCCTGAATCTGAAAATAATCCATAATACATTGTATATATGGTGACTAAATTTTCTTGGAAAAAATAAAAGACAAACCCCAAAAAAGGGCACAACTGAAAGAGATTCCCACAGATTTTAAAGAATGGTTTTGTTTATAATTTTTCTTTACAAAGAAAATTCAAGAGCAAAACCAAGAAAATTTTTACAAAAATCTACTGATGTGAAAAAATGTAGGATGAAGATAAGATAAGATAACCTTTATTATCAGTTTTTTACTGTGGGCACAATGGCACACATCAAAAATGATGCCCACTCTCAAAGTGAAACATGTACATGACACGCCCTAAAAACATACTACATACTACATACAACATATGTATAGACCTACACCCCTACATATACATAACAAATAAATATTAAATATTGTCCATCTTGAATATATAATGGAAGGAGGAAGCTTGAGAGTTCACAAGGTTAATGCTATATGGAATGAAACTATGGCTGAATCTGGATATTCTGCTGCGGATACCACGAAGCCTCCTCCCAGAAGGTAACAAGGAAAACAGGTCGTGAAGAGGATGTGTAGTGTCCCAGATAATCTTACGGACCCTGCTCAAGCAGCGCTTCTGTGTTATGTCCTGGATGGGAGGGAGAGGACTGCCAATGATCTTTTCAGCCATTCTCACCACTCTCTGCACTGCCTTCCTATCTGAAGCAGTGATGCTTCCAAACCAGACTGTGATGCTGTATGACAGGATGCTCTCAATTGTCCCCCTGTAGAAAGTGGTCAGGACAGGGGAAGGAAGATGTGCTTTTCTCATGCGATGCAGAAAATGCAGGTGCTGCTGTGCCCGCTTTACCAGTTTCTCACTGTTGAGCGACCAAGCCAGGAATGTTTTGTTATGATATGGTTGTGATGACTCCCCTGGATGTTTCCACAGATACCCTTTAGATGTCAGCTTGGGGGAGGATGAGCCAGTCCCTGGCATATCAGAAGCTGAGTTGATTGATGGCTCCTAGCAGCCGTCTGTGAGGGATTTGGCTGAGGCTCCATGTGGGAAAAGCGTGCAGCTACAGCCGGTCAGTGAAGAGGAGGAGGAACTACCTTCTGAACCTGATCCAAGAACACATAGGGCAGAGAAAAGGCAGGAACAGAGAAGTTCATCCAGATTACTTGAGAGGAGAAAGCCTCATCCTTCTTGATGGGCTGCACCAGAAGCTGGCTATGTAGCATAGCAGACAGATGGAAGTGATGCCGGGAACAATGTATTTGTTTCTTAGCTATGTATTTTCTGGTTGTCGTGATTCCTGCCTTGCTTTGGATTGACATCATGCCTTGACTTGGATCATGCCTTGGAAACTCTGGACTTCTCTTACATTGTGGATTTAAGTTTGCCTGCTGGATTTATTTTGACTGAGAAACTTTCAAGTGCCTTGTGGACTCTTTGGCCATTGCTCTGTGGACTAGCATTGGTCTGCTAGTGGCTGGACTTAATTGGGACAGTTCTGGGTTTTTGGTGAAGGGAATTGCTGGGGAATATTAATGAACTCACTAAACTAAAGGTGTGTGTGTGTGTGTGTGTGTGTGTGTGTGTGTGACAGCACAATGGTTCAGATCACTAACATTTTTTTGTCCCTATAATTTGGGTGTGAGATATTGGAAGTTGCATGCCTTTCTCCTTTCTTTTGTTTATGATACCAAAGCTTCTTAAAATTTCTCTGTTATTATGGCTTCCCAGGTCCCCTCTCCTTGGTTCTATTATATCCGTAAGTCTTCCTGCGATGATCTTATCTGCAACTGCTCCATCCTTTTCACATTTTTATTTATTTCCTACAGTACTAGAGATAGAAAATTGAATCTTGTTTTTTCACATGTAGGTGAAGAGATGCTGTTACAAACTGTTGTTTAACAATTTTTTATGAAGTGCTTTGCTTACTGTCTTAAGTAGCAGTTTTATGCATATTAATTTAGAAGTAAATCTCTTTGAGCTAAGGGAGATTACACCTGTGTAAGCGTGCATAGAATTTCAACCTTTAAGGATACCTATTTTGACACTCTTTCCGTTGATACAGTTAAAAATAACATTTGCTTCTTTCTAGAACAAATTAATCTATGCACAGTTTGAGACCATTTAAAGATGAAAGCAATACAATCTTTATTGTCTGGATAAAAAAATTCATTGCAAGGACTAGAAATGTAGAAACCGAGAAAACTGCTTAGTTGCAGCTTAGAATTATTTCTTATCAGAAAGAGCCAACAAAATGTATATGATATGTAATAACCATCATCAGACTCTAGTAATTTATTTTCTGTCTTGGCTTCTATCAGTTATTCTGGATCAGTTGTCACTTTCTAGCCTGAAATGTTTTTTAACCATTTTAACTATCAACATACTATTGCTGGTATGGTTTTTATGGGCCACAAAGTGACAAAATAGAATTGATCTATTACCAATACCACACACACACTTGAAAATATTAACCTATGAGTCACTTAAGTGAAGTGGGCTGTATAGAAATGTAATGAATAAATAAATAAAAAACCCTGATAATGCAGTGTGTAAAAAAAGGAGGGGAAATGATGAAATTGAGAAAGAATAAAAATATGTGACAGTTGAATCCGATAACTTGCTCAAAAAATAAAGCTTTACCTCACTTTTCAAGTTATAATTATCAAAGTAAAAATAAAGTCTGAAATAAAATTCAATCTTGTCTGTCTGTCTGTCTGTCTGTCTATCTATCTATCTATCTATCTATCTATCTATCTATCTATCTATCTATCTATCTATCTATCATATATCCTTTATCTATCTAAAACCACTAGCAAAAAGGTAAAACTCCCATTGTCTGTTGTTATCCCAGACAAGAAAAAGAGATAAAAAGAAAAATTAGAAAAATGGAAATTTTAAAGGAAATATAGTTCATTATATGGGTGCAAATTACTCCAAACATTATTTTATTGTCCTGCTGTCAATAAAAACGAACTCAGTTTAATGCAAAAGAAAAGGAATAAAAGAAAACCCCATGGTGCTCCTGCTTCTAATAATAACCTCTGTCTCCAAACAAATATTGAACAGCTATTTGTTCCTTGGGAAAAAAAAGTTTACTGAAATAAATACCCCATCCTACAGATAGGATAAAAAATTTCATTGGGTCATTTTCACACATTTTTTTTTTTTTTTGTTTAAAACAGAGACTTATTTCTCAAATGGAGATGGCCACCCATCTCACAAGAAGTGACTATACAATATAAAACAACAAATATATAAATAGATCACAATAAAAATGTAAAGCAATCAATATTAAAAGTTAAAATGTCATGATTTAAAATGTACAAACCACAAGGCAGGGAGAGAATGAATATATTAATCACAATAGTGGGGACATCTTAGAATGTTACTGATTCCCATGGTGATTCCGAAGCCTGATGATGTATCTGAGCTTCCGGGACTTCTAGAATTCTAGTCTATTGAACAATGCTTCTGTGGTAACAGTTTGATCAGGTCTATAAATTAATAGGAAAGAGTGACTGTTTTCTGAGGGCATCTTCCACAGTCACAAATGATCAGAGATAACCATTTTATATCTGAGTACCAATTTATATTTGAGTACCACTGAGATCAGCTGCATTGGCTACCAGAAGCTATTATTTCCCACCCCTTCTTCTCTGGGAATAAGAACTAAATTAATCCAGAAAAGATTAATTGGGGAAAGAACTGTTTGGGGATAGACTTATCAGTCCTAGTTTTCTAACAGAATGCAAAAGAACCAACAAGAATCAAAGTGAACTCAGTCAGAGTGGAATACAAGATTTAAAAACTGGGGCTATGTTAAAAATCCCTGTAGATGTCTTATTTTTCTCAGGTTTGGCAGCTTCCAGGTTTATGGTCTTCAAGTTCTAAGAATCTCAAAAATAGTCATGCTGGCTGGTAAATTCTAGTTGATATCCACATATCTGGAAACTGTGGTGGCCAGAAACCCTGATCTAGAAAACACAGATCAAACAAGTGACAACGTTAATTAAACTATGTTGAGTACCATTAATTAGGGAAATATACAGCATAGAAAAGTTTTGCCTAATGCTTTGTGAGCATGTGTTAGGGAAAGTTTTTGGAATTATTTCTTCTTTGTATGTTTAATGTTAATATTAATGTAAAGTAAATCTGTTTAATAAATTCACACTAATGAGATATCACTATGTAACTGAAAACTCTAAATTCAGTTTCCCACTTCATAGTGACTGAGATTACATTTCAAGCTGAGGAATGAACTACTCTTTATAGCCTGCTTGGGATGACCTATTCACTAATCAGATATACAGTAGTTTCAGATTTACTTGGTTTTCATCATTCACTATAAATATAGGCTGGAAGGAGAGGAAAACCAAGATGATAAATATGAAATAATTTAAAACCAAATGTTATATTGTATAGTCTGTGGTATATATCTACTAGAAGAGTTGGATTCAGTTGTATCCTAAATTGAACTGAATTGATTCAGAAGATAAATGGGCTGAAGGAAATAGTTTCAGAAGGAGAAAGGAGAAACCCCTCCATTTTGATAAATATTCATTTTCAAGGCAAGACTGATGATAACCTAACCAAGGAAACTTTGCCTGCGTGCTTTTAAAGGTAAACAGGACAACTCATATCCAGTTTCCTAAAAATAATTAGAGATTCAAAACTAAAAAAAAAATAACAGAGAATTCTCTAGCAATTTTTAAAAATAATTCAATTTTTCCTGTTTTATATGGTAAATTCCAAATTGGGTAGAAAGAGACAAAGGCATGAAGGTGTGTTATTGACAGTATGAGCTTCAATTCATTATATGCATTGTTTTATAAGATATATCCTGGTGCCCACCTATTAACCTAATTCCCATAATTCATAGCTGCTATGGCTGAAGGAAGTCTGGAACTTGCAATCCTAAAATATGTAAAGGAGACTATGTTAGGGAATGTTGCCTTACAAGATGAATTAGAAGAACCTCAAATAGAGTAGAATGCCATTTAATAAATTACAGATAGAGTATATTAGTTTTAAAGCAAACACTGTGGGAAACCTAGAGTTGCTTTGAAGGTCTGTTAAGCTTTATTTTAATTTTAGGGAAAGTAATTAAGTGCCACATGGATTATGTTTTGTTGGATTTTTTTTTCTTTAAGGTTTTGCCCTAATTTAAATTTTTAAAATGTAGACACTCTTCTAAATATGGAAGGCAATATAGTTTTTTTATACTAGTGTACTTTTTTCTTCATAATTAATACAACTTTCACTCTAAATGATATACAGCATTAGCAGCAGGTCAGTGGTGAAACAGGTGTGCCTGTCTGTTGCTAAGAAACAATAATGTTGGATATTCTCACTCCTAGCTAAAACAGCTACATTTTTATAAAAAAACATGAAATTGCATTATTCTAACTGTCCCACTGAGGGAACCATTTATCATTCAACTTGACTTTGTTGGAGAGGTGAACTCAGAATAAAATATTCTTGTTGAAAACCAGATATAATTTTTCATAATTTTAATGACTGACAAAACATGACATTTGCTTCTATTAATGTGACAATGAAATTGATTCATCAAAATATTCTGTGCATTGATTTCTTAGCTATTGTCAAAACTAATACAAGGATGGAATTAAAATATTAAGTTTACATGTGGCAAAGGGGATAAAAATAAATCTACAGCAAATTTCTGTGGGGATCAGATTTATCAAAATAGGTTCTGTCCCATTGTTTTACAAGTACAATTTTTCCTATGTTCCTTTTTTCTGTGATACCATTATGAGAAACATACATTGGTTTATTTATACACAATGGGTTTAGCATACAGAACAACACAAGATCATGAATCCACACAGCAAATGAAAGAAGTGGAGTCAGCTAAGTTCTGGTATTGCTCTGGTCCAAAAAATGGCACATATAGATTCAATATATCTATTAAAGATATAAAAAGAACACAGAAAATTGAACAGAAAATTAATTATTGAAAAAGAATAAATTTATATTATGGTGATCTTCATCAGATGAATGCTGAAAATATTTTAACGTATTGTTTGGACATTTATAGTTATATACATTTGAGAGGGCTATGAGTAAAATGGATTCATTTATTTTAATGGTACTCTTCTTTAAAATTGGGAAGCCAAGACATGGATAGAACTTTGCTTTATTAATGAAGAGAATAAAATGAATTATATTTATATTGATCGGCACATATATCAGTCTGTTGCTATATTTGAAGGAGCGTGGGGACTGATGACTGGCAATGAGTCGTAATAGAAATGGTCAAATTGATACATGGAATCTTAGGGAAAACTGGAAGTGATCATCCTATCTCTGCAGAAACCTGTTATAATATGCTGGGAAAAAGATTTATAACTACTCCTCAATATGACATGATAGCTGAACTATAGAAGTTGGGGACAAAATACTGTGATGGCTTCTTGCTTTTTTACACATGTTTTCTTTCTACTCCTCCAGCCACTTCTCAAATCTTCCCACTCTGCTGTTGTTCATTTTATCATACATTTTATATTACAGGGCACACAAGGTCTTAATTAACTTTCTCTGGTGAACAAAGGGGGACTCAAGGAATGAAGCTTTACGATAAAACCATACTTTGCTAGTTGCAGTTCTATACTTCTCATTCTTAGATTTAATAACCAAAAAGTGATCCTCAGAGATAAACACAATACTATTTTATAAAAGTGCTTCATATAGCAAGAACACAGAAGTCTAATCTATTTACCCCAGCACAGCTTTCCCTTTTCCAGCAAATGTTTTTAACATTTAGTGGGTACTGAGTGAGCATGATCCTCAATCAACTGGAGGGATATCCCTCGGCATTTTACAATGTTTTTGTATCATGCTACATTTATTGACATTCCTATCCAGGTTAGCTTTGCTATTAAAGGCATAGAATTCAAGCTTTTTGATAATCATCACCACGTGTGGTGCATATATTTCTTGAGTTGCAGCCAAGGGGATTATGAAATGTGTTAACATTTCCAGTTGTTGCTCCTTGGGTGTAAAAGAAATGTATACACTTTTCTCATATATAAAAGCATGCTTATAGCAGACAAGCACAAAAAGCATGAGACATCCACAATTAAATGAGCGCTTGGCTTAGCCTGTGATGACCTTTGAGGAATGAACTTACGTAGCTTTATCTGTGGTCTGAAAGTAATGATAGGCTATAGTGGAGAACTGCAGAGTTTTGTGCCGTGTTCTTACTGCAAGTGAGAATACAATTGACTCACTGATTTGGACTGCAGAAATCCAAATATCCAACAGATCAGTGATCTTTTTGGCTCCATGGACCAGCAACGGCAGCTGCGGTGGGGGAGAAAGGGATGGTTTCAAGTGTGAAACCTAATTTCGTGCATTTGCCTGCCGCTTGTGTGGCCCAATTCCCAATAGTCCAAAGATGGGTACTGGTCCAAGGCCTGGGTGTTGGGGATGATAGCAAAGAATGGTAGAAAACTCTAAGTCTTTGCGGTCATCTTAGTGTGATATGTGGTTCTGTGATCTGTTCGTCATAACATATAAGCAATTTTTTTTTAAGCTTTAGCCCAACTATCAGCCTTAGGGGAAGGAGAGGAACTAATGCCTTTGGCCAATATCGTAGTATTATGGAATAAACTATCACAGTCTGATTTATAGGATACAACAGGAACTACACTGTGAGGCTGAACATCAGACATGTCACACCAAATCAGAGCTTGTGGTACTATTGGTGAGCAGATAAGCACATTAGCCTTCAATACTTGTTATATTATATTTCCTTTTTTTTTTTTTTACTCCAGTTATACAGTGAAACATTAACTGAGAATCAAAACCCAACCAAACAAAAAATGGTACTTCTTCTCTGGGTGAGGGTTTTATATATGCAGGCAGGCATTTTTTCAGCTGTTAGATTATACTCCCATCACTTTCCACACCATATTAGTCTTTTTTAATTCAGTTGTTAGCATTGTCAGCCACTAAGTTATTCTGAAATTGGAATATCCCTATTTCCTTTCTATTTTTATACAAAATTACAACTACCCCAAAGTTACCATTAGCTAGAAGTCCAGAGGCCGAGAACATTACTAACATTGGGTTTTACTTCTAACAATTACCAAATGGCTAATAATGGTTCTACTAGACAAACAAGATAACCAATTGATTCCAACCAATAGGAATTTTAACATACATTTTATAATATATGCCAATTCAGCAAATATAATACTGTGTTTTCAACCATAAAATAAGCCCTAGCATGATTTTTCAAAACGCTTGTAATATAAGCCCCACCCCCAAAATAAGCCCCAGTTAAGATCGTCAGCCAGACGGATGCATTTAGTACAGTTTTTTCCCCCAAATAAGACCTAACCAGAAAATAAACCCTCATGAATCTTTTGGAGCAAAAATTAATATAAGACCTGATCTTATTTTCAGGGAAAACATGGGTAATGCAGTTTCTATAAACTGTGAAACAACATGATCGATCTGCATTAGACAGATCTTTAAAAGGTCACAGTCACATAAAGAGATAGTGGTCATCAGGTTCAGCCTTGTGTGTGTGTGTGTGTGTGTGTGTGTGCTGTATCACTTCTTTTTGGCTAACCAAGCACTCAAGACTTCTACTTTTTGAGAAAATCTAGGCAACTGCCATAAATGCCCTAAGCATATTGTCTTTCTTAACATATCCAGCCAGTAAAGCAATTATAGCTTCATTATACATGTAAATAGCCCCTTTATGGATTACTGCCTTGTCGTGGCGAAGGGGCTTGCGTAACTCAATGAAGCTATAAGCTATGCCATGCAGGGCCACCCAAGACGGACAGGTTATAGCAGAGAGTTCTGACAAAATGTGATCCACTGGAGAAGGAAATGGCAAACCACTCCAGTATCTTTGCCATGAAAACCCCATGGACAGTACTAAAAGGAAAAAAGATATGACGCTGGAAGATGAGCCCCTCAGGTCGGAAGGTGTCCAATATGCTACTGGGGAAGAGCAGAGGGCTAGTACTAGTAGCGCCAGAAAGAATGAAGCGACTGGGCCAAAGCCGAAAGGACGCTCAGCTGTGGATATATCTGGTGGTGAAAGGAAAGTCCGATGCTGTAAAGATTTTTTCTCCATAGGAACCTGGAATGTAAGATCCATGAATCAAGGCAAGCTAGACGTAGTCAAAAAAGAGATGACAAGACTGAACATCGACATCTTAGGAATCAGCGAACTAAAATGGACAGGAATGGGTGAATTTAACTCAGATGACCATCAGGTATACTACTGTGGGCAAGAATCCCTCAGAAGAAATGGAGTAGCCTTCATAGTCAATAAAAGAATAGGAAAAGCAATACTGGGATACAATCCCCAAAATGACAGAATGATCTCAATTCGAATCCAAGGCAAACCATTCAATATCACAATAGTCCAAATCTATGCCCCAACCACTGGTGCTGAAGAGGATGAAATTGACCGGTTCTATGAAGCCCTACAGCACCTTATAGAATTAACACCAAAAAATGATGTCCTTATCATCATGGGGGATTGGAATGCTAAGGTAGGAAGCCAAAAGATAACCGGAATAACAGGCAAGTTTGGCCTTGGAGTACAAAATGAAGCAGGGCACAGGCTAATAGAATTTTGTCAAGAGAATACGATGGTCATAACAAACACTCTTTTCCAACAACCCAAGAGACGGCTCTACACATGGACATCACCAGACGGTCAACATAGAAATCAGATTGACTATGTGCTCTGCAGCCAAAGATGGAGAAGCTCTATACAGTCAGTAAAAACAAGACCAGGAGCTGACTGTGGCTCAGATCATGAGCTTCTCGTTGCAAAATTTAGGCTTAAATTGAAAAAAGTAGGGAAAAGCACTAGGCCACTCAGGTATGAACTAAATCATATTCCTGATGAATATACAGTAGAGGTGACAAATAGATTTAAGGAACTGGATCTGATAGACAGAGTGCCTGAAGAACTATGGATGGAAGTTCGCAACATTGTACAAGAGGTAGCAACTAAAACCATCCCAAAGAAAAAGAAATGCAAGAAAGCAAAATGGCTGTCTGAGGAAGCTTTGCAAATAGCTGAGGAAAGAAGGGAAGCGAAAGGCAAAGGAGAAAGAGAAAGATACACCCAATTGAATGCAGAATTCCAGAGAGTAGCTAGAAGAGATAAGAATGCCTTCTTAAATGAACAGTGCAAAGAAATAGAAGAAAACAACAGAATAGGGAGGACCAGAGATCTCTTCAAGAAAATTGGAGATATGAAGGGAACGTTTCATGCAAAGATGGGCATGATAAAGGACCAAAATGGCAGAGACCTAACAGAGGCAGAAGAGATTAAGAAGAGATGGCAAAACTACACAGAAGAACTATACAAGAATGAGCTTAACATCCCAGATAACCACAATGAGATGGTCATTGACTTCGAACCAGACATCCTAGAATGTGAAGTGAAACGGGCCTTAGAAAATCTGAGCAACAACAAAGCTAGTGGAGGTGACAGTATTCCAGCCAAGCTATTCAAAATCTTAAAAGACGATGCAGTAAAAGTGCTACACTCAATTTGCCAGCAAATTTGGAAAACTCAACAGTGGCCACAGGATTGGAAAAGGTCAGTTTACATTCCAATTCCAAAGAAAGGCAATGCCAAAGAATGTTCAAACTATCGCACCATTGCACTCATTTCACATGCTAGTAAAGTTATGCTTAAAATCCTACAAGCTAGACTCCAGCAGTATGTGGATCGAGAACTACCAGAAGTACAGGCAGGATTTCGAAGAGGCAGAGGAACTAGAGATCAAATTGCCAACATACGCTGGATCATGGAGAAAGCTAGGGAGTTCCAGAAAAACATCTACTTCTGCTTCATTGACTATGCAAAAGCCTTTGATTGTGTGGATCACAACAAATTGTGGCAAGTTCTTAAAGAGATGGGAGTACCAGACCATCTCATTTGTCTCTTGAGAAACCTATATGCGGGTCAAGAAGCAACAGTGAGAACCGAACACGGAACCACTGATTGGTTCAAAATTGGAAAAGGAGTCCGGCAAGGCTGTATACTGTCGCCCTGCCTATTTAACTTATATGCAGAGCACATCATGAGAAAGGCAGGGCTAGATGAATCAAACGTTGGAATTAAGATTGCCGGGAGAAATATCAACAACCTAAGATATGCAGATGATACCACTCTAATGGCAGAAAGTGAAGAGGAACTAAAGAGCCTCTTGATGCGGTTGAAGAAGGAGAGTGCAAAAGTTGGCTTGAAACTCAACATTAAGAAAATCATGGCATCCGGCCCTCTCAATTCCTGGCAAATAGATGGGGAAGAAATGGAGGTAGTGACAGATTTTATTTTTCTGGGCTCCAAGATCACCTCAGATGGGGACTGCAGCCAAGAAATTAAAAGACGCTTGCTCCTGGGGAGGAAAGCTATGGCAAATCTAGACAGCATACTAAAAAGCAGAGACATCACCCTGCCAACAAAAGTGCGTATAGTCCAGGCCATGGTTTTCCCAGTTGCAATGTATGGCTGTGAAAGTTGGACCATAAGAAAGGCTGAGCGAAAAGAATTGAGGCCTTTGAACTATGGTGCTGGAGAAGACTCCTGCGAGTCCCTTGGACTGCAAGGCGTTCAAACCGGTCAGTCCTAGAAGAGATCAACCCCGACTGCTCTTTAGAAGGCCAGATCCTAAAGTTGAAACTCAAGTACTTTGGCCACCTAATGAGAAGGAAAGATTCACTGGAGAAGAGCCTAATGCTGGGAAAGATTGAGGGCAATAGAAGAAGGGGACGACAGAGAATGAGATGGCTGGATGGAGTCACTGAAGCAGTAGGTGTGAATTTAAATGGACTCCAGAAGATGGTAGAGGACAGGAAGACCTGGAGGAATGTTGTCCATGGGGTCGCGATGGGTCGGACACGACTTCGCAATTAACAACAACAACATGTAAATAGACTTCTGTGCATTGATGGATTTTTACAATAATAAAGAAAAGATTGCAGAATCCAATTCTTGCGCATTGTGAGAATCTGCCTTCTAACAAGGGGCAAGTATTCAACTGGGGTAGGGAAGATAGTGGACTTGCTCCTTATAAATTATTGGTGTTTGTTATCTTTGCAGTTATTTTTCCCCCAGCTGAGACTAATCCTACCAGTTGACTTTTTGAAATGCCACAGATGGTAGTGATTGAAGACACACAGGAGCTAAAGGTGGAGAAAGTGTCTCTAACTGCACTTTATCAACTAATGAGAGATTGTTACCTAAGAGTACGCTCATGAATGCAAGCTATGTGCCATTCTGCAGCATAAAGGGTGTGCCAATTTGCTACACTCCTTGGTGAGTGCCTGCATTTTGTAATCATGGCCATTGTGAGCCAGTTCAGTAATAAATCTCCAGAAAAATGATTCCATCTCTTCTTTTAAGAAAAAAGGAAAGTCTATACTGGTTGCAGGCAGTTTGATAAGGAGTCAACAGGTACATCCACAACTTTGTCAAAATGAAAGAACATTTTATTTTGAGTACATTTTGGACGACATCCATGATAATTTTTAATGCTGCATATATACTGTACAAGTGGCTATAATAAATTATCCCCACTCTGCCACTTGATCTGTCTGGACATAATTCCTCCACAAAGAGAGCTGGGAGCATGTTGATTTCAGGTTTATGCTTCCTTTCTTATCCATCTTCTTCATTCTCACCACATTTAAACAGAACTTTTGTTCAGATTTTCTCAATTTAAAAACAAATACATTCATGTAAAGCTGAAATCTACAAATATCAGTGCTGCTCTTTGTTTTGGCATATTTCATTAGTTCCAAGTGATATTTCTCTGCCAGCACAAAGACTAGCTTGGTAGATTCTGTCTATAAGTATACAGAAGATGTATTTTCAGAGGAAACCACCAATAAGCATGGTACATGTACATTTGATTTCAAGTGTCTATGGCAGTGGTTCTCAACCTGTGGGTCGGGACCCCATTTGGGGTCGAACGACCATTTCACGGGGGTCGCCAAACAAAGCAGTCCACCATTTTCTCCCTTTTCCTTAGCTGTGCTACTCCCTTTTATTCTATTGGCTTTTGAAAGCCAATAGAATAGACTCTCTTGAATAGAGTCTAATTCTATTGGCTTTCAAAAGCCAATAGGAATTGTCCAGGCTGTCTCTGCCCTGCTGAGCCTGCCAAAAGTCCCATTCGGCAAATGGTGCTGCACCAGTTGAGTAGTCCTCGACTTACGACTAGTTGAGTAATCCTCGACTTATGACTGGTTGGGGGTCACGGCATTAAAAAGGTTGAGAACCACTGGTCTATGGGGATTCTCAATCATCCAGGTCATGGTCATCTCAAAGGTGCTTTTTCAAGAGGCAACTAGACTTTCTTGTTTTTCTTTGAAGAAAACAATAAGCAATGTAGTCATTCCATACATTGCAGGAATATCTGAAAAGCTTAGGAAGATCTTCAGCGAACACAACATACATGCACACTTTAAATCCAAGAATACACTAAGGCAGAAGCTTGTCTACCCTAGGGATAAAACACCCAGACACAAACTAAGCAATGTGGTATATGCGGTACAATGCAGTGAGACATGTGCAGATCTCCACATTGAGAAAACAAAACAACCACTTCATAAACGCATGGCACAACATAGGAGAACAAATCCATCAGGACAAGATTCAGCATTTCATCTGCATTTAAAACACAAAGGCCACTCTCTTGAAGACAGCGAAGCCCACATTTTGGACAGAGAGGACCGTTGGTTTGAAAGAAGGGTCAAAAAGGCCATTTATGTCAAAACCGAACAGTCTTCTCTCAATGGAGGGGGAGTGATATGACATCATCTATCTCCAGACTACAATGCAGTCCTTTCAGCAGTTCCAAGAAGGCTCCACAGCCATTTGCACCCACTCAGCTGACCTTGAGGACACAGATAAACCTCCAAGTGGCCTCAACATCTCTCTAAAAGAATGCAAACAATCAGCTGTCTGCAAGGAATGTAAATCTTTCCATTCCCCATCATCCAGTCAGAGCTGAAGCTTCTTGGATGAGAAGTGAAATGTCTTCAAAGAAAAACAAGAAGACCAATTGCCTCTTGAAAAAGCATCTTTAAGATATTTGATTTCAAGGTGCATCTAGATTATCAATAAACAACAGCTGTCTTGTTATAGTATCATTCTGGGGCTTTGGGCTAGTGTAGTATCTGTAATATTTTAATGACAAGTAGCTTTGAGTTATGAACTTTGCCTGATCATCGTCATCTCTATCAGAAATTAAAAAGAGTTGGGTTGGGTTAATACATGGATTCCTCCATTCCAATTCAGAAAAGAATTTGAATTATGGTCATGATAAGGCAAAATAAGAATTGTGCATTTTAAAAGCAATGTTAATTACAGCTGTTTTAAGTTTGCTTATTAGGGTTTTACAGATCGGAGGTGATTCAGTTCAAATCAACAGATGGTCTAATTTTAATTCACATATCTGTACTGTCATGTCAGGTTAGATCATTTCAACTTCCAAATAAGCTCAGCAAGCATTTAAATATGTAATAAAACCATCTGAAATATCCAAAGTTTGAATAGAAGATTAAAATTACTTTAGTGCTTCTATTTGGAAAGTCAATTTATGGGAAGAAAGTGACTTCTATATCATTGCTGGCATATTCTATGTCACCCTTGCCATGCACATCACCCACTAGCCTTAGCTATGTTGACCTCAGTAAACCCCAGATCACAAAACAAAGAACTGCTTAAGTATTTCAGCCAAGTTTGACATCTTGTCAAATATCAATAGGAAACTGGCAAATATCAATAATTCAGTCAAAATCATTATAAATCCCCTCAGGGTATGTAAATCTTTAACTCAGACCAGAGCACACAAAGAGGATAAAGATGGCAGCCCATTTAGGTAAACATTTCTTCAGGATATCTTTTAATAAACAAAAGAATCCTTCCTCTGTTTGACTATTAAGTAAGGTGACCAACCGTCCTCCTTTATGGAGGACAATCCTCCTTTTGTGAGTTCTCCCTCAAAAAGTGTCCTCCTACATGTCCTCCTTTTCGATATTTGAAGACTAATCCGCAGGGCTTTTTTTTTTTTCTCATAGAACACTCAGAACGGCGTTCTGGCACCTTTTTTTGATGTTTTTTTTTTCAACTTTTGCATGAGCTGTGCTACTCCCCCTATTGGCTTTCAAAAGCCAATAGGAATTGCTGCTGAGCGCACCAAAACACCCGGCCGGCAAACTTTGCACATGTAAGTTGTCTGCAACGAAGGCGAATTGGCAGGAACTTTGCACCCCTCCCTGCTACCCAACTACACCATCTCCTAGTTAGTCCCGAAGATACCAGGAGGAGACTGGAGCGGCGATGCCACAGTAATTTTCTCTTGATCTTCAGCCCTGCTAGCACAATAATGACTGTGGGCACAAGAGGCAGGGGCAGTGGGGCTGCTGCAGGCGGGGGTGTGAGGAGCGGCGGTGGCTGTGCTGTGGGAGCCACGGGGCCTGCTCTACATGGGGCTGCGCAGGGTGGGCGGTGGTGCTGGCGGGGCAGCTGCAGGTGGGGTGTGTAGACGGCGGGCTGCTTCCCAGGGCCAGAGCCGGCTCAGCTGCTGCTTTGGGAGCAGCGGGGCCCGCTCTACCCAGCGGGGCAGCAGTGCTGGCAGGGCGGCTGCAGAGGGGGTGCGGCATGTAAGCATAATTACAATATAAAATGTTATGGTTACAAATGTTTTTTATTATGCATTTATCATATTATAGTGTATTCTGTATTATTGTTGCAATGAATAAAATGTTTCTTTTATTTACGATATTTTTTTCTTCAATTTATTTGTATCCTCCTTTTCATTGTAAAAAAGTTGGCCACCTTATATTAAGCAGGAAGCCAGTTGATGTGGTAAATAAGTGGAAAATTCCCCACAAGCTCAGCAGGGTAACCTAACCACCAAGTGGCCCCTTTTGGCTATCCAGCTAATTGCACTTTCCAATAATTCCTAATGAGCAGGCTCTGTTCCTAGGAGGAACAAAGGAAAGCTATAAAGGTAAACACTTGAGGACTGTAACTTTGTTGCAACCTTTCATTCAAAACACATTTCCAAATCTAAATATCACATCAATCCTTTATTTATTATTGGAGTCATAGAGTTTCCCTGCAATAGAAGTTAGAGTCTTAACTGAGCGGATACCCTTTATACCTTCTGAAATATAGTTATCTGCTGTATGTTGCTTTAAATAGATATAACAAAAATGCAATATATTTTCAAAATCTTTATAAAACAGGCATACAGATCAGTGGCAATATTATTTAAATGGATATTGGAAAGCTTCACCAAAAGATTACAAAATGTTATTCTTATTAAAATCTAACCATTCATATTTGTTGACTGATCATTTTCCCTATGCTTTTAAGAAAATTCTACATATTTATAATATTTAATCCTGCAAATGCTTGTGTCTTGTACTAAATGAAAGAGGATTCTTTCTAATAATAAATTTAAGTATTCATGCAAGCAATCTAGCTCCAACAGTTTAATCATAATTATTCTGGACATGCTATGCACCCATAAATTTAGTTAAGTAGATATATTTGCTTCTGTGAATTAGAGACATATTGTATCCCCAAAAGTATATTGCACATGAATTCATTAGTGAACTATATAACAAATACTGAGCTCAAATCATATTAGAGACTCCAAATATATGTGGCTTAAAACACGTGACTGCTTTACCTAAGTATGAGCTTTACCAAAAAATCATCTGCAATTCTTTCAAATATTTAGAATGAATTACAAAATATGAAATCCAACTATAACTGCAAGTTATTATTAAGATATTAATCATCTGCAGACTTAGTTGACTGGTGATTTGAAAGAGGGATGGTCTGAACTGATGAATAGAGGTTTTAATTAGCTTCCCACAATGTGCACAGTTGTTTCTTTGGGAAGGGGTTGTTTTGGGTTTAATGTATTGTTCAGCAAGAGGAAACATCAAAGGCAGCTTTTCTTCCTAAGAAAGAATGATCAGGAACCAAAGCACAATGCAGCTAATCCTGAACATGAAAGCTGGCAACATTTGGGCACTGAATCACAGCAATACATTCAGAGGATAACTTTAAATCACTTTCAGTACTAGGAGTATGATGTCAGACTATGTCAGAATAAGGGATCCTTGGTGCTCTCTGAACTTGGTTGTTTCATTAGCCCAACTAGGTAATATCACCAGTGCTAGAGATCAGTGACTAGCGCTGTTGATGTCATCTAGTTTAGGTAATGAAATATCTGCAAGAAAACAACCAAGCTCAGAGACCACCAAGGCCCCCTCATTTCAACCCTGAGCTATTCATTTTCTCCTTTATTGGTATCATGTCAGAATAACTCGATACATTGCCATCCTATAGGTAGTAATCTTGGCAGGTATCAGGATCATACCAAAAACCTCAGTCTTGCAGGAAGTAAATATATATTTACCTAATCCTATATATTTCAGAAAAAGAAATGTTGAGGCCTGCCAAAAAAAACAACATGAATAAGCACATGCAAGACTCAAGAGAGTCTTGAGTGAATATTTACTTTTACAGCTATTTTATTTGTAAACAGGCCTTATCCAAATAAGTCAGATATGTTTCAGAAGTTTTTTACCCATGTCAGAAAGCTAGAGGTTTATTTATTTATTTTTGCATTGGGGGAGTAGGATCAATGTCAAAAATAGTCTACCTACAAAGGTATATTTGGTGACACCCTTCTTTCATTTCCCCAGATAAATAGACATGCAGATGTATTGTTTGGACATGAATATTTCCAGTTCATAAAATTTAATTACTTGTTTTAATTGTATAAAGTAGTTGCACGCAATCGACCTTAAATATCAGCATCATAATGATCAGGCTTGTAGTTCTGCCAAAACTGTCCTATGTTATCTCAGGAGATAAATGACCAGCCCTGGGGCTCTTAAAATGTTAGTTAGATAGTTACAAGTTGTAAAGTTTATCACTGAACGATGTGTTCCTATAGATCTAGTGGTAAGGATGGGAAGTTAGGTTTGTTCCTGCTTGTGAACTATAGAAGAATAGAATAATAACTTTATTGTCACTTTGAATGTACACTAATTGGCATCCATTAAAATGAAATTTCATTGCACTCAGCTCTCAAGGGGTCATCCCCTCCAATATACGCTACTTAAATATGACAAAAATAAATAAATACATACAGAATTATGCACATACCCACATATATTAAATGACACAGAGAAACAACAGTCTGATTCGGGTTATGTATACAAGTGAATGGCAAGAAAAACAAATCTTGTGGATGGCATAGGGAACAAAACTTTTACAGAATTGGGTGGTCCCGCTAGAAATACTTTGAAAACCTCCTCCCAGAGGGAGCAACAGAAACAGAACATAAAGTGGATGTGTGGGGTCAAACTAGACTAGAAAACTCTAGATAACATTCACAACACATATTATTTCTAGCAGGAGTTACTTGTATGCAACTCACAGACTGTACTCATAGAATTTCTGCAGAACCTGTCTGGGATGTTATCTTCTTAAAAAGTCACAGTTTTTTGCAGATATGTCAGATTATTTTTCTCTGCAGTCAGCATTGATATTACTCTCTGACAGCAATGCTTAATGAATAAAAGCATTATAATTCTCCTCTTGAATGGAGAAGCTTGTCCTTCTTATTCAAGCTTTGATCTCTCCTCTCTGTGCTGGACCTCCTTGCCGAAAAGTGCCAAGGTCTCTCATTGATTGACTCAAATCCCTACTTCATTCCAGATGAATGGTGGCTAGGTACTGTTTAATACATTGCTCAAAACAAGGCCTTTTTCTGGCCAACCTTCTATTCTTCTCAAACGTGTCGAATTTCTCCATCCCCAAGTCTTTACCTGTATTCCTTAAACTTCCGCTTCACTTTGGCTGGTTACCGACTTATCTGTTTCTACAATTCTCGTTTTTCTTTTGTTATTTCTTAGGTCCTTTGTTTTCAGTGTTTCTGTCGTGCCTGATCACAATCAATCACAACTAGATAATCAATCAATCAATCAATCAATTCAAACACTTCTGTAAACCCAGCACTGGATTGCAAGGGGTCATGTGATCGCCATTTGTGACCTTCCCAGTCAACTTCTGACAAGCAAAATCAAAAGGGGGAGCCACATTTGCTTAACAACCACGTGATCCACTGTAGCGATTAGCTTAAAATCTGTGACTAAAAAAGATTGTAAAATGGAGCAGAACTTACTTAAAAATTGCTTTGCTTAACAATGGAAATTATGGTCTCACGTACAGTAAGTCGAGGAGTACTTATGTCAATATTCAAATGTAGATAATTAAGGGGTTTTTTAAAATTTAGGACAACATTTATACTGAAAAACGGAAACCTGTTATTGATACAGTTATTGAAAGGAGATCTGATGTGAATAAAATTATCCTTTGCTGTAAGATTTAGCAGAATTCTTTTTTGTTCTATGAATGTTTCACTGATCCTGTTTTCATTTTCTAACATTTCACAATAATGAACCCAGCAGTTAATGAGAAGAAATTAATATGTTACTTATTTATTACATTAATATTAGGAAAATGAACAATAAACCAACAGCATTAATTACCATGCAAGACTGTTGAGTGATTTTTCTAATCTGTTCCATAGTGTTTTCAGCAGAAATACCAAATTATAATTAGCTAAAGTTGTTATATATCATCTCAGGATAATGAAGGTATCTATGCATACAGCCAAAGAGATATTTTAGTTTTTGGTTTTGTGCTTTTTCTCTTTTCCTCTTGACTTATTTCTATTCTCTTTTCCTCCTGCTTTTTTATTTTTTATTTATTTATTTATTTTGAATTTTTAAAAATGCAGAATGTTTACCAAGGACATTTTTACAAGAGTCATCCAAGCACCTCAACACTGTTTCTAAGTGAAAGTTATTTATTTTTTTGTTCGTTTGTTTTTGTTTATTTATTCATTTATAAAATTTATATATTTCTAAATTTTAAAAGTAATAGGACCACTTTAACTTTCCTCTATAGTTTAACTAGTTTAAATGCAGTAATTTATAAATGGTATGTATATGACTAAAGCTTAATTAATTCATATTCTGAACAGTTAATATTGTCATATGGTTGTATCGATAATAACTTGCAAAATATGTCAAAGCAACTGGGATACAATTAAGTGAGATTATCTCGGCAGAGACAAATATAACTTCAAAAATGTGTTCAATGAGTTGAAAAAATGTTTATTATTATTAAAGCATTAAAAAAAAGAATTGTATACTTTCCAAGCCAAAATCTTATGCAGAATAAAGAAACATAATAGATAGTTTTAAATTGAGGAATTCATAGTATCAGTGTTTTCTTCATGGGAGAAAATGTGAGCAAATTAATATAATTTATTGACGTCAGAATATTAGATCCTTTCCTTTTTTCCCGCCTTAATTGTCTTCTCTAATTATCTTTCAGTTAGACTTCTTATTTTGTTATGGACAGAAAACAACTAATACTTTTGTGGCCTAAGTCAAACATTTTTTATTGATTTTCTTCTTTCTACCAACTCAGCCATGTTTGCATTTCTGTTCTTAAATAAAGTAAAATAAATCTAATAACAATAGTCATGATGTCAAAACAGTTCATCTCCTTCTCCTTCATTGCAGAACAAGCAGCCAAACACAAGATTAAATGTGGTGTTTTAATGAATAATAACTAACTTGATTTCCATTGGTTTCAGTGGTTTACATTAAGTATAATCAACCGTTGTAGAAGAAAGTATACTAAAAAAAAAATGAAAAAGATATAAATAATGGGAAACTGGAATGGAAAGAACATAATGTATTGATTATTATTACTTTAAGAGACAAAACAAATCATCTTAAACACAGGAAAATCATGGATAATTTTCCTATTATAAATTATTTGTTTACTTTAGCACAAAGAATAATACAAAATGTGAATTAATTAATTAATTAATTAAAATATATGAAATTTAGAAAAAGTGAATGGTTATAATAGATATGAATGAAGGATATCCAATATTGAGGAGTGGAATTGAATACATTCAGGAAAGTGAAACTATAATTTAATTAATTGGGTTGATGTGAATGTATGTAAAAGTAAGAATTCATAGGATGGTTATGGTCCCTTGTGGCATTCCAATGTGTGGTGATAGGGCTTTCAGGAAAACATTCTGAATGAATATAATCTGAGATTCAATTAGTCTGTTAGGTAACATAAATGAATGATCAAAGTAAGATGAGAGAGTTTTAAAAAGTTTAAAGAGTACTGGCTTAGAAAGGCTTTGTTGTTTGGAATATCTGGTTTAAGTGTACATCTACTTGTAGGATTTGCTTTATTATGAAAGTTTCAGCAAATTATTGAAAGTTAGAAGTTTGATGAGAGATTTTAACAGAATAACAGAGTTGGAAGGAACCTTAGAGGTCTTCTTGTCCAACTCTCTGCTTAAGCAGAAGAGCCTATACCATTTCAGACAAATGGTTGTCCCAATCTCTTCTTAAAAACTGCAACTTTTGAAGGCAAGCTGTTCCACTGGATTATGGTTCTCTGTCATGAAATTTCTCCTTAGATCTAGGTTGCTTCTCTCCTTGATTAGTTTCCATCCGTTGCTTCTTGTCTTGCCTTCAGGTGCTTTGGAGAATAGGTTGATCCCTTCTTCTTTGTGGCTTTGTGGCTATTAGATATTGGAACACTGCTATCATGTCATATCTAGACTTTCTTTTCATTAAACTAGACATACCAAATTCCTGCAACCATTCTTTGTATGTTTTAGCCTCCATTCCCCTAATATATCTTTGTTGCTCTTCTCTATGCTCTTTCTAGAGTTCCATCATCTTTTTTATATCATGGCAACCAATTTTAAATATAGAACACATCATGTCTTAGTAGTTTGTAGAGTTGTGCAGTTGGTTCAACATATCAGTAAGGGCTGTATCTGTCCCTTACAATTAGAAGAATGTTATTAGTATTCCCTTATGCATATGAAAAGGTAGAAGAGTGAATGCAAAATCTGCTAATTTACTACTAAAGTAATCAGCTTAACACTTTGCTCAATGGTCATTAAAAAGTATATGAATGTGAGACAGAGTTTATTGGGTGTTTGCTGACTTAGAGAATGTACACAATAAAAATGAAAAATCTTGAATTATAGAATGGTGTGAAATTTATGAAGGAGTAAAGCATGCATGAAAACAATGCATGAAAACAATGCTCAGCAAATGGTAGAACAATAAACAATTAAAACAGAATATGGAATATCAAAATACATGTATATAGAATGCTTGTGATGATGCTAGAGATGTATTGAGTGAAGAGGGAAATATACATATATATCTATATAATTTGCAGCACATGTCAGTCTGTAGGATGCAACCAGTATTTGAAAATTAAGGTATCAAAGACCAACTAATTGTGTTTGGCAGGAAATGAATAATTGTGAGTTATATGTAAAAAAGAAAATAAAATAAAAAGAAAATCGGGTAGATAAAAAAATGGATGGGTAAGTTTTAAGACATGCTATTTTTGTAGGAAGTAGTAGATGTGTTGCATAGCGTGAAACATAAATTTTTCAGTAGAAGCAAAAATTGTTATTTTTAACAACATGCTTCCACTTATTTCATTATATGAAACTGAGAATTTCTTGGGTCAAGAGAAACATACAAGAAAAGTTCGTGTAATAGAAATGGAATAATTAAGAATAGTGTGTAAATAAAACAAGAAGTGATGGGGTCAGTTGTGAAGGGGTGCTTAATAAATGTAGATTAAATACAAAGGTGAATAACCAGCACAAGATGGTTTGGTTATATAAAAAGAATAACTAAGTATTGATTTATGTGTGTTGATATAAACTAGGTTAACTATATTTCCTTCTTACTTCATAACTTTAGCATCTTTGGTTTAATATTTTTACTTACTTTTGCAGTAAGCATAGGTTGGTTATTCTAGAAAGCAATATGTTATGTTTGCATGTATCTATAGTATATACTACTAAAACTCTCGTGTTTGAAACTTTTAACTGGGCAAGAAAGTCCATCATAGGGCAACAATTTTTGAACCAAAGTACCTCAAATGGGCTATGCATTCAAAATTTGGGACCCATGACTTTCACCAATTGAAACTTGGCAAACTTGTGGTTACTTCAATGCTGCTGTGCTGCCATATTGTCTTCAAAAGTTCAGTAGATTGGTCCCCCTAGAGGCAAGATAGATCAAATCCATCATGAACATAGTAGAGGACAATGATCTGCAGTCAAACTCGCAGAAATCAGAAGTTGCTTCTGCTTCCACTGCATTTTTGTCCTTGGTTATTCTCCGTTTAGGCAAGAAAATATTTCTGAAACAGTAACCCAAAAGATCACAGATTGTGTAGTCCTTCCTAATCACCAAAGCAAGTCTATAAAGCTGTGTGATGCGCTATCTACCAGTAGCAAATATCCAGATAAGAAGTGTAGAGCTTTCTCTGGCCTAATAAAAGCTTTGATTTGATAGATCACACAATTTAATAGTAAAATCAGAGTGAGAGGAAAAAAGTGACTCCCACTGATTTCAATAAAGCTTAAATAAACAAAGTCAATAAGATAAGAATGATTCATATTTCATACAAACTGACATTGCACTATACATGAGTCAAGTAGACCTTTCCTGGCAGAGCCTAATTTAATTAAGTACCATATTTTAAAGCGGGCTCAGTTATCTGACTTTAGGGAGTATAAAACTAAGAAAGTCTTTTTAATAGAATTTTTATAGTATTTTATGCGTGTTGTATTCATGTTATTGCATTGCTTTATTCTTTTTAACATTGTAAGCTTCCCAGAGTCATTTTACAGTTGAGATGGGTGGCAAATAAATCAAACAAACAAACAAACAAACAAACACCATTTTCTTGAGCACAGGTTCTCCTCAGGGCTGTGTCGTAAGTCTGCTGCTGTTCACTCTGTTCACCATGACTGTTGTGCAAGGTTTGCCACCAGCCATATTGTGAAGTATGAGGATGAGACAACAGTAATAGGCCTTATTCAAGATGACAATGAGGGTGCTTACCACAAGGAGGTAGAGTTTGGTGAAATGCTGTAAAAAAAAAACAGCCTAATTTTAAACATTGGAAAAACTAAAGAGATCGTTGTCGATTTTTGAAAAGGTAGGCACAGCCACACTCCTCTGTGTATTAATGATTCACCTGTGGAGATGGTTAACAGCATCACATTTCTGGGTGTGCATCTAATGAGTAGGCTATCTTAGTTGCTCAACCGCAAGACACTGATGAAGCAAGCATACCAGGGCCTGCATTTTCTGTGTTGCATGAGAAAAGCACATTTCCTTTTCCTGTCCTTACCACTTTCTATAGAGGGACAATCAAAAGCATCCTGTCCTATTGCATTACAGTCTGGTTTGGAAGCATCACTGCATCAGACAGGAAGGCGGTGCAGAGAGTGGTAAGGATGGCAGGAAAGATTATTGGCAGTTCGTTTCCTTCTATCCAGGACATAGTATATATAAGTGTTGCTTGAGCAGGGTCCGCAGGATTGTCTGGGATGCTACGCATCATCTTGATGACTGTTTTACTTGTTATCTTCTGGGAGAAGGCTTCATAGTATCCAAAGCAGAACATCCAGATTCAGTCACAGTTTTGTTCCATACAGTATTAACCTTGTGAACTCTCAAGCTTCCTCCTTTCATTATGTATTCAAGATGTACAGTAATTAATATTTATATTTATTTATATGTTAGGGGGTAGGTGTAGTCATTTGTTGTATATAGCATGTTTATATGTTTCTTATGTATGTGTACACTTTTGAGAGCAGGCAACAGAATTTCATTTTTAATGTGTACCAGTGCGCCCACAGTAAAAAAAAATGACAGTAAAGGTTATCTTATCTTATCGCTTATATAAATAAATAAATAAATCCCATAAACTTAAAAAAAAAATATTAGCAAAAGAATGTTTCACTTAAATCTATCCTCTGACCAGAAGGTTTACTTTAGCTTGCAAATGATCAACAAGCTTGACCGGATGGGTTAATTGAAATAAGTAATGCCAAAATAGACTTGTTTTTAGAATAGATAATTAAAAATGGTTCCTTATTTAATTTCTAATATCCATGAAAACAATAGACTTTTTAGTTCAAGGAGATTCATAATATGTCTCATTTATATGATTCCTAGCAGTACAACAGACAGTAAATTCTATAATGTCTAAATTCTTTTACGTAATCCATGCTTGTGTTGTTGTGGTGTTATATTTTTTGCTATATTAAATCAGGCAAAATATTTCAAATAACCTGCTGTTACCCTATTCTGAATCATTTTTATCGATCACTTATCTATCTCTTTAGTCCATATTTTTCTTGATCTAAAAATCACCTCTTGACTCAATAAATGAAGAACAATTCTAAGAGGGACTGGAAAGCCATAATATTTTTTTTTTAGCTAGTATTATTTCTGTAGGATTTTAAAAAAAAACATATTTCTGGACTTCTAGAAAACAACTTCAGAATAGCATCATTTAGGACATATAAAGTGTGCAAATGAAGTGTTCCATTTATGTTGCTAATTTATATCTTTCCAAACAGAGAGCAAAAATAGAATATTGCTTTGAGTTTCGCCAAAGCCTGAATCATGAAATAAAGCCAGTTAATTTATAAAATATTTTCACTTACCAGGGCAGAGGACAACCTAATCTTATTCTCCTTTTGGATTTCCACATAGCTCCAGACTCACTTTCTTTTTCCAAATATCCTACATTATTTATTTTATGTTTTAGTTTATGTTATTTATTAAATTTATATACTGTCCATCTGACTTTCAAATGACAGGGCAGCTTGCCAAAAGTTAAAACAACGCCATAACATTCAGTAAATATTAATATTCAAATTAACAAAATATGCTAAAAGAGTGGTACCACAATAGCCACCTCTTCCTATCCTCCCCCAAAAAGCTTTGGCTAGGATGAGGAATACAAAGGAGAAAAGTGTGCTGCTTGCATCTGCCCCCAAATCAGATTGAAGTTTGTAATAAAGAAATTGAGGCTTGAAATAGTTGCTTATTTTTTTACCATTTCTACACTGTCACTCAATCTCTTGAGAAGCTGGAAATTTTGTGCCAATTATCTGATAGATAACCTGGTCTTGCAATTTATTTATGGTTTTTTGGGAGAAAACTCTTATTTCCATTTCGATAGCTGACAAACACATTTACCCTGTTATAGAAGAAGCACCATCATATCTTATATACATGACTGCCTTTGTACAACCTTCATGATTTATTTGCCTACAAAAACCTGGAACTGGTGTTCCCTGTCATAAGAGCAGCTTACTAATGTAAATGCCTTCACATTCGATCCCCCCTCAGGAATGAAGTTTTATAGGCACTGAAAAACAAAAAATGTTTTCATTCTATTTTTATAATTCATAGTTTTTAAAAACAAATTTTAAAAGATCATAGCTCAAAGACTTCTCCAGCAATTTCTACAAAATGTAGTATAGTTCATGTTTTTCTACAGCATTAGCATTTCTGCATTTTTCATCCCTTCTGCTTATAATATAGAATAACAGAGATAGAAGGGACCTTGGAGGTCTTCTAGTCAAACCCTCTGTTCAGGCAGGAAACCCTACAAGATTTCAGTTGTCCAATCTCTTCTTAAAAACTTCCAGTATTGGAGCATTCACAACTTCTGGAAAATCCCATCTCTTAATGCTTCATATAAATATGCCAAGTTGGGAAGCAGCTAAATTCTACTTTTCTTAATCTTGCTTTCGATTTAGATATTAAGATATTCAATTTAGACATTTAGATATACTTTGCAGTGATTAGAGAGTTCATTCCCTAAGCTGTTGCTCTTTTCCTGGATTTCTCAGTGAATTTGGGAAAAGACTGGTTTGATTAAAGGATAACAGACAGGAATTGCAGATAATTCTCAACTTACATTCATAACATAAGGAGACACTTCCTGACAGTGAGGACAATTAACCAGTGGAACAGCTTGCCTCCAGAAATCATGGGTGCTCCATCAGTGGAGATTTTTAAGAAGAGACTAGACGTTCACCTGTCTGAGATGGTATAGGTTCTCCTGCTTGAGCAGGGGGCTGGACTAGAAGACCTCCAAGGTCCCTTCCAATTCTATTCTATTCTATTCTAACTGAGTCTGGCAATTAGGGTCATAAGTCATGATGATTGTAAATTGGGTAATCACACGATCAACCTGATTTCATAACTTTTTATTTTGCAGTGGTCATTAAGTGATCCTATTATTTGCTGTGGGATGGTTTTGGCTAGAACCCAGGAGTGAATGTTAGTTTACAGAAAAGGTGTTGTAAATTGCAACCACAGGAGGCTGCAAATGACCGTAAATGTGCCAAGTGCCCAAAATAACATCATGTGATCACAGGGAAGGATGGCTGCTGGAACTTCATACATAGCTTTTTAGGATGGTCATTATAACTTTGAATAGTCACTAAGCAATTAGTTGTATGTCAAGGACTATCTGCACAAAATTATCTTCCATAGTCCATAGTTCATTTTTGCCCTAGAATCTGACTGGTCACCTCTTTGGTATCTTTGAATAGCAACAGCAATAGCACTTAGACTTATATACCACTTACTTACAGCCCATCTCTAAGCGATTTATAGAGTCAGCATATGGCCCCCAACAATCTGGGTCCTCATTTTACTGACCCCAGAAGAATGGAAAGCTAGTCAACCTTCAGCTGGTGAGAATCAAACTGCCAGACTGCTGGCAGTCAACAGAAATAACCTGTAATGCTGCAGTATATTCTAACCTGGTCTATCTAGAGCAGATGGACTATCTCTGTTGCCTTGAACAAAGTCCCTGAAAAGAACTGGGTGGATTTTATTCATCCTTGGAAAAAAACCAGCCCCATGGTAATTGGCTGGGAAAAACATAATAAAGAAAGTAACAACCATTTGTTAAACTCAGCTAGCTTAGTGTTTAGCCTCAGCAAAAGAGGTAAACACAAGTGCTTAAAAACTCTTCAATTAAAACGAAATACCCCTAAAATTCTTTACTTTTGTTTACTCAGAAACAATGATACTAAGCCAGAATTGACCTTTAATATAGAAAATATAAATATAAAAAGCGTAATAGTGCTTAAGGCATCACGCTAGAGGCCATGAATTCTAGTTCCATCATAGGACAAAGCCAGTTTGATGGTCATTAGCCTGTCACTTTTTCACAGCCCTAGGAAAGAGACAATGGCAAACCACTTTTAAAAAACCTTGCCAAGAAAACTGCAGGGACATCTCCAGGCAGTCTCTGAGAATTGAACACAATTGAATAGAAGAAAAAAAAATAGAAAATAAAATGATAAAATCGTTTATACAGATTTCTATTGTAAAGTTTATATAATATTTAAGTTCCATTAAATACAATTTTAGATACTCCATTTGCAATGTCAGTAATACGTAAATCAGATTTAGTTTTTGTTAATGTTATTTTGCCTATATTTATACCCACAAAAGCATAATCATAGCAGAACTAATTTGAGCTTTTTTTCCCGTCTAAAACAATCACTTTCAATTTGGTTTATTCATCTCATAAATATAAAACTCGGAATATATATACAAGACATCATGACAAAGATTACCTTTAAATGACAATCTTAGTTTAATAATTGGAAGAACAAAACCAATAAAAAGAACATGTTATTGCTTCAAACATCCCATAAATTTAATATATTGAAAATTAAAGTTGGAGCTTAATGAAGAAAGCAATTTTGTTTCAAACAACCAGCCTGAGCAAAAGGGAAGCCTTGGGAATTTCAGCATTCCATCATGCAGCTGTAACAGTTCTAAAATGAAAATAAATGCATCTTCCTTGCCAGATTTGAACCGGAACAGCTTTAATGTTGGGTTGTATTGATCTATACTCAATCTGCCTTGGGCAATGGAAGCAGGATTTTTATGCTGTGGACATGAATGGGTCCCCTGCCTGGAATAGCTGTCCATTTTTCTTAATGAGAAAGACCAACCTGCATTAATATTATTTTATATACATTAAATATTTCTCACTTGGAATGAATGGAAAACTGAGTGCACAAATAGCCACAAATGTAGGGTCTTGGTGCTGTCTGAGGTTGGTTGTTTCCTTGCAGATATTTCATTATGCATTTATTCTATTCATTATTATACATTACCCAACATTATCAGTGTTACTGATGGTTCAACCATGAACTACAAATATTCTTTTTTATTGGAGCCAGAAATGCCCCTATTCATATATCTAGCTAATATATGGTTTAGAAGAAAATGCTGAAATGTTCTATATAATGTAAACCAGTTCTTATCCCCGTCATTCTATCATCCAATCAAGGAACTACCAACTCAGACAAAAAAGCTAAAAATAAGCAGGCCAATAAAAGAACACCAAAACCACATCCACCAACACTGACAGGGCAAGCCACTAATATATAAAATGAGAGCAACCCCCCCTCCCACTGATGATGTTACCTAGTTTGGTAATGAAACATCTACAAGAAAACAACTGAGCTCATGGAGTACCTACAAAATGTAAATTTCCCCCCCATCCTTTAAGTGTGAATCAGATCCTCTGAGAATGCATTTGATTGTGCGGCATTCTAGGTTTTCTGATTTTTATCATTAGAATGATGAAAAATCATATGAAAACATAATAGTTAGAGCTGGGTAAGAAATTCTTTGAGTGACTCTCAGTCATTACCTTTCAGTCTAATTTCGTTGAAATGAAGATAAAATGAAAACGGAAGGGATATTGTGAGTTTCAGATGGATAGCAATGTGAAAAATAAATAGGAACTTGACCTTGAGTCAAATTTCTCTCACACTTTGTTCAGTACTGGCTTCTTCAATGCATGTTTGGAGTTTTATGGTACATAATCCTTGTTGCTGATTATTGTTAACACAAATCCTTGTACCAGTTTAGAAAGCAGTGAGCAGTATTCATATAATGAGGACTATAACTACCTTTTGGGGAAATGATGGATCACAGTTCAGGTTTTATTTTGTTTTGTTTTTAAGGAAGAAACAAGCAACATTTTTTTTTTTACAAATATGAGGTGAAATATTTTCCTTTCTGTCTTCCCTTTAACAGAAAACTGAAAACATATAACTGATAAAAATATGACAGATGGAAAATCTAGATTTAAGTTCTGTACTGATCCTGTTTCATCTGTGGGATGATGTATTTTGAAAGCAAAGCCAAATAGACTTCTTCATGCTATTCTCACAAAGCACACACAACCACACACACTTTCATATAAATATGGGAGTTCATATATATGAGAGCTAGTGTGCTGTGATGATTAAGGTGCTAGACCAGGAGCACAAATCTAAGTTTCTAAAATACAGAAGCCAGCTGGATGACTTTGGGCCAGTCACTAGACTGAAAAGCTAAAAACTCTCTGCTGGCATAGTATTCCAGGCAAACTTTGCCCACAGTCTGGAGTTCGATCCTGATGGGCTCAAGGTTGACTCAGCCTTCCATCCTTTCAAGATTGTTGGGGGTGATGTGCCGACTCTGTAAACCACCCAGAGAGGGCTGTAAAGCAGTGATCCCCAACCTTTCATCTTGGCAGCCGGATCAACACGGGGGGCATGTGAGTGGCAGGCACATGCATACACATGTGAACAGCTCCATTTGTGTGAGCAGTGGGCACACGCCCCTTCCACTCATGCAAATTGAGCTTCACGCATAAGCAGAGGGGGCTTGCATTTACGTGTGAAGCTCCATTCATGCGAGCAGAAGATGCTTGTGCTCTCCCATGGCCAGGTTTTGAACAGGTCTCAGCCCGGGGGTGGGACATAGCCTGGGGGTTGGGGACCCCTGCTTTAAAGCACTGTGAAGCAGTATATAAGTTTAAGTGCTATTACTATTTACCGATCCAATGTGGTAGATTATGGTCCATACTATAACCTTCAATGAAGCAGCCTTCAACCTGCAGTGGATTGATTTGTGCTGGTAATAATATTACAAATAATATTACATATTTCAGTCTTCTGACCAAAGATGGTAACAATGCTTAAGGGACTTTCAAATTGCCTTGCAGATGAGTTTTACTTACTGTTCTCGGACAACTCAATGATGAAATTAATGCAGACTCTACTGTTCTCCTTGGACTTTCAATCTACTTTCCATACTCTGAACTAGGAAACAGCCAGGGCCATTTATATATGTCAAGAGGTATATTAATCAGAAACTCAGCAGCCATCTCTCTGCAGAAAAAGGCCAGTCTGAAATAGAAAATGGTACACAAGCTATTTGTATTCTGATAGTTAGGACTTTGGATATGTTTGAAGGAGTGAGGGTGTTTTTTTCTCCCTGATTCTGGGTTTAAGATAATAGGTAGACTGTGTTTCCCAGGACCATATCTGAGCACCTTCATTAGACATATATCAGGCTGAGAGATGGTTATGTTCAATGTATGAAAATTGTTGACTGGTTCTATCCATTAATGTCTTTGTATGCATCCACATTTAGAATAACTGACCAGCGGAACGGCTTGCCTTCAGAAGCTGTGGGTGTTCCATCACTGGAGGTTTTTAAGAAGAGATTGGACAAGCCTTTGTCTGAAATGGTACAAGGATATGAAATGAAATGGTTTCTGCTTAAACAGATGGTTGTATTAGAAGTTCTCCAGGGTCTCTTCCAACTCTGTTATTCTGTGATTTACCTTTATAATCTAATTGTTCTTTGATTTTGCTCATGGTTCAAAACAGCTATTAGTTATGTACATTTTTTTTCACATCTTGCAACGTAGCAACTTGTTTCCACCTTGCTTTGCTTTCCCTGCTCCTAATTAGGTGCATCCAATTTCAACTTTTATAACTTTAAGCATGGATACAGGATTCACTGCCATCTGCCCAGATCCTTTCTTGTATTCCCTTGGCTTTTGATTCTTTTTATTTTTTTCTGTTTCTTTCCATCGCCTACTATCTTCAGAAGTATAACCAATTTCTGAGAAATATAATCATTAAAAATACTGCAAAAAAAAAAATGGAACTGCTCTACCCGCTGCCTCAGAGTGATATACTCTGTGCTATAGGATTTCTCAGCATTCCCGGTTAGCATGGCCAGTGCTGTAAGTCATAATCCCAATGCAAAGATATTTGAAGGCATTTGGTTGAGTGTGCTATACAAGATAACACTTTTATGACCACAATGAGAATTCCAGTTTGACACAACATCTGACATTCACATTTCTAACTATATGCTGGTAGCACTATCAAAGAAAGTGATCAGCCAAGTAAGACAAAGCTAGTAAAAGAAGGGAGTGAATTTTGCTGCTGGGTCAGTTACTAATTTAGCTCTTTTAACTACAAAGGACACTTTTGCTCTCATTTTATCTCCTTTAACAAGAACAATTTAGCTGTGCTGTTGCTGAATGTAAGTTTTCACCCCATCATACCAAGTTGTAACAATACTTGATTCAGAAATAAGTTTATGGACAACACAAACACTTGATATATGATTTTAATATCAGGTTCCAGTCTGTGTGTTTGTTTGATTGATTGTGTACATATGTATATATGTGCATAGGCTTCAAAGTAATGAAAAATACAATAGCTGCAAAAATGGCTATTTCATAACTAAAAAGCAAGTGATCTTGATTTAAGACATCCAAATTAAAGAAATTTATTTCACATATGTTTGGTTATTTTGGATGTTTGGATGTTGTTTATGTTTGACACAATGCTATAAGTGGATAGATTGTATTTTCCTACGTGACTATCCTGGAATCATTTACAAAGAAAATTATAACATCTTTTGGAAAAAAAGAATCTTCTATTGTATAAATAAATATTTTAACTTAGAAAATTGTGATCAGAATATCATTTCAGCAATGTTTTTTTTTCCTCTTCACAGTTACACATTCATATACAAAAACAAATATACTATGTTGATGTATTTGTATGTGTGTGCTTTCTTTCTTGCAGTCCTTAACTGCACTTAAAACTAATAGGAAGCAAATGCTATTTTCCAAAATGTAAATAATCTTCTTTGTTGTGCGTACAATTTAGAGACCATTCATAATGACATAATCTGATACAAATGTAGAATCGACCAATGATGGAGTAGTTCCCATTTGCATGATATTTTAGACATAAATAGTTGGTGGGGATCATCTCAGGTCAAGAGTTCTAAATATTGATGAAAAGTCTGGGACTTCAATAAAGCAGGATTATGCAGGGAATTATACTGGTAGTCCTTGATCTACAACTATTCACTTAGTGACCATTTGAAGTTACAACAGCACTGAAAAAAAGTGGCTTATGACTGTTTTTCACACTTATAACAGTTATCCAACTGTTGCAGTTGGATGCTTGGCAAGTATCCAAGGGTTATGTGATCACCTTTTTTTTTATCTTCTGATAAGCAAAGTTAAGCCAAATTCACTTAACAACCATGCTACTAACAACTGCAGTGATTCATTTAACATCTTGGTATGAAATGCTGTAAGATGAGTAAAAATTCCAATGGAATTCTGGTCAAATGTTGAGGATTACCTGTCTCAACATCCACTTAAACGTGAGCATAGTATTCAGATGTCCCAGCTAAATATGTGGCTCTCAACCCATTAGATGTTCAGGAGAATGTGTGGAGGGGGTTAAATACCATGCTAACTTTCTACCTATTTTCAGAAACTCTCCAACTCTGAAACTGGAATGATTTATCAGAAAACATGGTGATGGGTTGGGAACATTTTCTCAAATGAAAAGCCAGGAGTTTATGATATGACTATTTGTCCCTCAATAGTTTGGCAAGGATAATCCATCTATTTACAGTATCTTTGCAAAGTCCCTGGCAAACCTAATTTTTAAAGTCATCTGGCTTTTAAAAGTCGAACAAAGTAGTCATAAATAGCTTCTTTTGAATAAAACGTCCATTCTGTTGGTATACTAAGTCTCTCTTTCTCTCTCTCTCTCTCTCTCCTCTCTCTCTCTCTCTCTCTCTCTCTCTCTCTCTCTCTCTATATATATATATATAATATATATATATATATATATATATATATATATATATATATGTAGGTCTTTGGTTGTTCGGGTTTTCTCCCGCGTAAAATTGGAAGTGTCTTGGCGACGTTTCGACGAAGTCCCATTCGTCATCTTCAGGCTGGTGTTTTCAGCTTCGTGCTTCGAGCAGCTGCTCGAAGCACGAAGCTGAAAACACCAGCCTGAAGATGACGAATGGGACTTCGTCGAAACGTCGCCAAGACACTTCCAATTTTACGCGGGAGAAAACCCGAACAACCAAAGACCTACATACAAACACCCGCGAAAACCTCAGAAAAAAAATATATATATATATATATATATATATATATATATATATATATATATATATATATATATAAATTGTATTTTCATTTAAATGAGCAGATAGAATTTTAGAAAGTCCTTTGTCCTCGCAGATCTTGGTTTTGTTGTTTTGGGTTTTTGTTTTATTACTTGAATTAGATAGAGGTGAAGAGAAAGGTACTTTTGCTAAAGGAAAAAGAGGGGTTAATGCACTGGAAAAAATGCTGGTGTAATGTAGATTGGTAAATGTGTGTTTCCCAAGTGAGCTCTTCAATAAGCTGGCTGCATGCACAGTGAGTGGTGGCAAAAGGCTTTTATGACTCTATCTCTAACTCAGCAATCTCAACGTGCACTTAAATATTAGTTTACAAGCTGCAGGTATTAAGTAAATGCCAGAGGGAAAACAAACAGAGGCAGCATTAAACATGTGGTGCACAAGGCTTGATATGAAACATCTTCTGACAAACCTGGAGACAAATACTCTGTCTAAAAATCTTTTAAGTTTTACTAAGATTAGAAGGGACTGGAGGAAACCTCACATTCCACATCAATATGATTAATTAGGATCTGCTAGAATGACATTTTAGCCCATAATTCCAAAACAGAATAAAACTCGTGTAAGATGTGACAACACTCCTGATACAAACTTTTATCTTCTGTCAGGGAAGGGAATAAACAATTTACAATGATATTTGTTGTTTTCTTGAGCTAGGGTTTTTCTATAGAACAAAGGTTTGTCTCTAAATTTGTGAGGAAAAACATCTAGTTTTATTTCAGAATAACTGCTAATTAGTCAAAAAGGCTTCTAAAGTCAGTAGGTGCATAATGAATAAGTCAAGTGATCAGTGGTAGGATTCAAATATGTGAACAACCGGTTCTCTGTGTAGATGCCACTTCCGGAAGTCCATTCTGGGCCAGGGCAACAAGAAATTAGCTACCGGTTCTGCCGAAGTGGTGCAAACTGGCTGAATCCCACCACTGCAAATGATAGACATAAAGTGCAACCTAAAAAAGCAGTAAGCTTTATGGAAATGCTATCAGTTTTACAATGTGTGTTTCTCTCATTTTACTCAGCATAAATAACCAGCAGAAAGGAAAATGTGGCTCTGGACTTTGGATGGTGGCAGAGAAAACTCTGGGTGCTCAGGTGCTGGGTAACTTGAAAAGAGAATTTTAAGAAGGAAAGAAGTTAGAAGCTTGTGCTATAGGAAAAAATGAGTGTGGTTGGAGGAAAGAAACCAGCAGTTAAGCATTTTGTACTGAAAAGTCAATGATTACACATTTAAATCATAAATATAGATTTCATTATTCAACATGAGCCCAAAAGCTTGGGAGAATGAACCTTTGGTGTCGGTGACCGACTCTTGCAAGGATTCGCTAGTGTACATATTTACATATATCCTTGATTACAATAGATGATAGATAGATAGATAGATAGATAGATAGATAGATAGATAGATAGATAGATAGATAGATAGATAGATAGATAGATGATAGTGTGAGTGGTGCAGTGGCCAAGTGATGAAGATGCTCATCTCCCATTTGGAAGGTTGAGAGTTCATCCCAGATAGCAGCAGATATTTCTCTCTCAGGGTGCAAAGAAAATATCTGCTGCTAACTACATAAAGGCCTCAGGAAGGGCGTAAATGCTTAGCTCCATTCAGTCACTCTAAGGGATAACAGGGTCATAAAAAGAAATATATATAGGGAGAGTGTGTGATTTAGAAATATTGTATATACCCATGCACTAAACAATAAATAGGTTCATATATATAGCAATAAATAGTACTATATACACTTGATAGTTGCATGTGTGTGTCTGGCTTGTTCCTATCTGTTCCCACCCTCCAACAGATACATATAGAGGGGAACAAAAATATGTCTTCAAATGCATAACAATTACATGGCTAAGTTTATAAAACTGCTGCAACTTGATTTTTAGCTCATCTTACTATCCATCACTAGGCAAAGTTGTCCAACAAGGTACAACTGTGGAAGCAATCTGTATTTCCAGGGGAGATGGGGAGGGTGTTCTTAAATATGATATATGTAGAGCTTTTTTTCTCATAGAACGCCCAGAATGGAGTTCCTACACCTTTTTTGGATGGAACCTGGTAGGTTATATGACGTGTGTGAGTTCTGGCACCTTTTTTTTTTTTTTAGAAAAAAAGCACTGCATATATGGATGGATGGATAGATGGATGTATGGATAGAGAGAGATCAGAGAAGTGTGTTTGTGTGTGTTTGTGTGTGTGTGTGTGTGTGTGTGTGTGTGTGTGTGAGAGAGAGAGAGAGAGAGAGAGAGAGAGAGAGAGATCCTCACTGGCAAATCGGAGATTTTTTCTGTGATTAGATTACGTTAGGAATTAATTTAATGGTCACCATAAGATTAAGATTTGGTGTTGTTTTTTTTTCACAAAAGCAAGGTTTTAGAATTTTTAGAATAAAACAGGATGTCTGTGAAGTCCAAACTCAGGAGTGTGTGACCTGGGCAGAGAGCTTTCCTAAACACTATTGATGTGCCAGAAGAATAGAAGCAGAACATCTATTGGCAAAGTTCTGTTTCCTTGGAAGACAATTCATCTGTTGACAGATTACTGGCATCATCCCAGAAATCAATTCTTAGAGACTTGATATATTGCAAAAATGGAATATAGAATTCTCAACATGAAGATTTGCCTAAGACCAAAATGCCCTATCTCCTAAATTTGCTGACCTACTGTTGGAACTATTATATTTGTTGTGTAAATGTAAATTATAATAAATCCCATTGTCCCTTTCTTTGATGATTTGCCTAGGTAATATGAATGCTATACAGGTTTAGAATTCATAATTTTAATTCATATGAAGTGTCTTTCCAGATACACAGTGGAATAATTATTTTAGGGAACCTGGTTAAAAAAAGGTGGAAATATAGATGGTTTGAGTTGGTTTAAAAAACTGTGTAAAAATTTATGCCATTGAAATTCATAACAAATTTCCCAATCTATTCAATTTTTTTCATAAAAATTTCTTATATGGATTTCCATACAGGAGGATTGCAGATTTCAAGCATTTAATTTTGATCAGCAAAGATTTTTGGTAGTTTTAACTTCAAGTCTCTCTCTTCAGCTGCTACTTTATATTCACTATATACAGAATATAATTTTGAGTCATGACCAATATTTCCATATTGATAGTTTTTCTTGATAAAGTTTAAGGCAAATTCAAAATATTGCCAGTTGTTACATTCCATTAACACTGGTATGGTAAAATGAATACACATCACTAATAAGATCTAAGATTATTGGGCACTTGAAGTTCTATCAACCCGCAACAAAAACATATCTACAATGCTCATTTGAAAATATTATGCTTTACATCTGATCCTTTTGGACTTACTCTATAGTAATAAAAGAATAACAGAGTTGGAAGCAACCTAGAACTAAGGAGAAACTTCCTGCCATTTAGAACAATTAACCAGTGGAACAACCTGCCTCCAGAAGTGGTGAATGCTCCAACACTGGAAGTTTTTAAGAAGAGACTGGACAGCCATTTGTCTGAAATGCTATAGGGTTTCCTATAGGGAGGGAGTTGGACTAGATGACCTCCAAGGTCCCTTCCAACTTTATTATTATTAACCTCCTGCTCAGACAGGAAGCCCAACACCATTTCAGACAAACGGCTGTCCAATGTCTTTTTATGTTTTTAAATAAATGCAGTATGTTTTTATTCAAGTAAACCATTTTGATTCTAGGGCAGTATATTCTCAAATAGGTATTATTGGAATGCACCTTAAATAAATTGTAATTAAATAAGTTTCATCTCATGACAGACTAAAAGCAGACTAAGCCACCTTTTAAAACAGTTTTTGAGTTAGTATTTTATTGTATTTCCTTAGGTACAGTTGTCACGTTTTGTTCAAAACTTGTCATGTTTTTTGGTTCCTTGCCTTTCATCATGAATATTTATACTTTTCTCACTTTCCTCCCCTAATTTTTCACAGGTTTATACATCAGTTTTGAGAAAAATAATCCATGTTTTTTCCAAAGAAACATTACAGTGTTTCAACAGCAGCCCCCCCCCCAAAAAACAGGTACAACACCTTGACATAATTTTGATATTTGTAAAGTACATTGCCCACCTGAATTACCAAAGGTAGATTTCTGTGAAACCAATGCAAAATAATAAACTAACTTCTAAATGTTTAGAAATTTTTGTAATAGAAACAGAAACAATTTAGGCTTCAGTTCTGACTCAGTTTTTAGATCAAAGGGGCAGTATTTATTCCATTATCCCCCAATAATGAACAAAAGCTTTTGGTTGGATATGTTCTTAAACTTTAGTTCTACCTCTAATGTACACACACACAAACACACACACACACACATGCACAGGCAGACACATTAAAAAGCTGTCAAACACACAGCCAATAGTTGTGAAATGGACAAATTAAACACCAGTCAATTTTTCAAAGCTGTTTACTGAAATCCACATGCTTTGTACACAGATGGTTTTTATCTAGGTCTACAAATTTTTATAAAGCAATATAAGACCAAAAAAAATTCATTTTGAGGGTATGATGTATCTGGCAAACACAAACTGTACAGAGCCCCCAATTAAAAAATGACAACCCTTTGAAACCCTTAATCCCATAGATGTAATGTGACAGACCCAAAGAGTATGTCATAAATGATATGTTGCCATCATCTGTTGCTATTTAATGTTGATCTACGGTAGGTTTGCTTTTGTTCTTTAAAGATTAGAAAGCAAAGAATGTTAATTAGTTGACTAGCATGGAAAGCGCGGAAATTCAAACTAAAATCATTCGGGAACTTAACTATGTATTCTTGCCTTTCCTATTTTCTTACTCAGTATAATCTATACTTGGTAGTGACCTAAATGAACTTCCGATTACTTTTTTCCCCAAAGTTGTCTATTAAAGAAAGAACGAGCAAAAAAAGATTAGTTTTTGATCTAGGTCTGGACAACAGTTGCTCTCTTTCAAATGATCCTTAATTTAGATTCAAGTGTTTAATTTCAACTTTCTGAGAACAGAAGCTCTGTATTCTCAGCAGGTATTTGAGATGTTCAGCCTGATTAATTGAGCAGGCTGGATTTCTTGCAGTTTGAGCCCACTTGAAAGGGGAAGTGAGAAATGAATTGTGCCAAAAGCTTTTGCTCTATTTTTATTAATCGAGTAGATTAGAGAGATCATGCAAACAATCTTCTAATTTATAGGAGTCAGTCTCGTATCTTGTCAAACGAGACTTGTTATTATTGAACTTAAACCGTGTGAAGTCTGATAGACCAAAGGTCACATCTGGCCCAGCAGAATTGCCACTTGGAAACTCTGCATTCTCTGGAAGCATTGCATGTTAACCACATGCTAATCGGTTGTCAGCAGACTGATAAGTTATTGATTATCTCAGCTTGTGCAATACATACAAAGGCAAGTCTGCCTAGTTAACTGGAAGCCTTGCTACCTGAATCAGGAGCACTGCTTATCTCTCCCTCTATTATGGGCCAGGTTACGCACAAAGAGCTTTGTCTTCAGATGGATGGATTATATCTTTTTGTAAAGAGCAAACTCAGCACCATTACATCCTCCTCTAGGACGGGAAAAAAGAATCCAACTGCTATTGTACCTACCAGGTTTAATCTGAAGAGTTCTTGGAGTGCTAAATGTAAAAAAAAAACCTTTCAAAACACTTCTTTTTATACTCTCACTAATGTGTGTGTTGAATCATCCTCTATTTTATATGTTGCTCATCTTTAGCTAGACAGGAGTGGAATGGAAGAAGACACAAAGAATATACCTGATCACTAAGGCCAAGTGAAAATATTACAGCTGCCTAATGTATTATTTTAAATTACTTTGAAAAAGAATGCTTTGTTTTTTATTGAGAGCAGAACTATTGAAAAAAATTAAAAAGTTTCTCTTGTCTGATTCCCTCTTCAAAGAATTCTTTGGGAAAAAAATAGATCCATGAAACTAGCATTTTTATATAGAGAATTCAGAGATCAAGTAATAAAAAGTATAACAAACCCTTTCATGCATTACATGGAATTTGTCCATGTAGAGAAGAGCAATACAGCATTGAATTCTCAATTTAGTTCTAAATTGAGGTCTTCTCAATTAATTATCCTTGTTGAGGACCAACATTAAACAAGCAGTGTTTTTCTGTCATTAACAGCAGAGCAAAAAGGGATGTATTTTGGCACAGTGTTTTCTGACAAGTACCTCATGTTGAAATAGTTGACATGATTTGGATAAATGGAAATTGAAACATCTAAAAGAATATATTGTTCAATAGATTCCTTCCAACATAGGGGATATTTCTATCAGGCTAATTTCAATACACAGAATTTCTTCCTGAAATATTGGGCAATGCATATATGTACTGTTTATAACAGAGGTCCCCAACTTTTTGGGCACCAGGGACCAGTTATGTGGAGAGAGGTTTTTCCACGGACTGGTTTTGTGTGCTGCCTGCATCCTGTGGATAGGGCTTTCCTTTTTTGTGCAGACCAGTTGCTGGCATGCCACAGCCCAGTACTGATCCACCGCCCGGGGTTTGGGGACTCTTAGTTTATAAACATTGATCTCATCAGTTGTGGTTTTGTTCAGTAGCTCTGCCCATTTTCATACAAACTAGAAAATTGCCAAGAATAAAACAGTTTGTACTGAAATGAAAGCATATTCTGATGATTTATGCAGTTTTCCAAGACTTTTTCTATAACAAGCTGTTTGGAGTTCATGTTTCCCTAACATATAAATTGTTGTAATTTCCTTTAGGTACATACTTTGTGCACACTGTTTTGAATTACAGTAAAGTCTGGAAAAATATGGATTCGTGGAAATGTGAATTGAGTAAATACACATTGAAATGCAAACATCTTCCTTTGTCTCTAGATATCATGCAGCTTTGGAACCCAGTTTAAAAAGGATAGTACTTTTATGTATTCAGTGAGAAATGCATAAGAACAAAATGGTAACTTCATTTTCTCCTATCCAAAAATAAACCTACAATATCCAACTGGTGTTATGTGTAATATTGGCACAAGTCCAGCAGATACTATGTTTTTTACCAGACAAAATAAATATATCTTTCCCTTTCTACAAGGGCAAAATCGTTGTACAATTTGTAATAATTTTAGTTATTGTTAAAGCCACCACTAAATTCCAGAGAAAAGCATATGTAAATTTCTCCATGCATCATCACAATAGAGAATAAAGCAAAAGGATGATAAAGCTGAAAAATTCAACTAAAATCTCCACTACTTTTCCAGACCTGAATCTATTCCTAAGCTGCTTCTAGATATCCCAAACACATACCCATGTTTTCCCAAAAATAAACCCTTATAAAAAACTGACTCAAAAGCAAATACAAACAAAACCCTTAAATATAACCCTAGTTTGCAACAAAGGTTTATAGTTCTGTTCTGGCAATTAAACTTTGATATTTCATACCATACTTTATTGCCCTACTGCTTTGGTTATAGCCAGGTTTTTGTCATTGTACAGAACATTCAACAACGTACTTTTAAAATTCATAATTATCACCCATCTCCGATTCTCCACCTGCCATGAAATCTTGCATGTCAATAGTCTGTTAGTATTCTGTCAAGCTCCTTACGGTAGCAATAATATACCTACACCAGCTTCACAACTTATATACCTTTTCCTTCATTCCAGCACCATGACCAAAGAATAAGAAGGCCTGTTCCCCAAATAAACAAGGTTCTTACAGATTAGATCGCTTTCTCACAAGGAAAAATGTTCGATCTACCGAATCTTGAAAAGGCAATACAGATGGCTTAAGCTATAAGTGAAGGGTTTTTCTTTTGCCATAGATCTTTCTAACAAATACTTGACTTAATAAGAGAATATTAACCACTCATTTGATGCCCTAAAAATGCCACCTACTTTATCCCACCATATTTTAGAAACATCCAGTTTTGTTCCCAGAGTAACAGCATTCCATTTATATTTTGGTATTTCAGGCTATTATTTCAGTTCCTATGAAATGGGAGGTAACCTTATTTATATGGTTAATATCACCTTTGCTAAGTGACCTATATTAACTGGGGCAAACCTACAACCTTCATTAAAAACCAAAAGAATCTTAGAAATCTGTGGTGTGATTGTCAGGGGTGGAGAAATTCTGTTCACCCTTGACATTTGTGGAGATTTGGGGGATCTTCCATGTTCTACTTAGTATTCGGCTTTTTTAAAAAAATCTTCTGTAAAAGAAACTTCTGTTTTTCTATCTTATTTTCAGGGTATTTCAGAATGTTAGATATCTGAGGTTATTTTATTGTTCCAAATCAGCGGAGAGTGGTGGTGCTTTTACACATCACTGTATAACTCAGTGTCCTTGCTTTCTACTTTGAAGAATCTCATGGGAGAATTTCTCTTATAAATGATTTCCTTGGGATTTAATTGAAGTAAGGGTAGCTAGAGAGGTTCCAGGCCATTAGAGAATGGGATTATATAATGAAAGAAAAGACACTCATCTGCACACGTTTGTTTTAGTTACTGCAAATCTTAGATAAATACAAGATACCATGCTAAAATGTCATTTTTTTGTTTTTGAAAAAAAATAAAGCCAAAGGGAATATATTTTCAATCATTTTGAAGAATAAGAAAGCAAAGCAAAAGAAAATTCAAGAAATAAGTTTATTAACCTGGCAGCACAAAGAATAGCAAAGCAAAGATCTCATTCCTACCTTATCTTCAGTTTTAAAGTTATATGCAAATATGCCCATATCTGTTCATCCTGGTTTATAATTCTATCATCAGGCAAAGTACTAAACAGAAGTGTCTGTATACACTGCACAGTCCACATGCAAATTATTCTTATGTTGTTTTCAGCACTGGTTTAAATAGACACATGTGGAGGAGGAATTTTTAAAAAAAATACTGTTATTTTTAACTTTGTTTTTCATTAGTCCTAAATGGAAAGAAACACCTACACCCATTTCATAACTTATTGTATATATCTCTTCATTCATTCCAGCGCCATGACCAAAAAATAAGAAAGCTTATTTCTCAAAATGAAAACATTTACCTAATAGAAGGAACTTTACAGATTTTAAGAAGGGCCTTAAGCCTTCCTAAAACCTGAAAAAAAGGAATTCTAAATAATTCAGCAAACCCTATGTGAAGGCTTTAAATGAGGTGATGAGAATAGTTGGAATAAATTACTATTAGGTATGTTAGCATGAAGATAGGCTCTAGTGTTAAGTGGAATAAGGCAGCAGTTCAAAGAAGATGCAAGTGAAAGGATATAGGGCAAGTGTAAGAGGTTTGAGGGAAATGTTAGGCATCAAATATTGACTGGCTACATCTCTTAATTAATCTGCTGCCTTCAGATGAGATAGAAAGCAGAGGCCCATCATCAGAATTGAATTAGGATTCAGTTGCCAGGCTGGTGAACATCTGTACCTCAGATGGCGAAGGGTTCCTCCATATCCATCATTACAATATTTCAGGTCTCTGCATAGTGTCACTTTCATTGTTTCCTCTTTTTTTTTTTTGTTAACCTCTTCTCTCCTTTGGAGAAGGAATTCTAGCTTTGAGTGAGGAAAAAATGTATGTTCATACTTAAGAAAAGGTTTACATATATACCTTAAAGAAATGAGAAATCTCCATCAAGATAGCTTGTGTTTTTCCATGAAAACTTCCTTTGGAACCCCATGGATAGCATGCTACCTTTAAGTAGACAGACCTTGTTCTCTTTTGAAAAAAATGAATTCAGTAGATTGACCTTTACAGTAAATTGATATGGCCTTCCGATTGCCTGGACTTTATTCTTTACTTATTCTCCATAACTCTAAACCTAATTATTGGGAGGAGAAGGGAACAGAGTAAATTGGCAACCCTAACAATAGGATAACAATAGCAGTATATACAGTATATAGAAAGATACAACAAAAGCTTATGATATTTATGTTGACACAGTGAGTTAAGTGAATATAAGCTTGCTAGCCAGGTGAGAGAAGAAGTGATCCTGAGAAGTAATGTGTACATGTTTTAGAGCAGGCTGGTTGCATCATATGGAGGCCGAGCCCACCCCAGCTGCGGCAAAGCAAACAAAGTCATGATAAGTCATGACATATCACGTGACGCAGCAAGTTTGAGACCCATGTTTTAGAGGAATTTGTATCTTGGATCAACTGCTTTACCAAAGCAATGACTGTTCTCAGCTGGAGTTCCAAACAGACTAATGACAGAATAAAATCCCTTGTACTTTGAACAGTAGTAGAGTTAAAAAAGAAAAAAGAAATCCCTACAATTTAAGTGCAATGAAGATTTACTAATGTACTTCAGCATGGTTTCTTTTAAATGGATTATAGTGATCAATTGGGATAATGAGTGTATATTAAATAATGCTTTGCAATATGCATTTTGGTCCTCCTTTGTTCAGGATAGTGTTCTGAAGCTTATTATTTTGCCTGCCTCAATTGGCAGAAGAAAGAAATGAAGGTCACTTCAAATTGCCAAAGTGTAAAAGGTAAGCATTACTTTCGATTTGCTTGTTGAAAAAAAGTCATTATTGAAAGTGTCTGTCCCTTTAAACCCTCAGCAAAGGATTTCTGAAGCATGAATATGATGCATCAGATGAGTCAAAACATAAACAAGTACCACATGTAAAGGTGAATAACATTGCAAGAGAAAAATTAAATATGGGGCAAGTTTCTAATATATGCCTCAGGCCACCTCACTACTTTTATAATACATCTCTGTTACTTTATATTTCAATAATTTTTGAACCTTTATTGTTATTTATCTATGGAATCATTCATAGCTTTGTCTTTTATTTCTGACAAAGGCTTCCAAGGTGTCTAAAAACTAATGTGTTACAACTTAAGAACATTCCTTCAGTTTTTCAAATCCCTCTTCTGTTTTACTCATTGTGCTTCTTGTACAAATGTACTGGCATCACATTAACTTTCTCATCTTCATTTACTTCCTTTCAGGATTTCTCTTCTTTATTTCAACAGGTAGAGATTATGATTCATTGAAACAAAAAACCTGCACTTTTCCTCACAGATTTTGCATATCTTTCTTTTGACCCACTTTGCTTTCATGAGACACCAGAAAACGTACAGTTCTCATTTAAATGTTCTTGAGCTCAGTGTAAATCTTTACACTGTGCACTGAAGCAATGATCTGTCATCTCTATATTGAACACCTCCCCAGTCCTATAGATGATACTATGGATGTCTGCAGAAGTAAAAAGAAACAAGACAATTTTAAAGAAACTGATAACCCGACATGTTATATACTAGAGACCGAATACAAGGGAATATTTGGGAGCAATTCTCTTGGTTGCTTCCACATTTATGGATATGCTCATTCACTGAACCTGTAATAGGGTGAATCAGGGTACCCAATTCATTTTGTACTTAACAGCATAATTGAAAGCCTTGGGATCTTAAGCCCACTCTACCCATCTCCTTCTTAGATTTCACAAGACTCTCAAGCTCAGCATGAGGTCGTTCCTGAATTAAAAGGTGAAACAAAAGGAAGGGAACCAAGTCAGAATTACCTCTGGAGGTCATAACTCTGCACCCAGTATTAGAGGGGAAAGTCTAAGTAACAGTAGGCCCAGCCATAAATTTGCAACTAAAAGTGTTGTGGAAAAATATTGAATCAGCTTATGCCCTAAACAAATTAATTTTACTTATTTCTCCATTTTCACCATCAAGACTGATTCCTTTGCCCACTGTAATTGAATCCCATAAACTAAACAGGGCCTACTCTGCACCTGACTAGCAGCAGGTTAGTTTAGGGATATGCTGCCCGGCTTTAAAAATTGAGCAATGGTGGAACCCATAGGGTTCATATAACTATATATAATAGAACAATATATGAAAAATAATCACAACTAGACTACTGTAATGTGCTCTCTGTGGGGCTGCCCTTGAATAGTATTCAAAAGCTTAAGTTAGTGCAAAATGCAGTAGTAGGGACAATTACCAGTGCCAGTCACTCAGCACATGTGATAACTCTCTCCACAAGCTACATTGGATGTGAGTAATGCTAAAGCTGCTGGTTGTCACCTTTAAGGTCTTTCATGGCTTGGGACTGAGTTATTTCAGTGCCTGTCTTTCCCTGTGGTATCTGTCTATCTTGTTAAATCCAATTGGAAAAGTTGGGTCCCACCCATAAGAGAGTGCCATTTACACAAGTCAGTATGAGGCCTTTTCTTCCATGTCACTGACCATTTGGAACATCCTCCCCTGAGAGGACCCTGGGGACTTTCCACAAGGCATTAAAAACTTAACATCAAGCTTGTGGCTCTGTGGATGAGCTTGCTTTAGCTGATTTCTTTCAGAACTATTCACAATCATTAACATCGTTATTATTTATTATCTAACACATTTCTAAAATGGGACGCACTTAGACATTTATAGCTATTTGAGATTCTTTGGTTTATATGTATATACAAAGAGAAGAATGTCTCTAAAAGCTAATTCATTGTGTATTATTAAATCAAGTGTAACTATGCAAACTTTTTAAAAAGATATATAACTTAAAAATATGTATGACTATTCAGTACCTTTCATTCCCTCCTTGAAATCCAAGTGAAAATTTCTATTTATCTAAGATACAAATAAGTAAATTAAACAGTACTCATTTGATACAATAATGCATCTTTTGAAGCTTCAGTAAATACCATATAAATATTGCTTCATTTTAGTTTCATAACATTTTAATTAACATTTTAGAATGTATGTGGTCTGGATTCATGTACATAGTTTTCCATACCTTCTGTCTCCAAAAGGTAATGCTATCTCAACCACCACCAGTAGTTGTAGGGTTATCATCCCAAAGAATCACAGGTGGAACTAGGGAGGGCTCTGCTGCTATGACTACATATGTGGCCTGTGTATCTGTATGTGTGTCTGTGTGCCTCTGTGTGTAAAGCCATTGCATCCTGTAGAAGATTCAATGTATAGGTAGTCCTCAGCTTACAACAGTTCATTTAGTGACCCTTCAAAGTTACAAGAGCACTGAAAAAAGTGGCATGACCATGATTCACTTAACAAATGTGGCAGGAAAAGACGTTAAAATGGGGCAAAACTCACTAAACAAATTTCTTACATAGCAATATAAATTCTGAGCTCAGCTGTGGTCAAGGACTATCTGTACTTGTTTTGAAGTTTTCTAGATGGTCACTTCATGTATGTCCATGTACAAACAGGACTTTTACTGGGACAGCTGGCAATCAGGGTGGCATGTGCACAAAAACAGCTTGCAAAGGCCCTTGTAATAGCTTTAAGCTTCCCAAAATGCCCCTTCAAATGCTTTGCAAATATTTTGTGTAACCACACCTATAAGAGGAGTTAGTGGCTTTGCAAATAACTTACAAATATGATGTACATAAAATGTATATATCTGATATGCATCAGGACTACAACTACCAGAAGTCCAACCTGCATAAAGTAAGGAATCCTGTTACAAAATCCATCGCCTTCTTCTGCACAAGTGAGAACCTTTAACAAGCTTTCAAGGATTGACCTTGAAACCCCATCAAATTAGGCTAATCTTTTTTCCAAAAAGTGTGATAATAAGAATGGTGATAACTCTGAGGCATCTGAACATCTAAAAAAAGATTAAGTCAAAATTATGTGCTACATTAGGAGCCCAGTGTGGCAAGAGACAATTTATATAAGAAACCCAAATCTGTCAATGCGTCACTATAAGAATGCACACCAGTGATAGATGCTTTCGGGGGGGGGGGGAGTGGTATCTAGACATTCAGTTTTCATGCATCTGTGCCACTAAACCACAACAAAAAGAAGATTATCCTAGTATTGTCAGTTCTGATAAGGTTTGATTACTGTTAGGAGGAGTAGGAGGAATTCCATCCCAACAAGACATCAGCAGAGTCAGAGCTGACAAAGTGAACCATCTGTTTGTTCAAAAGTCCTTGCCATGTAGCAGCAGGTATGCAGGCTGTGCATTGCTTATATATAAGAATCTCTGGCTAAGGGACACATACTATTACATTGTTAGAATAGTTGCAAAACTGTGGCAAGCGTGGGAGAAAAACTCCCTGTGACTGCATAAATAAAAGAAAGGCAATTACTTATTTTGAAAAAAACACCAACTCTAAATTACCCAGTTTGATGGTCCGTTCAACAATACATAGAATATTGTACTATGTTGTACTAATAGAACCTTTTTTTTTCAAACTTGGGAATTTTAAGATGTGTGGGCTTCAATTCCCACAATTCTCCAGCCAGCCATGGTGGTTGGGGAATTCTGGGAGTTGAAGTCCACAGGTCTTAAAGTTCCCAAGCTTGAGAAACACTTTAATTGAATACCAGATTTCTGTTGCTATTCTGATGTACATTTCTTATCAATTAGCCCAGACACATTATTGCAGGTGGCCATGTCCCTGTTCTTTAAGATTCCTAATTAAACTAAATAATGCCCATATCATATAGCTAGCACACACACACACACACACACACATGTGTTTTTGTGTGTGTATTTCATAATGCACAAAACTATTTGTGTACTTTGGCACTAAATATTTCTCAGCACATTGGGATTGAAGTAGATATTCATATGATTGTAATGAAACAATTGCAATTATTTACTTTTTGTAAAACTGAAAATTAAAAACAATTGTTCTCAGGTTACTATAAGAATATAAATGTATAGCTGGAAAACCCAATATACTTCATCTAAAATGCATTCCATCCACTTTAACAAGGGTAGAAGGAGCAGAAAGAGATGTGTGCTCCTTTTAACTTTTCTGATGGTTTGAGTCTATCTTTAATGATTTTTTTCTTAATTCCAAAGGGAAGGAAAACAACTATTCCAGAAAGTGCTTTGGATGCATGAGATCCAAGGCCTCTTGAACTATGGATGGAAAATAATACAGATTTCTGTGGAAGAAGTTTTGTCAAAGTATATGTGATAGTACTGGAAAGGAAGACTTCTTGCCTTGACTGTCTGGTCTGAAATAGGCAACACCCATATATTATGTTGGTCTAAACATGTATGCATATTTTGATTGCTGGAAGTAAAAAGAGAACATTGCAATAAACCAAACTTGTAACTTGGGCAACTGTGTAGTTTAGGGGCCTTTATTCAGTATGTTTATGAAACAAAGGATTATTTTATTAGTTATTCAAGTTAGGCCAGGTCAGGAAATGAAATCCAGAAGAGTAACCAGAGCTATACACTTTATTAATGTAGACTAGAAGAACAGACTCTTGAAAGAGTATTTTCCCTTCCCTTCTCAGTGAATTTGGATGGTGCCAGACTAAGCTTGTTCTAGCGTTCCTCCTAGATCCCAGGCTTAAAACATGCTTTTGTTTTTGTAGCTGTTTCTACATAGTTTCTCCAAGGTCATCTCCATGGCTGTCTTACAATTATGTTTGCATGTGGTAGAGTTTTGTTCTGTTTTTAAAGTTTCCTATAAAATTTACTCACAGTAAACAGATTAGAAAAAAAAAACTGTTGGAAAAAAGCCACCTGTGTTAAGAAAAACAGAATGAAAATCCATTTCTTAAACAGTAAAAAGGTTTTCATTAAACTCAAAATGACTGGAATATTATACTGTACCACTAACATAACAAAACAGAACATTTATTTTTCTCTAGGCCATACACAGCTATCCAATTTATCTTCTACCATTGGCATAAAACTATTGCCCATAAGGGCATTTGCAGGAGTGCTATGGCCCCTCCAGTAAATGCCCAAATTGTTATTTATGTATTTATTAATTTGGTAAATTTATATAGCTCCCATCTCACATACGTGATTTTGAACAAAAGAAAGTTTATAAAAAATATTACTGTACAACAAATAATCAAAGAACAAGCAACAAAAAACATTACAAATATTTGAAGCTGTTAAACCATGTTGGGAAACTGGCATTGAAAGGCTTCTTTCACCCAAATCAGAAGCATCCACTTGTACAACGAAAGGAGGGATAGGATCTGGAGAACAGGAGATAGAAATTAGAGGACAACATTCACAATTCCTAATGATTACAAACATTAGGAGTCGTAATCTAGGAGTACATGTAGGGAAATCTCTCTTCTTGGCAGAAAAGATAGGAGCATTGGCAAGAAATAATATGTTTCCCCTGCCTCCTCTCCTCTCCTCCTCTCCTCTCCTCTCCTCTCCTCTCCTCTTCTTTCCCCTCTCCCCTTTCCCCTCTCCTCTTCTCTCCCTTCCCTGCCCCTCCTCTCTCATCTCCTTTCTTTTCCTCCCCCCTTTCCCCTCTCAGCTCTCCCTCTCCTCTCTCCCCTTTTCCTTCTCCTCTCTCCCCTCTCTCTCCCTTCCCTCTCCTTTCCCCTCCTCTAAATAATGTTATCATCAATAAAGTGTTTCTAGCAGGCTAGCTCTCTATTGGGTGTTTCATGCTCCTGAATGATTTAAACTTTAGGAATCACATCCCTCATTTTAGAGTTCTAGTCATCCTGTTTTCATCTTACCAAAAATAGGGGTTCATTCTAGTTGGATTCCAATGCTCAGCAGGTTTTTCTTCAACTCAAATAGGCATACACTTCTCAGCCCATACCCTACCCTACCAATCAAGGGAGGGAGGAATTGCTCTATCAATTATTAAGTAGAAAGACTAAAAGGATAGCACAAAAGCACCATAATGCTCTCTTTTATGGAGTTCCCATCAGTAGCCCTGGAGCTCCAGAAAAATATATATATTAGAAAAGTGTCTTTAGATCAGTTAAGGTCAATGGACTTTTGAAGTTAATAAACTAAGCTCATTAAGATAAAAGGAAGCTCTCTAGCACTGTGGGGACCCAGAAGCACAAAGTTTAGACTGGCACAGCACATGCATATGGAGAAAGCAATGGCCAAATTTTGATCAGATCTTCTCTACATTACTGCCATGAAGCTCCAGTCCACCAATACAAATACTCCCTACTTGTGTCTATGTGTTTTAGAGGATGGAATTATTATTTTATTTTATCTTATTTTCTTAAGATATCTTATTTTCTTAAGATTTTCTTTATCTTATTTCTTATTTTCTTTCTTATGCTCCTTTGGCAGACAAGATTGAAAAACATCCATTTGAAATGTGATTTCCCCTCTAGGTTGATACTTTTATGCCACAACCTACTTTTGTACATTTATGGTCCATAGGTGGATTAGAGTACTTGAGTACACTCTCAAATGTTTGTTTTGCAGAACTGGATAGCTTTGAGGCAGTCAGTGTAGTACATTAATCGATACCTATCGCTTTTATTCTTATAACAACACCAATAAAGTAATAAAATTGATAGTTCTTCCTTGATGTTGTATTACTTACACAATGAGTCTCTACAATTCTGAAACTTAGAAGAGCAACACAAAATATATAGTATTCACGGAAAAGGGAAATAATTTTGAATTTTCACTAAGGAAAACAAAATACTTGCAAGTACACATTGCTTAATCAGGAGTAAAAGATACATTTTATGGTTTAACACTATGTTTATTGCTGTCATAATAATTAGTCATTTTCTTTCTCCAGTACTTCTGTCAGGATTTTTATAATGGTCCTTAATGCTATGTTGCTCTTAGAAAATAGTGGAAGCAAATTGAAATTTGAAGCGTCTTTTTTTAAAAAAAATTAATCCTTGACACGTCATCCAAATAAATTCCATTAACTTAAGTTGTTGAGCCCTGAGTAAATTGCTTGCAAGTACTGAAATAAAGAAAGTTAAACTCATAGACTTCTCAGCTGGTAAATATAACTTCTACCAGGACACAATGCATTATTTAAAAGCTAGACTTCCAACCTAATCTTATAATATGGAAAGTTGTTCAGTTATAACATTTTGTCTACTCTTACTTTTTAGTTTAGTTTAGTTATTAATTATATTTTTGATCAATCCAATATCTAGGGTTATCAAGCCAATTTAAAAATACTCAATAGAAACTAAATATAACAATAATAAGCTTAGAGAAAAAAACCAGTTCAAAATACCTACAAGCTATCACCCCAGTGTACCACAAGAACATAATAATTGTCAGAATGAAAACATAGAGTCTAAAATACTGCTATTTTAGAAGAAGCAAAGTATCATCAAAATAACAGCATGGGGAGCAGTAAGCAGAAAGTCACAACTGAGGAGATATGTTTTTTGTATCCAACTGTTGAATTGATTTTGGATCAGTGCTTCTGCACCTTAGGAGATAATGGTATTAACCATCTACACTCCAGCATTTGGTTTCCAATATGTGCTCTCTCTTTTTTGCCACACTCTCTATCATTGTATGGTTGTCTAGAGAAGCTCTCTAAAGAAGGCTGTAATGTTAGGAAAGAATAAAAGATGATGTGGATGAAATTAATTATGCTGATGATGAGGACAATCAGAAGGAGAAAAGAATCAAAGGACCAACTAGAGAGAAAATCCATAAGTGTGATCAAGAAGAGAAGAGAAGAGAAGAGAAGAGAAGAGAAGAGAAGAGAAGAGAAGAGAACAGAATAGAATAGAATAGACTAGAATAGAAGCTGGAAGGAACCTTGGAGATCTTCTAGTCCAGCCCCCTACTCAAGCAGGAGAACCTATACCATCTCAGACAAGTGACTGTCTAGCCTCTTCTTAAAAATCTCCAGTGATGGAGCATCCATGATTTCTGGAGGCAAGCTATTCCACTGGTTAATTGTCTTCACTGTGAAGAAGTTTCTCCTTAATTCCAGGTTGCTTCTCTCTCTTGATCAGATTCCACCATTGTTTCTTGTCCTGCCCTCTGATGCTTTGGAGAATAATGTGACCCCCTCTTCTTTGTGGCAGTCCCTCAAATACTGGAAAACTGCTATCATGTCTCCCCTGTTTCTTCTTTTCTTTCGACTAGCCAAACCCAAGTCCTGCAGCTGTTTTTCATATGTTTTAGTCTCCAGGCTTTTGATTATCTTAGTTGCTCTTCTCGGAATTTTTTTTCCAAACTCTCAACATCTTTTTTGTGACATGGTGACCAAAATTGGCTGCACTATTCCAGGTGTGGTCTTACTAGGGTTTTATAAAGCGGTAATAATACTTCATGTGATCTTGATTCTATGCCTCTGTTTATACAACCCAGGATTGTATTAGCTTTTTTGGCTGCTGCTGCATACTAATCAAGTCCACTAGGACTCCAAGATCCCTCTCACAGTTGCTGTTTTTAAGCCAGGTCTCACTAATCTGTACTTGTATCTTTGATTTTTCCTGCCTAAATGTAAAAACTTTGCTTTTCTCCACTCTGAAACTCATTTTGTTGGATAGGGCCCATTGTTAAAGTTTGTCAAGATCTTCTTGGATCCTGAATTTGTCTTCTGGAGCAACACTAAATTCCTGTTAGTTTAGTGTCATCTGCAAAAATGATGAGTTTCCCTTCATTTCCCTCATCTAAGTCATTTATGAAGATATTGAAGAGTACTGGGCCTTAGACAGAACCTGGTGGTACCCCACTGCTTGCTTCTCTCCATGTGGATGTAGTGGCATTGATGACTACTCATTGAGTACAGTTTGCCAGCCAGCTACAGATCCATCTGTGGTGATGTTGTCTATTCCACCTTTTTCCAGCTTACCAAGGAGTAGGTTGTGGTCTACTTTATCAAATGCCTTACTTTGAGAGCAAGCAACTAAATTTCATTTTTAATGTGTGCCGTTGTGCCCACAGTAAAAAATGACAATAAAGGTTATCTGTTTATCTATCTGAAATCTAAGTATACTACGTCCACAGCATTTCTCTGGTCTACTAGTTTAGTCACTTTATCAAAGAATGAAATAAGATTGGTTTGGCATGATCTGTTTTTAACAAACCCATGCTGGCTACTAGTTATAACTTTGTTTGCTTCTAGTTGTTCGCAGATCTGTTTTTTCATTATCTTTTCTAGGATCTTTCCAGGATTGATGTTAAACTGATTGGTCTGTAGTTTCCTGGATCCATTTTTTTCCCCTTTCTTGAAGATGGGAACCACATCAGCCCTTTTCCAAGGTATTTCCCCAGTGCTCCAGGACTTTTGAAAGATATGTTGCAATGGTTCTGAGATAACATCTGTCAGCTCCTTCAGAATTCTGGGAGGTAGTCTGTTGGGTCCCGGTGATTTATATTCATCAAGGTCAGATAGGTGTTCTCTTATCATTTTCCTGCTTATTTTAATTTTTGTTTCTAGTTTGTGTTTGCAGTGGGTTTTTTGGTATGTTGGGCTATAGTTTCTTTTTGTGTAAAGACTGATGCAAAAAATGAATTAAGCAGCTCTGCTTTCTCCCTGTTGCCGATTATTTCCTTGCCATCCTCTCTCTTTAGTGGACCTACAGTTTCCTTGACATTTTTTTTTTTGTTGTTGTTGATATGTTGGAAGAATTTTTTTTATATTATCCTTGATTTCTGTTGCAAGTCTTTGTTCTTTCTGAGCCTTTGCTTTCCTGACTTCATCTTTGCATGTTCTGACTGTATGTAATGACTGACTGACATTTATGTAATATTTATACATTTTATACAAAAACTAATATTTGTCCATATAATCCAGATACAAAAACTATTATTTTCTATCTAATATATATGGACAAATATACAAAAGCTATTTGTATATTTGTCCATATAAAGCCTACATATATAGGCAATCCACTCTTAGGTGGCAAGTGCAATCAGATTTTCAATTCATTCAGTGAAAGAGACCATGAATTTATCTTTCCAATGTTGCAGTGTCAGTCTTTTGGCCATAGTAAAGGCATGGAGAATTTATTTATGTTGTCTGCTTGTCAAATACTAATACTAAGTGTGTAGTTAAAAAAGAACTGTTGGCTGAAATTTTTAGCTTTTATCACAAGATTATATTTACATAAAGCAAATACTTTCTCCCAAAACCTGATAAATGTAAAAAATTGTAAAAACATGTTTTCTAAAAAAACTATTATCCTTATTATACCTCCCACAAAGTGCTGTTTTTGACAGTCCTTTTCTATATAAACATTACAAAATAAATTATAACTATTAATTTTATTGTGTAAGTTGTAGTTTGAGATCCATTTATACTTTTGTTGTGTAAGCTAAAACAAATTGATATGGAGATGTTAAGAAATGAATGGAATAAAGAATTAGAGTTTCATATAATTGCCTAGGCCAGTGGTTCTCAACCTTTTTAATGCCGCGACCCCCAACCGGTCGTAAGTCGAGGACTACTCAACCGGTCGTAAGTCGAGGACTACTCAACTGGTGCAGCACTATTTGCAGAATGGGACTTTTGGCGGGCTCAGCAGGGCAGAAACAGCCTGGACAATTCCTATTGGCTTTTGAAATCCAATAGAATTAGACTCTATTCAAGAGAGTCTATTCTATTGGCTTTCAAAAGCCAATAGAATAAAAGGGAGTAGCACAGCTAAGGAAAAGGGGGAAAAAATGGCAGACTGCGTTGTTTGGTGACCCCCGTGAAATGGTCGTTCGACCCCAAATGGGGTCCCGACCCACAGGTTGAGAACCACTGGCCTAGACAATGAGAGTTGAAATCAACATGATGGTACACAATCATTATATTCTGTTATACAAAGTTACTGAAACATAATGAAAACCCAACAGTCTCTACCACAAGTCCACAGATCGCTTCCTACTTGAAAGATTCTTCTTCCCATCAAATACTCATATCCCTTGTCTTCCCTTATGTTCATTCTACTGTTATTCTGGTAGGCAAAGAAATTCTCTTTCTCTTTGATACTGTTCTACTACCAAGCATTTTTGTCACCTGAGCCTTTGTTGAATCTCAGTTTTTTTCCCGCCTGGTGCCCTTTCAATTGTGTTGTGACTACAAGTCCAAAATAAGTCAGCATGGGAATTTCTGTCTTGATATATTTGGAGGACACAAAGTTGAAGAAGGTTGACTGTTAAAAGATAAAAGGTGAGAGAAAGAGTTCCCTCCTTCAGTGTTATCAAAATAACAACCATGACTTCAGGGCTGGGTTTAGCACAGGGGTTCTCAACCTTGGCAACTTTAAGACTTGTGGACTTCAACTCCCAGAATTACTCAGCCAGCAAAGCTGGCTGAGGAATTCTGGGAGTTGAAGTCCACAAGTCTTAAAGTTGCCAAGGTTGAGAACCCCTGGTTTAGCAGAAGGAAAGGTGATGCTTTGCAATGTTAAAGTAGGAATCAGAGAACATATATTTGAGGTGAAAAATGTGGGCCAATGAACTTTGAGAAGGTTCAGGTGGTACCACTATAATTTAGGGAAAACGTGCAAACGTGGCTTTTGAGATTCTTTCAAAACAGTTAATTTTCTTATAAAACAGCTCTGTTCTTGGGCATATACCTAGGAAGAAGACAAGGAGGACCATTAGAAAAGAATATGTGTAGTTCAGGGTTGAATTGTGTGTTCATTGGTGCTCTCTGAGCATGGTTATTCTCTTGCAGATGTTTCATTACCAACTAGCTAGTGTAATAATGTAACACTGATGATGTTACCTAGTTGAGTAATGAAACATCTGGAAGAAAACAGCCAAGTTCAGAGAGCACCATGGATCCTGCAAAAGAGGAGGAGGAATTCCATAGCATGTTCATATTCCTATCCTACAAGGATGCATCAGGATAGTTTTTTTCTCTAGAGCAGACACGTCAAACTCACGATGTCACGTGATGTTGTGCAACATATAGAAACTTTTTCCCCATTGCCGGCAATGGGGTGGGTGCGGTTTCCTCATGACATGTCCAACCTGCGGGCCAGCAGTTTGACACCTCTGCTCTAGAGCTTTCAGCTAAATCTGGCCCATTTTCCACTCAAACTTTATTTTTCTGGTTTCTACCCCAACACCAAATTTGGTCCAATTCTTTGCATATTTTGGTAAAGTATTCTGCTGGTAAGCAGAGTTTGGATTCCCTGTACATAATTTCTTCCTAATATCACATTAACTTTGAAAGAATTAAAAGGTGTCTGATTATTTTAATATCTTCATATTCTGATATAGTGAATATAATTCTATTTTTGTAATTGGAACATTGCCATTCCTCATACAAAATTTGCAGTGATTATTTTTAAATGCTTGGAATAATAATAATAATAAGGGAGAAATTGATAATTGGATAAAAAAAACAGCAAAACTAATGACAATGCGCCATGCTCTGCACCCAAAAAATGTTATCGATCAATTTTACTTGCCAAGGGTGGCAGAGGACTCTTAACAGATGAAACAAACTGTGGAAGAGGAAAAACACAGCTTAAATGACTATATTAAAAAAAAAGCAAAAGAGCCTCTGCTGAAGGAGGTGAACAAGAGAAACCTCTTGAAAACAACAAGATTGAAAGCAGAATATCAAAAGGAAACAACTGAGCATTGAGTTTCTAACTGGAAAAAGAAGCCTATGTCACATGTTCTGACTAATGAAGCATGCACTGTCAGTACCTGAAGGACAATGAAGGAAAGGTAGATACAAAGGAGCTGGCTGAGAACAGGGTGCTTCATTTTGACTGCTCAAGGATAAGCTTTGCAGACTAATTCCATGAAAGCAAAAATCCAACATGTCAGTAACAACAGAACATGTCACATGTAGTGACAAAGATGAAACAGTGGAACATCTTTTCAGTGGTTGCAGCAAAATTTCACAGACTGATTGAGGGAAGTTAGCCCAGAGAAGGAAATATTAAAAGGGCAGAAAAATATATTTTTCCTCAAAAGGATTTTTTAAAATCAAACCTGGCCCCAAATCTATCTCTCTGCCCCAAGCAAGAGCTAGCCCCATACAAATGCAGATGTAAAACCATCAAAAAGCTGAAGCCAGAGCACTCAAGAAGACAAAGAGAAAATCTGCATGCCCCACCCAAACTCTAGAAGTCATTAGCCCCATCACCTGGGAAGCAGGATATGATAATAGGATTAAACCACAGATATCAAAGACTAGAAAAACACTCAGAAATAGCCTCAAAGTTCATGCCACAGGAACAGGAAACTATTCCAAACAAGGCTAGAGGGGGTATAAAAACCTACTGCCCATGTGCTCAACTCCTCTTTCCTCTCCTCTGCTCTTTCTTGCAAGGACCATCTTTCTGCTTCTTCAATAAACTGTAACCTTCTTCCCAAAGCAGTCGCCATGTTGTTTATTTATCCCTGGCTTGGATGAACCAGGATGAAGACTTACTTCTGACACTGATTATCTACAACATCATGATCAAGTTGCTCAAATCATACATTGGAATATTTGCCAGAAGTTTGAGTTTGAATGCAGCAAAAATGAATAGGAACACCAAATTGACACAGTTCTTGAAAATGAGCAAGTCAGGATCCTATGGAACTTTCAGATCCAAATAGGCAGACATCTGGCCCATAACACAGCTGGCATCACAACTGTGGGGGGAGAGGAATATTCATTGATATTGCAATATCAGGTGATTCAGGAGTTAAAGAGAAACAGCTAGAAAAAATAATGAAATGTTGTGATATACAGATTGAAGTTGGCAATTATAGATGAAGAAATTCATGGTTGTATCAATAATAATAGGAGCCCTTGAAGCAATACCCAAAGGACTGCCTAGATACATGGAAATTTTGAACATTAACTGGAATATTTGGACTTTGCAAAAATGCACTCTACTATACTCGGAATTGCCTATATACTCAGATAATACCTTAACAGTTTTTAGATCTTTGGTTAGGACTTGAACTATTAAATTTTTAGACTGTGAATCAAATTGAAAATTAAAATAATAATAAATCCAGTGATTTTTATGTAGCCTTTTCTAATCAGGTAATATATGCATACATCTGGAATCCCTATTTCATGAATTCAGTTTGGAATTAGACCAGATAATTGGAACATATTCATTCTGATGTGTTATCCTGGATAAATATTAGGAATTCAGTGACTCATTGAAATCAGTAGGACTTTGAAATAAAAATACATAGGGTTTGTGGTTAACTGAATAATATCAAGTTTATGGGGAAAATAGGCTATACTTACTTGAAATGATGAAACCTGTCCATTTCTAAATTTTAATGGTGATACCAAATTCTAATATAGTTTCCAGGACTGAAAACTAGAACAAAATTTAATGAAAGTTTAAATAAAAGCCTTTATATGATTTGCATCACATGTTTCTATTTTTACTACTACGTCTGCTACATTTTGTCAATTGAATCAAAATCTTAGAGCATTTAGGGGAAATTGTCAGCTGAATTTACACTTTCATGATAATAGAATGAAAAAAGAATACTTTAATCAAGAACCTTGCTAAAGAAAGGGGGGGAACAAAGTTCTTTTTGTTTTTATAATTGCATAAAAATTCTCCATTTCCCCTATCAGTCTTATGTTTCTCACAGTGGGTATTCTAAGAATGAGAATTTTTTTTTTTTTTTTTTTAAAAAACCACTTAGTGGCTTCAATAAATGGATGAATAAATAACATCAATCTGTGGGCCAGGAACAAAGTGCTACAAGATGAATCTGGAAGTTCAAGTCTTGCCCTTTGATTATGTCAACATGATAGGGAGCAATTTGTCCACAATGGGCGATAATGGTATTGAAAGTGGTAAGTCAGCAGTAAAATGCACAGTCCTCACTGGAGAAGATATACAATAGAACAATAGTACACGTTCTCAGTAATGAAAAATCATTACCAAGTCAGACAACTTTGAAGAATTGCCGAGTCATTTCATGTCATATATTGAAATATGTGGCATCCTTTTTGAGGAGCTTTAAGGAAGCAGCTCCGTCCTCCTTTTCTGTTTAGCTTTCATAACAGTGGGTTACTTAGTTTTTATTGACATTTTTTGGAGTCTTTTACTATCAATAATTTGTCTTTCTTAAGTTGCTTGACATTTGGAATGGCAGCAAGCAAGCTATGAGGATGATGGGGGCATGAATTGAGTCTCTAAAGAAGGTTTAAACTTCATGGCAATTTCCCCAAAATGATTTCATCCAAATATGTCTGGCTTCCAACATTTACAACCGGCATGTCATTAATTTCAAACAGTTACAATCCAACAGATTTTATAGGAAACAGAATAACAGAGTTGGAAGGGACTTGAGAGGTCATCTAGTCCAACCCCCTGCTCAAGCAGAAAACTCGATACCATTTCAGACAAATGGTTATCCAATCTCTTCTTAAAAACCTCCAGTATTGGAGAACCACAACTTCTGGAGGCAAGTTGTTCAACTGATTAATTGTTCTAATTGTCAGGAACTTTCTCCTTAGTTCTAGAAACTAGAACTTAGTTCTTAGAAACAAATTTGAAGAGGCTAGATTAACTACCAACCATAATGTTTTCTAGCACCCTTTCCAAAATTTGCCAGCAAATTCTGAGGGATCGCCAAAAGGAAAGGTGATATGCTTTTTGGACACAGTTGAACAAAAGCAGATGTCACATGATAATCCTTCCTTCTTATGAAAACTGTCCATAATCTAAAAGTTGCTGTCAGATTTTTATTAAAAAAATGAAATAACAATTATTTCTCCAGTCTAGTAGGATCTACTTTAAAATCAAATAGTATAACTTACATTACCATATTGCCAAAGTCTTTAATTATTTGCATTTAAATAATTTCATACATTTAAAATGAATATCATGTATTAAACTTCTGCCTAATGCAACTATTACATTTATTACCATCTCTTGAACAATTAATTACTTGAGATGAACAAGTAATTGCATATAGATTTAATATTTCTAGATGTTCTCTTAATACATTCAGATGGGAAAATATACCTAGTATTTCTTTACCTGAAAATATACACAGTGTTCTCATAATACTGTTTTTTCTTTTCTTTTTGCTTGTGATTCATTCAACCATGAGCTTGTCATTTCCCAGGATGAATGGGAATTTACACTGGATGAAAATTCTGGAGGAGACATCAAGCAGAAAATTATTGTTGGCTTGACCCATCTGACAATCTAAAAAGAAGCAAGCTGGATTGAGGCTCTAATAGGCAATCATAAGAAATGCTTCTTAGCCACTTACAAATTGGAAGGACCGGAGGTCCAGACACAAGATACCCACAAGCTAAGAATGTGTTGTGTTTCATATGAACCTATACTTCATTAAAATATTTTGATTTGTAGGTCATATCTACTTTCTGTGCCAGCCAGGTCTTTGCTTATAGCAGTCAATTGGACAAATGTCAGCAAAATCAATCACTGACAAGCATAAACCATTCTTTGTAGCTTCTGCTGCTAACTTTCCAAATAAATTAGAAAATGCATATAGGGAGCCACAAGGCAGTTTGTCCTCTGTTGTTCAATGCACAAGTAACCTTTCCTCTGCTTTTATTAATGATGTCATAAAATCCATCTTCCTGTGTTGATAAAATGTATTTGACACCATACCATATAGGTTTTTGGGAATAGCTATAGAAAAGAAGTGAAAGTATAAAAAATAAATAGCCATTTACTTTTTCATTTACTGAACAAATATTTAATATACAATCATCAAATTAAAAAGCCAAATGGGTGGATATCTTTACACTGATATTCTACAAGTTTAACAATAGATTAAACAAGGTAGCTTAACAATTTCTTTCTTTTTTCTTCCATTTATTTCAGTCTGCAAGCTAGACTGTGAGGTAAAACATTCACAAAAAGATCATACTTTGGACACCATACCAAATTTTAATATAGGTGGAATATAATACATCATAAAGTCACCCAGTTTCCTCCTTTTTCCAAATATTGTTGAAATAATCAAATATGTGAGGAGGAGGCCCTCAATAAAATCTTATTCAGTAAAAATCCTTAATTTTGGGTTTGATCAGTTGAAGGTTGATTGTGTTGGCATATAAACATTTGGAGCTAATCCAGCTACCAAGAACAGGTGAAAAGGCATGTTAGAATGGTTCTTCTTGTACCATCTGCTTGACACAACTTATGTTTCTGTTTCAAACATGGCCAAGCAGCATTTCTCAAATTGTGAGCCAAGCCTCTTTGGCCAGCATCCAAAGCCTTTGTATGCAAAGGCTTACATGAAATAATGGGATAGAAAAATAAAACCTTAAGACTTCTTCATTAAAAATGCAGCCAGCTTCGTCTATTAAACAATGAATATTTTATATACATGTTTTTTTAAAAAAGAAAAGATAATCAAAGCTGTACTGTATGTCAACCATCTTGATCAAATTCATCAGAACATTCCCTCCATTTTTTTTTCTTTTCAAAATGGCAAGTATAATAGTTACATCAAGGGACTTGAATCAATTTGCTGGATAAATGACTGACTGCTGACTAAAGATGTTAAAGAATGTCTGTTCACATTCCTGAATTAATATATGAATCACTGGATGCTGGTACTATGAAATGTCAAGGATTTATGACAAGGATGGACAATTTTCATCCCAGGAACTACAAACTGCTCTTGGCCAGAAAATGTGCAGCACACAGAGACATAACCCTGGTTATTTTTCTTCCTGGTCAGTTGGGCATTGTAATTGACTGTCCAACAGTAAATGGATGATTAGTTCCATCCTGCCATTGATGGTAGGAAACCATTCAGCCTGACCTCTGCAAGCCAACTGTTCAGCTGGTCAAAGCTACAGATCATTGGTTTTCCATTGCTGGGGGCAAAGGGAAACCAATAATCTTCAGTGACTCACTTCCAGCATACATGACAAGGGATAAGTAATGCCTACATGGTTCCTGAGCTTGGGTAATTTGAATAATAGCCACAACCATAAACTGATTTTACCTAATTCTTTTTCCTAGACACAGCAAAGCAGAAGAGAAATAATTGAAGAAAAGCAGAAAATGCAAATAGAACGACTGTGGCAAAAGAAAGCAAAGACATTACCAATAATAACAGGGACCTTGGGGGAAAATCCAAAAACATCTGTAGCCCACTTGAACACCATCATCATTGACAAAATCACCATCAGTCAATTGCAAAAAGCAGGTTAATCTGGAGCAGCTAAAATACTGTGACGATACCTTTAACACCATCAAAAAAACATCTGCCTATCCCTGTCCTTGGGTGGATAAAAATGCCAAATCCAGTCTGAACAACTGGCTGACCATGCAGCTAATCATAAGAATAAGAATGAGAATAATAAAGTATGCCCATTTTAGAATAATAATCCATTTTAGGAAGAGATTAAACAATAATCCACTTTACCCTGTTTTATATTGTTTCTGTAACTATATGAAATAAAGTATAAGGAATGGACTATGAAAGATACAGTCATTAACACCTGTCATGGCATAGGTTTGTAGGTGAGGGGGTTCTATAGCAGGGGTCCCCAACCCCCGGTCCATGGACCAGTACCAGGCCGTGGCATGCCAGCAACTGGTCCGCACAAACAATCAAAGCTCCATCCTCAGGATACAGGCAGCACACAAAACCACACACTCTCCAGTCTGTGGAAAAACCTCCTCCACAGAACTGGTCCCTGGTGCCCAAAAGGTTGGGGACCTCTGCTTTAGAGGTTTCAATGTGCAGTCACTTTGTAATACATTGTAGTCTAGGAACTACTCTAGTCTAACAGCAATCCACTTTTATAGATCTTCTAACCAAATTTTTGGGAGTCTTTTATGTGATTCAGGAATACTCTAGAACTGACATGTCAAACTCGCGACATCACATAACATCGCACAACGTATCGGCACTTTTTTGCCATTGCCGGCAATGGGATGGACATGGTTTCCCAATGATGCGTCCGGCCCATGGACCGGCTGTTTGACACCCCTGCTCTAGAATATAATCAAGTGTCATTTTATGTCTGCCGTTCCGTTTGCAAAAGGGGTTGGGGAGAAGGGGAGGCAAATACTGTATATGCCGGCGTACAAGGCGACCTGGCGTATAAGACGACCCCCGTCTTTGTCGCCGAGTCGCATTCCTAGAACGTCATCTTATACGCCGGAAACTACCAGTATTTCCGGCATATAAGACGACTCGGCATATAAGACGACCCCCGTCTTTGGTGCTGGTTTTAACGCTTGCAGAAGTCGCCTTATACGCCGGCATATAGGGTAGTTATTCAAGACTTTTCATAGTAAGAAGAAGTAACTGGAATTATTTGTTTCATTGGAATGAGACATAAATCCAGTTAGTTTTTAAATTCAGCTTCCTATGAAAAGCTGAACTTCACATTTTCAATCACAATCTGCAGTGTTAGATATCCCTTTCTTTAAGGAATGAATAAGACATTTGAATCCCCTTTGGAAATTTGCTATTTTAGATAGTGGGAAGTGGGAGGTAACTTTATTTTATTAAAACCCAACTCATTCTATGAAGTAAGATAATTTCAAAGATTCCTTTCAGCTCTCTGTACATTAACTTTCACTCTTTGGTGACTAGCCTTTAGGAAACCAGCTAAGTTTGACATCTGGAGAATAAATACAGCCTTGCTAGGTCCTGGAGACTTTCACATAATCTTCATTATGATATTTTTGGCATTGCACACCACATAAATATTCATGCTTTTGAAAAGACTTCCTATTTCTATAGATTTCTTTGTCGTATGCAGGTGCAATTATAGATTCATGAATACAGCTAATCACTTCTAATACTTAACAGGAATGCAGCCATTGCAGTAAAACCCATCCTGATTTTTTTCGATGATGCTGCAGGCTTAGTGAATGGCTTCAAGAATGAGGATGCTGTCAAAAGGACTGTGGAAGAATATCTTATTAAAGCAGATAGTTGAGCTCATTTCATGAAAGGACTCATTGGTCATGTTCTAAAGTGGTGCTATTCTTCTACATATCCCAGGCTACATTTTATATATACACCTATTTTGCCATTCATAGCCCTCATCCCAAAATAGAAGATTCTGGCCTTCTATTTGAACAAGAATATATGGACTAAGGAGAAAGAGATAACCTTCTCATGTGAGTGCAATCATATTTTCATTTCTGAAACAAAGCTGTGCATCCTTAGGCATTGGAAGAGAAAAAAAAACATGTTTCTCACATCCATCAGCTGCAAAACCATTTCTTTCAATAAGACACACACATATTTCGGTCTATGTTTAAGACTGCCCCTCAGGAGTTGAACATGTTAAAAACTTTTTTTTTTTAATCATTCAAAAATAAACTTTTTTTTTCCTGCTCAGTCTCTCAATTGATTTGGATTTATTTTTAAGTGAATTTATCCTGTTTGCAATATCATCAGTTAATTCTTGCCCAGAGTTTGGAATAAATGGGTGAGTTTATAAATGTTTTAAATAAATAAGCAGAACTGAGGAAGAAGAAGAAGAAAAAGTAAAACCTGTTTTTTTAGTTCTTCTTAGGCCTGAAAGATTATCAGCAGACTGTCTCCACCTGATATCTGGAAATTAAATCATTCTTGGCTTGCATGAATGATTCCTAACAGGAAAAGAAGAAAGCAACCGAACTTGAGAGTAAAGATAGTTGAAAGCTAAGAAGAAAATATTTAAAATAATCCTGAAAAAAATAGCTTTTAAGTCTTTCTTTTTAAATGGTTCATTTGCCTAAGCTATGATGAATGAGAAGTTAGATTTTAAATTTCAGCAACAATATATGATATAAAACAACTTATACACATAGTCCTTGTCTTACATCCACAATTGAGGCCAAAATTTCTGTTGCTAAGTGAGACATTTATTAAGTGAGTTCTGCCCCAATTTATGACCTATCTTAAGGTGAAGCACTGCAATTGTTAAGTTGTTAAGTGAAACTGTTTTCCACTTGTAAACTGAATCTGGCTTCCCCATTGACTTTGCTTGTCGGAAGGTCACAATTGGTGATCACATGACCCAGAGACACTTCAACCATCATAAATATGAGTCAGTTGCTGCCAAGAGTCTGAATTTTGATCACATGACCCTGGGGATGCTGCAATGGTCATAAGTGTGAAAACGGTCATAAGTCACTTTTTGGGTGCCATTGTAACTTTGAATGGTCACTAAATGAACTGTTGTAAGTTGAGGACTACCTATAACGTATATTCATGTTAAGCTCAAAATATCAGGGAGGTTATTTGCTTTTGGCAATAAGCTGCTGGAGTGAAGAGAACTGTCTCTGTTTTGATTCAGCTCATTTGGCCATAATATCCTTAGTTGTTTTTTTATTAAATGGGTTTGGAGGACCGTTTACAGTTCTTACTGTCTAGAGACTCCTAAAAATAATATAATTCATCATTCTCTTGGTCATTAGTCTATGGGTTCCTCGATATTTTATCACCTTTCTCTTTTAATATTTACATGAATCCGCTAGAAGAATGTATATGAGGTTTTAGGGCTAGTGCCTATTACAATACTAACAATAGCTACCTCAGACTTTACAACATTTTTTTTTTCAGTTGTTGTCGAGGAAACTCTGAACTATTGCAATGATGGGTTTTGATGTGGAATCACATATTGGTCCAGCTAGGGTAATTCTTAGTAGTTAACATAATCCTGGATTGGCAACACAGTCTTGTGTAGATATGGTTCAACTTTCTTTGAAATGTCAGTTTACAATTGATGAGATGTTTCTAAATTCAGCATTGCTCCTAAATGCCTGCTGTGGCCAGAAGGGGTTTTGCCAGCCTTAGCCAATATTGTACATCAGCCATTCATGGCCACAGTCTCAATCACAAACCATTAAGATATTTGCAGTGAACATAGTAGGTGCCACCTTTTATTTTGCACCATAAGCATATGTTTATTAAAACAGGATTAGTAAAATACAAGGGATTTTATTTATGATTGTAAGCTACTTCTGGAATAAGATGAAGTGGGACAGAATTCATTTAAATAAATTAATAAGAATTAAAGTAAAGCTATGACACTATTCCAGAGACTTCCCCTCCCCCAAGCTGGAGTCCTGACCATTTTTATGTATTTGTATTCAGAACATAGAGATCACCCATTCATAATATAAAATACTACTAAGCATTCTTTTCAATGGTTTTACTTACAGGGAAATGTTGATAGAATAGGAGCTTTGAACTTTATTTTACTTTCAGAGTCTAAATTGTTTAAAGTAATGGATATTTTATTCATTAAATTTAAAAAGGGTATTAGACCATTAAATTCTTTTCAGCATAATTACCCAGTTACTATATTTGTCTAATCGGTAATGATGGCCAGATACTGTCTAATCGGTAATGATGGCCATTTCTTCTTATCAATACTCATAAATAAAAGAAGATTCATTTTTTTAATTTCATAATGTCATCACGATTTAACAACTTTTATTTAATTGCATATTATATTCTTTTGTAATGTCTATAATAGGACTCTTGAGTAGTAACTGGTCTTTCTTTTTTAACCTGATGTCCAGAATTTAGATATATCTCTCTTTAGCAGTAGTTTTTTTGGTTTTAGAAAAAAATAAATATTCTCCTTACTACCACCAAAAAAAAAAAAAAGGTATAATTAACCTGCTGAATTTATCTTAAGCAGAAAGACAGACTGCCTTTACAGGGTGTAATTTTTCTGCTTTATAATAAACTAATTTTGGTCATTATTTAGTTGAATCAAGTTGTATATTAATCTATTCCATCAATGATTCCATTCCATAGTCAGAACGACTCAATCAAGTAAGCATTTGAAGCTCTTTATAACAATTATTATGACATTTATTTGACATTTATTTAAAAGCAATTAAAGCAAGTTCTTTTAAAATATATGTCATGTTTTACAATTAACTCTTGCATTTATTTACTGAGAAAGTTAATTATTCTATTTCTGAATAATGAAATAATATCTTTCTGGTTACAGAATGTGTGTCTCCTGTTAATTGGCCAAAGCCATTAATATACATTTCCCATTGAATTTTCAACATCTAATTGTCTAGATTTTTCATTTTGCTTTATTATTTTTTTAAGGAAATATCATTTGCTCCTAAATTTACATTTCATGAAAGTTAGATAGCAGCATGAATCTTTCCTAGACTTTATATAGCAATCACCCTCTTATCTTAAATATTTATATGAGTTAGTATAATTCTTATAGTGCCTAAGCAATTAAAAAGCTGTTTGTTTCAGTGTTCATTACATTACATTACATAACATTACATTACATTGCATTGCGTTGCATTACATTACATTACATTGTCCTGCAACCATTTGCCTTCATGGAACATTTTGTACAATTTATAGCTATCCAATTATCTCTTTTTTTTAAAAAAAAGTTAGAAATATAACTTCCTATACTTATTTATTATTCAGCTGTGTTAAACCACACTGATAATCCAAGTGAATGAGGCTCTTTGTGGTGTGCATTCAAGTTCTAGTCACCAAAAATTTCAAATGAGTGTGTTGCTAACAGTTTAAGGAGACCCTTGTGGGCTGTATGCATAGCTTGTTTTTAGCTGTAGGATCATAATATATTATGTCATTTTAAATACATTGGCCAAAAATAGCACAATTTAAAGCAATTTGCTTCCAGCATGACTCTTTAGTATCTAATTATAATCATCAAATGTCATTTAATTAAAACACTTATCCTAAGTGGGCCTTTGCCGTATCACATTAGTTGGCTCATTTGAATTGCCATATATTGTCTCCATATATGAAATGATGCATAATAAGAATAAATATATGTGCTATTGGTTGGTCACATGCCAAGAAGGTGAACATGCAACAGTTAGAGAATAACCTACTCAGGTACATTCGTCAGCAACATAATCATTGAATATGCCTTGTTGACACTGAGCACATTAAGAAATAATTGTTCTAAGCCTTAAATCCAGGCATTAATGAAAGTAATATTTAATGGTGACCAGCAGCTGGCTGAGGTATTTGTACTCCTTTGAGTCAGGAACTTTCTTCCTGCAAGCTTTCATAAGCAAATAAATGGAGAAAGTGAGACCATTTTAAGGAAGGAAGGAAGGAAGGAGGGAAGGAAGGAAGGAAGGAAGGAAGGAGGGAAGGAAGGAAGGAAGGAAGGAAGGTTTCTGATGTTTCCTGTTAATTTCCCATAAGAAAATTCAGGGGCAATCTTCATCACTGGGAATCTGGCAGGAAGTTAGAAGTCACTCCTGCTCCTGGTGCTTTTTTTGCCCAGCCTTGTTCATTCTGCTTCTCTGTTTAGGTAAGGAAACATCTCTGAAATAATGATCAAAAAGGAACAGATAGTCTAGTACAAATATAAGTTTATATTTAGTGAGGAAAACATTAACATTTTTGTCCTTATATGCATACTTGTTTTCCTCACAATCTTATAACAAACAATTATACTTCCTTCTCCCAATAAATGTCTTATTTCTTCAATTCAAAAATGAATTTTTAATTTTTAATCAGAGATAAAAACTAGGCTAGAGGAATGGATCAATTTCAAAATATCTTTTTATAGATATTTGCCACAACAGCCATAGAGCATGATCATATGGTATCTTCAACTTAATAATGTTTTTGAATTATGTATATTTATGATTATAAATAGTGGTGGTCACTATGGTTCGAATATGAAGAATTTTAATATGTTATGACATATCACTGTTATGAGCCTTCATGGGTTAAAAGGTAGATTGGATGAAGACATGAAAACCAACAGACATGCTGAAATATTTGATCCATTTCTGGACCAGTTACAGCAGAATATATATATATATACATATATATATATATGTATGTATGTATATATATATATATATATATATATATATATATATATATATATATATATTTCAATGCATTTCTATCATTGTATACATGCTGTGCAACCCTGCAGTGCAGGCTACATTAAGACAAGAATAGACTCAAGATCATGTTAGTACCACTTTATAATGCCTCGGTAAGACCAACTTAGAATATTGTATCCAGTTTTGGTCACCACAATATAAAAAGATGTTGAGATTCTAGAAAGATTGAGGAAAAGAGCGAAAAAAGATGATTAGGGTACTGGCAGCTAAAACATATAAAGAATGGTTGCTGGAATTGGATATGTCTAGTTTAATGAAAAGAAAGGCTAGGGGTGACATAATAAGGGGCTGCCACAAAGAAGAGGGAGTCAATCTATTCTCCAAAACACCTGAAGGCAAAACAAGAAGCAATGGATGGAAACTAATCAAGGACAGGACTAATCTAGAAATAAGGAGAAATTTACTGACAGTTAGAACAAAAGCTTGCCTTCAGAAATTGTGGGCACCTCATCACTGGAAGGTGTTAAGATGAGATTGGACAACAATTTGTCTGAAGTGGTATAGGGTCTCCTGCTTGAAGAGGAAGTTGGATTAAAATCTCCAAAGTCCTTTCCAACTCTGTTATTCTGTTATTCTGTCCCACCCCCAAGACCTTAAATTTGATCTGTAGTTTGTTTAAATATAGGCCTATTTTTTACATTTATATATTGTCAATCACAAAATATAATGAAGTGCCACTTACAGTATGCATGTGTGTTTAGTTTGTTGACAAGTTCAGGAAACGCAAGACTGATCAATTGTTATAAATACTGGCAAGGAACAAATATCTCACTCATCCTTATGGACTCTCAGTTGGTTGCTCATAAATGTGTTGGCAAATAATGCTGTTTTCACATAATGTACATTTGAGAAGGAAAGCAGCAGGCCAAGGTTTTGCTGGGAGAATTCAAAGTTAGTTTAATTCTATGATAGTTTGATGTTATTTGTTTTATAACGGTATCTTGTCCAGATCACACAGCTACAGTATTAAAAATAGAAATGCAGAAAGAAAAGTTAGCTGATGCCTTAACAACTGGGAATGTTAGGTTTAAAATGATTAAACTAGCTTATTGGACAAATGTGCTGTCAAAATTTGACGTGGTATTGTACCAATTAATTCAAAACATTTCCCCTGTCAATCCTGATGCAAACAAATATATTGTACACCACTGTATTCTGGCAATTTGAGCAAGATCATCAAATTTGCTCAGAGTATGATTTATTAGCAGAATATAAGAGGTACAAATCTTGAAGTTTGGAGTCTAATACTTTATTACTTCTTATTCCTGAAAAAAAAATGTCACTTCTTAAACCTGTCTATATTTAGTCCTTCTTATTACCTTAGGCAGCATGGGATCAGTACATGCCAAATTGCCTCTAGCTAGGAAATACCTTTCAGGGATACATAATTTTTTAAACAGAGGATATGGGAAGATGTCTCTAACCCATCTATAATTAATAAAGCTGTACTTATAGCATGATCCTGTTATAAGAAAATTTTTAAAACGTCTCTCTCTAACATATGATCAGGCTGTATGTATATACTTTGAGTTTGTCTTATTTTTTTTTTACCATGTATGAAGGAATTTTCCTAGGATCTATTCAGATGGTTATCTGGCATACTGTAAAGCAGTGGTTCTCAACCTTTTTAATGCCGCGACCCCCAACCAGTCGTAAGTTGAGGACTACTCAACCGGTCGTAAGTCGAGGACTACTCAACTGGTGCAGCACCGTTTGCAGAATGGGACTTTTGGCGGGCTCAGCAGGGCAGAGACAGCCTGGACAATTCCTATTGGCTTTTGAAAGCCAATAGAATTAGACTCTATTCAAGAGAGTCTATTCTATTGGCTTTCAAAAGCCAATAGAATAAAAGGGAGTAGCACAGCTAAGGAAAAGGGGAAAAAATGGCGGACTGCGTTGTTTGGCGACCCCCATGAAATGGTTGTTCGACCCCAAATGGGGTCCCGACCCAAAGGTCGAGAACCACTGCTGTAAAGTATAACACCAGAAAGGACCTGTGATATAACCCTGGACCTGTTAATCCAAGCCATATAAAGTCAGCTATAGTTTTTGGTCACTAGTTTTCACCTTCTGGGAAGTGCCTCATGTGTAACTGTGGGCTCGGTCACCACATGAGAAAAAAAAAATAACAGGAACCAAGAAATAGCAAGAAAAAGGTGTGCTTTTTTCCCCCTTTTTAAAAAAAAATGATTCGTTTTTAAAGGAATATACTGCATCAGGTCAGTGCTTTTCTATACACTCTTCATTATCAATGTTTTAATTACTGCACTATATATTTTATCTCATGTCTTTTCCATAGGATGCATATATTTAATGTGCACACGATTCTAAATGGATTTATACTATGGATCCTACTGCTTTTTAAGCAATCTCATACAGAGTACATTACAAGATATGAAACTTTATTTGTGTTTTTTTCCCATTTCTATGGCTCACCACTTGCCAGGTGTCTCTGAATGGCTAACAGACATTAAAAATATTAGGTAAAAAGGAAAATAATAAAATAAACCATATTGTTCTGGGATGCACTACCACTTACTTTCCATAATGGCCTCCGAAACATTTCAATAAGCTTATGTATAAGTGCTTTATGATTTGGCAGAATACAGGTAAATTAAGAACAGCTTAATTTATGATTCTAATCACATTTCACTTAGTCCAGTTCCACTATAGTGAATCTATCCACTTAACCTCCATCATTTTGCATATTGGAATGACTCTATTCTTGTATTCTACAGAACAGATATTGTACACATATAAGACTCAGAACTCCTTTTGGATTATTATTAATTATGCCTTTTTTACCCAGTGACCTCTCTTCAATTTGTTTCACACTGTTTTAATACAAAAATAAAACACCGGTTAAAGATATTTCATTTGATTCTTTTTATCAGTGGTACTTCTGCATCTACCTTTAATTTTTCCTTTTATCTCTCACTGGTTTTTCCACTCAAATAATCTTCTTTCACCTGTCTTCTGCATAGAGTAGATTTCTTAACTGCCCACATAGAGAGTTTGATAGTTCAGGACTGATGAAAATCAACCTACTTTTGCAAGCTTTGGTATCTTTGAAGAAACTAGCAGACTAGCATTCCCTATCATTGGATGCATTATTATTATTCCTTATTAAATGTATTTGCCATCCATTTCACTGCAAGGTAGGCATGTATGTATAACTAAAAATACACATCAACATGTCAGGTTAAAGCAATTAGGTTAAAGATATATCTTCTACCTCCAAGATTTAGAATGACTGCAATTCTTTTCATCTAAAAGTTCTTAAAAACTGTTCTGAAGAAATAAGAATCTTCCAATGGAGCCTGCAATATGATATAGGACATGTAGAAGAGGATGAAAAAGAGAATCAAAGAAGCCTGAACAGAGTAAATGTGGCAAAGTTTTTTTTTGTTTATTTATGCCTTTCTTTCCATTACTTAAGCACCATCCTATAGTAAGGAGAAACTAAAATATTCAAGCACAGCAAGTTAAAAGAAACAATTTATCAACTCCCCACATAGAGAGTTTGATAGAATATCTCACTATTTGGAGAATCTTGTATTAATTATCTTTTTACAAAGGAAAGAAAAGTTTCTGACATTTGCATAAAACAAATCACTACAAGGAAAAGTATGAGGGCTAAGGCAGGAACCAATGGTTCTCAAGCCGGATATGATAGTTAGGTAAACACTCAACAACTGTCTGATTCAAGGTCAGCAAGCAGCAGAATCAAATGGCAACAGATATGAAACATTTAGTCCATTTGAGGAACCAACTTTTCCAGAGGGATGGTGTCAACTATCACCTAATGAGGGCAGGTCAAGCTGACCTGTCTGCTGTTGCCAGCATAGCTACAGCTACCTATGCCATCTCATATAAATAAAATAGGAAGCTAAGCAAGCATGCTGTCTCTGTTACTCAAGATGAACTACCTGAGACCCAATTACTTCCCCATCAACAGAACCTACATAGAATGTATAATTATCCTAATGACTATGCGAATCTATAAATTCCCCTCCCCCACCTTCTGATGCAAAAGTAATCTGAATTTGACAACCGCATGAATTTTATGACAGTTAAGGGCTAACTTTGAGAATCTAGTCAAGCAAATGACTGCCAATGCAAAATCCATCACCTATGACAAGGTAAGTATTCCGTACAGGTCTGTGCTGCTGGGTTTCAGCTGTTAGCTCAGGATGTGGGATGTAATGAGAGAAGCTTAATTGACCAGTTCAAAGAAGGACTTTCTGATGAAATTAGAGATGAGATTATTCATCAAGTCACTCCAGGAAGTATTCATTAATCAGATCTTCTTGGGCATTAGTGAAAGACTTAGGGAACTTAAGAGAGTCTGGATAGGAATGGTAAATGCTAATACCTGCTTTTATGTTCTCCTCCATCTGTGCATTTAAATTCAAAACCCATGTATCTGGGATTTTGGTACTGTATATGATCAAGGAAACTCATGTCACCACAGCAAGGCCTATGTTTATATTGTGGATAACCTGGCCATTTTATACATGACTACCCCCTTACCTCAAACATCAGTAAAATTCCATATTTCTGGAAACAGAAATTTGCAAAGATATGTCCTACTTCTGGCTTCTTAAGAGATAAGAAGGTCCTAAGGCCAAGGTCTCAAAGGCTGTGGTGACCAAGAATTAAGTGAAGTGAGAAACATTTATCTATATTTCACCATTTAATCAATTCCTTATTGTATAGATATGAAAAAATATCTTCAGATGTTAGTAGATTATGGTATCCTGGGCTACTTTACTGAATTAAAACAAATATACTCTACTTACACTATCTGGCTATCTATCTATCTATCTATCTATCTATCTATCTATCTATCTATCTATCTATCTATCTATCTTTACGACCATCTCTTATACTCAGAACTAATCCAGGCAAATTAATATCACAACATTTCTGAAACTTTATTTAGGCTCCCCATTATATTTAAAGAGGATGATGTTGTCCTTGACTTCCCAGAGTGCAAAACTCATAGCCTTCAGAATCTCAATCCTCACCACTCATCACTCCTCAGCAAGTAGACTTCCTAACTTATCTACCAAAGTTATAGGCTGGTGTGTTTATAACAGGGTAAACTTGCCTCCCCCCCCCCCACCATCCAGTTCCTACAAATCCCCACTATCTAATGTCAGGTGCAGAAATAATTTGCCTGAAGGTTTTATTTTTATGAAAAAGTTTAAACATTCCTCCTTCTTTGCCAATGTTTCTATCTTTTTTTTTTCATGAGGATGATTCTCTGTGTATAGCCTATAATCACTAATAGGGAGGATTTTGAAATGGGAGAAGTACTGATAAAGTAGAACAAAGAAATGTCTTGAATGAAGAGAAAAAAGGAATTAGATTAAAGCTAGGAAGAGGAAAACAGAGAGAAGAGTGGAATGTGTTGGTTGATTTGGTTCTCAGGTCAAAGTTACAGTTACATAAATAGACAACATTCTTTCAAAGCACCAATCACCACACCAAGGATCATTTTGTGAAAATTCTATGGGAAACAGAATACCAAACTCTATTCCATTTCATCCTAACTTATTTCTTCTCCTCTCCTCTCCTCTCCTCTCCTCTCCTCTCCTCTCCTCCTCCTCCTCTCCTCTCCTCTCTTCTCCTCCCCTCCCCTCCTCTCCTCCTCTCCTTTTTTATTTTATTTTTATGATTGTCCATCTTAACAGGTGACTCTGAACAGTGTACATCAAAAGAGGTGATTATTTATTAATAATCGCCTCATATTTTCTTCACACACTCAAAATAACATTCCCAGTCTTGCTTGTGCCTGATTAGATGGGTTTCCTTCTTTTTTTAGTAAGATTCTTAGAACCTATATTTAGTTTCTGGCCATCTTGTTTTTATTATTGCTTTCATAACAAACCATTAAAATATCTACAAAAACGCACAACTTACATAGAGAGTCATAGGGCACATTGTCCAATCTCTCCTGTGGTTATGCTGAAAAATTGTTGACAGTGTCAGCAATTCAGCTGTGGTAATGCAAATGAAAGGAATGCTGACATGCCAATCCATTTTAATAAATGTGCATTAAATGCTGAGAAGAAATAGATGATTCTGTATGATGTCACTTCAAATGGAAGTTCTTCCTGTGATTTCCCCTCCTCCCCGAGTTAACATGGATTTCATCTGGACTTGGAGGGCAGCTTTGATTATTTATATTTTTGATAAACAAAAGGCCACATGCCTTTGACCTTGCCTGCCCCTTTATTCACAGGCAATCTGTTTCTTAATGTTCTGCCTATTTCATCTGTTAAGCTTGGCTAAATGCTGACACTGTGAAAGTCAGTAATGAACTCAGCTTGTGAGAGATCATATTGTTTAGCTTATTGACAAAATGTATAGGCTTATTAATAGGTTTTGTATGAACAAATAACAAAGACATCGTGCAGAAGGTCTTCCTTGAAATTGTACATCCAGCAGCCAAAGAAAATAGTAGTTATATTCATTGGAATGACAGATTCATCAATCTTTGCTAAAATTTATAAAGGAATATAAACTAGGGAAGTGGAAACGTGTTCAATCAATTTCAAATTAATATATATATTGAAAGATATCACTGGCACACACCTTTCAAGGGAAAATAAACTGACAATAGCATAAGCTGGTAAAATATTGATCTTCTCATTTGTGCAATATGCTAGTTTCTTCCCTGGACTATACTGCATATTCTATTGAAATATTTAGAGGAAAAATGAATTAACTCGTGTTTCTTCCTGATCCTACCTCCATGTTCAGTCATGAGCAGACCCTCCTGACTCTGCTTTATATTCTTTGATTCAGGTACAGAATAGTGCAGTCTGTGTGGTCCTAGACATCTCTCAATTTCCTTTAATTTCTGCCTTCCCCTAGACCAGTGTTTCCCAAACTTGACAATTTTAAGGCATGTGGACTTCAACTCCCAGAATTCCACAGCCAGCAATGCTGGCTGTGGAATTCTGGGAGTTGAAGTCCACATCCCTTAAAATTGTCAAGTTTGGGAAACACTGCCCTAGACCAATGCTTTTCACTTAGGGTAGATTGCTCAACGTTCCTGATAGCCTGATTTTATATGCAAGGAATATATGTGATCTAATTGACTTCTGCAACATGTTGGGCCAAAAAAAAAACCAAAAAACGTTTTACTGGCATGTGGGATTTTTTTCCTTCTCTTATTTACTGCCTGTGTCCTCTTTAACTGATCTTAACTATAGACACTTAACTTAATCAAGGTGAGATTCATAACGCAAGATTGAAAATCTCCAATTTCTCAAATTAAAATTCTCACTCTAGTAAAGTGAACATATTGACAAAAATGGACTATCATTCAGTAATTAAGTGGCATGCTCAGAAGGCAAAAAGACAGACCATCTAAATGCCCAGCTAAAGCCACACTAGATGATAAAATCAATGACTGTACCGCACCATAAACAATTTATCCCTCCCAGACCTTGAGGAAGCCCTGTACTTCCATTCGGACCAGCAGTATCTATAGGACAAAGTCAAACAAGTCAGTCTAAAAAGCAGCATCCTGCCATTGTGACACAAGTCCCACCCCTTGTTTAAATGTGTCATAACATCACACACAATCCTAAAAGAATACAACTTGCATTACAATACTTGTTTTGTTGTTCTGGTGAAAAAAACAGGGCCCGGCAGGTGCTCTTGTTACAGACATTCTCCACTCTAAATAGAAACCTATTAACACCTCCATGACAAAGACATCAATACAGGACAGGAAACTGTATAACATATACGACTATATTTTATATAGTCTGTGTCATCATCCAATAATGTCATCTATAATGCCAGAAGTTTATATTCTTGATATTTTTTCATCTTCTATCAAACGTACCCTTCTGTAGTTATAAAATAATTTAGACCAGACTGAATATAAAAATAAAACATACAATATTCATTAAAACAGCTGGGAAGTATTTCAGCCATCAAGGACACATTGTAATTTAAAGCATCCATTTTTGATCAAAGAAATATCACAGGGAAGCTATGAAACTATGAAATAACATTAGACAGACAGACAGATAGATAGATAGATAGATAGATAGATAGATAGATAGATAGATAGATAGATAGATAGATATTATACTCTCTCCTACACACAGGATGTGCCATCCAATTCTCTTGAAAGATTTATATTGTAGGGTGGGGTGCTGGAAAAGAAGAATTTATATAGCTGGCAGAGAAGCAATACAACAGACAATTTAATGTAGCACATTCTACTGTAATTTACATCAATTCTAGAAAAATATCATCTTTGATATTTTGATGTAGTTTGAATATTTTTCATGATGCAAATGATGTAAATTACATAATTTACTTTTTATAGTTTGGATAGTGACATCATCCAAATCTCTGAAATACTTTGCTCTCCATTTCAATGGGCATTTGTCAGTAATAGGCAGCCTCTTTTAATAATAAGTAGCTTGGTAAAGTGAAGTTTCATTGTATTTTCAAGAGAAAATTATTAACATGTAATATAAATGTATATAATATATATTTTCTTCATAATTATAATTTAAAACAATTGCCTATTTTCATCACAATATCTATCTATCTATCTATCTATCTATCTATCTATCTATCTATCTATCTATCTATCACCTATATCTACTTCATTAATAGTGGAGATTTTCTGCCTCTGTAATGTAAGACACAAAATTCAATGGGTATTATACCAGGCATTGATTGGAATAACTATGAGGGATTCCTAAACTAATCCAGAGATCCAGTTAAAATGCTCTTCCACCAAGATCATGAAAGAGCTGTGTGATGTTAAAAAGCCAGCCTAAGAAACATTGTGCAAGTAGATCAACTTTCTCTTGACTGCCAAGTTAGTCACACCAAAGAAGAAGGTCAAGTACTGCAAGGAAGCCCCATGCAGCTTTGAGACCATGCTGATCTAGCAAAATCTGATGCAACTGTGTGAGAAGGAGAAGAAAGTACATTTCAGATGATCTAACCATAATTGTTTAAGAACATATTTTCATCATAAGACTTTTCATCATTTTGGGCATTATAAAGTAACCTCTGAAAATTAAGGCAAAATAGCAGTAATTCAAACCGTTTTTATACATAAACTACAGTTTGATCTCTATTAATCACAAATACATGAAACTGTAGATAATGAGATTCCAGATGACAATGGGTACCTCTACCTAGTTATAAGAACACCATTTTTTTTGAAAATGGTTTTAACATAATAAATATTAACATTTATTACGTTACAAATCTCAGCTCTTCAACCCATAGTCATGCTAGAAACCCAAGAAATGTATTCTTTTCATTTTTTTTTAAGTTGAACTAGCAAAATAACACACACAATCCGAAGCAAACACCAGATAAACAAACCATGAAAAAAAAACAAAGGGGCATGAATTATGGAGTGCAAATTCACATCACTAGTATATCCTTGGACTCTTCCATACTCGTAGTAGGTCAAAGTAAATGCAATTCCTAAACCAGTATATACATGGCACATTTAACTGAGACCTGAAATTATGCTGGCTGATCATGAACAAAATAATGTTGTGTTTTGCTTTCAAATAAACAATACTAATACTTTGTTGTGCAATTCTCTGGAAGCCTATATATGCTGCATGATAATGTCTGAGGATAAGGTAATATTACCAATATACTTACAAAGAGTTAACAGAATTATAAAGGTATAGGTAATGGTTACAAAAATATCCCACCAAAATAAGTGCCAGGTGCTTGATTCCCATAGTGACTATTGTGGCCACTATAATTTTAAGCCCATTGAACACACCTTTAAAGCTATTGGCAAAGGGCTCCTAAGAGAACCATCATATTGAACAATCATTATACATAAGCACACATTGGCTCATTGTGGCATTATAAACCATTTTCCCAGCAGCAATCTCCAATTAATGGGAATTGGTGGATAATTACTATGGTGGATAATTGTCATTTACACATGCTTAGTCTGTTTAGACAGGTACAAGGGGGACTATTCAAGAGGTGTTAAAACAGGTTTACTAGATAGTGAAATCCCTGTTTCCAAAGCATACCTTTTGCAAGCAATGCAGTTGGAGTAATTATTACACCATGAACTTGCAGATTACTTTTAAAAGATATTTGTTAATGTCAGCCTTATAATCAGAGTGAGTTGTCTCCCATTTTCCAGTAAAACCCAGCAGATGCTGCTGGGGAAAAAATCATTAAGTTCTCCAAAACATTTCTATTTAAATGTTGATGTAATATTCTAAGGAAATGGTACAGAACCTAGCTTCTCCAATGTAGTTATTTTAGCTATTTAAGATAAAAAAAGAGCTTAAATTCTGGTGAAATAATAAAATGTTGGAAATGATAGATGTGGGCTTGTCAACATCAGGAGAGGGGTCTTCCAGGGTGACTCATTATCAGTCTTATTATTTGTTATTGCTTCGATCCACTTTCAGTGATTTTGAAGAAAACAAATCTTGGCTACCAAACAGTAGAAAATATTAAAAAAACCAACCCTCACATACATTCAGATCGATGATCTGAACCTTTATGGAAAATTAGTATTTGTCACTGACAAATACTGTAAGAATTTTTAATATAGATATAGCAATGGAGTTTGGCCTACAGAAATATGCTACAATAGCAATGAATAGGGGGTAGAATCACAAAAAAAGATTGGAATTGAAATTTCAAGTGGCCAAACCATCGGGAGCCGTCAGGATGAAGCCTACAAGTATCTGGACATTGTACAGTTTGATAACATTAAGCATGGAGTGGTTCAAAAATTCATTAGTAAAGACTACATCCAAAGAATGAGAAAATTACTAATAGCAATAGTACTTAGACTTATATACCACTTCAGGGTGCTTTACAGCACTCTCTAAGCAGTTTACAGGGTCAGCATATTGCTCCCAACAACTAAAGACAACACTGAATGGTGGAAACACCATGAAAGCCATCAATACTTTGATTATACCTGTGATGCGATACATTGCTAGGATTATTAACTGGATACAAGTTGAATTGGACAGTTTAGACTAAAAAAGAAGAAAACGGATGACTATGCATTACATTCCCATAGTGATACTGATCACTGTCAATAATACTGATACAATTTACCTGCTCCACAGAAATGGAGAGAGAACTTTATTTCATGTCAAACAAATTGTCAAAAAAGTAAAGCATGTATTGGCTGATTATGTAAAGGGGAACCAAGAACAAGCATTGGTGCAAGTTAAACACTTACTGAATGTTTGGGACTTACTGAATGTATGATACACAAAATGTGAAAATTGAAATAATGTAATAAAAACAGCAACAGAATGCAGTCAAGGAAAAGATTATCTGATGAGTTTCTATAAAAAAAGAGGGAAAGAGGATAAAGATAAATTCTGACAGCTATTTACAAATGCAACATTAAAAAAAGAAACTGAGGGCTTGATTTTTGACTGCTCAAGAGCAAACAATATGAACTAATGCAGTTATGGCCCAAACTAAAAAATGATCAAATGATTACAAGGTAGGTTAGGCAAAGAAGCAAAAGAAACAGTAAATCATATACTCAGCTCATGCCAGATTACACAAACTGTTTAGGAACAATGACCTAAATCAGGACTTTTCAACCTTTTCACCCATTGTACCACTTTTGAGATATGGCAATATCCAAGTACCACCAGTTGCCTAGCAAGGTGTCAAAAACTTGATGACAAAAAAAGATGATGAAGTACAGGTAGTGATGAAGTATAGGTAGTCCTCAACTTACAACAGTTCACTTAGTGACTGTTCAAAGTTAAATGGCACTGAAAAAAGTGCCCCCCAAGCCACAGCCGAGCAAGAAACCTGTCTCCCGCCTGGCGGCACTCTTCCTCCTGTCCAAGGTTTTCATTGTTGTGAGCATTTCTGTTGAGGATTAGCAGCGGGGGTATGGTGGAGGGGTGTTTGGTTTTTATTCCTCCCGTCTGCTGGGTGGTTGCAGCAGGTTTTGGTCACTTCACATGACCCTGGGACATTGTGACCATCATAAATATGAATCAGTTGCCAAGCATCTGAATGTAAATCACAAAACCCTGGAGACGCTGCAACATTCCAGCTGATCAGTGCTTCTTCAGGGCTCAGCAGAAGCGTCAGGATAAGCGCTGAGCTCCAGGTGCAGCCTGGTGCTGATCCTGGCACTTCTGCTAAGCCCTGACAGCCCTGCAGCTCCAGCCCTCTCTCTCTCAGGCTTGTGCAGAGGTTCAGCTCATTCCCCTCCCCCACTACCACTTGTCTAAGATGGTCGCATACCACCTGCCAGGTGCCAATGTACCACAGGTGGTACCCGTACCACTGGTTGAAAAGCCTTGACCTAAATCAGTTGCCAAAATGATTCACTGGAATATCTGTAAAAATTATCATGTGTCAGTAATGAAAAAAATGATGGGAACAGATAAAATCTTGGCTCACAATACATCAGATTTAACTGCAATTGAAAAAAAGAAAGTATGGATAATAGTTGTGGCAGTACTAGGAAATAGTACAATATAAGACAGAGAATCGGAGAACATCACAAAGAATCAATATCTGATAATCAAAGCTGACAGATTAATCTGCTCATATTGGTCACAAAGAATATTAGCACACTAGGTGCCATACCAAAAAATATTAGATGGCACTTAGAAAATCTGTGCATTGACAAAATTTCTGTCCATTTGTTACAAAAAGGCCATACTTTTTGGATCAGCAGTGATACTATAGTATGACATCCTAAGTTCTTGAAAAGAATTTAATATGTATGAAGGCCAACACCAACTTAAGAACCGGCAGCTATGATTTCTCTGACAATTCTGAAATGACTGAAACTGGGATCATAGCAATGAAACCAGTAAGCATTAATAAGAATGTTTCAGTGCTGATGGGCTGTGTTGCTATTACTTCTTTTAAGTTATCATTTCTGTGGTTCATATCAGCCTTTTCCTCTATATTTGCAATTGTTGTTATCCGAGTTTGGTCTACTGTTCTACTATTGTTTTTTTGTGTCTTCCGTTTTCACAATTTTTCTGAATATTTTACAGTTCTGTATCCCTGAATATTTTATTTTTGCAATGAATCTTTATAGTCTACTAATTGTTATTCAGTGATATTTTAGTCTGGATAAATTCTTTTCAAATGTTCAAACATTCACTTTAAGTGTTACTGCTTTATTGGTTCTGATTTATAATACCAGTCCATAATGGTGAAATTTTCAAATATATTTTTGTCTTATCTGTGGTTGTTGTTCTTTCAGTAATCCTACAGGAGTAGGTCCTGATTGCCCAATCATCACAGGATGTAAATTGTTCCAAGTAAAGCTGCCTTTACTTGGAACAGTAATTGACCAGTAGTAATTTTGTCAATGCCAATGGTGTTCACATGTTACTCTAATTGTTTGTGGATTGCAACAAACACGTCTATCACTACTGTTAGTACCTTTGCTTTCTTTTGCCATAATTGCTCTATTTGTAGGTCTTTGTGTTTTGTTTTCTTCTCTAATTCTTTCTCTTCTATTCTGCTGCCTCCAGGTATTGTCACACCCTCTAGCCAGACTTTTTTGTCTTTCTTATCAACAATTGTTAAGTCTGGGGTGTTATGTGGCAGATGCTTGTCTATTTAAATTTTAAAGTGCCAGGATATTGTGGCATCTTCATTTTTTATTGCTATGTCTATTTTGTGGTCCTCCCAATTTTTGCCTGCAGGCAAATAGTATTTCTTGCAAATATGCCAATGCACCATTTTTGATAGTTCGTCATGCTGTTGTTTGCATGTGCTCAATCAATCATTTTCTTGCAGCAGCTAACCAGGTGGTCTACTGTTTCTTTAGCTTCTTTGCAGAAATGGTGTTTGCTGACTGTTGCTATCTTCCCAATTCTAATTTTGGATGTTTTTGTTCTTAAGGCAACCACAATCCACCCCTCTGCCTTTCTTCAACTTTCCTGTTCTTAGCCATTGCCAGGAGTTGATGTTGTCTGATTGCCTGCTACCTTTTTTATGTACTAGCCATGTAATGTTTTGCCACTATTTCCTGTTTATTCTTCATTTGGCAGATGGCAAGCATGATGAGGTGAGAGTAAGAAAATGGTTTGCCATTGCTTTCTTCTGACATGTTGTTTAAATTCCCAGTCTCACCAATGGATCTTGGATTTCCTGGGAGTTCCCCACCCACCCATGATCTTACCATGGTTTTTGTTTTGTTTGTGATCAACCAAGAGCAGCTAGACGCTGCCATCTGCTGTGATGTGTGCTTATTTACTGATTTCTCATAAGTTATCATTAAAGACTCTTAAATAAGTATTTTAAAGCAGGTTTTAGTAGTTTTGAATGGCATTAAGTGCAAGGTTTTATAAACTGGATTTCTGCCCAGGTTTTAAAATACCATAGTCATGTTTTATTCAGTCTCTTTTCTCTGTATTTAGCTTTTCAGAGCAAAAATTGTACCATTCAAGTAGAAAGAAGAGGTAGAGGAAAATATGGACAGATTCCAGAGTTTGCAGAAGTATTATTCAAAGAGTAGTAGTGGCAGTAGCAGCACCAGTACCAGCACCAGCAGCAATGGGGGGGAGGGGGGATGTCTTCAACAGATTTTTGGGAGGGGCCACATAGTAGAAAGAGAAACATACCTGTTTTAAATCTTAACTATTAGACATGCAACATTCATAGCGAATCCAAAATTCACAGGAGAAAATATCCAAGTTCAAAATCCCAGAAGTTGGTCAACTAAAACTGAGCATGATCATTGGTGGATCTGTGCAGAGATTTTTTAAGGGGTGCTTTGTTTTGTTAAGGTTTTGATTGAAGCCTCCCCAAAGTAAAGCAACAGAATGAAATGACATCCTACTCGTCTTTGATTAACCTAACTTCTGCTTATATAGAAGCCACCATTAGTGAAGCCAGTCAAAGTGTATTAATAGTCCTCAACCTTACAGCTGTAACTGAGCCCAGAACTAGAACTGTAAGTCATTGCAGTTGAAAGCTGAGGCATCATATAGCTAGACATGATTTTTTTTAACTTTTTTGTTGTCGTTAGATGGAAAATCCATTTTCCCCAATGGGTCTGTGTCATAACTTTGAGGAGTCTGGTCTTAAGTGGGGGACTATCTGCATCACCCTTCCTTTTCTCTTTGTAGATATGGAGCAACATATCTCCACAAGGTAAATCACTTAAGTGGCTTATAGATAATTTGAATACTTAAAGTAGCTATATATTGCTGACCCCTGAAGATTCTTGTTAGCCTTGAACAGTAGTCCAGACAAGAAGCACAACCAGGAATACCAGCTCTATCTTTATTGTAATGTTACATTAACAGAATCTTGCAAGACTGAAAGTGCTTTCCCCTCCCCTCACTTTTATTCTCCCAAAAAGTAGAGTGGGTCCTCCATGAGATGACTTTAGTCTCCGCTCCTCCTTCAGAAACATATTTCATTTATCAGACCATTGTCTAAGCCAGTGATGGCGAACCTTTTAGAGACTGAGTGCCCAAACTGCAACCCAAAACCCATTTATGCATCGTCAAGTGCCTGGTGGGTGTGGCCCATTGGCTGCGTGTGGCCCATGGCTGGGTGTGGCCAATTGGGTGGGCATGGCCCATTGGGTGGGCATGACTGTGGTGGTAATGACAGACTGGGTGGGACTAAAAAGTTCAGTCAATCAATTCCAACTTTGCAAGATCTTTTTTTTTCCCGCGAGAATTTGAAATTCACAGATTGAAACTTTTTTTTTTTTGCACACGGCAGCGGAGGCCTAAAGTGAAAAGGTTTTATAAAACCCAGCTGAAGGCCTAGGACTGAGGCGATGGTGCACGTACCCACAGAGAGGGCTCTGAGTGCCGCCTCTGGCATTCGCCACCACTGGTCTAAGCTGTGATTCTTCTGCCCTCTCTTCTAAAGTCATTCCCACATACTATTACAAAGAGACAGCAAATGGATGGGTGGGTCCAATTGTATGGGCTATAGATGGTTTGGTCCTAGGAGGTCCATACAATCTCTAGTCCATACAACTGGACTATTGTATGGACTACGGAACTCCTTCATATACATGACATATAATGGAATATATCACCAAAGGTATTTTAAAGATGTCATTGTAATCACACTTGTTATCTCCCTTCTGACACGTTTACTACCAAGTATATGTGTATGCTATGTGTTTGTCTATCTGTCTGCATCTGCAAGTTCATCTATTAGCTATCTATTTGAATAATCACACTGTAAAGAAAAAAGTAGTCAGATAGTTACAATTTGCAAAAAGCCTGCTTTTAGCATCAACTAAGTACTAAACAGATGCTGTTGTGCCGTATAATGTACCCTTGCATTCTTGTCATGTTCTTGTTTTACAGTTTTGCATTTTAGCAGTTTTCTGTAGTTTTCATTTTGAATGTTTTATGGATTTATTGATTTATATTATTGTATCTCATACCAGACATATTTAAATAAAAAAGTAAATTAATTTTTGTTGTAAAGAAAGAAAAGACTGAATTATGACAGCTGTTGCTTGAACGGTACATTGTCTTGAACCTGGAAGAACTGGTTTTATTTTTTCTTCAGAAGTAAATAAGGTACATAATCAAACCTAATGTCAGAAAGGTAGCCTCCAATACCACTTCTACCTCCTCCTCCTTCTCCTCCTCCTTCTCCTCCTTCTCCTCCTCCTTCTCCTCCTCCTTCTCCTCCTTCTCCTCCTCCTTCTCCTCCTCCTCCTCCTCCTCCTCCCCCTCTTCCTCCTCCTCCTCCTCCTCCTCCTCTGCCACTTGAATGAAATGAAATAGTAATAGTAATAGTAGTAAAGTTGGAAGGGACCTTGGAGGTCATCTAGTCCAACCCCCTGCTCGGGCAGGAAACCCTACACCATTTCGGACAAATGGCTGTCCAGTCTCTTCTTAAAAACTTCCAGTGTTGGAGCATTTACTGCTTATGGAGGCAAGCTGTTCCACTGATTAATTGTTCTCACTGTCAGGAAGTTTCTCCTTAGTTCTAGGTTGCTTCTCTCCTTGATGAGTTTCCACCCGTTGCTTCTTGTACTGCCTTCAGGTGCTTTGGAAAATAGCTTAATTCACTCTTCTTTATGGCAGCCCCTGAGATATTGGAATACTGCTATCATGTCCCCCCTTGTCCTTCTCTTCGTTAAAATAGACATACCCAATTCTCGCAACCGTTCCTTATATGTTTTAGCCTCCAGTCCCCTAATCATCTTTGTTGCTCTTCTCTGTACTCTTTCTAGAGTCTCAACATCTTTTTTACATCGTGGTGACCAAAACTGGATGCAGTATTCCAAGTGTGGCCTTACCAAGACATTGAAGAGTGGTATTAATACTTCACGTGATCTTGATTCTATCCCTCTGTTAATGCAGCCTAGCACTGTGTTGGCCTTTTTGGCAGCTGCTTCCTGAATCTAAAGCAAGAATACTGTTATTGATGACATGGAAAGTTACCAGTAATGTGGAATGATATCAGTTATGTGGAATACTATGTTCTAATTTTCCCTGATATCTTTGCAGTCATGAACTATACTTGTAGAGAATAAGAAGATGATCTTGTATGCAAGAGACAAAGGTTAAAAGTAACAATGACAACAATTTATATGCTGCCCAATTTCCAGTGACTTTTATGTGCATAACAGACAGAAACTGTATGGAATAGGTTCAGACAGATAACCCTCTAATTTATAGGGGTGTAAGAAAGGGGAAGGGGTACAGCACAACCAGATTTGCAATACTATAATATTATATTCATTTTCAATAAAATTAGTTTAACCTTTCTGCTTGGGCCTATCTATCTAGGTATGTGTGCTGTCTCACTCATATACACACACATACACACTGGAGTGTACGTGTAAAGAATCTTTAATAAGGCTTCTGAGCCTGAATTGGTATTCCCCAGCAATTCCCTGTGCTGGCACCAGCTCAACCCCAATGAGTTCCACAGGCTATTCAAATGAAGCAAACATTAGTCCTCAGGGCAAAGGCAAGTCCAGTCCACTAGTCAAAAGCAAGTTCTCAAGGCAAAGGCAAGTTCCAAAACAAAGGCAAATCCACAGGCAAAAGGGAAGGGAAGGGAAGACAAGCAAAGGCAACATGAAACATGTTCCGAAATTCAAGGCAAAAACACACAGCAGGAAAACAAACAACATCGCCTTCATCTTTATGCTGTGCTAAATAGCCAGCTTCTGGTGCAGCCTATCAAGAAGTATGAGGCTTTCTCCTCGTAAATAATCTGACTGACCTTCTCTGACCCTGACTTTTCTCTGCCCTATCTGTTCTCAGATCAGGTGTTGAAGGCAGTTCCTCTTCCTCATCACTGACCGGCTGCAGCTGTATGCTTTCTCCACCTGATGCCCCAGGGCTGTCCTGCTGCAGCTGTGCTTCAACCAAATCCCTCTCAGCTGGTTCCTTGTCCAATTTCTCTCCCATCAATCACTTCCCATCACTTGGACTCACAGCCCCTGCCTCGGAGCCATCGACCAACTCTCCTCCAGACATGTCTGGGACTGGTTTATCCTACTCTGAGCTGACATCTGCAGAGGTATCTGGAAAATGTCATCACATTATGGAACAATGATATTTAGGAATAAAATGCATATGCAAAGCCAGTTGAACAGTGTCTCATATTTATATGGTGATTAGAAGGCTTCATGGATAGATTTTACATATCTCCTGTCACATTCGTTTGTAACTGTTTAAACTATTGAGGAATTAAATTTCCAATAGCTGAAAATCTTGGTGGGAGGGGGAAGGAATTTAGGCTTAAGGAATAAAGATAATATGCTGTAGTTTTCTATGACCCACTAAATGGACCATAAACATACTTTGTCTTCTGCAATTTGCATTATTCTAATATGTTCTTTTGCTTTTATACATGGTTGGTACCATTCTTCTTAAATGAGAAACTGACAGCTTAATTATGTTTGATTGATATGGTTATTTAGGGAGAGCTTCTACCAGAATGAACACCATTATATAAATATTTTTCTCAGTATTTAGTCAGTTCTTAAGAAGAGAATACAAAGGAAGTGCAATGCAAAGGAAAAAGATGACCATCTATGGGTTTCTTCCATACATTTCAATGGACTTTTGAGAGAATATGAATACATGAGACTCAATATGTAATCTAAAATATAGGCATTTCTAGAATATGAGAAGATGTAAAGTAGAAGGTGAGATGCTGGTGGGCATGAAAATTTTTTCGTCTGCCTGATTGCTGATGGAAATCTTTATCTTCAATAATCTGAAATGGGACCAACAGCACATAACAAAGTATTACCACATTCAAACTAAGATCACTATTAAGGTATGTCTATGGAGTTTCTCAGTCATCCAGGTCATAGTTGTCCCAAAGATGTTTTTTTCACGAATTAACTGGACTTTCTTCTTTTTCTTTGAAGATATTTCACTTCTCATCCAAGAAGCTTCTCCAGCTCTGACTAGATGGTAGGGAGTGGAAAGGCTTATAATGCTTGCAGACAGCTGGTCAATTGTATTCTTTTAGAGAGTCACACCATTCAAAGGGTGTTCATCCCAAAGTGCATAGCTAAATGTCTATGGAGATTCTCAGTCATCCAAGTATGGTTGTCCCAAAGGTGCTTTTTTCAGGAGGCAAATGGACTTTCTTGGTTTTCTTTGATGGCCCGAAATGGCCCCAACGACTCTCTAAAACAGTGATGGCAAACCTTTTAGAGACTGAGTGCCCAAACTGCAACCCAAAACCCACTTATACATCGTCGAGTGCCGGGTGGATTTGGCCCATTGGCTGCGTGTGGCCCATTGGCTGGGTGTGGCCAACTGGGTGAGCATGGCGCATTGGGTGGGCATGTCTGCGGTGCTAATGGCAGACTGGGTGGGACTAAAAAGTTCAGTCAATCAATTCCAACTTTGCAAGATCTTTTTTTTTCCATGAGAAGTTGAAATTGACAGATTGAAACTTTTTTTTTTTTTGCACACAGCAGTGGAGGCCTAAGATGAAAAGGTTTTATAAAACCCAGCTGAAGGCCTAGGACTGAGGTGACGGTGCAGGTGCCCACAGAGAGGGCTCTGAGTGCCGCCCCTGGCACCTGTGCCATAAGTTCGCCACCACTGCTCTAAAAGAATGCAAATGAGCAGCTGTCTGCAAACAATATAAATCCTTCCACTCCCCACCATCTAGTCAGAGTTGAAGAAGCTGGAAGTTTTTAAGAAAAGACTGGACAGCCATTTGTCCGAAATGGTGTAGGGTTTCCTGCCTGAGCAGGGGGTTGGACTCGATGACCTGCAAGGTCCCTTCCAACTTTATTATTATTATTATTATTATGGATCATTGCACAGTCAGCCAGATGTTCAGACTGGATTTGGCATTTTGTCTACCTATCGAGTCCTTACCAAGGACCTGGGATAGATAGATGTGGATGTTTGATAGTATTACAAATATCGTCGCAGGATGGAAGCAGTTCTTAGTAAGGCCGCCTTTTGCAATTGACTAATAGCGAATTTGTCAATGCCAATGGTGTTCAAGTGGTGCTCCAGTTGTTTTGGGATTGCACCCAAGGCACCTATTACTATTGGTACTACCCTTGCTTGCTTTTGCCACAGTCTTTCTATTTCTATTTGTAGGTCTTTGTATTTTGTTATCTTCTCCAGTTCTTTCTCTTCTATTCTGCTATCTCCAGGCACTGCCACGTCCAATATCCAGACTTTTTTGTCTTTCTTATCGACAATTGTTAAGTCTGGGGTGTTATGTTGCAGGTATTATTATTATTATTATTATTATTATTATTATTATTATTATTATTATTATTATTACAACAAGAAAGCCCAGTTACCCCCTGAAAAAGCATCTTTGGGACAACTAAGAAGGTATGTTTTGAAATTATACTTTACACATATTGAAAACAAAGTGTTTAAAATCCTCTTCCACATTTTGATACAAAATGTGCAAAACAAGTTGAGAGTTAAATTTGATTGTGCATCTACATACCATGTGTGGGAATAAAAGATCTACATAGCAATGTTGTTCCAATACATACAATAAAGATACTTCAGCTTTGTGGAAGACTTATGTAGAACTTCATGTATGACATAAACAACTGTTGTTTCACACAGTATTTCCCATTTCTTTACTGTCTTTTATTAACATCTTGTTAGGTCTTCTTTCTGTTCAGACCTTTAAGGAAGTGTAGGTATGCAGAGAAAATCTGGAAGCAGATACAAATCTTCATTAAGTCATCTCAGAATACAAATTGTTGACTCAGGACATCAGGCATGATTCAAAAGAATTAAATTCAGATTGCTTTATATCTGATATGGATACGACTTATTTAATAGATAGATTTATATAGCCACCTGATTTATCAAGCCCCATGAGACACACATAACTCTCAATGTCTAACAAGAAATACAAGAATCTTTAATACCTTGTAAAAAGCTAGGAAAGTTGGAGCTATCTGAATGTTGTGTGTGTGCGTATGTATGGGTGTTTGTGCACATACATGTCTCTATCTGTGTCTGTACTTGTGCACACTATATTGGACATAAGGCTGTACATAGTTATGTCCTCAATGTTAATGCAGGCCTGAAGATTTTGCAAACTGGGGCAGCTTGAGCACAATTGTAAAACCAATTCAGCAGAATTATACTGAACATTTTCCTGATATCAAGAACACATTTAATCCTCCCTAGTTAATTTAATATTCCATGGATAAAAATGTGCAGACCTGTTGCATCTGAAAGAGATAGGAGAGATTTTAATGAAATGTTGGGATGTTTTTTATTTTGTTTGTTTGTTGTTTTTGTTTTTTTGCTTTAAGGGAGTTGTTTTGCTTTTTTTTCTTGCCCAATTTATATGATTCAAACTGTCCCCCACCCTCCAACAAACCAAGCAGTTTTCAAGAAAAGAAAAATATCACATGGTTTGACCTTAACAGGTAACTAAATAATGTTCACTGACATAATGCCACAACTATTATACATCCTATGTATTCTTTTGCCTTTAATCCCAGTGACTAATAAGGGAACAGAATGCTAACCAAACAATGCATTCCAAGTAGCACATATAATTTACACCAGCTTGTTTGTTTTTATGTTTGGTTAGGATGCTTCAGAATAACTTAGGCAATAGAAATGTAATCAGTATTGACTACAGTTTAAAAGGGAAAGGCTACTTATGTATCTGAGCAACGATAAATAAGTATTAGTTAAACTAACTGCTTAAATTTTAAGTTGTTTCCAAATGAAGGCTTTTTATCACAGCAATTGTATGGAAAGCAAAATTGGATTCTTGTTCACTTTCTAACTCTTAACATTGTCTTAATTCCCCCAAAAAGCAAACCAAAAAAGAGATCAGTATGCAACTGAAATCAGAGATGTTCCTTTTTTGGATTAACGGGCAGACAGTTGCAAAAAAAAAAAAAAAATCTCATGGAATTTTGTTTGAATATACAGTGACAATGAAATGTTTATATGCAGAATGACAGACAGATTTAACACGACTCACAATGGAAGAATGGACAGTGAAGTTGATGAGTTGATGGAGATGGCAAAAATGTCAACTTTGATTTAAAAAAGACATTGATTAATTTTAAGCCTGGTTGGAAAACCCTTTGAACTTTTTTATGTGAAACAGAAAAAAAATGAAATTATGCCATATGGATTTGATGATTAGAAAAAAATTGGTAACCCAATAAATGAAAGTTATAGTGTAAATTTAGAGTAAGAATTTAATGTAAATTTATACCTGTATCTGCTATAAAAGAAAGTTGGAAGTCTTTCTTCTTTCTTTCTTTCTTTCTTTCTTTCTTTCTTTCTTTCTTTCTTTCTTTCTTTCTTTCTTTCTTTTGTACTTCTTTTTCTTTCTGCACTTTTGGCTTTGTTTTCCTTTTCATTGTTTCCTTTTCTTTTCCTTTTCCTTTAATTATTTGTGTTTGTATTAGTTTATTTCTTTGAAAAATCTAATGAAGTTATTTAAAAATAAAATTAAAAGAAATAGCAATAGCAATAGCAGTATCGGTATTAGCCTCAGAGCCTTTTTTTTTGTCATAGAATGCCCAGAACGGAGTCCCAGCACCTTTTTTGGATGGAACCTTATAGGATAGGCAAGGCAGGTTGTATGACATGTGTGAGTTCCGGCACCTTTTTTTTTTCAAAAAAAGCACTGATTAGCGTTATAACAAATATGAACAAATTGTTAATTTTCACTAAACACGTTTCTTCTATTATTATTCATTTATAGCTCAGCACAATGACAGGGGGAAAAAAGCACAGAAATACAAGAAAAGCAAGATTGAGGTGACAATTGACATTTCTCATAACTACTTGTTATTGTAGCCTCTCCTCCAAATCCCAAAATCTTCTATTGAACATTTTGTAATTTTTAGAAAGCCAATTGTTTTCACATATAAAGGTAGTTATAGCACTATAAATGTTGTATTGAACAATAGTGATACTATTTTGATACTTCAAAAATAATATTGATAGGATGCATTTTGATGTTCTAAAAACCCCTGGGTTTGACTTGAGGCAGGTATACAAAGGACTGAAATCTCATCCACTGCAGAGACTTTTTCAGGAAATAGAAGGCAGATTTCTATGCTGGAGTGCATCAGTTTCAGTTGCAGCCATGCCCCAAAGTGAGAGTGAGTGAGTGAGTGAGTGAGTGAGTGAGAGAGAGAGAGAGAGAGAGAGAGAGAGAGAAGATAATTGCAAAATAAGGGATTCTAAGTATGGGATGGAAGCTGTTTTGGATTCTTTAGATCAGCAAAACAATTTCTGTGAGTTGATACATACAATCCTCTTGCCCCTGAACAGATACAGGTAATCCTTGACTTATGACCCTGATTGAACCCAAAATTTCTGTTGCTAAGCAAGACGTTAAGTGAATTTTGCCTCATTTTATGATCTTTCTTGTGACGGTTCTTAAGGGAATCACTGCAGTTGTTAAGTTAGTAACATGGCTATTATGTGAATCTGACTTTGCTTGTCAGAAGGTTGCAAAAGCTGATCATATGACCCCCCCAAGACACTGCAACCATCCTAAACATGAACCACTTGCCAAGCACCCAAATTTGGATCACGGGACCATGGGGATGCTGCAATGGTCATATGTGTGGAAAACGGTCATACATCACTTTTTTTTCAGTGCCACTGTAACTTTGAATGGTCACTAAATGAACTGTTGTAAATTGAGGATTACCTGTACTGTCATTCTTTAATAATCCCCAACTCTCCGGGAAGTTAATCTCTTTCCATCTTTTCCTGCTATGTATCACAAGTTGCCCATTTTCACTTTTGTAGACCCAAGTGATACTGTCCAGTCTTGCTTTTGCACTTAATTTGATTATAGGCAAACATCTCCACTCCAGTTGGCTGCAGTAGAGTGTGAAAAGAATATCCCCTGCTCTCTGATCCTTAGTCAATTGTCTCTGCTTTTAGGACAATTTCTTTTTTCTTTCTTTTCTTACAAGTTCTCCCAGGAGAGTAATGAAAGGTTGACCTTTAAAAAAACAACAAATTCAGTGATGGAACAGTAATATTCTTTCCTCTTTTTTTTTTTTAAGTCAGACAAAATTGACACTTGAATTCTGCATTTTCCTGTCCTGGCCCAAACTGCAAGGAAAAAAAATAGCAAAAATGTGGTCCTTAGTTTTCCTAACTATAGCTTACGTATCATTGGCATTTTCAGCTATTGGAGTAGCTCATTATCATAGCACAGGTTCTTGATATATCTTCCTCCAGTTTGAAAACCATGCTCATTTTTCAGTCAGGCTGCCCTATATTTTCAGGTATATAGATTAAATAAATAAGGGGAGACTATAGTTTTCAACTACTCCTTCACCAACCTGGATTTAGGCCATTTTGCCATGCTCCCTCTTTACTGTGGCTTCCTGACCTGTGTATAGATTTTGTATTAGAACAGTGATCTATTCTGAGACATAAACATATCCCACAGCTTGACAAAACCAAAGGCCTTTTTCTAATCAGTTAAACACATATCGGGCATATTTTTGGATATTCTTTTACCTTCTCAATTATCCATCATGAATCAGCAGCAATATCTCTTATTCTTTGGCCTACTGAACAGCTGGCATCTCCTTTTCCATGAAAGGCTCTAATTGGCAATGGATTATCCTAAGCTTAATTGCTAGCATGTGATATTAAATTGTTATATACTCTAGTAAATCTCCTTTCTTTGCTACTAGGTTTGATTGACACCTTTCAGTCTGCTGGTTATTCTATCATTTTCCAGTGTTGCTGAGATAACTTGGCTAGAATGTTTACTGATTCTTATTTTGTTGCTTGCCATATTCCTCCAGATATTTCATCAATTTTGTAGAATTGCATTCAAGACCTCAAAGTGCTTCCTGGTGTTCTCCTTGAAAATGGTAAGTATACTAGCCACATCTTGTCTCTTATAATGAGTTCTTCCAAATCCTTCCACCAATAATGCAGTCTATTTTATTTCTATGTATTCCATCTAGTGATATCCATGTAGATAGGTTTCAATTGTTTGAAGACCATGTTAGCAATAAAAAAATCCTGCCAGGAACCGATAAGTCATTATCCTGTTTGAATTTAGTTTCCTAGTCATAGAGCTCAACTCTCTATTCAATATGGTTATAGACTGCAATTTCATTTAAATTTCAGTCACCATGAACAAAAGAGACTGCATGTAAATATGTCTTTTTCAACTGAGATGATCCCACATTAGAAAACAAAAACTATTCTCTAATGAGCAAGTCTGAAATTCACCACCAATTGCAAAATATAACATTGTTCAAAAAAACTGGATCCAAAAATCAGATGTTTGGAGAAATTGTACATAAAAAAAAATATGTTTAGGAAAAGAGTGTATTAAAAAGTTATACAGTAGAGTATTGTTATTGGATGGAAAAAAGTGCATATTAGGCATTAGAAATAGAAATAGAAAAATGCATGTATATTATATATGTATATTAATATATTACATTTATGTTTATTGATATATATTAGTACATTATAATTAGTACATTCATGTTACAGTAACTAATATATTAGTACAATATAAAAATAATATATTAAATATGAAAATGCATGTATATTAATTCAATACAAGAATTGAGGGACTTGCATTTTTAAAAAGAATGTATAGCAAAATTGGATTAAAACTGTAATGCAAGAAATTGAGATTGGCACTATTTTATGTGTCTCAAAAAAGCAGTAAAGCCTGTTTTGCCCTATAAAGCTTTGACATGCAGAAGATGATCTAATTTTAAGGTCATTCCTTTTTATCTTAATACAATGTACTGCGTTTTTACCAGAATTGAGCTTTATCATTGTTTAATTAGATTTACATATTACCTCTAATGAAGGAAGAACTGAGAAATGCATTACATAATTAAATAACAAATGTGTCATACATCCTTTCAATATAATTTTTTTGAACCTGTTTAAAAAGAAACAGTATTCAGTTCAATGAAACTTAGGTACATGTATAGGACTGCAACCATAAACTATGTATTTTTATAGTGTGGCATCATCAAAATTAAAAGATACTTTCAACGTACGTTAGTTGATGAACTCTCAGTTCACTGACATTAAAAAGTGTCACTCTGGTTTCTCCAAAATAATCAGATAGAAAGATTGACAGGTCTTGAAATATATTGAATTAAAATATATTATCTAATTCTAATGAATTTACATGCAAATTTTATATTTAAATAATAGTCCAGCACTGCTTTGAATAACTGTTTTTCCTTCTAAAATATAGCTTGTGCTTTTCACGAGGGGCGTGATTTTTAGTTTCTGTGAAAAGACTGGGATATCTTAAGGATTGTGTACATAAAGCCGCATTGAAACTGCTACATTTTATATTGTTTATTTGCATATGGTAGAGCTATCTGGAAGAAAAGGACCATCTTTCTAAGGTAGTCCAAGAAACTTATGCCAAAATCTTTCTCCATCTGATTGTAATATGGATATTTTTCCACAAGTGTTATAATGTGACATTGCACTAATGATTTACTCCACAGAGATAGTTCTCACCAAAGAAACTACATACAATGCTAACTGCCCCCCCCACACACACACTGATTCTAGTCAGAAAATAACAGTTGATATTTATGCATATTACATTTTCTCAGTAAGAAGCAGAAACATAAAAGACAGTAAACTGGCAGCTTTACTTGTAAACTTGAAATTAACTATTAGATGTGGAATGCTGTCATTCTATGTGCTGTATAAAAAGATATTGGTGCTAATTGAAACAATGCCTGGAAATTAGACTCAGTTCACCCTGGAAACTAAATTAAGGATTTTGGGCAACTTCTCATTGCAGCCTAATCTGCTTGTCTTCCAGCTGTTTCTTAAGTTACCTTTGTTAAATTTCAAGATTGTAGTGGATCCTGCTGATGCTCAGAATGGACTCCTGTTCTTTGCCCTTCTCATCCATGCAGGGAAGGCATATTTCATGGACTTTGTGTGCCTCAAACTATTAATGTGCACTGGACTACCAATTCCTGCCTTTTCCTTTTAAGGAAAGTTCCTACCTTGAAGTTTCCTTTTGTTGAAACATGGATTCTTTCAACCCTCCTTGCCATATTATTTCTCTTTACTCGGTGCAAGACCATTTTTGTTGTTCCCCCCTATTGTAGTTCTGATGCTAGAGTAATCAAATCTATAGGGAAGAGGTTCCTCTTTCATTTCTAAGTTCATCTGTAAATACTTTGTAGCAAGAAAGAACTGATAGCAATGTTCCTATGTTACAACTCAAAATATGTAAACCAAAGGAAGGGAAGGGAAGGGAAGCTTTGCAGTTCTATTGGCAGGAGATAGGAAAGCAAGGGGAGTTTGATTCACCAAGTCTGGATGCAAACTAAAAGCATGTCCTCTAGGACAGGGCTTTTCAACCTTTTCACCCATTGTACCACTTTTAGGATATGGCAGCATCTGAATACCACCAGTCGCCTAGCAAGGTGACAAAAACTTGATGACCCCCCCCCAAAAAAGGAAAAAAGTGATAATGTACAGGTAGTCCTCGACTTACAACAAGTTCACTTAGTGACTGTTCGAAGTTACAATGGCACTGAAAAAAGTGCCCCCCAAGCCACATCCAAGCAAGACACCTGCTGTGAGCATTTCTGTTGAGGATTGGCAGTGAGGGTGGGGTGGGTGGGGGTGTTTGCTTTTTATTCCTCCCGTCTGCTGGGTGGTTGCAGCAGGTTTTGGTCACTTCACATGACCCTGGGACACTGACTGTCATAAATATGAATCAGTTGCCAAGCATCTGAATGTAAATCACAAGACCCTGGAGATGCTGCAACATTCCAGCTGGTCGTCACTTCTTCTGGGCTCAGCAGAAGCACCAGGATCAGTGCCAAGCTCCAGCTGGAACCTGGTACTGATCCTGGTGCTTCCATTGAGCCCTGACAGCCCTGAAGAAGCACCAATCATCTGGAAAGCGGCACTGATCCTAGCGCTTCTGCTGAGCCCTGATAGCTCTGCAGCTCCAGCCATCTCTCACTCAGGCTTGTGCAGTGCTGCCATTGGTTCAGCTCATTCCCTGCTACCACTTTTCTAGGATGGTCGCGTACCACCTGCCAGGTGCCAATGTACCACAGGTGGTACCCATACCACTGGTTGAAAAGCCCTGCTCTAGGAATTATTAGGATTGAATGAAACCTGAGCTTTCAGGGTTGAGGGTAGTTCATTGATTTAATGGTTATTATTGTATCAACCATAATTTCATAGAAAGTAACTTATCAGAGAAGATAGCTGCTTAGTAAGCCAGAATGAAATGGCTGCCCAGGGCAGTGACCAGTCATGGAGGAGAAGGGGCAGACCAAACACAACAACTGTTATGGGTTAGGAAAGCACAAGGTTTGAATCAAAGCTGGAAAACACAGTCATAGAATGCATTTGCAGTGGTCTGAGAATGGAAAGACAATAGCTATGTCTGCACTTAGGAAGGAGTGAGTGGTCCTTGCTGACAGTGGACCAAGTAGAAAGTGTGCCTTTGATCTCCCATTCTTCAAAGAAATACCATGGCTTTTTCTTTGCAGCAAGCAAGGTCTACATATTTGACTTCAACTACCTGAGATAGAGAGGATAGTCTGAGACTTCACACTTGTCCTAGGAATTTTGGAAAGAAGTAAAGTAGGTTAATAAAATAAATAACTACTTTCTGAGTTACTAATTCCTTCTAACACATTCCAGGATTGTGCAGAACAATGTGATGCTCTATTGTGTTAATGTTCTTAATTATCATGGCTTTTATCTCCACTTTCCTTGTGAACATTTTGCAGAGTATCTTTCCATGATACAGAAATACATACATATAGAAATGTAGTGTAATTTTATATTGCATTATGTATAGTATAATATAATAATAATAATAATAATAATAATAATAATAATAATAATAATAATAATAAAGTTGGAAGGGACCTTGGAGGTCATCTAGTCCAACCCCCTGCTCGGGCAGGAAACCCTACACCATTTCGGACAAATGGCTGTCCACTCTCTTCTTGAAAACTTCCAGTGTTGGAGCATTTACTGCTTCTGGAGGCAAGCTGTTCCACTGATTAATTGTTCTCACTGTCAGGAAGTTTCTCCTTAGTTCTAGGTTGCTTCTCTCCTTGATTAGTTTCCACCCGTTGCTTCTTGTCCTGCCTTCAGGTGCTTTGGAAAATAGCTTAATTCCCTCTTCTTTATGGCAGCCCCTGAGATATTGGAATATGTACTTTCTCTGATAAGTACATTTGGTATGTGTACTTTATTATGCACATTCTAGAGTTTTGCAAACTGCATCACAAATTTCTTAAAAGTATAGACCTGCCATTCATATCCAACTGAGATAAATGGGCTTATGTGCAAACGGAACACATTTTTGCAAGATATTAAACCATGAAAGTCTTCTCCATCCTATTTGGAGGCACAGAGTAGTTGAGACCTACAATAATATTATGTTGCTCTGTGTAAACATATGGTTTACATAGCGGTTCTCAACCTATGGGTCGCGACCCCATTTGGGGTCGAACAACCATTTTACGGGGTCACCAAACAACGCGATCCGCCATTTTTTCCCCTCAGGGGGCGGCACCGCGCATGCACGGCGCGTCCATGTGACGAGGGTCGCCGTCACACAAAGGTTGAGAACCGCTGTCCTAAATTATGTTATATATGGAAAGACTTTTCTGTCACTCAGAGAAAATGTGATATGTATGTGCAGATCAAATTTGGAAACTGGTATTTTTGGAATATCTGCAGCATATTAATGTTAACAGATAGATAGATTGTAAAAGAAGTTTTATTGTAAAAGTCAGGAATTTCCTTGGCACACCATATATTTTTAAAACAAAAATGCTAATAAATATTTCTACTGGCAAAATTGTCAACCTGAAAATTAGTTCAAATCTTGAACTAATTTTCAGGTTGACAATTTTGCCAGTAGGAAAAATTCTGCCCCAGATAGAATCAGATCTAAAAGCCTGGCTTCTAGCTGGTTTATGAGTACTTCCAGAAAAAGCCCAGTCTCATTCTATTTATATTTATTACCTACAGTTCTCCTGTTCATGAAGAATCTAGAATCTTGTTATTTTAGTGCATCAGAAGTCTCAATAGGAAAGGTGAAGCATTAAGTAGGAAGCCTCTGACATGCTGAGAGAATAGCAGACTTGCCATTTCTTTGTTATATTTGATTCCCTAGAACAGAAGTGTGCAATCTTTTTATGCCTAGAGCAACAATTGGCACTTTTTTGTATAACGGAGGCAACTTTTAAAAAAGCGATTGACATTGGAACAAAAAAAATGGGAGGAACTGGAATAAAGACTAAAGCTGAATTTAATGAAATTGAAATTAAATTAGATCAACTAAATGTAGTCGTTATGATTATTAGCACATAAGTAGTATTTCTTACCTTCTGACCTATTAAAAAATATTTTGTAACACATTCTATCTAGAGGGACATTTTGGATTGAACTCAAGGTTTCAAGGAGCTTTTTTTTTTTTCAGTCCTCATCTCATTGCATGCTGTTTTGTAAGTTTGAATGAGAAAACTTAAACTCATTTTGTTAATGGCAGCAAACGAACAATAAGTGCTTTTGAGACCTACTAGAATTTAAGATATGTAATTCACCAAATTTCCCCACCTGAAGGTGCAGAATTGAAAAGACCTGCTTGTGAATTCTAGAGGTACAAGATGCTTTTGAGCATGCTAACATCCATTTAAGACTTAAGAAAGGGGGCCTCTTTATCATTAGCCAACATTACCTCTAATCAAAGTTTGAGACACATTTACATTCTGTATTTCTTGGTAATATTCAGAAAGAATATCCAATGTTTTTGAAAGAAACCCACTTTTGAGAGTCTTCAATGCATAAATTGATGACTCAAAGTGAGTTTTGCAGGTTTAAGCAAAAAAAAAACAAAAAAAAAACACAACCCCACAACAATCTAGGATTATGTGAAATGTTAGAATAGAAACAGTAGCATTATTTATAAGTTGTAATTTTAAATGATGAATCATACAGTTGCCTGTTAAAATGTCAGACCTACCCGACTGTATGCAAAATTAAACCTTATGAAAGAGGATTAATTCTCTGAGCAAGGACCAATTTTCAGATTTACAGAGGAGCTTATATTAAAACCATATTGATTTTTTGGGGGAAGTCCTGTGATAATGAAATACACTTATGATATAATATGGGTATTCTACCTCATATACCAGGTTCACAATTTATAGCTCTGTATTGTGTTAGAAACTATAGGAACAGCAGGAATCTACAATCAAATGTTGGGTAAATTATTTCCTTTCAATGACATTTTAGTATAGTTAGTTTTCCTTGGATTGTGTTCAAACATATTTGTAAAGTTTCTGCAAATTCTATAATTCTAGAATGCAGATGTTCAAAATGAGCACATTCCAACATATTTCCAGAGAACAAAGAAAGAACCATTACTATTCTTAGAAAAAAATAGAAAAAATGGATGATTACCTTCTTCAACTCCATTATTTTTTATTTTATTGATTTATTTATCAAATTTATACACTATCCATATCACTATCTGAGTGACTCTAGGTGGTTTACAGATTAAATAGAAGGTGGAAAATGTCTGTGTATTCATATGTGTGTTTGTGTGTGTTCTCCATATTGCATTTTATACATGAAATGGAGAAATGGATAGAATTTGCTGTTTATTGAGAAAAACCATTCTCCTTTTAGTTCAGTAGTTTTGACAGTGAGAGTCAGTGACTCTACAGGTTTCAAATAGAATTTTTATGGATCTACATATACTCAATCTCTAAATGCTAAACAATTGCAGAATTCAGATCGCAACTCAGTTCATAGCTAAATATTTCACCCTAATGTGTTTTAAAGAGTTGTTATAGGGATAACATACAGTATCTATCCAAACAAATGGACCATAGAACAATGTTCTTGGATATCCCTACAAGTTAGGAGGCTAACATTTTTAAATAAACAAAATAGTTCACCTTTCCATTTTTTTTTCTATTATGTAAACTTCACAATTCTTCTCTTTCTTGATTCTCCAATATAAGCAATTCATTGTAAATGCTTGTTTAGAGGTGCTTCGGACTCGGATATCACTGGAACCTTGATGGAAAGTGGGTTTAAATTTAAAGGATGAGGTTATGTAAGCAATTAAGGGTAACTTTTGTCAAAACCGAAAACCACCTCAAAAAAAATGAAGTTCAACTCAGCCCACTTTTCATCAAAAGGGTTATGTTTCTTAACTGGAAGTTCAAGGATTTTTTTTTAACTAAAAGATCTACAGTCTGATAAACTTTGAAAACTCTGCTTTAGAACTTATCTCTGCAACAGAAAGTACAATTAAGAAATGTAATAAACTATTTAAACTGCCTCTTATTAATCCTGCATCAAATAAGTTAGGAAGTTCACCATTAGTCATGATTATCAATGAACTAGCTACCATAGATTCTTCATAGCTATGGTAGAAATATAAATAGCTCATCTCTTAATTATTTACAATCATATGTAGTTTAATTTGTTTTTTAGTTCAAAATGTTAACTTTGTCTAGTATATTTGAATAACTATTATATGGGAGAAAATGCAATTTGCTTCTGTTTACTAGTCAAGCTAAAATATTCAAATAAATTATTTATTGGCAAATAATTCACTTCCAATTTACATTACATTGAATTTATTATGGAAATCAGTCACGGTTAAACCATAAATCCAAGATGAGGATGGTTGTCTTGTCCTGAAAGAGGAAAACTCCCTGGCATGTCTTCCTCATGGCAAAAAAATGTCCTTTGCTAATACTTAAAAAACAAGCCTTCTTCAGGCTTTCCTCCTCAAAAAAGGAAGATTGGGAAGTCTGGAGGGAGTGATGGGAAGTGGAGTTTACATGCACTCCGACTCATCATATATTTCACTCCATAGAGCAAAATGGCTCTATCATGAAAATGAAACATATGATTTCCTTATGGATTAAAAAAAAAGAGGTTGTGACTATTTCTATTCCTGGTTGTGACTATTTCTATTCCTGATGATCAGATCACATTTCAAAAGATTGTGCCAAGTTTGCCAAATCTCATTAAGTTTTGGAATTTTAGTCTAACCTCACAATTGATACAAAAGCTAAGAATGGCGCAAAGAGCCATGGAAAAATACATGTTTGTCATCACAAGACAAGATAGAAAGACCTGCACATGGTTAGAGAACAAACAACAATAAACAATATGATCAAGAGAGTAAAAGAACTGAAATGGAAATGGGCTGATCGCATAGCAAGAAGACCTGATGATAGGTGGACTAAGGCAATACAGATGGATCCCACTTGATAAAGAGTGTCCACAAAAGAGACAAGATGATCAACAACATCAGCAAGTATTGTGGATCCAATTGGGAAAAGAAAGCTCGGGAGCATGTTGGTTGGAAGCAAGTGGAAGAGACCACACACCTACGCTGTTTAAGCATCATACAGTGGATAGACAATGGCTAAAATGATGATGTTGATGATGGAGTTTAAGTTTTCATAATTTCTTTTTCATAAAAAGTCAACTGGGGGCTATGGAAGCCATAGAATGTATCAAGTTGCTGGTATCTATTTTAAATAAAGTCAGGACACTTAATGATCTGTGCAGGAAAGTATTCTGTAATGTAACTTTTTATTAAACAGTACCAGACAGGCATATGCCAAGATATATTTATAGAAAACTCTCTACAATATTATTATTATATTATTATTTTAATATTATTCACACTCTTCAAAAATGCAGTGGAGATTATTTGAATTTGGAGGGAACAATGAACATGGCAGAAAACAAAACTAATCAATTCAACCATTCTTGCCAGATGTAATGACTTTGGGACTAAGTTTATAAGTCATCAAATCTTCACAGAAGAAACAGCCTATTTTGCAATATAAAGAATATATTCAGCTGACCCAAACATTCCTAGGGAACCTTTCTCATATCTTCTTAATTAAGTTGTGCCTTCAATGATTGTGCTACAGGAAATGCAGAACTGATCCCCGATTAACTGACTCCTTCTTTGGGGCAGAACGGATGTGGCAATTTTTATACTTACTATTATCCATTTGGTGACTCTTGCGTGTTGCTGGGCTTCCCCAAAGGCTGTTCACAGGTTGCTTAGACTAGACTACAACCATTGCTCTCAGTGATTTAGAGACAGTATAAGAATTCCAAGCAACAATATGGCCAAACAGGGCAGGGTGCCACTCTCAACTGGTATTACCACCCCAAGCCAGCCATCTGACTTAGATCAAAAATATGAATGTAAAGACTAGCACAATCAGCATCATTTCTCTAATTTAAAAGAAAGTCTAATTTTAAAATATCATTTTTGCTGCAGAGGAAGGATTTTCCAATTGTGAAAACAGCTTACTTTTGCAACCCTGCAATCCATACTTACTTATAATGCTCCATATTGATAACATATTATATAAAGTAATATAGGGGCCCCCAATCTCCAGTTTGTGGACCAGCACTGGTCCACAACATGCCAGAAACAGGTCGTGCAAACAAGCAAAGTCCCATCCACAGGATGCAGGCATCACGCGAAACCACCACCCCCTCCAGTCCATGGAAAAGCCTCTCTCCATGGACCCAGTCCCTAGTGTCCAAAGGGGGCCACTGCAGTAATATATTACATGCTGATATGGCATATTCACTGTTATTTATTCTCTGTCTCATGCTATATTCACACACACTTATATAAAAGCACACTGATGGACACTAAATGCCCCCTCTTCTTTTTTTTAGAAATTTAGAGATTGTAACCTTAAATCATTGGACTATAGACACTTAATTTTTTCTTAAATTTTGCATCTCCTTAGACAAGGCAACCTTTAGCTAAAATCATTCATCACTTTTTTGAAAGAGGGTCCTACACAATGTAATAAAATGTATTCCTGAAGCTTGGATTGTTAATTAGCTACATATTTAGCAGAGTCCAGTTCTCAGGACTGACTCTTTTCTCCTTGACATACTTGTACTTTCAGAGTTGTTTTTCTTTCCCTTCTGATACATATACAAGCATTTTTCACAAAGGTTCTGGCTGCCTTTACTAAAAAGTACACCTTGGAACCATAAAAAGCAACAGATTTTTCTATTTGCAGATACGAATAATGGACATTTTATGATGCCTTATAACACTTGGCTCTTGCATTTATGCTGACACCAAGAAAGATTTCTTTGTCGTAAAAATACATTTTACAGATTTTTGTCGACATGGCTAGAAACAGAATTCTTTGTTATACATTTGTTTGATTTAATCATGAATTTTGATAATGATTACTCAGAACTTGATGTACTTACATGTCAAACCAGAAATGTATTTGGTAGTCTTTCTTGTGACTGAAGCTAGATATTTTTTTCTTGTGCACCCAATAATTCAACCAAAAGCAGAATTGAACTGAATATGAAGTGCTTCTGGTTGCCAAGCAGAAACTTGATTTTGCCTAACATTTGCTCTTCTCCATTTATGGGCAGCAATTGTTAGATTTCAAATTCACAGGTCCACAACTCAAGAGGATCCAAAGAACCAATTTCAGAAAGATGTTAGGAGAAGCAAAAAGCAGAACTGACATCAGTACTTGGAACCAGGCACAAGTGGTATTTCTAATGCTCATTATTATTATTATTTCCTTAAAATACACATTATTCTTAAATAACCTGATACTAATTCCCAAGTTAATATGTTGAGTACAAAATTGCAGGAGCAAATGCCTTGCTTTTTCTGTAGTTGTGATGGTGTTGTGATTGCTATTTGATATGTGAAACTGCATATCACAAAGTATCTTGTTTTCTAATTAAGGAAGACAAATACTTTGTTTGGTTTCTGCTTTATTTATTGCTCTAATCTACCAGGAGTTAGGTATGTAGCTGTAAAGCACAGAATATGGTGAAAAGGAAGGAAGGAAGGAAGGAAGGAAGGAAGGAAGGAAGGAAGGAAGGAAGGAAGGAAGGAAGGAAGGAAGGGAAAGAAAGAAAGAGAGAGAGAGAAAGAGAGAGAGAAAGAAAGAAAGAAAGAAAGAAAGAAAGAAAGAAAGAAAGAAAGAAAGAAAGAAAGAAAGAAAGAAAGAAAGAAAGATGATTGTGTTGGCTTTTGCAATTAGACCTACAAGCAAATTATAGCCCATAACCATGATGCTTCTAGTTCCATGACTGATGATGAAAATGTTCATTAGTTTGCTCTCAAACAAAGAAACAATATCAATAAGCATTGTTGTGCTTATTCGGAGGGCCCAAAATCTGACTACTTGGTGTTGCAGCTATTCCAATATTTTATTTTTCTCAAAGTTTTTGCTGCTGTATATTTTTTTTAAAAAATGTTTTATCTGCCAAAATTCAGGCTGTTAGGCTTCCAATAGATTTTATTGCCGCTTGGTGGATTAACAGCCGCTATTGTGTTGAAAATGCATTAATTTAACTTTTGCAGGCCATGTGACATTTATAATCATTGGGCAGAAAGTTTTTGTCATTTTAGTATTGGTGGCAAAAAAGCAATCTTATATTGCCATCCTCTTGCTTTGAAAAAAAAATAAATGAACAACTGGAATCTTTAAAAAAAAAAAAAGCCTTTCCCACTCAAATTTCCAGGTACAGATTTTTTTTACAGTACGTTCACTTAGATTAATATTTTCTCCTGTTAGTCTGCATGACTGAGTCCATTCTAATTGTTTTCAAACTGTCTTCATTTGTGTCTCATAAAAATAGGAAGATGTAGGCTGCTAACAAGTTGACAATATTATTGCCATATTTGGCATTGATATTAGCACACTTCTGTTGTGTGACAATTATTTTCCTTAGCATACCATATGGTAAAGAAAATGTTTTCATTCACCCACACATGATGAACATTTTCTTGCAAGACACATACAGCTTTTAGAAGTCAAAAGCGGAGCATTTCCCAACCTAGCAAGCATCAAAGGCTTCTTTTAAACTTTATGTAGGTAAGATCTAGTGTTCGCATTCCTCATGCTATGACAAGAGGAGCTGAAAAGACAGATGGGCAGCTGTGCTTTACTGGCAGAATTCCTAGAGCCTTATTACTGCTGTTTCAGTTTATTAACATCTTTTTAAAGTTGCTATCATAATGCAACCAGTAATACATTTTCAAGTCTCTCATCAATAGTCTATTTTTGAAGCCATCTCTCAGGTCATTCCACTCCATCATCAAGAAGACCAGTAACTCAATAACAATAAGGCAAATGGCATAAAGAAGTTCTTTATCACTACTGAATGTTATTATTATGACATCACCATTACCTGGATTTGTTGTGCTGCCTCTCCCTGGTATTATACTGTATGTCTAAATTCAGACATGGAACAGCTTCTTATTTGATTAGCTTGGAATGTTTTTTGTTGTGGATTCCACTACACAATGAACACTTTCTAAGAAAAGAAGAAATAGGGGACACATGATAGCAGTGTTCCAGTATCTGAGGGGCTGCCACAAGGCAGAGGGGGTCAGGTTGTTCACCAGAGCCCCAGAGGGAAGGATGAGGAACAACGGTTGGAAACTGATCAAGGAGAGAAGCAACCTGTAATTAAGGAGAAACTTCCTGACAGTGAGGACAATCAACCAGTGGAACAGCTTGCCCCCAGAAATTGTGGGTGCCCCATCGCTGGAAGTTTTTAAAAAGAGACTGGACAATCACCTGTCTGAGATGGTATAGGTCCTCCTGCTTGATCAGGGGGCTGGACTAGAAGACCTCCAAGGTCCCTTCCAGCTCTATTCTATTCAAACACTAGATGTAAATTGATACCTCACCATCAAGAGCAAATAATTTGGACATGACCAGAAATCATTTTAGTCTTTCATCATTTCTTACATCAGAGCACTTGAAGATAATCTAGTGGTTAAAGTACTAGGCTATAAACTAAGAGACCATGAGTTCTAGTCCTACCTTAACCATGGAAAACCAGCTGGATAACTTTGGGCCAGTCACTCTCTTTCAGCCCACCCACCGCAAAGGTTTATTGTTATGGGGAAAATAGGAGGAGGAAACAGTATGAAATATGTTCACTGCCTTGAGTTATTTATAAACAATAAGAAAAACAGGATAAAAAAATCAATCAATCAATAAAATTTACTCTCCAATGTGAGACACAGAGATGGCCTATGCCAGGTCTAAAATTCACTGCCTGAGATTAAATTGAAGGGAAGAATAGCTGCTTTTTGAAATAGGATACTCCTTTCCCCTTGCCAATGTCTTCCCCATATTTTCTCCCACTGAATGTTCCCTCTGGCATACTTTCCTAAAAGAAGCAACACTACTTATTATCCTGCACATGATAGTTGGATGGTGGGATGTTGTGAAATTGTCAGTGTACAGGGCTTGCCCCAGTCTTCTTCCTGTACAGTGCGCTATCCCAAACAGTAAGGTCCTTGGTACTCTGTGAGCTTCATTGTTTTCTTGCAGACATTTCATTACTGTACTGATGGTATTACCCAGTTTGGTAATGAAATATCTTCAAATATTCTCTTCTACTGGTACTCCAAAAATGTTTTGAATTTGCCTAATAATAGACCCTTCTCACTTATGTCAATGATAGAGACCTCAAGATGTAATCAGCAGATACACATATTGTTAAAATAGGAGTTCCCTGGCATGAAAGGGGAGATAAAAGGAGAAAAACTAGAGCCTAGAAAGGGGAAATCAAACACAACTACATGATTTAACCATATTAATATTAACAATGAAACTGTCCTCTGACTTCATATGAGCCCCAAATCTAGCATGGATAGAAGCTCTTTGAGGCAGTTCTAAGCTCACTTGAAATCTTTGTGATTAAAATCCACAGAACTTGAATTGTTTAGGAAATCACTATTTTAGCAAGAGCAGAATGGTGCATCAAAAAAGTTGACAGAAGGGATTTTCTTGCAGTGGTTATGAAATATCTTGGTGGAAGGGGAGAATTTGTATATCAATGAGTTTATGCTTCAAATGACAGGTCATCCCCATGGCAATATCACGGGTGATGAAAAGAATGGTTTCTGGTTTTTCAAATGTCTCTGTGTGGTGGTACTGCTTGTCTCCCCTCTATATTTCTTTATCGTTTTCTTCTTTCTCTTCATTTTGCAATATATTATATTCCAATTTTTCCTCCATTTTATATAAATACAGTTCATGTATATTAGTTTTTAATTTAGTTCTCTATCATACACACAGAGAGAATAAAAGAGTTGGAAGGGACCTTGGAAGTCTTCTAGTCCAACCCCCTGCTCAGGCAATACCTATAACATTTCAGACAAATGGTTGTTCAATCTCTTCTTAAAAAATTCCAGTGTTGGAGCATTCACAACTTCTGGAAGCAAATTGTTCCACTGATTAATTATTGTAACTGTCAGGACATTTCTCCTTAGTCGTCTAGGCTTCTTCTCTCCTTGATTAGTTTCCATCCATTGCTTCTTGTCCTGCCCTCAGGTACTTTGGAGAACAGCTTGACTCTTATCTTCTTTGTGGCAACAACTCCTTAGATACTGGAATACTGCTATCATATCACCCCTAGAAAAATCTCTTATTATGAGAAGCCTTCTCTTATTTGCACCGTGCAGTATATGTCTTTTGTGCCCAGTATTGCTCCTCTCCCAGTTCCAACTGGACCAGAGTGTGAATGTATTTTTAGCACCAACATTGCCACCAGAGTATCAAGAATGAGGACAGCAAAGATGACACTTAATCAGACTGTGCTGATGAAAGTTTGCTGACTTTGGAAATTCTTCAGAAGTGGTCTGAGTTAGAGGTTGCTATACTCAAAGAACAAATAGTCTAAACCCAAAGATATTATTTTTCCACACACACCTCATTTCATTCTAGTAAAAAGAAAACAAAAGATTAAAATACTATTGCTATATTATCAAGCAAAGAAATCTAGAAGGAGAAAGAATAAATGCCATGGTAAAGAATGAGAAAGCTGAGAAAATAGTGTAGTGTCTCCAGAATAACGTTTTCTCCAAATCTCCTTCAGCCAAGACAGTATCATTTTATGATAAGGTCCCAGATTAAATTTCTGGTATTCTCAGGCAAGACTCCAAAATGCAGAATAGATCCTGTCACTCAGCATAAACATTATTGAGAGAGGACTGAGATTCTGGCTTATTGTAATGTACAATTGTATAACTAAACAATATTTTTCTTGTTCCTGTGTCCATGTGTTTTTATGAAATTCTTTTTTTTACATTTGTTGCTGCATACATTTTACTGTAGAATACAGCTTTAGTTTTAATTGTTAAAAACAATGAGCTGAAAAAGGACCAGCTTATATTTTTCGAGAGCTATAGGAAATCCTCTTGGTTTTGTCAGTGATTTGAAAAAGTCCACTGTAAATGGTGCATATAGTCAATATCTGATTATGGGAAAGAGGGAAGGCACAAACTACCATTAGAGCAAATAAAATTAGCAAATGATTTTAGCAAATGTTTCGATCCTTCTATTTAATAACTAATCAGTTTGTGAAAAGGAAGCTGTCTACTATTCTCTGCAATAATTATTTTTTGAAGGATTCTTGAGATGTCAACTTGTTTAATGCCAAAGGTTGGTGGGGAAAAGAAAACAGCTGCTTTATGAGATTTCTTTTATTCCCCTTGTGGAAATCATGAGGATTGGTGTCACTATGCATATGCATACACATGCACAAACACATGCGCACATGCATGCACACACACACTCATACACACAAAGATTCTTGGCGATCCTTGGTCTCTGAGAAAACAGATGCAGATGAAAGAATGCTGTGTCCAGAATGTCAATGACCAACATAACTTCTGTTTATTCCTGAACTCTTTATTTCATTGATCTAAAAATAGCCCCAGAGCTGAGGAGTGGTATGGGGTATTCTGAACTTGAAAAGAAATGAAATAAAATAGTTCATATTTTATTGTTGCTGAAATTCAAATAAGTCAGTCTTCCTCAATTTGCTCAGAAGTGTTGGATTCCAGCTTTCCATATTATCCAGCCATAATGTATCTACGTATAGCTGCAAGGATCAAAATCAAGCAAGTCATAATATTTCCTGTGATGCTAAATGGAAGTGAAAGTTGGACTTTATAGAAGGATAGTAAAAGTATTGATACTTTTGAACTTTGATGTTGGAGAAGATTCCTAAGACTATAGAGGAGATCCAAGAAAGCAAACTGATGGATCATGGAATAAATTAACTCAGAGTTCTCACTTGAGGGACAAATGACCAGGCTCAAATTATGCTACTTTGGACACATTATGTAAAGACCCAGCTTGCTGGAAATGCTCTAATATGAAGAAAGAAGAAAAGAGAAGAAGAAGATAGTCAGCAGCAAGGTAGATGGACTCAGTTACAAAGGCGATGAGCACGCCATTGGGAGACATTAAAGAACAGGTTAGAGATAGTCTTGGAGAAAATCTACTAATGTGGTTGTTAGCAGTTGACAACAACTTGATGGCTATTAATCAATCAACATTATCTACCCAATATCAATGGTCATGGTAGGTAAGGATTTCTGATTGTTGAGCCCTAGGTTGAGGTAGTCCGAAATAAAGTTTGAGAAATTAAAGATACGCTATTAAGAAGGATATATTTTTCTGTGTATGTGTGTTTGTGTCTATGTATGTATGCATATGTACAGTATGTATAGATACATACTCATACATATTATACACATATACATATATATACATACAGTGGTACCTCGGTACACATCATTAATTGGTTCTAGGAGGCATGATGAGTACCAAAAACAATGAGTAACAAACAATTTTTTCCCATAAGGAATAATGTAGTGAGTCATAAGGCAGCCGACACTGACAAATTCTAGCTTGTGCGTTGAGTACCAAACAAAAGATGAGTACTGGGACAAAATGTGTTGAGTCAAATTCTATGAGTTTCAAAGCAGGTACCACTGTATGTATGTATGTATATGTATATGTGTATAATATGTATGAGTATTAATTATAATGCAACTCTATACATTTTTCCCTGGAATATATTCTCTAAAATAATGTAATGAGCTTTAATATTCTAGGTTTAATAAGAGAGGGGAAGAAGGGCTGAGCAAAGCTATTAATTTTGTTCTCTATATTTGTTTTCTGTACAAGTAAAGTCCATGTTTTATTTTATTCATTATATACTAATTATCATCCAGTACCACCAAAAAGTCACTCCACCAAAAAGTCTCTAGAAGGCTGTTTAAAATGAATGGCTGAAATTCAGCACTGAAGTCATGTGACACGAGCTCAGCCTTCTATTTTCAGAGGACATTTGCCCAAAATGCTATATGGATTTATTCATATATGTCACATATCCATATATTCCTTATGGATTAGCATATTTAATTATTATTTTCCTGATATGAATTATTGATTGTCCATAATATCATATGAAATTGCTTACAGAATTCATTATTGTCTAGAGAGCTTTGGCATCCACCGTGCAAGCTTAAAGGATATAACCAAGTAAGGAATATAAGAAATATATTAGGAAATGCTGCTGCTCATTTTAAAAATGCACACATTGTTTAGAGAGCACTCTTGTGATAACCTGAGGCATTGCAAGGCTGATAAAGAATCTAGAAGTAAGTACTCTAGAAACTGAAGTGTAAAAAAATAAACTACCAGGCATTTAAACCAAAAAGATTTTTTTTAAAAAAAATATTGAATGTTTAATAAAGTTATAGGTCTTTTGTTGTGGGGATTTGATCTCTTTAACTAGCTCACACTAAAATGAAGTACCAGGAAAATCTGGCATTCTGTATAAACACAAAAAGATTCTAATTATAATTCTACAAAATGTCTGTGTAAATCATCACTGATTGCAGTAAAATGTTGTTCCATTCTACATCATCATGTACTCTCTGCCAGTAGATTCAGCTCTTGTAATTATTTTAGGTATTACACCACCTAATATTAAATATTTCATACTAAAGACTTAAAAGCATTTAGGCTTTTTATTGTCTTAAGACTACCTCTTGATTCGTTGAAATTAAAAGGCATGATTGTCATCTGTTCCCTGTTCCTCCACTTGATTGCAACAGTGTGTATCTGCAAAAACTGTGCAGGATATTTTATTTCTCTTTCATAAACTTTCAGAGAGCTTTTGGCAGTAGGAAAGTCATATTGGAAAAAAGATAAAAATACGTTGTTGTTCTTTAGTGATTTTCTGTGTAAATGCACTGATGAACTGCATTTTTGTCCTGCAATCCTAAGAATTTTGTGACAGAAATCATCTACAATAGGGATGTCAAACTGCCGGCCCATGAGCCAGATGCGTCATGGCGAAACCGTGCCCACCCCATTGTTGGCAATGGAAAAAAAAGTTGTGATACATCGCGACACGTCACATGACGTTGCGAGTTTGACAACCCTGATCTACAATGTGGCCAATGCTCTGTGTTGTTTTGGGTGGATTTCTTCATATCTATTGAAGCTGAGTGGAAGTCTCCCATACTTCCATCTAGCTGCGAAGGTTGAGGATGCAAGGCTCAAACTCCATTTTGCAAAATCATTTTTAAATCTTCTTTCCTATGTCTTTTTTCTTTTGCCACAACTGTGGAAGCAGTCTCTGACTAAGCAAAAAATAAATGTATACAATGGTTTAATTCTTTCTTAATTTATCTGATTCTCTAATTCCATAGATGTATAAAAATGTGGCTTATTTATATAGAGCAGTGGTTCTCAATCTTTTTAATGCTGCAACCCCCAACTGATCATAAGTCGAGGACTACCCAACTTGTCGTAAGTCGAGGACATTCTGTGACCAGGAACGCCGCACATGCGCGGTGCCGCCCCCTGTGCTGGCCGAGGCGTAGCTGGCAAGCAGCAGAGATGGAGCAGGCCGATCACTGGCTGGGCCACCAGCTGGCCCAGCCCAAGGGAGGTATGGCACCCGCCGGGCCGCACGTGCGCCAGCAACCCTCCCTGCGCCTGCCGGCCTCCCACCTCCCACCCCGGCCCTCTTTTACTTACACTTTTAGTAGTTACTCAGCAGGGAGGGGTGGAAACTTCCAGACAACTCGCCTTCACTGCAGACAACTTGCAGCACTGTTTGCAGAATGGGACTTTTGGCAGGCTCAGCAGGGCAGAGACAGCCCGGACAATTCCTATTGGCTTTTGAAAGCCAATAGAATTAGACTCTATTCAAGAGAGTCTATTCTATTGGCTTTCAAAAGCCAATAGAATAAAAGGGAGTAGCACAGCTAAGAAAAAGGGGAAAAAATGGCGGACTGCGTTGTTTGGCGACCCCCATGAAATGGTCGTTCGACCCCAAATGGGGTCATGACCTACAGGTTGAGAACCGCTGATATAGAGGTAGTTCTTGACTTATGACTAGACCCTGACCATTTCAAGTTATGACAGTCCCCCCAAAAGGAACATATGACCCGGATTTGAAGTTCTCCCCCTGGTCACGATTGCATCTTGGGAGCTCAGCAACCAGCCTGCATTTAAAGCCATTTGCAGTGCTCCACGGTCACATTATTGTAATTTATGACATTTTTGTTGAAAACTAGAAATTTCTTCCATTTTTGTAAAAAAAAAAAATCCATAGTGAACAATGAGTTTGCCTAATGACCATGGCATTCATTTTGTGATAGCTGCAAAAAAGTAACAAAATTGGGTGTGGTCATGTGGTGATCCACTTAACACCCATAACAACTAGTAAGTACTTGGATATGATACTATCAAGAAACACCTGGGCTGTAAACTGGAAATTTGCAAAATGCCATTAATTAAATATTGACAAGAAAACTACATGAACGTGAGGTCGCTAAGAGTTGAAATGTAGGTGTGGGAAAGTTGACTTTGCATCCTTCTTACGTATAGAAAAGCAGCTCAAAGATGCAGTTTGATACTGCAAAACTGTACAAAGATATAAAGTTTAAAAAGTTTGTTCTTTCTCTTCTTATATATGGCCTACTCCAGACTGCATTGGATTTAAATAAATTAAGGGAATATACTATAATATAGGAAGAATATTTATTTATTTATTTTTATCTTCGAACTTGGCCCTTGGATTTTATTTTTTTAGCAACAAAGACAAGCTTTACAATACTGGATGATTTTGTTTTGTTTTGTTTTAAAGTGGAAGATATAAACTAGAGTACTTATCACTGGTAGGTTCAGTACTCTTCAGATATTCCAGAAATGCAAATGTTGCAGTCTGTCTAGCTCTCATATGCCTTAATCCACCATGTGCTGAAAGATAACAGTGTTATACCTGTTTAGTAGAAAATACCATCTTCTTTGGTATGGGTTTATACATATAACAATAAAATCCTTAGTGAGACAGTGATTATAAGTCCATCTTCCTCAGTAGAAGAGAGTCTTATGTACATCTATTTTAGCTGCCAAATAAAGCTGGGGAATCTGATATTATCTGTTACTGGCAGTATCAATAGATAAGCTTCATTAGTTGAACTGTTGATGCTCATGTTTTTCCATGAGATGGAACAGTAAGAATGAACATTTTTTTAAATATGGCCATCCCAGTCTGGGTGCATCTCGATTTTGCATAACTTAACAAAAAGCTATAGTGGTACCTTGGTACCACTAAATTTTTGAAACATTGATTTTGGTACTCAACATATTTTGACATGGAAATTTGGTCCTGGTACTCATCATTTGTTTGATACTCAATGCACAAGCTACAGCTCATTGGTGTTGACTGTCTGGTGACTCACTATATTATTTCTTATGGGAAATATTTGTTTGGTACTCATCATTTTTGATACTGATTGCACCTCCCAGAACCAATTAACAATGAGTTTGAGGTACCACTGTAATTTCTTATTGACATGTAAGAGAGGAGGGTTTATTCCCATCATAGACCAGCATGAGGCTCCACATGTAAAACAAAGGAGATTCTTACAAAAGTCTTCCTGCAATATCAGGAACTATTTTTAAAACTGATCATATCTCATTCTGATATGCATCCCATTATGCCTTCCCACAAACACAAAGGACAGCTTTCTGGGCAAAAATAAATAAATATCCAGGGCTTGATTTGCCAGTATGTTCTTCCCTTTGTGCTAGTAAGTACTTGGGTGGGTTTAGGTGTATATAAAAATGCAAGTTGCAAAGACAGCCCCATTCAGTCCTGAACCCGTTGTACATTCATGGGGAAGCATGAAAGCAGAACAAAACAGGAGTGGTGGCCCCATCGGAGTCAGCTAGTGGTCATGTGCATGTGTGTGCATTTGTGTGTGTGTTAACAGAGGAAATTTCATTTTTGAATGAATAAAAAGAACTTTAAAAAAAACCAACAAATCACAGGTTGTGCATGCCTGCCCTTCCTGAATCTGGTTACAATTAATGCCTTTAAATTGGCTGTTTTTTATTACCTTGGTAGTTCATTCTCTTTTGCTTCCCCTTCGAGGTTCGAATCCCATAAAGGGTGTGGCTAACTGAAGAGAGCAGAATGAGCTCGAAATGGCTATCTTAGTCTCCCAATTTAATTCTTTAATTCTTTGTCAGAAAAAGAAATTTGGATTTGTAATGTTTCGCAGATGCGACTTGAGCCTGCTTAACACCTCTAGTTGGGGGCTGCAAGGCAAAAGAGATTGTAAAAAGTAAAATTGCAGTGTAGCAGTTAAAAAATGTCAAGGTGTAATCAATTAGACATCTGTCTGAAAAACTTCCTATATATATATATATATATATATATATATATATATATATATATATATATATATATGTATGTATATATATATTATATACGCATATATATATACATATATATATATATATATATATATATATATACATATACATATATACACACACACACACACACACACACACACACACAGACACATATGCATACATACACAGAGAGATGTGTCTGTAAGTTTGTGTATGCATCTCTCTCTCTATCTCTCTCTCTCTCATACACACACATACACACAACACACGCGCGCACACACGCGCACACACAAACATTCTTCCCCCCTCCCCTCCGTTGGTTTCCCTCCCACCCCCCGGTTTTCCTCAGCTCCAGCACCACCAGCACCAGCCACCAGGACAAGTTGCTACGGAAACGGCTGCATGGCAACCGGCTCTGAGCCTGGGGTCCGTCTGCTGCCACTGCTGCCGCTGCTGCTTGCCGCCGCTGCCGCTTCTCTGGCTGGCTCATTCTCCCGCGCGCTTCCTTCCTCGCTAGATGGTGTGCGAGACACCCGAGACTAGACACGCTCCGGACGCGGCCAGCGAGAAGCTGAGCGAGCGAGAGAAAGCCAAGAGGCGGCAGCGGGAGCAAGAGAGCCGGAGAAGCGAAGAGGAGGACGTGCAGCTTGGCCAGGACAGAGGAAGGCGGCTGCTTTCTGCCTTCGCGTCTGCCCGCCTGTTTCGCCGGGGTCGACGCGGAACTAGAGCCGCGAGCCGGAGCGCAGCCTTCGCGAGGGCATGGACGTGATGCTCCTGGTCCAGGGCGCTTGTTGCTCCAACCAGTGGCTGGCCGCGGTGCTGCTCAGCCTCTGCTGCTTGTTGCCCTCCTGTCTCCCCGCCGGCCAAAGTGTAGACTTCCCCGGGACGGCTGTGGAGAACCTGGTGGTCCGGAAAGGGGACACGGCGGTGCTGAGGTAGGGCTCGCTTCAGCCTCCCATTCAGCGGGAAGCTTGGCCGGGTTATGTTTGGCGCGCTCCCTTCCTCTGCTTCTCTTCCCCCCCCCGCCCCGTCCCCAGGTCTCGGTTTTGGCGTTGCGTGGAAGCTCCACATGCACTGGCGCAGCTCATTCCCCTCCTCCCCGGGAAAGCTGAGGCGCTTTCTCTGCCTCCCAGATCTGCGCCATCGAAATGGGCCAAGCCGTTGGAGCCAGAGCCTTTGGCCGGCAAGAGAAGAGAGGGGAGGGGGTGCTTTCTTCTACTTTCAAACTAGTCCCCCTCCCCGTCGAAGGGGGGACAGTGGCTGTCGCTTGCCGCCCCATCCGCGAGCCCACTCCCTGCCTGTTCTCCAATCGCCTCCCCCTGCCTGTCCAGAGGGTGCAAAAGCGCTTCTCTGTGCCCCCCCTCTCTTTTAATAGTCTCCCTCCTTTCGGTGGTACTTTTAGCTCAACTTTGGAAGCATCTCCTTGTTGTGCTCGGTGGAATCGCCTGCTCTCTCTCTCTCTTTTTCCCCCACTGAGCAGACAGAGAAAGAGAGAGAGAGATGCTACTACGCAGTCAGCTCTTCCCCTGGAATGAGTTTGCAGCTTCTTCCTAAGGCATGTTTCTCCCACCCCTGGTAAGCTTTGAAAGCCGTAAGGGCTCATAGAAGAGCAGCTTGCCCCCCCTTCCACCCTCCCCCCGTCCATCTCCCCCCCTCCATTTGTAGCATGGCAAGCAAAGAGGCTGCAGTGCAGTGCCAGCCTTTTGTGCAACCCTTTCTTCTCTGGGGAGGCAAATGCTCTGCTGGTACCCAGAGTTCTGATCTGTGTGATGGGAAAGAACTGCCTTCTTCCCTCCCTCAGCTGAACGTCCCAACCGGATCCTTGCTGCATTAACACACAGCTAGTGCAGCAGGATCATGCATCCAGGCATGACGGTTTGGGAAGTGTATGTTTTGAGAGATTTGATTTCGGGATGGAACTCTAGTAATAAGGGTTAACCGGTGCAGAACATACTGGCTTAGCTACTGCTGTTTTTCCTCGGAGCAGATGTATGTGCTACATAATTGTATAACTGGGCTGTTCCAACCAGCTCTGAACTGAGCCTGCAGAATAGAGGAAACCCTCTTTTAGAGCTTTCCCCGGGAAGGTGATTTAAGAACTCGGGCTATCACTTATCTAAGAAATGCAGAATCCCTGATACTCAATTATTGAATGTTTTGAAACTATAGAAAATAGTAGAATAGGTACTTGTGGCAGAATCTGAAGGGTTCGTTTTTGTTTTTTTTTACTTAAGCGGCAGATGCTTGGAAAGGTTCTGATTTCCTTCTTAGAATGCTAAGTTTGTTGATGGAAGTTGGAATAGAAATGAGTGATGTTCAAATTACTTTCTGTGGGAGACCGCCTGATGCTTGCATGTAACAGGATCTGCAGTGCAACCTTCCTGTGCCTGTACAGAGTATTGCTCAGCAATAACAGTTTCTTGAGAAGCATACATGTGGCTTAACATCCTTGGCACAGAGCCAAAGACTTTTTACAGAGAGAGAGGGAGAGAAAAAAAACCCAGGCTAGACTGTTATGTGAATTGGGGTTTTTTGTTTAAATATTATTGGAAATCTGCCTATATTGAGCAATTGATTTCTTTTGAAGGGGCCTTTGAATTCTACATGGTAACAGAAGATTATTTACCAATAGTAGATCTATTTCCTCTATAATTTTAAAAAAACTGTTTTGAGTTCATTAAATCTTCAGGCTACCCACCCACCCAATCCTTTCACTATAAGTTTTAGCTGGCATATTTTCCATGTTTCTAAACCAGTCCTCCAGGGGCAAAAACAGGTTTTGTTATTATTTACGATATTAATAATATCAAGTGAAAAAAAAATTCTGTTCGTATCTTAAACATTCAGAGGTTGCCCTCTGCAGTACTTTGAGCAGAAGCAGCATGGTTATAAGATATTGCTTGTTTTGGGTGAAGCAGGTACATAAAGTAACTTGATCAGAAGCACCACTTTTGACATGGATTGCCCCCCCTCAACAAAAGTTAGAAGAATATAGAAGCTATTTCTTCATTGTTTCAAATTCTGAAATTGTCAGCCCATCCCTATTTATTTTCCAGGCTGTTTTCATCTGGCTGAGGCTGAGAACACATTCAGTGTCTATGCACTGCTGGCTGACACATTTTTCATCTGTGGTAATATGCTATAGTTACACTCCATGGTTTTAGAATACATTGGAATGTACTGTTCTTGGTTTCCTTTGCTACAGACAGAAAGTAAATGCAACCTGGGTCTCTTATTTACAGTACTTCCAATGTAAAGACCGCCACGGATCAGAGTTGATGAGCTGAATTTTCTGTTGAGGTTAGAACTCAGAAAAGTGCTAAGTGAAAATCCTTAAAAAGCCTTTCAATCCACTTCCATCCTCAAGAACTTTACATTTAAACTAAGCCACTGATCATGCCTTTGGATCGCTAGATTATGCTTCTGCCACTAAAACATATGTATTCCTTTAGTCCTGTTATGAAGCTAAATACATTATATAAATGCAGTTGGCACTTTAGGGTCAAGCAATCATTTTCATCTCATACTTTGGAGAGCATGAGTAACAGCTTTTGAAAGAAAAGATACCAGTGAGACTAGGATCCACTACACAATTTTCATTAAAAAAAAAAACACCCCCCCCCCAAGCAACTGAGTATAAATAGAAAAGGCAATATTAAAGCTGCTAGAAAGATTGGATGTTTCTTAAGAAATAGAATGTTTTGTACACTTATATTTTCTTTTGTATTTCTTGTGAAATAAGAGTTGACTTATGTGAGATCAATTTTGTGACAAAACTGGTTGTTAACTATCAGATACAGACTTACCAATGATTTCTTATACTTATGACAGGCTGGGACAGCTTAAATTAAAAATAATCCTTCAAACCTTCAAATTTACATTAATAACACCTTAAACTATCTCTTGCAAATATGAAGAGGGCAGAAGGAATGGATATTACAACTGTTTTTATAGATTTGTTATTTTATTCAGACAAATAGAACATATTTTATTTCAATTGTTCCATACCATTTTACATTAAATATATTTGGTTTGCAGAAAGAAAGGTAATAAGCAGAAGGGTATATTATGTCAATTCTTTTCAATATTTAGGTTCTATACATTAAAAAGAATTTAACTGATTATATAGCATGCATTCATATGCAGTTTTTTTTCTCTATTCAGGGTAAAATTGTATTAAATGGAAAGAGATGCTGTGCATACTCAACCAATTGGGATACCTCTAATTATAAACCTACACGTCTGCTAGTAACAAGTAATTAGGATCTTTTTGAAAATGCTGAATCTCTGAGTCATTCTTCTGGTGTTTTGAGTCAGCAGTTTGCTTGTTTAATAAAAAGATGGTTATGTTAAAGAGATACAGTACACTGGTGCTTTTAATTATTTTGTTACCTAATAGCAGAACTCTTACAGAACTTTTTAGGTGTGTCATATTGACATTTACATAAATGGTGGCAACAGAATTATGAGATATATATACAAGTGAACAAACTAACCCAACAACTTTACAGAATAAAATTTGGTGACATGGCATTTTATATTAGAAGTATAGATTGGAATCTTATTTTATTTTAGAGGTTAAGCTGCTTCCTAGCTTTTCATAAAGGCTTCAGCCCAGTTGAATAGGAAGCCCTACTGAACGGAGTGCAATGTGTTTCTGAATAAACATGTCAAGAATCACATAGCTTTGTTTCTGTAGGGCTGAATAGCAATCCAACACTTAATAGAACTGAATAGAATTGAAATAAATTCTAATTTACAAAGAAAGGAGTTGAGTAACCATAGATTTTCAGCAAAGCTTACCATTTTTAGGCAGAATTGCTCATTCTGATGAAGTTTAGTTATAGGCCTCCATGCTGAGAATTTGAAAAATTATAATGGCAACACATCCAGAGGCACCAGAAGAAAAAGCCTGTAATTCTATAAGTGATTCAACATGGTGGACTGGGAAATGGGTTCCTAGACATTCTTACTAAATGAGGGTTTCACTGAAAACCTGAATTGAATAACATTTTATTATAGGCTGATGAAATGTCAAAATCCTTTTTTAATATATATATATATATATATATATATATATATATATATATATATATATATATATATATATATATATATATATATATATATAGTTTAATAGTAAAAATGTAACCAGGCATGTGATGAACACATTACTATTTATATACTCTGGGTCATTCTAATTAAATTTATAGTGGGCACGTGTATTTTGCTTTCAACATTTTGACCCAGATTTTCTCTTCAAAGAAGCAATTAAAAGAGTGGTTGTAGTGGTGAAGGTACTGGCCTGAAAACCAAGAGACTGTAAGTTCTAGTTCCACTTTAGCTATGAAAGCCAGTTGGGTACTTTGGGTCAGACACTCTCTCTCAGCCTAGCCCTCCTCACAAAGTTGTTATGGGGAAAAGAGGAGGAGAAGGAGTATTCTGCCACCTTGAGTTATTTATAAAGTAATAAAGGCAAGATAAAAAATAATTAAATAAATAAAAGTTACATTACAATGTGCTTATTAATATATAATAATAAAGGTTTACATAAAAGAAGTAGATCACAAGTTTCACTTGGGTCTTTTTATTAAACAGTAATTTGGAGGACAGTCATAGCATAAGGCAGTGGTTCTCAACCTGTGGGTCGGGACCCCATTTGGGGATGAACGACCATTTCACGGGGGTCGCCAAACAACGCAGTCCGCCATTTTTCCCCCCTTTTCCTTAGCTGTGCTACTCCCTTTTATTCTATTGGCTTTTGAAAGCCAATAGAATAGACTCTCTTGAATAGAGTTTAATTATATTGGCTTTCAAAAGCCAATAGGAATTGTCCAGGCTGTCTCTGTCCTGCTGAGTCCACCAAAAGTCCCATTCTGCAAACGGTGCTGCACCAGTTGAGTAGTCCTCGACTTACGACCGGTTGAGTAGTCCTCGACTTACGACCGGTTGGGGGTCGCGGCATTAAAAAGGTTGAGAACCACTGGCATAAGGAGAAGTAGAGTTCTATGTTCAATGATCCTTCCATCACAATAAAACACAAGAAGAAGTGGAGAAGTTGGAAGAGTGAAGCTTGCTCTGTCTTAGGTTCTCCCTGTGGATTACAAACTAGATCTTCCTACTGCCAACATCAAGGTGGCATATGCATGGCCAACCAAGGATATGAATGCTAGGCTCTTTCTTGATCTTCATTTTGTATAAGTGTCATTGCATATAATTTAATGTAGACTCATTGTTGAACCTGTGAAATTGATAAAACAAATTCAGTTTACAATTTCTCTTACTGAATTTAATTAAATGAATTGAAAAACAAAAACAAAATCTGAAAATTATTGTCTCCAAGAAAACCTCATTATAGAAAGTAAGAAAAGGATTTATTCCCATATCAGCAGTGTTTCCATGTATATGTCTTTCCTTACTCCTCAACCAGACAATAGCTGCAATCTGTTGCTATAAAGAAATAAACTTGTTTCTTCTAGCCACCAGTTCACTCTATAATGGGATTAGAATCCACTGAATGAAACTCAATAATGGGATACATTACTGAACACAAGAAAATGCATTGCGCTTTGAGGATCTTCAATATATAGACTTATTCACTCTCTTCCATCATCATTGCAAATATTTTTCTTGTACGCATAAATTCACACAAAAAAATTGCATTGAACAGCAATGTAACTTTGTTCCCAAATCATTTAATTGCAATAGCAATAAAGTAAACTTAACTACCTTTGGAGTCTTTTCTAAAAGAAATCTTTATGTTACATCTTTTCTGATACTCTTTATACAAGTTATAGTTCCAATTAAGTATTGTCCAATTTTCTGGGAATTTTAGAAATGGAAGTGTAACACATTTGGAGACAATTGGTTTAGAAGGATTGTTCTAGTTTTATATTTTGTTTTACATTACTTTTTGAAATACTTTCCCCAGCTGTTGACTTTTCCTTACTGCCACTAATTAAAAGTAACAAGTCTAGAAACATAATGGATGCTGACTTTTTAATATTACTTTCATTTAAAGGAAGATATTTTGCATTTCCATCACCATAAGACTTGTAAGCTTCTGATGCAGGCATAAGTTGCACATATCCTTAAAAATGAAATTTGTAAAATTTGTTCAAATGAGCAAAATGTGAACCCATAAAGGCATGTATTTATAAAAATGATTTAATATCTGGAAGTGTCCCCAATTTAACATAATGGGTTGTCTAAGATAACCTAATAAGATTTTTCTTCTGGGCAAGGCTATGCTCAGAAGTAATGTTTACTAAACATTAGTCATATGGATTTTGAATGTTGGGTTTTTACTTCAGAGACTCTATATTTCACAGGTTTTTTCCCAAGTTGATTAGTTACAAAGTTGATTTTCTTCAACAAAATGAATGTAGAATGAATTATTTAAATACAATGGCACTGTTCATAATGAAATTAATTCTTAAAATTCTTAAAATGAATTCACAATTTTTGCTAATTGATATCATTTAATAAATTGTAGTAAATTATTGTTGAAGGATTAAGCAAAGCCTAATGGACTATATTTTAAGACTAGGAGAAAGTAAAGTTTCTTTTTATATGTTATTCTGGACATCACATTTGAAATAATCCTAAAAAACAGTAATATGTGTTTCCTTAGAATATTGTGGGATCTTTTTTCTTTCTAAAACCAATTTCCTTAACCTTTTGGTTAAAAGATTAACCATAAATTAAGGATAGTTTTGCCTGCTTTTCGTTGTATATTTTTGTATATACTATATGTGTATACCAAATATTTTAGATTACTTGCTATCTATTTTGATTAGCCCAACTGTGTACTTTTTTCTCATAAAGCTAGCAAATATAATTTGGAAATTCTGAATACCATTTTATTTTGAGGGGAGATTTATTTCTAACAATTTAAATTGAAAATGCTACTGTAGATAAAAATAAAAAATGTTCAGGAATTGATATTTCATCCTAAATAGATTATAAAGAGAATCGTACATGAATATACAAATATTTGGCACTCAGCGTCAAGAGCCCTTTTGTATGATATACTAACTGAAGATGATGTGGTGGTTAAGATGCTGGGTTAGTCAGCTAGAAAGCTGGCAGACCAGGTTTGAGAACCGAGTGCCACATGACGGGATGAGCTCCCACTCTCACTCCAGCTCCTGCCAATCTATCAGTTTGAAAGCATGCAAATACGAATAGATAAATAGTTGTGAAGGTAATAAGCGCTCCATGACATCATGCTGGCCTCATGACCGGGGGAATGTCTTCAGACAATACTAGCTCAGTGGCCTTGAAATGATGATTAGCATTGCCTGTATAGTCGGCAATGACTAGTGAAGAAAAATCCACAGGAACTTCTTTACTACTTGAAGAGGCTGCAGTGGAAGTTACTCAACTTGATTCATGTTTGTGAATGCAACATTTCTATTTATTTATTTATTTATTTATTTATTTATTTGCCATGGGTATGAGTTTAAAGTCAAGAAGCTATTTAGGGAAGTTATCTTCCTGTCAGATATTTGCCGATTAACGAATACATGCTTGGAAGTTGAACCTGTAGTTCTCTAATATACACTTCAGTTCATTGAATAAAACCCCAGTTTTTTAATATTATAATATGTTTCCTACAGTAACTATAAAAATTATTAAATGAAGAAATATGTTCTTTAGGATTACTGCAAACTCAACTGCATTTAAATAAAAGCAAATCATTTATAGATAGAAGACCCTAGTGAACTTTGGGTAATTCTGTCTTTAGAGAAGAGGTATAGCTCAATCAGAGTGGCTAGCGTATGTATTATAAACACACACATTCCCTCTTTCAATGAATTTAAACCTCTGAAGGTATTGAGGAGTACTTTGCAGTCCTGTAGACCTGCCACTCATTAATGTTGACACTATTAAGCTAGGAAGATTAATGGTCTTGTTCTCTTGAAACTTACCTGAGAAATTCTTGAATTTTTAAAGATACCAGTGATAAGCTATACCAGTGATAAGTTATACCAGTGAATCCACTCTTAATTATATTTATCTGTCTTCCAAACTAAACCTGAGCTTTTGACATTTACAGGTATGATAATTTCATGACAGTTCTGCTTTGTAGCTTACAATAATTTTGTGAATTAATAAAATTATCCTTGAGCTCCATCAATTAACAGAAAAATAAAATATTTGCTTTCACTTATTTCTAAATTAGTTACTCCTGTTAAATATTGTTGAATGTTGTTGAACATTTTCCTTTGTGAATAAATTTGGGGATTTGTGCACTAATTTCAATATGCTTCTTTGAAAGTAATTTATTTATATGGAAAATTTATATTGCCGCCTATTCACTCATGGTGACTCAAGGCAGGTTACAAGAAATAAAAACACAATATAAAATATAAAAATAATAAAAAAGTAAAAATAATAAAATAATAACCTCTCAAAATTTAATTAAATTATGAAGCACATTCATATATATAGTTTTGGGTTCACTTTTATGATGGCTACATAGATTAATTAGGCAGGGTAATGTTCTATAAGCTATCCTTTCTTTTGAATAAGATAAAATATTATTTCATTCAAATCCCTCATAGAAATATTCATATTTGGGTCCTGTTTATGACATTGTACTATAGGCTGAATGTTAAAAAGGAAGTTTTCTGTATTAGATGAACGAATGACCCAAATATGGCTCAGTTCATGTACTTGAGAAAGTTTTGCAAACCTGAAGTACCTTTGCAAACGTTCAGCTGACACTTTCATCTGCTGCTGAGATTAAGCTGGGTGCAGCCCTATAAATACATTGAAAATTGGCTATGTGTCTCTAAATTTTGTCTATTCCTTGCCCTCTTTTTCTGTCTTTCTGCTCAAAAACATGCATTGTTGAAATGGTTCCTGTATTTGGAAATAGCATTTTATATTTGAAAAAACAGAGGTGGTCAATCTAGTTCCTTACAGTTAGTTTTTGTCTATAACTCCCAGAGTCATGGTGGGTTCTGGTGTCTGACACTGATGGGAATTTAATTCCAAAACATCTGGATTGCCTACTCCTGCAGTAAACTAGAATAGGATGCAGCAGCATGGGTAGTTTTTGGGGTCCTAAGAATGGCCCCTATGACATCACTGCTCTGAGAACTGCACTGGTTACCAGTCTGCTTCAATTCAAGGTGTTGATGATCACCTTTAAAGTCCTTCATGGCATGGGTCTAGGTTAGTTGAGGGATAGTTTAATCCCACTGGGATTGGCCTGTACCACTCTTGCCAGCAGAGGGAGGCATGCTATGGGTCCTGTCAGTTCAAGTATTCCAGGTGCTGGAGTCAAGGACGAGGACCTTCTCTGATGGTGCTCCTGCCTCCTGGAACATCTTGCCCCCTCCCTCGATTTGAGGTTGGCCCCAACCCTCCTATCTTTTTGTAAGTACCCAAAGAGGTCGCTATGCCAGTTGACCTGGGGCCCCAATGGGGGAACAGTGGAGGTGCTGATGGAATAATAACAGATCCCACCTCCACCCCACTCCACCGCCATATTCCCCATGTGTCATTGGTTTTAAGGTTTGATCTTAACAATTTTGTTTTAACTGGGATGTGACTGTAAGCTTCCCAGAGTTACCCTATCGTAAGATGCATGGCCAATAAATAAATAACACTTTTATTAATGCAGTATAAATCAAAAGCTATGACATCCTGCTTTTGAGAAAGAAGTAATAATATAATTGTAGCTTAGCTGCATTATTGGGGCATTTGGGAATTTAGCCAAGGATTATCATGAAGAAAGGGCATTTTTGAAATTTCCAAAAGGAACATTTATCTCTCTTCTCTACTCTCTGTCCCTACCTTCTTTAGTCTTTCTATGTTCCAGTTAAAGAAAAGAGTAAGTTTGAGGAATGGGACTATTTGACTATTTCACTTTGGTTGTGAAAAACACACACACACACACACACACACACACACACACACACACACACACACACACACATATATATATATATATATATATATATATATATATATATATATATATATATATATATATATTGTCACAAGTAGTGTTTGTGTCAAGAAAATTACATTGGGTCCTAAACTGGATCTAGATGGAGGTAGTCCTTATGAATAAGGTGCTAAAGTATTTAAGTTATTTTTTTTGTTTTGCTTGAAGCTTTTTTTGTCTTATACCCCTGTTTCTTGTGTGTCTGGTACAGCATAAGCTGGTCTCCTTGCCAATACATTATCATCGGATAATGAATTCTATGCCTTTCTCTGATAACAGAAAATATCATAGATGGATAGATAGATAGATAGATAGATAGATAGATAGATAGATAGATAGATAGATAGATAGATACAGTAGATAGATTTGTGTGTGTGTGTGTTTTGCACAAACATAAGCATGTACATAAGAGGCAACTTGCTCCCTTTAAAGAAAAACTGGAGAAGTTTTTTTTTATTTGTTACCATAGAACAGCCTGTCACACCATCTGTTATCTAAACCATCATGCAAGCTGTTGAATGAATCTGTTTGTCACAAGGGTGATTTTATTTTTTTCCTGATCTGTGAGCTTTACAAAAAACAAGTTCTGGGTGTCCATTAGCAAACTTCTAGTTCACTTGTTGATAAATATGGAATGCTACATACAGATTTTACCTTCTCTTTATTTGTAATTGTTGACCAATGAATCTACAAGCTGGGCAGAACTGCTGCTCACTTTTCACCTGAAATCTCAGGTCTGGAAAAGAAAAAAATGGATTGCCACTTGTCTGAAATGGTATAGGGCAGGGATAGGCAACCTTGGCTCTTTTATGACTCGTGGACTTCAACTCCCAGAATTCCTGAGCCAGCCATGCTGGCTCAGGAATTCTGGGAGTTGAAGTCCACAAATCATAAAAGAGCCAAGGTTGCCTACTGCTGGTATAGGGTCTCTCGCTTGAACAGAGGGTTGGATTAGAAGATTTCCAAGGTCCCTTCCAACTCTATTCTGATTCTTAAAAATATTTGTGATGATAAATATTTTATATATCGATGTTTGTCCATTGATTTTCAATGAAGACCTTGACATCTTGTGGGTTGTGGGCCATCAACGATGTGTCCGTAGATGGATAATAAGACCGATGTTAGCACAGAATGTTCTGCCACATACTGAACACAGAAATGTAGACACTGTTGATTCAGCATTTGCAGCTCTGGCTTTGCGGAGTGCTCGCTTTTCTTGTGCCAAGATTGTCCTTCCGTGTTTATGTGTCTGGCAACCCTGGTACACCAAGGTGCGCCATGTCGGTCGATCATGCACCAGAAGTTTCCAAGAGATGGTGTTAATATCCAGGGACTTAAGAGAAGCTTTTAGCGTGTCTTTGTATCACTTCTTCTGTCCCCCATGTGATCGCTTTCCTTGAGACAGCTCACCATAGAAGAGCTGTTTAGGGATGCGATGATCTGGCATCCTTACAACATGGCCAACCCAGCACATCTGGGCTTTCATCAACAGAGTGTAAACTGACGATAGACCTGCTCTGGAGAGGACATCTGTGTCTGGTATCTTATCCTGCCACCAGATCCTTAGAATTCTATGGAGGCAAGTCATGTGGAAGTAGTTCAATTGCCTAACATGCCTCCTGTACACTGTCCAGATCTCACTAGCATATAATAGGGTAGTTAGCACTGCTGCCTGGTAAACTTTAAGCTTGGTAGCAAGACTTATTCCACGGCGGTCCCACACGTTAGTCCGCAGTCTGCCAAATGCAGAACTTGCCTTGGCAATTCTACAGTTGACCTCGATGTCAATTGTCACTGCACGGGAGAGGGTACTACCAAGATACATAAATTGGTCCACTACTTGCAGTTTTTGTCCCTTTACTGTGATGGTAGGCTCTTGATATTGGGCTTTTGGAGCTGGCTGGTACATCACTTCAGTTTTCTTCGTGTTGATGAAGAGGCCAAAGTTGTCACAAGCGGCCGCAAATTTGTCCATGCTGGCTTGCATTTCCTGCTCTGATCCTGCATTAAGGGCACAGTCATCAGCAAAGAGGAGATCTCGTAGCACAGTCTCCTTTACCTTGGTGACAGCCTGAAGTCTTCGCAGGTTGAACAATTTCCCATCGGTTCTATACCTCAGATTAACTCCCACTGAGCTGTTCTGAAAGGCGTCTGACAGCATGGCTGAGAACATCATGCTGAACAGGGTTGGTGCCAGCACGCAGCCTTGCTTAACGCTATTAGTAACGGGGAAGGCCTCTGAGGCTCCACCGTTACTCAGAACACGAGCTGCCATGCCATCATGGAAAAGTTCCATTTTATATAAAAGCAATGGACAAGCTATAATATGTATTTATTTTTAAAAAAGCACAATATTTTTAGGTTTTGTCCAATTATCATTTAGACTTATTGAAATACTGGAAAAAATATAGCTTTTATACATTTTGTACACCAGTTCTGCAATTTAAGATTTATGTTTTAATTTGTTTTATTAAATGAATCAACCTGTTAGAAATTGAACTGCAGAGCTGGATTGATTGCAGTTTAAATATTTGACCCCCTATTGAGTGGGTTTGCAAACTGCCTGCTTATTCCAACTTTATTCATTCTGCCTTCTTTTTTCATAATGTTTGGCAGATACAGAATATATTTTCCCCAGCTTTGTATCCAAAGCCATTGATACATTACCTTTCAAGGAGAAACCACAGTTATGTTTTTTCCCTGGCAATAAGAACCTCAGGTGACCCACAATTAATAGTGTTCACTTGAAATCAATGTATCTTTAAATATGGCTCTTCTCCAGATCTAATAAAAAAATAATATGGAACATTGAATAATCCACATTCCAACACTGATTTTCCCTCCCCTTCCCCAAAATATATTTACTTCTGATTACAATTTTTTGTTTCATCAAAAGAAATTACAGGTAGTCCTCGACGTATGTCCACAACTGAGCCCAAAATTTCTGCTGCTAAGCAAGACATTTGTTAAACAAGTTTTGCCCCATTTTACCTTTCTTGCCACAATTGTTAAGAGAATCGTTGCAGTTGTCAAATTAGTAGCACGGTTGTTAAGTGAATCTGGCTTCTCCATTGACTTTGCTTCTCAGACAATTGCAAAAGGTGATCACATGACCCCTGGACACTCAACTGTCATAAATATGAATCAGTCAGGCATCGGAGGTTTGAACACATGACTGCAATGATTGTAAATGTGAAAAACAGTCATAAATTACTTTTTTTATGCCATTGTAACTTCAAATTGTCACTAAACAAATTGTTGTAAGTTGAGGATGATCTTCAGCAGGATGGTTTGGAGAAAGCATAACTATGTTTGTAGCATAAGACTGGAAGAATATTTGCTAAATTGTTAATTCAAATCATTGTTTTAAAAATATTTCAGATTCACAGTCCATATTATATATCACAACCTACTTGTGATGCTTATAGGTAATCACATCATACATAAATACTATATTTAATTTCAGTTAACTAGCTTTATTCCTTCTGTCAATGAGCTAAGGTTTTTTACTTCTTTATGTCATTAATTTTCTAAGATAATCTCTCTCTGTTGGGGATTATTGCTTTAATACAATATTTACAATCTCAATACCAATAATTATAGTGAAATGAAGTCCTTTACCTACAATAAATTTAACCTCTTTAAGAAATATCAATTGAGCTACATATTGAGCTATTCTACATTTTCTGCCAACACAAGTGATTGAGTTACTTAAACATTGCAAAATATTTGGTTTCCTACTGCTTAATATGTAATTATGATTTTACTATTTTGAATAATGAAGAATGAAATAATATTAGGGAAATGGAAATCTAATAACAACATGTTTGCTTTTGGGACTGAATGTGGCTGTTCATTTAAAGTACCCTTTCTTAACCTTTAATTTTTCAATATAATGGTACTCAGTTCCCACAATTTCCCAACTTCTGTGACCAACATTCATGCTGTTTAGGAATTTTTTTAACAAAAGATTCATTATGTGAAAGGTAACAGTTTGGAGAAAGCTAACAACATGTGATGGAACTTACATTTCATATTTTGCTATAACTGAATGCCAGTCCTTTCTTATAACTTCTATAGATGAGTATTACTGATAATACTGATTTGCAAGTAGGTCCCTTTGTTTTAGTAGATGCTGATGTTGGTTGCTTAGTTACAGAAAGATCACTATTCCACCATTTTTAAATGCATTTATTTATATTAAAGTAATTGACAGAATAAACATTGTGCATATGTACATACAATTATGAAAATACTGTTTTGTTTTTCATGTTGTACAATTAGGATCACCTCTTTCAAAAGCTCACATTGCTTTCCTTTTACATTGAATTATTGACCATATTCTAGAGATGTCATAAAAGGTTCCCTAGAACCTTCAGGGATTTTGCTAATTATTGTTTCAGAGACATAGTGGACATCTAAGGACTTTAAATTCTTCTCTGGCTTAGATAAAAATTAACCAAAGATGGGAGTCTCTTGCATAGGCTGTTTTAAATGTGCTGAGAGCAATATTGTGATATATATATTCACAGTGATGGGATTCAACTGGTTCTCTGCTTCTGGAAGTCCATTCTGGGCCTGGGCAACAAAAATTAGCTACCGGTTCTGCCAAAGCGAACTGGCTGAATCCCACCATTACACATATACATAAACATACACATAGACACACATACCCATATATAGTAAACTTTTGCACCAAAGTAAGTTTAATTAGGAACTCTGTTTTTATGCTCATGTGGTGCTTTGAAGAAGAAACCGAGAATGGCAACAAAATACAAGGAACTGCTGGGACAACATGTCCTCTGGGAGGCATATTTTTGATCTTCCTAGCAAAAACAACATAAATTTAAAAAGCCAAGAGGTGGATTATTTTCAGAAGGAATTACTCAAGCCCTTTTTCTGAGTTATTCCTAGTTGTAATTTCAAGTTAACATATCACAATGATTGGGTCTGAACCTAGATCTCCATTAGCAGATTCCAACACAAAACTAAGACTGGTGAAAGGGTACCAGATTTACAGAAGAAAATCTTCATTTAGGCCTCCATTGACTTTAAGAAAAACAACACAGAAGAACAACCTAATGTAAAGAAATACCCAATGTTTCATATGATAACAAGCTCTCTTCAGGTTTTTTTATTCTAGATTTCTCACAAATGAACTATAAAATAGTACAATTATGTTGTGTTTCTTCCTTTTGGTTCTTGTCATCCTTATTTCATTTCATTTCATTTCAATTATAACTTCTATCATCCACTCTTGAAATTGGTCTTTGTAAATCTTTTCACTCAAATGAACAATTATAAAATTATACTCTGTAGAAATACTCACATTTTAAAGTTCTGCATGCCCCAATACATTTGAAGCATGCTTTGCTATTTGAAATTTATTAAAATAGCAAACAAAATGGATGACTTCATCCACTGATTAATATAATATAATTAGATAAGATTGAAAAGAGTAAGAGAAATAGGATTGCCTCATGAAAGAAGTATGAGAAATAATATAATAAATAATACAAAATGCTTCTCCATAAATTGTTGTTATTTATGCTTTTACTGAGAAATTTTATATCAAGTATTGTTTCTAAAAATAATTGAATATCATTAATGACCTTTTAAGACAGTGTTATTGAAAGGCTGCCATAATTTTAAGTAAAAATGTATATATTTATCAACATTTGGAAATGCAGGCATGTTTGTTAATATTTTTGTATCATTGCCACCTTTTGACTTAAAGAACCCATTACCTTTTCTTTTATTGGCAATTTTATGTGCTAATAAAATCCTCCCCTTTTTCCTTCTTCTATAGTGTCGCATTGTCAGTCAACATAATATTTACATGTCATACCTTATGCTGCATGAGATGAACATTTTGGACCCCGTCATAAGTAAGAATAAAACCAAAAGTGAAAACTCCAGGATGGATAGAGCAAATAACTGAAGAATTGGTTTCTTGCAAATATAGCTACATTATTCAAGATTAAGAGGTGGAAGGTATCCAACCATTCATTTATTATACAGCTAACTTCTGTCTTTGAACAAGAAGACAATGAATTATTTTTAGCATAAGAGCCAGTAAGAAGTAATGCCACATAGCATGGCAAAAATGAAGACTGAACTTATTATCTTTGTCGCTTGTTGCCAAGGTACAATGTCTGATGTCCAAATGTGCATCTGAGTATATCCTCCAGATGAGAATTTCTTTTAGCATTATTTCCAAATTGCATTTTATACATTTTTCCTATTTTGATTACCTCATGCTTTTGTTTGTTATGGGTGACTAATAAAACATATTGTTCAAAGACAATAATTTAATTATTTTGCAGGTTTAAAAAACAACAACAATGGCCCTGGAAAAGAGAAATTGTGATTGAAGAGGTAGTTGGAAGAGCAGTGCTAATCTTTTATTTTTAGCTTCAGGTTGCCCTTCTAGCCAGTTTTCATGAGTTTCATGAGTTTCATGATGAATTATTTATAGGAATTAAATTCATATACATTTAATAAATAAACATTTGGTAAAGGACTGAAGCTGAAATTTAGTGAGAGAATGTAAAGTTTGAGCATTCAAAATTTTAGGGCTAGCTCCCGTAGAATTAATTAATTAAATAAATTTATTTGCCGCCCATCTCTCCATGGGCTTTCAATAGTAAAATGTAAAATTACAAAACAAAATATTTAAATATAACAATAGTAAAAATAATGAAACAATAAGAAACAATGAAAGTATAACAATACAAATTAAAAGATGGAGGGGGAGGAAGCAGGATATGCAGTGGGGAGATGGGGTTTGCTATTAGTCTAATAGTCATCTTCAATGTGGTACTCTCCCATTGAGTCATTCTCCTTATGGCCTTTTGTATCATGCCATCTCCCATTAGAGCAGAGATCCCCAACCTCCCAGCATTTTGGGAGTTGAAATCCACAAGTCTTGAAGTTACCAAGGTTGGAGACCCCTGCATTATTACATGTTCACTTTGGAATGTCAGTGAATGGAAAGGGCAAGTCAGCTCTCCAAATCACTTCATCCAACTCCACCTAGAACTATCACTAAAGACAATGGCCAACATGGACAATATCTGTATACTTTTCAATGTAATGAATATACTAATAATTGTTTCACAATACGTATTGAAAAATATTAAATACATTAATATTTAATGTGTAAATTAGTTTGGTATGTTAATATAATGGTCTGCTCTTATAGTAATTCTGGGACATTTAGGCTGATAAACCAGGGTTAAGATCTTGGAAATAAAACAAAAATAGAAGCGGTTCTTATTAGTTTGTGAGTTTTCTGCATTTAATTTTCATTTTATAGGAAAATACATATCTATATGTATATGACTCCAATTAGGTTTGATCCTGGAAGTTTGCCCTACTATAGGGCTCTTTGTGAAAATATACAGAGCTGCTATTATTTTGGCAGATGAATGTGAGAAAAAAAAACCCCTGCAGAATGTTGCTTTAATTTTTATGCAACAAAGTTAATTATTTCCAAAAATCTACTGCATCTTTATAACAATTAGCATTTGTTTTAGTTCCCTTCCCATTTTTCTCAAATTAATGATAGATATAACATTAATCTTCTTTTATTTTTGGGGGGATTTTTTAAATGGAAACTTAAGCAATATTTTTAATTATAAACCCCATGTACCAGAACATATTGAGCGAAGTGGGTGTTTATATACGTCAAAGGAACAAGAAATACATGGCACAAACTAATAAGTTTCTAGCAACAATGTAAATAATTAATATTATGGATAAATGGTATTGTATGCTGAAGATAAGAAGTGGCCTTTCAATTCAGTGGTTCTAAAAGTGGGGGTGATTACTCTTAAGGGGGTAAGCTGGGCATATCCCAGGGGGAATGAAACAATTTGCAGCTTCAGGTTTGTGAGTTGAAGATCCAGTTTGGCAATGTGGTTGCCATGAAACTGGGTAAAAATTTCAGGTTCTTTTTTTTTTTTAGTGGGAGTAATGACATTATTTGTGATTAGGAAAAGGGTAATTGGGTGAAACAGTTTAAGAACTACTGCTTTAGTTCTGCTATCTCAGTATTATAGGTTAAGGCTTCATCTCTGTATTTTTAGTTCATTGTTAATTATCACTATGGCCCCGATTGCCAATGCAGTTATGATTCTGAAAGTGACCTATTAGTCCTTTTATGTGAATATAGTAACCATGTGAGATATTAACAGCATTTAGCAAAGGCCTTTATATAGTTATTACAGTACATGAAGAAAGTGCAAGTACCCATCTAATCATAACATATATTAATAAATACCGCATATATAATTAGACTTACAAATGCTAGATGGCTTTAATTGTTGCTTGGTTTCACAAGCAACATTTGTAATTTGGTGATCATATTCATAAGTGCAGGTAGATGATGTTGGAAATCCATAATCCTAAAAGGGGCTCTTTTAACTTCAATAAGTAAAAAAAAAAAAAAATACAACTATCCCTGGGTGACAGCATGATGCTGTGATGCACATAATATTGTGTTTTCGATCCTACCCACAGTTCATTAAGGGCAATGATGAATGCAAAACATGCCAAATATGTGCCATCAATTTAGTGCATTAGAATTTTCTGCTATGTGTTGGGTTCTTTGGTAGGCACATTAATGTGGACAATATTTTCTCAGATTAAAAAATGATTAAAATCACACTCTCTCTCAGCCCAACTCCACACACAATGTTGTTGTGGGAAAAATAGGAGGAGGAAAAAGTAATGGTATGTTTACTGCCTTGAGATGCATATGAAAAAAAAGTGGGATAAAAATATCTAAAAAATGTGGGAATAAATGGATGGCACTGTTTTAGATGTCAATCTAAATGTAATAATTGAACAACTGATTTGTTTTTTTTTTTTTTTTTTTACAAATAATCAGCATAGGGAGTGGAGCTTTGTTGAGCCAATTTTGAGTGGATCATTCTGCCTGAAAAAAATGCTCTGATAAAACATAGAGTTGATATTTTGGTTGAAGTTAGCTAATGGAGTAGTAATGCCATTGTGTCAGAGAAATACATAAGGCCAATGGACACTGCAATCTCTGTTCCCTTAACCTAATAAGCTTTGGGATAGCATGCCTCTGTGTTTGCTCCTCTAGTGCAGGAGCCAGACCAAATTAGGAGGATGAGAAGAGAATTAATTAGAGACAATGTAGGACAGTGGTGGCGAACCTATGGCACGGGTGCCAGAGGTGGCACTCAGAACCCTCTCTGTGGGCATGCACGACGTTGCCCCAGTCCTAGGCCTTCAGCTGGGTTTTATAAAACCATTTTGCTTTAGGCCTCTGCCGCTGTGTGCAAAAAAAAAAAAAAAAAAAAAGTTCAATCAGTCAATTTCAACTTCTTCCAGGAAAAAAAAGATGTTGCAAAGTTGGAATTGATTGATTGAACTTTTTAGTCCCACCCAGTCTGCCGTTACCATCGCAGCCATGCCCACCCAATGGGCCACATCCAGTCAATGGCCACACCACCCAGCACCCGACGATGTATAAGTGGGTTTTGAGTTGCAGTTTGGGCACTCTGTCTCTAAAAGGTTCGCCATCACTGATGTAGGATATGCAGTTGCCTAGCTCTGGCTATGTTATAAAGTTGGTTATGAGGTATCAGAATGGAGCAGTCTCAATCTGGAGGAACAAGTTGGATTGTATTTTATTTCCAAAAGCTACTGATTGCATCAGAACAGGGCTTTTGTAATATTTAACATTATATAGTTAAAGTATATAGAGTTTTATGACATAGTACATAGATTTTACTGTTTTTGTTTTGCTTTATGTTATACTATGCACTAGCAAAAATCCAAGCAAAAATATTCTGAGAGAGAGAGAGAGAGAGAGAGATTTATGAAATCTGCAGTCTGCAGACTGAAAAAAAATCTATGATTTGACTGTTTTGGTGCAGTGTCCAGTATATGTAGACATGTGGTCCTGGCAGAATCAACTGGAGCCTAGGGGACTGCTTTGAGTGGCAAATAATTAATTAATAATGTACTGCTCTGTTGAAACTATCTTTTCAGATCTTGAGACACATAATACACGATTGTGGTGAAAAGCAAAAATAATAAACAAAAGGTGTTTTACACTGACTTTCACTAACCAATGTTCGTGTTTCTGATTCTAACATACTTGGTGGAATAACCATATATTTTCTACCAGAGGATAAAATAACTGCTTGGATTTGTAGTTTGCATCTTCTTGATTCCAGCGAAGGGTTTCCATAATGATTTGGACATATGTGAAAGTTGTGCACACAGAGAGAAATGCACACATGTCCTACAAAGTGTTGTTTATCATACATTAATCAATTCAGAAGACCAACAGCCTGGGAAAATGTGGATTTGCTGTTATACTGGACATGTTGTTTTGATAACTGAATGATATATGTCCTTGCAAAATTCTTTAAGTAGTCAATAATGACTGCAGAGGGCATAACAGATTAGGTGGCAGCACATGCAAGCACCGCAAAGAAAAATGTGGGCATTCTGAATACCCACTCTTAAGCTTTACAGCTTATGTGATTGAGTTCAACCTATTTGTATTTCTTGTTCTGCTTCTTCCTTTATATCATCACAGAGTTCCCACTGCGTTAATAAGTTTTTGTATTGAAGGAACTTGCTGCGAAGTACAGAAAAGAATGAACAAAAGGGCCAATGAAGGAAAGAAGAAGGGAAATGCGATTCCTGAAGTATGTAATGCCATCAGTAGGATCTCAGCTGTAACCTTTGAGGATTTTGAGAGGCATATCACTGTTTTCTTTGGGGAAGGTAGGGAGGGGTTAGATTACATTTATATTGATTTTGTATGCCTCTTGGAATTCTAATAGGCTGTACAACAGTTACACAGCATTTATGCTTAACAGCTGGCTGTAAATTTTACACTTAGTTGAAAAACATCTTTAGCAATGTGTCACTTAGTTGGATATATGTTTATTGTCTGTACACTTGATCTAATTCCTACAATGTTTGACTATTATGGAATTCAGTGCAGAAATTTATTTTCTTTTTATCTATAACATTAAGCAACTTATCATACATAGGAATGATAACTGAAATGTCTGGTTCACCAAGTAGGGCATATACGTACTACTGGTTTGCTCTGTCTCAAGTACAGGCCATCAAAGGTTTCTGGAGGGCAGGGACAGGCAAACTCTATGTGACCTATGTTTTTCTGCTTTACATTGAAAGTAGTTATTTTATATCTTATATCAGTAAAAACACTGCTAATTGTCCAGCTACAGTTTACTTTCTTTTAGGCTAACCTTATTCTTTGAATGGCAACAAGAATGTCTTCTCACTTATGTCTGCAGCTACTTTTACTAATAGTCTAGTAATAAGGTGACCAACTTTTTTACAATGAAAAGGAGGACACAAATAAATTGAAGAAAAAATATTGTAAATAAAAGAAACATTTTATTCATTGCAACAATAATACAGAATACACTATAATATGATAAATGCATAATAAAAACATTTGTAACAATAACATTTTATATTGTAATTATGCTTACATGCTGCGCCCCCGCCCGCAGCTGCCCCGCCAGCACTGCTGCCCCGCCGTGTAGAGCAGGCCCTGCAGCTCCCAAAGCACCAGCTGCACCGGTTCCGGCCCCAGGGGGGCAGCCCGGCCATTGACACACCCCGCCTGCAGCTGCCCCACCAGCACCACCGCCCACCCTGCACAGCCCTGTGTAGAGCAGGCCCTGCGGCTCCCACAGCACGAGGGGGCAGCCGGCCACCGCTGCCCCTCACACCCCTGCCCGCAGCAGCCCTGCCGCCCCTGTCTCTGGCGCCTGCAGCCATTATTGCCCTAGCAGGGCTGAAGATCAAAAGAAAGTTACTGTGGCATCGCCGCTCCAGTCTCCTCCAGGTATCTTTGGGACTAACTAGTAGATGGTGTAGTTGGATAGCAGCAAGGGGTGCAAAGTTCCTGCCAATTCGCCTTCGCTACAGACAACTTACATGTGCAAAGTTTGCCGGCCGGGTGTTTTGGCGTGCTCAGCAGCTTTTGAAAGCCAATAGGGGGAGTAGCACAGCTCATGCAAAAGTTGAAAAAAAAACCATCAAAAAAAGGTGCCGGAATGCCATTCTGAGCATTCTATGAGGAAAAAAAAAAGCCCTGCAGATTAGTCTTCAAGGACATGTAGGAGGACACTTTTCTAGGGAGGACAGAATTCACAAAAGGAGGACTGTCCTCCCTAAAGGAGGACAGTTGGTCACCTTAGTAGTAACAACACCGTGTGACTGTTCATTTGAAACCAAACAGTATATTTGTTATATTACTATTTTTCTTTTCCTCAGCTACCACCTTCCTCCCTCTCTCTCTTTCTCTTTTTTTCTCTAATAAGTTATGGGTATTCAGCTGAAATACTTCAAGTGTCAGAGAGAACAAGAAAAGATTACAGCAGTGAAGCCTGTTATTAAAGTAGCAGGTACCTGTAATGTGTTTGTGACAGTCTGTTAAAATTAAAGCATAAATAATTATCTCAACCAAAATTCTGTATATTGTACAGGCATTTCAAATTCTTCCTCCCAGATTAATATTGTTATAAATAAATGGTTTACAATTCCAGTGAGTTAATGGGAAGACATAAATGTTGTAAAAATAAATATTATTAAAGATTGAAGTATATATTTAGGGGGATTGCTTTCATACCAGTGTTTCATACAGATTTATAAATATGTATATTATAAGGGGGGGAAATTAAATTTAAATTTTAAAACCCATTTTAAAAGCCTTCCAAAAGGCTAGCATAACATCAAGAGGAATGATGTTCCATTGGGCGGGAGCCATAGGAAAAAAGACATATCCTTTGGGTCCCATCAGATGGAATTCTTTAACAAATGGAACTCACAAATTTAAGGACTGTATAGATGTGATCAGGAGGAAGCAGTCCCTCAAATAGCCAGGTCCCATGCCATGAAGGAGCTAATTAAATTAAATGTAATAAGATAAAAATTAAAAATCAGTAAATATAAGAATAACTATGGATCCATTGTGCATGGAAGGTAGCAAAATCCCCTCTGTGCTATCACAAATGCAGCTGGCAGAGTGAAAATATTGATAATTATTATTTAATATACTTAATACTGGAATTTGCAGTGACCTAGCAGTTAAGCTGCTGGGCTTGTCGACTGGAAGGTTCGTAGTTTGAGACCTGAGTACAGTTTGACAAGCTGAGCTCTTATTCTTCCCCCAAATCCTGTCAACCTAGCAGTTTGAAAGCATGCAAATGAAAGTAGATAAACAGGTACCACTTTGGTGGAAGATAATGGCGTTCTGTGCTCCTTGGCATATAGTCATGCCGGTCACATGCCCACAAAAGTGTCTTAACACAATGCTGGCACTCTTGGCTAGGAAACGGAGATGAGCACTGTCCCCTAGAGTTGGACATGATTGGACGGCTGAAACTTTCACTTTTTTTTCCAATATATTTAATATATAAACTTTTTTTCAATATACTTTTTTTCAATATACTTAATACTCTATTTAAAAATCAAGCTACTTCCCCCCGACATACTTTTTCTGACCATGTTTGTAAAAAGTCTGAATCTTTGTTAAAAATAAATCTTTACTTCCATTTATTGAACACAACAAAGAAATAATTTAAAAAGAATAGCCATTTAATGCATAAATATTTGCTCTACGTTTCCCAGGGCAGCATGAAAAGCAACTGAGGTAGGCATCATTTGAAATGGTCTGTGCTGGTGTCTGAGTGAATGAGAGAGGGAAGGAAAGGGTGCTATAAAACACACTTGGAGCCACTCTTTTAAGGCTATGGCTGAAAGAATGACTGCATTGAAGAAAAATTGTGACAAAAATTGCACTTGTCAGATGGTTTCCTTGCTTCAGAGTTCTTTCCAAGATAAAATCCTAGTCAGATTCAAAAAATGAATGCCCTCAAGTTGTCTGATGCAGTCTTTCACTGTTGAAGAGTATTAGAAGCATAACCCAACTATCTTTCAGAATGGCTTGATTTGAGAAAACGACAAATTCCTTTCTACTTGATAAAAAGCTGGATATGGCTTTTTTATTTTTTTGCTGAAGGAAAAAAAAAATTTTTGATTTCCTTTTCTTTCATTAGGATGCCATGGCTTTTATTGGGCCCAGATTTATGCTAAGAAGACATTTGCCTAACTATTTTTGCTAAATTAATTTTATTCAAATACAAATCATACAAACATAATACATATAAGTCTAAATAAAAACAATATAAAATACAAATATTATAGTGTACCCACCCCTCTGGAGACCATTTTTATTACCTCTATTTCTTCTCATATAACAACTAACAATATACAATATATTTCAATTGTGCCTAAGTATGAATTGAGTGACTGCAGAAAGCTGTTGTGGTTATGGCTTATAGCTCAATTCTTTTTTTTAAAAAAAAGTCTTTATTAAAGTCTATATTAAAAAGTTTTTAGAGGCAGCATATTTTTGTAATTATGTCTATATGCAAACTGCTTATGCAGAATATTGAGTCACAAACACTATCTCTTTAGATCAGGGCTTTTCAACCAGTGGTACGGATACCACCTGGCAGGTGGTAGGCGACCATCCTAGAAAAGTGGTAGTGGGGGAGGGGAATGAGCTGAACCAGTGGCAGCACCGCACAAGCCTGAGAAGAGATGGCTGGAACTACAGGGCTGTCAGGGCTCAGTGGAAGCGCCAGGATCAGTGCCGCTTTCCAGCTGATTGCCGCTTTTTGGGGGCTGTCAGGGCTCAGTGGAAGCACCAGGATCAGTGCCAGGCTCCAGCTGGAGCTTGGTGCTGATCCTGGTGCTTCTGCTGAGCCCTGAAGAAGCACCAATCAGCTGGAAAGCAGCATTGATCCTGGCGCTTCTGCTGAGCCCAGAAGAAGCGCCGATCAGCTGGAATGTTGCAGCATCTCCAGGGTCTTGTGATTTACATTCAGATGCTTGGCAACTGATTCATATTTATGATGGTCACAGTGTCCCAGGGTCATGTGAAGTGACCAAAACCTGCTGCAACCACCCACCAGACAGGAATAAAAACCAAACACCCCCCACCCCACCTCCACTGCCAATCCTCAACAGAAATGCTCACAATGAAAACCTTGGACAGGAGGACAAGTGTCGCCGGTGGGCAGGCAGGTGTCTTGCTCAGCTGTGGCTTGGGGGCCATTTTTTTCAATGCCATTGTAACTTCGAATAGTCACTAAGTGAACTGTTGTAAGTCAAGGACTACCTGTACTTTATCACTTTTTTCCTTTTTTTTTTGGTCATCAAGTTTTTGACACCTTGCTAGGCGACTAGTGGTACTCGGATGTTGCCATATCCTAAAAGTGGTACAATGGGTGAAAAGGTTGAAAAGCCCTGTTTTAGATCAATCAATCCATGTGAAATTTTCTTTATTGGTATTTACAGGTGGTTGTTTTGGTGGCAGTAAAATCTTTCACTTAGATCAGGGGTGTCAAACTGCCGGCCTGCGGGCCAGATGCATCATCTGGAAGCTGCGCCCACCCCATTGCCGGCAATGGCAAAACTGGCCCAATACATTGCACAACATCACATGACGTCGCGAGTTTGACATGTCTGACTTAGATTAATTACAGTGTCAATTTGATCTAGTAGTTAAGGCACCAGGATAGTAACCAGGAAACTGTGAATTCTAGTCCTGTCTTAGCCATGAAAAACTGGCTGGATAACTTTGGGTCAGTCACTTTCCCTCAGCCCAATCCACCTCATTGGGTTGTTATTGTGAGAAAAATAGAAAGAAGAAGTACTGTATATGCCGGCGTATTAGGCGACCCGGCGTATAAGACGACCCCCGTCTTTATCGCCGAGCTGCATTCCTAGAACGTCATCTTATACCAGTATTTCCGGCGTATAAGTACCAGTATTTCCGGCGTATAAGACGACTCGGCGTATAAGACGACCCCCGTCTTTGGCGCCGAGTTTAGCGCTTCCAGAAGTTATCTTATACGCCAGCATATACGGTAGTATTTAGGTATGTTTACTATATTGAGTTATTTATAAAAAAATAAATGGTCCAATCAGTCAGAATAGAGCTGGAAGGGACCTTGGAGGTCTAGTCCAACCCTCTGCTCAAGCAGGAGACCTTATACCATTTCAGATAAGTGACTGTCCAGTCTCTTCTTAAAAACATATAATGATGAAGCAGCCACAATGTCTGAAGTCAAACTGTTCCACTGGTTAATTGTCCTCACTGATAGGAAGATTCTCCTTAATTCATAGTTGCTTCTCTTCTTAATTATTTTCTATCCATTGTGTCTTGTCTTGCCTTCTGGTGCTTTGGAAAATAAGTTGACCCCTTCTTCTTTGTGGCAGCCCCTCAAATACTGGAATACTGCTATCATGTCACTTCTAGTCCTTCTTTTTTCTATACTGGCCATACCCAATTTCTGCAACCATTCTTCACATGCTTTTTTATCCAGGCTCTTAATCATTTTCTTTGCACTTTTTTCGAAGTCTCAACATCTTTTTTACAATGTGGTGACCAAAACTGAATTTTAAAGGTGGTGATTATGCTTGTATATACATGAATTTGGGGGCACATATGAACCTTATTTTTTTAGTGTTGGTCTGTCTATCTGTCATCAATATACATATATAAAATTATACATCTCAGGAAGACCTGGTAGGGAGAAGTAAAATAATTGGACACTATTTTCCTGGAACAGAAAGGTGGGAGGGCAGAGGAATTTTTTCAAAGGGAGGACGTGGTAGCCTATATATCAGACTGAATAATTTGCAAAGTACTGCCACAGTGTCTCAGTCCAGACATGTTTTCTTGAAGTTTAGCCTTAAACTGCCATGAGAACAAAAGAGCAGCTTGAATGATAAATGTGTATACGACCTAAGTTTATAAGGGCTTTAGAATAGGAATTCTTCTTTTTTCAAAATTAACAATCAGTGTTATTTCTGTGCTTTGTTGATTTTCAACAGAGTTTTAAGCATTAATTAGTTCTTTTACTCTCCAAAAGTATTTCACACTTAAAATCCAGAATGAGTGTATATGTTAGCATGGAAGGGGAAAGCTTTCTTGTAATTTCACCTTTACAAGCAATCACAAGTGTAATTATGAAATGCAATTCATAATTACACTACTCCAGCAATGAACAATGAGCCTGATAATGTACTGTCAAGTCCAATTCTTTATTGGCATGTGAAAATATTGGTTTTTGAGCAAAAAATAAAGCAGGCTACCCTGTTTAGATTTCTTTTAAATAGTTTGCTGTGCCCATGCTTTTCTAATGCATAATTCAGTACAAAATGTGCAGTTCTAAGCCACATTTATACAACTGCAGTGGGAGTTTTGTGTAGTTCAGCATTGGCAGTCAAATAGAAAGTGTCTCTAATACTTGTATCTCTGCATAGTGATATCCTTTGGATTGGAATTATCCCTAGGCTTCCCCAAAGCAGGAAAGGATAAATTAAATCGCATGTGAATAAAAAGCTCCATATGCAGTATTTTTTTCTGTTCTGAAATAATGCTATCACATTAAATACTTAATGGGTTTTTACCTCCACTCTGTACAGATTTCAAAATGTTTAAAAGTTTAAATCTAACAAAATAAAATATGCATACACAAATATAAATACTGGTGAGTTGAAACTGCATATGAATAAAAATTATATTATGTAGCTCACTTCTACATTTTCTATTTTAAAAACTGCTGTGGTTTACAATTTCTATTAGGTCCAGTCAGAAGGGCCAATAACCAGATATTTTAAGAAATCTAGGACAAATGTCAGGAAAGATTCAGGATTAAGAAGGGATAAGCTAGGATTTCCCATATGGAAATTATTAGAATAATATTTCATATTATTCCACATGTTAGAATAATATCTAAAAGACAGTAGTTTTGAAGCTGCCATTTAAAAAACCCAATATATTAATGATTGTTCTTATAGTCATCAACAAATTTAAGCACAATACACTCATAAATATTGCAGAAATAAAAAAAACAGATTAAAAAGCAACCATGTAGGGTTGTACTGAGTAGTGAGTTAGAAAACTAGAATCAATGATACCATGTATAATATTGATGAATATTCAAAAGGGAAGAATTTTTATTATGCTATTGCATAATCACTTCACTCTTTTGATACCCTTGCCCCATGCAGCCCCTATCTTTGCTATCTATTGTTCCCTGTTGCTACTATTATATTGTCTGATTGGTTTTTTTTTTTTTTTTTTTACTTCTGAACTTCTCAGTCACAGGGAGTTGAGCAATGTATACATTTAAATAGTAGTAGTAGTAATAATATCAGTTGGTTAAAAAAGAAGAAAAAGGCATTAGAAGAATATCTGAAGGACAGTGAAGAAGATACATTGAGCTAGTATACCAGAAAGCTTACTTGAATACTAGAGACCAGACTGGCTTCCAAGAAAGACCAAATTAAAAATAGAAAAGATACATGGGAAGACAAAATCTTACATGGCAAGTACATTAAAAAAAATAGCAGGCAAAGCAGATAATAACAACACCTGGCAAAAGCTAAGAGGGGGATAGTTGAAGAAAGAGATAGAGGGGCTAATTCTGGCTGCATAAGGCTAGGCCTAAAGAACAAATGCACACAAAGCCAGAATTGAGAAGACAGCAACAGAAAGCAAGTGCCACCTCTGCAAAGAAGCTGATGAAACACAGAATCATCTGGTTATCTACAAACAGTGGCATGACAAAGTAGCAACAATGATGCATTGGAAGATCTGCAAGAAATACAATTTGCCTACAAACAAGAACTGGTGGACCATAAAATAGAGAAAGTCATAGAAAATGATGAACTAAAGTGCTCTGTGTCTTTAAAATTCAAACAAACAGGCACCTGGCACACAACACCACAGATATAACAATTGTTGACAAAATGTCTACATAGTGGATGTGGCAGTACCTGGAGAGAGCAAAATAGAAGAGAAAGAACTAGAGAAGGTAACAGAATATAGAGACCTGAAAATAGAAATAGAACAACTTAGGCAAACGAAAGCAAAGGAGTCAAAATAGTCATAGGCTCCTTGGGTGCAATCCCCAAACAACTTGAGCACTACCTGAACACCATGGCATTGACAAAGTCAGCATCCGTTAACTGCAAAAGGCAGCTACACTCGGAAAAGCTTACATCCTGTGGCAATAATTTTAATACTATCAAACATCCGCATCTGTTTATCCCAGATCTTTGGAAAGGACTTGATAGGTTGATAAAAATGCCAAATCTTGTCTAAATATCTGGCTGACTGCAATAAATCAATAATTGAAAATCACTATCAGCTAATTGCAAAAAGAACAGTTAATATCCTGTGAATACCTTTAACGCTATAAGACAACATCTGACCATCCCATATCCTTGGGAAGCACTCCATAAGTGAATAAAAATTCCAAGTCTAGTCTAAACATCTATGCAATCAATCATAATAATTAACTTTTAAATAATTACTCTATATTGTTGTATAGAAGGCTGGTAAGAGAATTAAAATGCTGATTTCATAATTCCTGAATTGAGGAGTAATGCTCTATAGATAAAACAGAATATCAGTGTGCCTGTAAAATAGATATGCCAGTGTCTCTCATATTTGGGGAGTTATGCTCTACCATTGTTATATGAATTTTGAGTGTAGTATAATAGCAGCTGTGCCAAATTTTGCAATATTCCTGGATATTTTAGATTGACTTTATTAAATCTAACCTACTACCATGCAGACCTTATACTTTTATCTCTATCATCCATAAAAATAATTTATAGAAAAGTATTTAAAATTATAATGCAAGAATGCTACTGTAGATTCAGAGGAATGTTTTTGTTCCTGTTTTATTTGTATGAGTAAACTGATCGCTTCCTTTGCATTCTCCTTCTTGCTTGTTTCTGGGTATGACAGTAACCAATTTGCTTTGTGATTTGTACTAGGCAAATTCTCTATTTTATCAGAATAGAGAAAATGCCTTGAGTTTTTGGAGAGGGGTTGTGTGGCTATGACACCTATTTTCAAAATTGTTTCCGCATATTTTCTGTTGTATGGAACTGCTAAAAGGCTTCTGCAGCAAAACATTTTTTAATGGTAAAAATATACTGTCATATGAAGCTACTTCTAAATAACCATGTAATAGAGGAATAAATCTTTATCTGAAAATTACTGGTGCAAATACACAAAATTAGAGCTGTAACATGTGGCAATATCGTTTATAACAGAATTTTGGTGGAGGAGATAGAATAGCAAGGAGATTGATACATTAAGTACTATATGAAAGGAAGAAAAATGTGATAAAGTTACTGTGTATGAGTTGGGTGGTTATATAAATAAATAAAATGGAAAAGATCTTTGGTGATTCCAGAATTTTACAGGGTACTAATTGGATTTTTGTTCTCCCTTTTATTTTTAGACATGATTTTGAGACTAGTTTTAAACTGTAACTAGATTACACAAGAGAATGTAGTATATATACCAAAAATAATTCCATAACAATTTAATCTGATGCATTGGGTTAATTGATGTAGGGCTTGATCTAATTTCAAGTAGGTTCAAGCCTCTGTTAAGGGAAATCTAAGTTCTGAATGTCTATAATATAAACCAATTATGCACTATGATTTGGTTGGGATCAATACTAGTAATATGTAACTGGAAATGCAAGAAGTTATCCACTAGATCTGATTACTATATTCCAAAAGTTGAAGGAAGCTGGGCTATCTTCACTAGGAAAAAATATTTAAATTTCCTCATGATACATCTGGCTGAGATTTAAATGGGTATTACATAATCTGAACATATTTTTTTTAATTTTGATTTGTTTCATATTTATTTTATTTTGTTTGCTATATACAGGTTTTCAGAGCAGTTTATAAAAAAATTAAAATTAAATAAAACAAGTAAAAGCATTAATTAAAGTATTTTAAAATAAAAAGATATATAAAAGTGTTCAGATAATACATTGTTCATACGTTATCCAAGCATTGGAGAAAAAGATGACTGACTAAATGCCATTCAAATAAGTAAATATTGCTATGTAGAATATTTAATTGGGATGCCTCCAGTTGTTTGAATATTTAGGATGGGGAATCAAACGAAGGAGAAAACTAAGATTTCTCTTTAGATTTTTAGGGCAGATCACAATGACACAGACTTTATTAGGAATTCTGCTTCCATGTTGTTTAATAATGGGAGAAAAGTAAATTAATGATGGGCTTCTTAAGGTTACAACAGACTTTCATGATCTTAAATCTGTTGAAACACTATTGTTTTAACTACTGAGTCTTTTTCACTTTTGAATCAAGTAAAATTTGCCAGTGTGGATTAATTTGTTTATTCATATCTTATACAAGCATCAGTTCCCATATGTCAGAGGGTAGGCAGCTTCTAAAGAAGAGTCTTTTCTGACAATGTAAGAGAATAAACTATAGCAAGCAAATACGGAAGCAACTCCTTTCTGCCATGGAAGCAATCTGTCCTTCCAGTGGAAAAGATGGTTCAATAATAACTCAGTATAAATATATTAAAATGAGCAGATTGTTTTTAATTGTTTTTAAAGTTCATTCAGAAGCATTCTCCATGGCCAGTTCCATAGCATCACAGAATAATCAGCTGTCTCCAGCAGCAGTTTTAATTGTCATGAAAGAGCAGCATATTGCTAGTTATTCCATGTGTTATTGTATTTTAGTAGTGGTAAATGATATTTGTTGTATTATATACTTGATGTGCCAAAACAACTTATCTGGCTTTCTTTCTCTTGAATGGGAAGATGCTATTTGCTGCTAAGCCTCGGCATTAAAGCCTGCTGAGTTTGCCTTGGTTATGTAAATATATGGTTTTTCATGGACATTACCATGGCCTAAACTTCAGCAAATGCAAAAGACAGAGTATGCTCACAATCAATAGGCTTATGAGAATCTTTTTCAATTTCATTTTATCAAGATAATAATTTTGAATAATTCCTGCAATTGAATTCCAGGAATAGGTATAAATGACAGGCGTTAACATTACATCAAGATATTAAAAACAAAAATACCACAGCTGTGTTGAAGAAAATACTTTGGAAGTGTCCATAAATATTCACATCCGTGCATAAGTGAAAAGTGAAGCTCAACCTCTGCAAGACCAAATCAGTTTTATAATATCATTTAGGAATGCTGAATAAATGCATGAATGGCTTCTACATAGACTCTTCCTCAAGCCTCAGGATCTGAAGGTCATGCCATTTATCATTATGAACCAGTTTTCCTCTTCTGAGATGGTTCATGATGCCATTATTATAATTTGCATACTCGACTACAATGATTATAAAATGATATTGGAATTTGAATATCATTTTACTTATATTTAAGAAAGTAGGCATATAACCAATAAGGGAAGGATTGTGTAATTATGCAATGTTTTCTAAAAATGCTGACTTTTTTCAAATCAATCTATCAAATAAGATTTAACTCCTATGCCCATTGCTGCACAGGTATCTTTTCTCCAGTCTTACCGCATAGTTGTCATCATCATTCAAATTTAATATATCTATCAGAGCCATTTGAATGTACATGCTTATTAATAATTAAGTGTGAAAGTGCTTAAGGCTATTATACCAAATCTCTGTAAAGTTTGCTGTGCTTCCTTATAAAGAAAATCACACTATTTCCACTTAAGTTCTAGCAGCCTGGATCTTAAGATTAAGGAATTTTTCTGAAGTCAAAAGTCACATATATTGTGAAAATTAGCTCTTCTCCTTGTCAAAAGAGTTTGCATGCTCTGTTGCTAGGAAGCTAGCCATACCAGAAAAATAGTTGAATATAATACTAGGAACACAGACATTTCCCTTACTCTAAGTTACAGTATTTGACCCTATATTCACTATCTGTCTGTATTTTTTTTAACTTTAACTAGAAAGGCCACTTTAGTTGAATCTGGGATCTTATGCAAAACATGAGCTTTGCAATTGATTTATTTATTTGTCTAGTTTCTGATTGTGACCTAAGCACTATATAAACTATTATAGATAACAGTAGCTTATTAGGGTTACCTGAAATTTATTACTTGATAAGATTAAAAGGAATTTCTCATAATGTTCCTTGTTATATCATCTTTATAGTTTGTCCTGTTCACTGTAGACTTCTTGATTTGCTTTGAGCAGTAGCTGGATTTAACAGCCTAGATTAAAAATAACCTTAACAGCCTAGATTAAAACAACTGTACTATATTGGTAAACTTTTGAAGTTCTGGATACTAAATGTAGTAATTATTACCACACATAGGCATTGTAGGCCTTGATAACTAGGAACCAGTGCTACCTTATCCTGATCAGTTTTATTCTTGCCAAATTGGGAATAGATTTCTCATAATAAGATTATTTTTAGCTATTAATTGCAATTTAACTTTTCAGACATAAATAATAATTTGTGTCTTTATAATGGCACAATAGATTTGTGCTAAAAATAGTTTGTGCTAAAAATGGTCCTGTGAGAAACTAGTATAAGATTATTGCAAAAAGAACATTTGATTTATATATTTTTAAAAATCTAACAAATGTAATATCACACAGATACTCTTTTCTGATTCTCATATATATATTTTTTAATTTGGTCTATTTCAGACTTAATTTTAAAGAGTTATTTTAAATGTTTTTTTACTGAGGAGCAAAATCAACTAAGCAAGCAATTGTTTTCAATTTATCCTACTAAAACTTTCATGAAGTTAGAAAATGGAATCAGAAAAAGTAGATACAATTAAATTTTAGCTTTTCTTTTCATCATGGTATTCTAAACTGATAAGGCCATTCTGTAGTCCATTATTTTATTTTATTTTATTAAAATCCCAGAGAAAGTGACATTGCTTGATAACAGGAAGTGAGAAAGTCAATCCTCTTTATAGAAATTACAGTTTAGGCAATAGGTTTTATTCATACTTTTGACATTTGAACTTTTTAATGCTATGATCTGCCCCTCATAGTCCAATCCAGAAACTATGCCTGATTTTTTAGCATTTTTCATATCTGAGAAACCAGCCAAAGGAAAAGGCAAATGCACAAGGCTGAACTGGCATTCATTTAATTTAATAGAATTAAGTCACAGAAAACATGAGGTATCTTCTCTCTATGATCCAATTAGAAAATATATTCTGATAATTACAACTATCAACCACTGTGGCAACATCTTTATGGTATTTATTAAAGTTGTACTGTGTAGTCTCAACTATCATAGCTCCTGTTCTATCTGATTTTTGTGCATGGAAATTACTTCTAATACTCCTGACTTCAGTTATGTTAAATTGTTCAATGGGCCAGTTCTGTTCTCTATTATGCTGGCTCTCATTAAATATTACATCACTTTGGTTTCATGCATTTTAATGTATATATTTGATTTACCTGGTGAGAAACTCCTATGGGATGTTTATAGAATGATGAAACAAAGCTATTGTTAGGTATTCCACTAAATATGACTTTCATCTGTATACTAACAGCATTATATATTATTTGTATGCAGAGGTTAGAAACCTTTCTTACTCAGTTGGAGATGTTTTGCTGAGTGATTGCAGATTATTTGATTTTCAAAAAATTGAAAGTTGACTTCCAGTGTGCTCTGATTGTTTAACCCAAAGGTGATATTTCAAGAGACCACTTGGATGTTTATCTCTGTCCTCAAGGTCACCTGAGTGGTGCAAATGGGTGTAGATACCTTGTGGACACAGACAAGCCTCCAAGTGGCCTCAAGGACTTTCTAAAAGAATGCAAATGACCAGCTGTTTGCAAGGAATATAAATCCTTCCATTCCCCACCATGCAGTCAGAGCTGAAGAAGCCTCTTGGGTGAGAAACAAAACTAATTCAGAGAAAAGTAAGAAAGTCCAGTTGCCTCTTGAAAAAGCACTTCTGGGACAACCAGGACCTGGATGACTGAGAATCTCCGTGGACATCTGATTGTTTAAGGATTAACAGCACAAATCAGATTTTTTACAAGAAGATGCTGATGTCAAGTATTGGGGAAATCAGGAGATTCAGGCAGTTCAAATGGGTATAATGATTTATTGCAAGCTTAAGCTCTCTACAAGAATCTCACCAACTAATGGTCAAGGGGAAAGAGTGGGAGTTAAGAAAGGCATTTAAGGTGGGCTGGACTTAGATCTCTTGCAGGCATGCAGGGACTTGTGACTTATGATGCATTTGATCCCTCCCTCAGGCTCAGACTGGTTCTACAACTGAATGATATGACTTTAAATATTTCAATTTTATTTGTGAGCAGAGAGTGAGGAAATTGCAATCCAGGAGCAGTGGGTATTTCTAGCTTTGCATGAAAGGAAAGGCTGCCAACTTTCTTTGTTATATTAGAAATGTATATGCTGCCAGCACTCCTGTGATTCATAACAGTTTACCTCAGCCTCAATGCAGAAGAATCCAAGTTTGAAGGTTGTACTCTAGAGAAGGAGAAAGCCTTTTACAGAACTTTCCTTTCTTTTTTCTTAGAAATTAAGCATGCACACTCCACAATCTGGAACATGAGTAAAAATATTCCTCCAGCTAGACTAAAATCCTCCTCTTCCTTCCTGCTGACCAAAAACAAGTAAATCAAATCTAATTTCCAACTTGGTAGGCTTTCTTAAGGTCTTCCATAGAATGAAGTAGCAAATTCTAAGGTGGTTAAGTTTAAAATGCAAAAAAAACCTGGAACATTACTAAGAACTACTTGATGATATTTATAGAACAATTCTAAGGAGTAGTTTTAGATGATCAGATCAAGCATCTTCTAAGAGAATCAATCTTTATTGTTTAGCACAGTGGTTCTCAACCTGTGGGTCGGGACCCCATTTGGGGTCGAATGACCATTTCACGGGGGTCGCCAAACAACGCAGTGCACCATTCTTTTCCCCTTTTCCTTAGCTGTGCTACTCCCTTTTATTCTATTGGCTTTTGAAAGCCAATAGAATAGACTCTCTTGAATAAAGTCTAATTCTATTGGCTTTCAAAAGCCAATAGGAATTGTCCAGGCTGTCTCTGCCCTGCTGAGCCCACCAAAAGTCCCATTCTGCAAACGGTGTTGCACCAGTTGAGTAGTCCTCGACTTATGACCGGTTGAGTATTCCTCGACTTACGACCAGTTGGGGGGTCACGGCATTAAAAAGGTTGAGAACCACTGGTTTAGCATAAGACTCAGTCATAGGAAAATCAATTGTGTTGTGAGTTTTATTATGGGAGTACTTGTGTATGTCTAAACAAACTTTAGATTAGAGAAGTCCCCTAGTAAATGGGAAATGGAAGCCTGAATTCATCACAAAACATGATTTCATCATATTTCTCCATAAAAAGGGGGAAATTTTCTAATATTTTCTGATGTTTCTCTTTTGTTTCCAAAATGTTTGTTTTTCCTTCCATTTCAAAATGGCACAGGCATCTTCCAATCTAGTGTCAAGATATTGGAGAAAAAGTGGCAACTATCAAAAAAAAAAAATAGTGGAGTACATTTGGAGAAAAATCTCCCAAATATCCTTTGTAGAAGTCATGAGAAAAAGAAAATCTTGTAAAGTATTACAAAAAATGTGTCTTCTAAGACACTTCAGTGTTTGCTCTGAAGTTGAATATCAGTTAGTAAGTAATCGATGTAATGCATCACATAGATACTATTATCCATAAGAACTATAATTGCCCATCATCTTTTCATTGTTATGCATTGTCTGCATATGGCCAATGAGGACATTCTAAAATCTTGCCATTTCCAGGCAGTTATTTTTAACTCTGAATATGCAGTTTTACATCTGGAGAGGACAGTCAGATATTTATGGTTTCTTGTATGTCATTCTCATTTTCTATAGGCTATTGAAAATTAAGGCTGAAAATAAAGCATATTTTCGATTGGCCATCTATAATATAATCTATAATACCTTCATATGTAACATACTTAAGAACAGTCTAAGGACATTCTTATAGCCTATAAGAAACAGCAAAGAATACAGTGAAACCTTGTACTGCTCCATTTCTTCATTCAATACGTGATCAAAAACTATGTGAAACAATTATGTCCCTTTGCTATAGTGTTTATCCAACACATCTTCCAGATATCTATCTCCACATTTCTATAATAGCATGAAGGATCCTAGCGTGAAATTTATTTATTGTCCCACATTGCATAATATAATGGGTATAAGTTTTAATCCAGGGCAAAATCATGTAAAATCATTATTTTAGAAAATATAGGTTGAATTATAGCAATGAACTATAGATCAAATTTTCAGTAAATAAAATCCTGTTAGATGTGCTGCTGGGGAACAAAAAATAACTTTGATATTAATTGTTTATTTTTTATTATATAAAAATCTCAGCTTGATGTAGGTCAGTGGTCCCCAACCTTTCTGGCTCTATGGACCAGCAGCAGTGGAGGTGGGGGTAGGGAGAAGGGGGTGCTTTTATGTGCGCATCCTAATCCTACACATATGCATTTGAAACTTAGTACACTTTGCCCGGTGCTTGCGTGATCCGGTTCCCAGTGATCCTTGGACCAATACCAGTCTATGGTCCAGGGCTGGGCACCCTTGATGTAGATAAGTGTTCTTGTATTCTTCATTTTTTCAATGCAATATATACTTTATTATTAATTTGTTTAGACCACTGCTTTCTCCATTAGAAGAGTCAAATTACTATTTCAAATAGATATAGTGCTTTGTTCTCTCAGTTTATTTTCCATGTAATTGATTGATTGCATTTATACCTTATGGTAATTTCCTATATTATAAGAGAATATTATTAGTGAAAAGTGAATTCTTTGATGCTTGTTTGCAGCATGTGTATACATTAAGTACTCATTGCATATGTGCCTGAAATCTTTGACAAAATAACTATAATTAAGTAAATGTGCCAGAGCCTTTGAACCTTTTTCCATAAATGCATATCAAGACCATAGTCATTCTTCAGCTTTGCCATTAACTGCGCTGTAATTAATAAATAAAAAGACAATAAAAGTGCAGTAGAATAAATCATTTTCTTTCAGAAGACACCTTTGTCCTTTTGGGAACTAGACCAGAGGACCCCAACCTTTTGGGCACCAGGGACTACCTTTTGGGCACCGTGGACCTAAGGCAGCGTGGTTTTGTGTGCTGCCTGCATTTCGAGATGGGACTTTGCTTTTTTCTACAGCCTGGTTGCTGGCGTGCCGGGGCATGGTACTGGTCCACAGACCTGGGATTGGAGACTCTTGATCTAGACCTTAATCAAGGTGGGGTGTGTGTGTATACAGTGCATTCAAAAAGTATTCAGGCTCCCTCCACTTTTGTCAATTTTATTGTGCTGAAGCCTGATTCTACAGTTGTTGAAATTCATCTTTTTTTCTCATTAATCCAATCTAATCTAATCATAATGACAAAGTGAAAAAAGAATTTTAGAAATGTCTTAAACTTATTAACAAGAAAGAAAAATCACATTGGCATAAGTATTCATAACCTTCATTCAGTACTTCCTTGAAGCACCTTTGACAGCAATTACAGCCTTGAGTCTTTTGGGGAATGACGCAACCAGCTTTGCACATTTGGTTTGGGAGATTTTCTGCCATTCTTTCTTGCAAATCCTCTCAAAATCAATCAGGTTGGATGGAGACCATCCATGGACAGTTATTTTCAGGTCCTCCAGGGATGTTCAAGTTCAATAGGGTTCAAGTCAGAACTCTGGCTGGGCCACTCTAGGGCATACATAGAATTGTCCATAAGCCACTCCTGTATTGTCTTGGTCATGTGTTAGGATTGTTGTCATGTTGGGAAGTGAACCTTTGGCCCAGTCTGAGGTCCTGAGCACAGTGGAACAGGTTTTCAATGAGGATATCCCTGCACTTTGCTCCATTTAGCTTTCCCTCAACCCTGACCAGTCTCCCAGTCCCTGCTGCTGAAAAACACCCCCACAGCAGGATACTGCCACCACCATGCTTCACTGTTGGGATGGTATTGGGCAGGTGATGATCAGTGCCTGGTTTCCTCCAGACATAATGTTCAAAATTGAGGCCAAACAGTTCAATCTTGGTTTCATCAGACCAAAGAATCTTGTTCCTCACAGTCGGAGAGTCCTTCAGGTGCTTTTTTGTAATGGGTATATGTGTTTAATCATATTTGTATGTATATGATTAAAAATATATTTTATACTATATGTATATGTTTGTGTGTGCTGTGTGTGTGTGTGTGTGTGTGTGTGTGTGTGAGAGAGAGAGAGAGAGAGAGAGAGAGAGATTTGTAATTCATTTAGTGTAATTTCATATTTTGTAGAATGTGTGATTTCTTGTATCAGGAGTAAAATGGTAAAACCTAGGGAGTCCCTTTCCTGTTTAGCACCCAGATGTCAGCTTGGACATTTGAAGACTGAATGGAGTAATACAAACATATCTTTATTCCCAATGGCCTCTGGCCTTCCTATTCCGAAACAAAAGCAGTAAGAGATAATAAATATTCTCCCTTTGTTAGTAGGGAGTACTAACCAATAAACAGTGATAAAGGCAGCTAACAAAGCAATAAAATAATGGGATTAAAATACAATTATTACTGTATAATGTATAATCAAAAATAAACAAAAACCAGCCATTAAAGCAACAAAAACATTCATCATCTCCTATTTCAGTGGTGTCAAACAGCCGGCGCACAGGCCGGATGCGTCATGCCAGCTTTGGCAATGGGGAAAAAAATCACGATACGTCGCAACATGTCACGTGACGTGAGTTTGACACCCCTGCCCTATTTCTATGCCTCAATCCAACACAAAGAACTGCTTAAAGAATGTTTGTATGTTGTACTTAAAGTTGAAGGATATCAGAACGAAAATACATTGATCACTCATGGCAAAGAGTTCCAAAGTTTGAGATCTGCCACAGAAAACATGTTTTTTTACATTCCTCCTTTATATATTTCCAGTGGTGTTTATTGAATTATAAATATACTATAAATCCACTTCAAGTTTTTTGATTATTAGATAAGAAATAAAAATACCAAATGTTTATTTTTTTTATATGGAGAAACACAGGCTGATGAGTTTACAGAACCCATTTTATTTTTCTTTTTTTCTAACGATGTTGAGATGAATATGGTACATGCACACTATTTATTTACTGACTTTTTACATGCATAATAATTACATGTTTGCTAAGAAACTGTAGATTGGTCTTAGACAGTTAAAGAATTCTTTCAGACTCTTAATTTATTGGAATAATTCATTAGTGAAGAATTTCCACCCAAGACAGTCACAGGTAAATCCCATAGTGAAACTGCTAATTAAAGTAGCAATATGTAGGATGCCTGCTAATGAAATGCTAGACAACTTGCTGAGCAATCTAATGTAATCTTGAATTTTAAGTGCCATTATATATCTTCACAAAGGTATCAGTAAATTCTGCAAACTACGAGGATTAAATTCACTATGCAGTAATTCTATTATTGCTATTGAAAAGTCTACTTATGTGGTGCGAAAAATATAGGATTAACAAAATCTGATGATTTAGATTGGATCATATACAAAACATACGACATAATGGCATCATGCAATGGCAATTTTATAATGCCCTCACAATGTGGAGAAACATGGTTCTAATATTCTAATTTATTAATTAGAAGTATCCACCATCATATAGCACTGCCCAAAACCTCTGTTCCTGCTAAAAACACTCAAATAATTTCAGCTCCATCAACATATTCACCCAGAGATAGCAGGAGAAGAGCAACCCATGAAAAAGTCATGTGATGTCACAAAGTCATGTGAAACTTTTTCACTGTATATACCCACATATATATGGTTGAAGAAATGTATCATTTTAGCAACCTGAACAGCAGCCCAAAATATTATTTTGAGAGAGAGAACAGCACTAGTAGAAATGGTCAAAAAACTAAAACACCATGAAGAAACAGGAAAAAAATTACATACAACTTATATATGGTTAGCAGATTCATGTTCATAGTTACATCAGTTCTGCATACTTGGCCTTAACTCATTCTACACAAAGGCTGCTATTAAAGAGCAGTGTGACAATTGCAATCCTGATATTATGCTGTACAATTATGATAGTTTCTGCTTGGAATTCCTTCCTCTGCTTAGTTTATTCAGATGGAGGAGCATTGTAGAGGAAAATAATTCCTAAAGTTATCCTACCATATATTCCGGCATATAAGACGACTTTTGAGAGCGTCAAAACAGCCTCCAAACTCGGGGGTCATCTTATACGCCAGAAATAAGGTAGTTTCTGGCATATAAGACGACTTTCTAGGCATGCGACTCGGTGTTGATTGACTTATACGCTGGAAATACCGATAGTTTCCGGCGTATAAGATGACTTTCTAGGCATGCAACTCGGCATCGATGGTCTTGCGACTCGGCGTCGATCGTCTTGCAACCCAGCGTCGAACTAGGGGGTTGTTTTATACACCAGGTTGCCCTGTACACCGGACTATACGGTAATTGTGACTGTAACAAGTCAGTGGCAAAATTCTAATTTAATGTTGATAAATCTGGTCTGCTTTACATCATCTTTTCAGAGCACTTTGCAAAAGAGGAAGCCAATATAGCTACAGCAATAGCACTTAGATTTACCCACCGCCCCATAGTCCTTTATAGTACTCTCTGAGCAGTTTATGTTAGCATAATTTTACCAACATCAGAAGAACGGAAAGCTGAGTCAATCTTGAGCCAGTCAAGATCGAACTTATGGCAGTGGGCATTATAACCACTGCATTCTAACTTCCATGCAGTGTCCTATATTCATAAGTGTCCTATGTTTTAAGAGCAGGGAAAGCTAAATGATCACAATACTCAAATTAATTATTAAAGATTATAAACCCATGCCAGTTTTTACAATGGAAAAGTTCATTTTTAATGTTTTTACAATATTGCAAATAGTTTTAAATCTTTTGTATTGCCACCATATTGGAGGCACCCAAATGCAATTAACTGGAATTTTAATGGGCCATATTTATTGTGGGCTTGTTTACAACACCTTCCAAATATTTATTTCTAAAGCCTTTCTTATTTAAAAACTATTGGCAAGGATACAGTATCATTAAGAGAAAATGTGATTACTGCAATGCAGACTGAAAATGATGTAATGTCATCTTTTTGATATAAAATGTGGTTGATTTTTTAATTAAATGATATTTAATGGAAGGAAACCTGGCCATTTTCTATCATTTTCTATATTCAGTTGTGTCAGCTATAAAACGTCTGAAGAATTCAGAGCTGCTAAGTAAGTTTGGATGGAGCACAAAGAAATTCTTTAATGTTGGTTACAAGAGAGATGATGATTTGTATGCTTTGCCTTTTTCTTTTAAAGAAAGACTGTCTCAGGACAATCACAGGATGGTTTTAGTTTTTGACAGTTATTATAAAATGTACAAATCCACCAACTCCTGAGTTCTTGAACTCAGCCTGGATGGTTATTATAAAGCAGCCATCAACAGATTTCTTCTTCATGACTTTATCAACCACTTATATATTTGTTTATTGTACTGTCTACAGAGCAGCCAGCAGTCTCTGAATCCAAGCAGGATCCTTTCTTAACATCCAGAAGTCATTTCATGAAATGGTAGAAGTTTTGGCTGGGAATTATGTCAACATCTTTTTGTGGCATGCCATATTTAATTTATTCAAAGGAGTACTTTGCATGCACGAGATCTATGGAGAGACTCTAATAAACAGCAAATTAGCAGTAAATTGGCAGTAAGAATACATAATTACCCAAGGATGATTCAAGTCTGTCTATTAACTATATAAGTATGTGTTAGTCAATTGCTCAAAACTTAGCCAGGCACTACCTAAATTCTATTATTGTCAGTCCTAATCTAAATACTTGGGTAGTCAATTTGATTCTTATGGAGAAATATCCCAACTCAATTAACTAACAGATTGGAGGCATAATGACAAGATGCACCCTTATTCCCTAAGAAAGAATGATGATTATCGGGCACCTCTTCATGATGGAAAAGGGGCATTTGAATAGGCAGCAACAAAATATGTATGATTTTGTATGCATAACATTGAATATCCATATAATTAAGTATGTATAACCAAGCAAGGTAATAGTCAGTCATGCACAGATTGCTGTTGTAGAAAATTCATAGTACCTGTATTCTGTGCAGATCTTATCTCATTGTCTGCAGATAAAGACCAGTTCTGACCAGCTTAGGGATAAGTGGCCATGCCAAATCATTAGGTTAATATAATTTACTTCAGGAAATTTTGTCAAGGCTGTTGCTACTGTCTGCATAATCTACTTGCTTCATATTATCGCCTTTATTCACTAAGCTCCCTTCATTGTCTAGTTAGTCTCTGCTAGTATGGGCATCCAGAGGAAAAGCATGAAAAGAGGGAGGGCAAGAGAGGTCATATACATCTTAATGTCATTGTGTAATTAATGTAAATGATATACTTATGTAATTCATGCCTCACATGACTGACACAAAATACTGAATTGTGACATTTGAGCAGTGATGTCCTGATACATGTTGTAGTATCATCAGGATAGTCGGCCAGCAGTAAATGACGTGAAAGGATTTTCGCAGTTGTACTGCAAATCATCTAAAAACTTCATGTACTTTACAGTTCTCTGGAATTGTATTTTTTCTGCAGCACCTATAATCATGATGTGTCTATCTCTGATTCCAAGCCTTACATTGCTGTCCGTATTTACAGATTGCACTCAGAAGTATTCCCTCAGCTAGCTAATCTTTTTGTAGTTTTCTGTTTCCCTGATCAATTCTGTTCCTTCAGGTTTCTTGTACTCAGTTCCATCCTTTTTTCCTCTCCAGAAAATGCCCCACTGTTTTATTGAGACTTTCTCCCGATCTGTGTGTGTGTTTAGATGGGCGAGTGGAGGTGCAGCTGGAAAAGGTAGCCTTATCCCAGAAGATTTGACTGCCTGCTCCTGTTTTTATGTGTTTCACTGTCAAGCCTGTTAACCCTGTTTCAAAAGGATACAGAGTGGGAAATGTTGTATACTGCTGATAAAATAATGGAAAAGGAGAGATATATGTTGTGCCAACCAGGAAACTTTGAGAGACGAGGTGAGGAAAAGTGCCAGCAGCACAAAACCAGAATGCAGCCAGCAGATCAGACAAATGGAGGCATTTTAGTATGAGGGAGGTAGCCTTTCCCCTGTCACAGGGGAAAGAATGAGACTGAAAGAACAGTTTTTAGAGGCAATGTAGTGAGGCAAGTCATCAAGGAGCCTTAACAGTCAGAGTTGCTCATGTCCTGGTATAGCCTCCCTGCTCATTGTAAGCTGCCAAGAAAAACCGGGTGAGAGAATGAACACACAAGGGAGCTTCTGTGAAAAGGTGCCGAAGAAAGAGAAGCTAATTAGAGACTTGGAGAAACAAAGAACCGGTATGATACATTGAGTGCAGAAAACTTGTTCTAAGCAGTAAGTGGGTTGTAAAGCTTGTGAGGTAGAGTGAAATCCATTGCCAAAAGTTTCTTCTTCCTCCTCCTCCTCCTCCTCCTCCTCCTCCTCCTCCTCCTCCTCCTCCTCCTCCTCCTCTTCTTCTTCTTCTTCTTCTTCTTCTTCTTCTTCTTCTTCTTCTTCTTCTTCTTCTTCTTCGTCGTCGTCTTTGCTTTATTTATTTATTTTACTATACTCAGGTTTTATTTAGAAAAATCATTGTTTGGGACAAGAGCTGTGAAAAGAGGAATCCCCACTGACATTTTCATGGATGGGATACAGGATTTTTGTGCTTACACAACAGCTAAGGGATGTAAGGATGATCTCTTTTATCTTCATTCTTCTTCTCTTGGCCTTTTTCAGACAAATGTTCAAAAGATTGCAGGGTGATAAAAAGAACCGTGACAAAAAAGAGGGGGTGAATCCAACACCCCCATAATAGATACCATAGTTGTTTGTACACAGCAAACAAATTACTTTCTCATTCTTTCCACAGTCATGGAGTAACACTTATTTAAGTAGTTTTTTTTTTTTTTTTAACCCAACCTCAGCTATCTAAATTGAAGCCTTTGAGCAACTCTCCTTAAAAGATCAGATACAGGAAAGGAACTTTGTAAGGAACAAAACTTTAAGTAATTTGAAGGCAGGTTCTGGTAGATAGGCCTGAATTTGGATTGAATGATTGAATTAAGAAAATAAAAAATTCTTAAGAAATGATAAAAAAAGAAGAAGAAAGGAGAATAAGGATAGGATAAAATCTGTTTTCAAATGGATAATGTTAATAATTTCATTTTTATTTCAACTCAACTGTCTTTGTCTTTTTTATATCTTAATGGTAACATGTAACAGTATATGGGAATGATCATGAGAGAAAGGTTGAAGAGTAGACTAGACAATGATCAAACAAATGATAATTGAGTCTGCAGAAAAAAAGAGAGAATGGCAAATGTCTCAGAAGGGACTCTTCCCACTTTTTAGGACTGTAAAAATATGGGGAAGGTAGAGATGTACTTTCAGACTTGAAACTTTTGTTAATGTAAAATTTATGTACCTTTATACTTGCTTCTTGTCCCGACTATTTTGCAAGGGTGATGTAATATACTGTCTTGGTTATCATTTTTGGAAATGATACAGTCCTAAGAAGTAATTAACAGAGGACTGTTATTTACTTCTCATGACTGTATCATTTCCAAAAAAATTTGTACTTACTTGCCCATATATTAAAGTTTCCGTGCTATCTTTTGCTTTCTCATTTGGATCATCCCAATATCTTTAGACCTCTTTTTCCAAAAACTTGTCTTTATCTAGAAAGGTGTATTTTTACATTCTCAAGACAAGACAGCAAATAGAAACCACTATAAAACCCAATCACAATAAAACTGGCGTGGTCAAAATGTGATGTATTTTACAAAACCAATCCATGTTAAGACAATAAAATCACATTGATTGGACAATAGTAACAGTATCACTTTCTTTCTCTCCAAATCTTTGCAACATTACTATCAAATTAGGCTACTCATACTACGCTGGAGAAATAAAGGCGGAAAGTAACTCGTATAAATTGGGATCAGATTCAGGGCTACAGGTCTCACATCAATTTATTCATGGCCAAGCTGCAGCCATATATCTTCAAAGAGACCCGTTGTCCCAAGTTTAACTACTCAATAAGAAATGTGCAAACTATATGTGTTGTGGTAAACAATGTACTTAAAGAACTTACCAGTACAACTGGAGAAGATCCAAATGATTGTTTTCTGAATATAGTGAGTCACTGATCTTAAGCCTGGGGCAACAAGCCCTAACATATGGTTAATATAAGTATATATAAGTTGCATAATACAGTATACATGTATTGAGCAAAGAACAATCATTAGGCAATGGCATAGGTCAAATGAAGTGAGATAACAAGTTCTCACAGATTACCTGAATCTTGTTTGCAAAGACATAACAAAAAAGGTGTTTTAATATGCATTGTTGTACCTCATTAGGAAGTATATATTATAAACATATAGATCATTTCATCGTATTTTTAGGAATCTGGTCCAGGAGTCTAGCAAATGAACTTTACTCATAGAGCAAGGCAAAAGGTCCAGATCTCTTTCTCATGCCCGGTTATGTGATTATAAGAGTAGTTAGGTCTTATTACTTAACTAAACTATTAATTACCACTTAACTATTGCTCTTCAACCAATGCTAATTCTAAATGCTACTAGGTACTCATTTTTATTTAAACAAAGTTTGGTGCCTGGTCAAGTATTTGATGTGGTAGATATTTGCTTAAGAAACCATTTTTTCCACATTCTTCAATGTCTTTAAAAGATGTTCTTGGTGGCCTAATCTGGAGCAGCTGCAACAGGTTCGAACCATTGCATTTAATGCAGAAAACCCAGCATATTAAGGAAAAATACTGACTGTGCAAATGGGTTAAAGGCAATTAGGAAGCCAAAATGATTTTTTTAATTATTTTTATGAAGGATAACCAGGACAAAACAGGCCATATGGATGCTACCAGGGGCAGGAAAGTGTTAGGCTTGGAGACTGTTAAGGTATGGTGGACAATTGGCTTACTTATGCATGATACGATCATAAATTCATTAATCTGCAAGAAGGGTTTTCAATTTTGCATATCCTTCCTTGGAAAGTGAGGAAATAGTCAAGGCTGTCAAGATTCATATGGCCTATATTTTCAATTTCCTTTACAGCATGTGCATGGAATCAGCAAAGCTTTAAGAGCAAACTCTAATTCAAGGGAACCTATTCCATACACTTGAAAAAAAAATATTCTCAGACCTGAACAGAAGCATGTATTTTCAATTGTTTTAGGTTGTGGAAAATAATTTCAAATAGTGTACCTCATATAAGGGATTCTGCATTTTGATGTCCAGAAAAATATACTCCCAGGAGCAGATTCCCATGAAATAGGTAGTGTTTTAAAAGCATGGCATTCACATATTCAACAGTAGTCTTTATCTGTAAGGTAGATGAGGTAGACAGAGTATGCTTGTACAGTTTTAATGGATTTGGGATTTGGACACTTAATTTCTATAGGATTTATAGACTATTTCCAGATCCCACAGTGACTCAAAGTCTGTCTTTTTCTTTGGGATAAATTGTTGGGTTTCTGAGCATGCAGGGCTATTTCAGCTTAATTATCATTCATATCAGACAGTAACCATTCCTTTACCTTAAATTGGTAGTGATGAAGAAAAAGAAAGCATTCCAATTTTTTTTTTTGTCACGATGCACTATTATAGTATCTAAGATTATGTCAGCTATATAAAAAAACACTAGTGACTAGATGCTATGGAGAAATTACATTTTCCATGGTAATAGTAATAGAATACTACTATTGACTTCTTGACAAATTTCCTGACTATTTAAATAATTAAATGTAGAGGCTGCCCCTCTCTAAGCATCCTAGGTAGTTTATATTTTAAAAATTTAAGAACAATAAAGAGGGGATCATGCAGGGAAAACATGTACAACATACATAAAATTAAGTGATATCCATCTTATCAAAGGCCTGAGAAAATAGCCAAGTTTTCAAGGATATTCAGAATATCATCACAATAGGACACATAGAGCTTTTTACAGGCTACTGATTCAGAAGGCAGCCATCACAACAGACAAAACATGTTTTCTTCCCAGGTCCCAATAGATTAAAATGTTTAATCAAAGGGACTTGAAGCTCATCCACTTAGTTTGATTTTTCTGGAGGGGCAGAGATAGTTGGCAACTGACATAACCAAATTCTATGAAGATAACGAATATGAGAAATTTATTTCTACATTTAAAGTTCACATGGGCCAACATGTGAAGTTTTAATTAGCTGTAGGGCTTCATACTGCTCACTTTTCCCTTAATACCCTGATATTTATATTCAGGTTTTGTGTCAAGAATTGCATAGCAAAAATTGAACAAAGCAGTTTGATAGATACCTGGATGGAGGAATTCATTCATTCATTCATTCATTCATTCATTCATTCATTCATTCATTCTTAGATACTAATTTATTCTGGGTGACTCAAAGCATAAAAACAAAATAATGACTATATATTTAAAATAGAACATAAAATAGTAAACAATATAGCAATCTGGTCATCAAGCATAATGTATACCCAACATCATCACATTTTAATTTGGGATTTGTATCAAACCTCTAACTATACTTCAGTGGAGAAGTATGTGCATTCCACATTGTTGTTGTTAATTGCGAAGTCATGTCCGACCCATCGCGACCCCATGGACAACGTTCCTCCAGGTCTTCCTGTCCTCTACCATCTTCTGGAGTCCATTTAAGTTCATACCTACTGCTTCAGTGACTCCATCCAGCCATCTCATTCTCTGTCGTCCCCTTCTTCTATTGCCCTCAATCTTTCCCAGCATTAGGCCCTTCTCCATTGAGTCCTTCCTTCTCATTAGGTGGCCAAAGTACTTGAGTTTCAACTTCAGGATCTGGCCTTCTAAAGAGCAGTCAGGGTTGATCTCTTCTAGGACTGACCGGTTTGAACGCCTTGCAGTCCAAGGGACTCGCAGGATTCTTCTCCAGCACCATAGTTCAAAGCCTCAATTCTTTTGCGCTCAGCCTTTCTTATGGTCCAACTTTCACAGCCATACATTGCAACTGGGAAAACCATGGCCTGGACTATATGCACTTTTGTTGGCAGGGTGATGTCTCTGCTTTTTAGTATGCTGTCTAGATTTGCCATAGCTTTCCTCCCCAGGAGCAAGCATCTTTTAATTTCTTGGCTGCAGTCACCATCTGAGGTGATCTTGGAGCCCAGAAAAATAAAATCGGTCACTACCTCCATTTCTTCCCCATCTATTTGCCAGGAATTGAGAGGGCCGGATGCCATGATTTTGGTTTTCTTAATGTTGAGTTTCAAGCCAACTTTTGCACTCTCCTTCTTCACCCCCATCAAGAGGCTCTTTAGTTCCTCTTCACTTTCTGCCATTAGAGTGGTATCATCTGCATATCTTAGGTTGTTGATATTTCTCCCGGCAATCTTAATTCCAACTTTTGATTCATCTAGTCCTGCCTTTCTCATGATGTCCTCTGCATATAAGTTAAATACGCAGGGCGACAGTATACAGCCTTGCTGGACTCCTTTTCCAATTTTGAACCAATCAGTGGTTCCATGTCCAGTTCTCACTGTTGCTTTCCACATAGTAGTCATGAAATTCAATGTCTAATTATTCAACTATCTAAGAACAGATAGTATTAGCCTAGAAGACTTAAAGTTTGACATAGTATATATTTTAAACTTCTAAACCCAGGTTCCAAATAATTTAATTGAAGCTTTTTTTGAAATTATGTACACATTTTCTGTTTTTATATCTTCGAATTTCAATATGGCTATGTTGGTTTCACTGCCAAGTGACAGCTATTTTTTTTTAGCTGATCTTTGTCAAATTAAATTGTAATTTTTTTTCTCTGGTGTGTTACTGAATTAAATAAATGCAAGGTACTTTGATTTCCTTTGGCTTTTGCAGTGACATGGATTAACTTCCTTTTAGTGCAGTGTGATGGTGGGTGGTATTAAAATGTTGTATACATCTAAAATGCGTCATTGATATTATATTATCTCTTGTTGAGTCAGAGAAAACTGGGTAGGGGTAGCTATTACACAATATGTTGTGCAGAATGTTCTGCCATCTCTTTTCTTTTTTAGTCTACTCAATTAGTCCATTCAACTCCTGCCTCCGCTTCTGTAAAATACTATACACTCAGTGTAGTGCCTATTAATAAAATACATTTTTATGTATTGGAATGTTTGGTGTACTAAATCAATTACTATGATGCTGTTTCCTCATTTTTAAAGCCAAAGAATTGTTGAGAGTTGGGAGACATGTAAGTTTAATAAATTATTATTATACAAAGCAAATAAACAATTCTTTTCTGTACTATTTTTCTTTCCCAAAAGAAAGAAACCTATACTGATCTTAAAAAGTTTAATCCCTTTTCCCATCTGAACACTTTGAGGAATTTAGAACTATTTTGATATAATATTATAGTGAGCGAGGCTATCACTGCTTAGTCTGTTCTTTTTAGCAATAATAGTATTCATGCACTAGCACCTGCTTCAGCATTGATGGTAGCAGCTGCTTGGGTTTGGCAAAAAGGAATGAAACCTTGATAGTTTCATAGTCTTTGCTATTGTATATTTGCTTCAAACAGCTGCTGCAAATTCTATAGGCTTTTCTACTGATTGGCTTTCCGTTGTCCTAGGGATTGGTTCATATATTACACTGTTGACTTCAAGAATATATTTGGAAGTAAATATTCATTGACTTTTTTCATAGAATTAGCATGATGGGTTTCCAAATGTAACAGGACACACTGTATTTTGAATCAATATACTTTATTGATTTAAACTGTTTTGTAAGTTCATTTCAAAAAGTGATGTTATACATTCTGTATAGTCCTGCATTACTATATTAGGTTTAGAATTGTTCATGGCACATATGCGAAAATATTTTTCCATTGTTCTTGGAATAAGTAGTCTTAGTTTGATACATGTCAAGGTTTGGTTACGTGAGTAACATTTGTGAGAAATCCTTCCTCCATATGATATCTATCTACTCTTATAATAGTTGCAAGTTGCACAATAACATCTGCTTGGAAAAGTCCGCTAAAATATCTCAATAGTTGAATATATAGTTAAATTATAGGTTAAAGACTAGAGCGGTATGGTGACATACAGATGAGCACGCTTACCTCCCACTCAAAAAGATGAGAGTTTAACCCTAGGCAGCGACCAATGTTTCTCTATCAGGGTGCAAAGAGAAAATATCTGCTGCAAACTCCGCGTAGGCATCAGGAAGGGCATCCAGCCAGTAAATGCTCAGCTCCATTTAGTTGTCCCGACTCTACCCTGAATAAAGGGATTAAAGGGTCATAGAAAAAAAAATAGATTAATGACTGTTATCCTTTTCATGCCCTGGTAGCCATCTTCCATGATCTGTCACACAACTTTCTTCATAATAGTCTGAAATCTCAAAGTTTATTGCATTTTTCAAGATTGCAATGAATTTATGGTAAGACCTTTTGAGATTTCATGTAAGATAATTGAAATGTGAGAAATCTGAGATTTAGGAATGACATATTATAACGAAACTAAATAAATAAATAAATAAATAATACCCTAGTGGTAATACAACAGAAAGTCTCAGTCCACTCTACAATCAAAAAGAAACAATATATATCATCATTAAAATGCTTTTAGGCTTTACAACTGTCCTTTTTGAAGCTCCGAAACAAAGACTTTTTTTACATGTCTTTTTCTCATTCTCATGTCTTTTTCCCATTTCATACATTGACAAGTCCAAATGAATAAGTTTTTTATACTTTTCAAAGTATAGAAGAACATGCTGGCAATTACCCATATGAGCTATTTCACAAAATCAAAATATTATAAATTTAAGTCTGGGTTGTTTACCTATATAATAAGTATTAGTTGATTTCAATATTCTGTGTTTAAAAGTCTCATCATCCTTACCATACTGATGTAAGTATCACAATAGTTCTTATATTCACTGACTGCATGAAACATGAGGCATATATACAGATTCAGAAATAAGATATGTTTTATTTCAAACTTGAAATTATTAACAGGAGCAAAATTAAAGAAAAACTGCCAGAGCTCCAAATGATATCAATTGTTATTTTTCAACAAGGTGAGTAAATGTCCACTGTATATAGTGGAAAAGCATGTTGTAGTGAACATTAATCCCCACATAAGATGAATTATGCACACAAATCCCTTAGTAACTGCAATTCAGAAATCATTATGCCTTGCATTTTACCCAATAAGATCTGTTTAACAGATTGAAAGAGCAATTAAAGTCTATTTCAAACCATTTTTAATGCTGTTTTTTTTTCTTCTGAAACATTTCAATTATCTATTTCTAATTTAGGGATGGCATGGAGTGTCACTTTGTGTGTATGTTTTACTGTTCCAACCTATTTACACTTCTCCAGTTAATAAGTACGTTGGACAGTGAGTTTTCCTTGGACTGAACACTTCTCTAAATTTGTAATGTAAAAACTACTTACAAAATACAGTTGTGAGATATTGGATACAAAATGCACATATCTGGAAGGGCTGATTATAAAAATGCCTAGGTGTGCATAAAAAATCATGTGCAATATATATTGAAGGAAATAAATGAATAAATTTATTTTTTATTTTTGCTTTCTTCCTCTTGTAAACATGTTTCCATTTTAAAGCCAATAGGTTCAGATTGTATAATTAGTGGATCTGCAACTCGGAAACAGCACCAAAACTTGATACAATATATATAAAATTTCATGGCACCATTTACAATATTGTGCTGTGAATACACATTAAAATGAGGAATTCAAAACACTAATACATTATTTGCAACTGGTTTTAATATTCAAGGGAATTTATTATGGAGACCGGAATGTATGACATTTTCCAGATGAACCATTTCCATCCATAAATTAACTCATTTCTTTCTTTTCTTGCAAATCTATTATTTTTATAAAAAATAGTTTGTCTTACGAAGTGACTATTTTATACTATATTTTTAACCTACTTTATGTTTTGGGTGAAGACTGTGATTTTAAAAGTCTATTTGGGAATGTCAATCATAAAAGTCGAATTGAAATCTGGAGAATATCCATCGAGAGCATTTCAAATAATATTATTTTCAAAAATAATATAGGCTCAGAACCTTGCAACCATACTTAAACATGATATGAATATAATTGAAATAATTACTTTCATTATTTTCATTAAGAAATAATATGGAAGACAAGACTGCCAGATGGAGGTAATATGAAAATGATACATGATGATTTTTTTCAAAAATGGATGTGGAAATATAGTTGTAGTAGGATATGAGATTTTAGTAATCAGTAAAATGGTTTTGAATGAAAAATAAATTCATCACAGATATTTCAAGAACCACATAGCATATTCATTGAAACAGAACCCATGGACAGCAGCAGCTAATACAGTCCAACAATATATGTATGTATGTATGTATGTATGTATGTATGTATGTATGTATGTATGTTTTTCCTGAGGTTTTCACGGGTGTTTGTATGTAGGTCTTTGGTTGTTCGGGTTTTCTCCCGCGTAAAATTGGAAGTTTCTTGGCGACGTTTCGATGAAGTCCCATTCGTCATCTTCAGGCTGGTGTTTTCAGCTTTGTGCTTCGAGGAGCAATGTGTGGTCTTAGCTGTTTCTTCCTTTTAACTGCCAGTGGAGGTATGAACTGATTAGGTGGGAGCTTGGCTGTGTTCTGATTGGGTGGAGGTGTGTTCTGATTGGTTAGGGGCTTGGCTGTGCTCTGATTGGCTGGGGGGTTGGCTGTGCTCTGATTGGCTGGGGGGTTGGCTGTGCTCTGATTAGCTAGGGGAGTGTTCTGTTTGGTTGTGCTCAGGTTAGTCTGAGTTGCAGGGGGGTTTAAGATTTTGGGCTGCCTTGCTATTTTTTGGCTTCGCGTTCGTGGTCGTGCCTCATCTTCATGGAGGGTGTCAGTTTGCTTCATGTATGGATTGGAGAGGTTTAAAGTGGCTAATGATGCAGCTGTGGTCTGGCTTCTGGTTTGTGGTCATGCCTCATCATTGGTGTGGCTTTGGGTTTGCTTTTTGCATGGATGTGTGGTGGTGACATCCTGTGTGGTTTTTGTGAGTATGGGTCTGGTATCATTTTTTGTGTTAGGGAGTCATTTGTCAATAAGGGCGGGTTTCCAAATGGCTGGTAGGCAGGAGGTATCATCTCGCTTGTTCATGCTGTGTGGGCGTTTTTCTATCTTGATGGCTTATCTCATTATTCTGTTATTAAAATATTCACTTTTGGCAATAGTTCTGGTATTTTTAAAGTCAATTTCATGTCCTGTGGCTTTAAGGTGTTGGACCAGGGAAGATGTTGGTTCCTCTTTTTTGACTGAGTTCTTATGTTCTTCAATGTGTGCACTTATTCTTCTGTTGGTTTGTCCGATGTATGTGTTGGGACTCTTCTTCTGTTAGTTTGTCCGATGTATGTGTTGGGACTCTTCACCCAAGTGCCTATCAAAGAAGCCTTGACAGCTATCCAAAATAAATATAACCCCCCAAAAACATCTTAGATCTGACCAACCACTGCCTATCCAACACATACTTCATCTATAATGGACAAAAATACAAACAAACAGAAGGAGCACCCATGGGATCACCCCTCTCACCTGTCATTGCAAACCTCTACATGGAACATTTTGAAACCCAAGCTCTAGAAAAATCGGATCACATACCCAAACTCTGGCTCAGATACGTAGACGACACCTTCATAATCTGGCCACATGGGAAAGAAAAACTGGACAACTTCCTCAGACACTTCAACAGCCTACACCCCAAAATACAGTTCACCATGGAAACAGAAGCTAACAACCAACTTCCCTTCCTGGATGTTTTAGTCTACAAGAAATCCAATGGCTCCCTAGGACACACCATCTACCAGAAGAAAACACACACAAACCGCTACCTGCACGCTCTCTCACACCACCACAGCACAGATCAACTCCGTAGCCAAGACACTCATCTCCAAAACAAAACGCTTAGCTGACGAACAACACCTAAAAACTGAACTACACACTCTCACCAATGTACTAACATCCAATGGATTCTAAAGAAATAAGATTACAAACCTAATCCAAAAAGAAACCCCCACTAAAATCCAAGACAAAGAACAAGAAAACGGCAAAGCCCTCCTCCCATACATAAAAGGCACCACAGACAGAATCAGTAAGATCCTCCATAAACACACCATCAAAACAGCATTCTGCCCAAACAGAAAAATATCCACCATCCTAAGAAACCCCAAAGATAAAATTGAATTAGAAAATCAAGGAGTATATGAAATCCCATGCACTGCTTGTCCCAACACATACATTGAAGAACATAAGAACTCAGTCAAAAAAGAGGAACCAACATCTTCCCTGGTCCAACACCTTAAAGCCACAGGACATGAAATTGACTTTAAAAATACCAGAACCATTGCCAAAAGTGAACATTTTAATAACAGAATAATCAGAGAAGCCATCGAGATAGAAAAACACCCACACAGCATGAACAAGCGAGATGATACCTCCCGCCTACCAGCCATTTGGAAACCCGCCCTTATTGACAAACGACTCCCTAACACAAAAAATGATACCAGACCCACACTCACAAAAACCACACAGGATGTCACCACCATACATCCACGCAAAAAGCAAACCCAAAGCCACACCAATGATGAGGCATGACCACAAACCAGAAGCCAGACCACAGCTGTATCATTAGCCACTTTAAACCCCTCCAATCCATACATGAAGCAAACTGACATCCTCCATGAAGATGAGGCATGACCACGAACGCGAAGCCAAAAAATAGCAAGGCAGCCCAAAATCTTAAACCCCTCTGCAACTCAGACTAACCTGAGCACAACCAAACAGAACACTCCCCCAGCCAATCAGAGCACAGCCAACCCCCCAGCCAATCAGAGCACAGCCAAGCCCCTAACCAATCAGAACACACCTCCACCCAATCAGAACACAGCCAAGCTCCCACCCAATCAGTTCATACCCCCACTGGCAGTTAAAAGGAAGAAACAGCTAAGACCACACATTGCTCCTCGAAGCACGAAGCTGAAAACACCAGCCTGAAGATGACGAATGAGACTTCGTCGAAACATCGCCAAGAAACTTCCAATTTTACGCGGGAGAAAACCCGAACAACCAAAGACCCACATACAAACACCCGTGAAAACCTCAGAAAACATATATCACATTCTGCTGAAAAGTTTTCTGAGAACAGCACTTACTTGGAAAAATTATATATATATAACAGCATATATTTGTAAAACTGCTCACAAGAATAAGCATACATTTGGAAAAGTTAGGGAAGTTATATTGCAAAGTTGTTGTGTAAGGATAAAGGATATCAAGGATGCATTGCACATTGCTCTGTTTTTAAATGCTGCGTTTAGTTCTCTCTCTCTCTCTCTCTCTATCTCTATCTATCTATCTATCTATCTATCTATCTATCTATCTATCTATCTATCTATCTATCTATCTATCATCTCAGTCCTCTCCCACACACACAAAGGGACTCACTCTAACTCATTTTCAAATATTTTCATATTTCAATATGAAATATTCTGGTATTTTGATTTAAATTCTCCCAGTTCCGAGGTACTGATTGTATTGGTTGAGGCAAACCGAACATCTATTAAACAAGCTGCAGATCAGTAAAATACCTTTTCTGTCTTGTTAACTGAGCAAAGAGTTGAATTGGTTCCTCCCAATTTTCTCAGGCTGTTCTTCCCTGCCACAGTATAATTACTGGAGAATAATTTTTTTTACTACTGCTTTTAAATGTTTCGAGAGAAAATAAATAAAAATAATAGGAATAAATACATATTTAACTCTGTCTCTTTGCATATATATGAGTGTGGAGGATATGTGTATCATTTCTACTGAATAGTCTACACTTAGGAAAATCCAGATTTGTAACACTGTATAGGATGTGCTAAAAATGCAGTGTTTTTCATAGACTTCATAAGACCAATTGGCCACTATAGCAACAAAATTATTTCATGTCAACTTCCAGTTCATCACAGGTTTATAATCTTGCATGCATATGGTTCAGTTTTAGAAGTACTAGGTGTTACAGTATATATCCTGAAATTATTTATCATTAACGGTTCTTCATTGTTTAAAGATAACATAAAATTTTCAAAGTAATACCGACTTCTTGTTACATTTGTTCATTACTTGTAGAGAATGGAAATAATAGGTAGAAGCTGTGCTGGTTTTGGACACAAATGTCATACTATACAAGGTTAAATAACTCTTGCTGACAGATTTTATGGGATGGCAAGACTGTAGTAATTTGCTACTGCAGTATTCAGTAATTTTAAGCAATTGTCTTGGAACCTTTAAGGCTTCCTTGTCCAATTCTAGAATTCTTTGCAGCAATCCAAATTCTTTGTAGTCAGCCAGTGGTATTTCACAAATGCCGTGGTGAAGCAGAAACGGCAACGTGCCACATCCCTTATTGCTTTCTCAGTTCTGTTCAGCACTAAAAACAGTGCCCATTTTCTGCCAGCCATTCTAGGTCTCCAACCTCCTCTTTATTTAAAAAAAAAAAAAAAAGGTAGGATACAGTTGTTTGCCATAATCAGGCATCAAAGTTCTAGAATTTTTCTCCAAGAGTGGTCTGTGCACACTTCTGATTCTCAATTCTAATTAAAGTTAGTACCATAATTTCTGTCACAAATGCATGGCATTCATATCCTAAAATTAAAATTTATCTTTGTAATCAGAGAGGAGCTCGGTCAGCTTTTTTATGTGTTAGCATTACACATTTTCTTTTTTCTTTTCTTTTTTCCTTTTTTTAAAAAAAGTGATCAATTGCCTTTTCTTCTCTAGTCAGCCTTTATCAGTTATAAATTCACAATATCTCTCCAGGTTCAGAGGCTTGTTTTCCATGGCAGGTTTTGGGATTGTGGGTGATTTAAATTAATATTAGAGGACAATACACAAATGGGGAAGAAAAATCTGCATAATCTTCTCAGCTTTGGCCTCTAATGCCGCAAAATATGAATTGCTCCTAGGCAAATTGTTAAAGGATTTAGGGCAGTCATATGTGAAGAGCACAACAAGATACAGTTGACAGGCTCTTAGAATGCAGATCCAAATATTTAGATACCATCTGGACACATAAGTAGTTTCCATACTAGAATTGCACTGGGGAATTCAGTGGAGATTTCAGTGCATTTATTGGAAATTTTATTATGAGGGATGCCATGCATAGGCAGAAATTATTTATTATTTTCAGCCAGCAGCAGGAGTATGTTTACCAGCAGTATTTCTAAAGATGCGTTTATAGGAACAATCCACCGAGCTGTGCAACTCATTCATTTCAATAAGGCTCATGCAGAGTTCCTGTGCAAAAACCACTGTAATGAATCAGGTCTGGGGATCTTGGCTGGATTGCACTTGTACAAAATAACTTGTGTGTCAGCAGCTAAACTACCTATGGTTAATGGTATTGTGAACAAATAAGAGAACATTTGTACTTCCTAGAAAGCATCTTGTAAGAGTCATTCCAAAAGCAAGAAAAAACAACATTAAGAAATAATTCCTGCAACAAAAAGGACAATGTAGCTATTCCTGTCCAAAGTTCTAGCCATCACTTCTTTCAGGATACTCCCATTTCATTTCCTTCAGTTTTCCAGTCATTAACCGCATGTGTTAGTTTTTGTTTTTGTTAAAGTTTGGTCAGTTAGATAGTTTTCTAATACTTTTTGTTATTCAGTCCAATCACTTTCTTGATGCTAGTACTTAAGACTACTACTACATCCTAGATAATTGGCTCTACTATTGAACAATTCATATTAAAAATTATTTCCTAGACTCAACTGTTTTGGACTTCATAAACATCATATGTCAAATTTTCTTTTAATACATAAGATGATGACCATAAACAACAACACTGTCAGATAAACTTTATCCCAACAGATAAAGTTTCCATTTGTCTGTTGTCTTTTGTTTGTAGTAATTGCATTTCCTTCAGAAAACCTGCAGATGTCTGCACAAAATTTCAGAAAATGTAGTGTGGTTCCTTATGATAGACCACTGTTGCAGACAGTCAAGATGAAAAATACCTTGATATAAATAAACTTTCACTTTTATATGATATAGGGCATGAGGTGTTTTAAGAGTTGTTCACTTAAAACAACTTTTTAAAAACAAGGTATAGTTCATATTGAACATATTGAGAAGATCAAGTAAGCTAAATTAAAAGACGAAAACGATTACAACAACAGTGACGACCATAAGAATCTCCTTGTCTTGGGGCTTAGAAAGCTTAGAAGATTTAATTTTCTAAATTGGCAACATGTGGGCCAGATGGCTAAATGTTATTGTATAAGCATTTTGCTATGAAATTCTATGTTAAATTGATGGCAGTAATTTAAGATTCTGGTAACCAGTTAACTCCAGAACTTTTGGAAAATTAATATTAAATTGCTGAAACCTCAACCAATTCTCAGTATTCGCGGGGGAGGTTCCACTTTGTACTTTAATTCAACTCAGTAAATGAGCTTTTTTATTAGAAAATACATCAAATATTATCCAACATTACAATTCAGAATTCTAGGAAAGAATTGAATCTACCTCTTTCAGAAAGCTGAGATAAAGGATTCTAGGGAAGAAGATGGTCAGTGTTGGTAGAAGAGGCTAACTAAAGAAAGCGGCTCCAACAAATGAAGATATTTCTAAAAAAGATTTATTGAACAAACTGTGAAATATAAAAACATTCCATCACTGCTAGTAAAAGGAGGCTTGAAGATAGAGTTTGTTTCATATTGAAGTAACCTCATTAAGAGATTTTAATTTTCCATATTTTTTTAAACCAACTCCCCTACTTTTATTCTTGCTGTGCCTCACAAAATTCTGTAGATCTTTTACAGAATCTTCTTCCAAATAAAACAAGATAAGTGCATTATTCCGAAGACAGTTGTGAACTTGCTTTCAGCAGCAAGTAATTATGAGAAAGGAAAAAGAAAAAATAAGGTCAAATCTATCTCACTTGTTAGAGAGCTGAACTCTACTCATGCCTTAGTATCCTCCTAAATAGACTACTGTAATGCACTGTACGTGAGGCTGCCATTCAAGAATATCTTCATCTGATGTAAAATGCAGCATCATGGACGGTTATGTGTGCTTCAAGATTTTCACCCACTACACTTGGCTATGCAAGCTACATTGGCTACCATGTTGTTGCTGGATCCAATTCAAGGCACTGATAATGACCTTTAAAGCTCTAGATCAGTGTTTCCCAAACTTGACAATTTTAAGGCATGTGGACTTCAACTCCCAGAATTCCACAGCCAGCAACGCTGGCTGTGGAATTCTGGGAGTTGAAGTCCTCATGCCTTAAAATTGTCAAGTTTGGGAAACACTGCTCTAGATGGCATGGGGTCAGGTTATTTGATTGACTGCTTTGCCATGTGTCACATCTGGTCTCGCAGGAGGGACATGTTGCAGATCTCATCAGCCAAAGAGAGAGATGGCTCAGGAGAGCCTTTTCTGCTGTGATATCTGCTCTCTGAAACATCATTGCCCCTAAAGTGACATTGGCCTTTTGAAGTGTCCTCAACAGTTGATTTTGCCATTGTGCCTGGGGAAGCATAGAAGCATGGAGCTGATTAAATAGTTGGCATGTTGATTGCACTCTGTCCCTGTGGTTTTATTATTATTATTATTTAAATAACTATTTTAATGATGAATTATATTGATTTTGTTTGAATTATGAACACAGCAAGAAGTGAGATGGGTTGACTACACTATGTCAACTCAGTCAATTTATAGCAGGGGTCTTCAACTTGGCCCTTTTATGACTTGCGGACTTCAACTCCCAGAATTCCTCAGCCAGTCACAAATCATAAAAGGGCCAAGTTTGAAGACTCCTGATTTATAGGATTCTGTACCACAGCTCATCTTGTTCCTTTTGGTAGACAGGCAGCCATATAAAGTTGTTTAATTAATTAATTAATTAATTTCACCATATATACTTATGAAGGACATTTCCTGATTCCCAAAACCTTTTTCCAAACCCATGACATCTTGTTTTTATCTGATAAGGGACAATGAATGTATCCCCACAGAAAGAAGTGCTTTTTAATATAATGTCCACATTGTTACAGAATATTCATTTTCTGGAAAGAAGACTTACTTGTGTTTAATTGCCTGCTCTAGTTCACTTTTAGGTATAAGAAGTCTGCTATGGTACATGGATAGTTTATGATAGAATGAATATAATGCATATCTATTCGTGAAGATGTTTTTTTTTTCTAATGTCTGCCTGAAGTTAGTTCTCCTCTTCTTATGAGCTACTAGCCTCTTTAGTATTTGTTTGCTATAAATTTTCAATTATTACCTTAATGAGGTGGGAGGAGGAAACAGGAAAAAGAAAAGCAACCTTTCATTTTATTGTCAGTTTCTGGGACTTGAATGCTATTAAATAAAATATCTTATGCATATCTTGGCAAAGCAGTTGCATATTAGGACAGTTGTTTTTAGGAATCAGATAAAGCAGTATGGCAGAAGTTACAAATGCGTTGTTTATGTAAGAGTTAAGGGAATTTGTCACATAAGTACTTTCTTATCCTGTGAGGAGTAGTTTTTTTATTAACCAAATACATGTAACTCTTATTGTCTCTGACTTTATTACCTGTGTTGTGTTATTATTGTTTTAAAAAATGTATTTATTGACAAACCATTGTAATAGTGATTAAAGAGTGACATATTTGTGTGCATTTTTTATCATAATATTTAAAGAAAAAAATATTTCATGATAAATTATATCTATTTTAGCAAATTTTACTGTGGATTAGGGATAATGGTCTCACGCTTCCTATTAGATCTACTGTTTATTCCCCTGTAGCACTTGATGATACATGCAAATCAGATTTATCTAACGGTTGGAAACTTTGTACACATTTTTAAAAAGAGTGATAATTCTAGAACTGAGAATTAAGATGTTTATAGTCCTTTTTATTCATGCATGTCATCCTTCGAAGTTATTTTTTAAATTCTTGCCACGCCCTAATGAACTATCACTTGGCAGCCATGAAATATTACTTGGAAGCTATCAGAGAATGAAATGCATAGATTTTTCAGTCTCTCCAAGTAGAGAGACTGAATTCTTATGTCTTCCTTTTGCAATAGTTTGATTTGATAATAGAAGTAATCTCCAGTGCAAAAGGATAACAATAAAAGACTTAGAGACTGATTAAGCACTTCAGCTTTGCTTCACCCATTAATCAAACTTGGCAGCTATTTATTGCTCTGAATTGTACAATGCAGTGGAGATCACTCTCTAAGCATAATAAATGTAATATAATGAGTAGTATCATGATGAAGGTTCTGATGTTGTAATAACAGGTTGTTTAACTAATATTCCTAGTCTGGGTATGTGTTATAGACTTTCAGGTACAAATAAAATATTCCAAGTGGGTTCAAGATTTTAAATTTGCATCAGAAGAACAAGAAGAAATGAAATGTTCCAAAGTTTAAAATAATTTCTAGTGATAACTCAACATAATGACTAATTAAAATTATTATAACTGTTATATCACGCTTGGGACACTATTAAAATGAGATGCTGTAAAGAGCACAGAACCAACTGAATGATATTTTGATTCATTTATAAACTGCAAGGGAAAAGCATAAAGGTGGGTAGGAAAAAGGGGGTGGTTAGAGCAAATAGCACAAAGGAATTATAATTACCTCTGTTTAGTTTTCAGTGCAAGCCAATCTATGACACCTATGAAATATGTTTTATTTACTTCAAAAAATGTAGGACTGTGTGATTTAATCTTGGGACAATATTTTCCATTTGCTTACTTTCTCACTAATACCTATTTATATATTATTTTACCCAAACACTCTCATATAAAGTTGAAGTTCTGTACACACTCAGCATTGGAAAAATGAACTTCATTAAATATCATGAAGTAACGATTGAGTAGATACAGTATACCTAGATGCTACTAAAACTATTCAGGAGTCCGTGTGCTACTAATACGTCATTATGGGCAAATATGATTATTTTATTAAATTTGAAGATATTTAAACAAAATAATCATGAAGTTTGTATAGGTAAAATTTTGTGTTCATTTTGTCAGATTTAGTAACTTGCTTCTAAATCAGTGTAAAGATGCTTTTGAAAATAAAGTTATATATTCTAAATGCTTCACTATTGCCATTACATACAGTTGTTATATTCTTATACATACATCCTCTTTCTATCACAATAGTGGAAAATACACATACACACACATGCGCACAGAGAGAGACATAAGGACTCACATAAATACTATACACATAAGCAGACACAAAATGCACACAAACACACAAATAAACACACTCTATTTATTTCCAAGGACATTTTCTTCTGCTTCAGGGGCCTAAAGTAATTTGGTCTTGACTTTAAGATAGGAAAACATTAATTGTCTTGGCTATACCTGTTAAACAGAAGCTGATATGAATAGCCAGAAAGAGAATATATATATATTGCTTTTGTATTATTTGCTTTTATATAATTTCAGATTTTCCCCCTAAAACATAAAATACACAATAAATAAACAAATAAGCTGTCTGAAATTGCAGGTAAAGGTAATTTATATGCTTTTGAAAATAATGATGGTGGTAGCAAAGGAGAATAATGTTGATATTTAAGAAGTCTATAATTAAACCCAATAAAGTGTTCAATTGGGTTTTTGTAGAACTATTCATGGTCGATATCGGTAAAGTTATTAGAGAGTCATTTTAATGTCTAGATTGTCTTTATTTCTTTTCCTTTATTTTGTTGCTGATAAGAGTTAAATATTCCATTGTCAATGATCATGGAGAATTGTTGTTTTGGGCAACTTTCTTCTATGTCTTTGAATTAGTCTCTGAGAGGCATATTTCTCTGTAGAAGTTTTTAATGATTATAGACAAGTATATTGTTTATCTCTATGACAACTCTATTTTGTTCTTTCTGATAACTGTGCTTACCCGGATCTGAAGATATTTCCATGGTATTTGTGGATGGGTATTTATTTTTTACTTGCTAATTGCATGGCAGTTTGAAACTGAACTGTGCCTGGGAGAAGAATATCCCAATTCTGTCTTTCATCTCCATGTATTTTAAATAAAATGTAATAACGAAAATAAATAATTACATTTTCTCTTGAAAGGTAAATATATAGAGCCTATATAAACTCTTTGGCAAACTACCCAGACATGATATCTGGAGATCTCATTTGGTTGAACATCACTGTATCACTGTTTTTTGTACTCCTTTATTTAGATATCTATACATGAATAGTTAATATAGGTCTTGGTATAAATGTTTTGATCAAAATAGGGCTAGAGTAGATTATTGATCGATTGTAAGGACGATGGGTTAATAATTCATATTATTTTTCTGGATGGTTGTTTGCTATCTCTCTACACTTTCCCAAGTCATGGTGGAGTTGGGTGGTCTATAGAATTAATGAAAAAGCCAGGAGATAAATAGATCATAGCCCTCCTAGGTTTCCATTTGGTTTCTAAGAGTGTTCTCCTTATCAGAGTCATGTGAAGGCATTTTGTTTCCATGAAGAAGATAAATTTTACATAATAAAATAACAGAATTGGAAGGGACCATGGAGGTCTTCTAGTCCAACCCTCTGCTCAAGCAGGAAACCCTATACCATTTCACACAAATGCTTGTCCAATCTCTTCTTAAAAACCTCCAGTATTGGAACACTCAATACTGGAAGCAAGTGAAGATTTCTTGCATTAATCATAATTAATATCTTGGAGCAAACGTGCCAAAATAATTGCTACTCAAAGTACTGTAAGTGTGTAATTCTGGGATAGCTGGTTTCTTTTATTCCTATTTCTATTTAAAGCCTTTTGTTCTCCTTTGGTTCTTCCATTGCTTCCTTATTTTTAAGAAGTTCTGTTTTGTATAATTTGGAAAAGAAAATTGACATAAAGCCAGGAATGAATATTTCTGGCTAATACTGTAATAGCTTCCAATATTTAAAGATAAGTTTTTTATTGTTAATGGAAACATTTTATTTACAGGTTCTTAGAAATAGATAATTGCTTGGTTTTTTTTAACATGATCATATTAAATTTAAAAAACACAAATGAAAAGTAAACAAAGTCTAATTAACACTTTGATTTTAGAAAGTTATAATAAAGATCCAGATTCATTTGAAATTAATTTGTGAAATTAAATATAAAGAATCCTTCCTGTAGGAAAGTTGACTTGTTTTGATTTTTTTCCTACAACATAAGAGATAAGCAATTTTAAAAACGGAACACTAGAGGGAGCTAAAGATTTTAATTAAATGAGAAGACTACATCATCCTCATTAACAGCTACAGAATGACACAAAATATTATTATATGGAAACTGCTGGAGGATATTTTTGAAAACATGTCATCAGAAGTTAATATCAACAATGTCAATAGTGATTTGTGTGTATGAATAGACTGGATCCAAAAGTCCATGGAGGTTCTCTGTGATCCAGGTTTTTCTGACAAGACAGAGACTGAAATAGTAATGAAAGTGGACGCACAAATGACAAATGACACAAAAATAACATGGAATAATATGTTTCATTGGATATACAAAAGAAATTGGTTGATGCTTTAAAAATCAAATGGGAATTGTAAATATGAATCAAGAGAGTGATCTGGTAATTCGTTTATATTGATTTTCAAAAGTGGTTTGTTAAAACCTTGATGAATCTTGTGAGAAGAGATTGAAATAAAGAAATGAAATAAAGTTCTGTAACATTACTTGAATGGATTAAAGATTAACATTGTTAGAAGGAACCCAAAAGGAACAATTGTAAAGTTGGTTTATTTCACAAGTTTAAAATAGATATGTTGTTATTTCGGGCAACCTTTAATGAATTTTGCTATACTATGAACCAATTATTTTGTTTATAGATAAGAGATGGGATATGAGACGAAGATATCATTGGTTGTAAATTAAGAGGAGGTGAAAAGTTACTTTGTGTTTATACTTGTGATGAAGGTGGGAAGTTCCTTCCTTCCTTCCTTCCTCATTTTTTCTTTTCTTTTGCAATGTGCTCTTTCTTTTTATTGTTTTTCTTTTAAGAATAATAATTTAATTTTAAATATTTTTAAATTATTTTTAAAGAGATAAATGAATTTGTAAGAAATCTTGTCAAATATTCTGTACAGGGGTAGTATTCAGTAATTAAATACAGTTAGATGTTTCATATTGCTTCATCCTAAATTATATTTTATGGGTTATTGCATTTAAGGATTGCTAATATGTCAGACAAAATAAATGAATGCTGTCCATCCCAAATCTCTTTAATAACATTTCTTATAATTTTATATTATTCAGATAGAAACTAGAACTTTTTCCTGCACAAATACAGTGCAGTTGATTTTTTGTTCTTTCCAGATATTTAGCAAACAACTGTGTTTAAAGCTAATCATATTAATAACAGCTGAAGATAACTGGGAACATAAAGAGCAGCCTTCCTTATGATTCTTGCTTTTCTCATTGACAGTGTTAGAAACTGAATTACAATGTTGGATAAAAAATACTATGTAATTTGTTTTAAGGCCTGTGGCTAGGGTTCCTAATTTTAGAGGTACTGTGACTTTATAAGTGCAATATTTAGAAAATAAAGTCCAAAATAAAAAGTAATTCTTCAAAAAGTCATCTGTAAAGATCATACTTTTTCTAAAATCTATTACGTAATCTGCCTATCAAAGAAAGTGAGTCTGCAACTATTTTATTTCACAATGGCCTGAAAGGAGAGTTGTGAGGTGGGAAAATTATTAATGTTTAAAATCTTCTCTATCAATGTATGTATTTGAATCTAGTATGTTTTAACTTTTTTACATGTCCCTGAGCACGATATAATGTCCTTTCATATTGTTTACATTTCCATCATGCATTTGAAATGCCTTTATACATTCTTGATAATTTCTCTATCATCAGGTATGAACATTACCTTTTTATAAAAATTATCTTGAAGATCATAATATAATGTAAATTTCAACCTTTTCAACCACACATTTCCCTATTGATCCATATGTATATTATAACCAATATTCTTTACCAGGTACTTTTTAATCTGTTCTTCCTCTGTTTCAAATTTCAACCAAGGTTTATACATTTTAGCAATGACACATTCATCACTGCTACACAACTGTATTTCAAATTCTGTCTTACTTGGCTCCATATCATAAGTCTTTGATAGATGTTAAATCTTTCTGGTAACTTTAAGTGAGAAAACCATTGACAACTATATCCTTCTACCATTAATTTTTCTTTTGTTTAATTAGATATTCCTCTTGGTTATTTTCCGATAATTCCTGATACATTGACCATTTGTATTTACATGCTGTTTCTCTTCTATAATATGCTTCTTGTATGGAGATCCATAGAGATATTTTTGGACACAGCATGGGTTTTATGTGTATTTCCTACTCTTAAAATAGCATTGCTAATAAAATTATTTTTAAAATCTGAATTAATTTTAACTTTATCTTGCCATAAGTAGCCATGTTATCCAAACATTAAGTCATGACCTTAACTCTAATAGTCTCTTGTTTCTCCACAATACTCATTGATTCATCCAAACCAACAAGCTGCAAAGTACAATTTCAAATCCAATAGATTCAGAATCTTTGCAACTGGTAATAGTTAATATATAACTAACAGCCTTTTCCATTGCCATACAAATTTAGATATATCTTTTGGCCATTGTTTCAATGATACACCAGCTGTCAAAACAGGTATTGTATAAAACAAAAACATCATTCTAGGCAAAACGTTGGTTTTTATCCCACAAATTCTCCCTAATTCTGTCAGGTTTCATTTCTCTCATCTTAACATATCCGTCTTAATTTCATTCCATGTCTGAACACAATTATTGTGAAATAATATACAATTCATATTTGTCATAATACCCAAATATTTAATTCTTTTTCTCAGTTTTAAAACTATTTTTCTGCATAGGTTCTATTTGATCTTCTAATTTCATATTCTATTTAATGTTCTAAGTTTTTTTTAACAATTTCAACTTCTGATTATTAATCTTAAAACCTGCTACCATATAAAGTCTTTAATTTTCCAATTGATATTTCTATTCACTCTGGTGGATCTTCCAAAATTAACACCATCTGCAAAGGTCCTTAAGTTTCTTTTTAAAACTTAACTCTTGTGATTTTTTTTCATCTTCATCTTTTTCATCTTTCATCTTTTCGTTTTCTACCCCAAGAACTAAAATGAACAAAATATCAGTGGGTATCGTTGTCTTGTCCCTTATCTTTTGAACTTCACAAGGTTTTGTTAATTCTCCATTAGCAATTATTTGTGCTTTCATTCTCACTTCTGTGCCTTTTTAAAATTATTCTCAAAATATATTAACTTCTTTTTTCAATCCTCTGCTATTGTTTTCTTTTATAACAACATAACCTTCAATCTCCATCTAAAAGAGACGTTTTTTCTTTTAAAAAATAGTCATTGTATTGTGATCTAAAAAAAAGTCTTTCTTAATGTCTCTTCTTTATGAATATTAATAGCCAAAGTCCTAGAAATTGAAATCATAACTGTTCTTGAAAAATATCTATATCTTTCAGGAAAATAAATATATTCTTTTGAATTGCCATATTTATATTATTTTATATTTTTCTACAAGCTTTAAATTATCTATTTATTTATCTATAGTTCTTTTTATGGGGAAACTACCATATACTAATCTTCTCAGAGAAATCAATTTTCATGTAGAAAGTCTAGTAATTTATCCATGAATTCTTTACAAAATGCTTTTTTAATCTTCATTTGGGGCATAAAATATCAATATTAAAATATTTAGATTAATTTGCATCCTAACATATCTGCCATAGTTGTCAGTCAATATGAGTTTTGGATATAGTTGAGGATTTTTATATAAAACTGCAGAGTCATTGACTGAGATGGGAAGCCATAAAAATGGAATAAATAATCAAACTCCATTTCTTTTTTTCCATTCTTGCTGAAATAAATTCTTCACCAAATATTTTATATCCTTTTTCATAATATGCATTATATGTCATCTTCTTAATCCTGGATATTAGATAGGGACATAAGGATTTTTTTTTCCTCTGATATCTTGTCCGTGTTGTTTTGGGAATTTCTCTATATCTTAAACAAAATTATTTTTCTGAGTGTCCCAGTAATGCCAACTTGTCCATATCTTTCTTCACCTCTATATTTATTTATTTATTAACTTTCCAAAACTTCCACTTTGTCAGTAATTTGTTTGACGTCTTCAGCCAGTTGCCTCGCAGATTTTTCAGTCTTCTTAATTTCTTTCATGTAGTTTTTTATCCTTGCAAATCCTTCTTCCATTTCCTTTTTTAAAACTATTGAAAGTATTGAAACTATTGACAACTGTTGCAGTTGTCTTCTTACCAAACTCCTGCAATAAATCTGGTGAAATCTCCTTATTTATAAGTTGTTCTAGTGAATTCCTTCCTTCTTCAAATTTTGCTGCTTTCCTTGTAGTGGCCATTGTGAGAAAGTGAAAGGATGTCAATTACTAGGTTGAAAGTAAAAGACAGACTTTTTTTTTCCTGTTTTTTTGTTCCCTGTTTTGAAAAAATAGTTCTACATGGTTACAGTTACACACTCCGGTTCATATTACCTTTATCTTCTTATTTTGTAAAATCCACCAATTATCTGCTTCCCATAATAATAAACAATCAGCATTCCCATGAAGGTTCAATCTGTTTGTTTAATTAATGTTACTGATTTCATTCATTCCTGCCATTTCAGAATACCTCTTTTAGGTTGCAAATTTAGGTTGCTGTTTTAAAAGGTTATGTTTTTTTTTCCTAGTCATATGTCCATAAAGTCTATATGGTGGTTTTGGATGTATTAATATTCCTTCAGATCCCAAGCTGCTCAACTCATGATCGAGCAGAAGAAATTCAATTCGTGTGGTCTCCTCAGGAGGAGCAGCTATCCAGGGTGCAAGTGGGTGATCCCCATATCTCTCCTTCCTCCAGAGAGATTTCCTTCAGCCAGAACCAATTTTCTAGTTGCCAATTTCACCACAGGGCTATTACCGCTCACAGAACTGTTTGCAGGGACATCTAACCTTCCATAATTCTTCACCTGGAAGAATTTGCACTCTGTTTCATAAATATGTTATATAATTGTCTTGGAAATAGATTACTAATGCAAATCTTAAATTTCCACCCAATTAATTAAACTAAATCACAGATGCCTAAAGAGTACAAATTTTATTCATCAGAACAGAATGACATTTTGAAAAATACTCAAATAACTGCAGATTTATGAAATTCATGAAGTTTCATAAAGATCAGTTTTAAAGTCCAGAACTTTTAATATGTCCATAATGTTTTTGTTTTTCACTGAGATGACATTTACAAGAAAGTTAAATTGTTCTTATGGATGAAGAGTGCCAAATTTATAGCAATTCATGCTGGAGGTTTGAAAATTGCTTTTTTTTTTTTTGGTAACATCTTTGTTCTGAGATAGAATATGATGATATTTACAATGCAAAATAGCTCCTAACATGAGCTGGATAAATTGTGTGAGTTTTGTGAAAAGAGAAGGGCAATAGGTAAGAAATGACAATGCCTCTTCCTGAATTCAAAGCAGCTCCTTACCAAAGGTTTACCATGAGTTGAACTATTAAAGGTTAATTATCTAGTCCAGTGGTTCTCAACCTGTGGGTCGGGACCCCATTTGGGGTCGAACGACCATTTCACGGGGGTCGCCAAACAACGCAGTCCGCCATTTTTTCCCCTTTTCCTTAGCTGTGCTACTCCCTTTTATTCTATTGGCTTTTGAAATAGAGTCTAATTCTACTGGCTTTTAAAAGCCAATAGGAATTGTCCAGGCTGTCTCTGCCCTGCTGATCCTGCCAAAAGTCCCATTCTGCAAACGGTGCTGCACCAGTTGAGTAGTGCTCGACTTACGACCGGTTGAGTAGTCCTCGACTTACGACCGGTTGAGTAGTCCTCGACTTACGACCGGTTGGGGGTCGCGGCATTAAAAAGGTTGAGAACCACTGATCTAGTCTTTTCCATCATACAGTGTAGTTGTTAAGCTAGTCATCTAATTAAACTTGCTCTTACAATAGCATTATGTAATTCTTAAAATGAGAGATTGATTAGTAATGAAGTGGAAACAAATGGTAAAATAGAGAACCTCTCTCCTGAAGTTTCTCCACCTCAAACTTTAATGAACTGACCACTGATATTCTGATCAAAAGATTAGTGGGTTTAATAATAGTCTTGACAATACAAGTCACTTGATTTGAAGACAAGCCTCATTAAAGTGGGTCACCCTCCTCAGAACCTTCCATATTAGGATGCTTATATAAACAGGGGGGAAAAATCATGTTGTCATGTCCATTTGCAACTTGTTGAAATTCAAAAACAATAAAGCAAACTAGACTTTGGAATATGATGGCCTAATATCTTTTACTTTCTACGAGTGTCCCAACTTACTAGGATCTACTCAAAACCTAGTCTATGGAATACTCTTCCCCCACTCTACCTTCAAGATATAGAGAATCAACTCTCTTGACATTTTGCAAAGCAGCTGAAACAAGTGTTGTTTCAATGTTTCAAATTTAATCTATAATTTAATTTATTGGATAACTATAATGTTTACCTGATTACTGGAAAAATTTATTTTAACTCTTAGTATTGGGATTTCCAGTAGCTGTTTGCTTTTGGCCTTGTACTTTTAACTGAAGAGCAATACGCAGCTCTAATGTAACTTGTGGTACTTTGTGCTACTGTATTTATAGTTTGGTGCTAGAAGAACGAGGGTCTACAGTCAGAAGTTAATAAACAAGGATTTTAGACAGTTTATAACATTATAAGCAGGGCTTTTTTTCTCAGAACTCCCAGAACAGAGTTCCAGCACCTCTTTTAGGTGGAACCTTGTAAGGTAGGCAAGGCGGGTTGTATGACATGTGTGAGTTTCCGCACCTTTTTTTTTTTTTTTTTTAGAGAAAAAGCACTGATTATAGGTATAGGCCCATATCAATCCCTTCATGTTTGTTATTTTTTTAAACTAAGCAAGAACTTTTTGCTTCAGGACTGGAACATGTAAGGCAATATAAAAGGCTCAAATCAGTTACGTTTTCCTGCTACGCCTAGATTCCTTAAAATTTATGTAATAACTTTCTACTATTTGAGAAATGGTATAGCCATCTGTATTTGCGTAAAATAGAGGCTTTACTATTTAAGAAAGAAAAGTTTTGTCCAAAGTTTTGTCCAATCACATAATGTTGGCATAACTAGCATCAAATTAAAAGAACTTGGAATTTTACATTTTCTGTTGAAATCCACCTTAAAAGCATCTGTGCAAATTCCCTTCGTTCCACTTTCACAAAGTAGCAGTATTCATCTATATGATACTTTATTTAACTTCGTGTTATTGGTAATGTGCATTGCTTCTGATTATATCTCAGCTCCAAATTATTACTGGCAGATATTACTATTTCTTGGCATCTCAGTTTATTATGTTTTGCACTCAGAACACAGCAATTCATTTTCTCTGTTCAAGTCACTATGTCACTTGTGTAAGTTTCATGATTTATTACTGTACTTGCCTACTTTCAATTTAAGTGTTCGGCTTCTTAGCCAGATATTTTTTGTTCCTGCTGCTGTTCTTGCTTGCTTTTTTTGCCCAAGTCTTTCACATAATGCATCACCATGATCAGTATGATTATATTATGTAATTTTAACTGCTTGTGTCTTTTTCTTTCTTCAGTTTTTAAATATCTACATCTTTGCATGGTAAATAAAAATTATTCCTTTGCCCTCCTATGTTAATTTAGACAACAAAAGAAACTCATATTCTATGTACGTTATTTATATATAGGTTTCTACAATATATATATATGGAATTAAAAATCCACTGTCTTTATTCAGATATCGTGAGCCATGCAGTAGAAGTATAGGAATATTAAATCTCAACTGAAAATTGATTAATACATATAATAACCTCTTCTGCCAAATGGAACAATTTTAGGATATTGTACAAACATATGTTTAAATGAAATATTAGTCTCATTCTGCTCTCAATAATATGAATGGCTTCGGTTGCTTTTCACCTCTCATTCTGCAAGAATTCATAATTTTATGCTACAAACATCATCTACATAGTTAGAAATTCAATGTAACCCACTTGACTGGTTTGCAAAAAAAAAGCTGTTCTTGATGTTCATGTCAAAAATAATAGATTTGGACACAAACTAATATTAAATGCTGATTATTATTAATTATTAATAATAATTATTATTACTAATTATTACTGTTATTTATCAAAATATATGGTTATATTGCAATAGTTTAGTAAGATACTAAGTTATTCTATTCATAGAAATAAATCTAATATGCTTTCCATAGAATTATAAGTTTCTATATAAACAGATAAAGACTGGAAATTTACATCATCATCATCATCATCAATTTCCCCCCCCCCCCGAGGCACTACCTCGATGTGTTTGTTGGTCTTGCATCCTCTCAGAAAGATGGAAGCTATGCCAGAGGTTCAACCATATTGGACAAGTATCACCCTAGGAATCAGACAAAGAGTGTTTCTGCCATAAACAAGATGGTGAGACATAATTTACAGAAACCAATACTGAATCATTTGTCATCCAGGTCATACTGTTATGCTAGGTGTTGTAATTCTTGGACAACTTGTGACAAATGGATTACAAAACTTCGGTCTATTGGCTGAGCAATTGTGGCCAGCAGTTGCAGGACTATTGGGAAAAAGTTGCTTATTGTTGTAAATATATAAAGACTGAAAACCAAGAAATAATGATTTGCTATTACAAATCAAGTTCAATAAGAAAAGGATATCTAACAAGAATGCACCAGTTCTCAAAAGAGCAACATCAGAATAAAAAACAACAGACCCCACAGTCATAACAATTGTTTATGTGAAAGGCAAAAAAAATAGGATAATGGATGTTGCAATACTTGGAGATAGAGAGTGGAACACAAAATGTAAAGACCTGCAAATAGAAGAAGAACTAGAAGTGGAATTATTGTGGCAAAAGAAAGCAAAGATAGTGCCAATACTAATAGAGGCCTTAGGTACCATACCAAAATAACTGCAATGAATCTGCAATGACAAAATTCCCATCAGTTGCAAAGGGCATCTTTATTAGGAACAGCTTACATTCTGTAATGATACCTTTAATATTATTAAACAACAATATCTGCCTATCCTAGGTCCTTGGGAAGGACTCGATGGGTGGATAAAATGCCAAATCCAATCTAAACATCTGTGTGACTGTCCAAAATGTGTTATATTTATGTGTCCCAAATGAGGCTTCCTCAATTGACATTGCTTGTTGGAAGCCAGCTATGAAGGTCTCAAGATGTTGCAACTGTATTAAATATGAGCTACTTGCTGGAGATTTCCGGTCCTGCACGGTAGTGACTGGTCACGGGCTTGTGGACCGCTGCACCCCTGCAGCTAATTTTCGTCCTGCCTGGAGATCCTAATGGGTCCAAACCGCCCCAGAGAAGCAGTGAAGAAAGAAGGGTGTCCCAGAAACTCTGGAATGATGGCAGTCACTCCATTCATCTTGGGGAAAGCCTTCTAACCCAACAAGAGAAAGGCTGTATTTCACCGATCAGCCCAAGCCACTTGCAACCAAAGTCCAAAAGAACTAACCAGCACAACAGTAAACAGCGTGCTTGAAACTGGGTGAGGAATCTGATTTTTCCTTTTCTATTCTACAGTTAATATCCTGGAAAAGTTCCCCAAGAAGCAAAATACCTCCACCCCACCCTTATACTAATGGAAGCAGCGAATTAAAATTTCCATGGAGGATCAAAATATATGGTAGTGAAATAAATTTATAAACTTGAAAGCTAAACTTTAACTTTGGACAAGTTTAAAATGTTTGAATGGTTAAGACTCTCATTTTAAAGACCATTGTTCATATTGAAAACTAAATAGATGCTGACACCTAGTGATGGATGAAGATTATGATTTCCTTAGAGAACTTGCCAAAACCTGGGAAAAGCTAATCTATGTTTGTGACCTTCAAAGTTTTAATAACAAAGGACAGCTGTGACAAAAAAAAGACAACAATCTGGGCTGCAGACAAAGAGAGAATTATAAACTTTAGAAAAAAATCTTTTTTGAACACTTTGGATTACAAATATCTATTTAACCTGGACTCTAAGGCTATTTGCAGATAAGAAGGAAAACTTCAACTTTTGGCCATCTTGAATGAGAGACATGTAGATAGAACACATCAAGAAAACATAAATATCTCTCAGGAGGAGCTATATAGTATACTGCAATTAATTCAAATAACACTGAGTTCAAATTACAAAGAAATCCAAAATAAATTTGAAAATATAAATCAATCTATTTCTAAATTTACAACAACAACAAAAACTTCCAGAAAACAACAACAGAGAAGGAGCAGACAAAACAAATAAGTGGACATAAAATTGAAAATAGAGACTCAAAGACGGAACTTAATAAAACAAGAAAATCCTACATGATTAAATCCGACATGATTTAATCCTAGTTGGGAAAAAATTACAAGAAATGGAAAAAACAACTCATCCCTTAAGACTACATAATAAATCTGAGGACAAAAAAACAGATTGGATAAATGGAATGTAGAGATGTTGAAAACATCAGAGAGAAAGGAAGTGATAAGAGAAGCAAAGAAGGAAAAAAGAAAAAGATTTTCAAGAAACATGGAAAGGCAAAAGCCTCATATAAAGAAATTTTATTGGATTTACTTCTTATACTTACAGCAACAATCATGAATATATGGAAAAACTTTTTGATTCAGCAAAAAAATGATCAAGAAAGATACTGGTCAAAGGAAAAAGATTAAAGTGAAAATTAAGAATATAGATGATAGGATCTACCAGAGAGAATATTTTTAAAAAGAAACATTTCTTTGAATATGGTTAAAGAAATAGAAAAGATTCTGAATACATATGTCATCCTAAGAGTGATGAATTCCTTAAATAATACTGTATCCTTTTTACTCCCCTTTTTATTCTATTTCTTGATATAAGTAATGTAATGCTGTTAAAATGGCTTGGATGAAGGAAATGTTTTAGATAATTAAATGTGTTTGAATTTAGGGAAATTATAATGTATAAAAAAGAAAAAAAGGTTTTGAATAAGAGTTAAAGGATTAGATGACTAGACATATTAAATGGAATATTTACAGATTAAATATATTTTTAATTATGGTTAAAAGGAATAAGAAATTTTGGGAATGAATATATATTAGCTTAGGCCAGATCCTGAAGTTGAAACTCAGATATTTTGGCCACCTAATGAGAAGGAAGGACTCACTGGAGAAGAGTCTAATGCTGGGAAAGATTGAGGACAATAGAAGAATGGGACGACAGAGAATGAGGTGGCTGGATGGAGTCACTAAAGCAGTAGGCGTAAGCTTAAATGGACTCCAGAAGATGGTAGAGGACAGGAGGAATGTTGTCCATGGGGTCGCGATGGGTCGGACAAATCTTCGCAACTGACAACAAGGAGGAATATATATTTTAAATAGTATTTTACTTTTTATGTCTCTTTACTCTTGCTCTCTTTTCCTTTTGTTTACTATTTTTATCTATTCTTTAAGAAATGTAAAAGTGTTGAGATGGTTTATGTGGGAAAAATGGATTTAAACCTTTAAATGTAATTAATTGTTGAGAAAATCTTAACCAGCAAGAATACTCTTAACTTTATGGGAGAAACAAATCTAAATAAGATTGTAACAGGATATAAGATGAGGCAACCTCAGAATGATTAGATTGAAAAGAAATATTATAGTAATGTGATCATTATTTCTAGGAATATTGGTAAAATTATATATATGCTAACAAGGGTTAGCAATGAAATAGTAGGAGGGGTGATCTGGAAGAATGACAGAAGGAAACGCAATGGGAGTAACAAAGGAACATCTGGAACACAAATTGACTGGCCAGGGCCAGTGACGCGGTCCAGGAGCCGGGTGCAAATGTCAGCCAAACCTATTTAAGTCATCGTTGTTAAACTGGCTTTTAGCCCTGACGATGTTGGGAGTTCCCAACGAAAGCTTGGCGGTTTTAGTAAAATATTTTTTATACTCAAATTCTCCTGGTGGTCGTATCCTATTTATTTTCATTATATATGTGTATGTGTATATATATATATATATATATATATATATATATATATATATATATATGTGTGTGTGTGTGTGTGTGTGTGTGTGTGTGTGTGTGTGTGTGTGTGTGTGTGTGGTCTTTGGTTGTTCGGGTTTTCTCCCGCGTAAAATTGGAAGTGTCTTGGCAACGTTTCGACGAAGTCTCATTCATCATCTTCAGGCTGGTGTTTTCAGCTTCGTGCTTCTAGGAGCAAAGAAAACACCAGCCTGAAGATGACGAATGAGACTTCGTCGAAACGTTGCCAAGACACTTCCAATTTTACGCGGGAGAAAACCCGAACAACCAAAGACCTACATACAAATACCCGCGAAAACCTCAGAAAACATATATATATGTTTTCTGAGGTTTTCGCGGGGGTTTGTATGTAGGTCTTTGGTTATTCAGGTTTTCTCCCACGTAAAATTGGAAGTGTCTTGGCGATGTTTCGATGAAGTCTCATTCATCATCTTCAGGCTGGTGCTTTTGGCTTCGTGCTTCTAGGAGCAAAGAAACATTTGCTCCTAGAAGCACGAAGCCGAAAGCACCAGCCTGAAGATGACAAATGAGACTTCATCGAAATGTCGCCAAGACACTTCCAATTTTATGTGGGAGAAAACCCGAATAACCAAAGACATATATATATATATATATATATATATGTTATTTATCAAAATAATAACCAGATTATTTCAAGATTTGCAAAGAAGAGATCTTAGGGAAAAGGGGAAATCAACTAAATGTACTATGTGGATTATGGATTATAGAAACCAATTGTTAATGATATTCTTTTACAAATGTAAACCCAGCAAACACAGTGTTTACTAATTATTAAGTGATTTATGTATAAAAAAATCAATAAAATATATGAAAAAAATAATAAATGTGAGCTACTTGACAAACATCCAAATTGTGATCATGTGATTATAGAGGAGATGAGATTGTTGCAACTTCAAGAACACATTGTAAATCACTTTTTTGAATCTGTCATAATTTCAGACTGTTGTTAAATGAACAGTTGTAAATCTGTACTCACCAGCTGATGAGATAGTATTGATTTCTTTTAGTAGAAATAATTTAATTAAGTTATTTTTAGTATACATTATATATGGAACTAGGTTGCAAGTGCTGGTTCTGCAATCAAATCAAGCAATAGAAGTGTAAAAACAACTTTCTAGTAAAATGGCATTTCATATTTTGCTGAAGGTCATATAGGATTAGCTGATTGGATAATGTGCTTCCTATTGTTATGCAGTATTCTGCTGCTAAATAATTATTCCAAGTAACCTATACTGATGAATTATTTCAGGAGTAGGTTTAATATATTGTAATGGCCATAAAATATCATTTTGTTATTAAGATGTGTTGATTTTCCTGATTATTGTGAGTTGCACATAATTTACTGCATTTGGAAACAAGGCCAGATGCTATTTTTGTTTTACATTTTCTATAAAGTAAAGGTTGTTTATTCAGGCCTTTGGTGATAGAAATCCCACACTTCATCATGCTTGCCATAGCTTATTTTTTATGTTATATTAATTTTATTGTAATTTATTTGTTTGGTTGTTGTGAAGCCCACAGAGTTGTTGACTGTTGGGTAGCATACAAGTTTAATAAGTTATTATTATTTACTTTATTTGCCATATATTCATTGCTCTATATTATTTAAATTGGTGGCTACCTACGGTATATAACAAGGTATTATGTGATGAGGATGGTGAAGAAATCCCCCCACAAATCTTGCAATTGTCATTTTTTTTAAGCATTAGATTTTCCCATGCTATGTAGCATACTGGGCTGCAAGAGATCTCCAACATTTTCAGTTTTGTGTGAGTTAGAGTCTTTAAGTCTTCCATGAATGTTCTTTGTCATGTATTTTGAGGGCATCTTCTTGATTGCTTGACATCAAAGGGAGTCCATCTTACTTCCATCTTGGGGATTCAACTGTTCTCCATACGGATAATACAACCTGCAAGTTGGTGTCTTCTGAGTGCAGTAGTGTTATGTAATTTTTCAGGAGAAACTCTTTTGGAACATTTCTTCGGTAGTAATATGGTCAAAATAGTGCATCTTTAGGATAGGTCAAAGGCATCTTTGTTGGAAGATGTCAAGTCCCTTGTTAATAATTGCTGATGCCTTCCACATCTCTCTGGAATAAATGGTTGTCAGGATCACTATAGAAGGAAGCAATTGGAATTTAGATTTCAGTGATCTATTCAATGAGGACCAAATTTTATTCATCCTCTGAAAAATGGCCATTACTTTTCCAATGATGTCCATATCTGCATCTCCATTTCAGGCAATTACATCACCCAAATAGGTAAACCTTTGTAGTTCCTAAGTCGCTGTGGTATGAGTAGTGATTTCCCTTATATATGTGGTGGAGCTCGCACACATGATCTTTGATTATTCAACACTTATCCTAAGGCCAATTGTAGTTACTTCTTCATCTAAGGCAGTTGTCACTTCTAGTTTCCTGTCCTCTTCCTTAAGGAAGGCAATATCATCTGCAAAAATAGTCTTACAAAAACTCTGTTTTTTTTTTTCTCCAAAACGTTTTGGTTTCCAATTCTGAGAACATACAAGGTCACTTTAAGACATTGGGAAAGGCTGCTATCTGGTCATCTACATTCATCTTTCAAACATCATTTTTTCTTTAAAGTTAAAGTACACCAATACCAGCCATATATTGATATCCAATTGAGGTTTACATATATTTTAAGCTCAGAATAAATTATGAATTATCAAAATGGGACAGAGAAAACTTCATCCATTCATATTTAGAACAATTATTATTATATCCAGAAAGTGCTTAAAAGTCATCAGTTGGTTTAATTAATTTTTGCTTTGGAAGTTTCAAGCTTATTAAAGAATACCAATATAATATCTGCGTGTAGACTTTTTTTTTGTCCTTACTTGCATTTATCATTCAAGGGTTCCCAATATCTTTAACTGTGCAACACAAATCTGACAATGAAAGATAGTGAAGATAATTGTACCAAACATCTCTCTTAATAAAAAGCCCTTAAATTAAATCTCATAGATCTTCATCTTTGTTTTCAGAGAAGAATAAGGAATACAATCCATTTAAATATTTATGATGAAATGAGCATTTTGAAATAAAAAAAAAAAATAGGTATTGCCAAAAGATTTTGTTAGAGGTCTTTCCTGAATCCAAAGAGATAAATATAGGGATCTACCATATTTAATTCTGCTAATATTTATTAACAATATCAGATATTTATATGTGATGAATAAATCTTGCTTGATCATAATTTACCAAACTTAGTAGAATATTTTGGAAACAACATGAATCCCTAGTAATATCTTAATACCAGTATTCACTAATCAAACAGATATATATATTATCTCAATTATAGTATTCAAAGTTTATGCAAACTTTATGCAAAAATAGTCTTAAAAAATTTAAAAGTGGGGTGCCGTACATTATTTATTTATTTCAGTTTAGAGGAGAACTATCTATTTTACAATTCCTTTCATATTTCTTCCGTATGGCTCAAAATCTGTGTTAACTAAATATTGAAAGTTGAGCTTACAGGAAAAAAAATGTAACTTCATCAAATTCTTTTCTTTTTTGTAAAGCTTTGATTAATTTGTTGAAATTTTAAATTTATGCTTATAGAAATTACATATGCTGATGGAGGAGAATATTTGTAGGTCTGATTGAAATGAAGGGTCCTTGGTGCTCTTTGAACTTGGTTGTTAAAATGAAGATCATAGAGTACCGACCTCTAATTGCACATGTCTTGTGATTAACCTGTATCATTGAAATAATAGTTTTCTAAGACTGACAAAAGTTCAGAATATTCTGAAAAACCTAAAACCATTTTTAATAAACAATGAGCTATAAAGTGTATTTTCAAATTATTCTGTTTTGTAATAAATCAGTGTATTAGTGGCACACTCTTGATCGTAGCAAAATTCAATCATCCCTAATTTCAGATATTGTTCATAAAATTAACATGGGGAAAACATGTATCAATAATCTAAAATCATAGCTTATTATTTGTAACAATTGTAATGCAATGCTTATATCTGGTGTTTAAACAAAAATGAAGAACGGGCTTTACTCAAAACAAATGAATTGGAATGGATGCCCTATCTGCAAGTCCAGGAGACTCAAGCATATCAAGAATAAATGATAGAAAAAGATCTGTCTATTAAGAAGGTATTTAAAATCTCTAAGCTTTAATTGACTAAACAAAAGTTATAGGCAAGTGTCTCAATTTCATGATTCCTGTCTGTCAAAGATAAGGTTGTGTTTTGTTTCATTCACTAAATGCAAACATTTGTTTTAATATCATGCTAATTTGTGAAATGATTCAAACTCAAAAATAAGCAGCAACATTTATTTTCCTTATAATAAGGTAATCAACTATATTGACATGCATTTTGTAGTGCTGACTTGCATTTTAAGAAATGGGGGGGGGAAGACTTCATTGCATCAGAGATGGTCCCACATGATCCTTTCTTTCCTAAGTGCATGGAACAGGGCAAAGTGGATTTTATTTACAGCCTGAAACCCACAAAAAGATTTGGGGTAAATGGTATTCCCATTTTATCTATTTACTTATGTAGATCAGAGAGAAGTAGCAAATTAGTTCCCTTTACGCAAGTATTCAGCCCTGTCTGTTGGAAGGCAATGTAAAAGGGATTGTGTGTTTTTTTTAAAAAAAAAAACAGTATAGTGTTCAGTTCTCATTTTCCCAAGCAATTTTGGCCACGTTGCTACTCTAAGAGTAATTTGGTTTTAACTGGTAAAAGCCTTCCTCATATTTCAGAGATCTAAGATTCTGTATCTCAGACTGAAGGAAATCTGCATTTCAAGCTTATCAAGGTTCTGCTTCACCATATTCTGGCCTGGATTTGGCTTAAGACATCCTGTTCCTGTTTAGAATTTGCCCTTGGCTAAATCTAATGCTCATCTCTATTAATCAGGCATTGGATTTTGTATCACAACAGGCTATTGAAATGTTTTATCAGTGAAAAATGTATCAGCCCTGGAACAAATATCTCTAGGGAAAACAGATAGTCAGAATTTGAGGTATATTAATGAGGAAATGTTTGCATCTTTAGCATTTTTGAGATCCACGGAATCAATGTATAAAGATAGCCCCATTTTTTTTTTAACTAATGAGATCCAGGAGGAATACTAAGCTTCTGAATGGGTTTTACTGGACAGTGCCACTGCAAAAATTGAAGTGTATTTTGCTTATTGGTTCAAAACGGCAATACTAAGTAAGCTGATATCAAAAATGAACTGAATAGGTTTTCTCTGAGATACTACGTTGAGGCATGGGTAAATAATTGTAAAAATAATATTTTCTCCAAAAACTTTTTTCACAAAAGGCATGTCTGAGACATATGTTCACTTACAGTATACAAATAGGTATGAATAATTATTTGATGGCTTAGAAGCTATACCAGGCCCACAGGTAATATAATAACCAAGAACAAGAAATGATTAATATTTTTTGCTCCCCTTTTAAGGATTATAAATATGAAAAAGAAAAATGGTTATTTCTAAAGGGAGAATAACAGTGTAAAGAATATATTGTTTATTATAGACAAATTTACATAAGACGATGCCATTTCATCAGCCAGCAAGTTGAGTACAAAATGGGTCCCATAATGAAGATAAAATAACAAGCAATTTTGTGGAATACATGCTATGAGATGAGCGACATATAGTAGTGGCCAAAAATTGTGGAAACCTTTTGGGAAAAGTTTATTTTTGAGGTTTGATGGCTAATAACACCACTTTTTTTTGGAATAGTACCATAAAATTATATATCGATGGAAAGATAATTTAATCAAGAATGTAATGCAACAAAGTTTGTTCAATTACCTATACTGTATTCTATGAAAAGTTCTAGCCAAATAACCAGAAAAAAGAAGCACAACTTGCTTAGGTTGATATCAGGTAGCTTTCCTTCATCTGATTGTAGCCAATGAAAATGAGCGTTTAGAGAGCCAATCAGGTGTCATCTTGTTTTGACAATCAGCCAATCAGATCACAGTAGGATTCAGTTATAGATGTCATGTATTAAATCTGAGAGGAGGACATTTAATCAGTGTGCTATGTGATCATTATCAAGTTGGTTGGGGTTTTTTTTATTTCATTTAGTGAGCTTGTAAAACATAATAAAATTAAAGTAATGGTGCAAATAGTTGACTGGTTGTCCAGAAAGTGATGTAAAATAGTATTATTAAATGAACAAGTCTACGCTTATAAAGAAATTAGAAGAAAAATTGGAGGAAACTTAACCAAAAGTGGCATTTTTACTGTACACTTTTCCCAAAGGTTTCCACAATTTTGGCCACTATTGTAGACATTTGATAAATTAAATTAAAAAATTGCTGAACATTTATGGACATTTTGCAGAACATTGAAAGAACTAAAATGATAATTTTTAGATTGGATGATTGTTGAATAAGAAGACAATAGGATTATAGTTATGTATAAGAAAGCAGAGGAATAACAATTTTGATTATAATTGCTGTAATGACAGTTGGAAATCACCTCTTTAATTCTCTATTCCCTTTTTTCTTTTTCACATTTATCATTTTCCTTTTAATCTTACTTTCTATTATTTCATCTTTATATTTTATCTTCTTGTGAAATAGTAGGTCCCTATCACAAGGAATTTATTTTGAAAATATTTAAATATTGTATCTCATATACTTAATAAAAATGAATTGAACGTTGGATTGATTCATATGAATTATGCTATTTCTACCCCAAATAGGAATACATCTTGTTTTATTCAAATTCTGTTTTAATTTCCACAAAGAATTGCTCTGTATGGACCATGTTTTAGGGGCTATTAGGAAAACAGAGTTTTATTCTCTAATCAAGGCTTGCATTTTAATGAAAAGTTGAATAAGAAATCAATTTGTGCTTACCTTCCAGTAGGAAATTGTATAGTCTGTATGTATGGTCATGTATATATTATGATAGCACTAGTTTTTCTGCTGTGCTTATGAATGAGCTCATTCTTCTCAGTTTCTCCAGATCTCATCTAGCATCTTCTGTCATTAACAATAAATATTTTAATAAATATTTCACTATCTGAGCCTTTTTATTAATATATTTTAATTTAATAAAAAGTTAAAATATAATATGCTAATTATGATTTCATTTGTACTCTGGTTTAAAGAGGAAAAATTTTACTTTATACCAAAAACTAGAATGAGATTATACTCTACATTTAAAATAATATATACAACTTTGTAAACTATATTAATGAAAAATAATGTGCAGGTGCATAACATCTTCCATTAATATTCTTTTCTCATATGCCACTTAAGTTGATATAAATTCAAAAAGGAGTCAAAACTATCTCCATTCTCAGTTATGTTCTGAATTTGAAATAGTTCAAGATTTAACCAAAAATTCTTTTTTATTATTATTACATGAGTGCAGGAAGGGATTTGTAGTCATCAAAATGATACTTGGCTCTAACCACCAGTTGAATTGGGCATTCTATTTCAGCAATATTTGAAAAGTTATATATCCCTGAAATTGAATGTTTATCCAGTTTTCCATGTAAGCAGATATTTACAATATAGTCAAGGTATCAAAAAAAATTAAGATGGGCTTTATAGTTTTCTCCACCTAGATTCTAATGAAATATTTTATGAGCCTCTGTTTTGTGCATTGGGCTATAATTCCACACAACAGGCATGAGATATTAATACAGTGACTGTTAAGCCAATTTATATTGTGAGAGATTTTTTTTCATCTGAATAATCTGATTTTTGTCTTGTAAAGATGGTTGAAAAGATTCCTTTTTTTCTGTTCTCATGTTAAGTTTTCTGATATTTCAAGATAACAAACAAATAAAGTTCAAAGGCTTAGCCCTTGGTCAACAATTGTGTGGTCAGTATTGATTCTCTGCCTCATGATAGAGGTAATTGGCTTTTTAAAAAATCAGGAAATTATTATGAAAATGAAGAAAGGCTGAATAAAATTGGGATTGGCCAATTCAGAATTTAAGTTCCTTTAACATATCTTGATAGAACATTTTTTTTTATTGAAAGTTTTTAAATTTTACAAAACAATACAACCGTATCATTACAAGGAAAAAAGCTGAGAAATTAACCTGAAATAAATCTATCTATCTATCTATCTATCTATCTATCTATCTATCTATCTATCTATCTATCTATCTATCTATGTAGATCTTTAGTTATTCGGGTTTTCTCCCACGTAAAATTGGAAGTGTCTATCTATCTATCTATCTATCTATCTATCTATCTATCTATCTATTTATCTCAGTGGTTCTCAACCTTTTTAATGCTGTGACCCCAACCGGTCGTAAGTCGAGGACTACCCAACCGGTCGTAAGTCGAGGACTTTCCCTGCCTGGGAGCGCCGCGCATGCATGGTGCCACTTCCTGTTCAGGCCGAGGCATAGCTGGCAAGCGGCAGAGATGGTGCAGGCTGACCACCAGCTGGGCCACCAGCTGGCCCAGCCCAAGGGAGGTAAGGCACCCACTGGGCCCCATGTGCACCAGCAACCCTCCCTGCGCCCGCTGGCCTCCCACCTCCCACCCCTGGCCCTCTTTTACTTACATTTTTAGTAGTTGCTCAGCAGGGAGGGGTGGAAACTTCCAGACAGCTCTGCAGAAACTTGCAGCACCATTTGCAGAATGGGACTTTTGGTGGGCTCAGCAGGGCAGAGACAGCCTGGACAATTCCTATTGGCTTTTGAAAGCCAATAGAATTAGACTCTATTCAAGAGAGTCTATTCTATTGGCTTTCAAAAGCCAATAGAATAAAAGGGAGTAGCACAGCTAAGCAAAAGGGAAAAAAGTGGCGGACCGCGTCGTTTGGCGACCCCTGTGAAATGGTTTTTCGATCCCAAATGGGGTCCCGACCCACAGGTTGAGAACCACTGATCTATCTTCATTCATTCATTCATTCATTCATTCATTCTTATAGCTTCCAGATATTGGGATAGGATCCTGGCAACATTGCTTACTTTGCTAGAGGCAGAGACATAAAACTTGTTAGCGCTGTATTGATGACACTGTCCATGATGACAAATGACCATACCCAGTGGCTTTCTGTATTTGTTATACAAGAGAAGAGAGAGTATTGAATTCTCTGGAACCAGAATTCCAAAAGTGACTTAAGGTCAGTCCGCCATTTTTTTCAACGCAGTCCGCCATTTTTTCCTCCTTTTCCTTAGCTGTGCTACTCCCTTTTATTCTATTGGCTTTTGAAAGCCAATAGAATAGACTCTCTTGAATAGAGTCTAATTCTATTGGCTTTCAAAAGCCAATAGGAATTGTCCATGTCTCTGCCCTGCTGAGCCCACCAAAAGTCCCATTCTGCAAACGGTGCTGCACCAGTTGAGTAGTCCTCGACTTACGACTGGTTGAGTAGTCCTCGACTTACGACCGGTTGGGGGTCGCGGCATTAAAAAGATTGAGAACCACTGTCTTAAGGAATAATGAGAATGTTTTTAAAACTTTGTTTTTCTATCCTACAAAAATAAGGAGCATTGTTAATTGCTATTGTGCTTTTTCTTAACCTTGCCTATCTCAAAGAGATGACAACAGGCGATGTAAATTCCTGATGACGTTAGTGGTACCATTACAAATTAAAAAAATATAATCTAAAGACTCATTTTGCAATTATACCAAACTTTTATATCTACTTTCAAAGTTATATTTTGGATCACAAAGTAGAAAGGTTGCATCTCAAAATTTTCAAGTAATCATATTCACATAGAGCAGACATGACATCCCGTGATGTATTGGAGTTTTTTCCCAATTGCCAGCAATAGGGTGGGTGTGGTTTCCTCATGATGCATCCAGCCCACAGACCCGCAATTTGACACCCCTGACATGGAGGCTTTGCTATCTGAATTGGCTAGGTTTCAATTTTAAAAGCTAGTATTGCATTTGTTTTGCAGAGTTCTTATAATGATGACTGTGTCATATTTTTTATTGCAAATGATTTCATACTTGGTCACGTCATTGCCCATCACCTAATGAATAGTTTTATAAAGCTTCAATTTTTCATACATCAAAGAACCTTGACATAACTGAAGCAGTTCATGTGCTTCAGGGTAATTTCCTCTTTAATGCTTGATAAGATGTGAAATATACCATGGCAATAGTTATTAGCCCAAATACAGGCTAGAACTGATATTGCCTAGAACTGATACTGCGTCACTGACAGCTTTTTATCTGATTTCCAATTTCTGTTTAAATATAATATAATAATGTTATATTATTATTATAATACTGTACTATTATGTTACCTGAATATTCTTTCTAACTGTCCTTCCTCCCCTCCATCAGTTATTAGAAGTTATGAAAACAAGTCCAACTGGAGAACAGTAACCAGACTGGAAATACATTATATTTTTTTCTCATTCTGTTTAAGAGAAGTATTTTATACTACAAAAATTAGTATTTCCACAATTTCTGTAATTAGCATAACACTTATGGTAAACCAACAAGTGCCTCTAATATGTACACTAATGACTAATTAGTGTGCATATACTAATTATTTTACCTTGGGATAAGTTACAAAAGGTAATATGGTCCTTATTTACATTGGCATAATGAAAAATATAACATTTTTAAAAGACAGTTTTTAAACATTTCTAGGGCAAATTAAATTAAGGTTTCCTTATTTGAAAATAGGGAAAGCTGGGGTAAGAAGAAAAGACATTCTGACGCAGTGTGTCCTATTTTAGTTTATTTATTTTAAGAAGTCTGAATTTGCAACATTAGACTCCATACTTGCAAAGGATTATATTATTATTTCAATCCTTAGCTTCTAGGGTTGCCCTAGGTACTTGTAGGCTTACTTCCATAACTATATCCTTAGGAAGCCATGGTTTAAAATTACTGTACCAAAAGGGAATACACTAATGAAATACTAGTTGCTAAACAAGCAGTTTAGTTATCAAAAATAAACTGCATTAATTCACAACTCATCAAGAAACAACAACTAAACATAATTAAAATATAATGACCCAGTGTAAACATGTAGCATTCACTTAATATGTTCTCATGTTCAGATAAGACTTGGCCATGAGCATAATAACTTAAATTACGGAACGACTGGCTTTATTTCATTGCAAACTGCCATGTAATTTGCTAGAATTGCTATAAAATATATTGTCTGTTGTAATTATAGTGCATTTTTGGTACTCAAAGATGAATAAATAAGATTCATCAGCAAATCTGTAAATTGGCCAGACACCTTTTTGAAGTTGGATAGCCTTCTATTTGAAGGCAAATGATGTCCAGGCAGAAGAAGAACATTGTGGCTTCAAAATCTAAGGGATTGGTTTGGACAAAACTCAGCAGCACTTTTTCATGCGGCTGCTGATAAAAACAGGATCGCCAACATGATCGCCAACGACCGATAACGGATATGGCACAAGAAGAAGAAGATAGCCTTCAAATCTGATAAACAAATAAACAAACAAACATAAATAAATAAATAAAATCTGCAGGATTTATTAGTAATGTTGTTATATGTTATTGTTGACACATTCATGCCATATTCTGGAACAATATGGAATATTTAATATGCAAAATGCAGTTCTCTCTTCATTTATTTCCTGCTAGCTAAAATGCTAAGTGGCAATTCTTAAGCAAATTTATACAAGAGGGTTAAATCCTTTTGTACTATTTGCAATCCTTTGTATCAGTAGCAATATTAGGAGGGAAAATCTCCCAGTATCTGTAGTTGTGATTCCCCCCTCCCAAATGTTCCTGTTTCTATGTTAGAATCACAGATTGAGAAGCAAGGGGATTTATTTATTTATTTATTCATTTATTCATTCATTCATCCTACCATTTATTTATTTATTTATTTATTTAATCTATCATGACCTTGATAAGAGATTCTCTCTCCTGATGTTTCTAATTACAATTTTAAAAAATGTAGTTGGAAACTACATGTTTAAACATCACATATAGTTTATTCCACAGCATTCTGGTAGTCAAGATGCTGTTACATTCCCAGTTTTGAAACATGAAAAATCAAGCATGAATAATATCAATATATATATAGTATTGCTAAAAACACGTCCAAAAAATTAAGCTACTCATGCATTTTCATGCTCACTACCAAGTAACTCATACTTCCATTAGAAAAGGCTTGGCATTTGTTAACAATGTAATTTGATTTTTGACACTTGTATTTGTTGTGAAATCTATCTTGCTGATGACATTTTCCCTCAAATAAGCATATACATGGGAAAGGCCCAGAAGATTTTTTTAAAAATATGTAAGAGAGCAAACCAGCAGAACAAGATTGTATACTGTAGATGGTGGATTTAGAACTTAATTTTGATGATAAGATTGCATTGATTTAAACATTTGTAGATAGTGAATGTATGTCTAGAAATAGTGAAAAGATAGAAAAATACTGTGCTCAGGATACCATCCCATACGAGTTATGGTGCATAGATTCATAACTGCAATCTATACCCAGTGGTGGGATTCAGCCAGTTTGCACCATTTTGGCAGAACCAGTAGCTAATTTTTTGCTGCCCAGGCCCAGAATGGACTTCTGGAAGCAACATCCACACAGAGAACTGGTTGTTCACATATTTGAATCCCATCACTGTCTATACCTAGCGGCTGAGAGATAATTAAAATAAATATACATTTATTGTTTGAAACCCAAACATACTTGCAAGAAAAATAAAACTATAAATCACAAAAATACATATTTTATACGTAATTTTTCTTCAGACCAAATTTATTACAGGAAAGACTGGAAGCACTGGATAACAAAAGAATTTAAAAGACATGATTGACAGTTTCCTTTATGTCTAACCAAATGTAGAAACTAACCATTGCCCCATGCTATGCTATATTAGTTCATAAATTTTCTGATTGAGACCATATTGTAAAGTCTTAACTAGAACTTAATAATCATTATCTGATTGCATTATTATGCATTAATCCTATTTATAATCTTTCTCTCATATTTGAATTTAGTACATCTTAACTTTACCAACATTAGATGTTATCAGGCATCAAGCAACTTGATTTTTAAACTCAGCCTGTAGTAATAAAAGTAGATCAGCAAATGTTCTGTGCTGTTCGACTGTACAGTGGCTTCTATATCTAACTTGCACAGCTTGACAAGGCCTACCATAAAAAGTCAATATAGTATAAATTAAACCAGATTAATCATGTCCTCTAAATATGCAGTTTGCATGCAAATGTTACATTACAAGTACTCCTAAAAGAGAACCATAGTTATGTTGACTCATTCAGATACTTAGTTTGAACTGGGATTTTTATTTACATGATTTGGAATAAACATTTACCAAATAAGAATTTTCTTGCATAATCTTTATGCATAGTCACTTTATGCAACACATGCTTCTACTAGTGGGATCATATTTAGAAGAATCATAAAGGGTTTTTCTTGAGTCCATTTTGTTCAGTAAGAACAGTTGTATTTCTGTTATGACAGTAGAAAGACAGAACAATGGTGTTTAATAGCTTAATAATAACTTTGATTGAATTCTCATAAAGAAATATCTCTTAAAAAACAAAGAAGAAGTTTAAAAAAAATGATCAAGTTTCTGTAACTTTGCCTTTTAAAACATCTGTTGAATTTTGGGCTAGAAATATCTTTATGAGAATTAAAGAACAAAGTAGAAGTTTAAAAAAAATAATCAAGTTTCTGTTACTTTGCCTTTTAAAACATCTATTGAATTTTGGGCTAAAATTGGTAACTACAAGTGTTTAGGTCTTTGGATTGCCTGAATTTTTTCATTCTTTTCAATCAGATTTCTTAGAGCATTATGTAGGTCACCTTATATATAAAGGGAATCTAAGTTTCACCAATAACAGCAAAGTTTGGATGCTTTTTCCTGTATTTAATTTTTAAAAAGTCATCCAACATGTGATGTGGAAGTATAAAAAAGTAATTGCCACCCTTAGATTCAGAAACTGCTTGCAAGAGCTTTATCTGCAATAGCTGCAATTAACCATTTCTTGTAATCAACTTCTCATATCATTGCACAGAATTTTTGGCTCATTTCCCCATGGCAAATTGCTTCAAGTTAATAACATTTTCCAGGGTTAAACTGCTTGTTTAAGGCCCCTGCTACAAAAATTTCATAGGATTTAGATCTCCATTTTGGGCATTTCCCCCAAAATTAATTCTTTTTTCTTCATCCATTCTCTTCCAAGCTGGCTTGTATGTTTGGGATCGTTGCTTTCCTACACAAGAAACTTGCATGTTAACTTTGGCTGGTGGACAAATGGACTGACATTCTTTTGAAGAATTTGAAATAATGAAGCAAAATCTATGCTGCATTTAAAGATGACTGGACTCTGAAACAACAAAAAATGTTTCCGACATGACATACTTGCCTGTTTGTATGTATTGTTTGCTTTTTGCCATAGATGATACCTATTACATTTTTTTCTCATGTATTCATAGAACCTTGCCCCCCCAAAATGGAGGATTATTCAGCTAGTTTGTGGCAAACTTGAGATGTGTATCAACATTCATATTGAGTAAAAATTTATGCCTTGCTATTATCTCTTGAAATCTATTTTTATTCTGTTTTGCTAATGGTGAGATCATGAACCTTGCATAGCCAATTTAGAAAGGATTGGATGTCCTTCTGATTCCCATCTCAAAACTATTTCATTCAATATTTATTTAACAGTAATTTCATTATGAAGCCTTCATTTTACTATTTCATTTGATCTTCTCTGGCTAGAGTTCTGGGGCTAACAAGTAGCAGTTTTTCTGAGAATTTGTCACCAGAAAAACTGGGGAGGACAGTTTTTTGAATGTGAAGCACAGACCAACTTCCCTTTGTTTCCTCTTGGGAAAAATAATTGCTAAATATCTTCTTCTCAGTGATTCTCTATTCTTTGTTTTACATTGGTATATCTCATATTGTTTTACTGTGCTCAAGAAACAAATGAAGCAAGATCAGACTTTGGAGTTATTGTTCACTCAGATTCTTGAGTGTGCTTTATGATGATCAGATAACTTTCAATGACAAAGAGAGGCAAATATTCAGAAAGGAAGCAATTCTGTCCTTTGAAGAGAACTGCATATTTATAAATTCAAACACATGCATGTTCAAGAATGATAACATTATTAAAATGGTGTGACCAAAATAAATATTTATATGTCCTGAACTGAAACTAGAGTATGACAATAGAAAGCAACAATATAAAAGTTCTTTCTGAGTCAAGGCATTTCTTAGATTGTCTTACTTTGTTTTAATAAGTTTTCAGCATGTGGCAAACTTAGTGCTGAAGTTTAATCCTCTGTGTATGTATAGTAGTTATTAATATATTCATTTGTGGGAGAATGTCAGTGTGAATCTAATAGATTTCTTTTGTTATGCTTTTAGGAGTATTGGATGCTTGTATTGCCTTGAATATGGCTCATTCTGTATATGAATATGTGCTGCCTGTACAATTGAGAGTTTGCCATTTTAATATACTGAATATACTTTATGAATGATTATTATGAATTGAAGGTACGTGTATTTTATCATGGATTTCCCATCCCACATTCAATAAATTTATTGCAGAAGTATGAAAATGGTTTAAGTAATTTCAGATAGTAAATAAAAACAATTTTATTGGTAGACAAAGACTTATATCAGAGAATCTAATTAACAAATTATATACAGGTAGCCAGTTGGAAAGACTAAGATAAAAATCTTTAATAGCTGTTGTGTTTAGAAGATGAAATTACTAGATGAATTTCACACATATATCGATTACATGTACAACTGTGTATTGTCTGAGGTGTTCTGTGTAGAGAGAGTTTAGTGACATTACATTATTTCTTTTGACAGTCTGTTGATGATTTTGGTCATATTCTTGGATATGTTCTATTGCTCTGCAGGCCACTTTAGCTGACTGTGTTCAGCAGGTCAGCGGTTCAAATCTCACCGGCTCAAGGTTGACTCAGCCTTCCATCCTTCCGGGGTAGGTAAAATGAGGACCCAGATTGTTGGGGGCAATGTAAATATATATATACATTGCTTACTGGTGTACACCGCTTAGAGAGTGCTTGCACTTAAAGCGGTATATAAGTCTCATAAATAAATAAATAAATAAAGACCTTGTCTTATATTTTTAGATGACTGCTATTTTCTTTTCATTTAGTACTGGATCTTTGGGTTTGCTGAGTAGGCAATTTTTGGTTTGTATGCTCCAGTTATTCCAAATGGTTGAAATTAATTTGGACTTCATTTGAAGTTTATCTGGTCCCTTTGACAGCCTTTAATTTATGTGAGTTGTTCCTGTTTGTTCCTATTCAGTTTTGTCACCCTGAGATCTTTGTCCTTCTTTCTGTCTTTTCATTTTTCTTATTTTTAACATTTTACGCAATTTGCAAGCTGCTCAAATCCACTGGGAATTGTTGTTGTTGTTGTTGTTGTCATTATTATTTTTCCTGTTGGTGGACTCCAACATGCCATTGATGTAGGGGAGGATTATTTTTATTGCAATATTTATGTTGTTGGTGAAGATGATTATCTTTTTGATGAAATTGAGTGGGTATCTGTTGTGTCACATAGTTTATTTTTGCTTTTTGTAATCAAAGTATGTTTTTTGCAGTATTTTATGACTTTGTAATGCTATGGTCTTTGCAGAGTTCTTTTGTGGGCTGTTGGGTTGTTACAGTAGTGAGATGAGGAAGTGCACTGCTTTCATGCTGATGAGTATGAGTTGGGTTGTTACAGTAATGTAATTGTAGTAGTGTACTTGTTACAGATGAGTATGTCTAGCAAGGGAAGTCTTGTTATTTTTTCTTTTTGTAAGTTTGATTCCATTAAAAAGTAGTTAAGTTGTATGAGTTTTATAATTCTTTCATCTGCGAGAATAAGAAAGATAACATTTATGTAGCCGAGTCATATTTTGGACTGAATTAATGGGAATGCTATTGTTTCTAGTTATTTCACTGCTATTGTAAGTTCTACAGTAAGATGGGAATACCTGTAGAGTCCCTCTAATCTCTGAACTGAGTCTAAATGGTGAAGCATAGGTCAGAAAGTCCCATAAACTTTGGTATTTTTATTTTTGTGTGCTCAGTTAGATTGCATGTTCTATGTAGTATCAATGAAATCGTTACTTTGGCTAGTTTGGGGTCAATTGATATGAAGAGACTAGTGAAAATAAACAATAGAATGATTTCATTTTCTTCTATAGTTCAGGGCTTTTCAACCAGTGGTATGCGTACTACTAATGGTATGCGACCACCTGGCTGGTGGTACGCAACGTCGCCTGCCTCCCCCCCCCACGTTGTCGGCTCCCTACCTCCCTTCTTTCCAGCTTGCTTGTTGAAATTGAAAACATGTTGCTTGGCAACGGCCTGCAGGAACCCTACTGAGGGTGCACGAAGAGCGCAGGTGCAGAGCAAGGCCCCGCCCTCCCCACGAACTTGTGCAGGATCCATGTTGCTCTTCCCCCCTTCTTACTTCAGAAGCAAGCACAAGGCTGAAGGGACAGAGCTATCCATTCACAGGTTGTTGTTTGAGACGGCTCGCGTCACAGCCCTGAGCACCAACCTCACAACCTCCCCCTCCTTCTTTTCCCCGTCTCTCTCTCTCTCTCTCTCTCTCTCTCTCTCTCTCTCTCTCGCAGCCTCACTCCCTTGCATTTTCTTTTCCTGGTACAATCAGTGAAAAGATTGAAAAGCCTTGCTATAGTTAACTTTTTTTTAGGCTTTTTGGTTGTGTACTAATATGAACAGAACTATCTTCTAGGGTTGAGTTTCTTTGACCAGATCTTTGTATAGATTATATGTTATATATTCATGACAGAAATATACTAGGTTGGAGTCCGATGTTGGATTTATATACTTTAAAATGTCTGGTGAGATCTGGAAAAATAGGTTCATTCCTATTATTTTTTGTTGTTGGTTTTTTTGTGATTTCTTCCTTTTGAGTTGATGTGTTGGGAGTTGATTTTGCCTTCTAATATTTGTCTGGGCTTACTGCTTCTTGGTTTGTAGGTTCCACTATGATTTAATAGATTTGGTTTGTAGGTTCCGCTGTGATTTAATAGAGTTAATAGATATAGTACTTTGGGTAATTATTGTACTCTATCTTTAAGAGAATATGGCTTATCCTCGTGTTGCCTGGAAGTGTCAGGCAAGAAAAGGCATCTGTAGAGAACAAATTACCTACTTTATTTTTCCCTGCCTATATCACAGGAATCTTCTCAGATTTGCAAGTTCCCCCTGGTAACGAATAGATTAAACTGAACAGCATTCAAGGGGGTTCAGATTTTTTCCTCTTATATTTATTATCTGAACTAATTTCATGTTTGACCCCTCCTCCCAATAGACACAGTTGCTTTCCAACAGGAAGGACTATAATAGTTTTGTCATTTTTCAGTGCTTCAGATTTTGATTCTAAGAAGGTGTTTTGAAATGGCAGTAGATCAAATACAGTATCTGCCTGCAGCTTGTTAAATCAAATTCCTATTTTTTCCAGGATGTGGAGATTGTAGAGACTAAAAAAAGGTCTCAGAAGCACTAACAATGATAGCTACCACTATCCTGCTGGGTATCAGTAGAGAGACTAAGGGAATATTAGCAGATGGCCACAGCTGGAGACTCTATTTCAGAGGAGAAAAATCTGAAATACTCTAAAGAAAGTCAATTGCATATATTTAATTTTTTCTATTTTGGGTGTGCAAGTTTGTTAAAAATATGTGTTAATATAGTAGCATAACATATTTATGCTATCTGTTAAATCCAAGATGCTATTTCAGTTTAATTAAAAAAACATTTTATTTGCAGATAGTCATCCTGATTTCAGTAGAGCATAAATGAAAAAAATAATCATTTAGAATATCTTTAGATAACTATTTTCCTTTATAACAATAGTTTAATGTCAGTATTAGCATCTAAAAAAGAGTTAAAAGCTAGCAATAAGACCAAATAATTTAGCAAAGTGCTTCAGAGGACATGCTAGTTATTTATATGGATACTGTGTAAATAAAATATATGTATCATTTTTGTGAGATTCATAGTGCAGTTATTTACTTTATAGCTTTATATAATTCCTTTTCTTTTTGTCTCTCAAATTACTTATTCAAAACATTAAAAAAAATTCAGACACTTCTGTTTTATTTTTAATGTTGATAGATGATCCTTCCAATATATTCATGAACTATTATGCTTAAGTAATTTGCCACTCTCTGAATATATCTATTTTGTGAAATAATTTACATATGCAAAATGAGATGTTCATGGGGACATGTAAAGTACATCATTTATGTGTGTAAAATATATTTTATAAATGAAATTGCATGCATGAAAACAGTGGACCATGAATTAAAATCTGTTAATGTTAGTGCATTAGAAGTTCTAGACCAGCTTGATCTGGAAGAGTAGAAGATTTCAACCCTTATGTAGAAAAGGATGGCATCCACTTATATAATCTTTGTCTCTTCCTTTATATACTTATTGACTATAGATCAGTGTAGTTAATGGCTGCCTGCCTGTCATGGGCATTACACACAATTGCTGGGGCATGAAAATCACAGCAATTTTTTATGTGAACTAAGGCAATTTTCAATTTAAAGCAAAACCTTCTTACTTGCTGCCCCACTTTTGTGGAGCAGCATGCCTGCTGATATCCTCACGGTTTCTTCCCTGCTGTCTTTTAGGAAGACCATTAACATGTAGCTGTTCCAACAAGCCTGGAGGGTTGAGATGTTGTGAGTCTGTTCCCTCCAGTAATGGAATATTTTTAGCAAACAGTGAATGTTCTCAATGTTGTATTTGTTATTATGTTTGATGTTCATATGGTTTGATTTTTATTTCTGTATTTTAATCTGTTTTACACATTGTAGGCGGAGAGGTTCTTGGTACTCTCTGAGCTTGGTTGCTTTCTTGCAGACTTTTCATTACCCAAACTAGGTAACATCCTCAGTGCTACTAGGGAGTGGGGTTTTTTTCTCAATTTATATTCTACTGGCTTGCCTTATCAGTGATTGTGGGATATATGCCACTACAAGTCATTGACAGAGTTACTGGAAGGCAATTAATTAATTAATTAATTAATTAGAGGGAGGGAGACCTTGAACTATGTATAAAAATAATAAAAGCAGAACAAACATTTTAAAATAATAATAATGAATGAATAAAAACACAGACAGATACCCATTTTGATTTGGTTGCAGTGACTGAGAGAAGTGCATTCATGTTTCCATCACTGTTGTTTAGACATAGGTCAAGATATTATCTGACTTGCATACACAGTTCAGAGCCAGACAAGGATTGTATACATGTATTTGCGATATATATGTGTTGATCATTATTGCTTGCTTTTTTAAAAAGCAATGGCATTGCATGCCTGAGGACAGAGGGACACAGGAACTTTTTAATACCATCATATCTCTTTTCAGTACTTTTAAAAAATCTCTGCAAGTGTAATAAGTGTAATATAAAGCCTTCTGAATAATTGATTTATTGTACCAGCATTGTAATCTAGCAATAGAATTAAACTAAATAAGTCATTATTAACCACTCTCATAGTTAACTTTAATATGAAAATTGAATAAAGTATTCAGCATTCATGTTAAGTAAATCCCCAAAACTTATTTTTAAAAAATTAGAATTAGAATATAGAATAAAAACTTGTTTTCAGTTTTTCAGATCTGATGCAGAAACAGTTTTGATTTTGAGAAACGTCTTTAAATTTTGCTGTTAATACAAAAAAGTGAATTATCTGTAACTACTAGCATTCTTCCTAATTCAGAGTATGGGAGCAATAGTAACACACTAAATTGTAAACTGTCAATTAAAACAAACCCATGATGTCACTGACAGCTTGCATTCTGTTGTCCTCCCTGGTTTCCATTGCCCTTCTGACTCTTTGCAGCACCTTCAAAAATGTGATCTGCTTCTATTGCAATATAAAATATAAGAACTTGTTGCTCTTCAGAAAATCTTTGGTACAATTATATTACTACTTTATACTACTTTAACATGGAAATGTCTATTTAGTGCAGTTGAACCTAACTCAAAGCAGCCTTTACCTTTCTAATATTTTGCCCTTCTCCATTCATTCTATACTGAAATTCTATATTTCATAATTGCCTTTTCTTTGAAAAGCCAATTAACATAACAATTAGCCTGAACAGTTCTTCTATCAAATAATGTCTTTATATTTTGACAGGATCCTTAACTGCATAAAACCAGCATCTACCACTTTATATATCCAGCAATACCTCTGTCTGTTTCAGTTGTTTCTGATCTTAGATTTGTTCACTTTTTTAAAAAAAATCCCCTTTTATAGAGAATGGTACTTCATAGGGATGAGTGAAAACTTCATTGGATTTGTATTCCGAAGGAGACTCGTGTAATATGCAAGCCTCTTTTATGTGCAGATTGCAGCATCTTGAAATTGTACTGAATCACACAATCTCACAAAGGCTGAATTTACTATGGTTTACTCTCCCTGTTGCAATATAAACTAGCTGCATATATCAATTAGAAAATAACACACTTTGAAATTGGAACACAAATGTCCTTGGAGCCACATCACATTATGACATGGCATTCTTCCCAGAAAACACTGCATGGGTCTGTGAAGCTATGTTACCCTTGTCCTTCAGAGGACTGATATATCACTGCGTAGACCAGAATGTGGCTTCCATTAATCATAGGACATGAGACTGAAAGTGCTGGAGAAGGAAAGTAGAAAACGGAGTCATTGGGTCATATATTGATTATTTTGTTAACATTTTTTAAGTTTTTAATTCTTAGTTCTTTAATTCTGAAATGAAGGGAACAAATTTAGGTTCCAAATCTTGAAAGAGAGATGAATTAAAGTAAATTTGGTTGTCCATACCTAGGACAAGAACTACAAACATAAGGTTTTTTCAATTTCAGCTCATTAAATGTCAGACCTAAATATATTAAATCCATTCATTAATTAGTTTAAATTATTCAATGGGGTTATTTATTGCAAACTATGCACGTCAAAGACATTAATCCATTTCTTATTTTTAATGCTAAAATTCTTGTATATTGCTTGTAAACATGACTATATCAGACAATGGGCCAAAGTGTTTGCATGTGTTTTTGCGGCATTCCCCTGATGAATATATTAACTCATGCCAGTTAAGGTACCTACTAGAAAATGAGAGATTGTGAGTTCAAGTCCTACATTAGCCATGAAAACCAGCTTGGTCACTCCACTGTCTAGAACCAACCTACCTCACAGGGTTCTTTTTGTGGAGAAAATAGAAGTTTTGCTGCCTTGAATTATTTGTAAAAAAATAAAATAAAGATGGGATATAAATAAACTAATAAACATATTAATTGTTAGAGGCATTTTGATACATTACCTGAATTTTGTTTGAAATAGCTTTATTTGTAGATGCAATCCTTCATTTATAGTTAGTTATTGATTTGAAACTTCACATTGCACTATTTTTAATTATGCATGTATACCACACTACTCTAAATTTGGTGGTTATGAATAAGGCATGTTATATCAAATCTCAAATTTGAGAAATACACAAGTGAAATAGTTATTGCTTTGATGAATTTTGAAATCATATTGTTATTATTGCTTTTTCAGCAGAATGATATTATGTAAAGAATGATTTACAGAAATAAAAATGAGTATCTTCAGATAAGACATTTCTCACATCTTGCAGGAGCAAAGTTATAGAGAGACAGTTTATGTTGAAGCTTATAATACCAATAAAGGAGAATATCTGAAGCTCAGGATTGAAATGAGGGGTCCTTGGTGCTCTCTGAACTTGGTTGTTTTTCTTGGTTGTTTCTTGCAGATATTTGATTACCCAAAGTAGGTAACATCAATGCTAGTGATTTATTAGAAGAACACAAGCACCGATGATGTTACCTAGTTTGGATAATGAAACATCTGCAAGAAAATAACAAAGCTCAGAGAACATCAAGGACCCCTTAAGTTTGTAATACTTTATAACCTCAGATAACATTTTAAAAATAATTGTCTTTATCCCAATAAAAGTAGGTTTATTGATTTTCTGGGCAAATTTGCCCCCAGTGAATTTCTGCCTACGGCAATTGGTTTTTTCCTCTGGATTATCAGAACAGAGACCAAAAAAAAAAAAAAAAAAATTGTAAAAACAAGAAAAAAGGATGATGATTCTTTACATATGTACTCTTAGTTTTGTTAAGAGGGGAAATAGGTGTATATAAATTACCAAGAATGACTCATACACTTATGAATTTGAGCATTTAAAATATGAATTTCTTAATTAAATATCTTTTAATATTGAAACCTGTATGAGAACCACTGTGAGATAATGGTTATGGTATTGGACCAGGAGCAGTCTTAGGGTTTTATTTATATATTTATTGTTGGGGTTTGTATTAGGGTTTAAGCCAGAGTAATCATGAATGAGTTGAGCTGTCATTTAAATTTTATAAATAAATAAATATAATATTGAAAAACATCTATCTGCCAACCTAAACTAGACATACTTGATAGATTACACTTTCTGTCCTTCAAGTCAAGATACCTACATCTGCAATAGATTGATTTTTACTGATAACTATAATTAGAATGCAGAAATTTAAAATATCTGATTAAGTATTTTCCATTCTAGATTCATAGACAAATCTTTCTTTTTATGAAGTGTTTATTTTTAAACAAACATTTTATTATATGTTAAAAGTAATTTTATAAGTTTTTTTAAATAGAATGACATATAAGATTTTGACGATGACATTCTTTGTTTCTCAAATTTGTAATGTTTAAAATAGTTTTAATATTTATCACACTTGTGCTTTTAATAAGCTTATTATTCAGGAACCTCCAGTATAACATCAGTAATGTGCTTTGTTAGTGTGACTGTAAATTATTTTTAGATTTCTATTTTATTAGAATTAATATACTTGTTTATAGACCAACAAGGTCAACTATTATTAGTGATAAAAGAGCAGAAATTTATAATATTGTGTGTTCATCTGGGAAATATATAACAGTTTACAGAACAGTTAATGGTTTGTATTATATTAATAACAAAATAATTCACTAATATAATTAAACTATAATTCTTTATTTTATTATCTCTATTTCCATTGATGTAAACAACACTAGGATGTTTCTAGAGTCAATACTATAGATATGTATGCCTGCATAAGTAAAAACAAGTCTATTGAATTCAGTATAGCTTATTCCTGCTGAAGTGTTTATAGGATTTCCATTGCCTACCTGAATTATATGTGCATGCATATTTTTTGATACCATACTGGATATAAAGGTAAATTGCAATATATAATTTCAGAAAGTGTATTGATGAGAATTACCATCTCAAATTTACTATGGAATCTTAAGTATACAGTACAATGGTCCTTGACATTTCAGATACAGCTTTTAAAAAAATTCAGATCTCCAGAAATGGTAAAATGTAGCCCTATAAACTAAATATTTTGGTTGCCATGTGTGGAAGCAGAATTCCTAAGGCACCAATGGGAAGTTTTCAGATCTTTCTGTATTTGTCATAATTAACAGTAATATAAGTGTTGATTTTAGAATTTGAGCATGATATTGCTGATCATTGACTGAATAAATTATTGATTGAGTGAATTTAATCACAAAAATAATTTCTGAAAGTTTATTTGTTATTTATAAGTTTACAGATCTGGTATTATCAGTAACAAAGTTTAATATATTATTTTACTAATTAATTAATCTCCTGGTGCAGTGATGTGAAAAAAAACCACATCTTCAGTGCCTTACAAAAGGCCAACAGGGTCATGATCATCTAAAAGTATGATGTTCTACAGAGCAGATACAGTGACAAAGAAGGCACACCTCCTGAGTCAGATCAGTCAGATACTGCTTCATGGATCCCAGAATATGGCCACCCTGCTGGATCTTTTAAGGTTAGCAGAAATAATTAGAGACAGACAATCCTCCCTATAATGTACCCCTGTGCCCCTGTACCTGGAAGCCTATTGGGATTTGATGAAGCTTATGAGGTAAGAGTATTACATTGGCCTCCCAAGGTGTACCCATAAGTTACTGCCCCACTGCACTGTGGATCTGCTATAGCTTCCAAGTCAGGCCAACTATTTTAGAAACAAGTGCAATTAGCACACAAGGTAGATTTGTACAAACTTTCATAGTTTTTTTAACAAGATCTGAAGGCCTAGAGGGATTTTGAAATTGCATACTAGTAAAAATCTAGGAGAGTATTATTCCATTCAGAATTAAATCTCCAGATCCTGAAACCCATAGCCCAGTGGTTCTCAACCTTTTTAATGCCGCGACCCCCAACCAGTCGTAAGTCGAAGACTACTCAACCAGTCGTAAGTCGAGGACTACTCAACTGGTGCAGCACCGTTTGCAGAATGGGACTTTTGGTGGGCTCAGCAGGGCAGAGACAGCCTGGACAATTCCTATTGGCTTTTGAAAGCCAATAGAATTAGACCCTATTCAAGAGAGTCTATTCTATTGGCTTTCAAAAGCCAGTAGAATAAAAGGGAGTAGCACAGCTAAGGAAAAGGGGAAAAAATGGCAGACTGCGTTGTTTGGCGACCCCCATGAAATGGTCATTCGACCCCAAATGGGGTCCCGACTCACAGGTTGAGAACCACTGCCATAGCCAGTCAATCTTGTTAGAATGTAGGCTAAGCCTCTTCCTCCTCATCTAGATCCACACAACCACCAGGCATTGAGAATGACAATCTTGACAACATAGAGATGTGTAACTGGCTATCATCAGCAAACTGCAGAATTGTCAGCCCAGTCATATGACATTGCATAAAATGACTTGATTAATATATGCCTCATAGAATATCTTAATATTATTATTTATTTTAGGTAGGTAAACTTGTAAAAACAGTCCCTATCTTTAGATATAGCTTTTAAACCTTCTGAAATATTTCATTGTCTTGCACTTGATATGAATCACTACATTACATTTGTAAAAATTATTTGGACTTTTAAAAACTCCATTATTTAGATTTAGTTATTTTTTTTTTCTTTTTCTTGCATAGTTGCCTGGTTGAAATACAGTATATGAGTTTGTTAAAGCAATATGCTGTAAATAAATCTCCTGAATTCTCTTTTTTGCAAGAAGCCATACATCCAACAACAACAAAAAGATTTTGGATAGGTGGACAGTGTCATTTTCTTATTCATATTGTCTGGATCACTGCCTGCTGAAATTGAACTAGATGCTTGAATACATTGCTGCTTTGAAGTATGATAAGGAACAACGTTTACAAAGCAGAAAATGTGCTAAAAATTCTCCTGGACAAAAATGCTTTTGCATATGCACACGTACTTTACTCTCCAGTGATCATAGATAACCTAGCATAGAATGAAAAAATATTGGCTTTGCTCTGGTTCCTGACCACTCTTTGTCTTTTAGGTCACCCAAAAAAACTTGCTGGGTGATCTTGGACAGTCACTCTCTCTCAACCCAAACAATTTGACAGGGTTGTTGTTGTGGAGAAAATAGGAGATGAAATAGTATTAGATACATTTGCCACCTTGAGTTACTGTACATATAAAGTAATAAAGGCAAAATACAGATCTAATAAGTAAATAATGCTGACTGTGTGACCATTGGATTCCATCTGACTTCCAGAGACTCTGGAAAGTTGAATGGCTTAGAAATATCTTTTTCGATATTTGAAGATTGCCATTCATAATCATTTCTCCTGCAAATAAATTCTATGAGACTTCTGAGTCAACACAGAAAATGCTATTCACATTAAATATATAAGTTGTTTACAGAAAATTGTAATCTGCATATGTATCAAAAATATTGACTGAGAACCCTAAAAAAAATACTGGGGTACAAACACTTATGACAGACTTGAGTAAGATCTTTCACAAGGAGAAATAATATCAAATGAACTAGGAAGTGAGGTGTGATGTAATTAGCAGGAAAACATGTGAGGATTAGAAATCAAGAAAAAAAAAACAACCAGCAAGTTTAATCATATATGTGCACAACAGCTACTCCTTTTTTGACTATAAAGTGAGGGCAGAGATGATATCTAACAAACAGGATGTATGGGAGTCTAAAAATATATAATTATATCTTTTCTCTTACTTGTTCATATTGGGTGACATTTTCCCTGAGTCCAACTCAGTACCTGAAATAAACAGGATCAAAAGTGTATTTAAAGAAGAAAAAACCAGATTGTTTTCATCCCCTGTGCACATAATTTAAGGATTCATCGTTAATCCCTAACTTTGCTACAAAGCAAAACTGGACGACATGAGTTTAATAAAAACTTACAAGTCTCTCTTGGCTCCCAATATGAAGAAATAAGAGGCTGAAGAGTGCAGGATTCATGTTAAGAAAGATGTCAAGAGATAAAATATCAAAAAGGAAAGGATAGATTACCGATAGAAGAGAATATTTGTACCTCAGATTTGAACTGTGCTTGGTGGCATTGATGATGTATCTGGTTTGGTAATGAAACATCTACAAAAAAACCACCAAGCTCACAGATCACCAAGGACCCCAAAGGATAAATTAGTACGACACTCCTGTAATTTGTACTTTACACATAAGTTATTAAAAGTATATTGGAATGCATTTAGGCATTAATGGTCTGTCAACATATGTTCAATGATACAGGTTGTTGCTGTGTAAACAAATGTTCTCTAAACAAGTTGAACTCTGCCTTCTGTCCTTTTCAAACTGACAGATGAGTAAAGCAATATAATGCACTCAAACATTTCTGCATATTTTATTTTGTTCCTTCGCTTTTGGCTGTGGTGTTAGGTGACTCTGAGATATTTTCTTTGGCTTATACAATATCCTGCTATATAAATTTATATATAGCATTTTATACCAAAATGTTTTGTAATGCTGCATCTCCTTAAGGGTTTGCTGAGTTTTTGTTACAGAAGGAATTTGACATAAATAAATGCCACCTTAACAGGATTCTAGGCAGAATATTAAAAAGGGTATGTGTGTAGGTGTATGTATATCTGTGTGTGCATGTGTGTGTATGCATGTGTGCATGCATTTATTCTCCATTCCACCCCACCCCATTCAGTGAATTGGATGGAGGCCACAGATTTGCCCCACTAATTCCTTTACTATGACCATCTGGATTGTTCCTGTGTAATTTCTTTAGGTGTTCTGAAAACCAATTTTTATTTGGTTGCTCCTACTGTTCTTGCCAGAAACTCACCAGGCAAAATTGAAAATCTGATTGTTCCCATTGACAAATATGGTAGGGCTTGTCCTTTAAAACTGGTTTGTCCTCTGCTTTATTTAGCAATCCTAAATACTTTCATCTCAGGATCTGCATTAAACTTTAAATTTATTCCAGCCCTTACAGAGTTATCTGAACTGAAGATGTTCCCCATTGGTATTTGACTATTATTGAGAAAATGGAAACATTTATGCAAATTGGTGCATTTTGTTTCTCACTATGTAAATTTTTATTTTTTAATGCCTCTAGGACATATCAGAATAAATCTTTTTTTTTTCTTTTTAGAATAAATGCTGAAAAGTTAAATGCTACATTTCTCTTGCCTTCCTTTATAATACATTTTCTGTGTACAAATACTATTCTTAAGAGCTAGAATTTTGTTAGCATGTTTTTGCACATCACACAATAGTGCTAGATATTCAGCTGTTCAGTAATTGATCCATTTCTTTGTGAAATCCTTTTTCTTCTTACTTTCTCTTTGCTTTCTGTTATATGAAATTTGTATAACAATTAGGCTTCAATTTGAAAAAAATAGTTTGCATATTATAATTTGATGCATTATATCTTTCTTTTTTTAACTAGATTATGTTAATGATGTTTATGTTTCCACCAGAAAAGTCTGTTAGCTGTTCTTTTTACCAATGGTTATTCTCGTTTTCAAAGGATTATTTTGCATATCTACTAAAGAAAACCTATGTATGCTCAGAGGACATCCCATTGAAGTCAGTTGCAGACACTCCTGAGTGGACATGCTTAGAATTAGACAAAGTATTCTCCTGGTTTTTAATGGATACCCTTTCTAAAGTCTCCCCATTTCCTCCCCAGGCATATTTTTATATATATTAAATTGCAATGTAGTAGAATTGTAATTAAAAATATTGAGAATCCAACATATTCAATATCACTTTAATAAATATTTTTTTGTTGTTAGCTTTCTTCTATAAAATCAAAATCAGATTTGCAAGTCAGTTACCTTCTCTTTTGTCTGCCTTTGAATTTGCCAAGCAATTCCTTTCCTTGCTGAAGATAACTAAACACTTTCGAAAGCAATCCATTGAAACCATGCATGGCATTGGAAGGCATGCTTCACAAAGCATCTTAGCACAACCAAACGCCTCCTTTCTCAAAGCATTAAAATAGTTAAACCATTCAGCTAGCTTGGGACTTGCTTCAAGAGCTTTCTTAGCCTTTACATGGATGCATGCATGCACTAACAAAACTTTTCGTTGCTGAGGTGAATTGAGAGATGTCTAAGGAAAGCCCTTGAAGCTGCAGGGCCAAACCTCCTAAGGATACAGTTCCTTCAGTGCTTCAGATTTCCTTTTCATGGTCATGAAACTTAAGATCAATCACTATGTCTTCAACTTGGAGGAAATCAATGTTGGAGTCTTTCCTAGTACCAAAGGTGAATCTCTAATCCTCATTACTTCCCCATCAGCCAACAATTTTCAAATCTACTTCCATATTCATTTTGTTATCCTGTGAGCTGCCCAGCATTGCTCAGAATTGGGTAATGCCTAAATCACATAAATCAAATAAAAAATAAATTAATTTTCTTCTGATAATACCTGCTATAGGGGCTGTTCATGAATGCAACACTAGGAAAATATAACTTCATTCACTCAACTCAATTATAAAATATATATTTTTAGATTTTATTTATATTATATTATTTGTGTTTCAGATTTTAGTTATATTGATCTTATTTTTCACACAGTTATTAGGCAACATTCCTTTTCATTGTGTGGAGGTTACAAAAAGAAATTATATCCTTGTAATTCATCCAAGACAGCTGTGGAATTCATAAGAGCTTTTTAGAATTAAAATAACATTGCTTATTTTTTTACATAAGACACTGAAACCTTTAATTACTTTAACTATTATTTTGGCTAAGGTGATAAGTTAATCAGTTAAGTTAATTGTAGTAAAATAGATAAAATATATGGTGATTAGATTTGAACAGGACAACCATATCTGACCTTTAAAATTCAGACAGCCACTAGGTAGAAGACTTGGAATATTTTACATCTATGTCAACCATCTGGTGGTTGTCCAGTTTTTGTAGTTCAGATGTGACAGACTTAAAATTGAGTAAATTGTTTTTTGTGATGTCTGCTAAATAGAATTACATGGATGTTAAGAATATCTTTTAAACACAAACAGAATATGGAAAGAACTAAAAAGACTAGAAGTAAGAAAAAATATTATGTTCCCATCTCATGGTTAGAAGTACAGAATATGCAATTGCTATGGCTTTAAAATGATCTTTGAAGAGACTGATTAAATCACTCGCTGTATTTTGTTGAGATTATCAAGTTTTGATTCATTCTTTATTGAGGAGACAAGAAAAAAAGCAAGAGATAGTCTGAAAAAAAGAAAGTCAAATTTTTTCTTATTAATTACTTTTTAAGACTTACAAACTGCCTCACCTCAGAGGCTGATTTACAATTATTTTTGTAATTGTTGCAACAGTGTATTTTTCTAATTTTGTTTAATACTTTAATTTGCAAATTAAAAGTTGCATACTTTTAATATGAGAAGTGAAAACAACTTATCAAATGCTAATACTGGAATTTTTCTGAACTTCTCTTTTGGATTTTATATCTGACAAAGATACCTTTGAAGATAATTCATCTTGCATTTTTTTATTATTATTTTCTATAGTCTCCTTCTATCTTTCCTTAAGCTATAAAGAAAAAAAATTCTTTTAAATTCCTTCTTCTAATTACCAATCCATTACTTTGTTAATATTTTCAGAAGTGAAAATAACATATTGATAAAGTTTTTAGCAACTGTTAATTGCAAAATGTTACATAGCTCTTTATCAAGCTGTTATGCTTCATGCAAGTCTGATATAAACAGGTTGGAAAGATTAATGTATCATTAATGTGTTAGTAAATTACCTAATGGGGAACACAAAGTTGGTTGTCTCCTACATCTCATTTCATAGTGGCATATCCATCAAAGATAGCAATTGTAGCAATGTATGGTAGTAACTGAAAACTGAAATGGAGAAAAGGATGAAGGAGTTTATAAGCAACTATATTTTGGGGGAAAAGAAACTACAATAAAGAATAAAAAGATAATAGTTGATTTATTTTGATCCTCAGTTCTTTCATTCTTCTTTCATTCATTGATTACCTTAGAAAATCCTGTTTTTCCTGTCCTTAAACAGATCACATTGATCCAAATGTGTACAATGTGGGTCAATGTAATTCATTTAAGGATTGAAAAAACAGGGGATTTTCTTGGATTAGAATGAAGATGAACATTAGCAGGGAGGGGGAAGTATGCATAATGCACTCATTATGGAAATGTCACAAATTCTGTAATTTGCAAACTACATAATTCATATTATCTGAGTAATGATGTCATGTTTGTCATGTGTTTTACTAGATATCTTGATTATTGATGGAATACTTTTTTCTGAATTAAAATATGAATTATAATATTGTTATTTTTGTAGCAATCTCCTATGTGGATATGTATTTGTCTAAAACTATGTTCTGAAATATTTTTTATCTTTAATTTTTTGGGTGAGTAGCTCCCAAACTAATAGTGATAATGAATTCCCTCAACTCCTTTTTCACATAAACAACCATTCATCTATAGCAGTAACTGAATTGGCTTATTCTATTTTTTGTTTAATTATTCTCTTACAGTTTCTTCACATGACACAGTAGGTCATTTATTTGGCTTGGGTTTGCAATGCTTTGACTTGCAATGTAAGTTAACTAAATACTGAATGGTCTAAATAAAGTTCAGAAAATATACTAATAATGATCATTCCTGATGGTTTTTCTATCAAAGAGAAGACCACAAAAATGAGATGTTTGTCATTGATAAAGCTTCACTTTATTAGCTTGAAGCAATTGACAATCTTTAGGAACTTCTCACTAAAAACTAGTGTTATAGTTGGCTATGCCTTCATAGAAATTCCCCAGTAATTCATCTAGAATGGATATTAGTTTATGTAAAATTTCATGTATAACTAAGGTAAGGCAATTCAGGATCACTCTCCATGATCTCCTTTATGTATCAAGAATGATCTATTTGCTGCTCTAATAGATTCAAAGTTTAATATGTAATGTCACTGAGTTCATTCTTTCATAAAAATCAACATGATTGGGGACAGGTGATTCAATATAATTATCACCACCTACTAAGACTTGGCTTTTGGGAATGTTATAAATGTCTCTCTTGAGTTGTTGTTTTTAATCAGATCACTTCATCACTTCTTCTGGCCATGTTATAATAAAGTAAAGTTGCTGTTTTGAAGAGATCAGAAGTTTCTTTGTATGGATTGCAAGCTTCCTGTCACAATACCAACTGCAACAATTTCATTGTCTCCTTCAACTTCTATAATTGCTGTATATGTGATCAATGCGAATTTATCACATATGGGTTTAGGATTTCTTCCATTAATAGTCTGTTTGCTTTCTACCCACATTTTTATTATGCATTATTTTTCTTCTACTTTTTTTGCTTTTTTTATATTACTGCTCCACAAACAATGAAGTTGCAACTTTGGGGTGTATATCTCTTTGTATCTGAAGAACTATTATTTAGAAAACAGAGTCTATATATCCCTCAATCTTTAGCTTTTCTTCTATGTTAGAGGGAAACCTTTTATCCATTTCAATTGGACCAACTACTCCAGGTATAAAACAACCATCTGTGTCAGTAGATGATTCAATATTAATGATGCTTCAGTATTCATAATTTCCTCATATGCCAGAGGTCATCATTTAAATAGCTAACCCCATGCTCGTAGCGTCTCTGCAGGTAATTAAGGACATGTAGGACATTCCTTTTTTCCAACTTCTTCTGATTCTTTTCTTCAGACAAAACACAACAAAACTTAAACTATACATAATTCAAGGATAAATTTTTACTTTTACTCATCCAAACATCTCTTGCCTGCCTGTTACAGTGAATATGTCAACCAAATAAGCTTTTCACTAATCTATTCATGTTACCACTGAAGGTCAAAAACTAGATTTCCCATTGAAAGTACAAAACTGGATTAAAAGGTGACAATTGCAAACTTGAATACTAGGCAATTTGTTCTTCCTTGGGAAAGAAAAACCTTTTCAAATTTGTCAGAAGGTAAATTTCTTTTGGCATATTTTTACATAATGGCAAACAATTTTTTAATCTAAAATATTATATTATCCAAACAGCAGATCAGCATTTCCAGACATAATACTTATTGTTCTGCTAGTCCTTGACTGGAGCAAACAGCACTGAGTTATTGCACTTGGTTAAGATTGCTTGGTCTTTAGCAGAAAGTTGAACCTGCTTGAAGTTTATCCATTTGAAGCTTTTAATTTTTATCCATTTGTTTATAATTTTCCTCAAAGATTCACAGGAAGTTAGAGCACTTATTCCAGACAAACAGTACCATTTCTGGTCTTGGTAGTTCACAATACTAAAGAAAGATAATAGTTTGCATCCAGTCCCATTTTCAGATAAATCAAGGTTTTTTATCGAACGTTTTGACTGTGTCTTGTAAGCCAGAAATTAATTTTCACATCTTGATTTCAAGAGTGCTTATATTCAATAACAGAACAAGCAAACATAATTTTCTTCAGTTCAAAATATGTCCACAATTATTTTAGAACTGACTGCATCCTTTTCAAATTAGTACCTTCTCTGTGGTTATTCACTGGGTATCTAACCATGATGGTTTCTGACTTCAAAATTTTCAGAACATATCTTTACATTTCTTCTAAAGAGGCCTGCTACAAAGAACTTCTGCTGGAGGCATCATATCCACAAACTGTAGTATTTGCCTTTGGTTTATGTGTGAAATGGAACAAGTCCCAAAAAGTAATATATCGGTAACATGCATAGAACTTTAGTTATAATGATAGCAAAATAGTGAATGCTGATATGTAAGTCATGTCATTTGTACATATATATCATCATTTACCCACTTCCATTCCTACAACGGGATTCTGGGTTTGATTTCTTCTTCCACAAAAAAAGTGCCCAACAACTGAGTAGAGGTGATTGTATTGTCCTCTTCACTCTTTTCATGCTACTATACTATCAGTGACGTGGATGTTGTGTCTTGGATTGCATGCTGCAACTGTGGCAGCATGCAATCCACATCTTTAATGTGTTCACGTGTATATTGCCTCATTGCTCCTAGGTTGCTGCTTGGATCTGATTGTATGTTACTTAATTTCCATTAGATGTTATGACCAGCTTCATAAGATGGGAAAGTGAGAAAAAGATGAGCAATAGGTTACTGACCCTGTTTCTACAGCTTTCTTAGCTTCTAATAATCAGGCTGTGATTTTAAGACATCTAGGCTTGGCAAGAAACTTGGTTATGAATAAGTGTGTTAGACCTACCTTTGATAATGAGCATTTTTTCATTTTGGTTCTCTATGGTTCCATTTTCATCTTAGTCGAGAAATGTTCTTCCCATCTTTTACTCCAATCTCTACACTTTTCATAAAAGGATCCTTTTATCATGTTGAGATCAAAAAGGTAAGTGGCTTTTTACCTTGATCATAAAAGTCATTTCTCCTCATGCCAATGCTATTTTTCTTGAAATTCACATTTTAAAAGGCAGGTATCAATTTTTTAATCCTATTTTTCCATATGTGATGTAGCAGCAGATCTGAGCCTATAGGATGAAAAGTGGCAGCTCCAATATTTCCTCCCAGAGTCCTCTAGATTTACAAACCCCAGCTGTACCTACTTAGCTAAGTGTAGTTCTTGCTTCCACCCCCTACTCTCATGAGCATCTCATCTGAAATTCTTCCCCTTGATGCAGCACATAGGAGAGATAGCCCCCCAAAACCTGCATTCTTTTTCAAGCAAATGAAAACTAAAGAGAGAAAATGGAATAAGTTTTCTAATACCACCACCTAGACTTTTAACATTAAAAGTGTGTGACGGAGGGAATATACCCCTTCTTCCCCTACTATGGGGGAATCTCACCAGAGATTAATAAAAATCAACCTTATTTTTTAAAAAAGAAAAAGAATATAAGAATCCCTTTTAGCTTTATGTAGCAACAGGGAAAGCAAATGTGGAAAAGGAGATGAAAAGACAGGTGAAATCACAGGTGGTGATTAAAATGATCTCCCGTGGAAAAAGTATAAAAGAAAATCTAATGCTCTGGGCAAACCACAACATGCTGCTGTTGTGATCCTAATTTATGGGCAACTCTGCTATAAAGAAGTTCCATTGCTTGCATAATACAAGCAATTACTGTGACAATCTTGATAGGATAAATCTTAAATAGAAACACAAAGAAAACAAAGAAACAGATATTAAATATATAGAAACAGATTAAATATATTCCTGAGAAAGAAACTCATGTCCTGGAGCAAATGTTTTTTTTTTTTTTTCCTTGTCTGCTTGGACTTTTCTAGTTTCTCATAAACTAAAATGTTTCATCCAAGGTTTACGATCAATCTTTATAAGCTCTTCTCAGTGAAATTGGCAGTAGAAAGGAAGGAATATATAGCAAAAAAGTTGAAGGAGATGAAAAATTGTCCCTGAGAGATGCAAAAATCAAGGAGGGGGGGAGAGGAGTTAGATAGATAAAGTCAATAAATGATAAAGAGATGCTAGAGCCAGAGAGTTATTCCAGTTAGTTCATGAGTCTCAAGTCAAGAAAAAAATGTACTTGCAAGAGAAACCAAGCTAAAGGTGAAACTATGTATAGATAAGAAATCTGGTTTATGTGGAGCAGGCTGAAATGAACCATGTTTCTCTTTATAAAGAGTTTCCAGCAGGTGGCCTCTTCCAAGCTCAATTTAGGCTCATTATGGCTCTGATTCCAGAGGAGGCTCTGTGTCCTGAATCTAGTGCTCTTCTGTTTTTAGTCTTGTGTTCTTCCGAATAGTAACAACAGCATTGCTTGGGGCTCAGGGAATGAAGATACACACTCCAGAAATGACACAAGTCCAGCCTCAGCTTCATCTCTGGTTTATAACAGAAACCCCTAGTTCATTATTCTTCCTTGAAAGACATAGCTCAATTAAGGAAGAATTCAAACCATGCAAAAATAAAGCCTCTGAGTTTTATGTAGAGCAGGGGTTCTCAGTCTTGGCAACTTTAAGACTTGTGGACTTCAATTCCCAGAATTCCTCAGCTAGCAAGCTGGCTGAGGGATTCTGGGAGATGAAGTCCGCAAGTTTTAAAAGTTGCCAAGGTTGAGGACCCCTGATGTAGAGAATGAATATTCAACTTCTTCTTGTATCTGAAAGTTTTGACCCCTCCCCAATCATTCCATTCAAAATCTTTTTGACTTTATTATTTATTTATATTATTTATTATATTTATTTATATTTAAGGCAGTGTACATACAGCAGGGATGTGTCCCTTAATCATACACTTACTTCAATCTTATAAGGTACGATGAGCTGAGAGAGAGAGAGAGAGAGAGAGAGAGAGAGAGAGAGAGAGAGAGAGAGAGAGAGAGAGAGAAAGAGAAAGAGAAAGAGAGAGAAAGCGAGTAGCTGTGCATGGTTGTTCACAGATTTAAAGTTAAAATCAGTACAGGTAGTTCTCAACTTATGGCCACAATTGAGCCCAAGCAACTATATTAACATGGCTTAAAGAGTGGATAATGCTTAGAGACAAAAGACTATTATACCTAGAGGGGCATGACGTAAAACCTGGTTGGCATGCCTTTCTGTGGTATGGGAAGAATAAAATTCATAGATACTTTCAAAACCACTTTATAAAAATGCACTTCTTTCAGAATGGGAAAAAATAAAAGCAATATCAAGATACCTGGATGGCTTTCAACAATGGAAGCATTTGCTTACCCAAATTTAATTAATTACAACAAAGTTGAGACCTATAAAGATATTTTGGACAACGAAGGGAAACTGAAAGACAGACAAGTTGTATAACAACAAGATATTGATCTATCATGGTGACATTATTTGCAAATCCAAATGTTATAAGAAAAAGATGCTAAAAAATGGGATTCTATAAAGAACAGACAGAATTCGACCATACTGCTAAAAACAGACAAAAAACTGATTAAGAAACTCTATAAATATTTGTTAAGCTTAAAGATGGAAGAGGAACAAGTAAAAAAAAACAATGATAACATGGGCAAAGAACTTTGGACATAATATAGAAATAGAAAACTTACAAATGGGAAAGAAATGCTAAATTAACGAAAGCATGGCATATAAAGAAAACTTATATAAAATGTTTTACATATGGCATTTAACACCAGTGATATTAGCAAAAATGTTTACAAAATAGTTCAAACAAGTGTTGGAAATGCAAACAAAAGCCAGATACCTATTACCACATCTGGTGGACATATCCTAAAGCTACAAGATTTTGGTCAAAAATACACTTATGGTTGGAGAAAATGACTAAAAAACAAATAGATTTTAAGCCAGAATTATTTTTGTTAGAAATAATAGGAGCAAATTATGAGAAAGACTGTATATATTTTACATACATGTAAAATACATGTACTAACTGCATGTACTAACTGCAGTAAGAATTGTATTTGCCCAATATTGGAAAAATGAAAACTTACCAACTGAAGAAAAACTAATTAAGAAAATATAAAGTGTGCAGAAATGGATAAATTGACTTTAAAGATAAAAGAGAAAGAAGATTCAGTGTATTTTAGAACATGGGATAATTTTTATCAATGGCTAGAAAAATGAGTTAGAGAGAAAGGAATGTGATATGTAACATTGAATATATACTAGTAGGAAGACTATTGAGCAATTAATTAACATATTGTTTACGATAATTATTATTCATTGTTTTTTAAATACATGAACCCAGACAACATGCTGCTTGCTAAATATTAAGAATGTTATTTTAAAAAAATCCTAACCCTAACCCCGACCCTACCCTGTTCCTAATCCTATAAAAATAATATCTATATCTATATCTATATATCTATATCTATATCTATCTATATCTATCTATCTATATCTATCTATCTATCTATCTATCTATCTATCTATCTATCTATCTATCTATCTATCTATCTAAATAAATAAATAAATAAATAAATAAATAAATAAATATTGTTTTCAGTGACATTGTAATGTTGAACAATCACTAAACAAATAGTTGTGTATCAAGGGCCTCCTGTAAGTGCCCAACAAGAAAAGATATAGAAATTTTAGTTATTTCCAAACTCAGTGTAAGGTAGATAAGTTCTGCTACTTCCCAGGCTTGCATTCTAAGGGCCTAAGCAATTTATAGGCAAAAGGAGAATTATATTTAAGAATAACAGCTCTTAACACTGTTTTAAAAACTCTGATATTACATTGCAAAGTCTCCATTTCACCAGGAGGCCAGTTCTGAACTTACCTGTTTTATTCATATTATAAACTAACAGCCATGTTGATGAGATGCTCCTTCTTAAGGATGGGGCCAAGATAGATGCAACATATTTTAATTAGAATTGGCTTTTTGAAGCAATCTAGATAAATGTTTTATGTTTAATCTTTTAATTCCAGGCAAGTCAATTACCTTTTTGTCTCATTAAACTTTGGGGGCAGTAAATTGATTACTATGTGCTGCTCTTTTGTCAATGGTTGGCTCACAATTTAAAAGTAGTTTTTGTGTGTGTGTGATCTAAATTTATTTTATGAAACACTGTCAAAAAATATTGGGTTTTTTTCTAGCGCAACGTGCTTGGTGTCTTCTTACAAATGCTTTGAAGTGTTCATTACTTTAACTAACAAGCATTTAAACTGGAGAAGACAAACTATATGTATGAACTATATTTAGGACTGAAATTATGCATCCAGTTATTAGGTTCAAAAGTTCTACCAAAATGAATGTAAAATTGCCATATACAATTGTTCAGAGGATTCAAGCTTTATGCCTGTATTTTTATCTGGGAGGCTTTTTTTCTTGTCCAAAATCTCGTCTGATTAAATGACTATTTACAATGTCTCATTTATTTATTTCTTATTTTAGATGTGGCATCCAGAGTTCCCTTGAGTGAAATCTGCTTATAGAATGCTTTTCGTGGAAGACTACAAAGAAAAGATTTTTAACTATTTTTTGTCTTCTTCCTTGTTCCTCCAGGAATTGTTGAATGGGGGGGGGGAAGAGTAGGCAAAACAGCACATTTTCTTTCTTCATTGAGAATGCATCCAAATTTCAGTCCAATAGAATGTTCCTTCATCTTATTATTATAGTGTTGTATTATTCACATATGTTGTCACATTCACTTTAAATTATTATTCTAAAAACCTGATTTTTTTTAAGCAAAGCTATTCAGCATTAGTGTTATATTTACTATGGAACATGTCTACTTGAGAAAAATTCCCAGTCTCTCTTATTAAAATAAGCTTGTGTATTATGATTAAAATGGATCTATTAGAATAGGAATTGTTCTTAAAATAAACTTATGCTACTTTGTAAGCAGAACTCAAAAAATAGTTCTGGAAACAATGAACCAAAGAAAATAATAATAACAACAATAACAAAAAGTTGTGTAACTTGGAACAGCATATGCTGTATTTTACAATGCTATATTATGGTGTCTTAAGATACCTTAGATTGTTGAGAGGGATCCAATGATCAAAAGTACTAAATCCAGCCAGAATTGCTTGCCAGGTTTTGTGTGAGCAAGAAGAGTAATAATATGGCGTATTTACGTGCTACGATAATTTATATACTCTTTTCTATTGAGTGTGTTGTTACAGTTAAACTTTCTTGTTAATATTTTTGAAATGCATCATAAATATAACTCCAAGCATTGATAATAATGATTATAATATGAAAACTACTTTAAAAGATTCAAATATAAAAGAAACCATGTAGTATAAAGGACGATATACTTGCATGACAGATATGACATTTCTCAACATTGACTGGACTGTGTTTGACTGGATTATTTTTAACAGTCAAAATTTTGTTTAGCAATAATACAAGATGTACAGATAGAGGAAGATATAAATTCATTTGAAATAAAACAAATGAAGCCAAAACCAGGCAACTACATTTTAGCACAATGTGCACATCAGCCACTGTCTCATGTGTTTAACTTCTTTTAATTTTGTTTCTGTTGTAACAGCAAATAAGAGGAAGGGATTGTGGAATAAGTTAAACAGAAAATGTGGAGCCAGGATAAGAAAGCTAATGATGTCTAGATGGTATGGATGACAGCTTCAGTAACTGCTGACTGTATGGTCTGTCATTTATGAATGTTATAATCCAGATCGTGAGACTCATATTCTTTTGATTTCAGTATGTGTTTTAAACTTGAGAAAGGAAAGGTGCCTTAAAACTGTACCTGGAGGCTATTCCAAGCAGAGGACCTGAAGGCAGCAATAACAAATTGATTTGAAGGAAAATCTCCCAAGTATCTGATACTGAGGAAGTAAACAGTATACTTTTATATATCACTGGACTGTTCCGGTGACAAACCATGGATTTATCACCTAATTAGTGCTGCTGTGGTAAGGGGTTAAGGTTAAAATCCTTCCCACAGTAATCTTGATGATATGGAAGAAGTCAGTGCTGGGGTTCTGATGTAGGAAGATGCTCAGCCATTCCCCAGAACACTTTTCTCATGCAAAGAAACAGAATCAGGCCTTTCCTCCAAGGTTTAAGAGCTTATCTCTGAGAGGAGATAAGAAGCTCAAGTATTGTAAGCTAGCCACTTTCAAGCATGGAAGTGTAGGATAGGTGGGGAGAAAGTGGGATGTGTAAAGGAAGAGAAGTATTCAAGAGGCTAGTTGGGGAAATTAGGCCAATAGATTCTTTTTATTGAGACAGCTAAACTGAAAAGAAAGAAATTTGCTTCAACCATTTTTGCTTCTAGTTTTAATTCTCCATTTTTCTTGTGATGAATTGCTTTCATACATTATATTTTACATTGACTTCTATGAATGGGAAAAAATACAACTGCAGTGTCAACATACAACTTCCACTTTGCCAGGACAGTGAAAATTATTTCTTCATAGCCTTTAATCTTCTATTTTAAGAACTGCATTTGAAAATATGTTTTTTCCGCAAGATGAATATATAGTTTGGTGGAATCTATCTTGGTTCTAGTACTCAATTCAATGTTTAGATTGTATACATAATTTTGTAACATTGAAAGAGTTACTTATATACTGGAATCCTTTTTTATGTGTGCTCAATTATTTTTCTTTTCTGCCTTATTGAATATGCGAGTGTTAAATTTATTTATGGATTATATAAGTTAAAAAAAGCATAATATAGTAATGTAATCTATACAAAGGTTAATTTTAGAACCTCAGATCATGATGATGTTTATTAGCATTTTATATTTCATACAATAACTTGTTTTATTCTGCAAGAGTGTCATCATAAATATGGCTTATACACTAATATTTGGGATATTCTTTTATATATTTCTATCATACACACCTAATCCACTCTGAGTCAAACATAGTTCCCTTGTTAATTCTATAATAGGACCAAATTGCATCCTATATATATAAAATAGCAGTACCAATGTTAGTGAAAAGTTTAAGAGGGTTAAATGTTTCAATGGTGATTTTTGTTTATTCCTACCTTTATGTCCAATTCTATCTATTCATTTTCTTGTGGAAGAATTCAGTATTTGCTTTAGCCTATGAATCATTATGGAATCATAGAATTCTGTAGATCTTCTAATGTAACCTGTTGCAATTAACTTTCTGGAAAAGCAATTAACTAATTTCTCTAGCCTCCAAAAATGGAAAACCATGATCTCTGTAGATAGTCTATTCTATTATTGTATAGAATGTACCATCAAAAGTTGTTCCATATATTTAAATCACATCTATGTAACAATGGAAAAAATAGTTGACACATTATATAGATTTATCAAGAGATATGAGTGAAACTAATCTATATTTATGTTACAAGATTGCTAATATAAAATGCATAACATATTTTACAGAGTTCAGAACAATTTTAAAAAATACTTAAAACATCTATTGAATAAAATATTTAAAAAACACACATTCTGTTTATTTATTTGTATTATATGCTACTGAGAGTCAATTATTGATGACTCTGAACAGCAAACATACCTGAATTTATAATTCAGAATTAAAAAAACAGACTACAATAATGAGGCAAAACTTATCTACATAAACAAATTTTAGGAACATCTGTTACAGTAAACAAATGTTCTAATGTCAGAGACATAACATTAGAAAATATCTGTCCCCAAGGCTTGCAGGAATAACCAGTTTTAAAGAAAATGTGTAGTAATCCAATAGGATAGCAGCCACTAAAAGTTTTTTTTTTATTAAAAAGTTTTTATTTTCCATTTATTCATACAAAATACAATTCAATTAAAATAAATTCCTAACCATTGGTACCGCCTGCCCATTCCCCCCAGGCTGTGTCCACCCTCTCTAATCCTTCTCTACTTCCCTCCTCTTTCTCTCCTCCTCTCCTCCTCTCTTCCCCTCCCCTTCTCCTCTAACCATCCTACTTCCTCCCTACTCCTTCCTCCCTTCTCATCCCTCTCACACACATGAACGCAGCATAGGAGAAATGCCCAAGCATTTACCATGACTATATTATCATTACCCACCCACTCACCCACCCACCCACCCTCAACCCTCGCCCCCTCGCTTCCCAGAGCAGAGTACAGGGTTATTAATAAGAAAGTTAACAATAAAAAAAAGAAAAGAAGAAAGAAAAAAGAAAAAAAAAAGAAAAAAAACATCATACTTAACCTTTAACTCCCCTTAAATTAAGTCATATAAACAAATCTCTACAACAGTTACTGTAAAATTTATTCATAAAATAAATGAAACTTTATAGTCCCATATTTTTTTCTGAATATAATCTATCCATCTTCTTCATACAATAATATATCTTTCTTGTGTATGATCCTTCAAATAAGCAGAAATTTTTGCCATTTCTGCAAAGTTAGAAACTTTAAATATCCATTCTTCTAAAGTAGGCAATGAGTCCTTCTTCCAATACGAGCCTACTAATAACCTTGCTGCAGTTAATAAATTCAACATTAAAGTAGTTTCTTTGTCATTTAAATCCACAAAGATACCCAATAGGAATAATTGAGGGGTGAACTTTATCTTCCTTTTAAAAATCTTTTGAATGTTCCACCAAATCATAATCCAAAAAGCCTTTACCTTTTTACAATTCCACCAAACATGAAAATATGTCGCATCCATATTACCACATCTCCAACATTTGGGTTGTAAATTTGGATACATACAAGATAATTTTTTAGGATCTAAATGCCATCTGTAAAACATTTTATAAAAATTTTCCCTCAAATTTTGAGCTTGTGTAAATTTAACATTTCTAATCCAAATTGTCTCCCATAAGTCCAATGGGATCGGATCCTGGATATTCTGAGCCCATTTAATCATACAGTCTTTAACCAATTCTGTTTCAGAGTCTAATTCTATTAAAGCATTGTAAATTCTTTTTATATGGGCCTGATCTGAACTTTAATCTGAATAACCAGATTTCCATCTTCTAGTGTTATTCCTTCTTTCTTATCTACAGTCCACCTGTCCACTATTTGTAAATATTGAAACCATGACTGTAGAATATTTTCTTGCTTTAATACATCTAGAGATTTTAAATGCCAATCCGAACCTGACCAAGTTAATAATTCTTTATACGAAATTTTATCAAAGTTCATCCCTTTATATAACATTTTTTTATGGAACAACTTACCAAAACTGTTTTAGTTTGCCTGTTTTAGCTATAATGAAGTTTCATACTATGGGATTTTTAAAAAAGTCTCCCCTACAAGATGACTCTGGACAGCTTAGAGGAGTTTACATTTTGTGTCAAAACCTTTCATATTATTAAACAACATCTACCTATCCAAGATCCTTGAGAAGGACTCGATAGATGGAAAAAAATGCCAAATCCAGTCTAAACTTCTGAATGACTATACAGCCAACCATAAAACAGATAATACTAATAATTTATTACATTTGTATGACATTTGACTTTCATTGGGTGTCACAATAATCAGAACCAACAAAATTACAGTAAAACCAATAAAATGAGGAAAAAGAAAAAAGATGGCAAGAATGACACAATGAAATAAGGGGTTTCATTTTCTCTCCCCAAAGACTGGAATTAAGAGATCTTCACAGCTCTGCTGAATAATGTAGAGTGGGGGACATCTAGATCTTGGGGTGAACCTTATTCCAGAGAGCAAGTGATATTATAGAGAAGGCACATTTCTTGGGTACCAATAGCTGACAATGTTTAATTGTAGTGTGCTAACCGCACAAAATTGAATCAACCATGTTAAAAAGTATAGGAAACAGATGTTCCCTCAGCTCTATGTCATATCGGCCTTAATAACAACTCTTGAATCACACCTGGAAGTAAATTGATAACCAGTTAATGTAAATTTATGTTGCAATATATTTCAAAAATGCAGAATTTGATTGTTTTAGGAACTTCAGCGATATTTAGTGTCAGAAATTATTAAGAAAAGAAATTAGAAAAGCACTTTTATTCTGTACGTATATGATTGAAATTAAAAGAAGTGCAATTTATTCAGTTTCTTGGATCTTACTTCATTGTAGGAATATGTTTATCTTTATGAAATAGTTTTCATTTGGAAAAGAAACTTGTTAAATAAAATAATTTTGTGGCTTCTCATTCATATCTACCACGTACTTTTACCCGAGATCCTGTAGAAATTATTTGTCTCTTAAACTGAAACATTTGAAACCTGTTCCCCATAACAACAATTTTAGGGTGGATGCAAGATATTTTTTCAGAAATCCAAATATAAATATAACAATGAAGAATACTTGTAAGATTAAAAAAAATCAGTTTGGTGTAGCGGTTAAGACATCAGGCTACAAGCTGAAAGAGTATGAGTTCTAATCCCAATACCGTTAGAGAAGTGAATAAATAAAAATTACAATATCTATGTTGCTATGATTTTTATTAAAAGCACAATTAAGAATAGAGAGAGTAACAAATAGTATCAACCAGTAATTGCTTACATTTCTTACTCAAGATGTTATCTACTTTTTTCGTGCTACGTAAATAGGTAAGTACAATCTGCCAAAGACAATCTTGCCAGACACTAGTATTTTTAATTTGTTGTTGTTGTATTCAAAAAAATTCAGTATCAAAAAACTATTCAGCAAACAGCAGGTGGCTGATAAAGCATTTAGTAGAATACTTTGTCTTTTATTCCTCACTCTTGGATTTTATAGCTTTTATCCTGAAAAAAAAAAGTATGCATTGTATTCTATGCATTTGCTTTGCTTTTTCATTTATCTGTACATCTGAAGCAGATGGTTTGAATATTTTAATTGAAACATATAAATAATGGATCAGAAATCTTTTATCCTCATCCCCTTAAGGCATCAGGTGCTTTACAGCTTATCCTGTGGAATGTGATATTCCGTGGAGAGTGAAGTGATAAAAACAGGAAAAACATGTCAAACAAATTGGTATAGAGCTTCTGTCCATTTGTTTCTCTCTCATTCACACATGCATATATGTAGGTACATGCATATCAGTGTGGATGTACACATATCTGTATATAGAAATATGTATATACATACACACAAATAAATTAACACGTTCAAACTAGAAATCCATATGAACTACTTGGATCTGCAGATGGACATAAACATTTGAAGTGGCATCTGCCTGAGGTAACATGGTCATATTTCTTTCAAAGACAAGATAATCAGTTAGTTTGTTCATTGTTCATTGATACAAATCCTTCCTTCCTAAAAATCTTCCTGACAATGGTTTGAATAATAGTTTTTAATTTGGTTCAGGGATGAGAATTTAGAACAAAGTGATCCATAGTGGGTGTAAATTGAGTTCCACTCGATTCAAAGCATGTTATTCCCAAATATCATGAAATTACCCTTACGTTATTTATTCCCTGAGTAGGATTCAGTTCTAGAAGCATCATCTCTGTGGAGATGTTCTCTTATCTCTCTGCAGAAAGGCCCTGAAGGTATAGTTTTGCAGCAGGCCTGGGGACCTCAGGGTGATACAGAGTCACGTGGTTTGATTGTTATTGCCAAGAGGTGAGGGTTTAGTGGGCTTTGTATGTGAGATTTTACTTTTGTAAGCTTCCCAGAGTCACCTGAATGAGTTGAGCAACTATATACATTTTCTAAAAATTAATTAATTAATTCTCATTAGTTTAAACTAATTTCGGATTACTGAATTCTAGATTAGAATTTGGTATTTGTATGCAATATGAGGATAATATGTTTCAATTAGTCCCAGTTGCTGGAATAGTCTTATTTCTGAATTTGAAATAAATATATGAATATGAATATATGAAGTAGCTTGTAATAATGTTAACATCTAAACATAGCATAGTGTAACATAATTTAAATTCTTTGATATTATATTTATATTGTTTTGATTGTTTCATATTGTTAATAATGTTTTTAAACTGTTTATGAGCTGCCCAGATATATATTGCAATGGAAACTGTATAACATTTATTAATAAATAAACATAACATACCAAAGCAAAGTAACATCCTGGCATTATTGGGCCAGTATGACAGTAACACAAAAACCAAGGCTAACTTAATAAGGATGGTGCTCATTGTTGACAACCTGCTTCACTTTTGGGAGCCTCTATTTATCATCCACTGTTCCTTGGTAGTCTCTACTACTAATTTCTGAGTATATAATCAGAAAAGGAACAGCAAATTTTCTTCTATTTGATTTCCTAATGGAGGAACAGAACTAGGGAATTGGCTGTGAAGAACTAGTGGAAAGGTAATTTGTATAGCACACATTTAAAAATCAGTTTAGTTTTACTTATGTGCAATGCTTTTCTAACAATTTATTCAGGTTACTATGTTTCTCTAGTTCTCTGATAATACACATATTGCATTCCAGATATGTGTTTCTTTGGTCTGTAGCAAAACATATGTTTACTCTGGGTTTCAAAAGGTATTTATTATTCTTTCTGTTGCAAATCGATAGATCCAAAAGATATTTTTGAAAAGAGAAGGAATAATATATTTCCTTTGATTCTTTTTTCCAACATTAAAGCTATAGCCTCAGGTTACATTTAGGAATTTGAATATTTTTAGATCAAAGATGCCTTTATTATTTGGCTTTTGACATTTATTGCATATTACATTTTTAACTGTACTTTTTGGCATATGAAAGATTTTACTATTGTACTATATATTTTATGTGGAAAATGAGCTTCTAATTTTTCTATTGGAATACAATCAAGAAGCTGAAAGAAATTTTTCCTTTAAAACAATCATCGACTTTAGTACTTATTTGTCACTTATAATTATAATCAATATTAAGTAATTGAACAATAGCATAGCACCTAACATGTTATCAAAACTCATTTTAAATTATTAAATAAGAAATGTCTCATTCAAAAAATGAAATACTAAAACATCACATTTGTCAAGTTCTTGTGCAATGGGTAACCTAATTTTAAGACTGAAATAGTTACTAATAATTGCATACAAATCAAATATATGCATATATTGTACTAAATGATATACAATCAGTGACAGCAAGAGTTTTGGAAGTAAATCTGTTGTCCTAAATGCATATTAATTAGCAATATACAACAACACAGTAATGATTTTCTTAATGAGTGCACATTCTGTAATGTTCCAATTCATAATAAAGTCCAAATTATATAATGGCATCAGAAAAAGAGACATATTTTAAAAAGAAAATGATACTTGAGCCGTAGGCACATTTCTGAGAAAATTAGCAGAAGTGCATAAAAGTATATGTTGAATTATCTCTGTAACAATAGTAATAGCATTTAGACTTATATACTGCCTCATAGTGCTTTACAGCCCTCCTTGACAGGTTTATTGCATATTGCCCCCAGCTATCTGGGTCCTCATTTTACTGGTCCTGGAAGGATGGAAGGCTGAGTCAACTTTGAGCCCGTCAGGATCAAACTCCAGGCTGTGGGCAGAGTGAGCCTGCAATACTGCAGTCTAACCACTGTGCCACCAGGGCTCCTTTGTCATTTGAATGTAATAGTTTTTTCCCCTTTCCTTCTACCAAACAGACATAGAAGGTTTAGAACAACATAAAAACAGTATATCATTTCATCGTTTTAATTACTTTACCTTCAGCAATTACAGTAGCTATTCTCCAACCTGCAATAGTAAATATTCACCTACTATGCCGCTTACTATATTTTTCTTACTATACTTTCTCCCCTCAGAATTAAGCAAGGGAATTACTTACACTTATGTGGCAAACTATTTTGTTAATAAGGTGCTGCCTATTAAACTGATTCTTCTTCAGATCCTCTCCTCCCTTTCTGATCAAGTCAAGATGATCCCTTCATTTTCACTGGAATGCTTCAGTTCATCCTGGAAAAGGTGATTTTTCAGCAGTCAAAGCTGCTTAAACCTTAAATTAAACCATCAATCTTCTTCATCTCTGTCTTCACAGCTCCCACAATTTCCTACCAGCTCATCAGACCTCATTTCAATGTTCTCTCTTCCAGCATGAGAAATACTGTGGGAAAAATACCTTATTTATTTTATACTATTTATTGCCTCCCAAATACAGCTTATGAATTTGAAAGATCTCTTGAGAGGATTACAGGCAGGGTTTGCTACCTCTATTCTGTCACTGTTTTGCTTTCAGTCTCTCCCATACAGTATAAATAATCTGGAAAGATGCATATTTGTTTTCTAGGTTAGTGAATTTTAACCTAGTTCTAGACCCACCTTGGGTACAAAGCCAGCTGGGAGTTTGTCTCAACCCTAAGAAGGAGGCAACGGCAAACCACTTCTGAAAAATCTTGCCAAGAAAATTGCAGAGACCTATCAAGGCAGTCTTTAAGAATCAGACATAAGTTAAAAAATAAACAGTCCAGTTAAAAACTAATGATTCACTATGAATGGTTGTTCGGATAGAAAGGATGACTTCAATGTAATAATCCATAGAATTACTTATCTAGTGTCCAATCTAGTGTCAAGTGCATGTTGTTTCCCATAGCAAAAAAAATAAAGGTTCAGGACATTGCCTTCAGGAAAAAATAATTCACTAACCTGGCTCTCTGTTTTCTCATATATTGTCTTCTTTTAAAGGCTAGCATTTTTTAGCAGCCCACTGAAATTCAATAAGGTTTCTTGGGCCTGGATAAATCCTGACTTTGCTATCATCTGCAGATGATTTAACCTTCTGAACTCTCAAGCAATCTTGTGAACTCTCAAGCCTTCTCCTTCCATTATATATTCAAGATGGAGAGTATTTAATATTTATTTGTTATGTTTATGTAGGGGTGTGGGTCTATACATATGTTGTACATAGTATGTTTAGATGTGTGTCATGTACTATATGTGTTTCACTTTGAGAGCAGGCAACTAAATTTCATTTTTTATGTGTGCCATTGTGCCCACAGTAAAAAAAATGAAAATAAAGGTTATCATCATCATCATCATCATCATATCTTTTTCTAAAGTTGAGGTAATTTCTATTAGAATATTTTGGATAAAACCAAGTTCAAAATGCTCTCAACCAATCTGTCACTTAAAATTTTATTTCTTCTGTCTTCTTTATAGTCACTTCCTGAATGTTTCTATGCCCTTCGGTGATATGAAAGAGAGTCTTTTAAGCTATCTCATGAATCAAGTCTTTCTTAGATACAAAATATTTATTAACTATTCATTCTTAACTGTACTAAGAATGAAATATTTTAAAATATTCTCAGTCTGTTGCTTTGTGGAATAAATACAAATATCTGAAGTAGGTATTTTTTATTCAGTCAGTTCTATAGTGGTAGAATCTCTGCTTTTAATCAGGCCATTAGTATTTAGCAAGGAAAACATTTCTTTGCTAGATGTTAATACTTCCAGATTTTAACCAAGTATTCTGTTTATATTCAGGAATCTACAGAACTGCAACTTATCCAGACTTCAGACATAACCTCCTGAGACTCTAAATTAGCTGAGATTTTTCATTGAATAAAATAACTTATTTTGGATTTACATTGGGCTTCATGGTTTACTTACCATGATCTAGACCAGAGGTATCAAACTGCCGACCCGCAGGCTGGATGCAACATAGCGAAACCGCACCCACCCCATTGCAGGCAATTGCAAAAAAATTGCAATACATCACGATACATCACGTGACATTGTGAGTTTGACATCCCTGATCTAGCCCAGGAGTGGAGAACGATGACCCTTTTATGACTTGTGAGCTTCAACTCCCAGAATTCATGCATGGCTAGCTCGGAATTCTGGGAGTTGAAATCCATAAGTCATAAAAGGCCACTGTTCCCCACCCTGACCTAAACAACAGATTTCCTGAAGGTTTGCTGGAAACTGAGACTAGCATGATCAAAAGCAAGGCAGTTTAGTTATGCAGATCATAGACAATTGAGCTGAGACTGAGCAGGGTTGGATTTCTATCTTTATAGCCAGGTGTCCCAAACTCTGGTTTCTGATTAACGCAGAGGACTGATCTTTGATTGGTTCTTCGTGCCTATTCCTGATGGTAGTTTGATAGTTCATGATTGATGGTTCATGATTGGTCATTTTTTTTAAAAAAAAACAGCTTTTGATTGGTCATTTTTGAAGTACTGATTCCTGATGAGTTCTTTGTTTGTGCCAGCCAAAGTTGACAGTGAAATCTAAGGGAATCAGTTATCTAGACTACATATCATTAAACTTTGAAGCCCAACACTGCCTAACAGATACCCGCTGTGAAAGTCTATACCAGTGGTTCTCAACCTGTGGGTCGGGACCCCATTTGGGGTCGAACGACCATTTCACGGGGGTCGCCAAACAAGGCTGTCTGCCATTTTTTCCCCTTTTCTTTGGCCACGCCCCTGGCACCCAGTGATGTATAAGTGGTTGGGGGTCACCATAACATGGGGAACTGTATTATGGGGTCGCGGCATTAGAAAGGTTGAGAACCACTGGTCTATACACATAATTTAGTTTATTAATAATAACAATGTAACATTCTCTGTGACACTTTATAAAAATAAAGTTAGATTTGAAGAAATCAGATACAAATAATACTGATGCTTTTGAATGTTGTTGTTAAGATCACCGTGGAGAAGGCTACTGAGAATACTGTGAAGGGTAAAGAAAACAAACAAATGGATTATTGAACAAATTAACTCATAGTATTCATTTGAGTACAAATGACCATTCTCAGATTGTCCTACTTCATATTCATTGTGTAAAAATCTAGCTTTCTCATGATTCTGGGAAAGGTAGATAGAATGAGACGACGAAGAAGAAGACCAGCAGTAAGGTGGATGGACTCAATTGCAGTGACAAAAGGTATAATGTTGGAAGACCTTCAGCACCAGATTAAGGACAGATCAACATGGAGAAAATCTATTTCTGTAGCCTTTAGGAGCTGACACTGATTTGATGGCATATAATCAATCAGTTAATTAGTCTGCTTTTCCTGATAGAAGGCTTTGAACTCAAATATGTCATGCTTCCCCCTTATCTTCTTTTTCCTAATCATATCATATTTCATGGAGGCCTCCATTCTACCTATATTCTAGTACAGTTAGTGTTCCATGTAATCCTAGAGTATCCTGAAAAGTCCTAAGTTTTCATGAGAGATTGTGATTGAAAAAATATTTTATCTGGATATTTAACATATCATAAGCTATGGATATAATAACTTTTATGCAGATGATCTCTGAGTCCTGGACATCATTTCAGGGATTCCTTCATGGCACAAAGATTGCTAGCCTAGTTCCTGGAGCTCTAGAATATACATAATCTGTGAGGTTCCTTTGACTTGGGCTTTTTAAAATCCAACTCATAGTTTATGAGCAGCTTCTTACAAGATTCTTGAGGGGACATACTATTATTGCATATCTCTGTTGGTCAATGTATGTGTGTGTGTGTATGTGTGTGTGTGTGTTCTTCAGCTGAATCACTATTAGCGTGTAGTAACATCATAGCTCAGATGAGGTCTTTAGGGGTACCTTGGGAAAAGGAAAAAAGACAGAGGGGGTCATTATGAAAAAAAAAACCGAGCGAGAGAGATGATTGAGAGAGAGAATGATTGGTCATACCCATACCTTGAAATAAGATAAATGTAAAGGAACCATTATTATTTGAAGTTCTTTCTGTCTTTATCTAGTAGCCATTAAATAACCATTACAACACATTTTTGATCAGCATTGTACTTAAAGCATTAGTTGTGAATAAAAGATGACTTATATATTTCTATATAGTGATTAAGGTGCTGGCCTAGAAACCAGGAGACTGTGAGTTCTAGCCATTCTCTAATCATGAAAAACCAGCTGTATGACTTTGGCCAATCATTGTCTCTCTCAGCACCTCACAGGGTTGTGCTGTGGGGAAAATAGGAAGAGGAAGGAATATGAGTACCATATTTTACGGCATATAAGATGACTTTCTAAACCATGCAAATAGTCTCCGAAGTCTGGGGTCATCTTATACGCTGAGTCGTCTTATACACCGGAAAATACAGTAATTTCCGGCATATAAGACAACTTTCTAACCATGCAAATCGTCTCTGAAGTCGGGGGTCATCTTATACGGCGGGTCATCTTATATGCCGGAAAATACGGTATGTTTGTCACCTTGAACTCTACATGAAAAAAAAGCTGGATAATAATCTTTTTGAAAAGGCTTCTTGATGGTATCAACAGTAGAGAGAAATTACAAGGATCATAGATGAGGACACAATATCACCATGTTGTTTGTTAGCTTATTACAATCATAGCTCAATAATTTCTTTCAAAAATGAATACATCAAAATGGAAACTTGAGATAGACATCCTCAGTTCTGCCAACTTTTGTAATCAGGATAATATATGTTGTCTGAATATCTCCGTGAAAGAGGTAGCACAGCATCATTTGAACCAGAGTTTTGACTTTCCCTTCACCATATGGACAGAAATGTTATTCTTTAGGAATGCCATCCAAAACAGCAGATGGAAGGGCATTACATTGGGTCAGTGTAAAAGCTCTTCTGGTATTTTTGGATGCAGTATTAAACAAATAGTGAGCACGTACTTTTTTTTCTGGCCTCACTGGGATAAAATGAGGTAAAAAGAAAAAAAAAAAGAAAAGAGTTAAATTGTTGCAGTTAATGAAAAAAGGGATGATAGCAATGATAACTGAGGGAAGATTTTATTTTCTTGTGTTTTGAGAAAGGATTCTGTTGAAAGGTACTTTGCTAAGTATAAGAGTGTGATTTTAACATATATTGTTTCACGGGACAGGTAACAGTAAGTAGAGATAGTGCTTGACTTACGACCTCAATTGAGACCAAAATTTCTGTTACTAAGCAAGACAGTTGTTGAGTTTTGCCTTTTTTTACAACATTTCTTGCCACAGGTTTTAAGTGAATCACTGCAATGGTTAAATTAGTAAGACGGTTATCAAATGAATCTGACTTCCCCATTGATTTTGCTTGTCAGAAGGTCACAAAAAGGTGATCACAAGACACACACACACCCAGGACACCGCAACCATCATAAATATGAACTTAATTGCCAAGCATCCAAATTTTGATCACATGACCATGGGGATGCTGCAATGGTTGAAGTAATTTTTTTCCAAAGCTGTTGTAACTTTGGGCAATCAGTAAATTAATAGTTTTAAGTTGAGGATTACCTGTAAGACATTCACTTCTTTCAAAATGCTGCTGACTGAGTGAGATGACAAAACTGGAGAAGGACAATTTATTAAGGACAAAAAATAGATCCCTTGCCACAAGAAGTTATGTGAGTTCGGGAAAAGTGTTTTTGAGATACTCTGAGTTGAATTAGAAATGTTCAATCTTCTCTCTTTTTGTATTAACTAAACAGGAAAAAACAAAGTAAAAGAATACAACAATTATAGAAGAAAAAAGGAAACTAAAACATGTGCATTTGCAGACATATCTATATTGATAAAGTGAAGCCATTATTGATTACAATCATCCATGTGATCTTTATTAATGAATTCTGCAAACTGCTAAATAGCCGTAACCATATACTTGTATTGTCTAAAGCTGAACAATAAGTCCTTTGATTCATTTTCTCTGTCCAAAAGTTAACACCCTTATGAATCAGTCTCAAGTTAATATATGTAATTGGTTCTTACCAAAATGGAACAATATATTTAAATAGATAATAGCTTCACTGCATCTGCAACAACATAAACACAATATGGTGATTTCTGTTGTTTTTGTTGGAAATGATATGATCTAAAAATAAATTCAGGTTGCATGACTGAACCAAGCAATTTAAGTTAAGTATAGTGCCCTGTGTATTTTGGAAAAGTATGTCCAGTATGAGACAGGAAATACTAAGCAGTTTCTCAACTTTTTGCCAATTTTGTTTGTATAATTGTGCTCTATTAGTCAAATCTTATCTCATTTCCACCTATGAATAAAGCTGTTTTAAACGATCAGTAAGCTAACACTACTTCTTCACATCTTCAAAATGTGTGAAATCTGTATTGCTATTTCTTGGAGACAAGATCAAGTGATTCTTGCACCTATGATTCAGATCATTTAATAATTGCTAATTTCAATGGATCTATTTTAAACTGGATTAGGTTTTACTTTATATTTTGCCTAAAAAGCATTCCTATTTTTTAAAAAAAAATTAAAAGGACCTATTTAAATGAACAGAAAGCTTGGGACAAGTTTATGGATTTCAGTCATATTTCATACTTTGTGGTTTTCAAAAAATAAGCATGGGAGCGAGATTAAAAGAGAACAAGCAGATGGCATCGCCTAGTGAAAAGTTTTCACAGAAGCTGGCATCATTCTCTATTTGCCTGCTAGGAGTTAGTAATGTTAAATTTAACACATCTCTCACTTTTCATGACTTCTCATATTTTGTGACACATTTTAATAGAAAATCTTCAGTCACTTATATCTATCCTATGTAGTTTTATCTCTTTTCAGGAATATGTTTTTAATTTAGATTTCCATAGTAAAAAAGACTATAGTTTGTTTTTTGTTTGTTTGTTTGTTTTGTTTTTGCTAATACTTTCAACTGAATGTGGCAGGAAAGGGAGGAAGCCTGACTGACTATCCTATAATTTATTATAACAACTTCATTCTGAAGTGCAGTGATAATTCATTGCAACTGGACACTTGTCTGTCTATGGAAGCCCCTTGAGGAGTGGCAGGTTCCACGTCATAGTCCCCTTTCCAACCATTTTAATTACAAATGCCTGATCATGATCAACATACACTGGAAGATAGCATAGCAGGATAAAGATAGCAAAACAAGGAAATACTGCTAGTCCTCACTAAATGATCGATTACTTAATGATCATTCAAAGTTACAACCGATGCAAAAAAAGTTACTTATGACCCATCCTTGAAGTTACAACTGTACCCATCCCATGATCATGTGATTGAATTTCATATGCTTGGCAACCAGCTTGCATCTACAATCAGTTGCAATGTCCCATGGTCATGTGACCTTGATTTGTGATTTTTTTGCCGTTTTCTGGAAGAAGGCGTTAAAGAACAGCCACTGGATGTGTTACATTCACTTAACAACTACATGGTTCATTTAATGGCCATGAGATTCACTTAATGACTGGTGAGTCACATTATGACCATTATCAAGCAGTTATAAAATCAAATCAGGTCTCAAGCATCTTTCAAATCTTACAAATATTTTACTAATCTGCAAGATGATTAGAAGGGAAGGGGAGGGGAGGAGAGGAAAGGAAAGGAAAGGAAAGGATGAGAATTTATTTTATTATTAGGTAAATATTATGGAAATTAGTCAATCAGGAATGTTTTAAATATGTGAGTTTTTGACTGGTAGCAAAAGATATATAGAAGTCAGTTTACAGAAGATGTATGTGCACATATTTTTGTGTGTGGCTTTGTCAACCACAAGTCTTTTTTTTCCTAAATAACTCTTGCAATTCACTAATTTAACATTGATTTAACTTTCTTACATCTGTTCTTTTTGTTTTTTCACAAGATACGTGTTTAAGATAAAAGAAGCAAAAATATTGTTTTATGGGTAGACTAAGGCAGAATTGTATAACTTAATCACTGCATATACATGTTAAAATATTTTTAGGGTACAATGTGATGTGTACAATAAAATTACAGAAAGACATTAACTATTTGCAAGCAGATGTTAAGGATTTTCCTTGGGTTTGTTTAAATTAATATCAGCACCAGGCTATTCAGCAATGCAACCAGGGAAGTAAGTAACCATAACATATACTAGAACGTTAAATAACTTTTGAATGTGCTTCTGGATATTTGGGCAAAGCTAAATGAAGATTGAAGTTATAATCTGAGATACTTTGGTTTGTCAGCTTAAATATAAAGTGTGTATAGCTCTTTCTTTTCCCACACTCATCAGTCCTATAGTATCACTTGGTGTTTATGTGGTGTTATTTATAAAAAGTCAGGAAAGTATAGATCATTTGTATATCACCTTGTTTAGGTCATATCTTTTATTTGGAAGCCCATACATATGCATCAAAACTTTGGAGGTCTAGAATTGTTCATTGTATGTTGAAAGAATTAAAAAATAGAAAAAAGACTGTTCAAAATCATGGGAACCACAAATATTTACAGCTAATATTAGCAACTAGTAGTTATCGAAATACATGTTTGCTAGGACAGAATCCAATTTTAGGGTTACTCATTAAAGCACTTGTGAATATATTTATTTATTTTTATTTATTAATTTTTTAGACCACCATTTCACTAATGCAGTGATTCTGGACATTCTTCTAAAAATTCCTTCCAGAGACAGGGACAAAATCATCTCTGATCTTATTATTTCACTAATGGTACTGCAATTAGTGAATTTAGTAATATTAAGGTGCCTTTAAAGCAGTGTTTCTCAACCTTGACAATTTTAAGGCATGTGGACTTCAACTCCCAGAATTCCACAGCCAGCAATGGGAGTTGAAGTCCACATGCCTTAAAATTGTCAAGGTTGAGAAACACTGCTTTAAAGAACAATCCAAATCAGATTTCTCATCAGTTACTGAATACTGTAATGAGGCAGAGTAAAGCACCAATGAAATCACATTTGAATAATTCAAAATATTATCCATAATGGATCAATGCCTAGCTTTAAGACACTTTGTGAATAGTGAATGCTAGCTAGTCAAATTCCAAGTATATTTCTGTGCTCACTGGCCATTCTAATGTACAACAGCTGCATACAAATGGTCAGTTGTGGTGAAATGTATTCTCACTTAATGAGGCTTCAGTTATAATGATAACAAATAATTATAATATTGACAACATTTCAAGGAGAAGGCTATTCCATAGCACAGGGGCTGCTATGGAAGAGGCATGCTTCCTGGTTCCCACTAGATAGCAACATTTAAGGGAAGGAACCTGGAATGTATCCACTCTATCTCATCTGGTGGAAAAGGTACATATTCTCAGGATGAAGTGGTCTTGCAAATAACCCAGCCCTGTTCTATGCAGGATATTAAAGGTGATTACCTTGAATAGTACCCGAAAAGAGACTGAGAATCAGTGCAACTCACACAGCAATAGTGTAATATGGCAATCTGTGGACACCTGGTGTTATGTCCTGAGCCTGTGCAAGCAGGCTCGGGGCATTGCAAGCGGTCCCGGGCAGGTGCAAGCTGCCCGGGACCAGACAAGTGCTGGCACGCCAAAAGTTGCAGATTGATCCGGGAATGGCCTATAAAAGAGGCCGGAAGTTCTGGGCGTTGTCGGCGTCTTGTACCTAGTATGCTGAACTGAAATAAAGAAGTTTCCTGAGAACTATAACTGCTTCTCGTGTCTTGCCATTTCGCAAAGGACGCAACACCTGGTATGTGCATTGTGGAATAACTCTGGAACAGTTGTAATAGTTGTAACTCCTGAGTGGTTCCTGGGCCAGGCACTAATGACCAGATCTACACATGTAAAGTTCAAGCTAGCTACTTTATTGTAGCTATATACGGTAGCATATAGAAATCTCCTCAAACTACTTACCTTTCCTTGGGAACAAATAGATAAAGTTCCACGGAGATCCATTCTGGATCTCTTGTGATTACATAACAACTCAGGATTAATTCCCTGCTTGATCTTTCCTCCTTGTCTGCCTGGACATTTCTCAACACTACCCCATGTAGAGCAAATAACAATAGTCCAACCAGGAAATAGTCAAGGCATGTATGTGTGAGTGCAAGGCCTCCTGAACCCAGAAGGGGCACAATTGGTGCACAAGACATATTACGATATAAGAATTAAATACTAACTTTTCCATTGACACTTCCAGCTGAACAGTCTCAATGTGAGGATAGATAGATAGAATGGGCCATGAATAAGCTGCTTCATTTCAGATTATTTACAATAATGGTAGCATGTTTTGTTAAAAAAAAATTGAACGATTGTATACCTGCACAACCTTTATAGTCTTTTGTTTTCTAAGTATGAGAATTATATTAGTCTTTCCACAACATTGTTTGCTGTGCCTCTCCAAGATTTTCTTCTGCTTCTTCACTTAACTTTTTTGGGTGGAAGTGACATGAAAAGTAATTACTATTTGAACTCCTTGTTCTGAAATGAGAATCTCAGTATCTCTAATGGATTAAAGTGTAGAAATAAAAAAAAATCCTTTTTTATTTTTACCTTTTAGTCCATTTGAGATACTAAGATTTTTCTCCACATTGACCTCAACTTGGCATTTTATTTTATTGACAATAATACAGAAATGGTTTGTAGTTTTCCTTTGGAAGGATTTTTTAAAAAAATTCAAATCTAAGCTATACCCTAGGGACCTCGTGGTGGTGATTCAGCCAAGTATTACTGAAGTCAGACTCAGATGCTACCTGCATATTTTCTGAAAGAATGACTTCATGCAAACTGGAGGTGAGAAGTTGCTTTGTCTTAGGTTCCTGAAAGGCAAGAGTTTCAGTTGTGAAAAGCAAATTTAGGTGGTTTGAGAAGTTGAAAACATTATAGTATTATAAGGAAAGAACATTATATTATGTAAGGATAAATGTCCACATTAAGGATCATTTGCCAATAATTTATAGGCATCCCAAATAATCTGAATGTTTTACGACATATTGCAAATAAAAATTACAGATCTGCATAGAAGGTGATTTCCCTAATGAGCATTCTCCAGCACTGGAGATGGATAATCCACGCAGTGGGTTGAGACTGTATTCCTGGCCAATCAGATCAGTCAGCCAAAGTTGCCACGCCCTGTCCTGGACCATGATTCCCCAGTCTTGACTGATCTGGCCATACAGAAAGACCTACAACTTTGGCTCCTGGGCAGGTATAGTTCCTTTCCATTGGGGGGGGATTTCTTCTAGTAGCTGAAATTGCTTAGTTTAAAAGTTAATTAGAGATAATTTAATTCAATTTAATTGATTACTCAAAAATTTCCTGGCTAAATTCTAAGACTCAGGAAGTCAGATTCCCTACAGGGGAAACCACCCCCACTTAAAAGGGGGAAATCCCTAACTCCCCTCCCTAACCCAAACCCCAACCACCTTCCACCAGCCGCCTTAAACAAACGGGGAGGCTCGTGCAACCCCTCGCGTTAAAAAGAAAGAAAGAAAAACAGAAAGGCAGGCAATTAGCGAGGGGAGCGGAGGACAAAGGGGACGCATGCTGGGAGGGAGATTGATTAAGGGAAACAGCTGGCGTGCGAAGAAGCAGTCTCTTTCACTCACCAGGCTGCTCAGGATTTTTAAACGAGGCGCCATTGTCTGCACAGCTGGGAGCACGCGCGGCTCTTTGTTACAACCGCACGTGGCACAGGCAAATCTCCTGCTCCTTTTAACACATGCGCAGTAGTCTCCTGGCAGCGGCGGCCATTTTTTTGTCCAAACAGGGGATCTAAGGCTCCATGTGAAGCATAGGTTCAATGTCCACATTAAGGATCATTTGCCAATAATTTATAGGCATCCCAAATAATCTGAATGTTTTACAACATATTGCAAATAAAAATTACAGATCTGCATAGAAGGTGATTTCCCTTATGAGCATTTTATAGTTCTTCATTTACACATTGCCAACTGTCTGTTCTTATTCTATATTTTATTCATTAGTTGTAGAACCATGAAGGCATATCTAGAATATATCTACTGGTACTTACTATTTTTCTTCTGGTTTTAAACTTTGAGGTTGGTATATAACTGCCAAGTGGCACATTATTAAAACAAAATTAAAATTGAAAGAGTAAGCTTGTTAATAATGTGCAAGTGCCGAAGTAACATCAATACTGAAAAGGGAACAAAAGAAAACAAAACAAAACAGTGAAGGATGGAAATATTTGGGCAAGGAATATAGGAAGCTGTCTTGTATTGAATTATGCCTGTGTACATCTGAATGCAATAAGAACTGCAAGGTTTCATAGAGGATTTGTAGGGTTTTTTTTCTTTTTGGATACATAATTCATTGAAGCTGGGACTTTTTACAAATATATGTATTTGAGAATTCAGCTGTGTCCCTTCCTATAGCAGTAAAGTTTGTACCCGAATATGGGCATGTTTAGACAAATTCAGTAGAAGAAAATAACAGGGAAATCATATGAAGAGTCTCTTTGATCTCCTCATAAAAATTAAATAAAGCATCAAGTAATTTTAATGTTAATTGATCATGATTAATACGAACATTTCCTCTTCTAACTTTATTACCATTTGAGATCCTATGGGGTGCACTTGGAAGAAATTATCAGTTTTGTTAGGAAAATCCAAGTTTCTTGGCAGTGGTCCCTTTTTCTAAACGGATGTTGTTTCAGGTTTGGTAATGAGGATTCACAGATTATTCCAGATTACAAATCCAGGGGTTGACTTGAGAAATGTAATATTTTTGTGTTTTCTGCATGGCTGTTCTGTAAAAATCTGTCTTGTATCCAGGAAATATGATCAACTATTTTCAGCCATTTCAATTAAGTTGAAGGTATGGTTTCAGAATAGAATATATCTTAATTGTTTACCCAATTTAGAACTTGGAAACCATTGAGGGATCACAATCCAGGTAACTCTTCAGCTAAGTGGTGGGTGATACTCTTGGAGAGATTGTCTTCAGTATAAATGCTGCTACTAGTGGTTCCACTCACATCTGGATAATCAATTCCAGCTGAAATTACTTATTTTCTTAAGAATTATGTCTTGGGTTACTACAGAATTATTTTAGCCATGATGTTTTAAAAATGGATGTACTGAACAAGAACTCCCCGAATTTTAAATTGGAATCTAGTACAGGTAGCCCTTGACTTATGACTACAACTGAGCCCAACATTTTTGTTGTTAAGTGAGACATTTGTTAAGTGACTTTTTCCCATTTGATGCCCTTTCTTGCCACAGTGAATCACTGCAGTTGATAAGTTAGCAGCCCAGTTGTTAAGTGAATCTGGCATCCCTATTCACTTTCTCAGAAGGTCACCTAAAGTGATCACATGACCTTGGGATATAGCAACGGTCATATATATGAACCAGTTGCGAAGCATCTGAATTTTGATCACATGATCATGGGGATGCTGCAAAGGTCGTAACTTTGAACAGTCACTAAATGGACTGTTGTAAATCGAGGAATACCTGTATACCGCTATATACAGGCAGTGGAAACTAGTCTGAGAAAACTATAAACACTTCCTTCCTTTCCCCCAATGCTTTGACCATTTAGAAATGAAATCATAATGTTAGCACAAATATTTTTCCTCCAGCTCAGCAGCTGCAAAGCTGTTTCTAGATGATCATTTGTTGTTGTTGTTGTTAATTGCGAAGTCATGTCCGACCCATCGCAACCCCATGGACAACGTTCCTCCAAGTCTTCCTGTCTTCTACCATCTTCTGGAGTCCATTTAAGTTCACACCTACTGCTTCAGTGACTCCATCCAGCCATCTCATTCTCTGTCGTCCCGTTCTTCTATTGCCCTCAATCTTTCCCAGCATTAGGCTCTTCTCCAGTGAGTCCTTCCTTCTCATTAGGTGGCCAAAGTATTTGAGTTTCGACTTCAGGATCTGGCCTTCTAAAGAGCAGTTGGGGTTGATCTCTTCTAGGACTGACCAGTTTCAACGCCTTGCAGTCCAAGGGACTCGCAGGAGTCTTCTCCAGCACCATAGTTCAAAGGCCTCAATTCTTTGGCGCTCAGCCTTTCTTATGGTCCAACTTTCACAGCCATACATTGCAACTGGGAAAACTATGGCCTGGACTATACGCACTTTTGTTGGCAGGGTGATGTCTCTGCTTTTTAGTATGCTGTCTAGATTTGCAGGAAAAAAAAGGTTATATTTCCATTTAAAGTGCCATACACACACCCCACTTCCATTTAAAATAAAGGAAAACTTTTGGTGCAAATAGAAGTTTGGATGTTATTGTTCTTCCTGTACTGTATAAACACAGAGATCTAAATATATAGAAAGTTAGATATAGCCACATACTTGAAAGAAATAGGACATTTGAGCTCAATTGTATAACAATATAGCTTGACTCTGATATTAAGAGCTGAGATAAGCTACAACTTGCAAAAATATTGATTTTGAAAAAGTTAAAGAATGAAGGGCAAGATCATTTTTCCCTATTTTCCCTGAAAGACTAGGTATATAGCCTTGAGATATTTTTTTAATCTGTCTTTGTGATGGAGAGATCCAGAAGTCTTCCTAGTCCAAAATGCCCTTTATGCTATGGTTCTGTCATGGCAAACAGAACCTTTCCTCAGATAGTTGTCTATTAGATTGCTATCTTACTAGTAGCAGCTTTTCATTTGTGTCAGTCTGAAGGTATGTTTGTGTGTATAAATCAAATAATTTTCATTTCTCTTTCTAAACTTAATGTTTCTCAGAATCATAAAGTTCAAGTGTACTGGAGAGTCAGTATATTAGACAACTGATAGGTTATGACATATGTCCCCCACAAAAGATCCCAAACTCTTTTGCTACAGACTTTCAATCAGTAAGATTTGGATTTTTAATAAACATGAGAAAAGAGAGGAAACAAGAATGAATTATTAGGGCTTAACTTTCCAAAACAGAAAGATGCTTCAGAATGCACAAAAGTGCAAACAGAATACTTTCTGCAACTTTTTAAATCCAGCGAATATTTTCATAAGGTTGTACAGCCCCCAAAAGGTGATCTGAAACATTTTTTTTTTACTTTTAAATGGACAGTACTGCAGAACTCTTTGAGTCATAGGCCCTGGATGTGTAGTGTAAGAACACTTGACTCATGCTTTTCAGATGACTGAATGTCATACTGAAGAGATGCAGAACTCATGCATTGTTCATATAGTGACTGAAGCACAATCTTGTTCTATCTGTCTGCTTGTCTGTGCATCCATCCATCTGTCCATCTTTCTACCATCTATCTATCTGTCTATCCATCCATCCATCCATCCATCCATCCATCCATCATACATTCATTCCCTTCTCAAAGGAAAGCACCACTCGCCATGATTTTATAATTGTTATTTTTTCTTAAGAAGAATACTAAAATATATAAAATCCATGCTTATTGCTCCTTATAAAACCTCCCTGTTTACCAAATGAATTCCTATTCTATAGTTTTATATGCCCACTAGAAATACATTTATTCAAAATCTTTGGAACTTAATGTCCAGTAAATGTGCTTAGGATAAGGGGAACATTGAGAAGAGATTGACAAGGCAAGGTTTAGAGGGTAATTGTTTTGCATCAAAAATGTAATAAGTTTGTACCCTTTAGCAGTTGGCTCAACCAAGGTTCATCAGTTATAGAAATCTTAATTTTTATGAACGCTGGAAAGTTAATTTGTGGTTTTAGTTGGGTTAGTTTAAAAGATAAATATCTAATTAACAAGCAGCATTATCTATTTTAAGCAGTAACGTCAGGCATGACCTGTAATATACAATAGAAGTTTTTAAACATCTTTATTAAATATGTTGTGTCTTACAAATATTTTTAAACAAAGTGAGAAATTTGAGGAAATGATGAGGAAAAAAAGACATATTATTAAGTAGCCTGGATCTTCCTCAAGACTGCCCTTAAGAATTTTTGTTTTGTTTTGTTTTGTTTCTTAATTTTATCTCCTGCCATAAAAGGAATTAAAGAAATATACATGCAAATTGAAAACAATTCTGATAAGCCAAATATTTCCCTCTGTCATTCAGTTTTACCTGTGGGAGATTTTGTATTTTTGCTAAGTTTTACCTATCTGTGGCTTCTCTGTTATTGTAATGCTATTGTTTTTAGACTGTTATTTCAAGAAAATGCCATAAAACATTATGAAAACACATAGATTTCCAAGCCAAGCACAATTCCATGAAGAAAAAGATGTTAAGAAATCATAAATATATAAAGTTAGAGTAAGAATGTGATATCATGCCTCAAATAATTAAAGAACTAGTTGTGTTTTAAATTGGTTTCATTTGATACAAAGTGAAGTGGCTGGATCAGGACCTGAATGAAAGCTAGAATTAAATTAAAATATGGTTCATTCAGATACATTTTCATTTGTCCATTTGTCACATGAAGGGGACACTGGAATGTTAAAATGATTTTAAAAAAATGAGTCCATTAACTCAGTATCCTTTCAAAGGAGTTTATTGCAATTTGAGCAAACTGATTGTTCCCTCAAATTCCAGAGCTCTAGATCCACAGAGACTGTGTCTTCTGGTCTCCTTGTGAGGAACAACTATATGAGCACTTGTGGGTGATCCCAAATACTCTCTTTGTCCAGAGATGAATTACAGAGAGCCAATCTACTTGTTGTCTCTTCATTCCATCATGGTCATTGTTGTGTCCTGAGCCTGCAAAAGCAGGCTCGGGACATTGCTATGGTCCCGGGGTTGCTTCAAGCTGCCCAGGACCAGACTGAGCAGTGTCAGCCTTGCGCGCATGCACAAGGCATGAAAATGCGCCTTTCCTGTATCTATTTTGCCCAGGGATCCAGTCACAAGAGCAGAGACCTGTGTGTCTCACAGTTTGTTGTGGAGTGAGCAGAAGAAGAATAAAGAACTGTTGGTTACAGAATGTGTGCTCTTCTTTCGCCATTAATTCGAGGACTTAACAGTTATGAGCTCTACTTTTTATTGAGCCATCTTCAGTCCACTAGTTCTTCCCTGAAAATGAGAAGAAAATTAATTTTAGTGTTATAGGTTATTGTAAATCATAGCTGCAAGTTGTCACAAGCCTCACAAAAGTAGCATGCTGCTTCTATGTTTTGTCAATCTCTGCAGAATTTCTAATACATCTAACCATTTTTTTTAAGATACGTGACATCCCCTGAAACCATGGTTTCATGTATCTATGTTTGGATCTATATATTTAAAATATAGTCTTTCCAGTTGGCAGGCCATCTTTGTTTGCAAAAGAAAATTGATAAATGTAGGCCTAAAATGTGAGGCAGTTGTCTAAAAGCCAGATCTGTATCTTAAACAAAAACAATTTGTTTGAACTCAGAAAAATTAATCTAGATTTATTTGAGAATGATCCAGGATATAATTTGTTTTGAAAAGGAAGCAAAGTAAAAGGGTAAAGTGTTCTGTTTCTTGCTGTTGCCTTTATCTGTAACTGAAATTCTTCCTAGTTTTCATTACAGTTGTTTTATCAAAATATGTCCGTGTTGGAAAAAGAAGGAGAAAGTGAAAATGTAGGTCATATAAATGATTTTTTGTCTTAATTTTTTTCTTTTGATTATGATATATTGTTCCAGTGCAGTGATATATATATGATATTATTAGAGATAATTAACATTTTATTATTAAAATATAAAAAGAAAGAGAAAATAATGGCTAATTTGCAATATTTTATATTTACCATGCTGCATTATATGATATATGTATGAGAACCATTCTTGCTTAAATTTAATTAAAGTTTTATTGTATAATTGATAGATATTGTCATGAGTGTGCCTTTCTTCCAGTGTTGAGCAAAATTTATTATTGCTGCTACAAGCTTATATTTCATTAAATTATTGATTTTTTTTCTGAATTTGTACCTAGTAGGAAAAGTTGTAGTTTCATTTCGGATTTCAGTTCCATGATTTTCTGCATTATACTATGTATGTTTTATATACTTTTAAGGTACCCCACTGCATGCTTCCCTCCATGTAAATGTAGTTCCACTGAGGACTATACATTGAATGCAATTGGTCAGCCAGTTGTGAATCCATTTGGTGCTGATAGTATCTATTCCACATTTTTCTATCTTACTAAGAAGTAAGTTATGGTCTACTTGGTCAAATGCCTTGCTAATATGTCCACAGTATTTCAGTGGTTCACTAATTTAATCTCTTTGTCAAAGAATGAGATTTGTCTGGCATGATTTGTTTTTGACAAATCCATGTTGGCTTCCAGTAATAACTTTGCTTATTTCTAGGTGTTCGCAGATCTGCTGTTTGATTTTCTTTTCCAGATGTTCCCAGGTATTGAAGTCAGGCTGATTAGTCTGTAGTGTCCTGGATCCATTTTTTCTCTTTTGAAATGGGAACCACCATATCAGCTCTTTTCTAGTTTTCTGGTAGTTCCCCGTGCTCCAGGATCTTCGAAAGATATAGTTCAGTAATTCCAAGATCACATTTGACAGCTCCTTTAGAATTCTGGGATGTAATCTATCTGGTTGTTGCTTTTTATATGTTAAAAGAAAAATTTTAATTATATTGTACTTTTGTTGCAAGTCCTTGATTTAAAACCACTCAATAGCCATTCAGAGTTACAATGGGTGTCACCAAAACTACTTATGATCCAGGTCCAAAGTTCTGATTGCTTGCTTCCAAATCATGTGATTGCATTTTTGCTGCTCAATAAACAGTCTGCATTTATAGCAGTTTGCAATGTTCTGCAGTCACATGACTATGATTTACGATGTTTTTCCAGAAACTGGAAAACTGGACTGGAAACTGGACTGCTGCAAAAATTGTAAAAACAGATCTGATCACATGGTAGCCCACTTTGATCATCACAATTTATAACCATAATTACCAGAGTCAATTATGGTCATAAGTTGAGGACTTCCTGCACATCACAACGGTGCTAATTTGATAGATTTAGTCCATAATTCTTCCCATTGTTGCATTGCAGTTTCTTCAAAGTTTTGGTCCATTTTGTCATCCAGTATTTTGTTTGTTCTGGGAATATAAATAATGATTAAAGAGCCCCAAAAGGTATAGAATTAAGAAACTATGTGATCTCACTTCTTAATGAAGGATGATACACAATAATAACAGTGATACCTTTAACACCAACAAACATCCACATCTGTCTGGTCCAGACTCTTGGGAAGGACTCAATGGGTGAATAAAGATGCAAAATCCAGTCAAAACATCTGGTTGACTATGTGACAGAGCATAATACTAAGATGCCACTTATTCCATGATAGTAATGTTTAAGTATGGATGCAGGCAGGAGTCAGAGTTGCCTGTCTTATTTCTACGCTGTTGCAGCACATATTATTTAGGAAGGAAATAAATAGGAAAAAATCAACATGTTTTGTCATAAGCCATTTTTTTTCTGTAAATGCTGCATTTGTTTTCATTAAACCATATCTAATACATTCTTTTCAAATGTTGATTTCCTCAATGTATGCTTTTACATTCTTATTCACACCACAGATGCCCTGTTAATGTACAGAATTTTCATTTAAAAAGCAGTTGGTAATGGATTTCTCCTACCCACCTTCCCGCATCTTGAGTTTTACCATTTTATATCCCGGCTTTGTCATTTTCTTCTTTCTTAAACTATATATCAGGAGAGATAGGATGGCTCATCTACATTTTATATATGCATTATTAGTTTCATCAATGTTGTGTATACTGTGATAATGTAGGTTGAACAGATCTGTACCTTGAAATTAAAAATACACATTTATATAATAGTTTTTTGGTTATGTATGCTGATATATTAGAATGGAAATCATGGAATTTTCTGCTTTTGTAACAACTGAGAAAGGAGATGGCTGAACACACAACACTGCAGAGCTCAGGCAAGGAAATTGGAGGAGAAAAAACCGCTTTTGCCACATGGGATAAGATACAAGAATATTGCTGATGATAGGCAAGCAATTATTTTCTAGTACAGGTAAAAAAAATGTAATCCCATCAGATTATATGAAACAAGCAGAATTTGCCATGTCATTGTAAAGGCTCAGCTAAGCTTGTTACAGACAAAGATAGAACAAACTCTTAAGTGAATACGGCTGAAGCAATAACAGCTGCAAAATGTGCTGAACAGATCATGATAGATAACAGCTGTCTATCTTGGGTGCTATTGCAATCCACACTCAAGCAAAAACAAAAACTAATTAAGTGATATTTTAATGAGTCTACTCAAAACTCTTGCCTAAAAATGGGCTGTCCAAAAATACAATTAATTCCAAAACTGCTTTAGCCACAGCAGTAATATTAGGCTGCTCACACTTTTTATTAAAATAGGCATTAAGCATTTAAAGTTATATATTCACTAATGGGGAAAAAGCAGTGTAATTTATTTATTTTTAATAAAGCAATGTGGTTTCCCTGCTAGCTGACAGCATTCAAGCAGAATACCCATTCCCTCACGCAGATTGCATGTTCCAATGCACTAAAATGAGACAGAGCTATTGATCCTGGGTGTATTTTTGTTTTTTGCAGGGGGGGGGAATGCCTTAAAATCATTTTTGACTCATGAAAAGTGCAGTTTTCTGCAGTTTTCTTGGGAAAGAGTTGGAAGTGCCTGCCATTGCTTCCTTCCAAGGCTGAGAGAGAAATGACTGGCTCAAGGACCTCTACAGGGCAGTTCTAGAACTCACAGTTTCCTTGTTTGTTATCCTGGCTTCTCCATCTTCTAGGGCACGGGTGTCAAGCTCTCCACTTCACGTGATGTGTCATGATGTATTGCGACTCTTTTTGCATTGCTGGCAATGGGGTGGGCACTGCTTCAGTATGATGAAACCGGCCCGCGGGCCGGCAGTTTGACACCCCTGTTCTAGGGCCATAACAAGATGCTTAACACTGGGAGTAGAAACTCCAGAACAAGCAGCAAAATAAAGAATACTATTTTCCTATACTCTCTGATTAGAATTGGGAATTTCCAAAAAGTGCAGAGATCCAGGAAATTTGAAGTGCAGGAAGAAATGTTTCACACACTGCTTCAGTAGAAATAAGTGAAAATCTAAACAAGAGCCTATGATGTGTTCTTGATTTACTTTCATGTTTTAGTAAGGTTTAACATTCTCATTTCTCTCTGCAAATTATGAAAAAGCATGTAACTTCAGCTTTTATAATATCTGTCAAGTGGATGAAGATATCAGACATGCTTCAGAATTTTATTGTGCTTTGTAATATTAATCTAAACGTTTAACCAGTCTTATTTATCACAAGACCTTGGTTATGGGATGGATGGATGGATGGATGGATGGAGACAAAATTAACTCTTTGTAGCAGAATAGTGCCAATGTACAGTTTGCTTGCAATACGGCATGTTTTTATATATGTCTGTACAAGTATTTTATTTAAAATTGTACAGGTTTGGAATTAATCATTTTCATCTTTTAATGTTTACTTTTTTAATAAAAAAAGAACATTTATACTTTAATTTTTCCTCTTTTTAAGTGAAATTTAATTTTGTTTATCTCTAATGAGATGGTTTTCACTGTCTCAATGAAGAGAGGAAGAACTAAATCATACATGTCTTTATCTACATGGCCAGGAGATGCCATTATTGAAATTATTTTGCTTTGTGTATACTTTTAGTTGCCAGAAGTTGTGACAGCTGCAATATTACAGGTTGGAGGCATTCTCTGAAAGATAACGGATGGCAGCATATTGTGAGTCCAAATCAGGAGGTTATGCTAGGGGCCAGTGTTTCTCAGCCTTGACAATTTTAAGGCATGTGGACTTCAACTCCCAGAATTCCACGGCCAGCAATGCTGGCTGTGGAATTCTGGGAATCGAAGTCCACATGCCTTAAAATTGTCACGGCTGAAAAAAACTGTGCTAGGCTTTGAAGATTCAGAGGACTTATGGATCAGTATATTTCAGACTTCGAGCTGCCCTTGGCAAAATCTAAGCTATTAAATCCATGGGAATTAAGCTTGAAGATAAAAAACACACTGTTAAATAACAATGATGAAAATACAGTTTAGAACCATGCATTCCACAATATCCTTGAAATGGACTGAAATTAATTGTATGCCACTCATAAAGATATAAAAAACTTAATTTGTATTTGGATAAAGCTCCCATTTTCTTACTTTAATCATTTTTACCAACTACCAAACCTAATGAAGCTCAAAACGTCAAATGGTTTTGTTTCTTTTAGTCAAGATTCCTCTTACATGTCCATAATGATGTTTGCTCTTTTGTGTTTTGTATATAAATCACTTTCTCTCAGCCCTAGGGGGAGGCATTGTCAAACCACTGAAAAAAATGCCAAGAAAATAGCAGGGACATATGTGCCCAAGCAATCCCCGAGAATCAGACATGATTGAACAAAAAAACAAAATACGTAGACCTAATATTACTTGTCTCCTCAAGTAGTTTGATAATCATTCTTGAGCACACAAGTACTTGGGACTATGCATTTTGCTTTGAAATTGAATTTTATATTTCAGCTACTTACTTGCTTATGAATCCTATTAATAAATAGCAAAAATGATCATCTACACAACTTCACCTCGTAATATTGGGGAGAATGCACTAATAAAACCAAACATAGCGACTTTTTGGGAATCTTAGAGGATATTATTGTCAATATTAAAGATTAAAAATAATTTTAGCAGATGGTGTCTTTCTTATTTCTTATATTTTATTTTCTTGGAGAAACAAATGTACAACGCTTCATTTGCCTGATTTCGATTTACTTGAAGAGTAGATTTTGGCAGGAAATCCAGAATGTAATCTATCTCCTATTGAAGTCTATGATAAAGCTGACATTGATTTTTAAAAAGAGCTGGATTGCATCCATTCACTCCAAAGTGAACAGCCTGTAAATTTCATTTAGTAAACCTTAGTCATGTTGTCTGCCCTACTTAGCATCAAAACAAAGACATCCTTTTGTGAGTAACTGGGTTTGAAACCAATTAGGAAATGGCTGTGAATGTTAACTATTTCCCTCTACACATATAAAAACCAATTTGTTTTCATGAAGTGAAATAAAGAGCTAACAATCTAGTCCTGCAATTAAAGAGGGGAGAGACAAAGTCAGTATATAGAGAGTTTATCAGTAATCCAAACTGAGATAGCCAGGGAGGCTACAGTGAATAACTGTACTGATAATCTCTAGTAAACTTACTAATTCTTAAAGTAAGAATAGAAGAGGAAGGCATATAAAAATGTAATACAGTGCCTAGTATGGGATTCAGATTACTTAAAAGCTCAACATATTCAAACAAAAGTTTTGCATATGCTGATTTATATGTAAATAAACATGTTTATAATTATCAAACTTTAAATTTCAAAAAATAACTAATTTACTATTTAAATAATTTTGAATTTTTCTTTAAAATCCAAAGAAGAGATTAATGAAACTGCCTGTTTTTGTTTAATGGTTAATTTCCAAACATATTTAAAGACAATCATGCTTTGATATGTTGCTGCATATTTATATGAATTCCTCCCATGGCTCCCATTGTTAATGTATACTTTCCAATGTAGAGGTTCTGTATGCCTTTTTCTAATGCATGTATTTCTCTGTTTATTTTATTCTGATAATATGTATTTCTTATGCACATAACACTGGAGATATAGAATACTGCTATCATGTCAGCCCTCATCCTTCTCTTCATTAAACTAGACATCTCCAATTCCAGCAACCGTTCCTTATATGTTTTAGCCTCCAGTCCTCTGATCAACTTTGTTGCTCTTCTCTGCACTCTTTCTAGAGTCTCAACATCTTTTTTTTTTACATCATAATGACCAAAACTATATGCAGTATTCCAAGTGTGGCCTTACCAAGGCATTGTAAAGTGGTATTAATACTTCATGTGATCTTGATTCTATCCCTCTGTTAATGCAGCCTAGCACTGTGTTGGCTTTTTGGCAGCTGCAGCACACTGCTGCACATTTCGTTTTTCTTGCCTAAATGTAGAACCTTACTTTTTTCACCATTGAATTTCATTTTGTTAGATAGTGCCTAATGTTCAAGTCTGTCAAGGTCCTTCTGTATCTTAAGCCTATCTTCTGGAGTATTGGCTATTCCTTGCCAGCTTGGAATAGCTGCAAATTTGAGTTCTCCATCTATCCCCTTATCCAAATCATTGATGAAGATGTTGAAGAGCACTGGGCCCAGAACAGAGCCCTGGGGCAACCCACTACACACTTCCCTCCATGTAGTTGGAATTTCATTGAGGACCACATTGAATGTGGCTCATCAGCCAGTTACAAAGCCATCTAGTGATGATGTTTCTAGCCCACATTTTTCTATCTTATCTAGTAGTAGGTTGTGGTCTACTTTATCAAATGCAATTTGTCAAGTTGAAGATAGATGGATGGATGGATGGATGGATGGATGGATAGATAGATAGATAGATAGATAGATAGATAGATAGATAGATAGATAGATAGATAGATAGATATATAGATAGATAGATAGATAGATAGATAGATAGATAGATAGATAGATGTGTGTACACACAGAGACACACATATAAGTACAGATACATGCTTACATCACTCAAATATATACAATATGATAACATAATGCAAGCTCTTCCCTTCACATATTCACATTCTGTGTTGCACTGCAAATTCAATGCAAATGGAGTTTCTGTTGTGATTGTGCATTGCATACAGTATTTCAGTATTTGCCTTCCCTTGGTCTGTCCTATGGACATACTTGAGCATAAGTATAGGAATTCTCAGGGAAAAACATGATGGGAGGAGAGAAAAGTGATAAAACGTACCTCATGATGTTGTAACATTGTTGTGTGTGATATTTCAACATGACTATAAAAAGGCAGAGCTTACATCATATCAGAATGCACCTTTTGGCATCACTGTGTTACAAAAGATAAAACACAAAACACTGCTTTGAGCCAGCCTTTCCGATTTAATCCTTCCTAAGGTTTGAATTTCAATTCCTATAACTTCTAGCCATGCTGAATAAGAATAACAAAGTTGATCCAATGCATTTAAAGGGCATTGGGTTCCAGAAGACTGCTTCAAAAAGTGATTTCTAATGGATTTAAAGATTGCTTCATCAGTGTCAAATGTATTTCAGTTATGCTTTTACACTCTTATAGAAATCTAGTGAACCTCAATAACAACAAAAAAGTTGGCGAGCTATACTTCACACTGATCCTCTTAGTGACCTGCCACCGAGGAAGGATACAGTTGGTAGATTCAAACAAAATAGATGAACACTTCAAGAGATAATGTATTTATCCCACTCTTCCAAAATAGGGGGGGTTGGTTAATCTTTCTACTGTTAAGAGAAAGTTTGGTATAGTTTCATGACAATTTAAGCAAAGAAAGTTAATGGAAAAACATTCTATTCTGCCTAAAATGCCTCAGCTTCCTGCAGACAACCACAAGGCCAAAAGGGCATGATCTACCCATGGCAAAGGACTAACATTAACATCTTCCAATTCCAGGTTATCCAATCACTGCCCTAAGACAAAAATCAGATTTAATGGGTGAAATCCTCTATGAGGTAAGCTATTAATAAATTGGGACCAAGTCATAGTGTCCATGAGTTCCTGAGCAATCTTTGTCCCCAAAAGAAGGCAGATTGAAGCCTCCAGAACCATAGGCCTGGAAAATTCCACCACCAATTTGGCCATAGAGTCAAAGAGCATGGACAAAAATATTATTATACTGCAGAGAAGAAAATAACTGTGCAACTATTTAGCTCAATTCTATTTCAATTAAATAAGCTATTTTTCACTTTGACCTGTGTATGAGGCTCTGCTCCCCAAAGCCATGAGATACTCCTGAATGACAATAGCCACTCCTTCATTTTTGCTCTGTAATGTCTACTTCAGGAAGGTATATTTCCTAGTTGAGACTTATGGGGAATGGGATGTATCATGGGGGAATGAGCAACCAGATGTCAGCGATGCAAGCCAGCTAGTGAAAAGCACAATATCTAGGATGTTAGAAGTACTCAAAGGAAACAGTTGAATTCCCTTTGGACTAATATGGAAATACTTTAGTGAATCCAGACTATTTACCTACTTGGTTATTGTAAGTCTGCTTAGGAAATCTGAAACAAACATAGAAGATTGTAGGCTTTTAAAAAAGAGTGTTCCCTTGAACACTAAGCTTTTATTTGTTTCATACCTTTGACCTTCATGTGTAGGTCTTCTTTAATTTTAAGGGGGAAAAAACATTTTCTGGTATATTTGAGGAATATTTGGCAAATATTTTGTTAGCCGGTTTATCTTCCTTGTTTGTTTATTTGTTTGCTCAGTTTACGTGCCACATTTTTGCTTAAATTACAGGTGATGTGTTTTTTGTTCTTAATAGGTAATTTTATTAAGACAACATAATTGTTTATATACTTAAGTTTACTGCAGGTTTATCTTTGAAAAATCTTCTACAATGCTTCACACACTTCTGTAACTTATTTGGGATGAATGGTGCTACTATGTTATGTGAGGATTAATCCAAATGAAGTTCTTTTCTTTATGTACAAATCTTTTTTTAAAAATGCACATTTTTTCATGAATTATGTCAATATCTCTACCTTCTCATAAGACCTATTCCTTTAAAATATTACCTTGAGGAATCCAGTCTCTTTTTTGTAAGTACTTAATCAAGTATCTCCGTCTCTTTTTTTCCTTTATGCCTTTCAGGAAAATACATTTCTGAATGGATAATTAGACTGATTTTCGTAAATAAATGATTGATTTCTATGCAATCTCAAGTTTATCACTAAAGTGATCGGCGTATATGAACTTGGCATAGTAGGGTTACACAATGGTTTTGGAAAATTTCTCATCACTTTCTAACACTGTATTGCAAAGGAGCAGAGGAAGGAAGTATGTTCAGCAATTAGTCTTGTGACCTGAACTAATCCCACCTCCCTTTATCTCTTCTACACAGTGTGATGGTATTTACAAAAAGGAGCAATTTAAATTTGTTGAGGTTATGTCATTCTCATTTTATACAGCTTCACACATAATTCTTTAAAATTTTCTCATGTGTCTCTGTGATTAACCCAACTGTTGGTCAGGGCAACGTCTTGTACTAAAATGCCAGCATCATGGCTGAAAGGTATTTTTCACTGTAGCTCTAGTCCTATGGAAACAGTTTCCACCAGGATTACTCCTGGAATCTGATTAATTAAAATTTTGAAAGGCACTAAGATATTTCAACTTTATAGTCCTTTCTGAAGCAGGTCTAAATATTAATTAATTATGCAGAATGGTACAAATATAGATCCTAATTATTGTTTTACCTGCTATGGGCGATTTAGGTGGCTAAGGTTAAGTATTTTATTGGTGATGGTACACTGGACTATAGCAAGGTATAGCAAGATATATTTTATATCTTGTCTACTTATAGGCTCATGAAAAATTAAACTATCACTAGTACTATAGCTGCTACCAGTTTTACATATATTGTGCCAGAGTAGCATAGCGAAGAACATGCTCAGCAATTAACATTGACTATTCAGTAAGGAGCAAATAAGAAATTCTTTATTCATGAAAAATATTAAGGCAGATTGGAATTGCTGAGGAGCTACTGTTAATACCAGAGGGGCAAAAATATAGATTCTCTTTGCATATTGAAGAATGGCTTCATATCAGACAAAAAAATATATTGAACGGATGGAAATGAAAAATCACTTATCCCAGAAGTGGGCACATATGGCCCTCTGAAACCAAATCATGGCAATCTGACTGCAAAGTTGCAAAAGATAAGAGAGGATGGAAGAGAGAAATAAAGAGAAGGTACCTCTGCCCATTTTAGACTATGATCACAACTGCTATTGTCCTTGGACTCACCATGAAGAACTCCACAGATTAATTTAAGGACTTGTGGCCCTCAGATAAATGTTTCCTACTTCTGAGTTTCAGAGAGAAATAAGTTGCAAATTTATAAATATGTAGGGTAGAAGGGAATGAAGTGGGAAATACTAAGAGCACATTAAATATGTAAAATCTGTTAAAAATAGAAATACATGTGTTGGTACAAAAGAGAAGAGCGCAGACGTACTAGCGAAGTTATTTTCCTAAAGCGTGAAATCATGAAAAGAGGGTACAGTGAGTCCTGTGCATTTTGGTTTGGAAATGAGCACGAGACAAGAGCAAAATGATGGGAAACAGAACATGTTCAAGCATGAATAATTAAAGAAGCATTCCAAATGCCATATTTAGGGTGTGAATTTACAACTTTTTTATACCCAGCAAAACCAATTAAAAGTTACAATCGCATGTTTTATACTTTTTGTAGTGGTGCAAAAATAAAATCTAGAATACTTCCAAAGTACAATTCAATTTCAGTCCGTGCACTGTGTTCATTAATTCGTTTATGAAGCTTGGGCAGTTAATTCACTTTATCCTTTGCAGACTTATAATTTTAAAATTTTAATTATATTTCACTTCGCATACCACATTCATTAACTTATTCATTTAAGAATCATTTGTAATTTATTGGCTTTGTCCTTTATATAGTTACCAAAGGAAAAGTTAGTCTAATTTGTCTTCCTGAAATTAATAGTCAGAAGCATCAAAGAGATGGAAAGATGTGTTTTAAATTGATCGTGCTTTCTTTTTCTTTTGCCTTAATATTTTGTTAACTTCCCGAGATTTTACATTAACTGCATAGATACATTTTTCTACAGAATGGATTTGTGATAAATTCTATTTACTTCATTATTACATACAAACTGTTCTTTTGGAACTTCTCAGTCTAGAACTCATATGTATTCTAGAATGCACACTCTTCAGAATTTTGTAATGTAATTCACAAGTATTATCTATGTATTACTGTATATATACAATATCTCTCACATACACAGAATTGATTATGGGCCATCAAGTTGTTTTTAATTCCTAGTGACTATTTAGATTTTCTCCATGAGAATCAATCCCTAATCTGGTCCTTTAGATTTTCCAGCATGGTACCCATTGCCATGTGCACTACAATCAAGCCAGTTAGCCATTTACATGTATGTAAAGTACCATATATTACATGTAGAGTACTATGCTGGAGGTGGTTGATGGACTAATAGTACATCCCACCTTCCACCCTTCTCATCTTGCTTCTTCCCATCCCATCTTTTAATTACAATGTTGTATTCTTTTAATTATAGCCTTGTATTCTTTTTGTTGTGGTTTTATCTTGTTTAATGTTGTAAGACATTAAACCTTGCAGCAAGATGGGTGGCAAATAAATTAAATAAATAAATAAATAAATTTCCATGATATCATCAATTACAATTTAATTTTTAATGCATAGTTTTGTCAGAAGAGACTCTAGTTTTCAGATTGATAACTGATAATTTCAATATCTTTTACTATTTAATCTTTCTGGATTTTGCCTACACTCTATTCCCTTAAGTGGCAAGCTACTGTTCCAGAGGATTTTTTTCTCTGGCTTCCATCCTAGATTTATTATACATTATTACTAATACCGTATATCCCGCCGTATTAGGCGACCCGGCGTATAAGACGACCCCCGTCTTTATAGCCGGGCCGCATTCCTAGAACGTCGTCTTATACACCAGAAACTACCAGTATTTCCGGCGTATAAGACGACTCAGCGTATAAGACGACCCCCGTCTTTGGCGCCGATTTCAGCGCTCGCGGAAGTCGTCTTATACGCCGGCATTTACGGTATATTTTATAAAACAATTTTACTACAAAATAGAAACCACCAGTGTTTAAAACAATTACTATTCAAATTAAAATTACATGAAACTTTAATTTATGGTACATCTGGTTAAGTTTCATTGAAAAAAACTAAAAGCTTTGCTAAACTGAATTTTCACATAACCAAAATTCTTAATATAAAAGAACTTGGAAGATATATAAAAGTTGGTGTAGCTTGAACTTGATTTAACAAATAAATCTATTAGGTGGTCCAGAATGTATGAAAAGTGTGAATTTAGAATACATTTTTGGTTGATTGGTAATTAAATTCAGAAAAGTGCCCAATTTCAAGACCCTGGGTGGCATAGACTATTAAAAGTAATATAATTGAAAAGCTAGAGTCATTATTATATATAGATGATACATGGCTATAGTTATTTTTTTTAAAAAAAATCACCATTTCTGATATGTAAAAAAAAAAAACACCTCCTAATTGATTCCTCAAATGGAAACAATGAATGAAAACTACAGGTAGTCCTCAATTATGACCACAATTGGGACGAGAACTTTTGTTGCTAAGAGATCTGGTCATTAAATGAGTTGTGCCCAATTTCATGACATTTTTTGTTGTGGTGATTGAGTGATGTCCATGCTTATTAAGTGAACCAAGCTATTTTTAAGTGACTCTAGGGTGCTGTAATCATTATAAATATATGCCGGGTACCAAGCACCTGAATGTTGATAACATGAACGAAGGGACAGTTCAGTGGGTTGCAAGTGCAATGACTGGTCATAAGTCACTTTTTTTCAGCACCATCCTAACAAATGAATGGTTGTAAGTCAAGGACTACCTGTAGTTTCCATTATGTCTACCCATTGAATTGAGGATTTTATATCATTATCGTGCTCATTGGAAGATATCAAATATTTTAAATCAGTTGTACATAGATCTGCTTCCTGAATTGATTGACAACATCAAATCTATTGATTTGGAAAAAGAAAGAATGGATTTGGCGGTATTTGCATAAGGAAATCTTTCACAGTAATTCACATACTTACAAAAAATATCCTAGCAAATTTTTGAGACGTTCAACCATGGATTTCCTGACAGCATTTTCTCTTCCCTATTATGCCAATAAGAATTAAGGCAGAGCCCCTTTAAATTTCTTTCTGATAATTTTATTGGGCTTATATCATGTTTCCTAACTACTGCGATAATTTTCCGAGGACATCTCTATTGGTTTTTACATGTGTACCATTGTCACATAAATTGTTAACTCACCTCCAATATAAGAAGGATCAGAGAAGTGAGTAAAAATAGAAGATTCTATTTTTAGAAATGTCTCTGCATATAACTTTCTAAATTTTTCAGGTATCTTGGCTAAGATGACTTTTCATAGCAGTTTCTTATGAAAAAGGGGTAAAAGTGCAATTCTGTTTCTGATATCTCCAAAAATTACCTCATCCATTAATTGTAGTGTTGACAGTCTTATATCACCACAGTAGAGAAAATATGCCTACAAGATCTTTCTACTTCTACCAAAATGTTTAATGTATACATTGTCTAGCACAGTGGTTCTCAACCTTTTTAATGCCACGACCCCCAACCGGTTGTAAGTCGAGGACTACTCAGCCAGTTGTAAGTCAAGGACTACTCAGCTGGTGCAGCACTGTTTGCAGAATGGGACTTTTGGTGGGCTCAGCAGGGCAGAGACAGCCTGGACAATTCCTATTGGCTTTTGAAAGCCAATAGAATTAGACTCTATTCAAGAGAGTCTATTCTATTGGCGTTCAAAAGCCAACAGAATAAAAGGGAGTAGCACAGCTAAGGAAAAGGGGAAAAAATGGTGGACTGCGTTGTTTGGCGACCCCCGTGAAATGGTCATTCGACCCCAAATGGGGTCCCGACCCACAGGTTGAGAACCACTGGTCTAGCACATAATGTATTGCATCTATTTAGTCTGAATTTGGCATGATTCAGTCCTTCCCAAGGAGCTACCTTTCTGAAAATTTCTTGTGTACAAAAGAAAGGGAAAAACAGGAACCCGCCCCCCTCAAATATCAAAAATATCTAACATTGAACATAAAAAAATTCACCTCAGCTGGGTGCCAAAAGATTTTAAAAAATGGTAGGTTCTGCTCCCCTTACATAACAGGTCTACAGATAAATTGTAAGCTTTTTAATTCTTATTTGACAATAATACTATATTAAATAAATAAATATTCCAGATGGGAGAATGTATCACAATATATGTATGTATGTATGTATGTATGTATGTATGTATGTATGTATGTATGTATTCTGCATTATCATTATTATGTTTAAACAGTATGATTTAATATACTTGCAAGACCACCACATATTTCTGAAAATTTCAACTAAGTAGTTGTTTTCCAATGATGCACATTAATATTTTTTAATCAAAATTTGGATCTGGGCCCAACGCAAATCAAGATGCTTTGTGGTTAAAAAAAATCTGATAGAAGTTTGGCTGTTTTCCAATTCCTAATCACTTGAACAAATTCTAGTTTGAAACTTGTGATTGATATATGGTACTTCCTTAATATAATATATTCTTCAGCTATTACAGTAAAGCAGTGATACAAATATAATGTCCCTTTTTAAAAAGTTACTCTTATTTGATTTTTTAAATGTTTTGTTTAATAAGCTGCTAGGTTTGATGCCATGTAATAGAAAAGATTCAAATGTTAATAGCCCAGGGACAGGATATAACACCATTACTTATACCCAAATGATCAGCACTAACTGAAAATTAAGATTAGAAATTATATCCGGGAAGGAAAAGAACGATCATCACAAATAATGATTTCCTCTGTAACTGATGACATTTCATTTCTAAAGTAATTTGAAACTCCGGTTTTAAATTTATAATTTGAGACATTTTGGTCTTGCATGAAACCTGCAAATGAAAGATCTATTTGTATATACCAACTCTGGTATAATAAACCATGTGTGAAGGCCATTTTCAAAACAACAAGTTAAATGTTTAACACATTATAATCAATCATAACTTGATTGAAGTAAGGCTTATTATGATATTCTGCAAGTGCATCCCTTCTTTTTTAATTTGTTTTTATATTATTTTATTTATTGCCTCTTTCTGGGATAAAAATTGCCACTGGGATAAAAATAAGAATGCCAAGCATCCCATTGTTTCTTCCACATTGTTTTCTAAGTTTATTTCTTGCTGAGTAGAGACCTTGATGTTTCATATTTCCTTTCAGAAAACTAACAATACTTGCTGAGAAAAAGATACATATTTTTTCCACTGAGAAAAATTGTATAAATAGTACTAGTTTTCTACTAGGAATTATGGTAGCAGAAATCCAAGTTTCATCTCCACTATGGAAATAAGCTCATCTTCATAATCCTTGTAACATCCCTTCTAGAATTAAAACAGTTTGCTATACATTTTTATCCAGACCCTTATTTAAATGGTAAATAATATGGTAAATAATATTCAAACATGATTAGCTTTTATACAAGTCTACATGTCCATATATAATGCATTGATGATTACCTCATAATTGTGGAGTTTTTACTGAGAAATGATAGAAATATTATTAGGAGCCTGACAACTTTTATCTTAGATCATTGTGGTGTAAGGTCCTACCACTTACTTAAATTTGAGATATCATTAAAAGTCTAATCAGGCAACTCAAACGGAGGCTTCTTGAGGAAACAGCACTTTATTTTTGATCGAAATAAGTCCTGGGTGGGAACACAATCTGAACACTGGCAGTGTTGCATTCAGAAGTGCCAGATCTTAGAAAGTTAGCTAGCATTGCTTTATAAACTTTGTTAGCCACTGAAAATCAGACAACAGAGTCGTTACATCATAAAGAAGACATCAATCATTCCTGTACAGTCCCTTATTCCTTCCTTCAGTACATCCCAACCATGTACATGTTTCCCACCCTTGCATGAAATTTGTCCCTGATGGAAACGCTGATTACAAAAGTGAGATAGCAATAGTTAGGCTAAACAATTTTTTTTTGTTCCACTTACAGAACCCTTTAGTGGTATAAAAAAAGAATGTGTCAACAAGGGTGTGTTTTTTTTTCTATAAAGCATAATTGCAAAATCTCAACAGGAAGTCTGGAAAAGTCCCAGATCTCTCCCCACATTCTGACACAAAATGTCGGTGGCAGTGAACAGCCATTTTTCCCCATTAATGACCCCTTTTCCTTTTTGTTTCTCATAAAGATGAGTATAGCATTAGCAAAATGTCAGCGATTAGTTTGACATTAAAATTTGGAATTAACATTCCCTATTGCAATCAAATAATTTCCTATCCCTTTACAGATCTATTCTGGCTATTGCAAAATATTCAGCAATTTTTCTTAATTTCCAGGAGGTAGGTGACACATCCTAACAACTTTACAAGCTTTGCTGTTTTTAGCTGTAGTTTATTCCGAATCTATCTTTGATGTTTCATAGTGAGAGAGATTAGTGCTATGAGAGAAAACTTTGAGAAAATCTGATAAAAGCCGAAGTCATGCCATTTCATTTCACTTTCCTTTCAATTAAGAACAGAACTGACAAACAAAATAGTCTGAGTATAATTTAAAAGTAAAAGTGCTGTCCACAGCAAATTATTTGATTTGGGTGACACCTACATTGAAATAACTCAATTAAATTCTTCTTTCTCCTCTCTCCATTCCTATGCAAGCTCATTTAGTTATATCATTTATTGACTACTTTACTTTGGGAACAGGCAATGGAGTGCTTTCTATATATTTTAGATTTCACATTATTTGGATGTTAGTTCCCTTTGGCTGCAGCCAACATGGAGAATGGCAGAATTTTGTTGGAATTGTAGCTAGAAACATCTGAAGAGCATTAAAATCCTGGTCACTGGTTTATACAGAAAATACATTTACACTAGTAAAAGAAGTGTAGAATAGCTATCCATTTTGCACTCTGCCAACAAACTTTGGGTTGACATCTGCCAATGGGTGCTCTAATACTACAGTGATTATGACTTAAATGTGGGGAATTATTCACAGAGGATATTTAGTTTTTGAACTTCACTTCTATAATATGGGATATATTAATTGCGAAGAGTTTCATATATTTTTAATTCAGAAAAGTTTGCCTACTTCAAGTAGGACATGTCAAAACATTTATATGGATGTATCTTCCAAGGTTAAATTAAAGGGTTTTTGTGGGGTTATTGATGCTCTCTGAGCTTGGTTCTTTTCTTTCAGTCATTTCATTACCCAACTGGGTAAAGTGGCACCATGCTCAATAGTAGTAACTGTGAGAGGGACCTCGGAGTCCTAGTAGACAATCACCTAAATATGAGCCAGCAGTGTGCTGCAGCTGCCAAAAAGGCCAACACAGTGCTAGGCTGCATTAACAGAGGGATAGAATCAAGATCACGTGAAGTATTAATACCACTCTTCAATGCCTTGGTAAGGCCACACTTGGAATACTGCATCCAGTTTTGGTCACCACGATGTAAAAAAGATGTTGAGACTCTAGAAAGAGCACAGAGAAGAGCAACAAAGATGATTAGGGGACTGGAGGCTAAAACATATAAGGAACGGTTGCTAGAATTGGGTATGTCTAGTTTAACGAAGAGAAGGACAAGGGGGGACATGATAGCAGTATTCCAATATCTCAGGGGCTGCCATAAAGAAGAGGGAATCAAGCTATTTTCCAAAGCACCTGAAGGCAGGACAAGAAGCAACGGGTGGAAACTAATCAAGGAGAGAAGCAACCTAGAACTAAGGAGAAACTTCCTGACAGTGAGAACAATTAATCAGTGGAACAGCCTGCCTCCAGAAGCAGTAAATGCTCCAACAGTGGAAGTTTTTAAGAAGAGACTAGACAGCCATTTGTCCGAAATGGTGTAGGGTTTCCTGCCTGTGCAGGGGGTTGGACTAGATGACCTCCAAGGTCCCTTCCAATCTTACTACTATTACTATTACTATATATTACTGGCTTGCCCTTTCAATATTGGTGGGAGTGTTCTTGATGGTTTCTTGATTAGGCTGTTTTTTACTGTTAGCTTGCTTGAATTGGTAGTTTCTTGATTGAGGTATTGTTTATTTCTTGATTGTTGGCCTGGGGTTAGTCTTTAGTTTAGGACTTCACAGTTCAACTCTGGACTGAATTTTTTTCTTCTGTTGGTATCAAGGGTTTTTCTCTCACCTTTCTGATTCAACTGAAATATGATTGTTCTTCTGTTGGCCTTAAGAGGGACAAGTTCAATTGTGACACATGGTTCTCTCTACCCTGAGTGAGTGGTTTTTGCTTCTTTGTCTTCATTTCTTATAGCATCATCTTTACCTATTTTTTTTTTACTTCTTCCTTTGAATCTGGAGTTGTCAGGTGCAGTTTCTGCCTCACTATGTTTAGTTTTATGTTTATGTTTATGTTTAGCAATGTCTGCCTCCTGCTTCCCAAACAGATCCTCCTCCCCTTCAGAATCAGACTGCTAGCCAGAAATTGCAAATAAAATGTAACAAGATTGATTTGTGCAATTACAAGGAGTGATCTAATAAACGTGGCATCCAGCTTCTTAGACAGTCACATGTAAGGGAGAAATTAAGAAATAAAAACATTATCTCCAATAACAGCAAGGGAGGAGAAAGGGTGTTGTGATGATGACAGCCAGAAGAGCACTTACAGTATAGGAAGCTTTGACATAATGCTAAATTTGATCTTAATAAATTACTGCCTATCTTGAAATTCCAGAAAAAAAATTGGTGGCTACTAGAATAAAGGATATCTGGAAAGCATTTGGCAGCTGAAAGCAAACTAAGATATTAAAAATGAACTCAGACATAAATATGCAAACTGAGTCTTTTCCTGGTAGTTTACATAGCAATTCTGAGGATGAAGAACTATCCCAAGAACAAGGATATTTATTGCGAATGTGGCACTATGCAAACAACTATCCACCTTTTACAGGGCCTCTTGGGGCGACATGCATGCAGAATAACTTGCTGGCTGGAAATATCCCTGCCATTAATGTGGCCTAGGATTGGACTAAAAGTATATGAATCTGTTTTTATTGATTTTTTAAATCTTTTAAAATTTAAATTAATAACTTCCCCCTTTCTATTTCTGATGTGAGACAAGACAAGATGAAGTAATTTCTAAATAAAAATTTGTATACCACCTATCGTAAAATTCCAGATGATTTATAGCAGTAAAATAAACAGTATAGCACAATTTTTTAACCAAAACATCCTGGCTGAGACCATTCCATTTGTTTGTCTGTTTATTAATTCAGCTTATATAACACTTCATTTGCACATTGTCCAACTAGCTAATTGAAATATATATGCCATAAAGGAGCTTCCGGTTTTCTGTCATGGCAAGACGGATGCAGGAAGGCAAGGCTCTGCCTTCTGCGCCTGATTTTGCACTGCTGGGGGCCCTGAAAAGGGTCTAAAGTCACCATGAAGAGATGATGAAGAAGGAGAGGTGCCTTGTCGATCACAGAAAGAGGGCTGTCTCTCCATTCGATCCAAGGAAAGCTCTCTAAACTGGCAGGGGAAAGACCAGCCACACCTCCTTGACCGGCCATTAGCTACTGACAACTGAAGAACAAAAGTTTTAATTAGCTTGTCATAAACAACATATTTGGACTGGGTGAGATTATTGATCCTTTCTTTACTATTTTACAACTGAATTTCCTGGGAAAGGTTCCCAAGAAGCCTAAAACCTCTAGATGTGAACAGAAGTGGCATTTTAAATTTATGGGGGATAGAAATGCATAATACTGAAGTGAAAGTAATACAAAAGTAGAGTTTTGATAAATCTGAGGACTGAGATAATTGTTAAGATTTTGTCTTTGAAAAAAAAGCATTGAGGTGAAATATAAGAAATCAATCCTTTGTTTTAAGAGTGGAAAATGGACTTTGAGTGACATCTAGTGGTGGATTTGTGCACAGCACTATAATTTGTTTTGCTTGGTGAGTCCTACCCTGGGAGAACAGCTGACAATAAAGGAAAATACTGTGGCATACCAATCCTGACTTTCTTGGATTATAAATACCTACTGAGCTTGGACTTTTAATTTCAAGAGCTAGTAGGAGAGAAAGAAAAATTTGACCTTTGACTACACCTGGCTGGGAGAAACTTTTGAGCTGTTTTCAGAGAGGTTGAACATTTTGAACACTTTGAACATTGTGGAATACAACCTTGCCTGATTGACAATTTTTGGGATACTTGAGACAAGGGATTGCTATAAAATATTGCTTTCAAAACTGAACCTATACTTTGGAATCTATTGGAATATAAAGGATACATATAAAGACCAGAAAACTAATCTCCAGGAATGATGCCTCAAGAAATAACAAACACCTTTCAGAAAGAAATATATTCTATGCTACAACTAATTATTGAATGCATAGATGATATAAAAAGAAATCATGAGACTAAAAACAATCTAGACAATATAAATGAGCAAATCTCCAAATTAAATCTACAACTAGAAAGCTCCCAGATAACAACCACAAAGTATGAACAGATAATCCAGAAATCAGAAGATGAAACAGAGGAAATGGATTTAGAGATGGAACAGATAAAAGAACTGCAAGACTTAGCTATAACAACGAAAATGCAAAAGACCTTTTACCCCTTAGGTCTGCAAAATATATCTGATGGCAAGGAAAAAGATGTTTAAAATGGAAATATAGAGCTGTTAAGGAAAATGTCACAACTTGGGAGACAGGAAATGAAAAGAGAAATGGAGAGAGAAAGGAACTGGGAGTTGTTTAAGGAATATAAATGGGCAGAATTCCCCCCAAAAATACCCTACCTAAATTGTCTTCCTCGTGACAAGCAATTGTTACAAAAATAGAAAGAAAACCCCTGGGCGATCTAATTGCCCTGGCTTGGAAAGCGACTTAGCAAAGAAAGAAAGCAAGATTCAGATTTTAAAAACAGAAGATTTGACTTTTTAGAGGGGGCATTACAGGTTTAAATACTTCTTTGAATAAGATTAAAAGAACGGAAGACTTTTAGACATAATTAGACTTTTATAATGAAAGGTAGGATTTAGAATTAAGATAGCATTTTTCCTCTTTTTTGATATGGGAAATATGAAGATAAGAGGAGGATAGATTTGAATAAAACTTTCAGCTATATGAATGTTTAATATTGAGGAAATCATAACTGATAAAGATATTTCAAATACTGATGGGAAATCAAACTTTAACAAGAATATGAAAAACAGGATATTGATTAATGAATTGACATTATTGATTTATGAATTTATATTATTGTTATTTGTATGATATTAGTAAAATATGATGAAGATGCTTATATCTAACTTTGTATACATTAACAGTACCAAACACTGTAATAGTGTAATAAAGGGAAAATGGAAAAAATATGGAGAAAAAAGGAGGATCAGGGAAAAAATACAGATTTATATTGAAAAAGTTAATGTTAAATATTTGAACCCAGATAACATATTGTTTACTAAGCACTAAAGATGTAATTTTTAAAAATTAATAAAACTTTAATAAAAATAAATAAAATATATGCAATACAATTTGCCCCAATGATGCTAAAAATAATAAATAAATTTAAAAGGCAGCCCAGCAACACTGCTACAGCAAGAAAATGGCAAAAGACCATCACAAATTGTGATGACATGACCATAGGATACTGGTCATAAATGCAAGCTGGTTCCCAAAGCACCCAATACTTGGTCACGTGACTGTGGGTGGCGAAGAGAAACAATTTACAACAATCAGAAGTTCTTTTCAGGCGTAAAACCCATTTTATGATGCTGTGGTAATTTTAAATGATCATTAAGTCACTGGTTAAGTGAATAGTACCTTTATTCTACCATAGTTCCCTCAGTAAGTCTATCAGAATCCAAAAAGAGATGAATTAATTTTACATAATGTCTGGGATAGCATGATAGATTGGTCCAAGATCTAGGATTATAATAGATTCCGTCTTATCTGCTAGGATTCACGGTATGGGCTAATGTAACCAAGTTGCTTGCCACTTTGTTCTAGTGCTGGAGCAAGGCCTTAACAACCCGACTATTCTGTCCCAGCCTATGTGAGTCTTTGTTGTTATCTATTTAATTTACTTGGGCAAGTTCCTTTATCCTCCTATAGAAAAATTAAAGTTACTGGCTCAAGCATATTTATTCTGCTTTTATTTATATTTACATATATATTTTTTCTTTTGTTTTCACTTGAATACTTCATTTATATCATGGTTGCATATCTATACTGGCATGTTGTTTCAACCATAGAAAAATAATAACATAATTTTGCATGTTTTAAGTAAATAAAGAACATTGCATGGTTTTTGTTCAACCTAAAAATTAAGCAATAAAAATAATGACAAACACACATTTCTTGCTCTAGTTCAGCATGCCTTTGGTAGATTTGGAAGGCAAAGACCTATTATGATTGCAATAATCCTATGAAAATGCATATCCTGGAGTAGTTTATGGATATTAATGCAATGAATATATGCATACAAACAACAAAATAAATTATGAATAAAAGAATGGAGTGATTACGCTCATCAGTATAAGCATAAGAGTAATAACTTCATCACATTGCAACACTTGAATCTGCTTTTCAATGCTTCATCAACAACTATCACAAACAACCATGCTTGTAGTATTGTTTTTCCTGATTTCCTGTTTTAAATTTTTTGTTTCATTTTCTGTCCTCAATTTACTACACCACATAGAAGGAATAAACTAGAAGAGTTATCCGAATGCCCAAGTCTCTTTTCTATATTGTCTAGTTTCATAAAAAGTGAACTGTTTTTGGTCTAAGATATGATCTCAGTAAGAAAAATAATGGTTCCCTCTCCCCGATACATAGATGGTATAAAAGAGTTATACACTGCCAATCAGATCATAGTTGATTTAGAGCTGATTTTGCCTGTAGCCATCTACATAACAATAGCAATAGCACTGAGACTTATATACTGCTTCACAATGCTTTACAGCCCTCTCTAGGCGGTTTACAGAATCAGCATATTGCCCCCAGCAATATGGGTCCTCATTTTACTGACCTCAAAAGGAGGGAAGGCTGAGTCAACTTTGAGCTGATGAGAATCGAACTGCTAGCAATCAGCAGAATTAGCCTGCAATACTGCATTCTAACCATTGCGCCATCACTCTTTTAAACCTATGCTGCATAGGGGTTGATGAGTAAGCAGGGGTTACAGATGGCTGCAAACATCTCCCAAATCCTAACTGTGTGTTGTGTGGAGTTGTACATCCTGTGTGCTGATTGGGTGATCTGACTTCCTGCTGGGAGGTGGAGAAAAGCAAGGTAATTCAAGCAAGAAATGTTAAAATTTGCTGGCACATAAAATGGATACCTATGCAACCATCCCCAAATAATAGTCACATACGTTCCCTCACTTCCAATGCAGGAGTCTTCAGTGCTTGCAATGCTCAAGTCTTCATTTGGAGGGACACGGAGAAAATGGGGCCTCAAATTTGGATTCTTTCTAATGTTTATTTTTAAAAATACCCATATACTTTTCATTTTTGCATTATGTTTGCCATTTCATCTGGACCTTTCAAAGGGCTACCACTTTTATAAATTTATCATATATAATTCTCATTTAGCCATTTTTTTCTTTTAAAAGCATTTAAATTATATGGCAATCAAATATTTCTTACCTTTTGACAATTCTTTTCTACTCTAAGCACGGTACACTGATTTGCTGAAAACCCATGTGCCTTTACGACAATAGAAAAACCTAATATATTTTTCTTAGAATTAAAGGTATGTTTAACTAGACCACTCTGTTGCCATAGGAGCCAGTATTTTACAAGTACTACCAAAGTGCACCATGTTTGCACTGTTTTTCTACTTGAATTATTGTATAAGTATTTTTGCAATTTACTGCGAAGCAATACTTTCAATAAATCATTTTGGTCTGTATTGATTGGAAAAGCTAAATAAGAATAATACATATTTACTTGGTTAATAGACAGATTGTTGGAAAGACGTCAGGCTTTCTTGCTCAACCATAAGAATATGTTCATGTAATTAACAGGACATTCCATAATTATTAAAAGGATCTGACATTAATCAGAAGGGTTCTGCAAAATATTTGGAAGAGGTGCCTTCCAAACTGCACTTTGGCAGCCACTGAATGCTTGACACAGCTGTTCCAAAGATCTTCTTCGTCTGTCTGCATATATGCGGGCAGATATCGACCCTTTCCTTCAAGTGTTTTCCAAACAGGCACCCTTCTGAATGCTTTGCATTAACCACTTATACTAACCACTTATTGTATATGAAATCAGCCATTTTCAGGGTAAGAAAAACACTTTTCCAGAAAAGGCTTGAGTGGATAGTCATTTGATTATGAAGTTGTCACAAAGCTTCTTTCATTTTCTGTGAAGTTGTTCCCCATATCCTGGACTTTTGCAGGGAATGTCTTAAATATCAGAAGTGACTTTTCTAATATATAAAGGACAGCCTCAACAATGAATAGTCAGGAAAATCCAGGGTTATGGTCTGCTTCTGCTCTCCTTGTCTTCATTCTTTGGGGATTTTCATACTAGCAATGTATGCTCTCACCAATCTATTGCTCTGCTAATATGTAATTAAAGTAACAAGCTTCATATCACCCAAAATAGAAAGTCTTCTATTTTGTCAATAAACATTCAAAGAAGTTAACCCAAATGTGATGAATCCCTTTCTTTACTGAATACACTTTGTTCCTTTATACCTATCAGAAAACATGTCACTATGAAACTGCCCATTCCGTTTCTTTTTGTAACAAACCAGGTCTGTCTGTCTGTCAGCCGTCCATCCATTCATCCATCCCTCCATCCATTTATTTAAAATTATATGCCACCATCTTTATTTAGTCATTTATTTATTAGATGTTTAACCTGGGGCAATCTTAGGATTCGTGACAGTTTGCAAAAATAAAAATATCCACAATATAATAAATAAATGCCAAAATATTGGAACCCATCAAAACATTGCCATTAGTTTCAAATGAAAACAAAATCCCAGTAGAAATAATAATATGATGATGTTATGTTATTTTAACCAACATATGGACAGCTTTAGTAAACAAACAGTTTGAGGGTGCCGCCAAATATGCATTGCTAGATAACATAGTCTCTTTCACTTTATTATCCCATCAAGTGTTCCGTTTCATTCTGTTTTTAACATGGCTCCAAAACATCTATGGCATTTTGTATCATATTTTTTCCTACAAGGAATTGCCATATCTCCTTTCTTTATTTCTGTTTTCTATTCATGCTGTTGGGAGATCAAGCAGTCAAATATTTTTCATACTAGACTCATGTTTTCCTCTGGTGATTCTTTCACTTTTGTTTAAATTTATAGTTAATTATACTTTCATTGTCCTGTATAAATCCATCGGTTATGATCTGCAAGATTAGACTCCTTACTTCAGATTTATTGTATCTTCTTTCAGTTTCCCAGTTATGCACATCTACTTTTCTTTCATTAATTTCATTCATTAAACGGTGCTCTTTACCATTTAATCCTCTAACATTCTAAGAAAAAAAATCTTCTATATTACATGATTATCATTAATTGGACCCATACCTGTTTCTCTCTGCTACCCATTGTGGGATTCTGGTCATTGAGATTTTCACATAATGAATAACAGAAAATTTGTAGACTAGGTAACAGTCTGAATTATAACAATGCCAAAAGTAGTACAACTTCCTGAATTAAGGACAGTGATACATTTCAGCTAGTATGTCATAAACACAACCAAAGACAAGTTTTATTCTAAGCATTCTCACACTATTTTATGCAGGCAAGGATCTGTAACATAGAGACTGTCCTGGAAGGCAACAGTATGTTGCCTGCAGCCCCCTGACATGGAGAAGTGTCTATTATATGGCACACCTTCGACACTTGTAAAAATTTTCAGTTACAGAGTAATTTGAAGCTGGAACACTTAAGAGGCGTCACTATCAAAAGTGTCTGCTATAGTGTGGCAAAGTTGTCTTTAGCACATTTTTCACTTCACTTTTCAGCTAGATGGAATTTTAAAGAAAACAAAATTGAGAACCTCTGATGAGCATCCCTGAAGTGAAGCAATACCACAGTATTGTAATGTTCAACAGAGTTACGCAAAAATGAATCACTCAATAGGCAGTAAAACAGTAGTATGTTCCGCCACATTCAGGAACAAAACAGAGATATTTGTTCTTCAGGGTAGAAAATGTAGGGTACTGTGCAGATAACGATTCATCTGGAGTCTGGTCACAATCCAGTGAACTGATTTTAAGGAATTTTCTTCATTCTAATTTAGAATGGTGCAGTGACTCACTTAAGTATGGTACATGAACAATCTTTGATGCTTAAGTCTACAAAAAGAAACTCCAGACAGGTTTATGGAGACCACCATTGGTGGTAAGGGCTTCAAGAAACAAATACAATGCTCCATAAGAGCAGAAGTAATGGGAGAAACAAAAGTTTTGTTGTTGTTTTAGGTGGATTTGAATACTAGGATTGCTTTTGCATGTTTAAAAAGAGGATGGAGAAGTTTTGTATTGCCTTATTTAAAACAGTGGTAAAATAGCAGTATAACATGGACAAAGTGTAACATTGAGCCCAAAGCTCAAATTAAACCAGCATGTTTTGTATACATACTGTATTAATGGATAATGATTAACACTAGACCAGTGGTTCTCAACCTTTTTAATGCCGTGACCCCCCAACCGGTCGTAAGTCGAGGACTACTCAACCGGTTGTAAGTCGAGGACTACTCAACTGTGCAGCACCGTTTGCAGAATGGGACTTTTGGCGGGCTCAGCAGGGCAGAGACAGCCTGGACAATTCCTATTGGCTTTTGAAAGCCAATAGAATTAGACTCTATTCAAGAGAGTCTAATTCTATTGGCTTTCAAAAGCCAATAGAATAAAAGGGAGTAGCACAGCTAAGGAAAAGGGGAAAAAATGGTGGACTGCATTGTTTGGCGACCCCCGTGAAATGGTCGTTCGACCCCAAATGGGGTCCCGACCCACAGGTTGAGAACCACTTCACTAGACCATTTTTAACATTTCCTTATAATTTCAAGCTTTAATATTTTTCTCCAGCTTTTACCTGTATGTGCTTGAGAAGAGTTAAGCACTATTTAAGGATTCTTTTCTAACCTCCTATGGGCAACTTAACACATTTACAAATGGCATTCTTTAATTCTGTTCTATCTGTGAAACCTCACCTAAGCTTCATTAATTAAGGCTCATCTATTAAGTCAGCTGTTCTATCTTCTTTATGTGTACTGTTGTCTTCTGAAGCACAGTTAGTAATAGGGGAGAAGTATTTTTTGATGGTAGCACCTTGCCCAGTAATTTATCCTCATCCTTCTGATACTCTGACAGTTAAAGGAATTTTTTCTTAAACAAGTGATTGGCTGTATTTTGCTTAATTTGTTTTTACTATTTGGTTTTATATTTCTCTTTTCTACAGCTTTTAGCTTGCTATATAGCAGTGTTTCAGGAACTGTTCACAGCTTTATAATATTTTTTTTTTATTTTATAGAACTTGAACAATTTGGGAGGGATTATTTATTATTTTTGCAGGGGAAAAGCAAACTAGATATTTAAATTAAATAATTAACAAAATATTATTTCTTATTAAGCTAATTCATCCCTAATAACATTAAAACCTAGCTAAATATGTTTACAGCACATCTTGTGTCATATTAAATAGAAATATTCTTCACTTTTCCTATGTCTGCTTGCTTATAACAACAATTGTTTTTTAATCAAATATATTGATGAATTGAGTGATTTGATCTTATTTATGCCAGCTGCAATCAACTGGACTCTAGGAACTTTCATGTACACAATAAAAGTATAGTTAAATCAGCACAGTCAGAATAAAATTAAAGATCAAAATTCATAGACCAAGATATGTATCAAACAATCATCAATATAAACCCTCCATAATATTTCAGGTTTTAGCAGATTCTAGAGACCTAATAATGACAAGGCAGACATAATTTCTACAGAGATGCTTTTCCACATGATAGTATTCTATAAGGAATATGCTGTGGAAATTATTTATGGTATTCAGTGGTCATAAAATCAGGGAGACTGAAGAGTGAAGAGATCACTTTTAATGATTGCACTTATCTTGGGAATAGCTTCTCTTAAGTGGAGATGGTGGTCCTAAAGGTCAATTACTAGCACTTTGTATTGCACATTGGAAGACAATAGAAAGCCAATGCAGGGCCTGAACTCCAATATAATGTTCCCATGGTTGTGAGCATCAACCAGTAATTGGATTGTTCCATAATGGACAAGCATAAGCTATTTGAGGGAAGGCCACAACTGATATACTAGCCAGAGCAGGGCAAAGATAACAGTCCATAAAGATCCTCAATTCCAGATGTGCCATCCTGCTGAAGGACATCCCTAGAGTTGTGCCAAAACACAAACAGCAATTCCATCTTGCCAGTTTTATCCCATTTAGACCGTGTCAAGATGTTGATAGCATCTCCTGAGCAAGAACAATGTAAAACAGCAAGGAAGTGAGGTTCAAATCTTATGGTACTCAAGATGTGTATAGCTGATGTGCCAATATTTCCTCCTTTGTTAAAACCAACTGGAAAAACCCACCAAAGAAGGAGTCTAAAATAGTATCTCTAGAGTATCATTATCAATGGTTTTAAAGGATTTTACATATCTATTAGAATCAGTGCACACTCTCCACATCAACATTCTGATTAAGGTCAACAACAACCATTATCAATGCCATTCTCTACTATGCTCAGGCTTGAATCTTGACAAAAAACTGAGATTACCTAGGAGAAATTCATGATGACCATATATGGAAGCCCTCTACACAGGAGTTTTTCCTGACCCAGCCTTCTATTACCTAAGTTATTTAAGAACAAAAACCAAGGTGATTCCTACACCAGCTCAAAGACCAGATACCAAGCAGATGGGGACATGAACCTGCCAGTGAATGGGGCAGTGAGTACATCAAAAGGATTCTCACTTTTGAGAGAGCAACATCATAAACCTTGTTCAACTAGGACCAAGTAACATATACCTAATCTTCTCATTTTTTTTTATTTTGGTATGTAGCATTTTGCTAATTCTAGCATATTTCATGCATCTTTGAAAAAAATAACACTTTTTAATGTTTACTTTTCCTTGTCAGTAGATTACTTTTTCTTTTTAATAGTTTGTTTTATTCTTGTAAATTTGTTTTGTATTCATAAATCAGAGAAGAGATTTTAGTATTTGAAGGAGTGTACATTAAAAATTAATTAGGGCATACATAAAAAGGCTTCAGAGTTTTAAAGTATTTTTTTTCCTTTTCATTAATTTTGATCTTTGTAAAAGATTTGGAACCATTGGAAGAGAAAAAGCATTATGAGACAACAACATCAAATATCTACCCTTATTTCTCTCTTTTAGATACATTGATATAGGACTACAGTTTAAATCTGTAAATTATATTTTATAGTTTCTGTTGAAACACAAAAGGCAGTGTAAATTTTATATGGTCAGAGCTGCTATAAATCTTTTAGAAATTAAAAAGTCAATAATATATGATATAAATGCAATGCTAAGTAAAAACGATTGATTATGTCCCATAAGTCAATGTCAACTCTTAATAACTGCATAGATTTTCTGCTTTATGATCTGTAGTCCTTCAAGTCTTCCAATGATGTATCCATCACCACAGAAACTGAGTCCATCCACCCTGCTGTTAGTCATTACCTTCTTTTTCATTCATATTTTTCCAGTATTAAAGCATTCTCTACAACAGGGGTCACCAACCCCCAATCTGTGGACCAGTACCGGGCCACGGCATGTCAACAACTGGTCCGTTCAAACAAGCAAAGCCCCATCCATGGGATGCAGGTAGCACACAAAACTACACCCCTTCTGGTACATGGAAAAATATGTAACCAGTCCCTGGTGCCCAAAAGGTTGGGGACCTCTGCTCTACAGTACTAGGTCTTCGCATAATGCATCCAAAGTAGGATAATTTGAGCCTGTGGGTTGTTCAATGTCTATAGAGATTTTCAGTTATCCAGATCATAGTTGTCCCAAAGATGATTTTTCACAAAGCAACTGGACTTTCTTGTTTTCTTTGAAGACATTTCACTTCTCACCCAAGAAGCTTCTTCAGCTTTGACTGGATGGTGGGGAATCTAATCAATGCTGAAGAAGCTTCTTGGATGAGAAGCAAAATGTCTTCAAAGAAAAACAAGAAAGTCCAGTTGTCTCTTGAAAAAGCATTGTGGGATGTTTGGTTCAATGATCGCATTGGTTCAGTGATCCATTTGTTTATTTTCTTGGCCAGCCATGGTATTCTCAGGACCTTCTCCAACATCCAGGTTCAAACATGTAATCACTCTTTCTATCCTCCTTCTCCAAAGAATAGTTTTCACTTCCATAGAGTATCACAGGGAAATTGCCTGATTATAACCTATGCCATTGTCACTGCTTTATATGCAAGATAGTCATCATTTTGTGGTTGGATCATACTTAACTTTTTAGAAGAGGAAAAGATGGATGTGGATGTACAAATTGTATGTGGTTTTACCTTTTTTTTTCAACTTCCCTTTCTCTGGTTTTTCAAGATTCCTTTGTTGGTTTATTTTTAAAAAAACTATTTTAGGATGTTTTTTATAGAACCAGAAAGTACATCGTTGATTTTTTTTCAGTCATGTTGCCAAAAATTAATGTTATAGTCAGGAGATAAACTCTGGGTACTCTTTGGAGAACACAATAAAGAAGAACAGGAGACCCATGGAGCTGATTGTCAAACCCAAATTACGCTATTAAGGAAGTTTGCTGGGTAATTTGCAGAGCATAAGACAGAAATTATTGTGGAAATAAAAGGAAATCTGCTTCTTTGTAAAAGGCACACTAGGAATTATCCATCCTATATCCATTCCTCTCCCATACATAGCTTGAGCATTGCAAGCATTGAAGATTCCTGCATTGCAAGTGGGGGAACGTATGTGACTATTATTTGGGGATGGTTGAATAGGTATCCATTTTATGTGCCAGCAAATTTTAACATTTCTTGCTTGAATTGCCTTGCTTTTCTCCACCTCCCAGCAGGAAGTCAGATCACCCAATCAGCACACAGGGTGTGCAACTCCACACAACACACAGTTAGGATTTGGGAGATGTTTGCGTTAACCCATTTGCAGCCATCTGTAACCCCTGCTTACCCATCAACCCCTATGCAGCATAGGTATAAAAGAGTGATGGCACAGTGGTTAGAATGCAGTATTGCAGGCTAATTCTGCTGACTCCTAGCAGTTCGAATTTCATCAACTCAAAGTTGACTCAGCCTTCTTTCATTCAGAGATCAGTAAAATGAGGGCCCATATTGCTGGGGGCAATATGCTGATTCTGTAAAATGCCTAGAGAGGGCTATAAAGCACTGTGAAGCAGTATATAAGTCTCAGTGCTATTGCTATTGCTATGTAGATGGCTACAGGCAAAATCAGCTCTAAATCATCCATGATCTGATTGGCAGTGTGTAACTCTTTTATACCAACTTTAGTTCTAATCAAGTTTGAATACAGAAATAATTGTCATTTAGTAATCTACGCTGAATACTAAGAACACTGTTGGTTGCTAGTTCATTAGCAAAACAGTTAATGCTGCCTTACGTCTTTTGCATCATGATTGCCTTGTCTTCTCTTTGATGCAGTTGTAATTTATTTTATTTATTTTTGAGGCTGGAAAATTTCCATTTGCAACCCTCTGCAGAGCTTCAGAAGTAACTGGCTTGTACAGAATGATTATCATGTCATGGTCTCTGTAGTCATTGGAGAGTACGTCTGACTCATTCCTACTTCTAGTTCTCGATCTCCCATTTTAATTGCAATAAGGATCCCAAAAAGGAGCAATCATTTAGAATTCTTATGCCAAGAGGTATGTTGCATGTTAATCAGACAAGGTATTTTAATTTAGGTTGTTTTTTTTTTTTTGGTAGATCAAGGGAAAGAGGAAAGGATTTATTTTGCTCTTATTGGAAAGGAAGGGCATGTTGTCGTTATCTGTTGTTTCTCAGTGAGTACTATAGATTCATAGTATAGAAAAGTTTTCAGTGTTGTGTTAACTAAAATGCTGAATGTAACCCATTCAATTCCTGTTTCATTTCAACTATAAAATTAAAAGACAAGAATGATGAGCAGGACATCTGGGACTGCCTAAGATTACCGATATAGTCAAGACTCCAGAACAATGGAGCATAGCTGGCTGGAAAATTCTGGAAACTGAAGTCCACAAATTTCAAGCTGCAGTGTTGATAAATATTGCTCTAGAGTGCCTTTTATAAACTTTGCCGGATTATATGGGGGTTCTTGGGAAGATAGAAAGGCGGAGTTATTTCAGAATGCAGTTGCTCAGTTGCATGTGAAGACCAAGCAGTTTCAAATATATAGGAATATTTGTGTGTCCTCTGCCTTTGATATCAATGCATTTCCAGACCTAAGCCATTTCCTTAAATTTCCTAATTGCCATGGAACTAAATTATGGAAAAAAATCCTGCATCTAACAAGATTGGTACAATAAACTCTTTCAGACCTTACTGTAAGACTCTGCCAAGACTCATCAGACTGGGAGGCAAAATAAATCTCTTTTTTTTTTTTTTTTTGCCTCTAGTGGTGGTCTAATTATTATCAAACTCTCTCTCATGGTTAATGCAATTAGCCATTTGCAATGCATTTTTCAACGGATATTAAAATCCTGGATGTTTACATGTGGTTTTACCAGATTAAGGCAAAGTTGGCTCAAGCTTTTGAATTATCTATTTATTTTTCTATTGTGTTCTTGGTGGCATTAGTTTGTGGTAATTTGCATTGATTTCTATATTTGTTCTCATATTTCAGAAGCAGAAAAAATAATATACTTTTGGTCTTTTCGTTTCTACTGTATATTATTGTACTGTAGTTTGTGCTTGTATATTGATTTGCAATCATAAAAATATTTAGTTTCTGTATGAGTTAAATACAGAGTTTATAATTTATATAATAAAATATGCTTTCCTTATGTCTCATTTGTTAATGCATATGTTTAAAAAGCTGAAAGTTTTGCCAGTTTTGCATCCACAATGCATAGGTAGTCCTCAACTAAAGACTATATTTGAACCCGGAATTACAATTGTTACTAATATTAGTCAGCTCATCAAGTGGTTTAACCTGATTTTGCAACATTTTTTCAGGCGGTTTTTAAACAAGGATTGCCTTTGTCAAGTGAACCCATTGTCTGCAATGGGAGGGTTTTTTTTGCTGGAAACTGTTTCTGGCAAAAAAGTAAATAAATGTCATGGTTATGACTTAAAAATATAATTTCATGAAAACTTTTGGGGAAAAAACCCCAAAACAAATCAATACTGCAGTGTAGAAATTTCCCTGCATTTTTGAAAATTCTGTGTTGCAGCAATATATTCATGCTGCGAAGGCAGTAAAATATCCAAGCTACCAGAGCAGTAAAATAAAAATCAGAACATCAGATAAAGTCCAGCACTTGTACTACTCAAATGCGCAAACCAATATTTAATTGAGAAATAGAATATCATAAGAACAATGCTAAGATCTGAGTTAGTATCCTTATAAAGTGCAGGTTTGCAGCCTCAGCTCTTTCAGCTATTTCATTTGGATTATTGGCCCACCTACTGATTTTTGTCTAGCTTTTTCACTAAAAGAGAAAACAGAAAAAGAAAAAGAGAGAACGAGAACCTCTGTATCTTGTTCACGGCTCAGTGGTAATAAACATTCCTGACATGCTGAGCCCACTAATATTTCCAGAGCTCTTATATTACTTTTTTGCCCCCTCTTTCCATGATGAGCTAGAGTATTCATCAAAACCTGCTGTGCAAAGATTGATATTCATTGAGATGCCCAAGATCACCTGGAGGGGAGTTTATGAAATAATAATAAAAATTACTGGAGGGAAATATAGCCTCTTTATGTCATGTACTTTCTCTCTTCACCTTGGTTTTCTACTTCCACAATAAATGCACAAATAGAAAGTCTTCACCGCAGCTTGCAAATATAAAGGAAATTATAGCATGGAAAAGTCCAAAGGTAATTTCTACATATTTTCATAGCCTGTGAAGGGCTAAAAGAAACGAGATTGATGGTTAGAATGGTTATTATTATGAAACCTAGAGAATGAGGGTAAGGAGTGTCTGGTCCAAAAAGTCCACTTCCAGGGTCAAAGGACAGCCTACTTTTCTCACACATTTTAAATTATTAGTTTTAGTGTTTTTGAAAGAATTTACATTTTTAATGTTTTTATACTCAAGCTGTACTATTTAAATTTTGTTAGACACCTTAAGTCAGGGCTTTTCAACCTTTTCACCCATTGTACCACTTTTAGGATATGGCAATATCCGAGTACCACCAGTCGCCTAGCAAGGTGTCAAAAACCTGACCCCCCCCCCCAAAAAAGGAAAAAAGTGATGAAGTACAGGTAGTCCTCAACTTACAATAGTTCATTTAGTGACTGTTAGAAGTTACAACGACACTGAGAAAAGTGCCCCCCCAGCTGCACTTTCCTCCTGTCCGAAGTTTTCATTGTTGTGAGCATTTCTGTTGAGGATTGGCAGCGGGGGTGGGGTGGGGGTGTTTGGTTTTTATTCCCCCCATCTGCTGGGTGGTTGCAGCAGGTTTTGATCACTTCACATGATCCTGGGACACTGTGACCGTCATAAATATGAATCAATTGCCAAGCATCTGAATGTAAATCACAAGACCCTGGAGATGTTGCAACATTCCAACTGATCGACACTTCTTCTGGGCTCAGAAGTGCCAGGATCAGAGCCAAGCTCCAGCTGGAGCCTGGCGCTGATCCTGGTGCTTCCACTGAGCCCTGACAGCCCTGAAGAAGTGCTGATCCTGGCGCTTCCGCTGAGCCCTGACAGCTTGCAGCTCCAGCCATCTCTCGCTCAGGCTTGTGCGATGCTGCCACCAGTTCAGCTCATTCCCCTCCCCCGCTACCATTTTTCTAGGATGGTGGTGTACCACCTGCCAGGTGCCAATGTACCACAGGTGGTACCCATACCACTGGTTGAAAAGCCTTGCCTTAAGTCACTTGCCAGATTAGAAAAACTAGCTTTGGAATTTAGTAAATAATTAAATAAAGTAATTCCTTTTTTTTTTCTTCACAGTTACCACTGAGTTTGTTCTTAGTGGGAATAATATTCAAATAGTTATGTAGCTACATGCCTGTTACTTCTTAATTTCTAAGCAGAAACTGTCAGATATAAAATATGAATTCCTGGCTGCTATATATTGATCTTTACATTTCCAAAACAGAGACGCTGTTAGCAGTGCTTCCTTTGGAGAATAATGCAGCATAATTTTATATTGACTGCTAATTGACTGAAACAATTGTTTCAATATTATAGGCACTGTCAGAACCGCATTTCAATAATATTTTTCATTTTTTCCCCTATTTTCTTCTTCAATGCATTATGGTATAATTATGTACTTTGGATAATTGCTGTTTGCTTACTGTCAAAATGCAGAAAGTGTGTGAATTTTCTCAAACTCTTTCTTTGTTAATATCATAAATGAGTATGGATAACATCAACTCCTATAATTTATTGAGAACATAACATAATTAAAGCAGAAGGAAGACAGACACATAGGAAAGAGTCAGAATTGCGATCAGCACTAAGTGATGGGAAGCCTCCAAGGTTATTTTAGTGCATAATTGATCTCATTTTGCTGGAATGTTTGAATAGGGAGTGGGCTGAATCCATCTTCACACGATGCTTGCTGGCTTGTTATCTTACAATAGGAAATTATTTCTGGAAAGAATTTCAGTTATAAGGCTTCATTAATAGCATTTTAATGTTTGTGTGGGATTTTTTTTTCTCTTACATAAAATGGAGAAAAGGAAGGGTTTTGACTTTCTACAAGTCTGTTTTCTGTGTTGTTGTTTTTTTAAAATCAATTCTTAAGTACTATATAGTGCTCAAATTGTAGATAATAGAACATGTACTAGCTAATCTGAAAAGTCAATGCTATTTATTCCAGGACAGTTGAAGAAAGCCTTCAAGACTGGTTTCAGATTTGTAATTGGGCAATAATACCTTTTTGAGAGGTATTATTGGGCAATAATACCTTTTTGAGAGGGGTCAATTGCATATAAGAAGTGCTACTCTTCTCTTGTGCACAATGTTAGAATCTGGAGATAACAAGAATTGAAAGAGAAACTTGGATCACCCCTATTGGTGACATTTTTCTCTGGTAGGTTGTATTTTTATTTGTGCAGGAGATACTTATAATTCTGCATGCATACCTACAAAATCCCTGTTCTATATTTCTAGAAGGAACAAAGTAAAAGTCATCTTCATGAGATTCTAGAGGGATGCTGCCTGTCAAAATATAAAATGAAACTCTGGTAAAAGATGCAGAAATTCTGAACAGTGTATAGGTAGATAGAACGCAAACGAATAGACATAATACTTATTTTCAGGTTGTGTCTAGCAACCAAGGTCTTTTAAATATTGTGTGAAATACCAAAGAAATTTAACCTTGGTACCATGTAAGGGGTTTTACAACTCCTACTATTCTTTTGTTTGCTTGCTTTTTAAAACTTTACAACATAATCTTTGTAGGAGACACTCAGACTCAGGAATTACAGATCATAAAAAGCCCAGGTAAAAACCCACATAAAAGAATAATAGGAAGAAAGGGTTCAAGTGAATGTTTTTCAATATAGTTGCAGGTACAGCACTCTGTAGATGTTTATTACTTCTCACCTTTTTTCCTTTGTATTTTAAGCTGTGTGTAGTTTTTCATAAAAGATAAGACTATTTATAATGTAATAATTGTTAAAACATAACTTCAGAAAGGATATTAAACTGTATTTGTTATCTATTAAATCTGTGCACGTGTTCGCATGATAGATATAATAGGTTGCAGAAATAATGGTGTTAAGATTCCTTATATTAAGTTGAACCTAAAAAAAATAAAAGAAAGGAATCACTGGCATTGACTATGAATGATCACCCAACATAGTTGAAGTCAGTTCTGAAAACTGACTTGCAGGGGGGGGGGCAGGAATGGAGCCTAACTGTTACTTAGTACTGGGAAAAATATTTTTAAAACCAAAAGATATAAATGGGTAGTCCTTGACTTGCAACAGTTCATTTAGTGACTGTTCGAAATTACAATGGCACTGAAAAAAATAACATTTTTCATACTTACGACAGTTGTAGCATCCCCATGGTCACGTGATTTACATCTGGATGCTTGACAACTGTTTCATATTTATGATGGTTGCAATGTCCCGGGGTTATGTAATCTCCTTTTGCAACCTTCTGATAAGCAAATTCATTGGGGAAGCTAGATTCACTTAACATCTGTGTTACTAATTTAACTGCAATGATTCACTTAACAAAAGTGGCAAGAAAAGACGTAAAATGGGGCAAAACTCACTTAACAAATTTCTCACTTAGTAACATCAATTCTGGGTTTTACTTTGCTTTTTTATCAAATGGATTATATAAAATATGAAAATATAAAGTCACAACATTATATGTGGGAAAAGCATGCCATTTTAGTGCAGGGGTCTTTGAGCTACTTGCTTTTAAACTCTCTCTTTTTTTCAAGTCCCCATAAACTTTTTGGTTTTTACCAGAAAAACAATATGGCTGTTATGCAGTGAAATATGTCAGATGCTACTGATATCAGTGTAGGAGTTTTCAAATTACAGTCTTTTAAATTATGAAGTTATAAAGTAGTAAACATAATGTTTTTGTTTTGAGTCATGCTATAATATCTGATAGACAGAATGCCTGAAGAACTATGGATGGAAGTTCGCAACATTGTACAAGAGGTAGCAACTAAAACCATCCCAAAGAAAAAGAAATGCAAGAAAGCAAAATGGCTGTCTGAGGAAGCTTTGCAAATAGCTGAGGAAAGAAGGGAAGCAAAAGGCAAAGGAGAAAGAGAAAGATACACCCAATTGAATGCAGAATTCCAGAGAGTAGCTAGAAGAGATAAGAATGCCTTCTTAAATGAACAGTGCAAAGAAATAGAAGAAAACAACAGAATAGGGAGGACCAGAGATCTCTTCAAGAAAATTGGAGATATGAAGGGAACGTTTCATGCAAAGATGGGCATGATAAAGGACCAAAATGGCAGAGACCTAACAGAGGCAGAAGAGATTAAGAAGAGATGGCAAAACTACACAGAAGAACTATACAAGAATGAGCTTAACATCCCAGATAACCACAATGAGATGGTCACTGACCTCGAACCAGACATCCTAGAATGTGAAGTGAAATGGGCCTTAGAAAATCTGAGCAACAACAAAGCTAGTGGAGGTGACAGTATTCCAGCTGAGCTATTCAAAATCTTAAAAGACGATGCAGTAAAAGTGCTACACTCAATTTGCCAGCAAATTTGGAAAACTCAACAGTGGCCACAGGATTGGAAAAGGTCAGTTTACATTCCAATTCCAAAGAAAGGCAATGCCAAAGAATGTTCAAACTATCGCACCATTGCACTCATTTCACATGCTAGTAAAGTTATGCTTAAAATCCTACAAGCTAGACTCCAGCAGTATGTGGATCGAGAACTACCAGAAGTACAGGCAGGATTTCGAAGAGGCAGAGGAACTAGAGATCAAATTGCCAACATACGCTGGATCATGGAGAAAGCTAGGGAGTTCCAGAAAAACATCTACTTCTGCTTCATTGACTATGCAAAAGCCTTTGATTGTGTGGATCACAACAAATTGTGGCAAGTCCTTAAAGAGATGGGAGTACCAGACCATCTCATTTGTCTCTTGAGAAACCTATATGTGGGTCAAGAAGCAACAGTGAGAACCGAACACGGAACCACTGATTGGTTCAAAATTGGAAAAGGAGTCCGGCAAGGCTGTATACTGTCGCCCTGCCTATTTAACTTATATGCAGAGCACATCATGAGAAAGGCAGGGCTAGATGAATCAAAAGTTGGAATTAAGATTGCCGGGAGAAATATCAACAACCTAAGATATGCAGATGATACCACTCTAATGGCAGAAAGTGAAGAGGAACTAAAGAGCCTCTTGATGCGGGTGAAGAAGGAGAGTGCAAAAGTTGGCTTGAAACTCAACATTAAGAAAACCAAAATCATGGCATCCGGCCCTCTCAATTCCTGGCAAATAGATGGGGAAGAAATGGAGGTAGTGACAGATTTTATTTTTCTGGGCTCCAAGATCACCTCAGATGGGGACTGCAGCCAAGAAATTAAAAGACGCTTGCTCCTGGGGAGGAAAGCTATGGCAAATCTAGACAGCATACTAAAAAGCAGAGACATCACCCTGCCAACAAAAGTGCGTATAGTCCAGGCCATGGTTTTCCCAGTTGCAATGTATGGCTGTGAAAGTTGGACCATAAGAAAGGCTGAGCGCCAAAGAATTGAGGCCTTTGAACTATGGTGCTGGAGAAGACTCCTGCGAGTCCCTTGGACTGCAAGGCGTTCAAACCGGTCAGTCCTAGAAGAGATCAACCCCGACTGCTCTTTAGAAGGCCAGATCCTGAAGTTGAAACTCAAATACTTTGGCCACCTAATGAGAAGGAAGGACTCACTGGAGAAGGGCCTAATGCTGGGAAAAATTGAGGGCAATAGAAGAAGGGGACGACAGAGAATGAGATGGCTGGATGGAGTCACTGAAGCAGTAGGTGTGAATTTAAATGGACTCCAGAAGATGGTAGAGGACAGGAAGACCTGGAGGAACATTGTCCATGGGGTCGCGATGGGTCGGACACGACTTCGCAATTAACAACAACAAATAATAAAAGTTGCTGTGATAATTGATTCTTTAGTGAGAAATATGTGATAAATTTCAGATAGATAAATTAATTGGATTTTTTGTGCAATTTTGTGGTCTTAAGGAATGATGCACCTTCTTGAAATCAGTGAAGCTGATGACCTGGGGCAAAAAATACATGAATATAAAATATTAACCCACTTATTTTTTTTCTATAAAAGATAATGTTCTACAACTTTCTTTCTTCTGTGAATGGGAAATGGGAAACAGTGGGAGAAGTGAGATTCTTTCATTGAACAAATGATCATAATCTGATCACAAAGATCAGACTGATTTGAAAGTACACTTCTCAGACCTAGAAACCAGTATTCCCATTCTCTGCTTCCCTATTGTGTCAAGACATTTCACAAGAACCGTGCTGCATAGAGACAGTTGTTGGGGTGTAACAGATGTCCTGAAGTGGAAATTCGGGGAATATTTTGAATCAGGGAGAGAAAAATAACTGTTAATTCTTTTTCAGATAAATTAAAAACTATGGAATTATCCCTATCCTTTTGGATTTCAAGATTCACATTAAACTGGTACACAACCATAAAACATAGTAGCCAAATTATCCATCAGTTGTGTGAATTGACTCTTGTAATTTAGTAGCCAGTTAAAAAAGTAGAAACCAAGTGAGTATTGCTGTCCTATGTAGGGTGTGAGACGGGAACTGAGATTGCACTAAAATGACTTAAAAAGCAGAAGAGCACGAGCCTCTATTATGTATTTTTTATGTATCAATTTCATGCTAATCCTTGGCAAGTAAATATCTTAGATTTCAACTTAGATTTCCCTGCAATGCACATCACATTGGGCAACAACTGCTCTCCACTAATTTCAGTCAGATCTCATTGAACAGCATCTGGGGTTTTGTTTTATTTTATTTTCTAGTAAAATTGGGTGGTCAGCCAGAAGTCCAATTTTCTTTCTTGCTCATCAAACTTAGGACTGGTATTCAAGTGGAATTCAAGTATATATTACATCACAGTCATATTTAAAATAGAGACAAGAATTTAAACGTTAACACTGGATTGCTTTTCCTGAAAGAATTTAATTATTAAATTTCTTATAATCTTGTTGAGGTAATCAATAACACTTGATTCCAACTGAAGTCACTTAGCTAATAATACTCAGGGTCAAGAGAGATGAGACTGTACTTCTACAATTTTTGAGTTTCCCACCTGCTGACTTTATTCATTCATTTTGAAACCTGAAATTCTGTAATTTATTCTTGTTTTTCAAGGTTATGGTTTTTAATTTTATTTATTTACTGCAGATTTTACTCGTTATCTTTTTAGAATATGAAAGATTTGGTGTTCATAAAATAGAAAGCAGAAGTTTGCTTCAAGAGCAAAATACTGATTCAAGGTATTTCAAGGTATTCAAGGATTCAACCCTTGAAAGAATGAAAACAGAGTGTTCTGTCCTTACCAGTGGTGGGATTCAGCCAGTTCGCACTACTTCGGCAGAACTGGTAGCTAATTTTTTGTTGCCCAGGCCCAGAACGGACTTCCGGAAGTGGCATCCACACAGAGAACTGGTTGTTCACATATTTGAATCCCACCACTGGTCCTTACTACCCATTACTGTGTGTGCAGCTTGTCACACACCTATCCTCCAGTAAAACAGACCATGTGCGTAGAACTGAATGATTTATTAAAGGAACAGGATGGGTGAAACTGGGAAAAAAATGGAAAAAAATATAATAAAAATATAAATATAAAATAAGCAGTATTGAGTTACTGGTGAATATAACAATTAACAAATATAGACAAATGTAAATCTCAAAAGTGATGCTATGTATATGGGATGTGGGTTTTGTCCTCAGATGACCATGTGCCACAGATTAGGTTGGATTCTTCCTAGTGCTTCTGCTTCCCTACAAATGCTAAAGGAAATGGAGTCTGGCTTCCCAGCATGCACTTGTTCTGGAAGTGAGGGTTCATGGGTAAAGGGGTTGGGTTAGCTTTAAAACAATAGATTGAATATATATATTCAAAAAGGGGAGAAAATAGATCCAGAAAACCACAGACCAACCAGCCTGACATTAATACCTGAGAAAATACTGGAAAAGATAATCAAGTAGGGGATTTGCAAGCACCTAGAAACAAGCAATGCTATTCCTAAAAGTTAATATGGATTTAAAAAAAAAACAGATTATGCCAGATAAAGCTTATTACCTTCTTTGACAAAGTGATTAAATAAGTGAATCTGGAAAATACTTTGGACTTGGCTTACTTAGACTTCATTAAGACGTTTGAGAAAGTAGATCACAACGTACTCCTTGGAAATATAGAAAAATGTGGGATAGGCAATATCACCAGTAGATGAAATTGCACCTGGCTGACCAACTGCACTCAACATATAATTCTCAATGGAAATACAACCAGATGCAAGGAAGCTCACAGTGGGGTACCTCATGGTTCTGTCTTAGGACCAGTATTCTTCAATGTCTTCTTAAATTATTTAAATGAGGGGATAGAATTTGCAGACACTAAGCATGGGGAATAGCCAGCACTTTATAAGATAGGCTCAAGATCCAGAAGAATCTTGACAGATGTAAACACTGGGTCTTATCCAACAAAATGCAATTTAGTGGTGAGAAAAATAAGTTCTTACACTTAGACTGGAGAAACCAAATGCACAGATGTTGAAGAGGTGGTATCTAGTGACTGTGAGAGAGATCTTGGTGTCCTAGTGGGCAACCACTTAAGTATGAGATAGTAGTGTGCTGCAGCTGCCAAAACAGCCAACACAGTGCTAGGCTGAATCAATAGAGGGATAGTATCAAGATCACATGAAGTGATAGTACTGCTTTGTACTGCATTAGTAAGACCACACTTGAAATACTGCATCCAGTTCTGGTCACCACAATACAAAAAAGATGCTGAGACCTAGAAAGATTACAAGGAAGAGTAACCATGATGATAAGGGGTCTGTAGGCTAACTCATAGAAGGAACAGTTGAGGGAACTAGATATGTCTAGTCCAACAAAGAGAAGGATTAAGGGTGTCATGAATGCTTGAGGGGTTGTCACAGAGAAGAATGGGTGGACCTGTTCTCTAACACAGGATAAGAAATAGCAGTTGGAACATTATTAAAGAGATGTGTAGTCTAGCATTAAGGAGAAATTTCCTGACAATGAGAACAATTAATCAGTGGAATGGCTTAACTCCAGAGGTTGTGGGTGCTTCGTTGCTGAAGGTTTTCAATGAACAACCATTTGTCTGGAATAGTATAAGTTGTCCTGCTAAAGCAGTGGGTTGGAGTATAAGACCTCCATGATCCCTTCCAACCCTGTTATTCTATGTTCTATTATTATCAAGGGATAAGCTCACATTGGAGTACGTAAAGTTGAATTAATTCTTAGCTTTTTTCCAATTGCAATGTTGAAGTCATCTTGATATAGGATGTATTAAAATAGTCTAATTACATGATGATGAGGGCACAAGAAATTGTCATAAGCTAGCACTTTGTGGTGGTCTCTAGGCATTTTGTGGTGGTCTCTAGGCATTTTGCCTGAAAACATAGTGCTATAGGGAGTGTTAAAAGCAAAGAGTTGGGAGAAAGTGTTATTTTGAGTTCTCATGGATTGATCATTTGGAGTGTAATAACACTTGAATCATGTTGACTATAACCACTCTTACATAATGAACTTAAAGTGATCAAAGAGTACTTAAGGCAAAACTTCCTATAGAAGTAAAGACTTCTTTACATTTTCACACCAAAGAAAATGTACCATCTTGGCAAAAAAAAGTAACCCAAATAAGCCATTTTTAAATAAGCTTTAATTTTATAGTAGTGTTTATTCATTACATGCTAGAGTATCAGCTACAAGCATAGTTATTAAATTATGCATTTATATTATCATTTTTTTTAATTTATAATATAAATATAATTGCATATTTATATTCTTAATTTTCAGATTAAGGTGTAATTTGCAGTGTCTACAATAAAAACCTCTGATATAAATGAAAATGTATATAGTGCTCTGGGTATTTTTGCATTATGCCCAATTTGCCCTTAAAGAGGGTGTTTAGGTTCAGATTATTATTTTGCTTTATTTTCTATATAATTGGGCATAATCAGTACATGTGACAGAATTCTCTCTCTCTCTCTCTCTCTCTCTCTCTCTCTCTCTCTCTTTCTCTTACGTGTTTGTGTGTATGTATTGTTCATGAAGGAGATGAAAATGAACACAAACAAAAAGAAAAGGCAGAAAAGAGAGAAAAGAAAAAGAAAGAAAAAGGGCAGAAAGAAGGAAAAGAAATAAAAAAGAAGCTTCCAATTTTCTTTGCAGCAAATATAAGTGCAATTACAAAATTATCTCTTACTCTTTGGTTACAAAAAAAGCACACTCTTTTCTTCAGTCCAGTTTTTTTTTCTAATCATCAAAACCACAAAGCATGTGCATTTTTCATTGTATGCAAAAAGTCTATAAGGAGTTTCCAGTCAGCCATAAATGTAGATACCACTTTTTCCTCTAAGTAAAAAGCTACATAATCTACTTTCTGCGTACTTTAATGTACAGTAGTCACCTTCATCTGATCTCTGCATTACCACAGTGTGACCATTTTTGCATATCAAAAAAGTTTTACAACTCTGCTCATTTCTTCAAAATTTGCTGTCATTGCCTTTCATATTTCAGAGCAAGAACCATCAGTTCATTTGCTGATAGCAGTGACAGAATAACTAGTCAAATAATTTAATTAAGTATGGTTTTAAGCATGTGTTTGCTAAACCCCAAATATTCTGCCTCTTTAAAGCCATGAAGGTGGAATTTGTATGACTTTACACATGACTCTACTGTTCAAAGTCATGAAACGCCTGTAAAAACTTTAGTACAGGGGTCTTCAACCTTGGCCACTTTAAGACATGTGGATTTCAACTCCCAGAATTCCCCAGCCAGCTTTGCTGGCTGGGAAATTCTGGGAATTGAAGTCCACAACTCTTCAAGTGGTCAAGGTTGGTGGTCCCTACTTTAGTAGATACGCACAAATCCTTTAAACACCAAGTATACAATTTTTGAATTTTAAGGCCACTTTCATATATGTATATGTAGGCATTAGAAAAACAAAGTATGCTTTACATTATCCTTTATGCCATTCTTCTGTTTCTACCTCTTATTGTGTTTCACAAAATTTGTGAATGTATGTTGAACATGCCAAATTAGTAGGGCACTAAAATATGGATGAAGTTGAACCATTATTTCATTTAATTTATATTAAGATATTTAAATTTAGTAGCTGGAGCAGTGTACAATGAGCCAGAACACATACAGTTATAGTTGATTGGTTGGAGAGTGCTGGCTCCTGCGTGAAACAATCTGTGCTGTGATTGGTTGCTGTGGGTGTGGAGGGGAGGTTTCCCTTTTTTCCCACCTCTTTCTTTTTTTATTAGAATATTTTATTAGGTTTTATAAAGGTAGGGGAAGATGAGGATAAGTAGTGGGATTCAGGATGGGGTTAGGGATGGAGTTGGGGTGGGGTAGATACAACAATGGGGTTGCCTCCAATAATATTCCAACCTTTAGCAAACAACTATCATCCGGATACAGATATTCAATGGGAATAGTTAATATAATAATAAGTGGTTGTAGTCAACAAAAATAGCAATAGTTATAGAGTTATAGATTAATCAATAAACATCAATCATCTTAATAAATTTCACAATCATTTCTCACTAACTCATTTTGCTAACCATTGATAAAAGTTTTCCCATTTTTTAAAATAAACTGAGTTTTCTTTCTCTTTAATCTCAAGGGTTAATCTGTCCATTTCTGCACATTCTAGAATTTTCCTAATTATGATCTCATCAGATGGTACATTTTCATTTTTCCAATATTGGGCAAATGCTATTCTCGCAGCTGTCAATATATGTAATATTAAATACTCATTCTCTTTCCCATACCCACCTTTTTCTTCTGTGTGCCTGTGTGCTCTGTGATTTACCTCATGATGCTCCTGTTTGCCTGCCTATCTTGTTGTTCATGTCAGCGTCTTTGACTTCACTTGGACACCTACTGTGCAATTCCCTGACAATTCATGGGGTTTTGTGCCAAGATAAAGTTGGATTCATTTTATATATGAATACTTTTTGTTTAAATTACAATTATTTGAGTGAAATAAGAATCTTAGAAAGGTATATGCCCACAACTATTAGTTTCCCAAATTATGTAATAATTTCAAATGCTGACTGGGCATCTCTGATAGTGATTTTGTTGATTGACTGACTGATTGACTGACTGATTATGTGCCATCAAGCTATTTTTGACTTCTAGAGACCACACTGATAGATTTAATCCTAGACTATCTATCCCTAACCTGTTTTTTTAAGACTCCAACTCATTACCACTGCAACTGACTCCAATTACCATCCCACTGGGTGTCCACTTCTTCTCTTTACTTCTTCCTTTCCTAGCGTTAGAGAGCATAAGATGTTCAAAGTAGGATAATTTGGTCATTTGTGCCTCAAGAGACATCTCTGGATTGATTTGTTTGATAACCCATCAGCTTGTTTTCTTGGCTATCCACATTATTGACACTAAATTGTCAATATTTGTCCTGCTTCTTTAAAGTCTAATTTTTACTTCAATAGAGTGTTACACTGAATAACATGGTTTATGCAGGATTCTGATCTTTGTAGATATAGACACATCACTATATTTGGATATCTTTTTCAAGGCTTTAATGGCTATCCTACCAAATGCTAGTTTGCAAAGTATTTCTTGACTATTTGTTTCTTAATGTGGATGGTTGGTTCCAAAAGGTGGAAGCTAATAACCACTTCAATATATTTATTGTTCGTTCTAAAGCTGATTGTCATTAATCTTCTTTATATTTAATTTTAATCCCATTTTTTCCACTGTGCTCTTTACTTTTACTGCTAAGGCTTGGCAAATCCTTTGTATTTTCAGCTATTAGAGTATTATCCTCAACATAGCAAAAGTTATTGATGTTTCTTTCTCCACTTTTAAAACCACACACATCCAGCTTCACTTTGGAAGTAGAACATGGTAATTTTTAAATATTGTGATACAGAATTTTAGAAACATATTTCCAGATCCAATAAGAAAGTAAAAACTGGCTTCTAAAACAAGTCTGTGATAATTTTCTGCCTCTCTATTCTGACCAGAATCAGTTTACTTTCTTTGAAACAGTTCCAGCTGAAACTGTTAAAGCCAAATTTGAACTTAATCATTACACATTTTCTTTTAATTTTTTCTAGATGTTATCCTCAGGAATCAGTTACATCATTTCTTATTTGCTTTATTGTTTTAATTTTGGAGTTATATTTTGTGAAAATTTGAAGAATGTAGATTTCCCATAGGATCCAAGGTATTAGAATAATACACTGATATTATAATTGTAGGAATATTCTTTGTTTCATACCAGCAATTTCCGCAGTATGTCTGGGGTTGTCCTGAAAATGTTTTAATTAATCTTTGATATAAACTGAAATGTCAGAAATGTGTGCAGATTGTGGTCACTTTGCCAGTCTGTGTCATTATCTTTATAACAAAATAGAGAGATGGAAGTGTGGGACCATGCACAGTTAGAGTTTTAATTCTCATTAGCTTCTCTTTCCTGGCAGGCTGTGACATCTGATTTGCTGTTCCATATTTAAATATAACACTAAAAACTCTCTAGGTTTGTTCTTGAAAACTCAACAGTTCCTTTTGCGTACATATTTTTTTTTCTTTGAATCATTTAGAGAATGACTTAATAATAAATTATGCTAAATAATGTAATAAATATAAAATATTTTGCCTATATCAAAATTCTAAGTGTATTAGCTAATATTAGGTGGATGGTACTCCAATTAATACTTAATAGGTTGAAAAGTGCTCTGTTGCTGCTGTTGTAAATATGAATCCTAACCCTTTAAAGCCTGAAATGAGTTAAGGACTAAACTATGTGAAGGATTTTCCCCCCAGTATGAATGTATTGAATCATTGTTATGACATCCTACTCAATATGTGCCATCTTAAAAGGGGGGGGTGCATCATTCAGAGGACTTGTGGTAGCTCTGTTCTCTCTGCCTTAAGAAGCATCAGGCTTTTTGTTGTTTTTTAATATCTGTTTTAATTTTGTTGTTATTTTACAAGGTGTACTCACCTTGAATGTACAAATTGAGAAAAAGAAAGGAATAAATACAAATAGATGGCTATTGATTAAAGTCTGGATGCTTTTAAAGAAAGGAGATGTTTTTACCTTTTGAGTGGTAAAACGTGTTTTCCCTTTTTATTCCAAAAACTTAAATTTCGGATTGCAATAAATGAGACTACAATGGACAGAATCACTTGATTGTATATCATTCCCAGCCCACCTAGGCATAAAGACTGAAGCAATGTGCTTTGGAAGTAAGGAGGAACAATGCTTTCTATTGTTCAGTAACTTTAATTCCATTCTATTACATTTCTACAATCATCTGAAATTCAAATAAAACCCTTTTGAAAGAATTATCAATGTGCATTTTAAAGTCTTTTAAACTGTGTATTTCTCTCTCTCTCTCTCTCTCTTTTCATAAAGGTGCTTTGCAACACATATTATCATGAATAAGACACCTTGTAATCTTTTGCTTCAACAATTTTTCCAGGTTTTCTCCACATATTTGCTCATGTAGCCATTTCTAAATGATAACTGAAATATTGTGTAACCTAATATCGTGGTGACATGAAAAAAAGTCATATACTACTATTGAACTCTCATGATATTCTTCCAATTCCCTATGATCTTGCTGATCTGACCAAGTTATCATGGAGAAGGAGGAACTGGACCTCCCCCCACAAAAAAAGTTGTCAATCCTTGCTGTGAATAATGACCTAATCCAATTTTCTCAGGTTAAATATAGATTAAAAGCACACTGTCCACCAGAATGTGTATCTTTCCAAAAGTCATAACAGCTCTACATTAATTATGCTCTAATTGTGCATTAATTCTGCACAAACAGTTATGCATTGTTATAACTCAGTATTAGGATTGTGCATATTATTCAAAAGAGCTGCTTCTCAATATGCATTATTTAGGAAGCAGAAAGGGGTCTTCTATATAGGAAGACAAAGCAAAATGTATTTTATGTGTAGCTTATCTCTTACTTATTGTAGGTCACAAATTCAAAAAGAATCCATCTAATTTTAAGAAACTGAAACAATACAGCCTAATCCAAACTGACATAACATATTTTTATTGTAGTTAATTTTTTTCAGTGTCTGATCTGACAAACATCATATGTTTGTCAGTTCAAATATTAGTGGTAGATTTTTTTTCCCAAAATGTTTTGTCATTATCTTTATTTTTTTTTTTCATTCAGAATCAGTTGAGAAATATACTTTGGCACGTTTGTCTAGGTACACTGACATTTTGTGCTACAAATAATTAAGGAATGAAGCAAGATAAATGGATAGATGAAAGGAAAGATAGATATATAAATATACCATGTTAAGATTTGATTCATAGCAATTCTATGGTATGACATTTCCCTTAATAAAACTTAATTTGGCACCTGATTGTCCAATCTTATAAAGATGCCTGCTAAGTCACCTTAGAGCCAAATTCTATAGCTTGTAAATACATGGAATCTCATATTTTCTTTTTCTTTTACTGGCAATACTGATGTGATTTGCCATTGGTCATAATATTTGTTTTGTTTTACAGCTCCTCAATTTAGCCTGTAGCCTATTACTTCATGATTATGTCCAATTTTGATTAGCTTTTTTGAGATTAGCCAAAATCAGCTAAGTGCTGTTCATGTTGTGATGATAAATGTGTATTTAGAAGCAAATAGCACTGAGTTAAATGGGGCATATTCCCAGATGTCTGTGTGTATAATTATAGCCATAGATCCTCATCTACTTTCAACTAGATCCCACTGGAACAAATAGAAGTTAATAGTGTCCAGCTAACTAGATTTTGCATGGAATTTAAGACATTATTTCATTCCCTTCCATCTCCTCTCAAACTATATTCCAAACATTCTTATTAAGAAGTAAATCCCACCAAATTCATTTGGGTGACTAAGCATTGATTATAAACTCAGTGGCATTGATTTCCGAACTGAAACAATCATTATTTTGTGACTGATTTTCCACAACATTGTTATTGTTCTACATATTTATTTTATGTATTCTGAGTGCAGCTATGTCATTTTATTTCAAAATTCTTCCCTACTGACTAATAATGAAATTTCTCAAGTAGTTATGCATACTTTTTTATACATATAAACATTAAAATGCTGTTCCCTTATGACTATAAATCAGGCTAAATTAGTGCTGTGTCAAGACATCCTGACAGAATATCTATTTCTTAACTTAATCCTGAAATGTGTTTGGTTCCAAGATCTGGAATAAAGATGTTTACTAGGTATACTATTTATACATCAATGATATTCTTTTAAGTTTTTCAGCTGTTAATATTATCTATGAGTGTCAAGCTAATTAATCTCAATTGTACAAGATCCTCAAAGATTAATAACTTGTTTGTGACTCATGCTATCTACTGTGCAGCTAAAGTATTCAAAACATTATTTATAAAGATAAAGGATGCATTTTCTGAAACAAAGACAATTTAATCAAGTTGCATAGCACCTCTGCTCTATAGTTATATATAGCTTCAGCAAATACATCTTTGAATAAGACTCCTTTAGTTCTCACTTAACAACCTTAATTGAGACGAGAATTTCCATTGCTAAATGAAGTGGTTATGAGGTGAAACTTCATGTGACTGCTACTTGATTATAGTAAACAGATTGTTCTATTTAGTGATAGAAGTTCCACTACTCTCAGTTGTAGTCTTTAGGGGAGGATGACACTGTCATTCTCCTGCCTTCACAAATCACAGTCTCTGACCTGTTTCCTAGCCAGGCCTGGCAAGCAGCCTTTAGCAGACAAGGCTCAACTACCCTACCACCCTTGACTCTGCTTCAACTCTCACTACCTATCTATCTCTCTGTTATCAGACATGGTGGTGCAGTGGTTAGAATGCAGTATTGCAGGCTAATTCAGTTCACTGTTAGGAGTTTGATCCTCACCGCCTCAAGGTTGATCCAGATTTCCATCCTTCCGAGGTCGGTAAAATGAGGATCCAGATTGTTGGGGGCAATATGCTGATTCTGTAAACCACTTAGAAAGGGCTGTAAAGCACTTTGAAGTAGTATATAAATTACATAGTATTAATAAACAATATTATAAAACATTATATTGTTCCGACCTTAAAGAACTGACTTCCCTTCTTCTATTTTCCATTGTATATAGTTTTAAGATTGAGTGCAGTTGTATCTGTGTATATCTGTATGTAACAAGTGTTGGGAGACAATTGTTAGAAACATAGAATAAAACTAAAGCAGATAGAGGAATAATAAATAAAATAGTATTTAAAAATTAATATAGTCTTATTCCAAGATATTGTGAGAGGAAAAAATGCAAAAAATATGAATAAAATGGCTCAAAAATTAGGGGAATCATTTTTAAAGTAACCACAGCATTTAAGATATATTTTATTAAAATATTTTATCAAACTTTTATAATGACTTTGAAATATGAGGATCTTTAGTCAAAGAAAACTGATATTCTGAAGGTGGAATTGTGTTCTAAATTATAAAACAAAATGGTTTAAATTGTTGTTTTCCTGCATTTGTACAATGTTAAATTTGTTTTATTTTGTAACTTCTTGTTATAGTGTTTTTATACTATTTATGTTGTACTTCTAGCGATTTTAAAACAGTAATAGCATACATAATAAATAAATGTACAATACAGTAGGAAATGGTTGTAATAGTGTCAAGCATTATAAATAGAAAATATCATTCAAAGTCAATCATAATGTAGAATTATAGGTCATAGTTACATCACATTGTGGATATTCTCTTGACATGGTTGACTAAGTCAGCTGCTTCACTGGAATAACATGATCACAAGTGACCCTGTCACCTGGAGAAAAATCATGTTAAAAGACTTCCCATAAAAGTCACTGAAGCACTATCATCCCATGGCCTCCCCTTTAAAAATATATGTCCAAGGGTGACCATGTAGGAAGTCAATAAAATAAAATGTCATGCTTAACTGAGCAATCAAAACCTGTCCTTTTGAATGTGTCACTTACCTCATATACTTCTAAGAACTCACAGGGCTTTGATGTCCCTGGTGGCATCCACTATTTTAATGCTCTTGACCCCACTCACACAGATGCCTCTCTCGATATGTACTCGATATATGCAATCGGTAATGTTTAACTTTACTGCTCCAGTATTTATTTATTTATTAAAAAATTAAATAAAAATTCACTCTAGTGGAGAGGGGATCAACAGTGTCAAAATGTCCCAGAAACAAAATTCCTCAATGTCCCTCATGACATTTTTTACTCAGGATTCTATTTTTCATAAATTATTTTATTAATATCTCTGTAACATCATAGTGAAAATAGAAGAGGTTATGAATTTTTGCTCAATACTGAAGACCATTCCATCCTTTGGGACAAATGAAATGCTTAAATTTTGGGCTCTGCTTCTGCCTTTAATTTTCTCCTAATCACAGAGCAATCCATTGAGCCAAAGATATGTTACCCAGAAATGATTGCGTTAATCATTTAAATAACAGTTATCATATTCTTTCCCCATATTTGTCAATGGGTTGATCAGATGCAGAAAACTTACTTGAGATGCTTAGAATCCCATAATGAGATAAACAATGGAGTAAATCCTAGCCCTCCATAATTCTGATTCATTATGCTCTCTGCTAGCCAATTCTGCCACATGGTATTTAGTGATAATGACTATCCTGTTGAAAATCTATATTAATCCTTTCATAGTTTTTTTTCCCAAAGGCCTTCTTCATCAGGAGCATTAACTAAATTAAGATAATATGCAAATGCTCATCCTACTGTGGCAATATTGTTACATCATAAATTATGAAATCTGGCAAATAATCAATTTTTCTTCCACTGGGATTTTTGCATAGAGATATCAACATATATACATATATTAATTTTTTCAGTGCTTGAACTTGTGCCTTGGTTGCTCGCTTTCTCTTTATCAGATTTTCTGCGTCAGACTTGCTTAAATGAAAATCCCGTTTGGTGTTCTGTTATCAAGAGTTATGGCATCATATTATCAGCCATGAATCCACAGATACATTACCAGTTTAATCTATAGAAGCTGCCTTAGATTTAAGTTTATTGATTCAGTTTACAAATCCTGTTGAATATTTTATTACATAAACAAGATAATTGTTTCACTGCCAACACTTCTGAAATGTAGAAAATGGGGAAAATAAAATACAAATGTGATTAATATGTGCACAGAAATAATACATTTTGCAAATCTCCATATAATAACAAATGCAGGTTAGTTATTGTTCAGTAGAATTGTACAACCATATATGTTTTGTTTCTTTCTCTACATTTTAGTTTAAAAATACAAGGCATTTTATTTAAGCCACATTTTTTCTTCTTCTTTCATATGATTGTTAGTTAATTGGTAAAAAAAAGATAGTTAGTTGGTAGGGAAACCAGTAATCTAGCCAGTAATAATGCTGTTCACATAATTTCCTAGATCTGTATAGAATCTCTGGAATATATTTTCAAGTCACTAGGCAAAAGAAAACACAATAATGCTATAAGTGAAAGTCTTTCTATAAAATTTTGGCTGCTGAAATAATTGAAATTGTCAGGCATGAAAGACTAGGTTCACACTTGGTTCCTATTAAACTGATTTATTGCTGATGCTTATGCATGGGATCTAGTCAACTAACAGCTAGCACTATTTTGATGATAGATAAGGGTTAATGTAATTCAAGAGGGGTTGGACTTAGTCTATTTGTGACAATGTAGATACTCTAGGCTGATTCCTCTTTTGACTCTGTACCCAGGTTCTGCCACTCCTACAGAAATTCAGAAAAAGGTTCAAAATGGGCAGGACTAGTGGTGAAAGACACTGGGTGCTTTTAGCTTTTTTTTTTGGAAAAAAGAAAACTAAAATGGGAATGAATGAATGAATGAATAGCACAAAACTTTAGACTGGGAAGGTATCATGAGCTTTTGATCATGTTTTTCTAAGGTCTGATTGTAAATTTAAAATGAAAATGGCATTTAAGTTCATCTGCAGAACTAATGATAATACTTTCTATACTACATTACATGTTTAATGCAAAGGAAATTGCTAGATACGGCATTCACTTGCAGATTTCTAATTCAAATATTTTGCATTCCAAGTTAAGGTTACTAAATGGCCACTGCAAAATAAATTAATATGCACTTTGCTTCATTTCTTTCAGCAACAAAAATTTATATTTTTGCAAAATAAATTAATATGCACTTTGCTTCATTTCTTTCAGCAACAAAAATTTATATTAAAATAATACAATCTTCATTCAGAATATTTCATTTTTTAAAAATGTTAACATTGGGCATCAAATTACTATTTGATAATTAATACTTATGGTTATAGGTTAAATTGGTTCTAATTTCAGTCTTTATTGCAATAAATTCTTTAGATCATAGAGCCATAGTTCCTTTGGAATATGAAACAAAATGTTAATGAAAATATTTCAGGTTATCTAAGTATAATCAGAAGACTTGGCTATGTCACATTGATTCTACTAAATGAAAAACACAACTGTTTGATTTAGTTTGATTATTGCTTCATTATTTTAAACACAAGTATTGATACATGAGGTTAAACAGATTTTATATACTGCCTATCTTGATATTATCTAATTCAAACTCAAGTGGCATTCTATTTTACTTCATAAAAAAATAGTATAGCTTATTGTCTCTGAGCCTGGCCTTTGGTATTATCAAGTATCATCAAGTTAGTGTTGACTCTTACTAGCCACACAGGTAGATTTTGTCTGTGATGACCTGTCCCTTATCTGATTCTTCCAGTTTCCAACATTGCACCAATCATTTCTGTAACTGAGTCCATGCACCTTGCTACTTCTTGTCCTCTTCTCTTTCTTTCCTTCCATCTTTCCCTATCATAGCCTACTCCAGAGTACTGGCTCTTCACATAATGTATCCAAAGTAGGTTATTTGAGAATGTCATGTACACCTCAAGTGAGGATTCTGGGTTGATTTGTTCAATGATCCATTTATTTATTTTCTTGCATTGCATTCTCAGAAGTTTTCTTCTATACTAAATTTCAAAAGCATGAATACGCTTTCTTTCTTACTTCTTCAAAGTCCAACTTTTACTTCCATGGTGTATCCATGGCTTGCATTCTTGTGATCTTTATGTGTATAAACACATCACATTATCTGAATATCATTTCATGACATTGATAGATAGATAGATAGATAGATAGATAGATAGATAGATAGATAGATAGATAGACAGACAGACAGACAGACAGACAGACAGACAGACAGACAGACAACCTTTATTGTCATTTTTTTACTGTGGGCACAATGGCACAAGTTAAAAATGGAATTTATTTGCTTGCTCTCAAAGTGTAAACATACATAATACACAATTAAACATACTATATACAACATATGTATAGACCTACACCCTTACATATAAGTAACATGTAAATATTAATCACTGTCCATCTTGAATACATAATGGAAGGAGGAAGCTTTAGAGTTCACAAGATTAATACTGTATGGAACAAAGCTGTGACTGAATCTGGATGTTCTGCTTCGGATACCATGGAGCCTCCTCCCAGAAGGTAACAAGGAAAACAGGTCGTGAAGAGGATGTGTAGCGTCCCAGACAATCTTGCAGACCCTGTTCAAGCAACGCTTACTTACTATGTCCTGGATGGAAGGGAGGGAACTGCCAATAATCTTTTCAGCCATCTTCACCACTCTCTGCATCGTTTTCCTGTCTGATGCAGTGATGCTTCCAAACCAGACTGTAATGCAATATGGCAAGATGCTCTTGATCGTCCCTGTGTAGAAAGTGGTAAGGACAGGGGAAGGAAGATGTGCTTTCCTCATGTGATGCAGAAAATGCAGGCACTGTTGAGCGATCAAGCCAGCCTACTTTATGGCTACTCTATCAAGTTCTAATCTATTGCATATTTCCTGGTGGCTTTTTTCTTTTTTGTTGAGGGCTGATCCTAGAAGACAGGTATCTACCACTTCTATATCTTGATTGTCAACTCTAAAGCTAATTATTATACATTTGATCATTAATTTCTCTTCTTTATATTTAATCTTAATCTCATTTTAGTTTAAAATAATCCACAAGAAGGACGTACCAGCAAAGGTCATAGGCTGCTGATTAGAATCTGCATCTGATCCTGAGATAAAATACACTGATGATACAGCAGTTATGAAAAATTATCTATAGTAACATACTGCTAATACACATTATGTAATTTTTTATCATTATCTGTATCTTCATCTTTATGTATTTTGCTCAGCCTGTACTTACCACATCTTACCACAGTTAAGGCTAAAACTCTCAGATATTCTTTGTTTACTTTTTCCTTTCATTCTTTCGCTGTTTCTCTTTGCTGAATTTTAGATGGTAAGCATCTAAGGCTGGAGATTTTCACTTTGGACTCTATAAATATATAATTCATATTACATATGATGGCATTATAAAAACAACACAGAGATATAATCACCCCCTTTCAGGAAGCTTTCTTGAGAAATTTCTCCCCTGGAAATTTATATATATAAGAACATCATCATACAGAAAGATTGAAGAGCAAATAAAATATTCCAATGCTCATGCAATAACTCTTGCAAATAAATCAAATAAATGTTCCAAACTTCTGTGAATTCTAGTCGATATTTATCTTTCTTGCTTTCATATATATAAGGTGTAAGTACTACATTGCACCACTGCTTTGAGTGATATTTTTTTTGATAGGTGTATGTTCCTAGTAAAGCTCTTAAAATTGAATTTAGGGATTACTTATGGAGACTTTTAAGCTTCTGTCTATAAATAGTTGAAAATATTATAATTAATACAAGAATGGAAAATCTGTTTGTGTCTATGTATGAGAACATTGTTAGCCCTGGACAGACGAAAGCAGTCATAATGTAATGCACAGTTGCATAGTTTTATCAATCCAAGGGGATGATAAATTGAATATGCTATAAGCTCTGAACAAAAACATGTGGATTTTCAAAAGTAAAATAAACTTTCAATTTAGACTGCAAATACATGCATACTTTGCCTAGTACTTATTGAACTTTGCAAAACTTAATCTTAATCCAAAGAGGCTTGGAGGTAGGTTGCTTGCTTCCAATCAGTTAAAGTCTAATATTACAATGTACCTGAAAAACTTTACACATTTTGCTTTATTCTGTCTTTTACCAATCTTCACTTTCCACATTTCTCGACTGTTGCATCTGTTGCACATCCAGGACAGAGTTATTTCAGTTTTCTTCTGCGCCTTAATTAAAAAAAAAAAAATATGAAAAACAAACCAAGAACTGTAGGTCAAGGGCCGGGAAACAATCCAGAAAAACAGATCTATTTTGTACTACTCCTTTAAAGATAAATGAAGACAGCAGCCACCCTCCCTGGTCAGACTGTGAGTGTGGTACATGTTTGTTAGAAAGTGTTTGGTATTGCTGAAGAGAGGAATAGGATTTTCCTTATGACTTCCAACATGGAAAGGGTTAGATCACCACAAGGTGGGAGAAAAACAACTCTTTTGGAACCAAAATACAACACTGTTCCCAGCGTTAGTTGGAAAATAAAAAACAAGGTGAAATATTATCATTATTCTCTTGTCAAGACAAGAGAATAAGGAAAAAACCTAAATGTCTCTTAATCCTGAAAATTATGTTCTGTTTGATTAGTTCTGCATAGATTACCTGCTGCAATACTAGTTTATGTACAATATTTATAAAGGAAGTATGTTTGTTTCCATTGGTAGCACTTTAACTACAAATGGGATTCAATCAACATTGATCTGTGGCATTGCTGGCTAAGTGTAATTGGGCATAATAAAATGTTTTGGCTTAATTGCCTGTATAACTGAACTAATTTCTGAAAGCGTATCAGAATGGAACCTTTGAATCCCATTTGAACTGTTTGGTTTCATAGACACAGCCAACTAAAAGGCTTTTTCAGCAAATTGTAACTGGGGTTTTGGTTCTTTTTCCAATATAGTATTATATGTTACTATGTAAGGGTATGTGAAAATGACCTTGAGGGACCAGGGAAAGAGATTCTGCCTAGGACAGCGATAGCAAACCTTTTAGAGACCGAGTGCCCAAACTGCAACCCAAAACCCACTTATTTATCGCAAAGTGGCAGGGCCGCATCAGCATTGTGGTGCCCTCATGGGGGGGGCAGAGAGGCACCTCTGAGTGCCGCCTCTGGCATGCAAAAACCGGGGGTGCAAAAATGGGCACCGTGCTGCAAGGCGCAAAAACGGCCATGCTGTGGGGTGCAGATACAAGGCGCTGCACCATGCAAGAATGGAGCAGGGCTAGTGAGTATCACACAGGCACTAGCTCTGCCCCATTTGCAGCATGTGTGTGCTTGTGGCCCCATGCATGCATGCATGCATGTAAAATGCTTCCCCCTCCCTTTTCTTTCAGTCCACCAATCAACAATGGTTGGTGACTTCAGCTCTACCACCTCTATTCGAGCTAGTCGGCTGCTTCACCTCCTTTTGCTGGGCGGGGCTCCTGCTCCAGGCAGCAATGGTGGCCTGATGTACCTGCTGCTGGTGGCAGTGGCACGTGTGCCAACAGAGAGGGCTCTGAGTGTTGCCTCTGGCACGTGTGCCATAGGTTCACCACCACTGGCCTAGGAAACAATCAGATAAGAAAGAGAGAAGCATCCAGTGGCTTAACCGTCAGAGGAAGAAACTTAGGAAGGACCTGTCCTAATTGATTGGGCAGTTGAAAGTGATGGCCAGAGATTTGTACCTTTAGATTTGCAATATTCTGTTAAGGTAGATTTGTAGTAAAATAGAATTATTTCGTCTAGTCATGTTTTCTCTCTGGTTTATCTGGAAGGGCTGACATACTATTATGATTCTTGTTCTACATAAGTATTTAGAGAATTCAGCTAGAACATTGCTGATAGATTATAGACCAATACAAGAGTAACTCCAGAGTCCACTGCTGATATTTATAAGCTTCTAACAATCTAAAATTTATTCCCAAGGTGCTTTTCAAAGAATTCTTTCACTAGCAAATTGAAATAAAAATCTAACACGGTGTTTCTTTAGCTGCTGTTTTAAAGAAAAAGAGAAGTCCGTGACTTTCTCATATTACATAAACCATTGTTTAAACAGAACTTACTGAGCAAACTACAGTTACAAACTAGAATATGTTTAACTTTAATCAATGTTTACATCCTACAGTGGAAAGAATCATATAAAATGGTAAGCTAAGACTAAGCCATATTATAGTTAAGTGCAAAATTTGAATACAGACTGTCTATTGACTTATATACAATATGTATAAATTGCTTAAGTTACATGTGGGTTGGAATTATATTTATTAGGGACATGAAAAGTATCTTTTGCAGACACTTCTATCACAGAAAATATTAAAGTATGGATAGAATTCCAGAATTCTGGAGAATTCATATTGTTCTGTTTGCAAAATGGTATACAAATATTGGCATAAAGTGAATTGTTATTTTTAGCAGATCTTGAACACTACTGCAACAATAAATAAATTAGCTTCCTTTTCTACAATGTCTTTATGCCAGGTAAGTTAAATACGTTTCTTCATAACATTGCTCTGGGAAAATAAAGAGAAATTACAGTATGAAAAGAACTACCCAAATTTTTCCATATTCCTGTATTTTAAAATAATATAAAACAGGTACAAAAGTTTGGGTTACATTTTAAATGAAAGTAGCATCATTGGAGCTTTTTAGCTGGATCATCTGAAACCCTGATTTAAAATTTCTGTTCCTTTTAACCATTTTAATCAAGCCTACAGAAATAAATTGGTTTTGAGTAAGATATTCAGAAAATAATATCATTGAAATTTCCACAAGAACAGTGTGTAATTTTCCTGTACTTGTCTTATTACTAGATTGCTGAAGAGTAGATGTAAATTTATAATCATTGTTATGGCAGTTTTCAATTTCACATGCTTCAGTTAAAGTGAAGTGACTATGAGCACCCCCTCTTACAGACCTTCCTTCCTTCCTTCCTTCCTTCCTTCCTTCCTTCCTTCCTTCCTTCCTTCCTTCCTTCCTTCCTTCTGTCAAACCTGAAACAAACCTGACTGAAGTTGCTCATTTTCGATTGGGGGAAGAAGGAATGGGACATTTTATGCTAGCCTAAACAATTTTCTGTTCTATGGGAACCAAGTTCATTTCTGTTCCCTCTACTGGAGGATTGAGCCTAATGTCAGAAAACCCGCCAAACTATTCTATTGGGAAACATAGTTGATTGCCTAGGTTATGGGGTGGGACTTTTAACTTTGTATTATTGTTGGTTTTGGAGGGAACTTTAGTCTTGATTTCACTTTTGACCATGCTGATGCTTTGTAACCAATAAACATTTTCTTAGAGGGAAACCCAAGCCTCGGAGTTCTGCTTTATTTGGTCTCATCTATCGGAACCATGACACCTTCCTTCCTTCCTTCCTTCCTTCCTTCCTTCCTTCCTTCCTTCCTTCCTTCCTTTCTTCCTTCCTTCCTCCCTCCCTCCCTCCCTCCCTATCCTTCCTCCTTCCCTCCCTCCCTCCCTCCCTCCCTCCCTCTTGTCTCTCAACACACAACAATCAGCAGCAAATAAAAAATAATTTGAAAAAACATCAACAACTATCTGTGGAAATACACATAAGCACACTCAGGCTGAAGATTTAGTGTCAAGTTCTTAACACATTATAGAACATAGAATAATAGAGCTGGAAAGGATCTTGGAGGTCTTTTAATTCAAGGTATAAACAAGAGGTCCTATACCATTCAGGACGTATGGCTGTCCAGTCTCTTCTTGAAACCCTTCAGTGATGGAACACCCACCATTTCCGAAGGCAAGCAGATTAATTGTTCTTATTGTCAGGAAACTTCTCCTTATGAAAGGTGTAATTTGAATCTTGGGATGAAGGAGATATGCCCTTAAGAGATATGGTTAGAATGTAGTATTGCAGAATAATTCTGCTGACAGCCAGTGCCAGGAGTTTGATCCTGACCGGTTTAAGGTTGACTCAGCCTTCCATCCTTCCAAGGTCAGTAAAATGGGGATGCAGATTGTTGGGGGTCATATGCTGACTCTGTAAACCACTTAGAGAGATCTGTGAAGCATTATGAAGGGGTATATAAGTTTAAGTGCTATTGTTATTGCTATTGCTATTCCATAGGACATGTGCAGTGACAGAGAAAGCATGCTTTCTAGGTCCCATCAGGTGACATAGTTCAAATGAAGTCTTCATTTCTAGAATTCTTAGCCAACATTTCAATTTAACATATTTGGAGATTTGCCCATCCAGAAGATGTAGGATGCTAAAGATAAGTGGGAAAGTCCTGAGTGGGGGATGCAAGCTTTAGTTTTGTATGTGTTCAAATATGAGCATATATAACATAATATATTTAAATCAATATTTAACTTAGTTCATTGTTTAGCAATATTTTCACAAAAAGTCATATTCCTGTTTATGCATAAAATGAACCATTTTAAAGATGGTTTCTAAACTCTATCCCCCCCCTACCCCCCACAGAAATATTTCCCATTCCTGTGTGTCTCCCCCATTCCTTCCATTTAGCTAAAGCAGTTAACTGCTATTTTTCTCTTGGAAAAGTAAGTTTTATTTGTATTTTTAAAATGTGCCAAATGACATCCATCACTACACCTTTGAGATACAAACCAATGCACCTAAATGTGATGGAGGGTAGTGGAGATTTTTTTTTTCCCTATAGAAAATCAGTATGTTAGAATCAATAGCTGTGATTATCTTGCAGTAACTATGTTTAATGTTCATGGGCCATGGTCTTTAGACTGGATTACTGAGGCAACCAAGTGAGTATCTGCTGTGAGAAGATAAAGAGCACCAGTTGAGTGGAGGTGATGGTTTGCTAAGTAATCTACTTACTTGACTGCATTCTGTAAAAAGCTAAATTCCTGTGGTAAAATTTCTTTTTACAATGAATGAATCAAATGGAAATATAGCATAAAAATGAGAATTGGCTCCTGAGGTGTTTTTTTAAAAAAGCTTATTTTATTAACAATGAAGGCACATGAAATTATAAGGCTAGGAACTAACAATCAAAGCTATTATTAAAACTTCTGATGCAACCTTTGCCTTTAATGCATCATTTATATCTTAAACCTTATGTCACGCTCTCATGAAGCTAGAAAGTTTATTAGGTCCTTTGTTTTATTGTGATGATGACAACAGTTTGGAAAATTGCCCATTGCATGAAGCTTCTCTTGCTAGCTGTGCTAGGTTGGGTGTTTGGTACAGATACATTTTTAGCACATGCTATAACAGCTAAAAGTTACAGGAAATGTTACTTTGATTAGGCCAGTTAAATGGAAACAACTATTTATCAATTCATTGATCATCTAACTCTGCCTCCAAACAAAGCAAGGATTGTCTATATGTCATTTTTATTTTGTTACAGGATCTATAGACCTTGGTTATAGGGAGCCACTAAGTGAAATCTTCATCTTGGCTTATCTAGGAATCAAAATCTCCAGTGTAAGAGGGATGCAATTTCCATTTGTGTTCCAAAAGTGATGGGAATTATGTTTAAAATAGAAATTTCTGAGCTACCAACCTGTAAAAACCTTGGCAAATTTTGCATATTATGATGGATTTGCAAATTAGGCTTTGTGCTCTCACAGTTTATCTTGGTCTTTCAGCTTTGTCTGGGACTGAAAGAAGAAGTTATTCAGGCATATATTCAATCAAATTCAGCTTTACCAATTAGATAATAGAGATGCCTATTATTAATTTATTGCAGATTCATTTATGCAAGGCATAATGCTCCCTTAAAGTTCCATCTGCTACACAGGTGCCACCTCAATCATTCCTTCAGATGGTTTTTTTTCCCCATATCAGAGTATCAGAACCAGACATACAAATGATGAGTTTTATTAACACCAACAGCAAATTCTTATTCTAAATAAAGTGATTTCTGTGCTGAGGCTCAGCTAGAAAATTTTACCTAATTGTAAAAATGTCTTTTCACCAATATTCCCAGCACAAAGTAATTTAGTCTCTACTTAACAAAAAAAAGCTACCAAATTTTTAACTGTCCAAGAATTTTTCATGAATGACTTGTTAGTGTTTGTTCTTTTTATGTCTCTGCTCCAATAACTAGGGAGAGGGAATTTCTTTTGAGCTATGCTTGGGAAGTTCAAGTCTTCTCAAGTTTCTTCCCATTTTTTTGCTTTTCCCCAGAAATTTCTGTGCAGCAGCATCCTTTTTTTACTCAAAACCCCAATTTTCTAGAAAGCTTTAGAAATAAAACATCTTGATAGCATATTGAACTTTGTAATCAATATGATTGGAAGTTACTATTTGTTTCAGAGTGAGTGTGTGGTTAATTATATTATCAGGATATTCCTATTTTGCATCTCTTTAACTATTTCATTATGCTTTCTTATGTTAACCAGATCTCACAAAAATCTGTCTCTTTCTTGACATCTAGTGGTCATCTGACTTTCTGTAGCCTAGGTAACTTGTGCTATCTATTTCATTTAAGTGGGTGAAACTTATTGGAAGAATAAAGCACACACAATTCCTTTAACTTGTTAATCAGATTTAAAAGAATGGAAGATAAACAATTGATTTTGCATTCACTAACATTCTTTTCTAACTTTCTAATCTGCACTTCTGCACAGCTTCTTTCTCTTTAATGTGAATTCATAGGAAAGAGGGTAAAATATAAAAAGTCCAGGTTTGAAATATATGTATTGCCATGTTTGCCATTTAGAACTAAGACAGTTATCTCTTATTTTTGACAACCTCTTCAGTTTCAAGGACTACATATAGTACATAACTCTGCACATACTATACATTACAAGTATTGAACGAGGTTGAAGTAAATAGATATGGATTTCTGAACTTTTTTTAAGAATAGGAAGTAATTGAAGTAATAATATACATTTTTTTTTCATTATAGAAAAGAATAATGGCCACACGATCAAAATTTTGGAGCTTGGCAACTGGCATGTACTTACGACTTGGGGGTCATGTGATTGTCATTTGTAATACTGCCAGGGGGCTTTTGACAAGTAAAATCACTGGGGGAAGTCAGATTTGTGTAACAACCACATGATTTGCTTAACGACCATGGCAAAAAAAAAGGCAGTAAAATAGGATGCAACTCACTTAATGGCCACATTGCTTAGTAATGCAAATTGCTAAGGATTTCTTGTATTTTGATCTTGTGCCAATGGCATATCCCAAGATCTCATGCGTGGCTAATTATTGCCTCTTGTAATGTTCTATTCAAGAAAGCAATATTTCAATATTTTCCAATATGTTAATGTTTTATATAAAGAGCAACACCTCCGACAGCATGCCCTTCTCTGCCCTTTCTATAAACTTTATATTCAGGGATGACTGTATCTCACCCTTACTCTTCATTGCCACTCATTTCTCAGATACATACTAAACATATATTCTTGTCCACAATGAAGCACAGTGATTTCTCCATCTTGACTCAGAGACTTCTAGTACTTTCATAGAAATGCTTATACATTATGACCTTCAAATTTTGACAGGACCCTTTTTCAGAGCCTGTTTGCTTGTCTTCTCCTAACTCACATTACTATCACTTTAACTCATGTTAAATTCACTTTGCTTTAAACTACTTTAACTCATATTTAACTATTTTGTTTCTTACAGTTCCTCCTGTAATAGTTAACAGTCTTCTAAATTGGATTCTACCCATTACCCATTGACTTATCTTCTTGGATCAATTTAAAAGCTGGTCTGGCACATTTTTAATGTTTGTATCGAGTGGAACTCAACCTGTATTGAGTAGGCTCAGCTTGTCCTAGTGCAGTGGTTCTCAACCTTTCTAATGCAGTGACCCCATAATACAGTTCCCCATGTTGTGGTGACCCCCAAGTGGGTGTGGCCACCAATAAGAGGGAATAGGACAGCTAGGGAAAAGGGAAAAAATGGCGGACAGCGTGGTTTGGCGACCCCCGTGAAATGGTCATTTGACCCCAAATGGGGTCCCGACCCACAGGTTGAGAACCACTGTCCTAGTGCCTAACAAATCTAAACCTCCCTTCAATATAACAATCTCATCCATGAATTAAGGCTACTAAGGTCTGCATGCCCAGCTAGCCCTGGTCATGGCATAGGTAGAATTTGATACCTTGGCAGGACTGGATTTCAGTTTAATGCTTAACGTACAAAGCTTTTTCATGCATTCATAAATTTACTTAATTTATGTTGCCCCACATCTGAATTTTATTACCTCATTTTAAAAAATTTTTTAAGAAATCCATGAAGCTTTATAATCTGTTATAAAAATGGGCCAAATGAATTTTTGATCCATTCCTGCTGAAAACATAGTATAGTTTATCCTTGTATGCCAGTTTAATGTATCAGCAAAGCCAAATTCAAATAATTAAAAGCTAGACAGGAAAAGCAAAACACAAACAACTACAGCTAATATATAAGGCAGAAGACAGTGGTCTTGCTTTTTTTAGAACATTTACTTTCTGTGCTAACCGTGGAAGGAAAGCCTTGTAGCTGCCAGCAGGAGCTCTTACTTCTCATTGTTTTCTCCCATGGGACATTAAGGCAGCTTGAAGAGCACTGCACCACACCTGGGTTCCAATTATAAAAGGAAAATGCTGATAGCACTTGAGTGTGTATGTTGGAGGACGATTTGTGTCATGTAGGAGCACACAGAGGAAAAATTGGCAGTGGAGGCAGTGAAGTAGCAGGCTTACAGCAGATAAGATGTAGAGGTAAGTTAACAGCAGCCTCACCATGCCACTAGAGATGTTGAGAGCCTACATTCAGCCAACAGCTGATAAAGTACTTTCCGTCCCTGTCCCCACCCCAGCAACATTGAGAAACTGCAAAACCAGTGCTTCAGCAGCAGTTCAGAATAGTAGCTGGCAACAACCAAAACTAACTAGCTAGCTTGAAGATAGTGAAATAGTTGCTAAAGATTTTATTATGAATTCAGGCAACAAAGGAGCAGAGAATTGTCGTGGGACTATTTAAGATAAACACATAGGTGCAGACATAAACAGTATAAATATAGTACAATATGGCATCAGTTTAATGACTATTGCATAGATCCAGGGATAAGTATTAAGTTGATTATGTGCCATAAAGTCACTATTGATTTTAGTAACTGCTTGGATATTCTCCATGATCTGTCCTAAGCTAGTTCTTCAGGTCTTCGAACAGTGCATTTCTCATACCATTGTAACTGAGCTGATCAACCTTGATAGTGATCACTTTTTTATTTTTATATATTAAAAAGGTTCTTCCAACTGTAATCCATTGATCATGTTGAAGTTCATTCAACTGTGTTGCCTTGTCAGGTGCAAACAACCAGATCCACATGTGAAGAGTTCTATTAGATACTTTATTGCTCATGTCCATTTAACAGGAATCTTCCTAAATGGATGGTTTGCGCCTGGGCCAAACTAGATAAGGTTCAACAGCATTCAAGGGGAGTCGGAGTTTGCCTTTTTGTGCCTACATAAAGATTCCAGATCAATTCCCTGCTTCACATGTCCCCTTGGCTCCACCAGTCTCTCTCTGATATACCACTCTGGAATGCAGCAATGTTTGATCCAAAAGCCATATAATTCATACTACCCAGGAACACCTCAGTTTTTTAAATTTATGACCTGTTGGGTTATCATTTCAGAGCTATTTCCTTACCTAAACAGAGACACAGAATAACCATGGGCATGCAAAAAAAAAAAAAAAACAGTGGAAGGAGTACGTCCTGTCAGCTTCTCCATTGATTTTTCTTGTGCAAAGCTGTCAGCATCAGACATCTTCTTTCCTTTCCCACTTCCTCTTTTCTTCCTTGCTTCTCTCAACCCTTCCCTCTTTTCCTCCCTTTTTTCTTCCTTCCTTCCTTCCCTCCTTTCCTCTGTCAATAAACAATAAAGTAATGAATATGTATTAGTAAATTTTAAAAAATGAGAAAATAATTCCATTATTATGGCATTATGTTTAGTTTTACTTGATTGAAACTCTCATGAATGTTTAAGTTTAAGTAACCAAGATTCATATCACATGAATTTGTCACAAAATGCATCTGGAAAGCTATTTTTGCAGGGCAGGGTTTTGACACAGTTGAACTTTTTTTTCCACAATATATACTATAGTAGTATAGCAATTGATCTATATATCATTCACTATTAGGAACCGTAACTAATGAAATTTATAATTTAAAAACCTAACAGTATAAAGTAAATTAAGTCAAGCTATCTCTCCTGTAAAAGAGATATACAGATGTAACTATCTTAGCCAGGGAGAAAAAAATAAAATGTACTGAATCTTCTTTTACTACTTGTTAAAGAAACCAAAGAAATTCCTGTATTATTCCACCATTTTAAAGACCATCATTCGTATTAAATAGTGAAGGCATAAGAATTGATCCAATGAATAAAGAGATGATTTTTTAAAAAAAAATCATTTTAATTTGTACATTTTTTATTGCAAGTTTGTAGTTTGAGCCAATGGCCACCTGTTAGGATCTCCCCCCCCCAGTTTCAAGGATCTGATCACATTTCATGGCATTAAATATAGTATCAACATTGCATGCATTAATATTGTGTAGTGCTGAGCAAGCCCATATGTGTAATTCTATAATAGCAATAGTTCAAAAGCCATTATTCATGAAGGTTGCTATGTAACACACAGGTTAGGTGTCTGATTAGTATTTTTGTTACTAAGCTGTATCTACAGCGTCTGCAGCAGATTGGTTATTTATGTATATGCCATCTCTAATATGAAAAGCTTTGTAATGCTTCAGTAATAAAATGCTTTCATAACCATATCTTCTGTAATCACTGCAGTTCCTAAGCTGCTATTTCGCACTCATTAGCTGAAACTGCCATTCACCTATAATTTATGAGAAGCATACGTGTTATCACTATTTCAAGTGATTATTACACTGTATGTTTTTGAGATAATGGCATGCAACACTCTATGATGAATTATACCTCTGTGGGTAGCTTGCTTCTGTCATTAACTCTGTTATTTTCTTAAAACCATCATGGGGAGAATTATGTTGCAGGGTTAGTACCTTTCTGAAGTAAGAGTCTAAGGTCACTGTTGATCAAACAGAGGACAGGATATGGCATTTAATACATATATCCACACATAAATTTCACTAACCATCTGCTTGTTGCAGGCTTATACAGTGTTTTTACATTCCACATAAAGCTACGAAAATGAACAGGCGCATCAGCTTAAGGTCTGTGCAGAGCAGTTATTTTGTGGGTAAGATAGATAGATAAGAGATATACATGTACACATATTATATGCAACCCTCTGTGAATTATAATTATACCAGGGATGGAATTGCATTTGTATTAAAAGTGCATCATTAAAATCCCTGTGTTCATAAAATGGATACTGAACTTGGTAAAAGGAAGTGAGTAAAACCGTCAAGCCTAAAATGAGCATCAGGTTCAGTGTTTTGTTGCGGGGAATATAAAGACACAGAAACTTCATTTCATGCAGCCATCAGATTAATTTAAAAGCGTCTCCAAAAGCAACCTACTTAAATCTTTGGAAGCAGTACTCTGCTCCTTTTACAGGAGAAAGTGAAAAAAATACCTCATTCCCAGCCATTTTTGGCTTTGGCACCATTTCCTGCTTTCTTTAGTTCCCATAGATAGCCACTAAGGATTATGATGCTCAGTTTAAAAAGGTTGCCCAACCTCCTTCTTTGACAGAGAAGAAATTTGAGGGTTTCACAAGCCAATTGAAAAACTCAAGTATTTATTAATATATTTATAGATTTATAACATATCACACTCTCAGAAGATTCTGGCTAGTGTACCACTACAAAAAAAAACACAAAAGAAAGATAAAATAAACAATACAAATCTTTATTACTATTATAATAGTTGTTCTCCCTCAATCAACTCTGGCCAATAGCAGGAAGAATCTAGAAGGAACAATTGAAGTTTGTATCTACTCTCCACATTGCTACAGAATGCTAATGGAAGTATTTTATGGTCATGTGAAAGCTCAGAGTTTTATGGGCCAGAATGTATTATTTTTCATAATATTGCATAATCTCAGCTTTCTGTTAATTTAGACATAAAATGAACTGAAGCATGTAGACTGTGCTAGCTATGGGATGAGTTATTTAAATTATTTTAAAGATATGGTAAGAATAAATTGTTCTGAATTAATAAGTGTGGGATTTTTTTATTAAATAGTCTGATTTAATTTAATGTCTCTTTAATTTAATTTTCCCATTTAGAATATCCATAGTATAAACATTTCATTATGTCTTGGGTCTAATTCTTATAAATTTCCATTCCTAATTAAAAAAAAACCTTAATGAATTTTTCACCAAATTGGTTCAGTTGATTTATGAGCATTGATGATTTAAAAAGAAGAAGAAACATTGCCTGTATTGGACACTTTAAGCAGGTAATAATGTATTTCAACTTTCTGGGAAATAAATAAATTTTCAGGCCTGGTAGATCAGTAACTCCAAGTAATATTTGCCCATTTTTTGGTATTTCTTTTGCTTTGCATAGCTCCATGCTGTCCTGCTGTTTTTCCATAATTGAAAATTTTAGACAAGGTTTTGAACAAGGTTTTGGGTAATGAAAAAAAAATTCTGAGCTTAGAAAATGAAAGCATGGTGGAAGTCAGTGTAGCTGCCACAAGCCTTACAAATATTTAACTCATATTCATTTTAATTAAGGATGTTTTTGCTAATCAAGTACTACTGGGTAAGTTGGATCAATGATACTGCAAAATAAGTTTAGACTGACATTGTGGAAAAATGCAGGCTTTTTTGTAATGGTCAAATGGGGGAAAAATCCCAGATTAATTTGATAGTTATTTCCATCTAGAGTTGATTTTAGGGCATGGTGATTTGAATGCTTTTCAAAAACTATATGTCAGTGCTGTGACAATGGATCTCCATGCTCTGACACTATATTTTTAGTTTTTTAACAAAATTAATGGAATTATTTTGCTATGTTGTCATGGACAAATAGTGCAGTATGGTAAAACGTCATAGAAAGAGGGAAGAAAATGAATCTTTCCATATTTTACAAGAAAGTATTATGACTATTACTGTTGGAAGGGTATTTTTGCACATATAGAACAGAAATTCTTTACCAGATTGTCCAGCAAATGACTTCTTTTAGTGACTGTGATAGATAATCAACTTAATGAACTATAAGATGAATTCTCAGTATAATCAAACACATAAGGTTCCTCTAATTTCACAAGTTCATGGAAAAGCCATAGCATGTTGGGGCAGACTAAGACTACGATATGCAAAGATGAACATGAGAAGAGAAGATCAAAGCATGACTAATCCCAAAACTTGGCATATGAGTTCGACTTCTGTTATCAAAGCTGGCCAAGAATAGCCAGATCTCTCCCTAAATCTATATATTACTAAAAGGCCTCATGTCTGTTTGTCTGGTGAAAACCTTCAATTAGTCCAAGCAGTACATCATAGCACAAAAATGTTTGAATCAAACTATTTCAGATCTGCTAATTGAAAGAGTGCATACAAAATGAGACCCATAACTCCTGTGTAATTTAAATTTCAAGGATCTTCGTATCAGTTGCATTCACAAAGTTGTGGCCACTGCAGTAGCATTGCAATCAGCTGAGGTCACCTGATCATGATTTCTGATGCCCCTTCTAGCTTCCTGCAAGCAAAGTCAGTGGCAAAGCCAGCAGGAAGTCAAAAGTACGTAAATGCCGGCGTACAAGGCGACCCGGCGTATAAGACGACCCCCGTCTTTATAGCTGGGCCGCATTCCTAGAACGTCGTTTTATACGCCGAAAACTACCAGTATTTCCGGCGTATAAGACGACTCGGCGTATAAGACAACCCCCGTCTTTGGCGCCGATTTCAGCGCTCGCGGAAGTCGCCTTATACGTCGGCATTTACGGTAACTCTTGTTCTCACTGCTTTTTTGCCTGACCATGGTTATATTGTTTCTCTCCTTATGAAAGGAAATATCTTTGAAAATATCTTGTCTTGTTGTTTTCTAAATGGTAACAATATTTAATGACAAAATTAATGGAAACCAAAAGGTGAAAGTCAAACATTTTAGGTTATAAAATAGAAGATTAAGAGGAGCTGTATGTGTAAACTGGAGTAAGTGTGCGAGACATACATATGTGTATGTAAGTATGATTTTTGCCAGCTACTTCACTTTTCCACACTGGAAAATCTTTCTGGAATCGAGCTACAGAACAACTTTTAGTAAAAGATTTAGATAACCTTGCGGCCCTCTTTATTTGGAAAAATTGTGTTGATTAGTGATTATGTTTCTCTAAGTATTGTGCTGGAACTGAAAATTTTACAAAATGGACAACTATATTCAAGCTGTGATTCAATAAACCTCTGCAATTATTGTACTGTATACTGTTAGCTTCTGAGGTGATTGTGCCTGCCAGGTGCAATGATCCAGAGAGGCAATAAATTTCCTATATTGTTCCTCCCAGCTTCCCCTTCTGCCATGGATGCATCATTACTATATATAGTTATATCCCTAGCTTGACCCCACTCTATGGCCCTACAACTGTGGTTTCCTCAGTAATTGAATCAGAAGTGTTTGTTTCACTTCAATTTTTGTTCCACTAAAAGAAGTTCCTGAATAAAAATCTAGTCTTGAATGAGTGGAAGACTCAAATCTTCTTGACTTAAGTCAGGCATTTGATACTGAATTATACAAGAGAGAGTGAAAATAAAAAATAAATTACATTAAACAGCACTTTTCATGATCCTTTTGAAAAATAACTAGATTTCTAATAATAAATAAAAAATAGATTTCTAATCCACATGTTACAGTGTGTGCATACTTGAGATAATGACATTAGCCCTATAAATATGAACCAGATTTCTGTTGTAAAGACTAGTCTTGCCATTACAGCAGGAATCTTTCCATCTAAAGAGCTTATAGGTCTGGCACTGAATATTTCGGTTGAATGAAAACACTCCAGCTATGTCTGTGGAAAGCTTCTTTCTAAATAAGGATTAAATCCCTAAGCAGGCTGGCCAGCTTTCTCTTTGTGCCAAGCTTCTGTGCTATTAAGAAATGGAGCAGGTGAATCTTGTCTTCACACGAAGAGCCTTGGAGTTACATGTAGCCATCTATGTACCCCTTGAAAATTATCTCCTCAACATTTTAGCCTTTTCTGCATTAATAAGGGATTTAAGGAGCAAAATAGGAGTCTAAAGCTTTGTAGATTCATAAGACATCCATGTTTGAAAACTTCTCCCAAATGGATCTTGATCCACATTTCTCCCATATTGGCTGAGAATATTGTGACTTGTGAAGTTCCACACATCTGAGTGAGTATCAGGGTATGGACAATTACATTAGAAAGTATGTACAAAAAGAGTTTACAGGTCTGTCCATCTGAACATTTGTAGTTGCTAATTGTTAACAGTATTAATTAATGCTAATTTCCCTGGTTGTCATCCCCATTGTGCTTTGGGAGTTACTGGCTTTTGTCAGTGTTTAACTAATGTTCATCAAGGGGAAATAGTGTTGCTTTTTGCTTTACAGTGCTTAAGCTATCTAACTTCAGCAGCCACTTTGGAAGCCTTTACATCAGAGATAAGCAAATTTGGACTGCATATGCTCTCCACCCTACCCCATTTGATGACCCCAAAGCAGATCCACAAAGGTTTAAGACAGCCATTTCACAGCTTAACAACTCTTCAGCCCCCCCCCCACCACACTCATCTCTGCCAATATTTCAGCTGGAAGCCTTCCTTCCTTCCTTCCTTCCTTCCCTCCTTCCCTCCTTCCTTCCTTCCTTCCTTCCTTCCTTCCTTCCTTCTCTATAACCACCCACCTCAAACAATGAATCTGGGTGACTTACAATCCCTGACAGCTTAAGGGATAAACAAACATGGACTGAAAATCTTGGCCTTGTCTATCTCATCTCTTGAACTGCATTTGTTTGTTAAAGAAAGAAAATGCTTTATTTGTATATGTCTATTAAATGGTAACCTGTATTGTTTTGCATCCTGACCCGGAAGTAACCACTAAAATCTGTAAGAGTTGCCTTGGATAAATATGGCTAGCTTTGGGCTGTTGGAATAGCAGCATGAACTGTGCAGTTTTGCAAACGTAATCAATATTTAGATAGTGTGAGAAGACAGGTGTTTCCTTAAATTAAATTTACCCAGGTTTTCCATAATTGGTATTCATTGCTATTGTTCTAGCTACACCTCAGTTAAGATTTTCAGTTTATTTGTCATGCATGTTCTGCTTTAATGGTTGCTGTCCTCTATGCAAAGTATTCTGTTGAGTTCAAAATTCAATTTCATGGTTAATTCAATTCAAGCGGCTTCCATTCTTCTCTCTATTAGAAACTTGCTGGGTTGGGAAACGTGACACTATGCATTATAGGAGTGCTATCTTTTTATGCTGCCAAGGAAAATGATGAATATACTTTCCATTCAGTAATATGTATTTCCCAAAAAGCAATAAGCACTGAAATATGACTATTATTCCCTCTCCTGCCCTTCAAATGTACATTCTGATTGCATTACATAATTTGTAACAAATAAATTTTCCAAGGAAAAGGGTGTATGATTAAAGGGGAATGGTAAAAGATGAATATAAGGAGCGAGTGTCTAGATTTAGAATGAGGAAGAAAATTTAAAATACAATTCAGAAGATGGAAAATTTGTGTATTTGTGTTTTTGTCTTGTTCTGGATATTCCAGATTCTAAGATGCTTTGGCTTTAAATTCCCAACAATACAAATTATATCAGGACTGCCTCTCTTCTAAGATCAGTTCACTGATATACAGAACACATACATGATATAATTATAGTTTCTTCTTTTCTTCTTCAGGCTTCAATCCTTCAAGAAACAACTGTCTTCTAAACCAGACTACAGCTCTTATCCTGAACTCATTATAGGCACCTCCTATTGTGTTATTATTATTAAAGATTTAACCTTCATTTGATTCACAGTCTCAGACTGATAAAAACTTAACAGTTCAAGTCCTAACCAAGGACCTAAGAGATGTTAAGGTAACGTCTGAATATATAGACAGTTCCAAATAAGGTGTTTTCTTGCAGACTCAGAATATTCAGGTCTAATAACTTCAAAATTTCCATGTATCTAGGCAACCCTTTGGATGTTGTTCCAGAGGCTCCTATTATTATTGACACAACCATTGGTTTCCTCCTCCACAATTGCTCAACTTCAATTTTGCAGATCGCGATATTTTGTTATTTTTTATAGCTGTTTCTCTTCAGTTCGTACATCACCTGGTATTCAATGTCAATAAACCAGAGTTTTTTTCTTTGCCGCAATAGTAATGTCAGGCATGTTGTGGGCCAGTTGTCTGTCTGTCTGGATCTGAAACTCCCACAAGATCTTGACTTGCTCATTTTCAAGAACTTTGCTAGCTTGATGTTTCCATTAATTTTTGCTGCATTCAGACCCAAATTTCTGGCAAAGCTTTTGGCAACTTGATTATGATGTTGTAGATAACCAGTCTGTGAAATTTTGCTGCAGCCCCTTATAAGATGCTCCGCTGTTTCATCTTTCTTGTTGCATAAGCAACATTTACCGTTGTTACTGATGTGTTGAATTTTTGCTTTCATGGAATTGGTCTGCAAGGCTTGTTCTTAAGCAGCCAAAATGAAGCCTTCAGTTTCTTTCTTCAGCACCCCTGATCTCAACCAGCTCCATGATAGCTTTGTATCTACCTTTCCTTCAATGTCCTTTGGGTATTGACTGTGTATAGGCTTCATTTTCCAGTTAAAAACTTAATGCTCAATTGTTTCCTTTCGATATTCTTTCAATCTCATTGTTTTCAAGGGGTTTCCCTTGTTCACCTCCTTCAGCAAAGGCTCTTTTGCTTTTTTGTGTAGTCATTTAAACCATGTTTTTCCTCTTCCACAGTTTGTTTCACCTGTAAGAGTCCTCTGCCACCCTGAGATCTTGGCAAATACAATCGATCAATATCACTTTTTGGGTGCAGAGCATGGTGCATTGTCATTAGTTTTCTTGTCTTATGATTCAAGTTATCAAATTGTTTATTATTATTATTATTATTATTACTATTATTATTGTTGTTGTTATTACTTGGTGACCATACTTGGTCAGAATAATTTCACAGAATTCTCTCATCCTTGAGATTCTGATTATTCTTCATTGTGCTCATATAGACTCCATTTGGCCGTTTATCTAAAAAGCAATGACTAGAATAACTAATGACTGAGTTACTTCTTTCTCCCCCATTCTTAAAAATATTTTCATGCAAGCAGGCACCAAGCAGTTTTTTTTAAAATGATCCTTTTTGATTTAGCTATTGTGGCATTACCATTTGCAGCATGACAGAGGTGCACAACATCAAATTAAAGGCAGAGCATTTACAATAGAAGTTTCTGAATGTACAGCAATGGATTGAAAAGATCTGTCCTCCCGCTTCCAGAGAGTGAAGATCTGTCCTGATTTGGAGTACAGGTCTATCTACTGAAAACGTTTTTTTTTCATTTTAACCTTGCTAATTGTAATTAAGGTGTTCTTAAGAGACAGAAGGAGGAAAACTACAGACTAAGCCACAGTCAGACAGGAGGCATCTTAGTCTCCAGAAGAACTGTGTCAACATCCAGCTGGAGAATCCAAATAAAACTCCAGGTTCATTCAGTTTCCAAAAATCTTACTGTTTATTGAATACACTGCATGGTTTTGTTGAAGCAAAACTAACTCTGAGGTGCCAACACCAATTCATAGACTTAAACAATATTTTTTCAAGCCAAACCCCCAATGTCTTACATAATTCATATCAAATATCAACAACTTCACTTTGTTATGGGAACCATCTGCTTCAAATCCATATCTGTTTTAGTGTCCTTGACAAGGCTTCAAGCTCTTATGGTCTTCAGCTGAATCAAAGAGCTTTCATTTCTCCATTTAACCCACTTGAAAGTAACATCTGCCCTCCCCCTTTATCTCAAGGCAAGATGAAACACGGAGGAACATAGCTGTCAAAGTTTCATCCTTGACAAACTGTGTATGTAGCAAAGGTTTCAGAAGGGACCCTCTCTAGTTTCATGGACTGTAAAAGTAAGGAGGGAGAGATGGGTTCTCAGACTTGCAAAATTCTATTACTGTAACCTTGCAATAAAGGTAGTGTTTGAACTCATGGTTGGAGTTTCTTGTCTGGACTACCTTGAAAGGCTAACACTTTAATGCAAACAAGTTTGAGAATATTCCAATCATATATCATATATCTTAATATATGCCGCACAGGAGTGGGATCATTATATAATTGACATCTTTTTTCTTTTCCAGGATAATTGATTATTTCACTTGGCCCAGTTTCCAGTTCTTATCTTCCATTGCAGTTAGCTTTTCCTCATCTGGCTATTCACGTATAAATTGCCAGTGTAACTTCCAGAATTCACTGCCAGGTTATAGTTGGGGAGATATAATCCTAACATACCTGGTGGTTGCCAGGTTATAGAAAACTGGTTTATAATGTAGACTTTGTGTCACTATTGTTAAATCAGTTCACTGATTCCCTGAATTAATATGTTTGCCTGATCCTGGATGGGATATAAATGCTAGAAATCTTACCTTAAAAATAAAGGAAATGGTTCCCATTCCTTTGACATACCAAAGTTACCCTCACATCCTTCATTGACTTTATCAAGATTAAGTGGCTTGTTCTATAATTTGTGTAGCTGTGGCAGTATTTGTATAAACTGGCAGTTCAAATATCCAACCCTTTTGATTCAAAAAGGAACAAGTCTTTGGAGATGCAGTTTGGAGCCTTCACCCTCTTCTTGTCTTTTCGGACACTTCCAGATATTCCTGCAACGAACAATTTTTCCTTCTTTGCTTGTTTTAGCCCAGTGAAGAAAGTCAGAGGTTCCATTATCTCTTATTCACAACCAATATCCAATATCTCTTATTCACAAGCCAAATCTGTATAATAACAACCATAGGAGACACATCAAATGCAACAAAACACGCATATGCATGCTATAGATATGCACAGAGAGCAATAAAAAGATATAATAAAATGTTTAATATTGATTATGGAATCAAAATATTCAAGGCCTACAGAAAAGAAGTTTTCATCCCAAGGACTTTGCATATCTTGCATTGGCTATATACTTAAAAAGCACATGGGACCAGTCCTTCTCTGGGGAGAATTCAAATTAATAAAGGAGAATATATGTAACTCAGAATTCAAACAATGGGTGCCTGGTGCTCTCTGAGCTTGGTAGATTCTTGCAGATATTTCATTACCCCAACTAGGTAACATCATCAATGCTGTTTGCAAGAAAACAACCAAGCTCAGAGAGCACGAAGGACTCTACAGAATTCTAATTGACTGGGACTTCCAGGCTAGATGTCATGGCATTATGGGTGCAGGAAAATGGGGCTCCGTTTTCCACATCTGATTTCGCTCTGCTGGGGACCCTAAAAAGGGTCTAAAGTCACCCCGGAGAGACAACGAAGAAGAAGAGGACCCTCACCAATTGTGGAGAGGTGGCAGCCCTTCTGTTTGATCTGAGGAAGCCCTTCAAACCAGCAGAAGAAAGACTGGCTGCATTTATGCGGCCAGCCAGAAGTTGCTGACAACCCAAGATAAGCACTAACTAGCAACTTCTGAACAACACGGATGGAACCGAACAACACGGATAGAACTTTATAACTTTAAAACCTTTTCCTGGAAAAAAAGAGCTCCCAAAGCAAAGAATCGCCCCAGATGATAGAGAGAAGGGGAATTTCCACCCCATTCTCTCAGAAAAAGAGAAGCAGCGAACAACTTTCTTTGGGGGGGGAAATTAGAAAAAACTACAAGATTAATTTGGATTTAATACAGAGACATAGCTTTGACAAATTTGGGGACTAAAAGTATTTTTAAGACTTTATATTCGAAAAGATATTTGGAAAGTTGGTGAAATAGGTTTGCATTTAAAAACTGGAAGATGAATGTTAACGACATCTAGTGGTGAACCTTGGCATTATAATTTATTATGCTTAAAGAAAATTTGGCATGAGCCTGGACATAGATAAGGCTTTTTGTTGTTCCTGTAAATTTTCACTTTTGCAGACTGCAGCTGGAAAAAGGGGAAAAAATCCTTGGTATGTTTTATCTGTATGAAGGAGATAATAAACCATTCTAAATTGGCCGGCCTCGATTACAAATATTGACTGACTTTTAGTTTCAAGAATTATCAAGAAATATTAAGAAACAGTGGAAAAGTTGCTTCTGGGCTATTTCTCTTTGGAAGAAACATGGATTATCAACAAGAAAATGTAAATGGATTCCAGAAAGAAATTATTTCCATGTTGAAATCAATTCAAGAAACTATTGTTTCTTGGAGAATAAAAATAATTTAAATAACGTAAATAAGCAACTATCCAACTTAAACTTAAAAGCAAAAAACGTTCAGAAAATGACCAATAAGAATGAACTAGAAACTGAGAAACCAGAGGAAAAAATAGAGGAAACTGATATAAAGATAGAGGATTCAAAAGAAGAGACCAACAGAAAGGTGCAAATAAATAAAAATTTGGAAGATCCAGATATGACACCAGAAATGGGAAAGACATTTTACTTTTCAAGACTTCAGATCATATTCGAGGACAAGGAAGAAGAACTGATAGAATGGATGACAGATCTGTTAGGAAAAATGCTGAAAACTGGGGAACAAGAAACTAAAAGAGAAACTGAAGGAGAAAGAAAACGGAGGCTGTTTAACGAATATAAATGGATTAAGTGTTTTTACAAAAAAAACTTTAATTAAATACCACTTTACAATGCCTTGGTAAGACCATACTTGGAATACTGTATCCAGTTTTGGTCACCACGATGTAAAAAAGATGTTGAGACTCTAGAAAGAGTACAGAGAAGAGCAAACAAAGATGATCAGGGGACAAGAGGCTAAAACATGTAAGGAAAGGCTGCTGGAATTGGGTATGTCTAGTCTAATGAAGAGAAGGATGAGGGGTGACATGATAGCAGTGTTCCAATATCTCAGGGGCTGCCACAAAGAAGAGGGAGTCAAGCTATTCTCCAAAGCACCTGAAGGCAGGATAAGAAGCAACGGATGGAAACTAACCAAAGAGAGAAGCAACCTAGAACTAAGAAGAAATTTCCTGACAGTTAGAACAATTAATCAGTGTAACAACCTGCCTCCAGAAGCTGTGAATGCTCCAACACAGGAAGTTTTTAAGAAGAGATTGGATAGCCATTTGTCTGAAATGGTATAGTGTTTCCTGCCTGAGCAGGAGGTTGGACTAAATGATCTCCAAGATCCCTTCCAACTACTACTACTACTACTACTACTACTACTACTACTACTACTACTACTACTTATTATTATTATTATTATTATTATTATTATTATTATTACTATTATTCCAAATAATATATACAGAAACAGAGGAAGAAATACTTGGTGATTTAAATGTACTGACTTGCAAAGTTATTTGGCAAAGGAAGAAAGCTAGAGTAAGACTGAAGAAAATAGAAGTCCTGACTAATTAAATGAGGTATTATACCATCTAATGGATGTTTAAATATGATTAAAAGAATAGACAATTGTTAAAAATAAAAGGACCATTATAAAATAGAATGATGTGATTTGTAACTAGGTTAATATAATTTTCTATAAGATGGGAAATATGAAAATACTAAGAGGGTCAGTATATGGGAAGCTTCTAGATACTCAAATGTAATTAATTATGAGAAAAATAATAATTGATAAAGTTATTTTGAATATTGATGGGAAATTAAAACTGAAAAAACAGAAAAAAACAGGATACGGATTCAATAAAGTAACTCTGCAAATACATTTGAGATATGTTTTGGCTAGAGAAAATATTATAAACTGATATTATTGATTATGTATAACATTAGAAACATGTGATGAAGATGTTTATAATTATTTGTATAGGTATTAATAGCAGTAAGAATTATATTTGAATAGTGGGGGGAAATGATTATTATCGGAAGAAGAGAGAATCAGGGAAACACTGGATGGTGTAGTATTGGATATTTTGAGTGAAAGTTAATAAATACCACTGATTGATAAAGGAACCCAAACACTGAGTTGTTTATTAAGTACTTATGATTGTAAAATTTGAAATTAATAAAATATTTACAAAAAAAATAATTCTAATTGACTGGGAAGATGAAAACACATATGAGGTAGTGGACCTCTTGAGACATTTCTTGAATGTGGAGCAATTTCCTAGTATTGGAAGAGAAAAGACTCAAAAAAGAAATCAGGTACTAATTAGAGCGAAATATTATTAGGAGGTTTTTTTATACAGGTTTACAACCAGTCAAATTTACAAGGGCACTGAAAAAAAGTGACTTATGACGGTTTGTCACACTTAGGACAATTGCAGCATCCCCATGGTTATGTGATCAATACATGCAACTGGCATGTATTCATGATGGTTGCAGTGTCCCAGGGTCATGTGATCACTTTTTGCAACCTTCTGGGAAGCAAAGTCAATGGGCAAGCCATTCACTTAACAACGGTGTTACGTATCACCTACAGTGTGGCAAGACTGACAAGAACGATTGTAAAATGGAGTAAAACTTACTTAACATCTGTCTTACTTAGCAACATAAATTTGGTGCTTAATTGTGTTCATTCACTGAAGACTGTCTGTACTTTTGTCTCTGTTTCCTCTATCTCTACCATCTCAGTCACCCAAATTCCTCTTATTGTTTAGCCCAGGAGTCTTCAAACTTGGCCCTTTTATGACTTGTGGACTTCAACTCCCAGAATTCTTCAGCCAGGCATGTTGAAGTCCACAAGTCATAAAACGGCCAAGTTAGAAGACCCCTGGTCTAGTCCAGGCGTGTCAAACTCGCAATGTCACGGGATGTGTCGCAACGTATCACGACTTTTTCTCCATTGCCAGCAATGGAGTGGGTGCAGTTTTGGCATGACGCATCTGGCCTGCGGGCCAGCAGTTTGACACCCCTGATCTAGCCAATCCACCTTTATTACATGCATAGTGCTAACTCTTTCTATCCACCCTCATCTATGAAACATTTCAATTAATCAGGCATCCATTCAATTCATGTAACGGCACATGCCTACATTCATATTTTCCTATTTGCTAGCTTTTATTATAATCTTTGCAGTTGGAGAAATACAGAGAAAGAGAGAGAGAGAAATTCAACATGTCAAGTACACCGGTTGCATTATAAATAATGAATGCATACAATAAGAATAAGGAAAGCAATGAAACACTCATTACAATATTAAAGATTGAGTCATATGCTTAGGTAGAACATATTTTAAATCACAATCATGATATTCCTGAACCATTAGAAATCTTAATGAGGTTGGAATGGTCGTGGTAAAAAAATTAAAATTAAATTAGAGAATGTAGCATTATTTCTAATTCCTTCAAAGCATGATTCTTGATACATTTGCTTTAGCATTTTATAGTCAGGCCCAGCAATTACATTCCAAATAACTCTGTCTTATGCATAGAGATAGTGGTTTCTGTTATTCTCATTTCCTTTCGTTCAAATTAAACTCCTGAACATTCCCTTTTATTTGCCTTAGAAAGTCCAATATGATTTTTTAAAATAAATAAATACACACAATAGTATGTATTCTGATTCATCATTTGTTCTATGGAGTATATATCTGAAAAATTTAACTTGCAATTATTCTATTCTGCCAAAACCTCATGGAATTCTCAGTGCCATTAAAGATATAACAACACTGACATTTTAATTTGTAAACATATTGATAATTATGGATTTATTACATTATTATGAGTACAGACCAACCTATCAAAAATAGTGCCATAAAAAACAAAACAGAAACACAAGTTAAGATAGGCAAGAAAATGGTTAGGGAGCACCTGTCCAGCCTAGATGAGTTCAAATCGCCAGTACCAGATGGATTACACCCCAGAGTTCTCAAGGAACTGGCAGATGTGATATCGGAGCCACTGAACTATATTTTTCAAAGATCCTGGAACACAGGGGAACTACCAGAGGACTGGAAAAGAGATGATGTAGTTCCCATCCTCAAAAAAGGAAAAAAAATGGATCCAGGAAATTACAGACCTATCAGCCTGACCTCAATACCTGGGAAGATCCTGGAAAAGATAATCAAACAACGAATCAACGAACAACTAGAGGCAAACAAAGTCATTACTAAAAGCCAACATGGGTTTGTCAAAAATAGATCATGCCAGACAAATCTTATTGCATTCTTTGACCAAGTGACAAAATTAGTGGATCAGAGGAATGCTGTGGACATAATTTACTTGGACTTCAGTAAGGCAGTTGATAAAGTAGATCACAACCTACTACTTGATAAGATAGAAAAATGTGGGGTAGACAGAATCACCACCAGATGGATCCGTAGCTGGCTGACCGGCCATACTCAGCGAGTGGTCCTCAATGGAACTGCATCTATATGGAGGGACGTGTGTAGTGGGGTGCCCCAGGGCTCTGTTCTTGGCCCAGTGCTCTTCAACATCTTCATCAACGATTTGGATGAAGGGATAGATGGGGAACTCATCAAATTTGCAGAGGACACCAAGCTGGCAGGAATAGCCAACACTCCAGAAGATAGGCTTCAGGTACAGAAGGATCTGGACAGACTTGAACACTGGGCACTAACTAACAAAATGAAATTCAATGGTGAAAAAAGCAAGGTTCTACATTTAGGCAAGAAAAACCAAATGCACAAGTACAGCATAGGTGGCACCATGCTCAATAGTAGTAACTGTGAGAGGGACCTCGTAGTCCTAGTAGACAATCACCTAAATATGAGCCAGCAGTGTGCTGCAGCTGCCAAAAAGGCCAACACAGTGCTAGGCTGCATTAACAGAGGGATAGAATCCAGATCACGTGAAGTATTAATACCACTCTTCAATGCCTTGGTAAGGCCACACATGGAATACTGCATCCAGTTTTGGTCACCACGATGTAAAAAAGATGTTGAGACTCTAGAAAGAGTACAGAGAAGAGCAACAAAGATGATTAGGGGACTGGAGGCTAAAACATATAAGGAACGGTTGCGAGAATTGGGTATGTCTAGTTTAACGAAGAGAAGGACAAGGGGGGACATGATAGCAGTATTCCAATATCTCAGGGGCTGCCATAAAGAAGAGGGAATTACGCTATTTTCCAAAGCACCTGAAGGCAGGACAAGAAGCAACGGGTGGAAACTAATCAAGGAGAGAAGCAACCTAGAACTAAGGAGAAACTTCCTGACAGTTAGAACAATTAATCAGTGTAACAGCTTGCCTCCAGAAGCAGTAAATGCTCCAACACTGGAAGTTTTTAAGAAGAGACTGGACAGCCACTTGTCCGAAATGGTGTAGGGTTTCCTGCCCGAGCAGGGGGTTGGACTAGATGACCTCCAAGGTCCCTTCCAACTTTACTATTATTATTATTATTATTATTATTATTACATCATATAGTAATACTTTCCACTGGCAGCCTTTAATTATTATTTTGTTGGTTTTTCCAGAATATATGAGTTCACAAAAAATTTGGGAGATTGTAGGCTTGGCATAAAGTTTTAAAAACTGAAGCAGATAGCAACTGGTATTAACAACTAGGATTTGCAATGTAGCTGACTTAATTCTGGAGTTATGCATTCTTTTTTTCCCCTGTTTTTTTTTTTCAAAAAACAAAACAAAACAACCCAAGTTGATTACAGTACAATCCTTTAGCCAAAATCCATGATATCGAGTGTTTTGGATATGATTAACATTTTCAAAATCCTGTTATTTTTTGTCCTCTAGGCATAATCTACTGCTCTATGTTGGTCTCAAAGCTTCTGTTGCCTTTTATTCCTTTAATTTTGTATTTCAGTGGCACATGGCAGAAAATCAGGAGGGAAAAATGGTACCATCTGGATTGGCTGTGATCACTAGGAAAAATGTTTGATTGTACAATACAGAAATGGTTGCAGGTTTTCTATTTTCACTGATGCTGTCATGAATGGTTTAAAAGCAAGGTAGTTACTTATATTGCAAAGAGCTTCTGGTATGAACATCTGGATTGCTGTTCTTGTTTTCACTAGATGCCAGTGAAAGTGTGAGTGTGAGTATACTAAATGCTTTAGTATTCTGTTTCATATTAATTGAACAATTTAAAATTAATTTTATTTGGAAATAGAGAATTATTGATTAAATACTGCTACCAAGTCCTTGTTAGAATAATACACTCCCAGCTATCTGGCTAAACTGTCTAGTCATATGAGACTTATTCTTCCATTCTTAGAAAGATTTGCTGTCATAGTCTCATCCATAAAGACATACATTGGAAGAATTTATAGGTATATTAAGACTGCAGTCTTTAATTAGTTTAATTAATAGATCTGAAGAATTATATATCCCCTTTTTGTCATTGGGTCCTATGACATCCTAAATTATATTCTTATTTTTTTCTAATAGGTTATTTTCAATATAATATAATCCCATGTGTGATTCTAGATAGACAAGTGGTATATTTGACTTCTAGAAAGACAAGTGGTATATTTGTGATTCTAGAAAGACAAGTGGCATATTTGATCAGAGTATCTGTTAAATTTATCTTACGTTTCCTGTATAAGTTATGTAGGATGGAGAAAGAATAAGAGGTTTTGGTCTACGAAAAACATGGAGCCAAATGAGATATTACTAGCATTAGAAAATTAAGAGTTAATTAATCTGGATGATAAAGAATTAGAAAAGGTCAGAATAAGATTATAGTAGAAAAATAGAACCTATGTTCACAGGGTAAGAAACTGAGAAACAGCAAGAATGAATTTGTCACAGATTAACTAATATTAAGTGATAATTGTGGAAACACAGGAAAGAGCTTTCTACCAACTCATATTACTGACTGTTTAATATAGTTAGGGATGTTGAGGACTCAGTATTTGCAAATATAATACAATATAGTGTAACTGACACTTCATGAACTCTGATGGAGATTAAAACTTTATTTCATATATATATATATATATATATATATATATATATATATATATATATATATATATATATACATACATACAGATTTTAATCAGAAGATAAAAACTATCAATAAATATACTGTATATAAAGTAAAAAAAGAGAAGACAAAGGAAAAAAGGAAAAATAAATAAAAAGAAAGAAATAGAAATTGTTTTCAATTTCCTTTGTAGCAAATGTAATTACAAATGCAAAATTACCTCTTGCTCAAATGTTACAAATTTATTCTATAAACCTTATCAATCTCTGCATCAGTATTCACCTCTTCACAAGCTGGGAAGTTTGCTAAAGTTTTAATAATCCTTTCTATAATATATTCATTTGAACTCTCAGGAATTTCTCTAAATTTCTCAAGCAGAATTCCTTCTCTCTTAATTATAATTGAGTTAAGTTATTGAAATTCTCTTTCTAGCTCTCTGTCCATAACTTCTGTCTTACTCTCTAAAATTTCTACTTTATAATTAATCTTTTACCTCTCCAGACATGTTTTATAGAACTTCCACTTTCATTGCTTCTTCTTTTGCTTCTTGGCTCACCTTTACAAATTTTTAATCCATTCTTTTTTCAAAAGATGTCAACTTACTGTCCTGGATTCTAACTTACTACATATTTACTGACGCAAATCTGGTGTTGTTTCCTTCCTTGCAGGTTGCTCTAACAATCCTTTCCTCCCTTCCATTCTTGTGACTTTTCTTATTGTTGCCATTTTAATATAATCCAAACGTAAATGTAATGCAGGAAGAGGGACATAAAAAACACACCCCATTTTTTGCCTCTCTTTTATTTTTCTATGCCTTTAACACTTTTGTCTCTGATGACACATTCTGTAGTTTCAAGCATTACATTCCATATCTCCATAGCAACAAAGTATGAAAACCTGCCTCATATTACCTTATCTTTTGTTTTGTAAAATCGTCCAATTACTTGTACATTTTAGATGTAAACAGAAAGCATTACTAACAAGGTCTGGTCTGTTTGTCTAATTTAATTCAAGTTTATGCAAAAGTATATGCACAAAAAATAAAAATAGTAAAAAAATTTTAAAAAAATTCTTAAATCATCTGTTGGCTTAGTTTTTGGCCTAAAATTCTTTTTTTTTTATTGAAAATTTTTGAATTTTACAAAACAAATCCCTTCCCCAACCCCCCCCCCGCCCTCCCATACCCTCCCCCATCTCCCCAAACCTCCCATATCCTCCCTCAACCTTCCCAGAGCTGAGTACAGGCTTAATTAAAATTTTTCAAAAAAAAATAAAAAATAATAAAAAAAAACTTAAAACACATATAAATCCTAAACAAATCTAAATACATTAAATTAAACAGATTATCTTCTCTAAAAGATAATAATTGCAAACATTAAACACACATTATAATATACTCTAAACATTTTCTAGTATTATACTTATATTATTATCCATCATTCTATATAGAATCCCCAAAACACAAATTTAAACATTACTTTCTTTAAATATCTATACCTACAATATAAGATCTAATCTCCCTCTTTCTTTACTCTAAAACACAAAAATAAGCATATAAACATTCATTATACCGTTAAAACTGAATACTTTTTTGAATAGTTAAACTAAATGCTTAAATTTAAACTTCTTATCTAAAATTTTCATTCAATCTCCATAATCTTCTCTCCTATCAAATAAAAAAGAACTTAAAAAACATATAAATCCTAAACAAGTCTAAATACGTTTAATTAAACAAATTACCTTCTCTTAAAAATAATAATAATAATAAAAAGAGAAAAAGAAAAGAAGAGAAAAAAAACCCAATCTTTAAACAAATTATAATATACTCTAAACCTTTTCATATCATACTTATATTATTATCCATCATTTTATAATATACTCTAAACCTTTTCATATCATACTTATATTGTTATCCCAAAACACATATTTAAACATTACTTAAAACATTAAAATTCCCTTATACCTATTTAAATCTTTACCAATAACAAATTCCTCCACAGTAAACACATTCCTTCTCTTATCCATAAATCTCTTAAAGGTAGCTCCAAAAAATTTATGAATCTTACTTCTCCCGCAATCTCAATAGTCTTCTGAGTACTTAAACTAAGTACTTAAACTTAAACTTCTTATCTAAAATTTTCATTCGATCTCCATAATCTTCTCTCCAATAACCAGTTCCATCCACTATAAACACAATCCTTATCAGTCTCTCTTGTCCATAAACCTCGAAAGAAGTGCTTTAAAATCTGCCCTTAAAGGTAGCTCCAAAAAATTTGTAAATCCTGGTTCTCCCACAAACTCAGGAACCAATACTTGTGAAGCTTCCTTAACCTCCTTCTTCTGTTGGTCTTTTTCTTTACGTTTATATGTTGCACAAGTTGTCCTCTGCTCCTTCATCTCGACTTGTTGAGGCCCCTCAAACTGAGATTTCACATTTTTCATTAATATAGGCTCTTCACACTGTAATTCTGCCCTTAAAGGTTGTTCCAAAAAGTTTATAAATCCTACTTCTCCCGCAGATTCAGAAACCAATACTTGTGAAACTTCCTTGAGCTTCTTCTGTTGATCCTTTTCTTTACAATTGTATGTTACACAGGTTGTCCTCTTCTCCTCCATCTCTACTTGTTGAGGCCCCTCAAACTGAGATTTCCCAATTTTCATAAGTGTAAGCACTTCAGACTGCAATTCTGCCTTTTTTTCTTCCAAAGCTTTAAATGTGGTAGGTGGCGATGAACATACCCCCAGGACCGAAGTATAAAAGTCTTTTGCTTTAGAAACAGTATTAAGACTATAACGTATCCCCAGGTAACTCACCACCATTCCAGTCGGAACATCCCATCTAAACAAAATTTGTCTCTTTTTAAGTTCGTCTGCTAAAAAAGCAAACTCCTTTCTTCTTCTTAAGATTTTAGATGGGATCTCTTTTAAAATTATAACATCTTGTGAAGCAATTTGAAACCTCTTCTTATAAAAAGCTTGTATAATTTCATTGCGTAGGGATCTTTTCCCAAAATAAATTACCACATCTCTTGGCAAATTCTTTTGCTCTGCCACCACAGAGTTAACTCTAAATATCTGTTCAATTTCACTAAGTATTTCCTCTTTTTCTCTATTCAAAATCACAGCAAAGTCCTTTGCAACCATCTCTCTCAGATCTCCTTGCACAGACTCACCCAAACCTCTGATTCTTAAGGCATATTCCATTTGTTTATATTGAAGCATAAGAATCTCATCTTGAAAATTTTTCATCTCTTTTTCCATGCTTTCAAATTTTCCCTCCATCAATTCCACTTTTCCTACTACTTCTTCTACGCGAGAATTCAGCTTTTCAAGAACAGAGGCAACTCCTTTTAGAGCCAAAACTATCTCTTGCCTCAAAATCTTATTGTTTTCCTCTAAAATCTCTTTCATTTCTCCCCTAATTTGAAGTATAACATCTCCCATCATATCTTGCAAATCCTTCACCATTGTTGACTGTGCCAAAGAAGAAGGTAAAGCTATTGATTTAGATTGTTGCGCTGATGATGACACCGAAGAAGAAGCCACCTTAGGAGCTGTAGGGATTACTGGACGCTTTGGAGCCATCTTAAAAAAAATCTTTGCTCCTTGTTAGAAATTGCAAAAATTAAGCAAAGGAAAAAAAGAAATTAACTCCATAAAATCAAAAAAAAAAATCCTTCAAGAGGAGATCATTATAATAAAAAAGGAGTTGAAAAAAAGAGAAGAGAAAAAGAAAAAAAAATAATTAAATAGAAAAAATCCATTCAATTTTTTAAAAGTATAAAAAGTACAAAAAAACAAAACAAAAAAGTTAAACAAAAATAATAATACTGACAGTCCATTCCAATCATTAAAAAAAAAAAGGAAAAGGGAAAGGGAAAGGGAAAAAAGAAACACCAAAAAGCCTGCCGATCGCCACTCTATCTTCCCGAAAAAAAAAAAACACCGAAAGGCTTGCCGATCGCCATTTTACTTTCCCTTTCAACAAAGGGAAAAAAAAATAAAAAGAGGGAATATAAAAGTGAAAATAAATCTTTAAACTTAAAATCCAAATAAAATCAAAGAAAGCAAAAACTAAATCCTCTACTCAGCTCTGTCCGCTTCTAAGAAAAACTCACCAGTTCACTTTAATCGCGGAGGTGGTTGCAGCGGCTTGTTTTGTCCCTAGGGACAAAAGCAGCTGGAAAGCGGAGACAGTCTGAACTCCGTGGGAGCACTCTTTTCACCCCCCCAAAAAAAAAAACTTTGGGGGTGCATAAGAGGCTCTACCACTATTCAGACAACCCTCTTCCCCCCCCTTTGCCCAGGAGGGGGTTTTTGAACCGCTGAACAGCTGATGTCCGCTGTTACCTCCTTACCCAGGAGGACGGCTACAAAGTAGCCGCCATCGCGCGCGCAAATCCCGGCCTAAAATTCTTGAGTCTTTAAATCTTAGAGTATCTTTTTAGTTTTGCAGTACAGGAAAAAAGTTAGACCTTTCCTTTGCACCATGATAAAGAGAAATCTTTAGCATGGTGCAAATAAATTCTTTCCTTATCTATAGACTTATAAAATCCAGAAGTGGTTAAGAAATTAGGATGAGTGTATTTCTTCTTTATATAGGCTACTTTGTGTTTGCAAGTGAAGATAGGACCCTGCAACTCCTAACAGCTGATTGGGAAAACTCTTCAGGAACCGCTGCTCAGAGTATTGTCCACAAACTATTCTTGATCTGGAGAAATTTGGCCAGCCAACTTTCACCCTCCAGCCAGTGTACTTGCCCACAATTCTTCCTTGCTCCTTTGAGATGCTTAATCCATCTTTAATCTCTACAACAGCGGTTCTCAACCTGTGGGTTGCGACCCCATTTCAGGTCGAACGACCATTTCACGGGGGTCGCCAAACAACACAGTCCGCCATTTTTTCCCCTTTTCCTTAGCTATGCTACTCCCTTTTATTCTATTGGCTTTTGAAAGCCAATAGAATAGACTCTCTTGAATAGAGTCTAATTCTATTGGCTTTCAAAAGCCAATAGGAATTGTTCAGGCTGTCTCTGCCCTGCTGAGCCCACCAAAAGTCCCATTCTGCAAACGTTGCTGCAAGTTGTCTGCAGCAAAGGCGAGCTGTCTGGAAGTTTCCACCCCTCCCTGCTGAGCAACTACTAAAAATGTAAGTAAAAGAGGGCCAGGGGGATGGGAGGCCGGCAGGCGCAGGGAGGGTTGCTGGCACGCGTGGGGCCCAGCAGGTGCCTTACCTCCCTTGGGCTGGGCCAGCTGGTGGCCCAGCCGATGGTCGGACTGCTCCGTCTCTGCCGCTTGCCAGCTACGCCTCAGCCGGCGCAGGGGGCTACACCACGCATGCGCGGCACTCCTGGGCAGGGAAAGTCCTTGACTTACGACCGATTGGGTAGTCCTCGACTTACAATCAGTTGGGTAGTCCTCGACTTATGACCGGTTGGGTAGTCCTTGACTTACGACCGGTTGGGGGTCGCGGTATTAAAAAGGTTGAGAACCACTGCTCTACAAGAAGTCAGAACTTGATTCCTTGACTAACAGTAACTTTTTCCAGCTTCACAGCATTTAAGACTGAAGATATTTCCTGTTCTATCAATAAATGACTTTAGGATCTTTTGTTTGCAAATCTGAAGCTCAACGATGCAGAATTATGAGCAGCAAAAAGCTTTCGCATTCCAGACTTATTTGAAATATTTGAAAACTTTTGAAGACTATGTGATTTTTGTAAAAGGAAAGGAGATAAATACATATGTATAAGTTTTGCCCAAGGCCATTGAATACTCCCGGTTTTTACTATGAAGCATTGGGATTTAAACAGTTCTCCCGACCACTGCAAAGCTACCTTCATGCACTTGCCACCAAACAAGCTCTTTGTATTTGTTACAACAGCAAAGCAGAAGTAACATGACACTTGTCAGTTTCAATTCATAACCTCACACACCATAGTGTATCTTGTCAAGTTTCTTCTCAGGCTATTGGGCAAAGCTCCATAATCAGGAGCAGGGAGAAAATTACACTGGACCGTCTGCATTTGACCTTTTCCTTGCTTTCCTTCTGTTGTAATAGCATCTAGTTTGTAGGTGGCAGACTAATTTCTCAGGCCTGCCATTAAGAATAATAATAATGTGGTTTGTACAGCCCTTACATTTAATAATCCATATGCAAAATCTCAAAAGTACTAGAGGTGACATATGAAAAATTCATGAATGGTAATTATGCTAATTACACATAAAAATTCAGGTAGCAAGTAAGCATTTGATCCATTTATTTCCAGCAGTTTGCCAATTAAGAAGCACATGCTAAAAGCTATGTCTCTTGAAAAATCTATGATTCAGCAGGTACCCCAGGGAGAGCTCTTACTTTCTCCTTAAACATTTGCACATCTTTAATTCATAGTTGTCTGTTCATGAAGTAGTGCAACAGTTTGCTTTACTCTGTATGTGTGTGTGTGTGTGTGTGTCTTTCTCTGTTTATTTTAGGTAATAAAACCAATGCCTCTGAGAAAATTATAAATAAAAATCATAAATTGTTACTTTTTTGTGCTTCAGCCAGTACATATACATTTACAGTTGAAAATGCAATGCACACATCCAGTTTAATGGGAATTTTAAAGAACAGCCAGTTTTCTTCAGGCACATGTGAAATAGAAGGTCCATACCACCAATTATTTTTGAAATGTTCACAGTCCTATGAACCACCTGTTAGCCCAAACTCCTGATTTTAAGAGAAGATTTGATTTTTTTTCCTGTTTATTTTAAAGTAGGATACTATACTGGTTACAATTTAAAATCAGGCCATCACTGCTTTACAACTTTCTGTATCTGAATAGCTAAACATGTGATTGACTTAACAACCACTGCCAAAAAGATCGTAAAATGAGGTGTGACTTAATTAACAACCACCTGGCTTAGCAATGGAAATTCTGGTCCCAGTTGTGGTTGTCAGTTGAGGATGAACTGTGTTGGGCTAAAACCATCACAAAATATAATAAGCCATGTTATTAAATAAAACTTGTTCAAAGTGTTCAGCCATAGCAAATATTATTTTTTTAAAAAAACATCAATAGGAAAACGAGAAACTTTTAAAGCAGTTAAGTTAGTATATCTCTTGCAGTGAGGAGGATCTCAGACCAAAGTAACTCCTCTGACAATCTCCTGTTGGGCTCCAGTATTGAACAATTTTATTGAATCTCCAAAGCTGATCTTAAAAGAAATGTCTTTTGTTATCCAGGTTTGTTCTTTTTGTTTGTGCTGCAAAGATCTAAATCAGAAGCACTGGGTACTACTGTATAGCAGTATCCAAAATAAATAGAAAGTAAGTATTGGATAGTTTCGGTCAATTTAGTAAAAGTAATTGATGGTGTGATATGCTAACAGTGTTTCAAAGTTAGCATTATATCTGTGCATATAAAATTGAGTAAAGCATTTCTAATATTTTTGGAAAAAGGATGATACTAAGGTCATTTGAAAATGTCCTTACCCATTCTAACCATATGGTGTGTGTTAATCTCTGAATAAAATATCACAATGAGTCTAATTTTCTTGGAAGCAACACACAAAAAAGCCAAATCCTTTTTCCTCATTAACTGTGATTCATTGGCATACGCTTCATTATGAAGTTGAGCTGATAAGAAATATGTAGTCATATTTTCATTTTAATATCTAAAATTCTGTCATTCTTGAAAGTAGATGTTGCAGGAAAGATGCCACTGCATTTCTTTTCTTGGGGGAGGAAAGGAGGGAAATATGTTGGATCCGTATTTGGTTAAACCAATAAATTTAAAAACAGCAGTTTTGGGGAAGTCAGCAGGTCACTCTGATGCACAGCAAAGAGCTGTAAAATCAACTAGAACTGAAATTAGGTTTCCAAGGTGTAGCATATGTTGTGATGAAGGTGCCAGGGAAGATAAAGTACGCTGTGCACTTTCAACCTGTTCAGAGTGTGTTCCAATCATTTGGAATCAGAATGAACAGTTCCACATTATGCAGCCAAAATCAAAACAAATTAAAACAGGGCTGTTCTTACAGTTTCATCCATTAATCCCTGCACACAGTCTGGCCTGTGTTCTCTCTCTCTCTCTCTCTCTCTCTCTCTCTCTCTCTCTCTCTCTCTCTCTCTCTGTGTGTGTGTGTGTGTGTGTGTGTATGTGTGTGTGTGTTGGTCTTTAGAAACCCAAATCAAAATGTTATTAATAACAACAACAACAACAATAATAATAATGTTGTAAGGGACCTTGGAGGTCATCTAGTCCAACCCCCTGCTCAGCAGGAAACCCTTTTTATACACAAGATCAAGTACTAATTCTGAAAAAGCACCCAAAGAAAGAAAATAGAAAATATTTAAATGTCTGTGTAATTGTACTTCAGGCTTTTGGTGAACAAGTGCTCCATTTCATATAATACCTCAGTCTCCCTCTTGTGGATTGATGTTTTACCAAATTTAAAAGGAGAAAGATTGGGTAAAGACTGCCACATGCACTACAGATATAGTTGAAAGAGTTAATGTACATAAAAATTGCTTTACTGGGCTAGCCCATTAAGATAACAAGGTTATTTAAGTTCTCATCCTGCAGATTGCCAAAGAAAGGACAGATATTTCTTGCCAGGAACTCATTTTATGAAGAATCAGAAATCAGAACTATAAGGCAGCTACCCAGTGGAGCTCTTCTTAATTTTATTTATTTATTTACTTATTTATTTTCAGCTTTTGTTATTTTTTTTAAATGACTCAAGGCAGCAAATACACACATTACCATTCTTCCTCCTTCTATTTTCCCCATAACATCAACCTTGTGAGGTGAGTTGGGTTGAGAGAGAATGATCACTAGTCCAAAGTCACATAGTTAGTTTTCATGCCTAACGTGGAACTAGAACTCAGTCTCCTGGTAGCTAGGTTGCAGCTTTAACTACTAATGTTTTTGAATATATTTAAAATATGGCTTAATACATAACCAATGCATACACAAAACCTATATGATTCTGGTTAATGCCCTATCAGCAGCTCTCAATCTCCTTGGATAGTATGGTTTCTGTAGCTAATATTATTTGCATGAAAGCATTGACAATATGTAAAACTAGATTTTATATATTCGTCACAAACAGTAGTCTAAACTGGCTAATCAATGCACATTTCTGAGAGAGCAAAAACCATATGATCAAGCTTAAAGCTTAAGTTTGGATACTTCACAATTTTGTCAATTTAAAAAAAATCAAATTATGTATCTTTTTAATATTTTCTCCTTTTGTTGTCAAACAATCTGCTCCCAATGGAAATCTTGGCATGTCTTGAAGTATTAGAGATAATTATGTCACAATATCTATTAACGTTTGGCAACTATCCATATTATCAATGAAATGAATTCATTGTTAAATCAGACTAGACTGAACTTCCAGATGGGGTAAAATGAACATTGTATCTCCAAACGGTGGAGGCAAAACTGAGATAGAGACTAGTGATCTGGCTACAAGCCTGGGACAGTGAAACCTCATCAGACAAGGAAAGGCCAGGATATTACCCACATGTACTCTGAGGGCAACTGCTCATGAGAAGACCTGCAGAACTCTGCAGGTGACTCATGAGAAAGAATACCAGAAGCCATAGAAGAAATACTATGCTCACAATCTTGGCAGAGTCTGTTTAAAGACACTGAGTTTGCCCAAATATACACTTTTTAAGGCACATTTGGAATACAAAAATTGAAAAGCTACAGAAGTCATCCAAGTAACATAGCAACCCTATTATCTGGTGAGTGATCCTTCAACCAAGATATAAGGACTTAACATTAATTAAATGGAAAATGCTTTCTAAGAGTCTGAATTTAAATGTTTAAAATGTTTAAGGCAGGCATGTCAAACTGCTGACTATGGGCTGGATGCATCATGCCAAAACCACGCCCACCCCATTGCCGGCAACGGGAGAAAAAGTCGCAATATGCCACGCGACGTCACCTGACATTGCGAGTTTGACATGCCTGGTTTAAGGAGATAGTTCAATTTGGAATTATTACTTTAAAGTTCTTTTGAAATAATTAAATAAATAATATGAACATTCGTGTGACACAGGATTGTTTAGATTTGCCAAAGAAAATGATTGGTTGGTTTTATCAAATGGAAGGATAAAGGAAAGTTGCAAATGATCCTCGGACCGTAGAAATATAGAGTATTGAATGGTATCAAAGAATTAAGGGTACAGAGAAAGGGGGAAATAGGGGGAAGCTTCTCTTTCATTTTTACTTCTCCCTTTTGGATTATAAATCAAGTAAAAGAAATGGCTATTACTAGGATTGTAGTGAAATTTGCAGAAGGAAAGACAGGATCTGTGACAGAACAAATGACAGAAAAAAGAATTGTACCAGAGATATTGCATGGATATTCAAGGACTTGGGGGAAAATATGATCAAATCTAGCTTTGTTTGAAGGGTGGAAGGAGAGGGGAAAAAATGAACATATGGAAGAAAAAAGGAATATAGAATTTGAAGAATCTGTATTGCGGATACAATGGATAATTTATCTGTTAAGAGATATGGATTACATTCTGAAGAGAGAATGGAAGAAAGATTTGCAAAGATGAATAAAAAAGCTTAAAGTGAGACAGAAAACATTAAACCAAGTGATGAAAAAAGATTTAGACAATGGGACATTACTGGATTTAAAAGAGAAAGAATTTTGCTTGAGATTAAGAGTAGTTGCAAAAAACCCTGGCAAGGATAGATAGATAGATAGATAGATAGATAGATAGATAGATAGATAGATAGATAGATAGATAGATAGATAGATAGATAGATAGAAGGTGAGGGGTTAATAAAGTCTTAAAAAGCATTTAGAAGGGGAGGGTGATGACATGGATGAAAACTTACAAAATGTAGTAAAAAATATATTTGTTAACCTGGTTAGTATGATGGCAAGAGAACAGGCCGTTCTATGACACCAACATTCTTCCTTCTGATCCTGGATAACTGAAGGCATTGTGCCTTCCTTTCAGGTTAATTATTATTGTAGTTGAGGTGGTGATTGTTGTTAGTTGAGGCTTACACAACACTCTCTTCTCATTCCCCCACCTAACTGATAAAATTCCTCCTATCTTTCTTTGCACTGATTATTCTTTATATTACTCTTTCTTTCTCTAGTTTGTATTGGCTTTTACTATTGTAATGAAAAAAAATCAATGAAAATCACAAAAAGAGAAGAAAGTAGGTCATTTTAAATATGCTCAGGGTGCTTTGGTAGAACTGCAATATTTATTCATTTAAAGAAGAATATACATACATACAGTACATACATACATATATATATTGTCTCTGTGTGTGCATGTGTGTGTAGTTTTTTCCTTAAAGGAATAAATATTGCAGTCCATATGTAATATAGGTACTTGTATATGGACACCAGCATTTAACCTGACATTTGCAAAGTCAGGCTTTTCTGCAGCTAACCACCTGTTGATACAGTAGAACAGGGGGTCTCCAAACCTGGCTCTTTTATGATGTGGACTTCAATTCCCAGCATGCCTGGCTGAGGAATTCTGGGAGTTAAAGTCCACAAGTCATAAAAGGGCCAGGTTTGAAGACCCCTGAAGTAGAGAGTTAACTAGCCTTTTTTCTGATAAAGAGGGAATGTATGGTTGTTCTAAATAGTGGAGATGTCAGCTTTTAGAATGGTCAGGTTCTTTGCTGTATCCCCAAATTTATCTTTCACAAAATTAGTGTAGTTGCCAGAAAATTAATGTAGTTATCCAAGCCAAGTTTCTTCTGAATTTAAAGGGGAGCTTCTCACTGTCCAATTCCCAGAGTCTACAGGCTAATTATAAATCTTACTTCAGTTTGTTGAGGAAATTATCAGATCTGATGGAGGAGTACAGTTCACAGTGAGCAAGGAAAGCAGTAGATTTCCAGGTGAAGAGCAGGATATTTAATGTCATGGGTCTGTGGTTGCCACAGCTTTTCCAACAATAACTATAAGATCTTGCACTGGAACTGCTATCAGACAAGCAGTGGTAATAGATTCTCTCTCACTTGCTAGAATAGCTGGTTAACTATCTGGATTAACTGGTCCATCTGCATTGTCACTTTATTCTTGGTTTGGGTTTGGCTAGTCTAATGAAAAGAAGAAACAGGGGAGACACAATAGCAGTATTCCAGTATTTCAGGGGCTGCCACAAAGAAGAGGGGGGTCATGTTATTCACCAAAGGACCAGAGGGCAGGACAAGAAACTGGGGACAATTAATCAGTGGAACAGCTTGCCTTCAGAAATTGTGGGCACTCCATCACTGGAGGTTTTTAAGAAGAGACTAGACAGTCATTTGTCTGAAATGGTTTAGGTTCTCCTGCTTGAATAGGATCTGGACTAGAAGACCTCCAAGGTCCCTTCCAGCTTCTATTCTATTCTATTCTATTCTATTCTATTCTATTCTATTCTATTCTATTCTATTCTATTCTATTCTTGGAGGAAAGCTTTGGCAATTTGGCTGATAACAGGACTATGAAAAGGTCTGTAGCCATAATTTAATCTTTCACCTCTAGTTGAAGGCTCTTTTCTTATAGTGATTGGTATAAGACTTAGCAAATCTAGCTGTCAAGCTTCACATAATTAATTGTAAATATTGGTTTTCCAAATATTAAACCTCTCCAGATATTAAATTATGTAACTATATTTGGCAGAAAATTTTACCTCTTTATCTTATACAATAATGAAGCCATATATATCCAGAATACTCACCCATTGCATTTTCCCAGCCTAGTGTTTATGCTCCAAGATATAAATTCTAAGTCTTTTGTTCCCATTTTCCTGAGTAGTAGCTATCTGCCCATTCTCTTGATGGCTTTGGCAGACATCTGATATACAGTCACATAAATGTTTCCACTAGCCTAGATACGACTAGTTCCTCATTAGCTTCATTCCATACAATTTTGTACTTTCTCTATCCTTCCTTATCTTTCTTTCCCTAGAGGCCCTTGGAGAAGTAAGATGACAGGTGTGACTGTTGCTGGCTCTGTAATCCATCAACATTCTTTTAGACAGAAAGAAATTATGCCATTTTGCAATAAAATGTGATAACAGGAAAACAACTCACTAGCATTGAGGAAAAAAATGAGGAGATAGGTGGAATGATCAAACAGTAAGTCCTGTTGTCTGATGTGGTTGGTTTCATTTCTAAAAGATTTGCATGCTTATCTTCATAACTTTAATTTAAATAGGTATATTTTAATAAATTAACTAGGAAAATAATTCCTGAACTGTTTTGTTACCATTTTTGTTTACTTCAAAATATAAATATCATCATTTGATATACATTTCTGACAACAATATATATATTTTTAAAGCCATCACAATGGAACTCAACACTTTTGTCTTTTCAACCAGATTCTTTCCATCTGTTCATTTGAGCTAAACTGATCACTACAACATATTATTTCAATTTGGGGGAAAAGTAAAAGCCACATGTATCAAGTCTGGACTGTATGATGGGTAGGGGATAAGATAGGAGATCCAGCATCTCAGTATCCTCTTCGATGGCTCATGAGAATGATGCCTACCCTTTCTATGTTTTGTAAAATGTCCTTCTTGCCTTATGAACTCTTCTTATTTGTTGCTTCATAGTTTGTGGTGTTGCAGTGTAGCACTCCGACTTGATATTTATCCTAAGTTCAAAGAAATCATGTGAATAACACAATCTATATTGCAAAAAACTATATCCCTGAGTTTTTATGCCAAAGGCTGAGCATTGATTTTTCTTTCCACAGATCAAACTTTGTATTGATGTCCCATGAAGTGACACTACATTTCTAGATCATGTTATTTAATCAGCTGTCACGTGTATCACATGTTGAAAAAAACTACTCCCCTTCATTTAGGTGTTGTGTGATAACAATTGTTGCAAATTGAGGCTTTCACTTCTGCAATCAGTTTGTTAGGAACCCATCTTGCACGAACCTTCACATACTGAAGAGCATCAATTATGTGTTCCATACATTATTGTAAAATGCAAAGCTTGACAGTAATTTCCTTTTGAGCGATTCACTCATTGTCATTAATAATTTCATCAACCTTTCTTGTGTGAACTGTGTTGGTTGCTGTCAGCCTTCATATACATTTGAATAGGAATTGCCCAGAGTTTGATGTAAGATGGGGGGAGCTATATAAAAGTTTTAAATAAATAGACAACATCCACTAGCAATTCATCATCTTTGCCTTTTTGGGCCCAGAAATACAGAGGACTCATGTCATCACAGTCATCATCATGCTGAATTTCAATTTGGAGAGATTCCTTCAGCAGTATAACATTTAAACTTGGCACAGTGCTTAAAGTTCACTTATGAGAAGACACTGCAGGTATTCATTTCACACACACACACACACACACACACACACACACACACACTAGCAATACAACTTTTCTCACAGCAACTTCCCACCAATTGAAGCAGATGATAAAGAACACTTCATAGCTTAGAGTACATCAGTACTGCCATTTGTTGGTGACTTACAGTACTAGATGCATTACTTCTCATTCAAATCTCATAAACTTCAAAATACTATAGTTTAAATAATAATGAAAATGAATATTAGTTCTTTCCACTGCTTTGATATAGTAGTCTTTTCCTAAGCAGAAAATCAGCGCTAACTGAAGTTTTTCAAGAGTCATGAAAAATCAGCATTAATGTCATTTCTGTCTAATGAATGTGGAACTAAGTTTAATTAATTTTTCTGTACAATCATTCTTTATTCATAAAGAATAATTGATGTTTCAGAGAGATTTTTATTAATAAATTGTATTAAGTATAATCTTACAATGACCAGCAAGTAGCTGAATAGTAGAAATAACTGAAGGGGAAAAAAGATGAAGTCCATAATAAATTCTCAGCATTAACGAATGTATCATATAATTTTTTACTTTTTTAATTAATTGCAACTAAAATTCAAATGCAATACTTCATATGATTCATTCTCAACATGAGGATAAACTACATTTCAGTAATGAATAATGTCATATAGATTCCTAACAGAAGACAAAAAAGATCATACTTTGAAATTGTTTTGTTAGCAGGCCAGGAAGCTGAAGATAATGGTCCAAGAGTGTTCTCCATAATGACATCCTTCATTATGAGAATAGAATAGAATAGAATAGAATAGAATAGAATAGAATAGAATAGAATAGAATAGAATAACTTTATTTTCTTTTGAATGTATACTAATCAGCATACATTCAAATGAAATTTCATTGCATTCAGCTCTCAAAGGGTCATCATCTTCAATATACACTACATAAATATGACAAATATGTTGACATTAACAGAATTATGTTAATTCCTTCAAACCAGGCATTTGTATTTGTTCCTTGTATAATATAACCTTTTGGAATATTTTGTAAATAGCATAAAAATAACTTTAGCAAAAAATACAGGGATATTGTTGCAAATGTAAAGAACAGTGGGGTCTTTGGTGCTCTGTGAGCTTGGTTGGTTTCTTGAAGACATTTTATTACCCAATTAGGTAACATTATCAGTGCTGATGATGTTACCCACTTGGGTTATAAAAGCATGAGAATATTCAAGGCTTTCCTTCATCCATGATAATGTTTTCCTTATTGAAATGGATTATGGATGAAACAGCCATCTTAAATATTCTTCATGGGTATGGCTTGATGCTGCTTATGAACTTTCTCAAAGTTTTGAGATACTGCAAAATTAGGAAATGCATTTATATAAGATGTGTTTTGCCACATTCAAACTAGATGAGGTATCCTTAATGTAGAATACGAGATGACCTTGAAGAGAGAATTCAATAGGTAAATGCTTAGCCCTGGGAGATAGGAGGGAAAGAAACTAAAAATTTCCTGCTTCAATTTTCTTTGTTATAAAGAGGGAAGAGATCTTTGTCAGGCTTTCAACATTCTGTTGCTATACACTTTAACATAAAGTGGAATTTCAGTAGTTCTTATGGTACCTGTTTTCTGATTTCCGTAGAAAGTCTCTTTAAAAAGCCTCATGTGAACCTAATTTTGATACGAAATAAAGATTGATATCCAATTGCCCACATCAGTGTAAAAATTTGTACTTTTCTTATGGATTGCACATCTCTTTGAAGGATGACTAGATTATAACCTTCATGATGATCTGGCAGTCATATTTTAAAACATCTTTGTCTTGTCCCTTTAAGTAGCTAGAAGCCCTTCTGTTGTTGTGAGTACTACAAGGGAATTCAGAATATGATATAAAAGAAGACATGTTTTCCTTTCTGGCATATTGTACTCATATTAATGCACACACATGGCTCCTTATGAATACATGCAAAGTCATAAAAATTGCATTTAGACCAGCGGTTCTCAACCTGTGGGTCGCGACCCCATTTGGGGTCGAACGACCATTTCACGGGGTCGCCAAACAACGCGATCCGCCATTTTTTTCGTCAGCCGGCGGAGGCGGCGGCGCCGCGGATGCGCGCCATGCAGGGGGTGGCGCAGGGGGAGGTGCCACGCATGCGCACTGCGCAGAGGGCGGCCCGGGGGCGGCGCCGCGCATGCATGCCGTGCAGGCGGCGGTGCCACGCATGCGTGCTGCACAGGGGGCGGTGCCACGCATGCGTGTCACGCAGGGGGGGCGCCGCGCATGCGCACCGCCTGCTTATGACCGGGGTCGCCGTATAAAAAGGTTGAGAACCACTGATTTAAACTGTTCTGTCCAACTCCAGATCCACTATACAAATTAGGCTAAACTTCCATGTTTCAAATCCTAACATTAGGACACGTAAAATGATAACCACTGATTTTATTATAACTTCATTAATTGGCTTTAATTGGCTTTATTATTAAGTTTATTTTATTAATATATGACTTTACCTTCACAAGGGTTCTCCTCTATTGAGATGCTGTTCATTTCAAAAATATACAAAATCTGCCAAATAAACAGCAATATTTGTATATTTGCCAGTTATTCTAAAGGACTAATGGTGCAGACACTGCAACAAATAAAACAGCTTGCTATAACACCAATGCATCTGTTTTACAATTGTATTACATCTCATCCATTTCAGCCTGAAACCCTTGATGTCCAAAGAATTGAGTTTTTTATATAAGCAGAGAGAAAACTCTGTAACTTTGAAAATGCATGGCATATGATTATTTTATAGTCTTTAAAAGGCAATGAACAGAAAGATTCAAAACTGTCCATTATGCTATAGAGACAGCTATAAAAATACCTGGCTAACTCAGTTTGAATGTAATTTTCATAAGACTTATAAATTCAAGAGGATAGGTTGTTTCATTAAGACCATAAGCATTAAGATCTCAAAAGGCAAAGCATCACATTGATTAATGTGTTTATAGGAATGGAAAGGAGGGAGGAAATCTCAGGGTTTACATGTATAGTAAGTATTAAGACATAAATCTAAAATATCAGTATGTTTATTCAGGTTCCATTTGTAAGTTAATACAAGTAGTGCTGGTTTACCACCTGCCTCATTTAACAACTGCTTTAAATTACATTGGTATAAAAACAATAGCTTTGCAGCCCAACTTCATATTTACAACTGGTCCAGCAGCCCATGGTCACGTGATTGCTATTTGGTTACTTTCCCACTGGAATACATTTATGACTGTCACAATGTGTCATGGTCACACAATCACAATTTGGGGGCTTCACAACTGGCTTGCAACAATCAGAGTTAATAATGAAGACAAAGTAAAATTGTAAATTGGACTCAGATGATGTCTTTGCTTAGTGCCATAGCACTTAGAGCAGACATGTCAAACTCATGATATCATGTGACGTTGCGTGATGTATCGGAACTTTTTCTCCATTGCGGCAATGGGGTGAGCGCGGTTTCCTTGTGACACGTCCAACCCGTGGGCCAGCAGTTTGAAACCCCTGACTTAGAGTGTTACCAGTCCTCATTGTGGTTCATAAGAAACAAATATTTCAATTTGAATTTGCTACTATGCTATGAATGTCACACCACCAATTCAACTGCATTGCAAACAGCTTGCATTTACGATGGTTGCAGTATCTTGTAGTCAAATGATTTCAATCTGTACGTTCCTAGCCAGCTTCTGACAAGAAAGACAACTGAGGAAGCTGGATTCACTTAATAATCCTGTGATTCACTTAACAACCACAGTGATTTACTGTGGTCATGTGATGATCTGCTTTATGACCACGCTGAATTACAGTGGAAATTCCAGTCCCATTGCAACAAAAATAAAAGAAAACCTACTAAACCTACTAAAAAAACCACAAAAAAGTCGTATGATATCCATTAAATATCAGTATGAAACTACTTCAGTTCCTAAGATTGTGAATAGAATAGAATAGAATAGAATAGAATAGAATAGAATAGAATAGAATAGAATAGAATAGAATAACAGAGTTGGAAGAGACTTTGGAGGTCATCTAGTCCAATCCCCTGCCCAAACAGGAGTCTCTACTCCATTTCTGACAGATGGCAGTCCAACCTCTTCTTGAAAGCCTTCAGTGATGAAGCACCAACAACATCTGAAGGCAGTGTGTTCCATTGGTTGATTGTTCTCACTGTCAGGAAATTTCTCCTTATTTCCAGGTTGAGTCTCTCCTTGACCAGTTTCCATTCATTATTCCTTGTCTGGCCTTCAGGTGCTTTGGAAAATAGGTGGACCCCCTCCTCTCTGTGACAGGCCCTCAAATATTGGATCACTGCTATCATGTCTCCCCTGGTCCCTCGCTTCACTAGACTAGCCACACCCAGTTCCTGTAACTGTTCTTCATATGTTTTAGCCTCCAGTCCCCTAATCATCTTTGTTGCTCTTCTCTGCAGTTTTTCTAGAGTCTCAATATCTTTTTTTATAGTATGGAGACAAAAATTGGTTGCAGTATTCTAGGTGTGGTCTTACTAAAGCTTTTATAGAGTACCTCATGTGATCTTGATTTAATCCCTCTGTTAATGCAATTTAGGATTGCATTGGCTTTTTTTGGCTGCTGCCGCACATTGTTGGCTCATATTTAATTGACTGTCCACTAAGACTCCAAGATCCCTCTCACAGTTGCTGCTATTAAGCCTGGTTTCACCCAATCTGTATGTGTACTTTTGCTTTTTTTTGTCTAAGTGTAAGACTTTACTTTTCTCTAAGTTGAATTTAATTTTGTTAGGTAGGATCCAGTGTTCAAGTCTGTCAAGATCCCTTTGGATCTTGAGCCTATCATCTAAGGTGTTGGCTATTCCTGCCAGCTTAGTGTCATCTGCAAATTTCATAAATTACCCTTTGATTCCCTCATCTAGGTCATTTATGAAACTGTTGAAGAGTACTGGGCCTAGGACAGAAACTTGTGGTACCCCACTCTTCATGTAGATGTAGCACCATTAAGAACTACTCTTCAAGTGTGGTTTGTCAGCCAGTTAAAAATCCATCTGATGGGGATGCTGTCTATACCACTTTTTTTAAGCTTCCCAAGAAATAGGTTGTGGTTGACTTGTTGAATGCTTTGCTGAAGTCCAAGTATACCACATCTACAGCATTTTGCTGCTCCATCAATTTAGTCACCCGATAAAAGAATGAAATAAGATTGGCTTGATCTGTTTTTAACAAACCCCTGCTGGCTTCTAGTTATAACTTTGTTTGTTTCTAGATATTCGCAGATCTGGTTTTTTGATTATCTTTTCCAGTATCTTCCCAGGTATTGATATTAGCCTGATTGGCCTGTAGTTTTCTGGGTCAGTTTTTTGTTTCCCTTTTTTGAACGTCATCTTTTCCTGTCCTCTGGTAGTTCCCTGGTGCTCCAAGATTTTTGAAAGATATGGTACAGTAGTTCTGAGATGACATCTGCCAGCTCTTTCAGAACTCTGGGGTCTAGTCCGTCAGGTCACGGTGATTTATGTTCATCAAGATCAGACAGATGTTCTCTTACCTTTTTTTGTTTATTTTAGCTTTTATTTCTAGTCTGTCTTTTTCAGTTATGTTTTTTGGTGGGTTCAGCTATGATTTCTTTTTGCATGAAGACCGATGCAAAGAATGTGTTATATAGGCCAAAGCAAAATATTGCCTCATCTTCTCATTTTTAGATTATAAATCTTTTAAACATAGATAACAGACTTACATACTGAACTATTCCATACTACTAGGAAGTGTTAGACATTTTTTATAATTTATCTAAAAGTATACTCATTGCTGAATCCCAGACTAACAAGTGCCAGGGGTCTTCATAAAATGAAAAATTCCATATTTTAGGAATATACTTTAAGATTATATTTACATATTCAACTATTATAATTCTTTCCTAAATTGTGTTACTATATTGTATGATTTGAAAACATAGCAAAGGCAGCAAAGTTTGAATTACATGTGTTAAAGCACCCTTAAATTTCTTTCGTGGCAAAAAAAATATTAGATGTCTACTCTTTTTTAAAAAAAACATTAGAGATTCAATAGATATGCAATAATATTTTCTGATGAATTAATTTCTTAAATCATAAAAAGTATGTTTTACATTTTGTAAAACCAGGAATCATTGATTTTTTACAAGATTGGATTGCTTTTTCAGATTCTTCATTTCTGAAGACTATAATATAATTATATTAGTTATATTAGTACATAACTAATGTTAACCTTTATTCTGTGTTTTAATTTGATATAAAATTGAGTAGTTGATTTCACTTCAAGCACTGCAATAGTTCTGAGACAATTAAAGCATCTGGCCTATGCTATTTTGTTAGTAACATATTTTAACTGTATATTATTACTCAGTAAATGTTATAATAATATACTCAAAACACAATACATTTTTAAAAACAAGTATTATTAAATCAAATAATTTAAGGTATTTAGCCTTTCTTTCGTCTGGATATTTCAGTAGAACAACTTCTCAACTATCTTCAAACTTGGATTATTCTATGTAAATTTCTTGTGTAATTCTGAATCAAAATCTAACTGCTAACATATTAATAAATAGGAGGGGTTTTGGCTTACCATAGAAATTTTCTTATTATTTGTGTAACTATCTCAGAGGCAGTCCTTCTTAAAATACACACTAGTCTGAATATGATATTGATTTTAATTGCATTAAACTTACTCCAGAAATTTAATCGACATTTTAGCCATTGTGCTATACATACTGAAATCACAGCTATAAAGTTAAACATAATTCATTCAACAAATTGTGATACAGCGCAAAAAAAACATAAACCTAAATATTTTATAGTGTCTGTACAAAATGTAAATCCATACTTCTTGCAGTAGTCTATAGATGCTAAAGGCAATAAATTAAACTTTCCAACAGATAATATAACCAGACTATAAACCATATTTCTGTACAACTTTATAATTTTTGTACCAGAGCTCAAGCAGTATATATAATATACTTATCCTATGTTTATCCAAAACAACAATTTTGATGATGTAAATTGGGCTCAAACTATGATTGGCTCAGACTCATACATTGAGCTTGGCTAAAGGTAAACTAGAAACTTTCCTTGAAGTATCATAATCCGATACTCACTGGGGGGACTTCCCAGTGAGCTTTGGTAATGGCAGTGCATAATGATCAAATACAGTCACAATACTATTAACATACTACTATTAGCATTTTCCCACAAAGCATTGGGAGAAGATTTGATAATGGCACATTTACATGGACTGGAACCAGGATATTGTTATTTTTATATTTCAACCAGTTGTGTTTTATAGTTTTGAAAATTATTTTATATATCTTTTAATTCTTGAGTTGACTGAAACATGGGCAGCTATATAAATGTTTTAAATAAAAATAAATAAATAAATATATTTAAATGTATAAATAATGGCATTGGCAAAAAAAGTAATATCAAAAAACCAACTACGAATATCTTTGCATAAGGAAAAATCTTGGTCCAAGGAAAGACATTGTTTAAAGAAAATTCATACTCCTGTTACATTTTATATACTAGTATCAGCTTTGATGGTGGTGATGATGTTATAATGTACTATAGTTAGGTATTATATAATACTATATATACAGTATATTTTTTTGTTATTATAGCTCAGCTTATGGATCTTCCCTGAAGCCAGTGTTTCTTAAATGTTTTGCTCTCGGGACCGTTTCCAATTTAAAAAATAATGCAAGACTTCAAAAGAGCTTTTGTTTGTATGGGTTATATTTAGAATAGAACCTATACCATCTCAGACAAATGACTGTGTAGCCTCTTCTCCAGTGATAGAGTGCCCACGATTTCTGGAGGCAAGCTGTTCCACTGGTTAATTTTCCTCACTATTAGGAACTTTCTCCTTAATTCCAGGTTGCTTCTCTCTTTGGTCAGTTTCCAACCATCGTCCTTCCCTCTGATGCTTTGGAGAATAACGTGACCCCCTCTTCTTTGTGGCAGCCCCTCAAATACTGGAATACTGCTATTATGTCTCCCCTGTTTCTTCTTTTCATTAGACTAGCCAAACCCAAACCCAAGTCCCGCAACCGTTCTTCATATGTTTAAGTCTCCGGGGCTTTGATCATCTTAGTTATTCTTCTCTGAATTTTTTCCAAACTCTCAACATCTTTTTTGTGATATAGTGACCAAAATTTATTGATATTTATTGTATTAGAAATTTAAATTGATTTTTCATAGAATGTTTATTGAGTCACATAAAATTAGCATTATTATCATAAATAAAAATATTTTATAACAATATTAACAAAATATTCTTTAAGAAAACTTTATAGGTTTTTAAAAAGTAAAGAATAATAGCAATAGCAATAACAAGAAGCAATTTAGACTTATATACCGCTTCACAGTGCTTTACAGCCCCTCTCTAAGCGGTTTACAGAGTCAGCCTATTGCCCCCAACAATCTGGATCCTCATTTTACTGACCTCGGAAGGATGGAAGCTGAGTCAACCCTGAGCCTGATGAGATTGGAACTGCTAAATTGCTGGCAATTGGCAGGCAGCAGAAGTAGCCTGCAGTACTGCATTCTAACCACTGAGCCACCAGAGAAGAATGACAGTGTTTTAAATTTTTTGCAAATATTTTCAACATCCGACAAATCATTTTGATTTTGCAGAACCCTGAGAAGGTTTGGGGGGACTTCTCAGTTATCCTGAGACCAGACTTTAAGAAAAATTGCTCTAACCTAAAAAGGAATTTAGTAAATAATTCTTTACACCTTTCCTTTGATATCTTCTCACAATTTTCCTAACATTTCTTCATCACTCATCAGTATTGGTGTATGTATACGTATGTGTTTGTGTCCGTGTGTTACTCTATGATTCTTTTGCAGAGCAGAGAGATTGCAGAGCAAAAGATTGCAAGAGAGTAAGCTGTTAGCTCTTCTCATATCAAAAACAATGCAATTGCATAGGCAGTAGAAGAGTCAAGAAACAAGAAATTGCCTACAATTTCCTTTTGCCTGCTTGCTTTTTTTCCTCTAGTACTTCTCCCACAGATCAAAGGATTGGAGAGGAAAGATTTCAAGGGAATAAGCTGTTTGCATAGTGTGCCCATGCTCCAGAGCTGCCAGCACACTTGCATTTCTTTTGATGTGTACAAGACAGTAAGCAGGCACGCAGGCATTCCAAAGGATAAGACAGTGGTTGAGGGCAAACAAAAGCCTAAAATGTGAAACTGAGTAGCATTGTATCTTTCCAGCTGGAAAGCACAATCATAGTCATATGATTTATCACTTAATGACCACTTTACTTCAAAATAGAGTTGCCATCCCAATTAGGATCACTAAGTGAGAATCTGTAATAGCAATGAGAAATGTGGCAGAAATGTATACATCCTTATCCTATGTCATTTCTTTTTCCTAGGCAAGGGGTAGGCAACCTTGGCTCTTTTATGACTTGTGGACTTCAACTCCCAGAATTCCTGAGCCAGCCATGCTGGCTCAGGAATTCTGAGAATTGAAGTCCACGTGTCATAAACAAGCCAAGGTTGCCTACCCTGTCCTAGGCCATACAATCCAACTACATTTTCCTCTTTAGTGTTTCCAACTTTGGTATTCCTGTCTCTAATCACCAACAGCGCATCTTGTGTGCATGTGCTGTTGACTTTAGATTGAATCTGACCATTAACTTGTCAAACTCTTCTTTTTCTGCATCAATGGTTAGAGCAGTGCTTCTCAACCTGTGGGTTGGGACCCCATTTAGGGTCGAACGACCATTTCACGGGGGTCGCCAAACAACGCAGTCTGCCATTTTTTCCCCCTTTTCCTTAGCTGTGCTACTCCCTTTTATTCTATTGGCTTTTGAAAGCCAATAGGAATTGTCCAGGCTGTCTCTGCCCTGCTGAGCCCGCCAAAAGTCCCACTTTGCAAATGGTGCTGCACCAGTTGAGTAGTCTTCGACTTACGACCAGTTGAGTAGTCCTCGACTTACGACCAGTTGGAGGTCGCGGCATTAAAAAGGTTGAGAACCACTGGGTTAGAGCATGAGTTTGGCTAATATAATAATAATTAGGGTTGTCTGTGAAATGTAATGGATATTATTTGCTCATTAACTGCACTGTACCCAAATAATGTCTTTGTTATATCCTTCCCAATTTTGAAAGCAATGCTGTTTTTTCTTTGGTTTCGATGTCCTTAATAGTAAATTGTATGATTGTCTGTCTATGCTGAGCTTTTTTAATACTCATTCTCCCTACTTCCCATGTTCCCACTGTAGTTCTCTCTCTACAGCTTTGAATGTCCTTTTCCTGCATGGCAACAATGGGAACTAGACATCCTAAAGGGTTTTAATCTAGTCACATCACATACAACATGTGATGAAAGATCTTCAGCTCTTCCTCAGAAGCATGTTGAGGACTATTCAGCCTGCTAATTCTAACACTCTGCACTATATCTTCAGTCATTTTATCTTGTCTGCCCATTCAATTAATTTGGTACAATACAGGAGTACTTTACCATTGCCATATAATAATAATAATAATAAAGTTGGAAGGGACCTTGGAGGTCATCTAGTCCAACCCCCTGCTCAGGCAGGAAACCCTATACCATTTCAGATAAATGGCTGTCTAGTCTCTTCTTAAAAACTTCCAGTATTGGAGCATTCACCACTTCTGGAGGCAGGTTGTTCCACTGGTTAATTGTTCTAATTGTCAGGAAGTTTCTCCTTAGTTCTAGGTTGCTTCTCTCCTTGATTAGCTTCTATCCGTTGCTTCTTGTCTTGCCTTCAGGGGCCTTGGAAAATAGCTTGACTCCCTCTTCTCAAAGTATCATATGATCCCTTTGCCATTGTCACTGAGATGATCATTCACCATCCTGCTTTATTGGTGCTGCTCAATATAACCACTGCTGGACAGTTTCATGTCATGGGTGTCTCTGCAGACAATATATCCTCTTCTCATAGAGTCCCAGGATACTTTATCTGTCCCTCCCAGGAACTCCTTTTCATTATGAGACATCAGAGCAGGACTTGAGCAGGGACACTAATGACACATCCTTTGTAATATTTGGTGAAGCCAGAATGGCTGATAGTAGGTGTAGCCTTTCAAGATAGAAGCAGGTAATACAATTTATTGGAATTAAAAATAAGATGTATAAGGGTCCTCCTTCTGAATAGATCCAGAATAGGTATTTTATATTAAGCCATTTTATATATTTTTACAACATGCTAGAAATGTCAGGTGAAAACAACCAGATGCACACATATAGAGTCCAAGCTAACTAACTATTTGCTGTATTCTGCCTGTAATACAGGAATCTTCCCAGATTGCTTTCTTTCATTTGGGGACAGATAGGTAAGGTTCTGTGGAGCTTATGGTTAGTCCGAGATCTCCTGTGGCTGCATAATAATTCCAGGCTAATCCTTTGCTTGAATCCTCTTCCCTGCCTGGCTGCATGTTTCCTAACAAGAAATTCCTTATAATTTGCTGTTAGAAACATCCTTAATTTTAAATATATGAATAGGCTTTTCAAAAGACAATGAGATGCCTCATAACTTCAGAATAATGGTCATGCATTAATCATATATGCATAATACTGTGCAGTTACTTTAAAATTTTAGAAATCTGGCTGTATATCTTTAAATAAATATGGAGATCCAATCTTTCTTAATACAAATCTACGAGGACTCCTTGTGCTTTTGTTTCAGCATGAGAATGAAAGTGGCTGTAAATTAGATTCTGTGCAATATCTTGTTCCTTATTTTTGAACTGATTAGTTTCATACTGTTGGCAGTGACTTACTCTGTTGAATTCAGCTTGGGATTTTGTAGCAATTTTCAGCATGGTGTTCTAACCCCTGAGGGACTATGTAGATATTCTGTCAAACCTTTTCCAATGGATGTGTATTTCATTTGTGAGATGTACTGTGCTCATTTAAAAGAGCCACTCTTCAATCTGTGATGGAGCATTTTCAAAAGCTTAGAGAGGCGGAAGTCTGACACACTGACTAAAGTATTGTTCCTTCCTAAGATGTATTGGCTCCGTTAATAAAAATAGAATTTCTGCATTGTATTGAATTTTGTACTGCAGTGTTCTAATTATTCAAAAGTTATTTTAGATGAAATAGGTAATATACTAAAATTTCATCATTTGCTATAGAAATTACTGGAATCACTACCATTGAGGTACTGGTAAATTTATCTTCTTTGCCAATTTTAAAGTGTTTTTTTTTAAAAAAAAAAAATGCTCTAGCACACATTAATATAACAAATGTGAGTAATACATAGTAGATCAGATAAGAAAATTGCTTATTCTAATATTTTGGTTCTGAAAATAGGCAAGAAAATATATTTGGAATATGTAACAAGGTCTTTTAAAGTCTTGGTTCATGACTGATTAGTTGCTTGTATTTCTTTTGGGTCTTTTTCAGAAGAACAAAATAATAGTCAATTCGGATCATAGTACCTCATCAAATGTCTTATATAAACCTAATACATAAAAATCATTCTAATTTATGATCAGAATTTCAAATATCTGCATTTCGCTGTCATTAAAAAACAAGGAATGGGTGAACAACGAAGCATTAGGGAATGTTGTTACTAGAATTTTTTTTAATTTACTTCAAATCCTTGGGATATTTATTCTAAGAAGAAACAAAATTTCTAGAAATATTTATAAATCAGACATTAGTGGCAATTCTTAATGTAGCCATTCTCTATTCTAGAAAAGTATCATTTCATAACTACGTAAGTTATGAGTAACATTAAAAGGCAACTAAGATCATTCTATTAATTGCATTCTTTTTTTTTTTAATTTACAGATGTTACTTGGAAGATGGAGCTTCAAAAGGTGCCTGGCTGAATCGATCAAGTATTATTTTTGCAGGAGGAGACAAGTGGTCAGTAGATCCTCGAGTTTCAATTGCAACAGCAAATAAAAGGGAATACAGTCTCCAGATACAGAATGTGGATGTGTCAGATGATGGTCTATATACTTGTTCAGTGCAGACCCAACATACGCCCAGAACCATGCAGGTGTACTTAACTGTAAAAGGTATAAATAATTCCATTTTCTAAATTTTAATTAATTTTTTATAGACAGAATCAATTTGGCATTTGATTGTAATAGATAATTAATTCATTTATAGTTTTGTTTGATGCCATGAATTAAAAATACAGTTGGCATAATTGTAGTCAGTTGCAAACACATGTCAAAATGTGTGGGAGTATGAATGTTTTGTAAAAGGGAGCTGAGAGGATTGATTTTGTGCTTGCAGAAAAATGTATGGTATTTATTAAAATTAAGAGATGCCATGTATTCTAACTTTAAAAGTTAGAATTATAATCAGACCTCCCATTATGAAAAACCTTTTGTTCATTGCTCCCTGCATGAAATATGTACCAGTTTGTTAAAATTATATAATCCTATTTGTTTGCCACAGCTAGATACCATTATGAAACAAGCACCAGAAAAAAAAAATTGAAGATAAGTATCCTCTTCTGGTCTAATACTTTTTTCAACTTAATAATTTGGAGTAAAGTTTATTGAAGATGTTATTCAACAGTTTAGTTGCAAGTAAAATGATTTATATCCACAGTGATTTGAGTAATTATGAATTTGGATTAAATGAGACCTATTCTGTTCAATTTAGCATCCACTCTAAAACAAGCATGACGTTTCATCTTTTTCTTTTGCACATACTTTAACTTGCAGTGGGAGATGCCTTCCCTTGTCTACCTTATGAACCTCTTATTTCATTAAAAGAATGCAAAAGTAGAACAAATTTCTCAGTTCAGTGTAGTAGCTCTTTATTTAAGTGGAGGTACAAAGTAAAAATATACATTATTTTCAGTCTGTTGTCTCTCCCTTACAGTCAACATTGCCGTCCCATTTTTCTCCATTAGAGATGTATGTAGTAAATTAGATTATTTGCTGAAGTTTTCTGTTGACTACTGCAATATTTCCTAGTTTCATAGAGAAACATTACTTAAGTGAGAAATGCATATTTTTTTCCACAGTCTCTATGCATTAGATTTGCAGCACCACTTTTTGATTAACCAATATTTCAAATATCTAATAGATCTAATATTTTCCACCATAATTGATATATGACTCTGGCTTCATAAGTTAACCAAAGCACAGAATCTTTGTCAAGATATTTGTAGTAAACATATACATCATATGTCTGAAGATAAGGAAAAACGATGGCCTATATATAGTCAGAATAACTTGCATATTGGCTATGTTTCACATGAAGCAGTGGATTAAATGTAATCCAGCAGTGGATTAAGTATACAGTTCATGAACTATAACACAGACTATCACACAAACTGTTCCTGAAAATGGTTCGTTAGTCTCTCTTTTCCCAGATCAATGAACCGGCCAGCAGCTGACATTATTTTTTTAAAAATAACACCCCCCCAAAAAATGAGAGTGTTATAGAATAGTTGAAGTTAAAGCCATTCTAAGTTAAATGAGACAAGTTGATGCTTTGTTAAAGTTTTCTACCTTGACCAAATTTGGGCAATGTCACTTCATTCAGGCAGTATGCTAAGCATAATCAAATTTAGCCAAATTTACTATATGAACCAGGTTATATTTTGATCAATGCTTAGTTTAGTGGAATGCTGTTTGGGTCTGCTGAAGCTGTTCTTCCAGGCACATTAACTCATCTCTATTTTGTAATGTCTCTTCTCAAATAGTGACCCCTGGTAGCATCACCTCTGCATATGTCCCAAAATGAAAATCCCTCAGTGTCTAATAAGCCATTAAAAAGAAATACATGCAGCCCACACTAAGAAGATATTGGAGGATGAAAAAAAATCAATTTTTCTGAAATTGATTTTAGCTAAGGCCCACCCTGAATGAGTGCACTTTGATTCCCAGAATTCTTCAGCCTTAATGGCCATACTGAGAATTCTGGGAATTGAAGTCCATATGTCTGAAAGATACCAGATTGGCTGAATGCTGCCCCAAACACTGAGAAAAAGATGCTGTGGACCAGACAATGTTCAAAGTATTAAAAAATCCCTGGCAGGTGATTTCATCAATTGAGAGCCAAAAAGCAAGAATAGTATCCCATGCTTTTACTGTTGGTAGTAGAAAAAAGAAGATCCTGTCAAGATTATGTATCTTTAGAGAGAGAGAGAGAAAAAAAACATTCTCTGAAATAGATATGGCATTCTGAAAATACTACAGATAAGATTCAGAGGAAATGAGTATGTTTTTCTTTCAGAAACTAGAAAATAACAACAATTATGGTCTCATAGGGAAAATGGCAACTTGATGTAGGCAGCTCAGAAGAGTATTTATTTTGGTAATCAAAGTTCTTTCTGTATCTTTTCATTGAAACAAATAGTCATTAAAGTCATTTCCTGCAAGTATTAATAAAGTTCAAGAGGGATAGATATCATTATTGCAACTAAGGTCAAAGAAAAGAACATAAATGTCACTGAAAACAGTGTTCCATGGAAATTTGCAAAATAACAAAAACCACAAAAGCATGCTGTCAAATACACTGTTTTTCAAAAAACTCTCTTATCCTTGTCATGGCAACACAAGTTTAGTTGCACATTTGAACTTGATAATTTGTGTGGTAGGCTTCCTGGTGCAATGAAACTGAATAGTTAGAAAGTCCCAGAACATTTATCATATTTATCACCAATGAAGCTGCTGTATATTTTATAAAACAGAGCACCATTTTGTGTTAATAACCTTCTCAGAGATTAGGCATGCCCTAATTAACTATTCTAATGGACAGGTGGTTTAGGAATTAGCAAAGAGATGAAGGAAGCCTTTGATCTCATGAGTTGCAGTGCCAAACTGGCTTGGCCATCTGATTGCTGCCTATCTTTTTTCTAAAATGTTCTTTTATGCTGTCACTTTAGATTTCTGTATTTAAGCCCCAATAAAATACAAACAAAGAAAATCAAATTAGAAATAACTTGCATGTGGGTTTTTTTTACAAAATATAAAAAGATGAAGAAATGAAGAAAGATCACTTTGTTTATTTGGTGGCATCTATCTTGTAATATAATCTGGGAGTTTACAAGGATAACTATCAGTAATATATTTGAAGCTGTATCCTAAGTTGGATCATTGATTCATTTCATCTGATATTGTCCACTTCACTCACTATGATTTTCCAGATTTTCAGCAAAAGGTTTTCATACTAAGTTTTTTTTTGTATTCCAGATGACAGGGCGAATCCTTCTTAGCTTGCTACTGCAACATGCACTAGTACTGTATATGGTAGTCATTTTGTAAAACAGGGGTCTTCAAACTTGACCCTTTTATGACTTGTGGACTTCAGCTCCCAGAATTCCTCAGCCAGCATCCTGGCTGAGGAATTCTGGGAGTTGAAGTCCACAAGTCATAAAAGGGATATGTTTATTTGATAAATACTGACAAACACCCTTGGAGCTCTTACTTAAGGTTAAGGATATAGATAGTGACTGAAGTCATGCTTTATTAATATTGCTATATGATGGAAATATGAAACAAAGAATGATTCTAATAAATGTCAAATCTTTTGTTTTAGCAGCAGCGTAGTTATTATTTGACTGCTGTCGTATGAAGCAAGATTTAATATAACCGATGATTTTTTTAAAAAAAAAATCTACTGGAAGAATTTATCCAAGTATAATATATGTAGTTCTAAAAGCATTTTTCCAGGTATTCAGTGGAGTTTTAAAATAATTTGTTTGCAATTTACTGTATTTCTGTGAATATTTTCCCATACTATTTTGCATATACTTAAAAGCTCATAACCATCACAGTGTCATGGTTCCGACAGATGAAACTCTTCAAAAGAACTTTGAGGCATTGTTTACTTTAAAGAATCTTTTATTCTAGAAACAAAGTATCGGCACTACACAGTTAAAGCCAAAAACTGAATTCCTCTCCCCTTAGCACAAAGTAGTAAAGCACAATTCCCTCCTCCAGTTAACAGTCATAAATCACATTTCCCAATTAGCTTGAAGCATGGGCTTTCTCCCCAGCTCTCCAGCCCGCCAAATCTTTATCAACTCTGGGTGCAATAACCTTCGGTTCCCACCGGCTGAGTTATTATTGTTATGACTAGCTGGACTCTCATCCACAGTCCCCCTCCCAGCATCAGCGAACTCTAAAAGCAGTAGAGAAAAGATGGCTACATTTTCATCTGTTGTAAAAGCAAGAACATCTAATGTTAGCAGTGTTGACACATAGCTTTACAAATTCCACCATATACAAGGACCCTTGAATACTTTTCTCTAAGACTGGTATGGTGAATTATATTACATTAGTTCAGACTTCACGTTCTCTAAAGGTAATTAGACTTCTTTCATTTATTGAAATAGTGAATATTTGAATGATGATGATTTTTCATAAGCAAATGTCTGTCATAAGTCAATGTACCTTATTCTGCTTATTAATATGAGTAAATCTTTAATATATAGATTTATAGTCTGTTGCCCCAAGACATCACATAACTCTCAGAATAGGGCTGCCTTTGTATAGCTTCTGGAGGCATGAGCTATTGTGGCACAAACATTTGAGGGCATCTTTTGCTTGGCACATATGATGGCTACGTTCTGCGAGCTATGTTGTCTTCCAGTGTGCTTCTAAAGTGCTGCTAGTGATATCCAAAGCTCTTCATAGTCTGGGACCAGTTTATTTTTGGGGTAATCTCCCCAGTTGTATCTACCATGAGATCCAGCAGAAAAGACATGCTCCAAGTCCCATCTATTAGGGATTGAGGTAGCCTTTTCTGCTATGCTGCCATTCTCTAGAACATCATTCCTTCAAAGAGTAGATTTGCCCTGACTCTATAGGCTTTCTGTAAGGCCTTAAAAACCTGGTTTTGTTGTTTATTCTTAGGCCCAGGTTATGTAGTTGAGCCTGTATCTCAATTATGTCATTGTGTTGGTTGATCGTATCTTACCTGCCTTATATTTGTTATTTATTGTTTTTTAAATGTTTTATTGATTTTTTTTATTTTGTTAGCTACTAAAGTTATATGTTTGAGATGGATGGCCATATTAATTGAATGAAAAAATAAATAGTTATTGAATTCTAAATTGTAATGTGATAGACAGGAAAAAAAATATGAAATACGTGGGAGAAATCATAAAAACTCAGATGGATCTCTGCCAAATTCATCTTATTTACATTTAAATTGCATTGAAGCAAATGTAGGTTTTGCTTTAGTTTTTATTATATTGTAGGCTCTACGCTCTAGTCAGTAGGCTCTTAGAACAAAAAAAGGTTGTGCATTCCATTTTTAATGAGTCACACATGTTTCTGGTGAACATAATTATTTCCATTTTTATATTGGAGATATTATGAATAAAAAGAAGAAAAAGACACTGCAAACTTAAGGGTTAAATTAAGACAGAATACTGTCTTCTCTGGAGGATAAATGATAGTATCTCTCGTGTAAACCAGGAATAAATTTCCAATCAACATTTCTTTATTTTGCACAAGAGATACAAAAGCAGCTTGGATAAACAACAGAACTTAATCCACACATTCTTCACAAAATAGTAATGAATCTAACTTCAAACATATATCTTTGCCTTAAAGATTTCATCTAAACCAGGCCAAACCTATTATTTGTTAAAGCAGGGGTTTCAAAAAATTTTAAGCTGTGTAATAGTTGAAAGCAAACAAACAAAAATTCCTCCCTCCCTCTCTCTATTCATAAATGACAAAGATATACTGATGTTGACTCTGTGTCCTGGATGTATATTACAACATGTTAAAGAATGTGACTTACTTTGGAAACATTAGACTGATGCCCAACACTACTGGGTCAATCTGTGGCCCAAGACCCTAGATATGAATGTTAATCAAAAGAAGTGCTTGCTAATTTATGTAATAAAACCCAAAGAGAATAATTCTTGTCCTGATTTATGTTGGACTTGCCAACAAAACCTGAGCCTCAAATTAGGCTTTCACTTATATTTATATTGCCTTAGACTAAATCATGTTTATTTTAAAACTAAAATAAAAGAGAAAACATGTAAGACACAGGAGAAAGATAACGAAACAGTTATATTTCTGACAACCCAATTTTGAGATGATAAAACTGTTGTTAAAGGAACGGGGATCTTTTTTCTTCTTTGTTTTTTTTTGACATTAACATTTTACATTTCTCTAACTATTGTCTACATTTGAGTTACTGTTGCTAGAGGAAATAATATGACAGAGTGTGACCCAATCCACATTTGTATTTTCTTCTGGAATAATTCAAGAATTATTCCAGAAGTAGATATATAGTGCAATCCTATATATGTCTACTCGATGAGTTCAATAGAGCTTGCTCCAAGGTAAATAGATATAGAACCACAGTCTGAATCTGAAATATCTACAGCAAGTTATATAATGGGAAGAGAGAAGCAAAGAAATACTGATGGGAGGAAAAGAAGATTCAAAAAGAAAGCAAAAAAAATCACTACATTGACAGCATGTAGATGATTGGCATGGCAGTTGGGCAAAACATGAAGTAAGAAAAAATTGAGAAAAAAAATGGACAGATTCTTTTCACATTTGAAATTCTTTCTGCCCTACAAGGTGAACTCGGTTGACCTAAGGACATGTTACTCTAACATGACACGAGGGAAATGTCACTTACTCACTTCCAGAATGAAAAATGTCCAAATATATTGTCTCTCTTTCAAAATTAAGCCTCACTCGAAGGCAGGGATTAACAATGAAAAATTCAGAATGAAATATTTCTTCGTAATTGTGAGATCTATTTCTTTTTAACTCCAGTACGGGCACTACTCTCTAGCGTTTCATCCATTTTATCTATTATTCAATGCACTGTGTTAACAATAAGCCCAAAGCCTCTGGTTTGAAATTCTGTGTGCTGCATACGTTAAATACATCTCAGGGACACTGGCTTATCTTGGAATCCAATAATAAAAATGAAATATCAATCATAATTAGCCCGTTCTGGTTTTTTTTAAAATGTAAGGATAAATAACAGTATGAGATACAAATAAAAATGGTTTCCTAATTATCAATTGGATTCTGCCTTTGTTTCTGCTAAACAAAGGCAGATTAAAATTAGCAATACCACATAGACTTATAGACCACTTCACAATGCTTTACAGCGATTAGTTTACAATGCATGCATGCCATGTAATAGCTCTTTACCTCCTTCACTATTGTAGCTTTTAAAAATGTGAGGCTTTCTGGAATGAAAAACCACCACAACATGGAAAAAGAAATTCACAATATTTAAATTACTTTCAGTCTTCATTACAAACTAAATCAACATGCATCAAAGGAGAAGAGCACTCATGTTTGTTGGCTTTACACACAACATTCACTACTGAAACAGAGAATAAATATATATGTGTGTGTGTATGTATGTATGTATGTATATATGTATGTATGTATGTATGTATAGTGTTGTTGGATGCAATGTCACTGAAGAAAGTGACTTACGACACGACCATTGCAGCATCCACAAGATCATGTGAACAAAATTTGGATGTTTGGCAACTGATTCATATTTATGATAGTTGCAATGTCCCAGAATCATGTGACCTTCTGACAAGTAAAGTCAATGGGGAAGCCAGATTCATTTAATAATAATATTTTTTTTATTTTGCGGTCACAGATCAAAATACAAGTGCAACAAAAGAAAACACAAGAAAAATATAATCACAAACAATTAACACCAGAAGCCTTGGCTAAGGGGAATTACAATGTTCTCCTCTAATAGTTACAGCTCTTAAAAGAAATTTAGAAACCTGAGAAGTAATATAGGAGGAGCCATCCCCTAGAGAATATAAAACCAAATTACTAACATTAGAACCAGAGGGATCAATTCTAAGGAGAGGCAATAGTTTAATTCTGGCTGTATTATACATAGGGCAGTAGATTCATTTAACAACCATGTTACCAACTTAAGTACTAGACTGTTTCACTTAATAACTGTGGCAAGAAAGGTCATAAAATTGGACAAAATTTACTTAACAAAAGTTTCACTTAGCAACAGAAATTTTGGGCTCAATTGTCATAAGTTGAGGATTAGCTGTACTGTAGCTTATCAGCTAGCAAACCTATCTAATATTCAATAGAAAATTAACTCAGGAATGTCGGATTTTCAGGCTAGGGACTTTTCAAGAATTTGTCCTACAAAATACATTGAGCCGATGGTATCAAAGTAAAGCAAATTCTTTTTGCCTATAACTCCAATGTGCATATTGAAATCTTCCAAGATTAATGGTCTGGATTTCGGAATAAAACCAATACACTACATGTTTTTGCAGTTTTGTGAATTTAGACCAGTTCTGAATACCCAGATACTTTCACAGTATCTGGAAAACATGGCAGACAAAATATGGAGAATAGCATTGAACTCTGTGACATGAATGCAAATAACACAATTATACACAGGAAGCTCACAATCTCTTGGAAAACTAAAGCCTCACAGCTTACATTTCACTTATTTTGATTCTGCCCAAGTATGTAACTCCCTTCCTATGTTGTATATCTGCATTCATTTATCTGTACATGTAAGTACAATTTATGGATTCACTGTGTCATTGCAATTGATGCTTTTGAATTAAATATGTTCAATATTTCCAGTGTAATGGGTGCTGCCCTTTTCTACTAATAAACCTCCCTAATGCCTCCATAAATATTAATGTATTGATTTAGTCTCTACAATGTTTGTGAAGACTAATTTATTTCCTAAATCTGGCCAAGAGGGACTTGTATTTGGGACTAACAAGATAAATCTTATACAGATTTATTTAAAGTGGGGCAAAATAAATATGCAGAAGACATCTATAATCATACCAGCAGCCACTTCTCACTTAAAACTGACAAAGCATTGCTCTTTTAAATTGCTGCTGCTTCAGATGTCAGTTTGTTATAAAATTAACTTCTTGATGCCAGCGACTGTTATCAACTTGTCTTTTCTCCATGAAGAAAACCAGGAAGATTGAATGAATTTATGCTGGATTGCAAAGTAGCCTGGTAAGATTTAGAAAACAATAGACAGGCAATCATTCTGTAAAATACATATTTACGCGTTTTTATTATTGTCACATGGATGCTTCTTATTATATACTTTCCAGTATATAAAGTGTAAATTTGACAGTCCTCTGTCACTTAAGTGTATACAAGGCTAGTATGAGTTTTTGTTCATCTGCTCAGTCCGTGAACCTACCCAGAGCACAAGAGATTAGAGAGTTGAGTGTCACGCAGTCATGTGTACTACTTGAGGCAGTTTCTAAATACTTTTGCAAAAAGGGACGTTTAAAGCAGTCTGTAGTATAATCTACTAATATGATCTAATATGAATCATTTGTTCAAATGCGGGGGATGTACCACTTAGCTCATTTGTATCATCTCCATAATAAATATGGTAAAGAAGGGTAGATCTCTATTCTGCCATAAAAGAAATGTGATGTATGGTTCACATTAAAAAAGAAAATACCAAAGGTAGTTTGGGAAAGAGATGGGAGGAAATATGTAACAATAATGGTTTGTGAGATCCGAAACCCAGTTCAGAGGTTTACAATCTCCTTTAGCAAAGTATAAAACTCTTGCAGGCTCTTAATAAAGACTTAGTATAGGATCCAGATTAATATGGCATCAATTTAAAAAATGATAGTCGTGTATAGTATAAACTTTCAGTGAATTTGAAGGATGAATTTATATTTGGTCAGAATTCAATGTGTAATGTGTTAGAGGCTACATGTTGAATGCAAAAAAAGAGAAGGAAAGTGAATTTATTTAAATTGGGAAGAAGGCAAGTCCAGATATTTTTTTTAAATGGTTTTTAAATAGATTTTCTTGGGCAATAACTAGACAAAAGAAATTTTATAAAAATGGGCCAGTCACAACACATCCCAGAGTTGTTGTGTAGAAAATAAGAGGAAGGTGTGTTGCGCTGCTGTGAGTCATTTCTGAAAATAAAAGTAGAATATAAATTAACAACAAAAAAATATAAATAGCTTCTGACTATTTTCAGGATCGGGAAACCTGATGCTATAACAATTCTATTAAAAAAATGTTTTCATCTTGAACTTTTATGTAAGCAAGCTTGCCAAACTCCTGAAATATGGGAGATGTTTTCATGCAACTAAGTATCTTTGTAACCCTGTATTAAAAAGAAACCCTGAGACTTATTTATATTCAATTTCAAGTAATCCTTTAATGATACCCCATTCAATTTGAAATTGGTTGATGTCATCTTCTTTGTACAATTACATGAACTATATTAGTTGAATCAGCTGGCATTCTATTAGTTGGGGGGGGGGAATGAGACAAGAATGTCTGTCTCCTGTAATTTCTGAGCACTATGTGTGAACTTGTATCTCTATGTCTACATGAATAAGTACACACAAAGAGAAGGACTGATTAAATTAACTGATTGGCCATATCATTCTACTGATATAAAATGGATTTTAGAAAATAAAGTAATTAGAATATTTTAAAATTAAAAGAGGGGAAATGCTTTATTTAGAATCAGAATAGAGCTGGAAGGGATCTTGGAGGTATTCTAGTCCAATCTCCTGCTCAAGCAGGAGACCCTATACCATTTCAGACAAGGGTCTGTCCAGTGTCTTCTTAGAAACTACCAGTGACTAAGCAACCACAATTTCTGAATGTAAGCTCTTCCACTAGTTAAGTGTTCTCACTGTTAGGAAGTTCTCCTTCATTCCAGGTTGCTTCTCTTCTTGATTAGTTTCCATCCATTGTTTCTTCTCATGCCTCCTGGTGCTTTGGAAAATAAGTTGACCCCCTCTTTTTTGTGGCAGCCCCTCAGACTGGAATACTTGTCACCCCAGGTACTTCTTATCTCTAGACCCAGTTCCTGCAACCATTCTTCCTGTTTTTGCCTCTAGGCCTTTAATCATCCTAGTTCCGTGGTGGCGAATCTATGGCACCTGTGCCACAGGTGGCAGGCGGCAGGCAGAGCCGTCTCTGGTGGCACGCGAGTCATTGCTGGGCTGAGCTGCTCCCTCCTCCATGCATGCGCCTCCGCACATGTGCAGTCTAAAACTAGGCGAGAGGCTATAAAAGGCACAACTTTCGGCAGAAGCAGCATTTGCTGCAGACAGTGAGAGAGTGAGCACAAGTCGGAGCAGACAGCGAGCGAGCAAGCATGAGCCGACAGCTCGGTGGCCACACCCACCTGTGGCCATGCCCACCCGGTACCTGGCGATGCATAAGTGGGTTTGGGGTTGCAGTTTGGGCACTCAGTCTCTAAAAGGTTCACCACCACTGTCCTAGTTGCTCTCCTCTGCACTTTTTCCAAAGTCTCAACATTTTTTTTGTAATGTGGTGACTAAAACTGGATGCAGTATTCCAGGTGTGATCTTACTAACATTTATAAAGCGGTACTAATACTTCATATGATTTTGATTCTATGCCTCTGTTTATACGATAAATTATACAATTTATATAATTTATAATACATAATTGTATTAGCTTTTTTAGCTGCTATCACACACTGCTGGCTCATTTAGAATATTACTTTAGAACTTTAGAAAAGTTGTAAATGTTTATAGGAATGGTGATCATTTCAGAATATTTTAAAATACTGGTATAAATTATATGATTTATCCTACAATGTCTGATAGACAAAGGATAAGTTACAATAAGTTTTTTAAAAGTATACATAAACATATCTTAATATTCAAATAATGTATATGAACTTGGTGTGAAATAACAGTTTCTCAGTAACCCACTGCATAAATTAGGTGCCAAATCCAAATATCTAAAAGCAATCAAGTTATAAACTATTACAAAAAAAGGAACAGCCAACTAATTAAACTAGAATTCAATGCTTTTTTTTTAAAAAAAAAAAAGAGATCCAGAATGAATTGAAATGCAGGCAATGTTCTTTCAAGATACCACAACTAATCCAGCTAAAGTTGAACAGATTTCTTTGTATGACAGAAATCGTTCTTGGACCTTATATGCCTTTTGGGGATTTTTTTCAAACTGAGAGGCATGAATCAGGATTCCATTTTTTTGGTACAAAGCTAATAGTGTCTCACTCATGAAACATCTCCAGTGGAGTGTTATCATCAGTTAAAACTCTTTTTGTCAACTTTGTTTAATGTGCTATATGATGAAATAGCTTTGGAAATAAAATTCCACATTTTCACTTCAAAGATGTGAAGATTGGTGAGAAATAGAAGGTCTCAAACTTAGACTGTGAAGAAAAGGTAGACAAGCAGAAACATCAAAGGAAATCTATTTGTCCATATTCAAATCCAAACTAAAATTAATTTTGTGATGGATAAAATCCTATATCAATGTGTTTTTCAATACATTTAAGTAGATTTTTTTTCAATATTTTACATGGCTTCCCTTGTATTTATCCAGTCATTATGAACCAAACAGATTTTGCACAAATTTGAGACTAGTTTTGCTTTTCTAATCGAAATGAGACTGTTTCCTTCAGTGCTTGTGATCTCTGCAAAATAGCTTTGGTCTTTGGGTAGGTAGAATAACAATTTTGCAATAATGAGGTATATCTGCTGCTGATGAGGGGTTAGAAAAGAAGCAGATCATTGGAAATGAAAAAAGAAGAAAAAGAAGAAAGGGAATGTGTTTCTCCTTGCACATAAAATGATTACAGGCAAATACATCTGTTGTAGTCTGACATTCTACCCACTCCTTCATTTCTTAAAGGCAAATGATATATTTATACTTATTGGTTAAACATTTCATTTTTGCAGTTAGTAATTATGTGCCTTCCTCTATCTTCCTGCTTGCAACCTTGCAAGTTAAACAAATCTAATTATAAAAATGCAGAACATTACATGTATCAATAAAGGCAATTAAAATGCTAGGAATGTAATTAAGAAGAAAATTATAATTTTGAGAAGGAAAATGAATATGCTCAAGGGCATTTACATTTGGAAACAAGAGCAAAAATAATTGCAACAGGCCAGGAATGCTGTAAACAATATTTATTTACAAAAGAAGATGGCAAATAGATTTGCAATTTCAGAGCTAAAATCAGTATCGTACCAGTATCATGAAGGGCTTCTTGACATTTTGTTCAACAGATTCCTAGCTATAAGAATATCTTTGGCCTTGACTTTGGTCACATCCTGACTGCTCAGTACAGGTAGTCCTTGTTGTAAAGTTGTAAAGTGGCCTTTTTTGCCACAGTTGTTAACTGAATCGTGCAGTTCTTAAGTGAATCTGGATTCCTCATTTCCTTTGCTTGTCGGAAGTCAGCTGGGAAGATTACAAGTGGTGATCACATGACCCCAGGATGTTGCAATTCTCATAAATACATGTCAGTGTCGTGTGTCCAAATTTTGATCACATAACCATGGGGATGCTGCAGTGGTGGTAAAGTGTGAAAAACCAATCATAAGTCGCTTTTTCTCAGTGCCATTATAACTTCAAACTGTCACTAAACAACTGGTGGTAATTTGAGGACTACCTGTTCTTGTATTCTTTCCGATGGCATTCTCATGGTCAGTTTGCTCTTGTGTTCTGAAGTTGGACTGGATCTGAAACCACATCATTAACTCAATGGTTCTATTCAGTGGTGGGATTCAAATACCTGAACAACCGGTTCTCTGCGTGGATGCAGGCCTGGGCCTCCGAGGCCTAGAACAGATTTCCATAGACTTCCAGAGGGCATTCACACACTTCCAGTGGGCTGTTCTAGGCTTGGGAGGCCTCCTCCAGGCCTCCGAGGCCTAGAACAGACTTCCAGAAGTGGCATCCACACACTTCTGGTGGGCCGTTCTAGGCCTTGGAGGCCTCCTCTAGGTCTCCAAGGTCTAGGACAGACTTCCAAAAGCAGTGTGCATTCAGCTTGTTCTCCAAACTCAACAAAATTTAGCTACCAGTTCTGCCGAACCAGTGCGAACTGGCTGAATCCCACTCCTGGTTCTATTACAGTGCCTTTCATGGGACTAGGACACTGACCTTATATTTAAAGTTTTAATAATTTTTAATTGGTGCTGCCCTCAAGCAAATCATCTACCAAGTAGCAATATTATTGACTGATGTTTTTAAAATGCCTGACACCCAATGATTTGGGGTATTATACAGCATTAAAACACAGAGCAATAAAATAAAAGAACAAAAAGATGTGCATCCAGAAAAGAAATCATACCAAAGAAAAACAAAACCCTTTAAGGTCTCACCATCCTTCCTACAATAAGTTTTGGGAGAATATCCAGGTTTTCAGTGCTTTCCATGATATAATCATGATAGGAGCCATGTGGATCTGTAGTGAGTTGCCATTCAAGAGATCAGGCACCATGACAGAGTTTATTAGTTCACAATTAGTCCATCCGATTGTACACATATTTCTCAATATCATACTGCAGAATATTGATTGTAACATCTTAAAATAACTCCCTGATGAGGGTTGGTGCAAAATTGGGGGAATCAGACTGCTCACGTATTGATATTTTAGTGTTCCTCATTACTAGTCAATTTGGCTGGAACTAATGAGAGTTGTAGTTCAGCAACATCTGTTAAGTCCCTGCCTATAGGCTAGCATCTTCATAGAGAAAAGATCTGACACACCCATCTGGGGTGTTCCCTTTTGAAAGAGGAACAGAATAAACTGATTTGGCATCATACCATTTAGGGTATTGAAATTACTAGGGTTCCAAAGAAAGCAATGTGCTACTCAATTTCTTGGGAGACCAAATATATACCAAGCACTATCTCATTAAATAACTTTAAGGATGGCTGCTCACAGTTTGTTTCTTAAAGGTTGAAGTAATTTCCCTCAGTTTCCATCCTTCACCACTTCATTGCTGCTTTATAAGAAAATAATTATTCCCCATCTCTTTCTTGTGCTTTATACCAGAATTCTCTGAAAATTCTCTTTTCTTTCTTTCCATTGCTAAAATATGTCTACGTGACCTTAGAAGAATGTTATCATAGGTTTTGTGAGGAAGCCATCATCTTTAACACTGGATAATTACAGTGTCCACTGTTTTTCTGCAATTTGTCTATGAAAGAAAGACCATTTGAGTAAGAGTTTAATAATGATATATGATAACTCTGACAGCAGGGGATAGAATTGTTGATTACAGCTGTAGTAACAAAAACATACTTAAACCTACTTAATTCCATAATGTATTACTTGGAAGAAATTTTACAGGTCATCTAGTCCAACATTCTACTTACCGGTAGCACAGATTCACTGAAACGTCCCTGACAGTTGGCTATCTATCCTTCATTTGAAAACTTCAGTGAGGGAGACACCATAGTTTGAGAAAGACCATACTATCACTTAACAGTTTTTGCCATCAGGACAAGTCAGCCTGAATCTCTTTTTTAAGTCCTTGTCCTTTATTCTTGTCTTAATTTCACAATGAAACAGATGACTCCTCGCTTTATCACAGCATATATATATATATATATATATATATATATATATATATATATATATATATATATATATATATATATTTGTAGATCATTATGTTATTCTAAGTGACAGGTAGTCAAGAAATCCTCCACACACCAACACATGGTGCATCCTCTATGGAGAGGTTGGAAAAGATTTTCAGATTTCAATATGTATCTGCCTACAAAGATCAGAATCATGCAAGCCATGATATTTTCTGTGACACATTCTGGGAAGCAAAAGTTGGACTTTGAAGAAGCAGGAAAGGAAGACTCCTGAGTATGCCATGGCAGCCAAGAAAACAAATGATCATCAAACAACTCAATGAAGGTAGAAAGTGTAAATGACTAAGCTCAAATTATCTTAGTTCAGATCCATTATGTGTAAATCCATTATGTGTAAATCTAGCTTACTGCTAATGCTGGGAAAGCCAGGAAAAAAAGAGGACAAGAGGACAACCAACAACAATGTTGATGGAGTCAGGTATGTTGGCAATAGGTACAACATCACTGAAAGATGTGAAAGACTGGATTAGGGATAGATGGTCATGGAGAAAAATCTACATAAAATCTATGTAATTGCTAAGAGTTCACAATGATATAATGGCACATAATCAATAATCTGACCTTTTCTCTGAACTTTATCCAGCTTTTCATTTCCTTTTTTAAAAAACAGAGCCAACTGCTAGCTAACCAACAAGCTCCTCCATTTTCCTACTCTATAGCAAGAATTGGCACATGTTCAGTTGAACATCAATCAGTTGAATTCAGCCAAGTGTCCAAGCCTGTAATCATCACTTTAAACCATGTATCTTTTAAGGAGTGCTTGCCCCCAAAATATTATGAGAAACTTTATCAAAAATCTTACTGTGATCAAGGTACATTATTTCCAGGCCATACCTTGGTCTACCAAACTATCATTATAAAATATAAACAGACATACATACACATACATATGCATATATATCTAGTCTGACATAACTTGTCTTTGCCAGTCCATACTGGTTCTTAATAACAATAATATTTTGTTCTAAATACTCACATGTATGCTGCCTGACAATCTGTTCAGGCACCTTGCCCAGTATAAACACCATCCCCCTAAACTGGCAGAAATGTCATCAGCTCACAATCTTCATTCTACTATGACATAAGTGTCCATGTTGTTGCAGTTCTCGCTACAAAAGTGCATGATTCCCTAATATATTCAATCCAGCATCAACCTTAATACAATGTGGTATGATAACTTCAATAAACACTTTTCTAACTATAGCATTTGTCAAGATTCAAGTTTAAGAACCCAAGAAAGGTGATTAACAAATACGAGAATGTTAGTTGACTGGATTATACCACGTGAAAAAGATTGTTTCTCTTTTCCTTTTGTCTCATTTACAGTATCTATATAGCAAATATATTTCTTTTGTAGCTTGTTTCTAAACCTCAAAGTAGAGTAATAATGATTAAATTGTCTGTTGCTTTCATGCTTGAGTTTAACCTGTCAGAGTTGACAGCTTTCTGGTAGAATACATACTTTGTATGCAGCAAGTCTAGGACCCAGTTCCTAATATCTACAGTTAAATAACTGTTCTCTTCTACCTGATGAGAAATGTGTGCATAGGCTCTAAGGAGCTTTTGCCAATAAATGTACATGATGTTAGGCCAGCCAATACAATGATACAACACAGTAGCAAACATGATCATTTCAATGACTTTTCATATGGTGAGTTCTGCTGTGGACATTCAAGATCAATTGCTATGCCTGGAACCAAATGAGATGTATTTTTCCCTGTTCAGTTGGGACCAGGTATAAATGACAGTGCTAATTACATCAACTAAATGTACGGAGACCTTTTCCTTCAGCAGAAAGCAAGGAGTAACGAAAGCCATGTCAGCATGTCCCTTTTTGTATTCATCACAATCCACCATCTGAATGTTATTGCATCTTGTTTTCTTCTCTTTTTTTCTTTCTTACCACCAAAAATAATACAACACTTGGTTCATTAATCCAAATCATTTGCAACAACTGCACTCAGTAAAACTGAAGACTGGAATAAAAATAGCAAACTTCATCGGTTTCTTATTCAACCAAATCCTACACTCAGTACTACATGGCTAATTTTACAGCCGAGGGGGGGAGGTGAGGAGCAAATGAGCAGCTTTTTAGACTATAGGCAAAAACATTCCCCAACACACACCTAAGGAAGAAACTACACATGATCTTGAAACGGCAACTAGGCAAGTAAGATCATTTTCAGAGCAGCAGAAACTGAAGTTCTGCCCCATTGAACAGAATTGTGTTTGATTCAGTTCACTGTAAAAAAAAAAAAAAACCTGTTTACCTTAGCAATAAACAAATCATTGCTTTATATGCAATAAAGAGTTTTGCAATTTAAGTGTGACAAAAATCCTATTTTGTATTGCATATTTTTGCTACTGTTGCTAACTCCTATCATACAAGCATTGCTAATCTTATTTAGCCCTGTTCACAAGATTTGTGGCTCAAATCCAATTATATTTTATAATATGGCAGACTTGTCTGCCTTACAAAGTAGGCAGAATTCTGCCATTCTGTCTATATTTCCTCCTTTCCATATGGACATAACATTATGACTCTGCTTATATTTATGGCCAGTGCTCTTTACCTAAAGATTGATGGAGAAATCAGTTTAACTATTATAATCTTCTGTTTCATTTAAAACCTGTGATTATGAACATAGATATTGCAATTATCAGCAACTCTGAGATTTGTCTCAAAAGAACTGCAAATATTAGAATACAGGACCTCAAACTATCGTTGCATTTTGGCAATGCCTAGTAATGTTTATTTTTTGACTAGTATTATCTTTTTTTTCTCAATTAGAGAATTGTAGTGAGATCTACTACTCCTTTCCCCAAACAAGCTATTGGAGAAGTGTCTAACAATATCACTCACTTCCTGAAAAACTACACAAGGTTAGATTTGGTTAATACTTGGAATGGCAGACATCTAGGGAAGCTCAAGGTCATGGATTAAATTGAGGAAGAAGACAATGGTGACCCATTTCTGTTTTGTTGTTAATAAATTTGCATAGCCACATCTATGAAGTAACCAGGAGTTGGGCTTGATTCAAAGAAGACTTTATCTTTCTTAACCATGGTAAATAAATAATTAGCATACAGAGTTCTTAATTCTTTTTTTCTTGAATGTAAAAAGGTAAACATTGGGATTTTATTTTTACGTGGATAACACAGCAAGTTTTTAATTTGCAAGTGAAAAAGTCAATTGTATTCAAGAGACTGTGTTTTAATGCTTTCTTAATATGGAAAGTTTTACTTGGACAAAAAGTTATCAGTTTACTATATTTTTCTTTATATATTTTTTCTTGCAAAACTGCTTTTGAGGTACTTGGATAATTCCTATTAATAATAGAAGGCTATAAGTATGAAGCATTCCTATAAGATGTTATAAAATTCACAGAATAAGTGGAAATGTATTAGTAAAGGGTCTACTATCTTTGGGTTTTACTTGAAGTCATTTGATGTTCCATAAATAGATCTAAAGCAAAATTTATCAGCAGTTGCACAGGTGATTGGATTAAATAGAAAGCTTGAAATGTGTAAATCAGTTTATTTAAATTCAACCTCTGAAGCACAAAGCACTCTTTCCTTTTAACAGTTTAATGATGAAGAAGCATTTTTATGTATTGTGGTTCAACAACCACCAGATGGAACAAAATTTTTATTTCTGACATTTTAGCACTAGGGAAACATTTTTTAAAAGGATGGCATTGCTAAGTTGCAGAAGCATATAATTATTTTGAACTAGGGCCTTCTCAAATAAGCTTTTCAGTGTTGTTATTTGTTAATGTTAAAACTGTTTTTGCACAAATGCACATTACGAGATTATTTTATAGTTATCTGTAGATAACATATTAAGGCTAGTAGTTGGTCAATTGGTTTAAGAGTTCCAGGGAAAGAACAGAACTTATTGATAAAGTATTTCACAGTAATTAACCTGATACCTATTATGTATCAAATATGACACACTGATGGAATAGTTCAGGAACACATTGTACAATACCATTGCTGAAGTTTAGTGAAGGCTGATTTGATCAATGTGTAGAAACTGCATTTAGAGCCTGCATGTAGAGACATCAAAGGATGTCATGGTAAACCTGGCAAGAACATCTGTGTTTAATTCTCCAGTGACATCTCTTGTTACTTGTGAAACCTACTATGACTGAAAGAGTTGGCATTATCTCACATATATCTCACCAGCACCCTTCTTTCATATATATCTGTTGGCCATATAGAGATGAGTATGGCTGATCATTTTGTATTATACATATTTTTGCAATGCAGTTACTATAAGGATCTGTCAACAATTTTGGAAATTGAAATTTAAACACTGAAAGGCCCTAGTTTGTTCAGAACTAAGCTCTAAGACATGTAAGATAGAAAGAATTATTATGGAAGTATCTCAGATAGAAGAGTTAAGCAAGTAAAGATTTTAAAGCACATAGAAATGCAAAATTTAAAATATTTTGTAGAGGAAATCAAATAATAAAAAGGAAATATTTATATAACACTTTCAGCATGTAATAAATGGCTTACTTTTTTCCTTTTAATTTATTTTTTATTTTATTACGAAATGTATTTGCCACCCATCAATGACTTTGTGACTGAAACCATTTGGCCCTTGGAAGGACAGGCATAGGTTCATAAAAATTAGTGGATCTTCCCCTCCATCTGGGTTTGGATAGTGACAAAAAGCAGATACCTATATCCATTTCTAAAAGTGGATTAATTGAGGTATGAAAACTGGAGATTATGGTTATGCAATATCAGTGTTCTGAAACAGCTGAAAAAGCTAGAATTTGGATAGAGATTTTGTGTTGATAAAGGGAAACTTATGATGCATAGAACTGAAAACCTTTTCCACTTCCAAAAGGTCTGCAGAAACAGCACAAGGCCCAGCACTTGGAAGAATGAACATCTGATCCCAATGATCGATTCAGATTTGATCCTGCAATATTATCTTGGAACACACATATTTGCCTTCATTCATGAGTTCATTCTTTGTACTAAAAAAAAAGTCAATACAAAATGAGCAGAAAAGTACATGTATTATGAAAAGTTGCATATAAGGTGTGAAATTTTTCTTTTTTATGTGTATATTCATACAGAATCCCTAGACGTATGGCTAAATAAATGCAAACTAATACAGGGATATACTTCAGTAGATATATCTGTAGTTGGCATACATACTCAGCCTGTGAAAATTAGTGCTTGATCTTTCCTGGGAAGAAGCCCTCAGCAGAAGCTCCAGTATGGCACATTGGTAAAACTCAGCCTCTTCTGAACAGAATTAGGAATCATGGCTTTTGACTTGCCCTTACAAGTTAATAGATCTTTGTTGAATGTGATCTCTGGTTTGGGTTTTTGTTTTGCTTTTTGTAGTATTAGTTGGCAAGTATGGTCCTCCTTGGAAGGACTCCACCACTGACAGAATTTGGTTGTGTAAGATTTGAGGCTTACTCTTTTGTTAATTAGCAGAAACAGATTGGCACAGGGTGATACAATGCCTTCAAGATAGATGGGACATAGAGAAATAGGCTGGCACAGAAAAAGTGGTCTTCGTAGACTTGCAGAATTTTAAAAGAAATTTTAATTCAAGAGTTTATACTTAAGCATATTTACAGTACTTAAGAGTTGGTTGGAACTATTTTTATGACAGCCGGGCCAGCTTAAAAATGATGTTCCACTAGCCCAATGCTGAAAAAATAAGGCTGGCCATATTAAAAATGTTGAGAAAGCGAATGAAGTCCTAACCCAGAAAACTTCTGATAGGCAGAATATTTAATGAACTGCTATTGGACAACTACTCATGTCAGAAGCATTTTGAAAAACTACCAAACATTTCATAATCACATAATTTGGTTACCATTTTAACAAGCTGTTAATCTGTTTTGATGAAGTAATTCAATCAATTATTCAAACTGCTTCACGCAATTTAAGTTTTTTTTCTCTTCCTTTCCTTTTTATGTGGTCCATGTTACACAAATATATATGCAACAAATAGATAAATGTAATCATACATACAGTTCATGACCAATATATAGAACTATTAAAAACATGTAGTCATCTTTGCTCTCTTATGGACTCTAGCAATGTAACCTTTTGGAAATATTTCTTTACTCTTAAGAATCTTACCAAAATCTCAGTTCTACAGTAAAGCAGAGGCAGAGTTTTGGATACATATGTTTTTTGTCCAGGAATGTGTGGTTGAAACTGAATGATTGTGCCGAATGGGACAAATCATGTAGGGAAATTGCATATTGAAGATACTGTGACATGAGAAGCTAGATGGAAGTTGATTCTCTGAAATAGTCTTTTTCTGTTTGCATGATGCTCTCAGATTGAGATTACCAAGGATGTATAAGTAGTTACAAATAGCTTCGATATAAAGATGTTCCAAAGTTCTTATAGCTATTATATGGGAGAGTTGAGCAACAGTTCAACTTTCTAAAGATAATGGATTGTCATCTGGTGATATGAGGACAGTACCAGATTGGGTGTGGCCAATACGTTGGAGACCTTATGGATGGATGGCAAATGGTTTCCATTCCAATTGTTTATTTTATATACAACAATAAAGCATTTCACACCACTGACACGTGACCCTTTTACTATCATGCTGTGGTAAGTATGACCTCAGAATATTAGGAACTGCAATGCAGTTCTTGAATCATGTTTGCTTAGCCACTCTGTCAGCACATTTTTATAACAGAATGGAAATTTTTCTATTGGAATTAGAAACCTTTGATGGTTGTGTTTGACTACAAAGATACAGAACTCAGTCATTGTATAATGAATGAAGTAGAGCAGCAAATGACATTATCCACAAGGATTTCAGTCCTGCAAACACAAGGCATGTAATGAAGCAAATGGTAGCCTTTCGTAACCTTGGTCTTTCAATTGCAGCATGGCTGAAAGCTAGAGGAAGCAGGGGGGGCCCTTCTTTATATAATCATGTGGAACAGGAGCTTGTGAATGAAACGTTACTCTTAAGGCTATAACTACACTACAAGTGAATGGGAAAATATTTGCTATTGCTCTACTTCCTTATGACAGCCAATTTTTTCCCACATAGTCTACAATTTAGTGTTGTATATTAGGCATATTTTAGTAACATGTTCTGCAACATCTTAATTTTAGTGTTCTGAATGCTTTATTGCACGGGTAGTCCCATTATACAGCAAGAGGTTGACATTACTATGTTTCTAGTGATTTATATTTGGGATAAGATGTCTCTGTGGTTGATTGTCCCCATTTACATTGTGAAAGTTACATCTGGGAGCCAGAGCAATAAAATCTTTTAAATTTTATTTTTGCAGCCATTCACTGACAAAGAGAGACACTGCTAGCTTTCATAGCTGTCACCTAACTTTCTCTTCTCTTCAGAATGCTTTCCAACAGCGCCTTCTGCTTGATTCATTTCATTTTTGAAAACAGAATTAAAGATACATCATACAAGTGTCAATCCAGGCAGTAACAACTGCCATGAAAAAGCTGCAGCATAGTGAACATTACTCTAAAAGAATCTTGGATGTTACACAACCTAACTGGGGAAACAATATAAAGGAAGAAAGATTTTTTTATATTGCTTAATTTAAAAAATGAGACTATGGAAATTAGTTGTACAAATTAGGATTTCATATGTGAAAGTACTTTATGAGTTTTTATTGTTTTTATGGTCTTCAAAGTCACATTTGTAATTTGTGTTTCTTAGAAATTTGTATTTGCTTTTTAACCAAAGTATTTATGCTTCAAATAACATGTATCAATTTTGGATGTAGAATTACAATAAAAATAAAGTTTAGCATATTTGTTAAATTGTTGAAATACTCTCTAAATAGCCAAATAACCTCTTCAAGTTAGCAAGAAAAGCCATACACTTAAATGTGAATATCTTTTAGGTTAAAGAAGTGAGATACAATCAGAGAAGGTAAATCTAGCTCTAATCAAATCACGATTATCAGCTATTGAGGTTCTGACAATTCATTATAACATGCAAGATCTTCTGTAAGGGTCAGGGACAAATCCCATTGATGTCAAAGAGCTTTATATTAAGCTTTGAATGCCGCATGTTGTTACTGCTCTCTATGTGCCAGATCAATTTAATCCCACCTTTGCATATAAATCTTGGGTTTTTGAGACTGGTGTCCAAATGAAGGCTTTTCAAGCAGCAAGTTCAAAGAAGCAAAACAGTACTAAGTTCCTCTTTTACTCTGTAAAATGCTTTTTATTTCTCTTAGTAAAGTTCAATTCCATAGCTATAGATTGTGGCATGTGAGCAGAAATGATTCTTCAAAATAACTGTTTTCTAGCTCCTTGAAAAGTTGCCTATTTGCAACTTGAGCATCCCAGTGTTGAAAGAAAAATCTTCATCAGGGTCCAGTCCAAGCTGAGAATAAACAAAATGGAGACTGCTTTAGAAAGAAGGCTGTGGTTTATTAAAGAGCAGAGCAGACAGAAAGATGGCTCTGGGGGAGACCTCATGTTGCTGGGAGTGGTGGATTTTTATACCTTCTTGAGCTTTTGAGGTTGTTTCCTGTTCCTGTTTGCTTTGTATTTCCTGGGTCATGTACTTTGACCTAAGTCTGAGTGTGCCCTTTTGGTATTGATGGGTTAATCCTATTATGTCTCCAAAGATCATGTCTTTTAGAGTTTGGGTGGGATATGTAGATTTTAAAGGTCTTCCTAATCTCATAGCTTCTAGCTTCTTGGCCCCAATCTTCCTGAATGGATTATTGAATTTGCATTTCTAAAAGCTGGCCTCTGCCTAGTTTCTGCTTTTAAGAAAACTGGGCTTGTTTTTCTGCCTTTAAGATTTTCTTCATTATTCCTTAGGATAATATATTCTGCCTTTTTAATATTTCCCAAAATATTTCTTTCTCTGGATTCTTCCTATACCAGTAAATATAACACTGTGATTGAAATTGTTATTAATTGTGGCCTTAATTGAAAGAGACAGAAAGACCCCCTCCAGCCAAGAAAGTAAACATTTGCAAGCTGTATTTCTAAACAAAATATAGATGCCACAATAACAAAAACAAACATCCTTCTTTGGACCCTGTTTTGAAATTCCTACTTTTGAGTAATGTATAAAATATGGTGCCTTTTTTTCTAAAGTGAGCCACCAGAAACATAATCTTACAAGTCAGTGTCAAGATTTAAATAGCATTTACAGCAAAGTGAAAGAAACTGAGTTAGTCAAAATACAATTTGGAATCGAAAACACTAGAAAAAGTCTTTAGAAGAACAGATATAATTGCCAAAGATTAACAGCTGGAAGGGAACAAGATTTCCAGCATTGTCTGTTTGTCTTTTGCACAAGACTTTTCATGCCAAGGCAGCTGTAGTCCTTATTTACCGCAGTTCAAAGTTTTGTTCACTATGATGTAAAAAAAGATGTTGAGACTCTAGAAAAAGTACAGAGAAGAGCAACAAAGATGATTAGAGGACGGAAGGCTAAAACATATAATGAAGGATTGCTGGAATTGGGAATTGTCTAGTCTAATGAAGAGAAGGATGAGAGGTGACATGATAGCAGTATTCCAGTATCTCAGGGGCTGCCACAAAGAAGAGGGAGTCAAGCTATTCTCCAAAGCACCTGAAGGCAGGATAAGAAGCAACGGATGGAAACTAACCAAGGAGAGAAGCAACCTAGAACTAAGGAGAAACTTCCTGACAGTTAGAACAATTAACCAGTGGAACAACCTGCCTCCAGAAGTGGTGAATGCTCCAACACTGGAAGTTTTTAAGAAGAGACTGGACAGCCATTTGTCTGAAATGATATAGGGTTTCCTGCCTGAGCAGGAGATTGGACTAGATGACCTCCAAGGTCCCTTCCAACTTTATTATTATTATTATTATTATTATTATTATTATTATTATTATTATTATTATTATTATTATTAAGTTACAATGGCTTATATACATTACAGTGACTTTACAGTGACTTATGACTATTTTTCACACTTAACGACCATGGTCATGTGATTAAAATTCAGATGCTTGGCAATTGATTCATATTTATTATAGTGTCCTGGGGTCATGTGATCACCTTCTCCAACCATCTGACAAGCAAAGTCAATGGGGAAGCCAACTTCAATTAAAAACTGTGTCACTAACTTAACAACTGCACTGATTCACTTAACAAGAGTGACAAGAAAGATTGTAAAATAAAGGCTCACTTAACAAATGTATTGCTTAGCAACATAAATTTTGGGTTCAATTGTAAGTCAAAGACTACCTATATTGAATTGATGTATCAGCAAAAATCTGTTTTCCTTTTCAAATTCTGATCGTGTCTAATTTCAAGTAAGCATTTATTTGCTAATAGAATATTATTTCTTTGCACAGTCCGTGCAAAGACTTGACTTTTCTTTTAGGCCACTTGATCTCATTATATCTCTCTCACTCTTTTACATGGATCTTAGCACTGTAAAGTCTGGATTCCCCTTTAATATGACCTTTCCTACTGCAGTAATGACACAGACTATGTTACTATCTATTATCTACTTTAGAGAACTCCCTTCAGTTGCATCATTCAAATCATTTCCTTTGAGAATTACATTCCCAAAGGAAATTTCACAAGGAGGTTTGATTAACTCTGCTATATATTTATGGTTTTCTGGTTAACAAATATTTGCAATTAAATCATCAGAAAGGTTTATACATGTAGTCCTTGACTTATGACCACCTGCTTAGCAGCTGTTCAAAGTTATGACAGATCTCCCCAGAGCTACAGTACTTAAGACCCATTTTTGAAATTACGATGTGATCGCATTGGTGATGTGATCGCATTTTGGGTGTTTGCAGCATCCCATAGTCACATGACCAAGTTCTGTAATTTTTTTTTGCTCAATTCCAGAATTTATTTCTGATTTCCAGCAAAGGTGCCCACTGAAGAAAACAGATTCATTTAATGATCATAGTGTTTATTTAATGAATGTCATTAAAAATAATCATAACTTTAAATGTGATCACATGATTCCTTGACTTAACAACCACAAGGACTTACAACTAAAATTCCAGGTTCAATTATGATCATACGTGGACTATGGGTAGTTTGTTGTAGGTAGTCTGAATAAATAATCTGCCACATAATCCATTAAACATTAATCCCTTGATCATTTCAGATTTATGAATTTTTGAATATTAAAGAATTATTTACTACAATTTTTTTAAAAAAATTGGAAGATAAAATAATAAGATACCCTAGATCAGTGGTGGCGAACCTATAGCATGGGTGCCAGAGGAGCACTCGGAGCCCTCTCTGTGCCATTGCCCCAGCCTCGCCTCCCCCTGTGCCCCCTCCTCTCCAGCAGCCCCCCTGCAGGAGAGTCACCCCCGAGCGTGGCCCACATGGAGCAGCGCAAACAAGGACATGGCAGCCAGGCAGCATAGATAAGACTCTGCCCTCACACCCCATCATGCAGTTGATGCTGCAGGGCGTGGGCAGAGGGTGTGGCCGCCATAGCACTGCTGGGCTGCCTGGGCAATCTGTGGCAGGCCCTGGAGGTGGTGAGTGATCCTGTGGGCAGGCGGGGTGGGGGATGGGGGGCAGACCGGGGCGGGGCAGAGGGTAGATTGGGGGTGGGGCCAGTTTTTGGGTACTCGGTCTCTAAAAGGTTCGCCATCACTGCCCTAGATAGCTAAAATAAACATTCCTTACATTTAGAAAAAGTTCAAAACAAAAAAGAGAAGAGAAGAAAATAAAAATTGGCCAAAAAAATCTACCACGTAATATGGCATTTTAATCAGAATCAAAATATTATTGTAGCATGCTATTAAATCTCTGCCAAAAGAAGAATATGTTGTTTCATCTTATGTGTTGTGGCAAGCAGGCTGTGTGGATGTGTTCCTAGACAAAGAGGATATAATCAGAATTGGCTATCCAGTGGATTAATTAGGGAGAAACTCCTGCTAATCCCGCATTGCTTTAAGATTAAGGAGTTCTGGGTAGCAAGTTTTATGTAAGCCTCCAGTATGTCAGTCATTTGGAAAGGAGAAAAGACAAACTACTCAATAGAGCTTTTGGTCTTCTCAATATTATACAAGCTTAAAGCATTTATTTGTATAATGCTGCTGCTATGAGATTTATTTAATTATAATGGGAAATCTTTATCATATTTTGTTTCTTTCCCATCCTCAAGCATGAATTTTTTCAGTCTCAATATTATTGCCATTTTCAAAAAAATATATACTAGCTTTACAGGCATGAAATAATTTAATTTATTTAATTTAACAATTAATTTTAATAATTTACTTAGGCACTGCCTGACTCCAAATAATTCCAGACAGCTAATAATGTAACAAGAAAAACAAAACACAATCACAATTCATCAAAAGAAATAAATAAGAAGCAGAATGATGGCAAATCCAGCCAACTTTATTCTGAAGGGCAGGTGTCAGAAGTTGCAACAGACCTTGCAAATCCTTTGTATTTTTGGCTGTCATATATAAGTAATCCTGGACTTATAACCAGTCTCTTAGCAACTGTTCAAAGTTACAGTGGAAACCCCCTCCCCCAAAAGGTACTTATGATCCAGTCCCAAAGTTCCAACAGCTTCCCCCCCATTGACATGACAGTATTTCAGCCCAAAATTTGCAGCATTCCGTGGTTGCATGACCACAATTTATGTTTTTGCTGAAAACTGGCATCTAATTCCAGGTTTTGGCAAACAATGGGTTCATTTAACTACCACAGTATTTACTTAACAACCGTTGTGTTTCTTAAAAACCGCCACACCAAAAAAAAAAAACATATAATCATGCTGGTTACATGGACCACCTGCTTTACAAACATTGTGAGTTATCACCCTAATGGGCAGCTATCTGTAATATTATCAGCATAGAGCAGATTTTTTTTTTTACATTTCTCCTTTCAGTTTTAAATCCATGCTCATCTTCTTCCAATTCAGCTTTCTTTACATATTCAGCACAAAGGTTGAATCAATAAGGCAGAGAATGCAGCCTTGTCTTTGCCAATCTGGAGCCAGTTTATTTCAGCATGTTCCTTTCTAGAATGGAAATATTTAGACTTTAATATTTGCATTACTGTTCTTAGCTTTCAAGAAAACTTATCTATCAGAATTGGCTTCCTTCTTTTCTTGGAAGAAAAACTAAAGTCATGTTTTGGTGCAATTTTCTCAGACAGTCTCAGAATCACAGTTTTATAGATTTCGTGTCTAGACTGAAAACAAATGCAATGATTGTTTTTGCCACATTCAGAGAATTTTTTTTCTTCAAAATCTATGCATGTGAAGCATTAATAGGCAGAAAATATTATTTTAATCTCAGGAAAGCATGCTCACGACAGAAAGTAAATGAATGGTGAAGTCATGGGAAATCAGTTTATACATTGACTCCACTAGGTATTTTTTTTTTTTTTTTGTCTTTAATCAATCTCAGAGGCAAACTTCTAGCCCACATCCTACAACACAAACAAAAACATCTAAACTGCTGAAATAAGTATGTATGTATATATGGTAAAGCAGTTTTATATTAGCTGGATCAGGATAATAGTCATAAAGTCATTTTCCTTGTTGAAAGTTGTCTTAATTTGCAGTTTGCATCTTAATTGTTGCATTATCTTGTATCTTGGAGAAGCTTCAGCCAAAACAGCCCTTTTCTTCTTTGCTGGCAGCATGATATTCTTTTCTGCCACTTTGTGGTTTGCAGCGTGAATCATAGGTCAGTCAGCAATCAATAACTAGATTATAATTATGGTGTTAAAATAGCAAATCCTTTTGTCGTGTACGCTTGCCCTTGAAATATCTGAAAACAATTCTGTGATATATGAAAATGGTATTTGGCACACCAAGTTCATTAAGGTTGAAGAGCTAATGTAATAGTGTTGAAGTATTATTTACTGAAAGCTCCTTGACAAATGCTAACATTTGTTACCTTTGGGGGGGGGGGAAAGAACAACAACTCCTTGTTGTAGTGCTGCAGTCTTCTGTACTAGGGCTTCCCTCTTTTATTATAGGATAATTACTCCGTGCATTTATCCTGGCGCTGCCAGACACTAATTGGCTATTTATTCACCTTTTATTTTGTGGCACTGCCGTACATCCCAGTCATTGCTGCTCCAATAATAATAATGTCACTTTCAAAAAAAAAACCCACACATTATGTGCAAATAGACAGACCTCTAGATTTCTGTCAATGTAATTTGGTAAATAATTAATCACCGCATTAAGTAACATTGTTCTAATTGCATTTCCCTGAAGGCCTTCTCTTCTGCCTTGCAGAATTCTGATAAGATGTTTCCTGCATGAATATGTATGTTCCAACAAGATGCAATCTTCTTTAGGTTGCAAAAGAGAAAAAGGAGAGGGGGATATGCTTCTACTTCTTATCTGTGTGATTTTTTTTTTTCTTCTCTTCTAAGTTTCAGTTTTTGGCTGCGTAGCAGCATCAACAATTGCCTCCCTTGAGTTAATGTCTTGCAATTGTATCTATTTCTAAGGTTTTATAGCTTGTCCATAAAACTTTGCTGGAGGCTCTTCTTCCAACATACAAGAGATAGTCGTCTTTCAGTGTGGCAACTTAACTTCCAGGAGAAATAATAGGAGCTGCATTCCACTTAAGCTGTTCAAGGGACCTCATTTGCCTGCAGCTACCAACAGATACATAAATGAAATATCATATTTATTGCCTCTACCTATCTATCTAGACTTGAGAATTTCAGGCATTATTATGTGGTAATGGCTAGTAGTTGGTATATACCAAGAGACATACAAAAATGCTTCAGAAACTAAAAATAAAATTCTGATTTTTTTCCCCAACTCTATAAAAATCCATCAATAGATTGGGGAAAGATGTCAGAAATCTTACCAACTGCACTAAACAATATCTAAACAATCTCAAAGGTGCTTTTTAAAAAGCAATTGGACTTTCTTTGTTTTTCTTGAAGGCATTTCAGTTCTCATCCAAGAAGATTCTTTAGTTCTTACTGAATGTTGGAGAATGGAACGATATTCCATTGCAATATCATCTGTCCATATTCTGGACAGTGAGGACCACTGGTTTGAAAGAGGGATCAAAGAGGCCATCTACATTAAAATTGAACAGAGGAGGAGGGATACAACATCACCTATCTCCTGTTTACAATACAGCCCTTTCAGCAGTTCCAAGAAGGTCCCACACCCATTTGCATTATTCAAGTGACCTTGAGGGCACAGATAAACCTCCAAGTGGCCTCAGTAAGTCTCAGAGACAGTGCTAATGACCAGAAGACCGCAAGGAATATAAGTCCTTCCATTCTCCACCATTCAGTCAGAACTGAAGAAGCTTCTTGGACAAGAAGCAAAATGTCTTTAAGGAAAAACAAAGTCCACTTTCCTTTTGAAAAAGCACTTTCGGAACAACCATGACAGATGACTGAAAATCTCCATATATATTTATTAAAGAGTGATATGTCTCTTTTCCTGATGGGTATTCTGTCTAAGCCTATCCTCAAATGGTCTTCAAATTTTACATAGAATAAAATTAGTAGGCAAACAAATGGCAACAACTAACAGCAAGCTCACAGTGTCATATGAATGAAATATTTTGGCATAATCATTCATTGATATTTAAAGAAAAAAAATGTGGCTCAGATCACAAAGTTGATACAAATGTACCCTTTTTATTTAGGTTATTTTTAGATAGCAAATTAACAACACATTTTTGATCTGTGTTTGAAAGAAATTGATACATTAAAATTTTAGGGATATATATGATTTACTGGCAACTAAAACGGAATATATTCCTCTGCTACTCTTTCCTATTTAATGTAGTCTTTGTTATAATATCATGCAGAGGCGGTTTGTTCAAAAGTCTTCAGACTGACAGCCAGTGTGATGGTTGTTGTTGTCTGTCAAAAGAGGCTGTGTTAAAGGTACCTATTAGAAATTTCTTTTTTTAAATGAAAGTATTGGATCCATCTCAATGGACTTCTCATGCAAGCAAAGAAAAACTGCTGGTGTCCATTGTTCGCTGTTAAAAACATTATTCATCTGAGAAAAGGGCATACAAAAGCAGCCTATGCTTTGGAAATTTTATAAACAAATATAAATATATTAAACACACATGATTGGAAAACCATAAAGATAATCATACAAGTTACATATAAAGGCACATAATTTTTTTTTTTAGGAAATGTGCCTTTGAAAGAAATGGTGATACTGACATATTAATCATCAGGAGGGAGAGAGTTTGCAAGAAAGCAAAATCATAGTAGGTTGGTTTGTCATTTCATCCAGATCAATTTTCCCCTCATCCACACAAAAACCCAAAGTGCCCTTTCTTTAGAAAACTTTGATCCAGTACACAGGTGGGATTTTCATGGGATTTATCCATATAATAGTCTGAAATCAGTCATGTTTGATGAGACCATTTTATCTGTCATAGGACATTTGATTACGACATACAAAAGGACTATTTCTGTTGTGTTACTCAGTAAGGGCCACCCAGTATTTGGTAGAGTCACAACAAAATAAAACCTACATCTCTTTAGATCAGACATGTCAAACTCGCAATGTCACATGGCATCACGCAATGTATCAGGACAGTTTTGCCATTGCCGGCAATGGGGTGGGCGCGGCTTTCGCATGACATGTCTGATGCGTGGGCCAGCAGTTTGACACCCCTGCTTTAGATTCACAGCCATACCAATGCATTGTTTGAAAGGAACCACAACAACAGCTGCTGTATGGAATTCTTGGTTTTAACTATAATTGATTAAATATAGTAGATGAGCAGGCTGAGCTGACAGGTGGGTTTAAATGTATCATCAGTTTGGAATCATTACATAGCCGCAAGAGACCCAAATCCAGAGCCCCATGAACTCTATTGACCCTTATCTAGCACTAATTTGGCTTTGACTGTTAGTTGAGCAGATTCTAGTATATAGGTAGCAATAATAAACTCTTCAGTGTTTTGAACTCAGCAGCTGTTCCTGGTTCTTTGCACCTGACATTAAATGATTAATCCATGGTTCATGAATCACAGCAACTTTGTTCACATGTCAATATTTTTTTTAAAAAAGTATCTCTTTATATAGATTTGCTGCTCCTATGTAGGCTGCCATTTCTTTGCTTTCTTTCCCTCTTTCCTTTTTTTCTTTGTTTGATTATCACACCTGTATTACTTCTATCATAACAAAGCAGAGGTTATTTGAAATTCCCACTTTCCATTTCAATCTTCTCTTTCTGAAAGCCTGACATTGGTACCTCTGAAAGACACCTAGTAAACAGCACCAGAAAGCCTATCCAGAAAATTTTCATTTTAGAACAAATAAAAGAGGAAATTAAATTACTGGCATGAGGTGTTGAGACTGTTTAGAGGTTGTTTAGTAGACAGCCTCAGCCATCCCATTCTGTTTGTATGAATATTCAGTCTTTAAACATACAAAGAATGACTTGGATAAACAGAACGGATGTTGAATTGCATACTTTTTTTTTTCTTTACATTGTGTCAGATAATAATGTCTAGTGAAACCTAGCCAAGTGGCAGCCAGGCACCTCTGTGTGTGTGATTGTGTGTGCTTAAATGTTTGCGGGATCAATTATCTCTTAGATTTCTTTATATCAGGGGTGTCAAACTGCCGGCCCGCGGGCCGGTTTCATCATACCGGAGCCGCACCCACCCCATTGCCGGCAATGGCGAAAAAGCTCCGATATGTTGCGTGACGTCACGTGACATCGTGAGTTTGACATGCCTGCTTTATATGAAGGATCCTTTTTTATCTCCAGTGTCTAATGAATTACTGCACCCATTATGTTTTGCTTTTAATAAAGCAGCTAGCTATTTTAAAAATATTTGTATATTTTTTGCTTCTATTTAAAATATTTAAAAAGACAAAGAAACAAAAGGAACCATATTTATAAATTACAAAAAGTTTACCAAGTGATATTAAAGGAAAGTGTAAACAATTCAACTGGAGGAAACATCTCACTTTTTTATCTTTACATATCAGTTCAATTAAATGAATACTGTATAAACATAATTTCATGGTTGTTAACACTTCAGCACTTTAAAAACTGTTATATTCAACTGTTATTCAAATCAGATATAAAATTAGCTAAAAGATGTATATACTTTTTTTTTAAAAAAAAAAAACATAGTTGAAGAGTTTAGAACCTTTACTTTAAGGGAACCAAACCTCAGATGTAAGCCATGTACAAAATTTTACTCTTAACAATTAAATAAAAACTTAAATCTGACTTATTTTTTCATAATGAAGTTATTTTGGACTTGTGTAATTTAAGCTACCATTTATTGTTGGTTCTAAACATTAGGAAAAGATTAACTTGATCATGCAAACTCTCTATGGTCCCTCTATATGCATTTCCATATATATGCTATATGCTATTCTAGACTTTTTTCTAATGTAGCATCCATGCCATAAGAATAAAAGAGTATTTCAAAAAGTGGGCACTTATAACACTAAGATAATTCTTTTATATACCTGTCTGCAGAATTTCACTGCCTGACAGGTTTTCTTTTACTTCTTCAAGCTTTTTAATTTCAGTTTTGAATCATGGCCAACAATATATACAAAATCATTTCTCCCTTAAATGTATTTGGTACAAATTCACAGATTGTTCTGTACTGAAATATTTTTTGGCATTTCTCCATTCATCTTTGTAGACAAATGACAAGTTGTGAATCTAAACTGATTTCCATTTGTTTTCTACAAAATATTTAAAAGCTTGCAGAAACTTTTACCCTTTACTTTAGATTTTTACTCAGTCACTATGGGAGAAAGACTAGGATGCCTGGGAGACTGCTTCCATATACCTCCCAATTTCCTATAAGGTCTGGAAAAAAATAATTTCGTTTTTCCACTTAAAGTGATTCCAACAGAAATTGCAACAAATGTTGTAGATGTATGTTTGTGAACTATCAAATACCGTGAGTTTTCCTGATGGGTTTTCATTAAATGTTTTAAGCTACATGTTTTTCCTCAACGTATGACAGTGTTGAATACGAATAAATGCAGTTTCCATAGAAAAGAATTCAACACTCCCATAACATGAGATTCTGAAGCTTCTGAGATGTCTTTTTGAACACTTTTTGAATACCTCAGGAACCGATTGTTATGTAAAGGATAGAGGCAATCTGTAGAGGCTACATATATGGCTTCTGAATTTTGTTGTGCTTCCTCCTGAATTATGGATTCCTACAATTTTGAAATAGAAAAATGAATTAACTATTGTAGTGCAAATGTAAAATACTATACTCCCTTAACTCAGGGAATGGGGGGGGAGGAAGAGGAGGAGGAGGAGAAAGAGGAGGAGAAGATCTGTTAGTATCAATCCTGCAAAGTCTAGTGTGTTCTCTTGCTAACAAAGTTTTCCTACTCTGACTTAAAGTTCAGTTCCTTGCTTCACTAGCTTAAGAGCCAAACTATGGAGTTTTAAAATTTAAATATGATGCTTCTTCATTTCTGGCAAGAGTCAAAGTTATTGTGGTCTATGTCTGTGTGTGTTAACTTCAGTACAGTATTAATTATTCTGGGGAGGATATTTATGAAAAAGTTGTAATGAGAGCAGCCTTTTTTTATTAAGGCTAATAAAGGCCAGTTTGGAAACATTACATTCGATTAATTTCTTAAGTATACTAGATAGCAACTTGAAGTGTGGAAGCCTGTAAATTTATCTGAGAGAAGTATTGCTGCTATTGTTGTTTTTGCTACTGACGGGCAGAATAAAACTTACATCTTGCCTGAAGAGAGGGCAAGGAATTTTTCTGCAGACCTTATTGTGTTTTTCATAGATGTCAGAGCAGGTCCAGGGGAAAAACTCAGTATTCACAATATACACTAACCAACACTCATAGTCTGTCCACATTTGTTTTTGCTCAGAGGTCAGTACTAGTGCTAAAGCTTAACAATTCAATCTTATACCTGCTTAGAACAGATGCTGATAGGTTTTTATTGAATAAAAAAGGTTGGGGTTTTTTTTTGTTTGTTTGTTTTTTACTGAACATCACAGAACTGAACTGCTGGGCATGAGTAATGCAAAGAATAACAGCCAGTCAAAACCTATCCTCTTAATAAACTCAAGGTTGGTATATAGTTCCTTTTATATGTGAATATGGAAATATTATGATAATAAGCTCCATACTAGGATTGGAGATTCTCATGATATGATTGCATGCTTTCAGCTGCCAAATTGTATTCATATGCATAATGTTACAATAATATAAAGAGGGAGGGAACCTTTTGGCTTTTAATTTCTAATGTATGCCCCATTTCCTTGGGATTTGTTTGTTTTCAGCATTTTTGTAAGCTTCTGGTATTAGGCACATAACAGTCAGAGAATATGGAATAATTTATGAATGCTATCACAAATTACCCTTAAGAAAATCAACATGCAGAACAGCAATCTATTAAAATGTATATATGGGTGAGGGAAGATTATTTTAATATATTTAATGACTATGAATCTATGTCTGATATGATTTTCAGAAATGCTAATGCAAGGCTTTAAGTACAGCCTTGAGAAATTGTTGTTGTTATAAAGCAATTTTGATGTGTATTTTATGACAAAAAATCAAGTTTTGAAAGACTGCTGATTATACATGCCATACATCTCCTCCATATAATTTGTAATCTGCAGTAGAGCGAGGCTGTTTGGATACTGTAAAAATCAATGGAATTTTAGCAGCCTCTTACATACCAAACCAAAGCCTTAGTTTTCATTTTCGGGTCAAAATCAAATTTAAATTTGAAAATGGACGTTACTAAATATATCGCTCCAGGTTGACTAGCTTTAGTATCAGCTCAATAAAAAAAGCATTTCATGACAGCAATGAGGGAAAAACTGTCAGTCTGAGATAGTGGCTAAAGGCACTAAGTGAGAAACTAGGAGACCGTGAGTTTTAGTTTTGTCTTAGCTACACAGCTAAAACTTCGGGCCTGTCAATCTCAGTCCTAGAAAGGTGGCAATGGCAAATCCCTTCCAAAAATATTACCAAGAAAACTGGCATCACATGTCAAATCTGATTTAAGGAAAAGAAAAAATAGGGAGGGAACAAAGATCCTCCTTCACATTCAGGAAGCATGGACATCTGTTATATGATCCTTGACTTATGACCAAAATAGAACCTGCCTATTACGGTCGTAAGTTGCGATGATTGTAAGTAGGTTTCCCATGTTGCCAACCCAATTTTACAACCCTTTTTTTCAGTGGTCATTAAGCGCATACTGCAGTCATAAAATGGCCACCATGTTTAGGCAAACACCACGGTTGTTAAGTGAATTCATTGGTTGCTATGGGATGTTTTTGCTGAAGAGAACAGTGGATTTTGCAAAACATCATAGATCATGACCACATGATTGCAGAATATTGCAAATGCAGGCTGGTTGACAAGCACTCAAAACATTTCCCCAATGCCACCAACACCAATTAGAACTAGCCATAGAGGAGCAAAACCACAACTCAAAAACATCACTCTGTATTAGTATTTTTTTCTGTTACTTTGAAAGCATTTTGCAGTATTTTAACCACACCGTTTGAATTTAATTAAGATTTCGTCTCTCTGAGCAGCTCAGTAAACCACGGAACTCTATGAAATCCATGCACACAGAGAGTCTGTACATGATTTGATCCATGGTCTCTGTCACCTGTTCATTCCAAGTTTTGCTAAGAGCTTCTGCCAAATTGTGTGTCACTTTCAGAAAACAGCTCCCTCTGAAATTGCGCTGGGCCCATCAGGTGCTGGAGGTAGTGATGATTGCATAGGCTCCATCTCCCTGTGGTGGAGGTAGCTGTGGAGAACTCTAGGGCCAAGATACAGAAGTCTGTCCATAGCAGGGGACAAATGTTAATGTCTCCCAAATCCAGCTTCCAACGCTATTGCCCAAAGGCAAACACTGGATCTAATATATGACACACACCCCGTGTAAGTAGAATAAGTAATCCATGAATAATGTGGACCAGGCTCGTGGCTGCTATGGCTTAAGCTCAGAGAAGGTGGATTGGAGTCCTCTGGAACCATAAGCTTGGGGAGCTCCACAGAATCCAGAAATGTGGACTGGGATGCTGCTACATTTCAAGGAGGAAGGTAAATGAGCAGCAGTAACGAAAATGTCATTGGCTAAATTATCCCTGAAAATACTTTCTCTGTATTGAGATATGGATGAATTATATGTGTGATTTTTTTCTTGATGATGAAATGTAAGTTATTAACTAGACTAAGAATTCGTACAATGCTTCCAAATTCAATATCAAAGGACAATAATTAGCTAACAGCTGAAACTGTAATTAGAATTTTTTTTTTTGAATATTCATCATTGGGAGTCAATATTGACTAAGCAGCCATTTTGAACATTTACAATCCTTGTAATACTTAATAAAGAACTTCAGATTTGATTTATTTCTTATTAGCCAATATCTTAATAATAACCATCATCGTGTTTTATGAAGTAATTTAAAAGCCTGTAGTTAAAAAAAACCCTCAAAATCTCAGATGAACATTTGTTGAATTTTACAGAAGACAAAAATTTATTTTATATGTGCTGCTAAAATACTAAATAATAGAGTGATTCACAGTGACCTTTTGGCTAAAAGATGCTAATGTGTTTAATATTAGAGGAAGCATAAAGCATTGTTGGAATGTTAGTGTCCAACACCTTTTTCTAACAAATTCTGTCTCTTCTATGTTACATTTGGTCTGCTCACCTTGTATTTACCTGTTCAAAGAAGCAAACAGTCCTTCCTAAGATGAGGGTTGGACTAGAAGACCTCCAAGGTCCCTTCCAACTCTGCTATTCTATTCTATTCTATTCTATTCTATTCTATTCTATTCTAGTCATAAAATAGACTTAAACTTCTTAGAACTTTTTCCTTGTAAATCCTTTTATGCAAGGGGCCCAGAATAGCACAAAAAAGAATAAAGGGAAGACATAGTAGATAAATCCTATGCTTCCTAGCCTTTCTTTCCTTCAAGAAAATGTATGGAAATGTGAGTAAAGCAGCTGGAGAGAATTTTAAAAGAAACGGGACAGGTTTTTTTGGGAGAGCAAACTACAAGGGAAAGGAAAGAAGTAAACAGCTATTTCCCCTGTCGTTCCCTGAGACAAACTTCAAAGTAATATTTGGTATTTTCTACCAATCAAAGGATGCAGCAATATGTGTTATTACTGCAGATATTCTATGATATCTTTCTGTGTATGCATACTCAAATGCCCATCATGCTTATCTCTCTTGGATTAAATAACATTATGCAAAGAGCAGAAAAGAAGGAAAGGCTAAATTGAAGGCATACCATAGCATAAGGAAAATGGAAATGTAGGCATACTTGGTTTATACCAACACATACTCTATACCTGGGGTCCCCAACCCCCATTCCACAGCATGCCAGAAACCAGGCCGGTTAAATAAGCTAAGCCCCATCCGCAAGATGCATCCAAAACCATGGAAAACTCTCTCCACCGAACTGGTTCCTGAGGCCCAAAAGGTTGGGGGGAGCACAATTCTATACATCTCTGCATTACTCCATCCTAATATAAAAACATCCTTGCTTCCGCACACTGTTTTGTATATTGCCTTATATTGTTTAAAATTTAAACCTCTTTCCCATTGAGGATCAGCTCCATTCAAGCATATATCCTTGGTTTTTTCCGGGTTCCTCATCTAGTTATTCTGCCTTCATATATTGGTTTTTCAAATGGATGCTTGTTCATTTATTTGTTTTGTGGTTTGATCCTCTCTTTTATATGGTTAAATCCCTCAATGTACTTATTTCATAGTGAGTGCACTCTTGTATTCAGTTTACATCAACATCTTTTTATTCTTGACCTTATCTCTTCTTTTTTTACTACACAGAGCCTCATTGCTGCTTCATTCAACATTGATGTTGAATGAGATATCCAGCTTGCATTTGGGTATAACAGTGGATGAAACATGTGTTGTCCATAGTCATGTTTGGCTTTTTTTTCCTCCCTGGCTACCAGCATTTGCACAATTTCTCTGTTTTCTTTAGTAAATTTCCCACTAAGGTACACAAATTCATCTGCTTGTTTATAATTTGTAATCATTAATTTCACCTTTGTGACGCATTTTCTTGGACTATGATACATTAATGTTCAGTGTTATATTCTTGCTCCATCATCCAGTCTATCTAACATTTGTTGCAGTTAGGGTCTCAGGAACAAAATAAATGAACAAAATAAATGTTAATATTCGCCTATCTGAGTAATATATCGCTAACATTCATGTTGTGAGGGGTTTTTATATGTTTTTTTAATATCTTTAGTTTTGTAACAAAGCAATTTTTATCTTGAATGAAAGAAATCTTTTTAAAAAGTACAAATACAAATTGAAATATTACTTAGTAGTCTTTATATTATTATTATTATTGTGTGCATTATTTTTATTATTAAACAAATATTTTGAATATTATATGGATATTTGTTGTGAAAAGATTTACTATGTATGATGAATGTACTTTAGTATGTTTTATTTAGGTTGCTACTAAAGATGTTTTACTCATTTTTTTTAAACAAAATTAACAGAAATGCTATTTCCAATGTGTTAGTGATAAATTTTGTTAAAAGACAATTATAAAAGAATAATAGAACAGAATAACCGAATAAAGGAGTTGGAAGGGACCTTGGAGATCTTCTAGTCCAATCCCCTACACCCTTTCAGATGTCATTGTTTGACCTTTTCTTAAAAACTTCCAGTGTTGGAGCATTCACAGCTTCTGGAGGCAGGTTGTTCCACTGATTAATTGTCCTGTCAGGAAATTTCTCCTTAGTTCTATGTTGCTTCTCTCCTTGGTTAGTCTCCATCCGTTGCTTCTTGTTCACCATCACCATGAGTCACCATCACTGGAAATGATTTGGATGGCACATAAACTGAATAAATAAATGTACCATCACAAGTCCGCTTCATACATTTGGCACATATATTTAATATATCAAGTGGACATTATATATCCTTGACTTATGCATTGTTCTGTGCTGTGATTATTTGCTAAGCATTCCATTTATTGTCACATATGTTTTATTTCTATTGTATGATATTCTTATCACATTCAGCAGCCAACAATCAACTTCACAAAGATAACACTATATAATTCAAGCTTATTCAATTTACCATACTTTTTTTTCCTTAATCAGTAAAGGTATACTAAACTTCCTTTTCACATTCATATTCATTCTTTTACTATTGTAGGTATGAATAGACTTAAGTTTATTCAAGTTATATTCAAAACAAGTAAGCCTCTAACTAGATACTCTCCTGTCATTATTCTCATTCTTATTCTTGCACCTCTGAATGGCCCCACCGGTTTTCTTATCTTTTTTCATCCTGTGGTGAATATTCATGTCACCCAATAAAGTATTTTTTTTCTCTCTTGGAATGCTTTCACTCAGGAATATAACATTATGGTTTTTTTCAGATTCATGACTGGTTTTTCCATTATCAGCATGCTTGAGATTGTAGTATAACCTACCTCAAATTACGTTCTCCAATTTTATACATATCCACAACATAAATGAATAAAGTTTCTGGCATATATTTTATCCATTTCATTCACAACCAATAACATCAATTCTCTGCTTGTACTAATCAATTCCACTCTGCAATAGGGTTCCCCAATCTGTGGGCTGCAGCCAACTATCAGGCCGTGGCCTATTGGCCACCAGACCCACATGAGTGGCTGGTTGGTGCGCATCTGTGCGTGCATGCACACAGCCCCACTCACTGAGTGTCACAGGTGTTCGTGGCCCCATTTGCGTGACTGTCGCCATCATTTGCCCCACATTGTTGTGGGTGTTCATGCATGAGCAACGGGTGTTCATGTGTGCATGTGTGCATGCGTTCACCCCTCCCACAAAACCATCCCTTCTTTCTCACCTCCTCAGCTGCAGGTTGCCAACCCCCAAACTTTGAGGAACTCTGCTCTATAATATTGGAACATCTTCGTTCATATCTGTGAAACTAAAAGAAAAGGGAAGGATGCATTAGACATGCAACATGTCTGTTTTTCTTTATTTTATATGAGTTCATGCTCTTTACCATTTATTTACCTTACATTCTAAGACAGGGGTACTAATCCTGTGGGCTATGGCCCACTACTGGGTCTCAGCCTATTGGCCACTTGACCATGTGAGTGGCTGGTTGGTGTATGCATGTGCGCACATCGCATAGCCCCACTCACACAAGCATTACCACAAGCATCGTGGGTGTTTGCAGCCCCAGTCACGCAAGCATTGCCACAAGCGTCATGGGTGTTCACAGTCCCACTCATGCAAACGTCACAGTGAGTGTCACAGGCACTTGCGGCCCCACTTGTGCAAGCAATATATGCACACATATAAGTGCACACATGTTTACCTCTCCTACAAAACCATCCCTTCTTTCCCCCCTCCCTGAGCCACCAACCCCAAAGGGTTGAGAAACTCTGTTCTAAGATAAGTCTTCTTTATGTCATGGTTGTTATCAGATAGGCTCATGGATATTGATTGTTGTCACCTCTCATGACTTTGATCAATTAAGGCTTTCACATATATTTTAGCATGATAAAGTTTGCCAGTTTTAGTCATATCCCTACCACAGGGCACATTCCTTGCTAACCAGAAAATCATCACTATTTTGTTTTGGCATACTTTGTCAAACATTCCACAAGTGCACTGGCTTCCACATTTTTACTCAAGCACGCTTACATAGTTTCATTCAAAATAGCATCTCCAATCTACTGGATGTGCATGGCTTTCAGCTGAAATGAACCACAAATTTGATTTGGCTTCATTCATTTTTTTTTTCATGCTGATCTCTTGAGTATAATTTTTTTTCACTTGCTTTGAGTCATCCTGACCCATTCTAACAATAGCAATACTGAATACAGAATCTAGCGTTCTGCAATTCCCCTTTTGTTGTCCCAGTGCTTCTTTACTTTGACCTCAGTGAGCAAGAGTTTTGTGTCAGATGCCTGCTTTCCAACAAAAGAAAATATGCTCTTAAATGCATGACCCGATAAGAGCATTAAAATGAGGGGAAAGGAGATTAACTCTCTTCTGGCAGGGAAATCAACTAACCGAAAATGTGAATCTTGCCTAATTTGGGACTTTTTTCCCTCTCTGATTCCAGTTGGCAGCTTTAACATGCACCTAGCCAACCTTCACAACTGCAGCCTCTCCAGTTGATGCTAGGCAGCAGATCACATGAAAAGCATTCAGAACAGGGGATTTATTTTTTTTTTCTCTTTGCTGACAGCCAGACTGATTTTTTGATGTGTAATTATCTCTCTCTTTTTTTCATCCAAAGAGAAGCTTCAATATTATTACAAATTTAGCCATAGGAATACAAAGGGAACAGATCCCAAAATTTGTCTTCAGTGGGCAGGGATTCCTTTCCTAATCAAATTTCAGAATCTAATATGGAATTTAGTGCTGTTTGTTCACTACTCTAATATTTATTGGCTCTAAGAATAACAGCTGACGATGTATTATTTGGCGTTGTTTTTGTTATGTGTATGCATTTGTCCCCATTTTGGAGAAGAACAAAAGTGTCAAATGTAGGTGTAGCAGAAAGGCTGATCTTCAAGTTAAGCCAAACACTGAATTTCTGAACATTTCTGTTTCAAATATCATCTCTGGGAAATTGCTAGGTGTTCTATGAGGAGCATTCCCTATCCTAAGACCATCCAGTGCAAATTTTGTTCAACACACTCAGAAGGCCCCGGTCTGGATGACATTGCCTTGGGCAAATCATTATTATTCAGTAGGCATTTCAAACAAAGTCATATTTTGCCTAAGCAGCATTTACTTAACTGCTGCACTTGGTTGGCTTTGCACAGTACGTGACAGGTACATGGGTCAAATAAGTTTCTTCAGTGTCAATCATCAGTTTGTCAGACTGTCTGCTTTCCTTTGGGAAATGGCAAGTGTAGACCTACAGAGTTTGACTTCAAATGTTTCTTTCTCTGAGGGTACTCTAAGATGGAGCCGAGGTGGCGCAGCAGTTAGAGTGCAGTACTGCAGGCCACTTTAGCTGACTGTGTTCAGCAGGTCAGCGGTTCAGATCTCACCGGCTCAAGGTTGACTCAGCCTTCCATCCTTCCGGGGTAGGTAAAATGAGGACCCAGATTGTTGGGGGCAATGTAAATATATGTATACATTGCTTACTGGTGTACACCGCTTAGAGAGTGCTTGCACTTAAAGCGGTATATAAGTCTCATAAATAAATAAATAAATAAATGGAATGTCTTTTACCTTCCTATCAAGACCTCCTCTCCTTCAGCTGGTGATTCCACTACAATACCTAATCCAGTGGTGGCAAACCTATGGCACACATGCCAGAGGCAGCACTCAGAGCCCTCTCTGTGGGCACACATGCTGTTGCCCCAGCCTCATCTCCCCCGTGACCCAATCCTCACCAGCAACCCCCCTGGAGGAGATTCGCCCCCGAGCATGGCCCATGCAGAGCAGCGCAGCCAAGGACATGGCAGCCAGGCAGTGTGGACAAGACTCTGCCCTCATGCCCCATCGTGCACAGTTGATGCTGTGGGATGCAGGCAGAGGGCGTGGCCGCCATGGTGCTGCTGGGCTGCCTGGGCGATCTGCGGTGGGCCCTGGAGGCGGTGAGTGGCCCTGCAGGTGGCAGGGCAGGGGACAGGGTGGGGGAGGAGCAGGGGCGGGGGAGGGAGCGGAGTGGGAGCGGTTCGCCATCACTGACTAATCTATTGTTTATTAACCATAATGGCTAAATTGGCACCACATGCATAATTCCCAAAGAATGGTCATGTGCATCCAATGGTCATTTGACTTATTTCAATCTATCTATAAAATTGGACTAATGCAGACCTACTTTATACCACCATTGATAGATTATTAAAGCAAAGTGTAAGAATATTATTTAAGAGTATTCTGAATAACACACACACACACACACACACACACACACACACACACCTCCTCACAGTTATTGTAGGGAAAATACAATTTTTGTTTAAAAAATAAAAAAGTGGGAATCAATGATTCAAAACACCAGCAGAGTAGGATGAGTGGATTAGAATGCTTACTACATGGTTGATGTATCAGCCTGGTAATTAATGGGGATGTAATCAAATTTGCTGAAGCTTTTAATCTGTTTATTGTAATGGTCCAAAGATTGCTGCCTCCAAGAACATAGATAACATATAGCAATAGAACCAAGATGCATTGATTTTAGTGCAGTTTTATGAAAGTACCTTGAGATTTCTATTAGAGATCCTTAGCTATGAAGCTGGAATATTTTTTTCTTGGATTTTGGAAACAATGATGCCCCATGATGTCTACAGTGTAATTGTTACTTCTTGTTAAGTGCACATTTTTAAGCATTTAAGAATGGAAAAGCAAATTGTAGGATTCGATCTCCAGTAATCCCATGAAGAGTCATTAGTAAAGGATCAACCAAGATTTCTATCAGAATCTAGGCAGGGATAAGAGATTCCTCTGGTTGTTGCTCTGAATAAAAAAGAACTATTAATAGCAATAGAAAGATACGCTAACTCTGCTCCCACTAAGAATATAAAAGCAACTGTGCAGTATAGTAAAGGGATATCCCTCAAATGTGATATTCCCTCTGTCACATAATCCAAACCTAGGCAGCAACAAAAGCTGCAGGTCAAGGGGCTTTGTTTGCAGAATGTACCTGATTAAATCTCTGGCATCTCCAAAGACCTTTTTAAAAAAAATGGTAGAGACCTCCTGCCATTAGTAAATAAAAGTGAGCTTCATGGGCCAATGTATAAGCTACCTTCCTGTGTGCTTCCTAGAAATGAGCAAGGCTCCGTTTTCAAGCATCCATATATCCAGGCTGCTTTGCAACCACAGATATTGGTAGACTTCAAGACCTGGAAAACAGGACTATAGAATGAGTCACTTTGCACCCAAATTTCACAGCAAATCAATTATTTTAAAAACCCACAGCTTTCCAAGTTATCCATGAAAATGAAGTGCAAATGAGTATTTTTCACTCCCCGCTACAGTTTCCATTGCAACGTTTAGACATATTCCCAGTTGAGAAGGAAAAGGTTTAAAGTTCCATTAGGTACAAATGAAACATTTTAGAAATATTTACCACATGTGCAACCATTTCTATTTATACAGGGCTACACAATGTTTTCATTAACTCTCTCTTCAGGTTCATTCTGTTTTCCCAGAATGTTCCCAGAGAATCTGACATTAAGGATGCCCTGTCTACAACAGTACCTCGGAGCAAAAGTGATAATGTGGAAAGATTTAGCCCTCTCCACTCTGGCCAATGCAAGGAATATTTCAATATTTTCCTTAGGTCATGGACGCGATGGAAATCTGTGGAGAAAAAGAACTGTTCTTCACTTCAGTCTCTTGTTCTGTATTTCATGCACATATCCAATCCTCCACTTTCCCTCAACTGGGTTGAAGTTTCAGTATCAGAGAGGGGAGGAAGGATTAAGAATATTTTCACAGGATAAGGAACAGTTACGGTCAGAATTCTTTGTTATCATCCTAATTATAGATGCCTCTTTAACCCTCCAACTTGCAAATCTTGCAGCAAAAAGCAATCAGATCTTTCAGTAGTATGAACTGATATACAATGGCAATGCTTCTTCTTTTTTTTTTTTTGCAATGGATAATAAGGCATATTAAACAGTAACTTTACATTTATGCTCAAAGAAGTGATGGTGTTGTTATGCTTTTTTTTCATTCATGCCACAATAAATAATTCATAAGGGATTTGACAGGTACCTTGTATAGCAAATCATTTTAATGTGAAGTTGGTTTTTAAAGCAAATCCAGTACTTCTTGGGATTTAAAAAAAGGATGCAAGCCAAAGAAAATTTAAAAGAAAATACCCTCCTATGCTCCAGAGTGAAAATCAGAAGCAAATTTGTACCAGCTAAAGAGAACTCATAACTAATGATCTGAAGTTATTAAAAAAATAGTATGTTGACAATATTCTTCTATTTTCCCCAATATATTCTTTTACATATACTTATAGTGTAGATCTCCCTTCCCTATAAATTAACAATCACCCCCAAAATTCCTCCATATTCTCAGCAATTCCAAAATAATGTTTGGATTTTTTATTAAAGCAAAAATATAGTTTTCCATTCAAATAAATTTTAAAGATTTTTTCCCCATATGTAGCCTAATATCACAAACTAGATTACACCAGCTTTATTTATTTAGATTTTTAAAATGGTTTTGTAAAATTTAATAACACAGTACATGTCTCTCACTTGTACCAAATTTATTTCTAACATTTTCCTTGAGAGGTGTCAGTACAGTGGTGTCTATTCTTGCCAATCATACTGCAAACACAACAACAAGAGTGATTTATAACTCATTAAAAGCATATACACAAGTGGAAATAAATCATGATATTTGCAACAAAGAAATATTTCAGAATTCAGGGAAATTTGTAATTAATAGATTCAGAAAATGCATTCCATTGTTTGACTGACTGACTGACTGACTGAGTGACTGATTGATTGATTGAAATATATATATATATATATATTTTTTGCTCCAACACTGGAAGTTTTTATTGAAAATTTTTTTAAAAACTTTTACAAAGACAGAAAAAAAACAATGACAACTACAATAAGACAAAAAAAACAAAAAACAAAACAATACAACCCTCTCCCAACCCCTCCCAAATCACCCCTTCCCTCCCCCCCCCCCGAGCTTCCCAGAGCAGAATATAGGCTTAATTAAAAGAAATTAACAAAATTATAAGATAATTAAGAACAAAATATATATGAATAAAGAATTATAAACCTTAAAAAGAAAAAATATTTTAAAAAAAAGCAAAGAAGAGAAAAAAAAAGTAGAGTTTTTATACAAGTTATAAAAAAGCTAAATGGTATTTTTTCATATCCAATTTAAGTTGTATAAAATTTATCCATTTTTCCCATACAGCAAAAAATTTCTCTTGCATTTGCTCTTTTAAGAAAGCCGAAATCTTTGCCATTTCCGCCAAATAGGATACTTTAAAAAACCACTCTTGCAAAGTAGGCAAAGATTCCTTCTTCCAATATTGACCTACTAACAACCTTGCGGCTGTAATTAAATTCAACATCAATATAACCTCCTTAGCATCACAATCAGTAACAATACCAAGCAAAAATAATTGTGGAGTAAATTTTACCCTCTTTCTAAAAATTCTCTGAATATTCCACCATATCTTAATCCAAAAAGCTTTTATATTTTTACACGACCACCAAATATGATAATAAGTGGCATCCAAACAGCCACATCTCCAACATTTAGGCTGTAAGTCAGGATACATGAGAGACATCTTTTGTGGATCAAGGTGCCATCTATAAAACATTTTATAAAAATTCTCCCTTAAATTCTGGGCTTGTGTAAATTTAACATTTCTCACCCAGATAGTTTCCCAAGTATCCAGTAAAACTGGTTCACCAAAATTCTGCGCCCATTTAATCATACAATCTTTAATTAATTCTGATTCTGAATCCAGTTCCACTAGCACCCCATAAATTCTTTTAATATGAGTTTGTCTTTGATCCTTTACTTGCTTGAAAAGATTTTGATCTTCTCTAAGCAAACCTAAATTACGATTCATCTTCCATCTATCTAATAGTTGTCTATATTGAAACCAAGAATAAGTAATATTTTCATGTAACAAATCTTCCAAAGATTTTAACTGCCAATTTAGACCATCCCATCTAAGTAATTGTGTATAAGACACCGTATCCATTTTAACACCTCTCTTTATCCCCTCTATCGCATGCCAAGGTATAGCCCATAATGGTATTTTAAAATCACTTTTATAATATTTCCTCCAGACTCTAAGTAGAGAAATCCTTAAAATATGAGATTTAAAAGCCCGATCCACTTTTTTATTAAATATTAAATAGGCATGCCAACCAAAGAGTAAATCCCATCCCTCCAAATGGAGTATCTCTGAATTTGTTAAGTTTACCCAATCACTAATTAACGTAAAAACCACTGCATCATAATATAATTTCAAATTCGGTACCTTGAGTCCACCTCTCTCACGGAAGTCCTGCATAATTTTAAATTTTACCCTTGGTTTTTTCCCTGCCCAAATAAATTTGTTAATACCTTTCTGCCATTCATTCAAATTAACCTCATTCTTTAAAATAGGTAACATTTGAAACAAAAAGAGAAATTTGGGCAGGACATTCATTTTAATCACTGCAATTCGTCCCATGAGCGATAACTGTAACTTCTCCCAATTCCTCAAGTCCTTCTGTACACTGGCCCACAGCCTTTCATAATTATTCTTAAACAATTTTGCATTAGAAACAGATAAGGTGACCCCCAAATATTTTGTCTTATCAACAATTTCAAAACCAGTCAACTCAGCCAAAGTCTGTTTGTCCTGAATAGTCATATTTTAGCTAATATTTTAGTCTTATTATTATTAATTTTAAAGCCCGAAACAAGTCCATATTGACGAATCAGCTGTAGTAAGTTAACTACAGAATAGGTAGGTTGAGATAAAGTAACCACCAAGTCATCTGCAAAAGCTCTTAACTTGTACTCTTTTTTATTAACTTCTATTCCTCTTATTTCCTGCGATTCTCGGATTTTAATCAACAAAATTTCCAATGTTAAAACAAACAGCAAAGGTGACAGAGGACATCCCTGATTGAAATATTTTTAATTCGATGTTGACTCTTAACAGTTGAAAAGATTTTTGCTAGAACACCCTGTCCCAACTGATATTTCAGATCTCTCTCTATTTTCCACCTTTCCCAGCATTATACACTTCTATAGGTTTTCACATAATATGTCCCCAAAAATATAAATACAATGATGTAGTGAACTGGTAGTTTATGGGAAAAAAATATAAATGTAAAATTCATTAAAAAATTAAAACATCAATTATAATTAAGTATTGATTTAAATCCTAAGGGGTTAAAAGCCTTTTCTATACTTTAAAAATTATTTCAGGACCCTTTAACAGAGATTATTTCTCTCAACCTGACAATGAGTATATGTGCTATCCAGTAGAGAAGAGACTTAACCCATGGTCCCTATCAGACAGGCCAACAATATCCATAGGTAAACTCTCCTAGATAACTTTGCACATAGTCAGAACCAAGCATTGTAGGGCTTTAAAAGTAATAATCACTACTTTTTGAATGTTTCTGAAATGAAAGCTTGTTTATTCCATTAGGTTAATTTTTCCTTTATTTCTGTTAACTGTGATGTCTTTCTTTCATTATTTTTATTTCTTTTTTACTTGACGTCGTTCATTTGGCTGCCCATCTTAATCAACTCTGGGTACTTTACTATAATAGTAAAGAAAATGAATATGCATCAGGAATAAGGCTGAAAAAAAGACAGCTAAGGATAATCATCAGTAATTGTTGTTTTTGTTAGTTGCGAAGTCGTGTCCGATCCATCGCGACCCCATGGATAATGTTCCTGTCCTCTACCATCTTCTGGAGTCCATTTACTGCTTCGATGACTCCATCCAGCCACTTCATTCTCTGTCATCCCCTTCTTCTATTGCCCTCAATCTTTCCCAGCATTAGGCTCTTCTCCAGTGAGTCCTTTCTTCTCATTAGGTGGCCAAAGTAATAAATCAATACTACCTCAGAGGTTCACATGACTCCCTTTCCCCATCCCAGTGAAAACAGTCAGATCTTAAGGACCATCCAAATGCCAAATAAGTTTGAGACCAACCCAGTCTTGGGGTAAAGATGTCCCAAATGATAAACACGATGACCGAAAGGGCACACGTTCTGTTTTCCACTAGATGACACTCTTTTAATCAATGACCTGATAGAGTGGGTCAGAAACAACTGAAGAAAGGGAATCTCTCAGTATTCCAGCTCATGCCATGTAGGGCTTATAGATGACAAACAACACCTTGAATGGCCTATTGTAAGTCAGCCTAACTGAGAAGCAAAAAAGTAAAATGGGCATATTGAGGCACACACACAGCCACATTCTGTAGTGCAGAATGCTTTTGTACATTCTGCAGACCCAGATCAAATTCAGACAATGCATTGCAGTGTTCCAATCACTCATGATAAAAACATGAGTGACTGTGCAGTGCCTTTTGAACCAGGAAGGGGAACAAATGGCACACAACTTTAAATTTGTGTAAAGCCAAACTTTTCATATAAATTGCACTGCACTTTTTTTTTCAGTTCAATCACAACATTGCTTATGCTTAATTTGGGCTATTATTATTACTGTTGTAATATGATATTATTGCTGTTGTTATATAGTATGTTTTGGTGACAGACCAAAAGCCAGGCATTTAAATTATTACATTAAATGTACCTTTCTAAACTTATGAAATACATTTTGGCGACACGTTTGGTACTATAACATTTAATTACGGTAGATGTTTGGTTGGGTTTTGTTTTGTTTTTAATATCAAATTAAGTTTTGAGATTTTTTTTATTGCCTGATTGAAGGCTGATTTTCTAAAGAGCTAAAAACATAAAATCTGCCCAAAGAACTAAAAATATAGAAAACAAATGTGCTTTTCATGAATAGGAAGGTTTTTAATACAGGTCTTTGTAGCTGACTTTTTTAAATAGGCGCTAATAAGAAAAAGTGCATCACAGGTAAAATAGTATATGTTTATTATTCAGAGGGACATGACTGAAAAATAAGTAGGCCTCCATTTTGTGTATTTGTTTCAATGTGTTTTACATAGTAGAGGTCAGTTTTGTTGGACCAGGGATTTAATCAGCATTGCCAGTTCCTGTGTTCCTATCACATAAATAGTCTTTAACTAACTCTAATGGAAGCAGGAATCTTGAAATGGTGGACTGGTGGTTATATTCACTCAGAAGTATTATATCATTTGATCTGTTTTAGGGCATTTTTTTTATTCTCTGAATCCAAACTTTGGGAAACAAATCAGCAGAAATGACAGCCTTATTTTCCTTCTTTTCTAACCATCAAGACACAGGCAACAAATATATCTCCAAAAATTCAGTATCTACAGCTCCCCCTCTTCTAGAGCTCTGTTTTCTGAGTGATAAATTGGGTACAGTAATGAAAAAAGATTGAAGAGTGATGAAAGGTCTTTTAAAGGAACAAGTGCCAGGCCTTTCTCTTTCTCAGTGAATTCACCAAGAGAACAGTTTGAGTCACACAAAATATCAGGGAAATCTATGGCACCAAAAATTGAAAAATGATTAACTCCAGAGAGTCTTTTCCCTTCTTCATTGCCAGGAAAATTGTTGCATGACAAAATAACTCTTGTTGAAAAAGGACGATCCTTTGATTTACTGACCCTCCCCTCTCTCACCCACCTGCCGAAAAAAGCTGCCACCCAGGCCACCCAGATGAATTTGCCTCTCCAAAATTAATCTCTGAAGGCTTACAATTCCTTCAGCCTAACATGGAATCATCATATTGGTGGTGAATGTTTGAGAAGCAAAAACATTCTTCTTATTTAATGTTATAGTTTCAATATTGGCATAACTTCAATCCTGACATAAGTTTAGTTACCCAATATCTCCAATGGGGAAGTAACCTGGGACCTACTCACCAACTAAGCCATCCTATAGCCATAATATCTTCTGTCTCTGTTCCTTGAAGGAAGCTAAAGTCTAAAGTGAGGAAGGTACATTATACAGTTCCCAGATAATTTTAAAGCCTGCTTGTACAGGAGTCTAGGTTATTTCAGGAATCTCCATGGACAGAACAATATCTGCCATCAGATTATTCTTCTCCAGAAGAATTACAGGCCAGATAACTGGAATGCAACAGCAGAAACTGGACCAGTGAACATCACTCTGTATTTGTTTTCACATAATGATAAAGGAATGCATAGGTCAAAACAATGTTACCTTTTTTGTAGTGTTTCTCAAATGTGGAATATAGTAAGTAAAGGGATCAGCAAGCTATAATTTGATATGAGTTTATTTTAATAAATTAACTTAGATGAACTGGAATTCAGGAATAGTGATTCAGACTGGAGTAACCCATAGAAAATAAAATAATGAATCTAATAAAAGCTTTTTATCCTGAACTATATTTGAGGATGCCCACTGTTGTTTAGAATTTCCAAGATTTCACAGTAACATTCTCAACTGTGTGTATAAACATCTAAATATTAGTTAAATAATTAATGTAAGGAAATGCTTAAATTAGGACCTATTTTGAAGAATGGTGTATATGTTTTTAACTTTCACTTGCATTTAGCCAGATGGAAACTGAACTTACTTATACAACTTGGCAAAGAGGTCTGGAGCTCCTGGGCTACTATCCCATTTACATTTGCTGGCATGCCTCTGTTTATGTGTGTTTGTAATATTCTAAAGTGATAATATATTACACATTTCAGAACAGAGTGGGAAATTAAATGGCAGTTCCCAACATCTTTGGTATTTGTTGTTTCTAGCACTATTGCCAGCTGCTTAGGGAAATCGTTTAAAAAAAGGGTAGGTAATTTAAAGGGATTTGTTTTTTTTTTCCTTCAAATTATTTTCTAAACAAGGACTTGGCATTGTGCACTTGTATTGTTTATTGTTGGGGGGGAGGGTTGTGATCATAAACCAATCTAAAGTATAAATTGCTCATCAAAGAGATTGGCAGAGAATCTGCATAATTAAAAATGGTTGTGCCTTGAGTTGTTTGGGAGAATTTGTGAAAATTTCTTTCAAATTCAAGAAAACTTTTAGAATCAGTAGAACATGAGAGGACTATCTTGAAGTTAAGAAAATTCCTTAATAGAGTTCAGATTTTCATTATGCCTAAAATAAAATCAATCCTATTCTTAGATAAATAAAGGCCAAACGTTTTGCCTGGTAGTTATTATGCACCTCTCTGCCACACCTTTCTCCTCTTTGAATAATATCTTAAATATCACTGGAGTTGTTTTAGAATAACAACTTTCAAGTTAGTCTAATTATTAACAATTAGCACTTATATTTCAAAATCCCTTAGCTTTGATGTACTATATCATAAGTTAATTGAGCAAGGGAGAAAAAGAGCGTATTGCTCTAAATATCTACTTGAACTAATTATCCAGGATGAGTAAAGGCCATTATGAGTTACGTCCCATGTTTAGCACTAGCATATGAAATCTGCTTTCAAGTATTAATGATTCATCTTTGTTTTGAAATAATAAATTGGGTGACAGCCAGAAACCCGCCCACTTTATCTTCAATAATTAAGATATATTATTTTGTTTGATACATTTTATGGTAAGCTGTTAATTACCATTATTTGTTAAGGGTCAAAGAAGTGGTGGGATTCAGCCAGTTCGCACCAGTTCGGCAGAATCGGTAGCTAATTTTTTGTTGCCCAGGCCCAGAATGGACTTCCGGAAGCGGCACCCACACAGAGAACCGGTTGTTCACATATTTGAATCCCACCACTGGGACAAAGCCTTTATTATGGGGTCATCTATGCCATATTGTTGTGATCCTCTTGCTAAGCACTTGCACTTATTTTCATATCACAGCATATAGATTTTCTTCTTTGCAACATTATTCATTTTTCTTTTCTGTAAAGCTGATACTGAAATCAAACTGCAAGGAATCCATCAGTGGTAAATAACTACATTATTAAGGCAGTAAATTTCCACTTAAAATACCTAGGCTTGTTAAACTAGATCATTGAAATGCTGTATGTAATTCCAGTGGCAAGGGAGGAGTTTGATTGTTCAGGTTAAGTCAAATCCCAGAACAGGAGTGGTGCTTAGAAGAATCTTTAATTTTTTTCTCTGCAATAAATTGGAAATAAATGATGAATGAAAATACAGTCATTTTTCTTTTTAATGCACCCACAATGTATTAAGCAAGGGCTGAGCTTTTCTTCAAACAGTGTATAAGTGGTATTCAGTAACCAATAGGTACCAGTGACCAGTAACTATTCAATGATCTTGTTTCAAAATGCTGTTAAGAATCTAATCAAATCAATGCCAAAATAGAGAATGAGAGGAAATAAAAGGATAGTGTTACATAGCCAACAAGTAATCAATGAATGTTCCACAATTATACTGCAAGAAATTGAATTAAGAAATAGGACTCAAATGCATTTGTGACCTGTACATAAAGTAGCTCTTTTAAGTAAGCACAATTCTCCCTGTCTAGAAAGGATTTATCCTTATTTGCTGGAAGAGGAAGGTAATGATAATGGATTAGCCTGTAATTGTGTGTGCATTGTTACTTTAAAAAATCTTCTGCATTTTCAACTACAGAAGCAAATCACAGACGTCCTATGAAAACTGAATTCCATAAGCAAGCTCCCTAACACCATTTTAGCTGCCAGGGATGTTGAGACATTATACACCAACCTATCTTATAAACATGGAGTTTAAGCCATGAAGAATACTATAATCGATATTATTTTCATCACCTGAACCCATGGAAACAAATCTTTCATAAAACTCCCATCACAATCTCTGTAACTTCAATTCCAAGCATCTTGAAATATGCTGCAGCTAACAAAATATTGTTCCTTTTAGTAAAATTTGTTAATCAGAAAATATGCTACCAGAATTCATTTTGATTCTAATATATGTAAACATGGACAATGCTTTTTAACAATCACTGGACAAATGAGCAATTATTGTAATATTATGTTTCTTTCCCCCCTCCCTTTAATATCATGACAAGTATTTTCATTGCATGATTTAAACTGGCTGCAATTATTGGCCAAGGTGACATTTGAAAACTCATAAAACCCATTCAAATATGCTTACACGTGAATGAAGTTTGAAATTATGGTCAGCTAATCACTTTCTGTATGTATGTTTAAAAGACTTCTTATAGTAGTGTTTTTATCATTCTGCACCTAAGTTTCTAGATTAACTGAAGAAAGTGTAACAAGCAAATTTGGAAAATAAAATTCTACATCCATTTTCAATAACTCTGCAAGTGGAAGGGTATAGATATAGGTATATATATAGGACTTATAGCTAGGCAGTGTAGTGTTATAGAAATCTGTTGTTAAATTGCTTTCATATTACAGTTAATTCAAAACTTCACATTTTTTCTGGTCTTCTAGAGAAGGTGTCTTAGGGATTTGCACACCCAGACACAATCAAAGTCCTTATAAAACTACTGTAGGTTTTTTCAACAAACATCTTCTCCCAGCAGAGCAAGAAAAATTATTATATTATAAATTATACATATTTTATTATTATTAAATATTTTAGCTTGAACTGTATTGAAAATAATGGAATTTAAACACTTAATGTATTTGTTTCTGTTGTCTCTCTTTTCACTGTGATTTCTGACTGAAATGCATAACAAAGGCTAATGAATGAAAATATATCCCTAATATTTACATGAACATATGCCTAGCTAGTTAGTATGCCTCTGGGCACAAAACTTGTTTCTGGGCATAAACATAATCAATGAGTTTACAGCTGATGCCTCTTAATTGGTAAAGCCTAATAAGCTAACTGTATACCATAGCAATATTAAAAAGGAAAGAAAGTTTAATAAGGGGCAAAATATCTGTCTAAGTTCTCATACTTTTATTATTCACATTGAGGAGAGATATCCAACTCCTTCTTTAAGTAAAGGATCAGGACCAAATTTTATTTTCAAGAAATTCCAATACTTAATATGGAACGCTTTCTTCCACTATCTTACATTATATGGAAGTTCTTTTTCCCCCGTCTTATATTTTAAAAGCTCTGAATTACTTAAGTTTTTCAAATTAAGTTTAATTAAATTGCATTATTTAGAGGCAATTCTTAAATCTGTTATACTGAGAGATATGAAAAAAATTAAAGTTTAGTTGTTCATGGCACCTTATGATTTCAGAATTATTGTGATTTACTTTTTTTAAAAAACTTCATTGAAATAATAATACATTTTAGTAAAACATGTTGGTTTATTAACCACTTTGATGATTCTCCCTTTGAAGAACTAAACTTTATTATTACTGGAGTTACTTAAAGTAGACAATACTTCTCAAGGTTTGCAGTGATGTGGTCACTATATTTCCACTCAGGCATCTGGCTATAGTGTTTTAAGTCAAGCTAAAAAAAGGAAACTACTCATTCATCTTGAATTTCATGTAATTTAAAACTAACAGTTCTCACATTACTAAATATTTAACTTCTGAGATAGGCTATTTTTTTTTTAATTTGGAAGATCCATTTCCAAATTTCTTGGTGAATTGAAAACTGGTTTTGTTTCAAACTGGTCAAGCAAGCAAGTCTCTAAACAAGACTATAAGCATTGCATATAAACAAGACTCATTCTGCTGCTTTTTATTAAATCCAGCTCAAAGTTGGTTAGGGCCAGTCTATTGTAATTCACAGGTTGAAGTGGAACACATAGTTTTAACTAAATTTATGCAGATAACCATGAATTAATTAATTTAAGATAAGGAGGGGGCTGTATTGGAAGGAACCTCCAGTTCCAAAGAAGCATGGTTCATGCAATAATACTTATGTAGCCAAGGCTTTGAAGAGTAGTAGAAACATGTTCAGTACAAAAAAATAGAAATGTCAAGAACACATTTTGATTAGTTCATTACTGATCATATTGTACAGATCTTGTAGCAATTTATCTTAGATATAATCCAAGGTTCAATACATATAAAATACAGAATCATTTGGGCCTGGGATAACTCTTTATACTTCCCACCAAGATAGATAAGATGATTGTAAACCCGTAGCAGGTGGTGGCAATCCAGTTGTGGACCTTTTTGACCACTGAATTAGACTAGCATTTCCTTTCCATTTTAAGTGAGCTATTAATTATGCATCACTTTCAAATTATTTTAAATACAGGAACTCCACTCAATCTGTCCATTTTTTAAAATAATTGCTTATATGTTTTGCTGAGTATACATTTTTAAAATTTCTTTGAAGTCATCTCAGGGATTCTTTTGGGGCTGGAAAATAACTCACAAACAAATGTATTTCTTTATAATAAATAAGCTAAGATAAAACAAGCAAGGAATGTTTACTTTAAGTAGATAGTGGCTTATGTTAATGCTTTTGAAACAGCTTCAGAAAACTTGGAATTAAGAATAAAATTTCAATTGTCAGATTAAAGAATAATAAGGAATAAAGGTTTAATAGATATTGGGAAAAAATATAATATATTTGAATTTGATCCAAATAAAATGAGGGTACCATTATGTCATAATGAGGACAGAATTCAATAATATTGTATGAAGTTTTGCTGCAGACAGTAGTTTACTTGATAGCTAAAACAGCATTTGACTTTGCCGTCAACCTATATTTCAGAGCTAATGAAGTATTCAGAATAATTTTCAATGCTATTTTAATCTATCTATCTATCTATCTGTCTATCTATCTATCTATCTATCTATCTCTATATTGCTATCTATCTATATCTCTTGCTCTCTCTCTCTTTATATGTGTGTGTGTGTCTGCAGTATTAGATTAACCCCAGAGCTTTTTTCCTAAATAGATGAATGGTTATATTAAAATAAATTTCACTGAAAAAATATAGCCTTATTTAAGATCAATAAAAGCAATAAAGATATTGTTTTTAGGGAGTCGGCCATAACTCAATGATGAAGCATCTAAACACAGACTATTCCAGGGATCAGTAACTGGACGAATGTCAGGAATATGCCTGACATTCAGTAAAACTATTGCCCATAATCGTGAGCAATGTGAAGAAATTAGCTGACTTAATAAAATGTAGCTTCCATTGTTAGTTTGGAAATCAAACAAGAGACCTATGATTGAATATTCTGAATTAAAAAAATATTAAACATTAAATATTAAAGCTTTCCCTGAAAGCTTTTCCCCCCAAATATAAAATAACTTTAAACATAAACACTGAGTTATTTTTTTTTTTCCTTTTTGTACACATTTTTTTTCCTTTTGTTGTTGTTGTTAGTGTTGGGTGTATTTTTTTCCATTTTTCTGTTTTGAATTTTATTCTTGAGGACAAAACCAAATATGTATTTAAAAAAGTTTTCCCCTGCCCCAAAATCCATCCTTATCTCCAGAGGGCAGGTTCTACAATAGAAAAGGCACATCTCCTGGTCCCTACCATCCAGCGTCCCTTGACTGATGGGTCATGCAGCATGCCCAATGTCCTGGATCAAATTAAATGGATGGATAGATGGGTAGAAACTATTGGGAAAAGATGGTCCCTTAGGTAACCCAGGCCCAAGCCATTTGGGCTTTAAAGGACTTTAATGTGACCAGAACAGAGGGACATAATATTGCAACTTTGACTGCATGAGGAAAATTGGTGCTTGATGTCTCTTCAAGATAGGTTACCGTGGTATGTATAAACTGACTATATTCAATATCTTCATCCATTGTTTTCATATTCTGGATGTCACTCAATCCTTAGGACCATTAGCTATTTTCTGCTTGTTACTAAACCAATCATGGTGGTAGAATTAGTTAGGTCTATCTATCTATCTATCTATCTATCTATCTATCTTATTTTGGAGGATAGATTCAGGAAATATATCCAGAAGGGACAATACAGTAATGGGGACTCATGAGATGTCCTGGTTCTCTCTAAGCTTGGTTGTTTTCTTGCAGATGTTTCATTACCCAAAGTAGTAACATCATCAGTGCTAGAAAATAACGAAAGTCAGAGAGCACCAAGGACCCCTCATTTCAACCCTTGCTACAAAAATTCTCCTTTATTGGTATTGGGACACAAGTATCTGTGACTCCAAATGACCGAACACATTTGAAGTGCTAAAGTGAAGGAAGAATTCTGTGTCTGCAGTGTAAATTCAGGGATGCAATGTAAAGTCATGCTTAGCAATGGAAATCTCTTCCAGACTGAATCGTCACTATAATGAGGAATAAAAATATGCTTTCCAAGAAGACATGCAGTTTTGGGATTTCTATCATGAATGCCTTAGGAGAGGGATAATGGGGGCTGTGGGGATGTGAGGACATGATAATTATATTTTTCCTTCTTTTGCTTAGATAGTTAGCACTTCTGATGGATGCTTTTTGAAAGTCAGAATTGTATAGCAGAATTGGGAATAAAGTGAGATAGAAAGTATAAGTCATGGCTCCAATATTGTTCTTAGATTTAAACTGCTAATATAATTCACACAGCACAATTTGCTGTGTTTTAATGGTAACAAATTACATTTGGCTGGCATATTTCATCACAATAGGGCCCCGAGTGCTTTATAAACTGATTTGTAAACTATAAATAATCACCCTCTCAAGCAATGTGGCAATGGATCGTGGCTCAGTTCAAACTGCAGTGAGAACTACTGAACAGAGCATCCACAGGAGGCAAAAGCTTATTAGTATCGTACCACTGGGAGTAGAAATAAATAGAATTTAACCAAAAAGAGAGGATTATTGAAATTACACCACTTTTTACATACAACTAGAGGCTGCGATCTTTATGGAAAACAATACAGAAGCTACTCTTGCCTTCATGCTGAAAATCCTTCAAAATCAGTTATACACACTCTGTCTTAGCCATACCTATGATGTACAGACAATACTGGGACAAATGGAAAGACTGAAACAGCATATGAATCTCCCACATCCATTTATACATGCTAGAAATGACATTTGAGAAGTGATGTCCAGGCTTACACTATAAGACAGAAAGGTAGGGAGAAGGTTATTTCATTTGCACTTTTATAGCAAGATACAAATTCAGACACAGATGGCCTGATTTGTTTTTGAACTGTCTAATTAAGATATGTGCATGTTGGAATAATTGTGTGCAAAACAAATACGTTAATGAAAACCACACAGTAAAATGTTTGTGCAACACTGAGATTGGGCTAACGCATTTAGACAAAATCACGTACACATGTACATAAAATATGTAGATTAATATTTAATTCTTAACATTCCCTAAGTGAAGCAGGAAAGGGGACAAGCTGGATTTTAGACCAAAAACAGTCCTAATCCTTGATGAGAAAAGGGCTGCAGCAGTTGAAGAGAATGGCGGGAGGGGAGGGAGAACCATTGTGTTTCTGGCATCATATTAATGGCCACGGTGCTTTAGAGAAAGCGGCCAATGACATCTTCCTCTATGATGATCAGTAGTAACATTGGCTGCCTGCTGTGCAAGATGTGGCAATCTCCATTCTATCAAGTTGTTGGTAGTCATGGATGGGTGCCTTGCAATATATGCACAGCTAGACCTCCATTAAATGTGTGCAAATAATGGAAATACTTGAAAGGCCAATTTCAATCTTTCTCCACCAACAAACAACCTCACTCCCTCTGCCATCACCCCCCTCCCCCCAAATTTAGTGATCATGGGATGACAGCAAAGAGATAACAAAGACACTTAACTCTTTGCTGCAATATTGTAGTTGTCCATTTTTGGCAGCCTGAATCTGGAATCCCTACTTTATAGGGACAGTAGAGCAATTACTGAGATACAGCTTAGAGATTGGAATATAAGCACTAGGTATTTGTTGCTAAATAGTAAGGTCTTCTACTTTGTATGGGTAGATTTAATCTAAAGCTTTTATTATTCTTTCTGTATGCCCTGCTGTGACCAAAGAACAGCTTGTGAGTATTAAACCCTTGGTTGCCCAACTCTGAGATCTAAATCAAGTTGCTGCTATTGTTATTTCCACTTCTCTTGTTCATTTCTTGAGATCATTTACAAAAGGGCAGCTTTTACTAGCACTCCATTGGCTTCATTATTGAATCGTTCTTTATCAGTTTTAGAAGCAAAGAGAAATTACAGTCCCACTTAGCAAAGAGCCTGGAGGAGAAATAACAATATTTTAATGTCCCCCTTGCAACTGTACATTGATTTGAAGCTCTCTAGAAATGGCATTAATTTATTCAATAATTTCTGTAGCCCCTGCAAGCACCAGCTAATATTAGAAAGGAGCTAACTTCAAATGAGCCAAAAAGGAAAGTAGGATAAACTTTATTCTTATTGGATAAACCCTTTAGTTCTGCTTGAAAAACCAAAGCAGCTTGAATATAATATTCGGAACTAATTCCATCTAATTGGGGTCATGGTTTTGATGTACCAATACGGTGCTTTTTGTTTGTTTAAGTGATAGAGTAATACCTGGGATATGGGGATATAAGTACATCAATAAGTGCTTTTTAATTAATTATTTAATTCTTTATGACATTTCTATTTCATCTCTCCATTAAGGAGCTCAGCAAGGCATGCACTCTTACTCTGATCAAATCTTTATTACGGTCATAGACCAGCATAACAATACAAACGGAACTTTTCATGGCTGGCAATATAGTGAAATTTTTGATACGATGTCTTTATATCAGATAGTTGGGATGGGGTGGCCTCTATGGTGACTCCCCAAAGCAGGAGAATTCTGGATGGTTATAGAATATCCAGTTGGCCCATCTGAAGTCATTCGTAGTTGGAATGCCCTTCCTCACATACAGTACAAAATACATCAGTAGCAGATTTTGTTTCTCTTTCCTCTTTTTTCACTGAAAACATTTTATAAATCAGGCCAAGAGACTTCCCTGCTGCTCCTTCTTTACCCCAAATTCTTCACAAACCAATTTGAGACTACCCTATCATCTTCACACAGCTTCAAATTGCTGGTGTTTGCAATCAATTCAGTCTATTGTAGGGGGAAGACATGCTACAGTGAACTTATCCCTTTCCTTTTGTTTGTATTACAATTAGAAATATCTCACCTCATCTCTATTACCAGCCATAAAAAAGTTCTGTTTGTATTCTTAACACTGGTCTATGACCATAATAAAGATACTAGAAGGATAACATGGTAACTGGGGACTTTTCATACATGTACAAATGTAGATAAAGTATTACGTTATAGGCAGTATTTGATTTATGTCCATGGAAAATTTGTTGTTAAACAGCACAGACATTAGGGCATGCTGAGAGGTGTATAAGAAGGATGCAAAGCAAGAACCAGTGTTTGTTGCCTATGTAATACTATATTGCTCCAAAAGGCACATTAGGGCTTATTTTCGGGAAAACACGGTATCAGGGTGATCAGCCCCCCACAAGAGTCAGTGAGCACAAACAGATAGAGTAAGAAAACATGGCTGCTAAGGTGCAAAAAAAAGGATATGACGTAGAATATGAAGAACACAAAAAAGCAAATTTTACCCATTTTGAGTCCAGTAGTGTGAACATGTTTGCATAAGATTATAGGCTAGGTGTTAGAAATATTCCTTACGGTGCTGTTTGGGCCTTAATTCTAAATGTGCTTAGCACTACAATATTAACATGATCCAGGTTTTCTTGTTTCTAACTAATGGGATTAGAAGCCAGGAATATGGTTTGTAATTTAAACTGACAGATTTAGTACATTGGGTTCAGCAATCATTTTAATGTATGAATTGCCCTAAATGTGTGAAAAATGTCTAGCTTTTTAGAGGGTATGTGTGATTTGTATCCGATTTTATTGTAGATTCCAATACTGAGAACATGACAGTTCAGTAGGCAGTAAGTATTGCCAGAAAGAAATAAAACAAAGTACCGGTAGAGGTAGAAAAAGAACGTCATTTGCCTTGCCTTGCTCTAGGATGCTAGTGCTTGATTTTATAAATAATGGCAAAACTATCTTATTCCCAGATTGTTGTTTTCAATTACAGCAGCTGCAGTATTTTCTAGTGTAATTAATGGGTTGCTCTTGTATTTACATTAGAGAAGTATTTCAGGAGGTTAGGCTAGACACCACTGTAACCTTTCGAACTATTTTCATCATTATATTTTAAATTTAATTCTTTCAAACTACAGAACTGATATCAACATCATCATTTTAGCCATTGTCTGCCCACTGCAGGATGAAGGCCTCTTCTGCAGATTTCCAACGTATACGGTCCTGAGCCTTCTTTTGCCAGTTGGGCCCACAATACTTGCTGATATTGTTGATCCATCTTCTTTTAGGTCTTTTTTGTGGAGTTGCTTTTTATCAAGTAAGATCCATTCTATGACTGCCTTGGTCCACCTGCCATCAGTTCTTCTTGCTATGTGACCGGTCCATTTTGATTCTTTTACTGTCTTGATGATATTGTATACTTTCATTTGTTCTCTAATCCATCTGCAGATCTTTTTATCTTGTCTTATAATGCCGAGCATGTATCTTTGCATGGCTCTTTGTGCCACTCTTAGCTTTTGTATTGATTGGATAATGTAAGACTGTAAACTGGAGAATCACATGACTAAAAACTCCTAGTTGTTTTTTTTTTTAAAAGTTGTGAATACAGTTTCATGGAACTCTTTTTTAAACCCTTTTGAGTATTGGTGGTTCCATTCACAGGAATATTGTTAACATTGCCTTATGACCCAGTTGGTCAGGTTTAGCTGCTGTTTTGGATATTTAATTCTGTACCTACAGTATTTGTCCTAACAGATGACCCAAACTTGTAATCTGTTTTTTTTTTTAAATCTAAATCTGAGAGCCATAGTTTTTGCCCCAAAAGAATCATCTGGACTTTCAGCCTGTGTTTGGCCATATTTAATACAACAGAGTCACTCTATTTAGACTCTATCCTCCATCCTAACCTCCTAATTGCTTCATAGCCTTCAGCTCTCAAAATGCCACCTTGGCTGTGGGGCTACATTAAAGATATGTGGGAGCAATCCCATTGATAGCTTAGCTCATCCACACCTTCCAAGAAGTAAACAGAACATCAATAAGACATCAGCCAAAAATAGAAAAAATTCCCCAGATATGTCAGAGAATTGTAGCTCATTATCTAATTCAACACATGTACTATGAATCCATTTCCAATGTTTTGGATTCAAAATGTCCTCTACCAATTATGTGGCTCCTGTATAGTTTCAGTTAAGGCAGTTTTTCCCAAAGTAAAAAAAAAAAAACACCCAAAACAATTTTACACTCCATATTATACCAATAGTCAACCATGTAATACAAACCTGAGCTTTGTGGATTTAATAATTTAAATATTTTACCTTTAAATATAGTTACATTTAGTATTTAATAGTTTAACGATTATTAAATAAGTATGTAATTATTTAAACTAGACTTGTTTCAAGCTTTTAACACAATGAAATTAGTTTCTTAATGTGGAGTGAGGATAAAGTCAGTGTGTTGTTTATTTAAACTGATTAAAAAAAAAACATTTAATAGGATTGAAATTTTTCCAATTGCACCTGGCCTGTATGGTAAGTTTTAAAACAAGGAATGAAATATTGCATGAAGAAATTGAAAACTTTTCTTCATGCCTCATTTGTACCTCTATAACTGTCTGGTTTGATACTGCAACCAAACAAGACAGACACAGACTACAATAGATAGTTAGAACTGCAGAAAAAGCCTGCCTTCCATTGAGGACCTGTATACTGCATGAGCCAGAAAGAGGGCTGTGAAAATGTCTACAGACCCTTCACATCCTGAACATAAACTGTTTCAACTTCTACCCTCAAAATGATGTTATAGGGCATTGCACACCAGAACAGCTAGACACAAGAACAGTTCCCCCTCCCCTCCTGCCATCACTCTGCTAAACAACTAATTCCCACAACACTGTCAAACTACCTAGTAAGATTGTATTCTATTATCCTTCTCAGCTTTCCTATCTCCTTATCTTCTTATGACTATAAATTTGTTGTTTGTATCTTATGATGTATATTAATTGTTTTATTCAATATCCTAGTATAATTTATGTTGTTTGCTTATTTAGTATCCTATCACTGAGTGTTGTACAGTATTATGATTTATGATAAATGTACTTTTATGAAGATTGTGATTATGATTTTTCACTTGTTGCTTGTATGTACATTGAGAGCTTATGCATTGGAGACAAATTCCTTGTATGTCCAATCACACTTGTCCAATATTCTATTCTATTCTATTCTATTCTATTCTATTCTATTCTATTCTATTCTATTCTATTCATGAATTCACTTGGCACTGCTGTCAATGGGTGTGTTCTGCAACTAAGTAAGAAGCACTAAGGACTTTTCATTTTATGATCCTTGCTGTCCAAACCTGATATTTTTATATACATACATACATACATACATACATACATGATAAACAATAAAATATATGAACACCAAGAAGTTACAAAACTATAAGAAGTTTTAATAGAATAAAACCAGAATAAAACCAAGCTTTCACTGGCTTCTGCCAACATCATCAGGGTAGCGTCCAGTCAATGGAAGAAGCTATTTATAAATGTGGCGCTCTTTGCGCCCAGCTTCTTGACCTTGTCATGGGTCCCAGCCAATCCACCTGCGTTTTGATCGTAGTTTCTGTACTGCAAGCTGTAATTTCCTCACTTTCCTTACTTGTGCCGATACCGCAGCTCTTCCTCCCTTCTTTGTATGACTGTAAGTCGGGGGGACTCTTTAATTCTATGTAGTTAAATGTGCACTGTCTGTGTTTATGTTGTTTATTCTCCTCATCCTCCCTCTTAGTACTCCCTATTTCCATTCTCCTCCCCCTGTTTCTCTGTTTACGATCCTCCTTCACAACTATATCCTCATTGTTTGTCTCCGTAGCCCAGGATTCCATTGTGTTTGTATCATCCTGTTTCCCGATCCTTCGTATCACTTTGTTAACTCCCCTTTCTATTTTCTCTTCAACAGGGGTGATTTTAACATCCTCTCAGGAATTCGTGGCACCCACAAGTTGATTGTTAATCCCTTCTCCCGAGGGGGCTGTCCCCTCACTGTTGTTTATACATTCACTCATTACTTGGGGGTGTGCAATCCTCCTTAAAGGGAGAGAGGCGGGGTCCTTGCGATCATGACTTGCATCTCCTTGTACATTCCTGCGGGGGGTCGTTCTTCTCAAATGTCTGTGGGAGCATGTGGAGGCTCTAAGATTATAACAAACAGCCTTCCCATCTCCCTGTAGTTCTCCTGCATTCCCAAGGCAAGAGCAGCTCATTAGGGAAATGTCATGAATGGAGTTAGTTGCAGGATCACCGGTGGAGTTACACGTGACATTCCAATCACGAATTCCGGAGAGGATGTTAAAATCACCCCTGTTGAAGAGAAAATAGAAAGGGGAGTTAACAAAGTGATACGAAGGATCAGGAAACAGGATGATACAAACACAATGGAATCCTGGGCTACGGAGACAAACAATGAGGATATAGTTGTGAAGGAGGATCGTAAACAGAGAAACAGGGGGAGGAGAATGGAAATAGGGAGTACTAAGAGGGAGGATGAGGAGAATAAACAACATAAACACAGACAGTGCACATTTAACTAAGTAGAATTAAAGAGTCCCCCCGACTTACAGTCATACAAAGAAGGGAGGAAGAGCTGCGGTATCGGCACAAGTAAGGAAAGTGAGGAAATTACAGCTTGCAATACAGAAACTACGATCAAAACACAGGTGGATTGGCTGGGACCCATGACGAGGTCAAGAAGCCAGACGCAAAGAGCGCCACATTTATAAATAGCTTTTCCCATCTACTGGACGCTACCCTGATGATGCTGGCAGAAGCCAGTGAAAGCTTGGTTTTATTCTGGTTTTATTCTATTAAAACTTTTTATAGTTTTGTAACTTCCTGGTGTTCGTATATTTTATTCTTTAATGTGAGTCTACCCAGGAATCACCTTTTTGTTTTTAATATTCATATGTGTGTGTGTGTGTGTGTGTGTGTGTGTTTGTGTGTGTGTTTTCTGAGGTTTTCGTGGGTGTTTGTATGTAGGTCTTTGGTTGTTCGGGTTTTCTCCCGCGTAAAATTGGAAGTGTCTTGGCGACGTTTCGACGAAGTCCCATTCGTCATCTTCAGGCTGATGTTTACAGCTTCGTGCTTCGAGCAGCAATGTGTGGTCTTAGCTGTTTCTTCCTTTTAACTGCCAGTGGGGGTATGAACTGATTGGTTAGGGGCTTGGCTGTGCTCTGATTGGCTGGGGGTTGGCTGTGCTCTGATTGGCTGGGGGGTTGGCTGTGCTCTGATTGGCTGGGGGAGTGTTCTGTTTGGTTGTGCTCAGGTTAGTCTGAGTTGCAGGGGGTTTAAGATTTTGGGCTGCCTTGCTATTTTTGGCTTCGCGTTCGTGGTCATGCCTCATCTTCATGGAGGGTGTCAGTTTGCTTCATGTATGGATTGGAGGGGTTTAAAGTGGCTAATGATGCAGCTGTGGTCTGGCTTCTGGTTTGTGGTCGTGCCTCATCATCGGTGTGGCTTTGGGTTTGTTTTTTGCGTGGATGTGTGGTGGTGACATCCTGTGTGGTTTTTGTGAGTGTGGGTCTGGTATCATTTTTTGTGTTAGGGAGTCGTTTGTCAATAAGGGCGGGTTTCCAAATGGCTGGTAGGCGGGAGGTATCATCTCGCTCTAATCCATACATGAAGCAAACTGACACCCTCTATGAAGATGAGGCACGACCACGAACGCGAAGCCAAAAAATAGCAAGGCAGCCCAAAATCTTAAACCCCCCTGCAACTCAGACTAACCTGAGCACAACCAAACAGAACACTCCCCCAACCAATCAGAGCACAGCCAACCCCCCAGCCAATCAGAGCACAGCCAAGCCCCTAACCAATCAGTTCATACCCCCACTGGCAGTTAAAAGGAAGAAACAGCTAAGACCACACATTGCTGCTCGAAGCACGAAGCTGAAAACACCAGCCTGAAGATGACGAATGGGACTTCGTCAAAACGTCGCCAAGACACTTCCAATTTTATGCGGGAGAAAACCCGAACAACCAAAGACCTACATACAAACACCCGCGAAAACCTCAGAAAACATGTGTATATATATAGAAAGAGAGAGAGAGAGAGTTGTTTTCTGTGCGGGGTATGATAAAGGCACTTTTAATTCTGTTCTTTTAAGACTACACAGTGCTCACGTATGTGAACCTAGTGACTTGCTTTAGGGTTTTGTGAAATGTGCCTATTATACAGTTGCTGAAACTAGAGTGTTCACCGAGCATGAGCAAGAAAGTCAAGGATGTGATTGAAGCCTTGCTTATATTTTGCATGTGGAGCTTCAGTTGCAACACTGTGGCCACATTCTTAAGGATTTTCACCAAACCTTGTGGACATTCCTGATTAAAACATACTCTGAAAGCTACAGGAGTCTCAATCCTAAAGATGAGGTAGTTGCTATTTGTCGGATGTCCTTTTTCTGCTACTGACACTTTGCTGTAGGATATGTTTCTGCTGCTGTTCTCACCTCAGATAGTGCTGTTGAATATAACACTTTAACAAAATTGTGGCAAGCTGTGCAATCATATTTCAATTTCCACATTTTTCTCTGATTTTGCCTTCATTAAAAGTTAGCTAGTCAAACCTAACCCTAACCCACACATCTCTATTTACATATATAACAAGATGAGGGAGTTATACCAGAGAGTTATTCCATAAAAGTTTATATTCTGCTTTTTCTTCTGAATTATAAAATAGTGTAACATTTGCAAAATCTGCCTGGGGATTGTATATTAATATAACTCTCTACTGATGAAGCAGATAAATCTGAAAATTAAGAAAAAAGCACAAGCAGTGCATACAGTGGTTTGGTCAATCCACCACCTTTATCTCTTTTCTTTGTACACTTCTACTCTTCAGGAAAATTCTTGAGAAAATTATCAATTTTCTCAAGAGGAGGAGGAAGAGGGGAGCGAGGAAAGAGAAAACTGAGCCTATATTATCTGAGGATATGCCAAACCTCCAAATACTTTAAATAGCTGAGAGACAGTGTTTAATAAACCCTCCCTGTTAATAAAATAATATAGGATAAATGTCAATCCTGCTATTGATAAACTAGTACAGTGTCTGCAACTTGTGGCACATAATTCTGTTTTGAGGGGCTAACAGATGCTGGATTAACAGAGAATTCTAGGAACAACAAATATGCACATCATACTTACTTCATCATGAGGGCATTCCACACCTCTTCAGAATAACTGCCTGTGCATTTAAAACAATTTAAACTCAGTCTTCTTTTTATTCGGTCTATTCAGCCAAGGCACCAAGATAGCTTTTATGCTTTTTTAAAATGTGGTCTCCCCTCTGCATTTAAATAAAATAAAGGGGGAAGGAGGAAAGGGAGGAGGAGAAAAAGAGGAATAGAAAAGAGAGAGGAAGCAGAAGAAAGAGAAGAGGAAAAGAGGAAGAGGAGGAAGAAGAAGGAAGATGTAAGAAGAAGGAAGAAGAAAAAAGATGAAGAAGAAAGAACTTCTCCAGTATTCTGCTTCCTGCAGGGCAACATGTAGGGCATGAATATTTTGCTTTCATCTCTTTCCAGGAACAGATATTACAGAGATGCTCTTTCCACCTATTGAGGTTCCAGTGTGCACAGTGGGGAAAGAATGAGGGCTGCAAAGAAAATAAGGCATAGCCCATGTTCCTGTGTACAGAAATCCCTTCTTAAAGTGCTTGAATCTGGCAACAATCCACATTCTGCTCCTTTTAAAGACTCCCAGAGGATTAAAAGTGGCTTTGCACAGCCTGGTCCTTCTAAGTGTTTACCATGTCATTTGTTGTTACGCAGCACTTCAAATGTAAGTCTCCTCGGGGAAAATCAATCACTGAAACTGTGCCCACATGTAAACAAATTGTATTGTAGAAATAAACTGGAGACGTTGTCAAATTCTTTTCCCATCTCTGGGAAGCAAAATGGAGCAATGCCCCTCCTAGCTATTGAGAAATGGTACTTAGTAGAAATTAAAAGGCAAAAATGAAAAAGGCATGAAAAATGCTGCGCAAAAAGGGTGATGTCCTGAGGCTAGATTCAATAAACATTCCTTGCACTCCTTCTTGTCCTGGAAGACTGCCTGGAATTGATCGATGTGCGTTGATGTAGCCTTGCAACAACTCTTGTGAAAGAAAGCTGATTAGAATTATTTTTATTGATTCTGCTGCTGTATAATTTTTATAGAGCTGTTTAATCAAGGAAACTTAATACATATCATTAGAGCTGGGGTTTTTTTTCCTCGATGTACGGATGATCATTAGAAGATCACACTGTATACTGACCATCCAAATATTTATTCCTCCTAACATTGGAGGTGCTGATGGCAAAAGGCAGAAAAGAACAGATGGGGAATCCTGAATGTTTGGAGATATATTAACATCTGGAAAATATAATATGAGATACAGAGAGAGTGGTGGGGAGAGAGAGATGGCAGAAAGAAAACTAAAAAAATTTGCTTGAGAGAGAAAGGGGCTGAATCATTTCCACTCACTTTGGCTAAGGCCCAGCTACCATTTACCTCAGTGCTGTGTGAATGGTTTAGCACAGGGGTCTTCAAACTCGGCCCTTTTATGACTCATGGGCTTCAACTCCCAGAATTCCTCAGCCAGGCATGCTGGCTGAGGTATCTGGGAGTTGAAGTCCATGAGTCATAAAAGAGCCGAGTTTGAAGACCCCTGGTTTAGCACATTACCCAGTGATAACAATCCCTCTGACAGGAAAAAAAATCTGACCTTATTGGAAAATGCTTATATGCTAGCTAGGACTGCAATGCTGGTCCAGTTTCCAAGAAGAAGGAATGGGAAATCCTTCCTCTACTTTCTTCTGCAGGAAAAATATTTCAAGAAGAAGGGGAAAGTGACTTTTTGTAGGGGGCTATTACAAGGTAAATAAATACTGGCTGAAATCAAGTGTTCCTGGTTATAATCAAGTCATCCAAAGTAGCCCCACAATGAGATGAGCAGCAAATAAATTTAACAAATAAATAATCAGAAATATTTATCATTCCTTCCGATGAAAAACTGAAAGATGAAAACTCACATCTTTATCCATCTATAAGATGGAAAGCAATACCTGTTTGTGGGGATGTTTGTGTGCCCATATCCTTCCTGGCTGTATGCAACCCCTGAAAGTTGATGAATAAAACTATATCCATTACACTATGACATTACTGTAGTCTACAGCTCAAGAATAGGAAAGCCCAAGTTTCAACCTATGCTGGTCTAAAAAAATCCATTCTGTGATCTTGAACCAATCACTATTTTTCAGCTTAAACTAACTCATTAGACTTTTATGAAGATAAGATGAGTTGGATAAAATTCATGAACATTTATTGCAGGGACACTACAATAGTCAGTTTATTAGGGCAGACTCAGTAAAAAAAATGTTTCCTCCAATTCAGAACTGTATAAAATTATACATGAAGTCTCCAAAAATAGAAACATTCTTCACTGAAACCATTCCTTGATAAGTGGTTAAAAAAAAAAATCAGAATTCCTGAAATACATGCAGCTCTTTAAGACTAAATATTGTATCAGCCAAAACACAAATGTATAGCACATTAGAGTGCTAATACATTGCTTCAGAAATAGTGCTTCATGTTGAAGTTCTCAGTTTTGGTGGCTCATACAATTTATTTTCCTGGAGATTACAATTTTGGAACAAGGATAGTTGTTGTTTGGGAGTATGTGATATAGAATCCAATTCATCTGAAGGGTACTGGATCATTAAAGGTGCCTTAAATTGTTGACTATGATGACTTCACTAAATTAATTAGCTTAAAGGCATTTCATGAATAAGGAAATATTTAATTGTTTTGTGTTCTTTCATTTCAGTTTCTCCAAAGATAAGTCATATTTCAAATGATATTGTGGCAAATGAAGGAAGCAACATCACACTGGCCTGCTTAGCTACAGGGAAACCTGATCCTTCCATCTCTTGGAGACATATTTCTCCATCAGGTACACTTTAACAATTATTCTGACTCTAACCACTTCTATTTCCTTGTTCTCACCCTGTTGCATACAAGGCAGGAAAAAGTCTCAGAATTCATTTGCTCATGAACCTAGAATGCTGTTTCTCTGAGAAATTTGGAAGGAAAAAAAATCTCAAAACCTGTTTGAAAATCGGTAAATAAATCCCAGTCAATGAGACATAATGGTAAATCTGTGATGCAAGTGTTAGCAATTTTTTAAAAAATAGTCATTGATTTGACACTATTTTTTTAACTTTGAGGTATTTCTTTATTCTTCACTTGTTTTTATATGTAGGTTGAACAATTTTCTGGCCAAAGTATATGTATTATGTATAGAAAAATGAAAAAGGCTGAGAAAAAATTGCATTGGTTTTCAAATATAGTTTTCATACCATTCTGGGGGCAACATCTCTTGTACCAATATCCAGGAATACAAAAAGGGAGGTGACAGATGAGTAGCAGAGCACGAGATAGGCCACCTTTAGGAGAAGGCTGGGTAAATACTTGTCCTATGTATCAAAGTTTAGAGGGCACCAAATACTGCCTCTACTTCTGAATCATTCTAAAAAATGATTCTAAAATATTTTCAGTGGCCAGAAGTGGCACTATCAGTCAGTGTGGTTTAGGGGCCTCCTAACCAGCACTGAGATAATATCTTTGGCCAGTTATCCAGATGAGAACCAAAGTTTGGCCTTCCCTTGCAGCATGTCAAGAAACTGCAGTCCTGTTGCCTGATTTATAAAAAAGAATGATCTTTTTTTTTAATCTGATAGGATATGAAAATTATACATTGTATGGAAAAATGAAGAGTGATTTTGCATTTGCCTATTAACAACAAGAATAAAGTTAAGGAGATTCAATTAAGCAATCTTGGAAAGGGCTAGAAAGTGCCCATTACCTCTTTACTTTGTATTATGTACCCTCCCCAACCCACTTGGATGCTGAGGTTCTTTTGTTCAAATATACAGATTTTTTAAATATATATGAGTATGAAGAAATTGCCATTATAGTCATAAGCTCTGCTTTTCTCCACCTTTGAATAAAAGAGAACTGTAAAATCTGGAGAACTAGTACATAGCATCAAATAATGTCTTCGGCACTGTCTATTGTAATGATTGTCTGGAGTTTTGCATTGCCTAACTTTCTGTGATGCTTATTCAGCAAATGCATATGCACACACTTACACATACATATATAGATACACACACACACATATATATATACATCTATGACAATTCGCCGTGAGCAACTCGCCATGACCAATTCACCACGGCCAACTCGCCATGGCCAACTTGCCGCAACCAATTCTCCATGGCCAACTCATTGCAGGACAACTCGCTGTGGGACAAGAGTTATACTAATATCAAAGAAATGGCAGTGGTGAGTTGTCCCATTCCATATGCATATACATATACATATACGCATGCAGATTCACATATAGAAATACAGAGAGAGAGAGAGAGAGAGACAGAGACAGAGACAGAGAGAGACAGAGAAAACCACATATTACAGATCTGTAAGTCATTGGCAGAGCCTGCAGGTGCCCTGTGTTCAATAAACATACAAGGGAGATGATACTGGAAAATGAGTGCTATTTTTAATTTCACCTCATGCTGGGAGTTAATCAGGCTTTGGAGAATGGGACAGCAGCAGTTGTCCTTTACTTCACTGTTTCACAGATTCTGACATAAAAATGGTTGGCCTAAAGTGATGAAGCAAATAAAAGGATATTCTCCATTTCAGTATAGCTGGCTTCTGAACAGTGATGGCCTTTCAGAAAATAATCCTGTGGTTGCCCACTTTTGCTTACAACAGAAATACTAACTTACGACCATTCATTTAGTGATTGTTCGAACTTACAGTAGAACTAAAAAATGTGACTTACAGTTTTCACACATGCAACTGTTGTAGCATCCCCACTGTCATCTGATCAAAATTCAGGCTTTTGAGAACTGGCATGCGTTTATGACAGTTGCACTATCCCGGGGTCATGTGATCACCATTTTTAATCTTCTCAGCTGACTTCCAACAAGCAAAGTCTATGAAGGAAGCTATAATGACTGCATGGTTCACTTAATAACTGCAGTGATTTGCTTAATAACTGTGGCAAAAAGGTCATAAAATGGGGAAAACTCTCTTAACATCTGCCTTGCTTGGCAACAGAAATGTTGGGCTCAGTTGTGATCATAAGCTGATGATTACCTTTATCTTAAATGGTTTATAATACTTAATCTCCAATTGCCATGAAATATAAATCCTTGCCTCTGTATTTCAGTCCTCTCAGACTCTACCTCTCTATCGGAATTAGACCTAGATGTAATCATCCTGGAAAGTGTCTCATGGGATTTGAGAACATAAGGCAGCATCTGTTGGGTCAGGATAAAGGTCTGTAAAATCCAAGTTTCTGGGTAACTCTGCAGAAAATGGGATAACATCCCCTTTCCATTTTTAATTCCAACAGCTGGGTGATAAGATTCTAGAGATAATAGACACCCATCAAGACCAAAAGCTATTGAAAGCCTAACATTTATTTTTTAATCATCTCAATATGGCAGGTCTTTCAAAATGATTCAAAATACATATTTTAGCCCTTGCTTGAATATATTTTTTGATGGAGAAAATGGAATCCAGTTTTTTCAAGTTACAATAGGAGCCAGAAAAAAAGTGCTAGAAAGATTCCAATGCTTTAAAGCAGAGATGGGGAACTATGGCCCCTTTATGACTATGGACTTCAACTCCCAGAATGCATTCAAAGAATCTACACTTTATAGTTAAAGCAATTTTAAAAATAGCATCACCTCTTTTTTCAGGTCTATGCACAAACCTAAAAAAAAAAAAAAAATAAGCAGTACCCTTCAGTAAATAGCAGGAGTTGATTTCAGTGAATAGCAGACGATGTAATTTGCAATGTTTCTTCCAAAACATTGTTTTTGAATCATGCATCATTACAATAAAACTAAATCTGATTCCAACCCTCTGGCTCTTTCTCATGATGTAACCCAATAAGTTTGAGACTTATTTCTTCAAAAATACTCCACCAACTGAAACAGTGGAGGAGGACGTTGAAAAAAATATAAGCCCATCAAGATGAGCAGATGAAAAATATTGGTTTTGCCTAGGACTTTATCTCTTTTTTTCTGTTTTGCCCTTGTTAGAGTTATTTCCCCATTTCATTTTGGGGTGAATTAATAACAAAGAGCAACAAATTACTGTTGTACAGCTATAAAATAAAATAACTCAGTATAATTTACCCAGTTCATTTGGATCTTATTTAGTTAGACAATATTTTGATATATTCTACGAATGTCATGTGGATATTAGTGGTGGAGTCACATCCTGGTAGGATTGAAAGTAATGCTAATCAGCACTTTACTTTGCAGAAAGGGGCTTGAAAGAATTACTAATAGTGACCTTTGAAAAAGCAACAATTAAACCTTTTTAAGTGACCTCCAACAGAGTAGAAAAATCAGTTACATCATAAAGGTAGTCTTTAGCTAAATGTCAAACAAAATTGTGTTGGGAACCTTGGGCAGTCTTCAAAGTGTGAGCTTAGGACATGAGTTCACCTAATGGTGTTTTCTGTTAAAATAACATTAATAGAACCCTACTGCCATCTTGCAAATCCAGCAGAAAAGCAGGGATTTCCCCAGCAACTGAATCTTTGATAAGATCAGTACAGTCTTCAAAATTTCTTCAAGGTATAAGTCAATTAAACTCCAATCAAATCGTTAACATATTTATGTTTTTGGAATGAGTCAATGGATAAATCTGGAGAAAATGAATGCAGGTTAAAAACTTGTAAATGCGAGGAATGCAGAACCAATAAAACCTAAAAATGCTTGTTCAAATATTACAGAAAAACAAGTGATTGCCTTCAGCTTTGAAATGGTAACTCCAGGCACAGAATTAAAGGTTGAAAAGGAACGTGAAAGTTATTCCACAGTGTAATTGATAGAACTGCAAAGAAAGAAAACATATTAGGAGTCTAAATGTGGGCCTGGCCATTCATAAAATGTAATGTTGGTCACTAAGTGGAGGTGTCAGTTACCACAGGCTGCTTTTATCTATTGTATGCGATCAATAGCAAATGGACTGACATCACAAAGCACTTCTTGCTCACTGGGCCCAAAATAAGCATTCTCATCAGGATGAACAGCAACCTCCTGTTGGTAATCCAAAGTAGACCTTCAGATCAAAATTATCTGATTAACGGCTTTACATAATGAGTTTTGTGGTTGCTAACATCCTCATTTTTGCAGATGGACATCTGTCCAATCTTAATGGAGACTTCAGTCAATTGGAATTGACACAAACAATTCTTTTTTACCTGAAACAAGGCTTTCATGGAATTCATTATTGCAAGGTGTACCTTTGGAAGCTTCTCCAGGTAGAAAAATTCTGCATGTTAAAACTCAATCAACAATAAGGTTCTTATTTATTTATTTTTATTATTATTAGATTTAATGAAGGAACTCAAGATGCATTCAGACCAGTTTTTCCTCCAACTTTTCCTCACAATAAGAGCCCTGTGAAGTTGGTTGGGCCGAGAGAGAATGATTTGCAAAAACTATCAGATGAACTACTCCATCATGGCAGATGTACTAGTAGGTAGCATGTGTTTAGGACTGAAACACATACATCTCACACACACACACACACACACACACACACACACACACACACACAGGTATCTACATTCATATGAGCATTGGAACAATATCAGTACAAACCCATATATAAAATGAAGTAAGAGTATTACAATCACATGGATTAAGTATCATTTCCATAGGTAAATGCCAAGATAACCAAATCCTTCAATATCTTCTGTATTTTTAGTACCGGTAGTATAGTTTTGTCAGACACTCTGACAGAAGCTGTTCCAATACTCAGCCTTACTTTCCATTTTTTTCAGGTTTTTCAGGCTGAGTGGTGCTTAATTATTGACTTTTCTCCAGTGAAAAAACTATAGCTCTTAGGTAGTCCTCAGCTTATAACAGTTCATTTAGTGACCATTCAAAGTTACAACAGCATTGAAAAAATGACATGACTGTTTTTCATAGTTACAAACTTTGCAGCATCCCCTTAATCATGTAATCTAAATTTAGATGCTTGGCAACTGGTACATATTTATGACTGTTACTGTGACCCACGGTCATGTGGTCACCTTTTGTGGCCTTCTGACAAGTAAAGTCAAGGGGGAAACCAGATCCACTTATCAGCCAGGTTACTAACTTATCAACTGTAATGATTCACTTAACAACTGTGACAAGAAATGTTGTAAAATGGGGCAAAACTCACTAAACAACAGAAATGTTGGGCTCCACTGTGGTTGTAAGTCGAGGACTACCTGTAACTCCTATAGCTAAGTGGAAAATAAAGCATCTACAATTGTATTTACTTTTAATCAAATGAAAAATAAAAAATAAGTTTTTCTGAGGAATTTTCTTGGATAGGGTGCTGAAGTAAAAGCATCAGAATTTTTCAATGGAGTTTATTCTAAATGGCCAGTGAGACAACAAAGTAATGGAAATACATGTAGCAGAAACAAATTTCCTAGCTTGAAAAAAAAGTAATATAATCTTTAAGGTGCCTTTAAAAGAGAATCAAAAGCACTTTGAGAATAATGTAGAAAATGAGAGGCCTTTTTGGAGCAGGCTGTACTTGCTGCCTTCTGCATGGCTGAGGTAATATATAAAGGACACTTCTAACTCACTCTCTATCTGACTGGCATTTCTCCAAAAATATTCTTCTAGGTCAGACAGGTTGAATAAAATTAGGACAAGCAATTTTATGCTTCTGTCCTCCATATTCTAGATGTCAAACTGTGAACCATACTGCCTTTAGGACCACAGCAGGCTTCTAACTTGTCAACAGAGGGGGAAGAAGGAAAGAGACCTTTGAATCTACAGGTGTGGTATATCAGTGTGAGATCCGAACCTGCTGAAGAATTGTTTGGGTGAAACTAAAATCTGTTCTCATAATAATTTCTGGAAGATGTATTGGACAATGCAACCTATACTGCCAGAGAGGGGTATGAAAAGTTTCATTCTTTTAATTAACTGCTTCCTGCCATTTCCTTAGAGTAGCTTCCCTTTGACCCTACCGGTTTGATTCTGCTCAATAAAAGTAATCATTAAAAGTTTGCAATGGCTCTGATGTTTTGCTTAATTGGACTTTTCAACCATAGGTTGACATCAGACTAATAATGTCCACAGTAATCCAGTCTTGCTGGTAATTCAGGCAAATAGTTTAGGTACAATGGTAAACTATAGTCTGTCAGAAAGCTGAAGTCAGTGAAGAAATCTAGATGCTGGTATAAACCTCAGGGAATGTAATACCAAAATCAAGATTTGATTTTCTGTGTATCAATAGAGAATATATATACTTCAGTGGCTTTGTGAAATAAGCAGAAAGTAGATCAATCATCTTGCTCTTCACAGATCTGAAGGGGTGACTATAAGAAAGCAGGTGATATATATTCCTTCTGCTAAGCAAGATGTTGGCTAGCTATCAACAGTTTCTTGAACAGTTTGTGGAAGTTTCTTTCTATGAAAAATGCTTCAGATGTTCTACAACTATTGAAGAGGTGTATTAACAAATGGCAACACTGTTGCCTTAGCACAAGGCTTTTCAACCTTTTCACCCATTGTACTACTTTTAGGATATGGCAATATCCGAGTACCACCAGTTGCCTAGCAAGGTGTCAAAAACTTGATGACCAAAAAAAAAAAAGATGATGAAGTACAGGTAGTTACAACAGTCCGCTTAGTGACTGTTTGAAGTTAAATAGCACTGAAGAAAGTGCCCCCCAAGCCACAGCCAAGCAAGACACCTGCCTGCCTGCCCTGTGGCGCTCTTCCTCCTGTCCGAGGTTTTCATTGTTGTGAGCATTTCTGTTGATGATTGGCAGTGGGGGTGGGATGGGGGGTGTTTGGTTTTTATTCCCCCTCGTCTGCTGGGTGGTTGTAGCAGGTTTTGGTCACTTCACATGACCCTGGGACACTGTGACTGTCATAAATATGAATCAGTTGCCAAGCATCTGAATGTAAATCACAAGACCCTGGAGACGCTACAACATTCCAGCTGATTGGTGCTTCTTCAGGGCTCAGCAAAAGAGTCAGGATCAGCACCAAGCTCCAGGTGCAGCCTGGCGCTGATCCTGGCGCTTCCGCTAAGCCCTGACAGCCCTGCAGCTCCAACCCTCTCTCTTTCAGGCTTGTGCGGTGCTTCCACTGGTTCAGCTCATTCCCCTCCCCCACTACCACTTTTCTAGGATGGTCACGTACCACCTGCCATGTGCCAATGCACCACAGGTGGTACCCATACCACTGGTTGAAAAGCCTTGCCTTAGCACACAGAGGAAAACTTTGCAATATCAAGGATATAAGTTATTTCACCAATATGTCAGATGGTTAGATAGAGAAAGCAAATATTCTTGCCTGGTGAAAAGATTCATGGATATTATTGTGGAGTAATTGGAAGCAGAGGAGTTTCCAAAAATTCTGAATATGCATCCAGCACTTAAAAGATTGTTTCATAAATGGCTCTGCAAAATCTCTATGAATTGAGATGGCAAGACAGGCCATTCCCATGGATAATGAGATACTGTTTTGTCTTCTGAATATATTGGCAACACTCAGAGTAACTCATTGCAAACTAATGTGTTGGTCTATTCCCAGCCATTAAGCAAAATTATAAGCTAAATACCTTCAATTTTTATTATTCCCAGATAGCTTTCATGTTCTAAGCTCTTCATATGAGCTTGCAGACAGTATGGTGATTCTCAGTCCCCACATAATATAATAACTATAAAATGTAAATGTAAATTTGAGTCCTGATTAAAACCCACAAACTGGTATTTTTTCTGTGTATTCCAACCATTCTAGTTTTCTGGGTCTTTTGTTTCTCATTTAACCTTATCACCTGTAATGGGAAGACTCAATCTCTGAAAAAAAAAAAGCATATCAAACAAATATTTCAATGAAATTGCAGTCCAGAAGCAGCTGTCACAGCTAACCCCAATTCTGAATTTGGTCTACCTGTTTTAACAATACATACAGTAAGTCTGACATACCATATTTTCCGGTGTATAAGATGACTTTCTAAACCATGAAAATCTTCTCAAAAGTCAGGGGTCGTCTTATACGTCCAGTCGTCTTATACGCTGGAAAATACCGTATTTTCCGGCATATAAGATGACTTTCTAAACCAGCGGTTCTCAACCTGTGGGTCATGACCCTTTTGGGGGTCGAACGACGCTTTCATGGGTCACCTAAGACCATTGGAAAACACATATTTCTGATGGTCTTAGAAACCGAGACACCACTCTATCTGGCCGCTGCCGCCGCCCTCTTCCTCCTCCACCAGCTCCTCTGCCTCCAGGGCGCTCTTCTCCTCAAACAGTGCCTGTTCCTGCTGCCTTTCCCCTTCAATCTTCCTTCCTTCCTTTCCCCTTCAATCTCCTTCCTTTCCCCTCCAATCTTCCTTCTTTCCTTCCATCTCCATCTCCATCCCTTCCCCTTCAATCTCTTTCTCCTTCCTTCCTTCCTTCCCTTCCCCTTCAATCTCCTTCCTTTCCCCTCTAATCTTCCTTCCTTCCTTCCTTCCTTCCTTCCTTCCTTCCTTCCTTCCTTCCTTCCTTCTCCATCTCCATCTCCATCTCCATCCCTTCCCCTTCAATCTCTCTCTCCTTCCTTCCTTCCCCCTTCAATCTCCTTCCTTCTCCATCTCCTTCCTTTCCCCTTCAATCTTCCTTCCTTCCTTCCTTCCTTCCTTCCTTCCTTTCCCCTTCAATCTCCTTCCTTTCCCCTCCAATCTTCCTTCCTTCCTTCCATCTCCATCTCCATCCCTTCCCCTTCAATCTCTTTCTCCTTCCTTCCTTCCTTTCCCCTCCAATCTTCCTTCCTTCCTTCCTTCCTTCCATCTCCATCTCCATCCCTTCCCCTTCAATCTCTCTCTCCTTCCTTCCTTCCTTCCCCCTTCAATCTTCTTCCTTCTCCATCTCCTTCCTTTCCCCTTCAATCTTCCTTCCTTCCTTCCTTTCCCCTTCAATCTCCTTCCTTTCCCCTCCAATCTTCCTTCCTTCCTTCCTTCCTTCCTTCCTTCCATCTCCATCTCCATCCCTTCCCCTTCAATCTCTCTCTCTCTCCTTCCTTCATTCCTTCCTTCCTTCCCCTTTCAATCTCCTTCCTTCTCCATCTCCTTCCTTTCCCCTTCAATCTCCTTCCTTTCCCCTCCAATCTTCCTTCCTTCCTTCCATCTCCATCTCCATCCCTTCCCCTTCAATCTCTTTCTCCTTCCTTCCTTCCTTCCCTTCCCCTTCAATCTCCTTCCTTTCCCCTCTAATCTTCCTTCCTTCCTTCCTTCCTTCCATCTCCATCTCCATCCCTTCCCCTTCAGTCTCTCTCTCCTTCCTTCCTTCCTTCCTTCCTTCCTTCCTTCCTTCCTTCCTTCCTTCCTTCCTTCCTTCCTTCCTTTCCCCTTCAATCTCCTTCCTTCTCCATCTCGTTTCTTTCGCCTTCAATCTTCCTTCCTTCCTTCTCCTTCCCTCCCTCCCAACATTTTTGAGCAAGGAAGAGTAAGCTTCTCCATCAAGGATTGCTATATTGTTTTTGTGATTAATTACAAAATGCTTTAATTATGTTCAATTCGTAACAATGAAAATACACCCTGCATATCAGATATTTACATTATGATTCATAACAGTAGCAAAATTAGTTATGAAGTAGCAACGAAAATAATTTTATGGTTGGGGGTCACCACAACATGAGGAACTGAATTAAAGAGTTGTGACATTAGGAAGGTTGAGAACCACTGTTCTAAACCATGAAAATCTTCTCAAAAGTCGGGGGTCATCTTATACGCCCAGTGGTCTTATACGCCGGAAAATACGGTACTTTATTGGTTATTGTATTTACAGTTCAGTGTTTATTCCAATTCAGATTATCTTTTCTGTACTGTAAATGTATTGTATTTTTGTAGCTTTAGTTTAGCATCTTTAAAATGCTGCTCATATTGATGTTTTGATGTAATTGATACGGTAAAACCAGTGTCCAGTTGTATCGATGTGGTTGTGCCATTTATTTCTAGTATGAGCCATACTGGTTTCCTTTCACATTTATGCTATAGATTTCCAGGTAAAATTATCCTTGTTTCATTATCAAATCTTTCATCAATATAATATGCAGCATTGTTGTATTTAGTTTAAAATAGTGACTTAGTTGCTTATCTGGAGGAAACGGGTTTTAGAGAGGCACTCTGAATATGTTCCACAAAGTGTATTTTCTGCAGGCATCTTCTTTAAATCTATATTAAATTTACAACATCATACAATTCTGGTGTGCGAGAACACCAGAATTGCAAGCTTATTCACATTTGCTTTCACTCCAGATTACAGTTGTATGTTATCTTTAGCAACAGCACCCATAGAGGGCAGGCTTTTCAGATTCTCTTTTTGCCACTGTTAAATAACTTTTTTGATGTTGTTTTCATTTCACAAAATAGCTACTCTCTCAGTGCACTATTTAATGCTTTATCAGATTTGTAATCCTTTGTTATATTTTCAGTATTCAGATAGCTTATTAAGTTCAGCTGCATACAGTATGTAATCTTCTCTTCACAATGTCGTTATTGGAAACTTAAATTTTCTGCAATCAATAGTGATTTTAGCACCATTATGGAAGTTTTTTGGGGGTCACAAACTTCTTAATACCGTGTTGTATGTTTTGCCTTCCATAAAACTCAGTAAAACAGGCATCTTTTTTCAACTCTCATTTATCTCAGTTGTTCGTGCTTCTCTGTATATAATGTCCAACTCTCTGACAGATCAAACAGATTTTCAGCTGCTTGCTGAAACTTCTTTTTTTTTATTGAAAATTTTTATAAATTTTTACAGAAAAACAAAAAAAATGACAATACAACAACAGCATAAAAAAGAAAAACAAAACAAAACAAAACAAAACAACCCTTCCCCAAAACACCCACTCCCTCCCCCCCCCCGGAGCTTCCCAGAGCAGAATATAGGCTTAATTAAAAAAAGTTAAACAGATTATATAAAAAAAAGAATATAACACTAATATATATATATATATATATATATATATATATAAATAAGAGTTATAAAAAGGCTAAATGATATTTTTTTATATCCAATTTAAATTGTATAAACTTTATCCATTTATCCCAAACAGCAAGAAATTTCTCTTGCGATTGTTCTTTTAGGAAAGTCGAAATCTTTGCCATTTCCGCCAGATAAGATACTTTAAGAAACCATTCCTGCAAAGTAGGCAAAGATTCCTTCTTCCAATATTGTCCTACTAACAGCCTTGCGGCTGTAATCAAATTCAACATCAATATAACCTCCTTTGCATCACAATCAGTAACTATACCTAACAAAAATAATTGTGGAGTAAATTTTACCCTCTTTCTGAAAATTCTCTGAATATTCCACCATATCTTAATCCAAAAAGCTTTTATATTTCTGCACGACCACCAAATATGATAGTAGGTGGCATCCAAACAACCACATCTCCAACATTTAGGCTGTAGGTCAGGGTACATAAGAGACATTTTTTGTGGATCAAGGTGCCATCTATAAAACATTTTATAAAAATTCTCCCTTAGATTCTGTGCTTGTGTAAATTTAACATTTCTCACCCAAATAATTTCCCAGGTATCCAGTAGAACTGGTTCACCAAAATTCTGCACCCATTTAATCATACAATCTTTAATTAATTCTGTTTCTGAATCCAATTCCACTAGAACCCCATAAGTTCTCTTAATATGAATTTGTCTTTGGTCCTTTACTTGCTTAATAAGATTTTCATCTTCTCTGAGAAAACCCACCTTACGATCCATCTTCCATCTATCTGCTAATTGTCTATATTGAAACCAAGAATAAGTAATATTTTCATATACTAACTCTTCCAATAGTTTTAACTGCCAGTTTTGTCCATCCCATCTGAGTAACTGTGTATAAGACACCGTATCCATTCTGACACCTCTTTTTATCCCCTCTATCGCATGCCAAGGTATAGCCCATAATGGTATTTTAAAGTCACTCTTATAATATTTTCTCCAAACCCTAAGTAAAGAGATTCTTATAATATGACATTTAAAAACCCGATCCACCTTCTTATTGAATATTAAATAGGCATGCCAACCAAAAAGTAAATCCCATCCCTCCAGATGGAGTATCTCCAAATTTGTTAAATTTACCCAATCGCTAATTAATGTTAAAACCACCGCATCATAGTATAATTTCAAATTCAGTACCTTGAGTCCACCTCTCTCACGGGAGTCTTGCATGATTTTAAACTTTACCCTTGGTTTTTTCCCTGCCCAAATAAATTTATTAATACCTTTCTGCCATTCCCTTAAATTAATCTCATTCTTCAAAATCGGTAACATTTGAAACAGAAAAAGGAACTTGGGTAGAACATTCATTTTAATCAGTGCAATTCTTCCCATGAGAGATAATTGCAACTTCTCCCAATTCCTCAAGTCTTTCTGTACTCTAACCCACAACCTTTCATAGTTATTCTTAAACAATTTTGCATTAGAAACAGATAAAATCACCCCCAAATATTTTACCTTATTAACAATTTCAAAACCAGTCAAGTTAGCCAGAATCTGCTTTTCCCGAATAGTCATATTTTTAGGTAGGATTTTAGTCTTATTAACATTAATCTTAAAACCCGAAACCAAACCATATTGATAAATCAACTGTAATAACTTTACTACAGAATAAGTAGGTTGCGACAAAGTAACCACCAAGTCATCTGCAAAAGCTCTTAACTTATATTCTTTTTTGTTAACTTCTATTCCGTTTATTTCCTGCGACTCTCAAATTTTAGTCAACAAAATTTCCAATGTTAAAATAAACAACAACGGTGATAATGGACATCCCTGTCTAGTCCCTTTCTCTATTGTAAAAACCTCTGACAAGCCTCCATTAACAATAGGTTGTGCCGTTTGTTTTTGGTATATTACCGTAAGAGCTTGTAATATCTTTTCACCAAAATTCATCTCTTCAATTGCTCTTAACATAAAATACCAATTCAATTGATCAAAAGCTTTTTCAGCATCTAAAAATATCAGCCCTGCAGAAACTTGGTTATTCTTATCTAGATATTCTAATAAATTAATAATTTGTCTAGCATTGTTTTTCAAATACCTACCAGTTATAAAACCAGATTGGTCCTTATGTACCAGATGATGCACAACCCTCATAAGTCTATTAGCTAAAATTTTTGCAAATATCTTATAGTCAACATTTAAAAGAGATATAGGTCTGTAGTTCTTTGGTAAAGTAAGGTCTTGATCCTTTTTTGGAATCAAGGATATAAAAGCACTGCGCCATGAAGGAGGAATCTCTGAGCCCTGTAAAATATTATTAAAAAGATCACCTAATGGTTGAATCATCTCTTCCATTAGAGTTTTGTAATAAACAGATGTCAACCCATCCGTACCCGGTGCTTTCCCTGATTTCAGTTGTTTAATTGCTATCGCAATTTCCTCCTTGGTAATTAAGCCATTAATTTCATGTTTCTGGTCCTCTGTCAATTTGGGGAAGTTGGCCTCACTTAAATATTTATTTATATCTAGAGTTTGCACATTGGTAGATTTATATAATTTTTGATAATAATCTAAAAAAGATTTCTTAATCAATTCTTTCTGATACACTAGTTTACCCTTATAGTTTATTTTATCTATTATTCTCTGTCTCTGTTTCTTTCTTAATTGATAAGCCAACCATCTCCCTGGTTTATTAGCATTACAAAATGTATTTTGTTTCATAAACAATAAGTTAGTTGCGGATTGATCCGCCATCAACATATTAAATTGTGCTCTTAGCAACTTTATAGATTCTTTAATCCTTTCATCTGAAGGAGTTAAAATCAAAAGCTTTTCTTTTAATTTAATCTCGTCTTCCAATTCTTTACGTTTCTGAGTTTGCTTTTGTCTATGAAAGTTATTCATTTTTATCAAGATCCCACGCATAAATGCTTTACCTGCATCCCATACCATTGACATTGAAGTCCCCTTATACATATTCAAAGCAAAATAATCCTTTAAACACTCCTTTAACTTTTGAACATTCTTTTCTTGTCTGAATAAGTTCTCATTCACCCTCCAGGATCTTCTCTCCTCTTTTGCTTGAATCAACTCCATCCAAACTGGACGATGATCCATCAGCGACCTAGGAAAAATCTTTACATTCTTTACTCTATTATATAAATCCATTGTAATCAAAAAGAAATCAATTCTTGAAAAAGATTGATGTCTATCTGAGAAGAAAGTGAAGTCTCTCTCCTCTTGGTTACGTTCACGCCAATAATCCCTTAATTCCCAGTCCTCTTTCATATCAAAAAAGGCTTTAGGTAATTTGGCCTGTTTAAAAAGAGGAGAAGAACCTTTCTTATCCCTTTGTATATCTAAGACACCATTCCAGTCACCCATTAATATCATGGATCTATAATCCAGCGAAGTTATTTTCTGATGTAACAATCTGTAAAATTGTTCCTGTTGCTGGTTTGGCGCATAAAGTCCCACTATAAGTATTTTCTTACCATATAAACCAAGTTCAATCATTACATATCTTCCTTGGGGATCTGATTCTACCAGACAAGCTGGTAAATTTTGCTTAACATAAATAACCACTCCCCCCTTTTTTCCAGGAGCAGGAGATACAAAATGAGATCCCAGACGGGCGTTAACTAAATATTTTTGATCTTTGAGTAAAATATGAGTTTCCTGTAAGCAGATAACATCATTATTGTGTTGCTTTAAATAGTGAAAGATTTTCTTTCTTTTCTGAGGGGAGTTAAGACCGTTAGCATTCCAGGTCAGGAACTTTGCCATCTCCCTTGACCAGGAGCCTGGAGAAGACTGCCTGGAGATCTGCCATTGCTGTATATGTTGCAGAACTTTTGGGTCTTGCTCCTCCCACCGGCAATGAGGCGCTTTCCGAAGAAGATTCTTTAATTTCTTTCTTTTGTTGCTCCTTTTCCTTGCGTCTATGTGCTGCACGGGTCATCCTCTGCTCTTTAACCTCTATTTGGCGTTGCCATTCAACTTGGGACTTCCCAGCAGAGATCAGACCTAATGCTTCAGATTGCTGTTCCAACTCTTTACCACTTGAGGGTTTCTGAACAGATGAAGCTGAGCCTGCACCCAGGACCGTGTTATAAAACTCTTTAGCTTTAGCAACCGTATTCAACCTGTAACGCATCCCCGCATGGCTCAGAGCGATACCCATCGGGATCTCCCATCTAAATGGCATCAATCTGGCTTTAAGCTCATTGGCTAAGAAAGCAAAATCTTTCCTGCTTCTTAAAATTTTAGATGGGATTTCCTTTAAGATAATGACATCTTTGGCCGCAATCTGGAATCTCTTATTATAGAAAGCTTGTATGATTTCATTACGCAGAGACTTCTTTGTAAAATAAATCACCACATCTCTAGGCAAATTCTTCTGCTTCGCAATCCAAGAATTAACTCTGTAAATTTTTTCCACTTCTCTGAGTAATTCCTCTTTATCCATATTCAGAGCAACAGCTAAATCACTAAGCACCATCTCTGTCAGATCTTGATTCATGTCCTCCTTCAGACCCCTGATTCTCAGGGCGTATTCCATTTCTCTATACTGGGACATAAGGATATCCTCTTGTGAAATCTCCATCTTCCTTTCCATATCTTGAAATTTATCCTCAAAAAAATCAACTTTATTTGCGACTTCCTCCACTCTCGAGTCCAGCTTCGCCACCACAGAGGCCAGACCTGATAAGGCTGTAACTATGTCTTGCCTCAAAATAGTATTATTGTCCTCTAATAACTCCCTCATTTCCTTCATTTCCTCTTTACTTTCAGATTTAATCTGTACAACAAGCTGCTTCATTTCATCTCTAATTTGGGATACAGCATTTCCCATTATGTCTTTAATCTCTTGTGCAGACAGGCCTGGCAAAGGAGGGGAGGGTGGAGGCTGTGTCGGTGGTACAGGTTTAAGTTGTTGTTGTTGTTGTACAGTTAAGGTTGTGGGAGAGGAAACCACCTTAGATAATATAGAAGGCGGTTGTCTCTTTGAAGCCATTTTTTAAAACAAAGTTCTCTCTTCCCTTCTTCCCAAGAAAAGGGAAAAGGGAAATAAGAATTAAAAAGAACAAAGATATTATAATCCTTAGAATTCCAAAAAAGAGAAAAAAAATCAAAGAAAAAGTCCAAAACTCAAAAAGAGAAAGTCAAACCAATCATTTAAGTCCAATACCTTCCAAAAAAGTAAGAACAAAGAGACAAAGGGAAAAAAAAAAGCCGAGCACTTTAAAACGCCATCTTAATTTCTTTCTCCGTGCCAGCAAAAAAGAACAAAGGAGAAGCAACCAAAACTAACTAGAAAAGGAAAGTAAAATACTAAACTATAAAAAGAAATCCTTTAAACCGCTCTGTCCGCTTCAAAAGTTACTCACCGAGACTCTTTAACCACGGAGATAGAAGCGGCGGTTCCTTTTGCTCCCGAAGAAGCAAAAATAGCTGGGAGGCGGAGATAGGCAGGAGCTCCGAGGGAACGCTCCTTCCACCCCCTCAAGGAAAAAATCCAGAGGGGGTTCAGAGGTTCTACCTCTACTCCTGCGTTCTCTGCCCCTTCCCTTTGCCCGGGAAGGGGATTCCGAACCGCGGGCCAGCTGATGTGCGCTGTGCTCCGCGGATCTGACACCTTCCCAGCTGGACGGCTACAAAGTAGCCGCCATCACGCCGCTGCGTACCAGAAGCTCTCCTTGCTGAAACTTCTTGAACTAACCATAATAAGCTGCAAGGAAGACAACATTTACAAGCAGTCACTGTAGTAGATCAATGTATGAACAATTAATTCATGATAAAAAATAACCCAGTAGACTACAATTTCTGCAGATCCCATTTCTTTGTACAGTTCTCACGTGTTCCAGATATTTGTTGGACATTTACTGATCAAATTATACTAAGGCAATATATATGACAGGATTAAGAACTATTTTCAGATTTATTACTGAGGGATGAAATAATTTTGAGTAGAAATTATGTACATAGCCTCAGAGTTTTTTTTTTTTAATCTTGTTGGCAGAGGTTGATAGCACTTTTTTTTAGAAAAAAACTGATAGTCTAATATGAATGAAAATAAACTATAAAGTTATTTTAACTTAGTACATAAATTAGAGCATGTAGCTTTAATGATACTTGTTTAACTTGCAGTCATTATGTAAATTCTAAATTATAAATATTCATTATCCAAAGCTATTATGTAAATCCACCAAATCTACACATTTAGTGTAATACCAGAAGGAACATGGAGATGAAACTTGTAATCTGGAAATCTTATATTCTTGAAATGTCATTTGAATAAATTGCAGGTATTAGTTATTTTGTTCTGACATTTAAGTACAAAGTGCAACATCAATAACTGAAAATGAAACTGGAATCTTTTTTAAAAAATGGGTTGTCTGAGGCATAATTATGATTCTTAATACTAATATGAGCAATGTTTTTATTGTTTTAGATCTACATGTGAGCATGTAACTGGAAATTCAGATTGTGGCAACACAATGCAATCTTTTTGAAGCTTCCAAGAAGTATTATGCTACATTTTCTTTTAGAATTGGTTTACTTCATCACATTAATCCACAGATTATTTTGTATGACGGCTCATAACTTCATGATATGGCATGTAGAACCAATCATTGTTTTGTTCTTCTTATCATTATGCAGCTACTGTCTTCTAGAACATAGGTGTTGAAATATTCACCATGTTGAGGGCTAGATATTGTAGTATTTTGATTTGGCACAAATGGTTAAAAGGATTACATGCTCACATGCTGAGAACATGTCAAGTTGTCTCTCTGCAGCAATGTTAATTTATAAGCAAATCCAGATACTTGCTTAACTGCCAAGCTTTTCTTGTATATTCTACTCTATTGTCAATGTGAATGAATCAGAGTCCATTTAATCTGACATGTATTCAAATATATCCTTTTTGTCTTCATTCTAATTTTCTCACAAATCAGAAATTTTAAAGCTTTTATAATATGCAATTTTTACTCTTTTTATTTTCTAAGCAAATTTTTAATACATGCAGAGGACTAGTTTAAGGGTGTAATTCAACAGCTATCTCTGCTTTGCACTTTAGTAAATTAAACTGGCTTATTTTAAAAGTTAATTTTGTTCATCATTCCTCTGTAATATAAAGCAATTCAATGAATAAGCCATATTCATCAGAATAAGCTTGTAAGAGAGAAGCATAATCTTTTATACCTTTGATAAAGAGCTATTTATTGAGACATGGGATATTCATTGATATTTTTTTGATAATAATCAGAAAATATTGTTGTAAAGACACACTCAATGGGAAACAAAAGTACCACATGATAATGAATGGATGATAGCCAGGAAATATGTGATAAAGTTCATTGGTCTAATTGTGGTACAAATTTTCTGTATGCTTTTCATTAGAGCCACTTCAGAAACTTTCAAGCTATTTATTCCCTTTGAAATAATGATATTTGACTAGTGCAGAGATGTTTGGCCGTTATATTTGCATAACATGCTGGATAATGGGTTGAAAGCTGCACAATATATACACAAAGTCCTTAGCAATCTAAGGGCAACTAAAATGATTATGGGGGAAAGTAAAAAGATTCTTCTCTTTACCATTTGTTTACCCTTTCATGAACCACCCATCATGCAATTGTTTTATTTCTGGAATACAACCACTACACAATATTCATGAAGAAGCATAGTACAGTTCATCCTAAGCAAGCCAGGTCATCCTAAATTTCTATTTTATAGTCATATGATCAACCTAGTATTTTCGTACATAACATACTATGGTGCTGAAATCTGCAAAAAAAAATTGTGCTCAAAAATTATAATTGTGCTTATAACTGATGTCAAGATTAGGAATCTCTTTATATATGTCTTTCTCTTTTCAGATCATCTAATTTAGTTTGTGTTAGTTATTATTGTTAAAACTTTCAGTAAAAATCATATATTAAAAAAAAGAAAAAAAAAGACTAATCGATGTGGCACGTCCTATTGGTTATTACAAAAAAAGCAATTTGGAACTCTGTGATAGCTAGCTAGATAGATAGCTCTCTTGCAGTCCTGTAGAAAATCTATCAAGAAATCCAGATAATCTGTACATGCTCAGTGTTTCTCTAGGATTGTGACACCTAATCAAAAGATCAGCATTAAAAGGAGAGCAAATATACTGTGCAAGTATATGATTTCCTTTCTCATTGAAAGGAAAAATCATGTGCTTGTTCTGGCCGGTATCACTAATTTCAAAAATATGGCCAAGTAGAAGGCATGGTTGATGTGTATTACTCTTTCAAGCTATGATGATTGGAGTGCCTCACATGGTAGTAAACATACAAGAAGTGTCATTTGCATGGTTTGCTTGACTCTTAAATTATACATCCATAGTTAAACTGTGCATTACACTGATTACAGATCAGGTAGCTCCCTGGAGTGATTTTATTTACTTGAAAATAAATACACAGGGCTCCGATTTCATTGGAGGAAATTCAAACATTCCCTCCAAGCAATTTCATACTGCAGAGAGAAATTCTGTTACTTCTTTTCACATAAATAAAAACTATGCAGGATGTGGCAGGTTCAGTGACATTTGTAGATCAACATATCCTATGAAGGATTCTGTCTTACTTTCTATGCTATGCATCAGTTTGTATTCGAAGTCCATTGGTCAGATTTTTTTTTCAAGTGTTGCTTCTCATATGTTTTAGCAAATAATAAAACATTTATCTGCTTATGTAAATATCCTGAAGCAGTGGTTTAAGTTTCCTTCTCCTCCTTTAATTACCAGACCCTTGTATACTATCAGTTTTCATTAAAACTTTCTGACTTTGACTTAACTATGTTATTAAAATCATAAAATAAATTCAATATTTCATTAAACCTATGCATTATTTTCTTGTTTGTTTCATACCATAGTCTATGTATCCAGCTACTGTCGTTTGTAAACCATGTTTTTTAATGGAAGTGAATCATAATCAAAGTAGTTTATTACATTGAGCGAACCCAGCAACAGGAAAAAAAATGAAATATTTCCCACCTCTTGTACTGCCCTCTTCTATATTATTCCTGGTAGCGTTAGATTTTTGGAATCTTCTCCATTCATTTTCTTCCTCTTATCCATTTTTATAATTTTTTGATATATGTCCTTTCTGCCTGTTAAACAGAAACAGCTATCGGTAGCCTACATAAATAACTGAAGAGTGTGATATAAGATAAACAGCAGGTAAATAAACCATGATAGTTGAAAAGCATAGAGAATAGAATAGAGAACAGAAGAGAACAGAGAACAGAACAGAATAGAATTTACATAAGCTGATTTGCAAACCATTTGTAATCTACAAACCAGGGGCTTATATTTTAAAGTAACAGGCAAAAATATGAACTGGAAACTGCTGACCACATTACAAATAAATAAGTTCAGGGTCTAAGTGCTAGAACTGTGAGCCTGGTATTGCTTACGATGAAAATGAGAATCTCAAGCCTGGTTACATAGTTGAAAGTGACAAATAATTTCCTATGTGAAAAAATCTTTGTGCTTGCTTACTATTTGCATCCTTTCTATGATGAAAATTGAAATATTTATTTGACACAGAACACACTCATCACTTGCAAGTTCAAGGATGGCCTGTTCCAGAAATCAAGGCTCTTCTTTCCAAGTAGATACAAAATACAGCTAGTGGCCGATATTGTTAACTTGCTCCCATGGCAAACATTGAAGTGTTTTGTAATCTGAATGATGTACAAGAGAAGAAATTCTTCATTTTATGTTTGTATTATACAGCAAATGGATAAAATGAAAATAATATGGAAGTAAGAATTCTAGCAACTGTCCAGATACGTTAATGAAGACAAATTAACAGGAAAATCTGGGAATTATAACACTTGGCACAGTAAAAAGAAGCAAATACCATCAACTTATAAATCAAAGCTCAGAGATGGCCCACATCCAGATTGGAATCCCAACTAGGTTGCCCTTCAGAAATATACAATTCAGTACAGTTCCCATCAATAATCTCATTTTTGAGGACTTCATGAAATCAATGTCTAAACATATGAAGGACCCCAAGGACAGGCAGATTGAGGGCTTCTTGCTACTTCATGGGGCAAAAATTAAATGAAGTGGAGAAGATGTTTTACTTAGTTATATGGCTTATATTCCAGCTTTTAAAATATTAATCTTTTAGCTGGATAATGAATAAAATAAATATAATAAAATCATGATAATTGTCACGAGAGGAAACAAGACAGCTCACCTGGGCAAGGACAAGCAATAAACTGTCTTTTTTCATATTCCTTCCTATGTAACAGTAACATGGAGAGAAAATAGCTCTTTCCACAGCTTTATGCAAACTTAAATTTTCCAATGGTTTGGTGAACAAGTCATTGGGAAGAGTGTTTAAAAGGAGCAAAAAAAAAATTCTATTTCCCTGGGAGTAAGTTATTTAAATTAATTAATTCCTCTATTTTAATTCTAAGGAAAAAAATGTTCTGTGTTTTTCTAAGGTATATTAGTTTTTTTATAACTTTTTTTCTTTTTTGTCTGAATCTCTTTGTCCTCTTTATAATGTGTAAACAGACTTGATACTAATAAAAAGTCTTTGTCTGATTCCTGATAAGAAGAGGTTTCCTGAAGGCCAAGTTTGAGAAATCATAAGGGAATATACAAAAGCATTTCAGTTACTGTGTTCAAAGTTCAAAAATCAAGTATAAAAACAAGAGTGATTTTTTTTTCTAAGAACAGAAAAAGAAAATTTATAAATAGCTAAAATTAAAATATAATAAATTTTCTGCATCATGTAGTGATTAAGGACACATCCCTGAAAATAAAAAGGGGCAGAATAATTTTAATCTGTCAGAATAAATTCAATATATATTTTTTGTAGTATAGCAAGTGTTTGATTATTATTACCAGACTGGACTGCATAAATCTGGTTGGCCAGATTTGTTTCTATCTAGTGGTTTCCCAGATTTTGTAATCCAGATCTGATAGCAATAAATTTGGTTATAGAGTCAATATGTAATTAAGCATTAGTTTTGTTGCTTTTTCATTTTGTAGGAATATATCCATTCCAGATTCCAGTTCTGTTTAAGAGTGTGTGTGCATCATAACTGAATTTTATCCAATACAATCCCTATTATTTCTGGACAGTGCAAAAGCTCTGAAGATATATTACTCTAATGTATCATCATAGCAATGTCATTCTGAAGATATATTAGTGTAATACATTTTCAGAACACTCAAATGATAGACTATGAGTTGATTCAATTCAATTATTGGATAAAAGGCATTGGAAGATAACTGAATGGAGATCAAGAAAGAATGTTTCCTGTGGAAGTCCTCCTACAGCATGTTACTGCAAAAATGTGGTTGTACTATGCTCCCTACAATGCAATAAAGCATATGCATTGTGGTCAGCTACTACCAAAAAGGAAGTATCAAGTGAAACATATATTTGCAGCTAGCAACAAAGATCATAAATGAAATGATTTTTCCCAGCCATGGCTTTGGAAAAGAACTGATAGATTATTTTGGTGGAACTGGCAGAGTTATTGTGTCTGTTTGTTTTTCTGCTTGGTCTGTGTTATTGCAGGTATATGCAAAGTCAGAAATGCATCTGCAGACATTTTATTGCACCAAGGACATTCAGACGTGATAGCCAATAAACATCTTTTAAGTAAAAGTAACATCCTATAGCCTTTATATCATTTCCTGGTAATTTCATTTAAAAACTGAAAAACATAAATACTGCACTGAATAATTTGGAGGAGGAGCTAAATGAAAACAAAATATATAAAAGGCCACACCTGCATGTACATTAATAACATATGAAAATAAGGAATGGACCATTCCTCACAGAATCAGGATAGGATTTGCAATTGAGGCTGTTGGCAGGATGAACTTCTTCCTAATTCTGCTACAACTTCTGTTCCTCTACTACTTCTCTTACTGGAGTTCTACTTCTGGAGAACAGTACCTTTTCTATTTGTGTTAGGCTGTTTCAGTTTCCCAAATACAAACCACTTTCCTCTCACACCGCACACATATGTCTTTGTGCTCAGCTTTTATAGCCACCAGTTGCTGGCATGGCTAAGGTAAGTCTTAAAGGCATAGGGCACTAGCAACCCAGGTGCTGGCCATTTTGCAGACAGCCTGTTCTCCCACAATAAGGTTTCTATTCAGGAATAAACTGCAATTGAAGACAGGTAGGCTTCTTACTTGTTGGAATTAAAGAATAGGGTTAAAATTTTACTCAAGCATTTTAGACTTGTTACAGATTTTTGCACTGCAGTTTCTAGGGGGTTTAGTACATGTATGCATTACGGATGTATGTGTGAGAGAAAGTCATATAGATATATATATAAATGAAGAACTTTAATGGATCACATTTTTCTGTTCTCCCACCTCGGTCTCCTCCCCCCAAACATTAGAACTACCTAATTTTGGCTGCAAACATCCAGTTAGACTCTAGAAGACACCAAAAAGACATGGAAAATCCTCTTTGTTCTCATCTCGTGATTGGATATTTGAGTAACATCCCTTTCCCAAACATATTTATAAAAACTATTTTTTAATATAACCACACCACACTGGTGATTCCACTATGTACTTCAGAGATCAAAAATAATAATTCAACACACCAAGAATGTTTAAAATTATTGTTGTATAGTATCAATCCTCCCCCATAGCTTTGTGAAATTTTACTGTTCAGATTTTATTGTTCAGATTTCCCCGAGATAACAAAGAATTTTTCTCAGGTATCTTCATAGCATTTTTGAGATGTTCTAAGGAAATCATGTAAAACAATTCAGTGATTTTATTTGATGAGCCCTGACATACCTCCCTTATGCCATCATTATTCTGCTGGCAGGCAACAGCTTGATTATGGGCACCAGCACTGCACTTATCTTCCAGGTGAGAGATGAGGGAACGAGGTGAAACATCTGTTCCCTGCAGTTAAATTGGAACAGTTCTGGAGACTTGCCAGAAAATTTGAGTGTTAAACTGCACCAAGAAGAACCAACTGTGATTTGGCTAGAAAGAGCCAAAAAGCTCTCAGGATTTTTTTATATGCGTGGAAAGAGAAATTAGGACATTAGGCCATTATGAATAATTACCCTGGCCTGTTGAAAGCTATTTATCTCAATCTCAGTCTGTACCCTGGATTTTACATTTGCTTTCATGTTGTAGAAGAGATAAATGAGAATACTCATCAGTGCCCAGATAGAGACTCTTTCATCCTCTCTCCAACCCTGGATTGAATATACTCTACTGAATACAGCTTTAAAAAGTATTATGGTAATTGAGAGCCACACGTGTCTTACAGAACTTCCTGATGATATTTCATAGTATTATGAACATAGTATTAATTCTTCAACTAACTTTGCTCATAAAGATTGGGGAAAGTGAGACAAATAAAAGGAGAGGTAATTTATAAAACAATAAAAGAAATTTTTATGTTCTGCAGACCAGATGGCTTTAATATTTTCATTGGTTAAAATCACAGTAAGTTTTTGCTTTGTATCACAAATCCTTCTTTTTTCAGAAAAAGTTACCTCTCCTGATCATGGGAGCTTTTATCCACTGCTTTATGCAATTAGACTGACCTAAGCTGCCTTTTTACTTATACATGTAGTCCTCAAAATGATCACAACTGAGCCCAAAATTTCTTTGCTAAGCAAGACAGTTGTTAAGTGAGTTTTGCCCCATTTTGCAATCTTTCTTTCCACAGTTGTTAAGTTAGTGACACAGTTTTTAAGTAAATCTAGATTCTCCATTGACTTGCTTGTCAGAAGGTCTCAAAAGATGATCACATAACCCGGATACTGCAACCATTATAAATGCATGCCTGTTGCCAAGCATCTGGAATTTGATCACCTGACCATAAGTATGAAAAGTGGTCATAAGTCACTTTTTCAGTGCCATTATATCTTTGAACAGTCACTAAATAAATGCTTGTAAGCTGAGCACTGCCTATAAGTTAGCCATATAAATATTGATCATGGTTTGCTACAGATTGAGAAATTATAGGAGAGTGGTCTATGGTTCGTCAAGAGGTCAAGAAGCTAGGTGAGGGTCCATTAACTTACTAATTAAATTGTTGGATATAGATTAAACAGAACCAGTTTTAGTGCCCATAAATTGTAAAATTTGGACAACCAATTTTTTAGCTCAACCAATCTCTCAAATTTACATTATATCTTATTTATCCATACAGTCAAAAACTTCTAAGGAAACATTTATACTCTTTCACAATATTGCAGATTACAAGAGAGAATGAAAACTGAATTATTATGAAATACGAGACTCAGCACAAAGGATACAAAGAAAAGGGAAAACAAAACAAGTTAATTGTGGAGCTTCTTTTTACAAATTCATGCAATTAAATAAAACAATATGGCAGTAGCAAGAGTCATATTTCTGGTTTCTATTAGCCAGTAGAAAAGATGGATACCGATCCATATATCTTCCAGGGAATCAATCAAGAATATGAGCAAAACATCTTAAATATACTACATGATAAAGTTGCATCTCCTGCCCCATAGGAGTGGAGATTACTGTCTAATTGTCTATCTTAGAAATGACCAAATTTGAATATCTCCAATATTCAATATTCATACTGGAAATCAGTATGTACCCTGGAAATCAGCATCCCTGTACAATGGAAAGGGTAGCCTTTGCCCTGATAATATCCTGGAGTCAACCAAAAGGCCTAAAAGTGTTACTTTTGGGGTGAAGGCAGCAGATCAAGCACTATTGTGGCTGGCTTCTCTGGGATAGTTGAATAGACCAACTACTCTTTCATCAGGAATGTGTGTAAATAATTTTCAACTAACAACTAAGAGCTATAAATCCAAGTTCTGCCTTCAGTGTAAAGAAACTAACCTATGAGAGCTGGTACACATGTAAATCTACCAAGAATCAAATATTAAATATTTTTATTAAATATAAAAATAGATTTTTTCAGTGGCTTTACTCAATTCCCAGATCTGTAGTGGGACACCAAGTAAATACTGGGGTAATACTAAAGTGTTTTGTTTTAAATAGCTGTAGAGCGACTGGAATAAACTGTTTTGAATGACAGGCTGAATTGCTGAAATTCTATAGACAGCAAAATGTTTTAGAATAGATATTTGAGTTATCTCCTATAGAACTGTTTGCACATATTTTTTTTAAAAAAAGAACTTTATCTTAGATTTGCTTAAATGAACAGTCCACAAAATTGTTAAAGATATTTGAGGCAAGACTGCAGCCTCAACCAACCCTTTTGTGACAACAATGACTTAGTCAAATTTCCTTCCCTTCAATGTCTAACTCTAACTGTAGAATCTAGATAAAGAGGAAAAATTAAATAGAGAAATATTTTATAAGGGGATAAATTTAGGAGCCTAAGTTTAAGCCAAAATATTTCCATTTAGATGGAATAGAGGTGGTCCTCAAATCCAGGCAAGAGCTATTATTTTTCTGCCATGTGGCTTGAAATGAAACAGGTCAACTGTTGACCTTCCTTTCCTAAGGCCAGGAAACCAAGTTTCTATTACAACAGCTGGGAAAGCCATTTTGTCTCAAACCAACCTTCCTCAGAAACTAATAATGACTCTTAGAAACCGAAGGGGGAAAATGCAACCCATGAACACTAAAAAATTTCCCACCATTCTATATATGAATGTGAAATCTATTATTTTTTTGTATCTATTTGCAATGAATGAACATGAATGAATACATATCTTTGGGGAAATGGTAAATCTTTTTGTGAATCAAAAATGTATTCTGCTAAGGAAAATTGGTGGAAAACATGTGCATATAAGATTAAAGATCATTGCTGATAAGTTTTTTTGAGAGTTAATGCAGTTCTGTTAATTATTATGCAAGCTTCATGACTATATTAGCAACATAAATAGAATAAAATAATATTTTCTATTTCCATGCCATTTTTTTAAATTTCAGTGTTAGGTTGTTTTATATTATAAGTCTGAAACTTGTAGATTGTAAATCACTGAGAATTTTTCAGGCTAAAAATTAAGCTATGTATGTTTCATGTACATTAATACATATGCATATGTAACATGTATATTCATCTAAGTATATTACATATAATTATATATATACTATATATATATGCACACACACATACACGCACTATACATATCTTGCATTAAAAATACAAAAACATGCATATGAATTGTCATGATGGCTGTTAAAAACAATTCACAAACCAATGTAGACATTGGTTTATTGAAATTATTCACAAGTTGGATTCAGAGTAACTGAATCTGTCTGAACTTGATATTCACTTATTTTAAAGTTTTACACAAGATACGAGTTTCCAGAAAAAAAAAAATCAGTCTGGTTTGTTTGAGGTGTTTTTATCCCATTTGTATTATTTTTATAAATAACTCAAGGCAGTAAACTAATACTCCTTCCTCCTTCTCTTTTCCCCACAACAATAACCATGTGAGAAAGGTTGGATTGAGAGAGAGTGACCAGACCAATGTCATCCAGCCAGCTTTCCTGCCTAAGGCAGGATTGGAACTCACAGTCCTCTAGTTTAACCATTAGACCAAGCTTAGTTCTTTTTTAAAAATAAGACCATATTAAGTAAAATGTGTGAGATGTAACTCATGGTAATGATAGTGATAGAGATGATACCACACTGAAAAAGGCTGCTGGAAGTTCCTACGGACAAAAGTTAACATAGTCACTTGGCACCCCTAGAAGAGAGCCCAGAGACAGATTTTGCCTGCCAAATGTTAAGGTGTGTTGTGAGGTAAATGTCTTCAACCAATCAAAACTTTTGATGTCATCTGTAAAGTATGTAAATGCCTCTTGTGAGGGCATGCTTAGTGACTCTAGTCTTAAGCATGAGCTCTTTTTTTTCCCATATATTTTATTGATTTTTTTAAACATAAATCACTTAATAGTTGGTAAACAGTGTGTTTGCTGGGTTTACATTTGTAAAGAAAAATCATTAACAATTGGTTTCTACAATCCATAATCCACAAAGTACATTTTGTTGATTTCCCTTTTCCCCAAAATGTCTTCTTTGCAAACCTTGAATTAATTCAGTTCTTATTATTTTGATAAATAACAGTTACATATATGGTTTTTTCCCAATATTCCTAGAAATAATGATCACATCAATATAATATTTCTTTTCTATCTAATCATTCTGGTTGCCTCGTCTTATATCCTGTTACAGTCCTTATTTAGATTTGTTTTTTCTATAAAGTTCAAAGTATTCTTGCTGGTTTTCTGATTTTCTCAATAATTAATTACATTTAAAGATTTAAATCCATTTTTCCTATATAAACCATCTCAACACTTTTACATTTCTTAAAGAATAGGTAAAAACAGTAAACAAAAGGAAAAGACAGCAAAAGAAACATAAAAAGTAAAATACCACTTAAAATATATATTCCTCATAAACTAATATATATTCATTCCCCAAATTTCTTATTCTTTTTAACCATAATTAAAAATATATTTACTTTAAATATTCCATTTAATGTGTCTAGTCATCAAATCCTTTAACTTTTATTCAAAACATTTTCTTCTTTTTTATACATTATAACTTTCCTAAATTCAAACACGTTTAATTATCTAAAACATTTCCTTCATCTAAGCCATTTCAACAGTATTATATTACTTATATCAAGAAATAGAATAAAAAGGGGGGGAAGCATACAGTATTATTTAAGGAATTTATCCCTCTTAGAATGACATATGTATTCAGAATCTTTTATATTTCTTTAATCATATTCAAACAAATGTTTCTTTTTTAAATATTCTCTCTGGTAGATCCCATCATCTATTTTCTTAATTTTCACTTTAATCTTTTTCCTTTGGCCAGTATCTTTCTTGATCAATGTGTTTTGCTGAATCAAAAAGTTTTTCCGTATATTCATGACTGTTGCTGTAGGTATAAGAAGTAAATCAAATAAAATGTCTTTATATGAGGTTTTTGCCTTTCCATGTTTCTTGAAAATCTTTTTCTTTTTCTCCTTCTTTGTTTCTCTTATCACTTTCTTTCTCTCTGATGTTTTTAACATCTCTACATTTCATTTTATCCAATCTGTTTTTTTGTCCTCAGATTTATTCTGTAGTCTTAAGGGATGAGTTGTTTTTTCCATTTCTTGTAAAATTTTTCCCACTAGGATTAAACATGTTTTCTTGCTTTGTTAAATTCTGTCTTTGAGTCTCTATTTTCAATTTTATGTCCAGTTATTTGTTTTGTCTTCTCCTTCTCTGTTGTTGTTTCCTGGAAGGTTTTTTTGTTGTTGTAGAGTTAACTTAGAAATAGATTGATTTATATTTTCAAAGTTATTTTGGATTTATTTTTGATTTGAACTCAGTATTATTTTAATTAATTGCAATGTACTATATATCTTCGCCTAAGAGATATTTATCTTTTCTTGGTGTGTTCTGTCTACATGTCTCTGATCCATGATGGCCAAAAGTTGAAGTTTTCTTTCTTATCTGCAAATAGCTTTAGAGTCCTGGTTAAATAGATATTTGTAATCCAAAGAGTTCAAAAAAGATTTTTTTTAAAAGTTTATAATTCTCTCTTTGTCTGCAGCCCAGATTGTTCTCTTTTTTGTCACAGCTGTTCTTTGTTATTAAAGCTTTGAAGGTCACAAACACAGATTAGTTTTTCCCAGGTTTTGGCAAGTTCTCTATGGAAATCATAACTGTCATAATCTTCATTCACCACTAGGTGTCAGCATCTATTTAGTTTTCAATAGGAACAATGGTTTTTAAAATGAGAGTCTTAACCATTCAACAATTTTAAACTTGTCCAAAGTTAAATTTTAACTTTCAAGTTTATAAATTTATTTCACTACCATATATTTTGATCCTCCATGGAAATTTTAATTCGCTGCTTCTGTTAGTATAAGGGTGAGGCAGAAGTACTCCTCCTCCACTTTTGGAGGTATTTTGCTTCTTGGGGATCTTTTCTAGGAAATTAAGTGTAGAATAGAAAAAGGAAAATCAGATTCCTCACCCAGTTTCAAGTGCACTATTTACTGTTGTGCTGGTTAGTTCTTTTGGACTTTGGTTGCAAGTAGCTTGGGCTGATCGGTGAAATACCGCCTTTATCCTGTCGGGTTAGAAGGCTTTCCCCAAGACAAACACAACAACTGCCGTTATTCCAGAGTCGCTGAGGCACCCTTCTTTCTTTACTGCCTCTCCGGGGCAGCTTGGACCCATTAGGGTCTCCAGGCAGGATGAAAATTAGCCGCGGGGGTGTGGCAGTCCACAAGCCTGTGACCAGTCGCTACTGCACAGGACTGGAAGTCTCCTCAAGCATGAGCTCTTTACTTTTGCACAAAAATAAAGTTCTAAATACGTTTCTATTCACCTCTGTAACGGTGGGCTAATTCACACCAGGTGAAACAAACAATATGAAAACTGTATATTTAATTCAGCATATATGACACCATCTCATTAGTAGAAATAATACTACTCTACTTCACAGGTACTTGGTCTTTGGTATTTACGTATAATTGCAACAAATTATCTATGTCAGAGGTAGGGAACTATGGTCCCTTTATGACCTGTGGTCTTCAACTCCCAAAATTCCTCAGCCAGCCGTGGGAATTGAAGTCCACAGGTCATAAAAGGGCCATAGTTCCCCACCCTGATCTATGTGGTAAAGCCAACTAGGTCAGTCTTCAGAAATGTCATCACATACCGTGGCTTCAAATTTTCAAGTCTGTGATCATTTAGTGATTTGGTTATATAAAACTTCCCTAGTGGTCTGTCATATATATCTAGTGAGATGGATTTGGCATCAGGCTAGCTGCATCAGGTAGTAACAGATTGTGAAATTAGTTTAAATAATGTTTTACTATAACACTATAGGTTACTATGATACTAGATTTTAAAAGTTAAGTCTCATGAGAAACTGTGGAGTCCATACTTAAAAGTATAACTTTATAAATATTCTTAGGATTACCCTTTGAACTCTGTGGAAAATATTTCAGAATATCCATGGACACAATGTCACATAAAAAAATGTGATGTTGACTTCTGAATACTGTTTTACAAGCCTGGATAAATAGAGTATGAATGCTGAAGATTGTCTTGTGCATGCCCGTGACCTAGGAACCTTATGAAATAACAACCTTAAAGAGACATGTAATTAACACTGTCAGTAACTCTCTGGTTGTTGTCTGACTTGTAGACCTGTATCTTTCTCTTTCTCTGTAGAAGGATGCCTGATAACCTTCTATCCAAGTAGCATACTGATAACCATTAACCATCTCCAACAGAAAGCAATTTGTTTTTATCTTTTTAAGAGTGTAAAACTGTAGTTTAACTTTTTATCAGCATTCTACTTCTAAGGCAGCCAAATCAATATCCTAATATAACCCTATACAAGACCTGGTGAATGATGCCTTAGTAAAAATGAATGCAAAAATGAGCTTCAGAGTACAGTGGATCTTAGTTATATGTATGGTAGTTTTTCTTGATAGCAGTTCTACTCAATGATATAAAAGTATCATAATTGTGAAGTGACAGGAAAACACTAAAAAAAACCCATTTAAACCAGTACAGATGCTAGTCTAGAATTTTGAAATAGAACTGAACCAGGCACTACACTTGTAGAAAAATATAAATCAATAAATGATTTTTTTACTTCTAAGTACAAGATAAAAATAAACTTTTTGAATAAAACAGCTGTTCTGAGAATTATTATTTAATTTTGAAGGCAGCAATGCAACTCATTGCAAAAATTTCATCTTATATGATAAAAGTGGTTTGTAGAAACAGAAGTTTTACCCTGGCATTATCATTACTTAATAGTTTTGTGTCTTCTGACACCATTTCAACGATTGAAAATAATACATGAATTCAATAGCTCTAAAAGTTTTGTGGCATTGATAGAATTGCACAGATGTTGAAGGAATACAGAGGGCAGAAGAAGTTTCCTCTGCTTTAGGCATAATTAATAGTTGATTGTTTGATTTTGAATCAATCATTAGGCCTCCTTTTTCACCACAACCATTGTTCTAAACTCTTTGGAGGAGGGATATACAATATTAAAAGACTGTGTACACATTCTATCAGCTGGGATCCACTGTCCTGTCCTCCTTCTCAATCTCCATATATTATCCAAATTTAGGCAAACTTTCAAAGAAGATTGGGAGTGCATAGAGAATGAGAGTAAAGTATTATTAATCATATACGCTGCTTGCAGCATGACATTACCAGTAGGATGACAATATTGAATCTAAATCAACCAGTTTAGTAAATTAATCTCAATTTTGTAAGCACTAACAAGAATAAATCTGTTAAGACATATAGTTCTGGAAAAGTTTTATAGTTTGCAAAAATTAAATCTAAGGAGATATTTGAAATCCTTCTGTTAACCAGTGTAAAGCAGTTTTTGCTAAACAGAAAATATTCTCCATTATTCAAAAATATTCTCCAGTCTTTGCCAATGATATAATAATTTAAGCAAGTTATTGTAACTGAAATATTTGCCCAACAACAGTTGAGAGAAGCTAGATAATACTTTCATATTATACAATATTGATATATTATACGATTAAATATATTTGTGATCTAGTATTATTGATATTGCCTTTGCCTACCTGAATATGTTTTGCAGGTTCAGAATAATAATTAGCTGTTCTAGAATTTACAGTAAAGCAGGTAACAGAAAAACCTACTCATGGTTCTAGTATTGTTTGATCAAGTTCTGTACAGAAGTTCTCAAGCCACATTTTTGCACCAGAGAGACAGAAAGGGAAGTAAAAAAGCAAAACAAAACAAAAATCAAATGCTAGATTGATCACAACAAGTAAAGACAAAGGAGAAAAAAAGCAAGGCAGAATGATTAATTTTAATGGGGGAGAAATGAATGTTTGTTTTATCACAGGAAACAGGACATTATACAGAGAGAGATGAACAATTATTTAAAGCAAATGAAATAGTTGTAGAAAAAAAGACACAATTTTACTGAGTGGTATGAATGTCAAATCATACAGCTCATTAACAAGTTTACAGGCCTCACAGCAGCCCTCACAATTTACATTTGCAGAACTAGTTTAAAAATGCAGGAACATACGGCATGAAAATGATTATTGATTGCAGTCTTTCCAGTTTCAAAAGCAAAAGCAGCAAAGGGACAGTATACTGTAGCATACAGAGATGATATTAACAAGCAAATTTAGTGAAGAAGTAAATGATACATTGAGAAATTGGCTAGCTTATAGAATTCTGAAAATGCAAAATAAAGGACCACAACAGGTAGATTGAACATTTAGAAAATAATTTGAAACTGCAGCTGTCATGGTAATAGATGCCTAGATATACTATAGAGATAAAACAAAGGTGAAAACTAATGTGAACAAACTTGCAATAAATACAAAGAGTAATAAGAGAAAATGAACTGTGCTACCATTGTGACAAAGGTTTAAAATCAGCAACTTAATACAAATTTGAAGGTGAAACCTGCAGAAAATGTAATACAGTAAGAGATAAATAAGGAGCCTGTCACTCAGGAAAAAGCAAACCATTTGCTAAAGTTAATCAACCAAACCACCACTTTAAAGAAATGCAGGACTACACAACATATAGATGAAGAATCTGCCTGAAACCTGTAGTATAAATGTGAAATGAGAGTGGCAATGGCTCACATTAGAAAAAACTGGCAAAACTATATCAGTGAGTAAATAATGGGTCTGCCACATCAGTTGTATCAAAAAGTGGACTTGAGCAACTTATTAAAGATGCTACATTAAAGTCATTCAGAAATATAAGAAAAACCCATCTTAAAGGTAATTTAGGAATTATGCCTGGAATTGTAAAATATTATAACTAGCAAGGCATTTCACAACTTACATGTTGTGAAAATATATAGACCAGCTTTCTGACATGGTTCTTATCTTAGCAGTTGCAGTTGCCAAACATGATGCCAACATACAATGGCAATTCCAGCAGTTTCAGTTGCAGTTATTAGGCAAATCCTATGTGATCATTAAGTGTGACATCACATGATTGCCATATGCTCTTCCTGTCAGCTTCCCATTAACTTTGCTTGTTGGAAGCCAGCAGTAAAGGTCTCAAATAGTAATCACATGATTCTAGGACAATGTAACAATTATAATTGCAAGCTGGGTGCCACATGTGACCATAAGAATGCTGCAATAGTTGCAACTTCAAGAACTGAGCATAAGTCTCCTCATTCAGCACCACCATAACTTCAATCACTCATCAAATAGTTGTTAACCAAGGTTTACTTATATTCAAAAATGCTAATGGCAGGCACTCATGCACATGAAAGTTAAAATAGTATCACAGAAGAATGTCAGTCCCAAGTTTCACAAAGTAGACAAAACTTTGGGAATTCTTTCCAGAGTTGATTAGATTCCATGGCATTGTGATTCTAATAGCTAATAAAAACTAAACTGCCCAGATCTGTGCTAATTTTAAAGTTCAATCAATTCACTAACAGTATGAGCAATACCTGTTGCCTAGAATTGAGGACATCTGTATTAATCTGACTAGAAGATAACATTTGAATAACAGATATAGGAGAAACCCATTTATGAATGGAAATAGAAGAAGATTCCAAGGTACTTATATATTAAAGATTATATCATTAATAAATGATATAATCATTTTAAAAACATATATTTTAGAATAGCTTTGGCACCAACAAGAACCGTAGACCAAATGCTACAAGACTGCTCAAGCATTCAGTGCTGTTCAGATGGCATCACTGTTACTGAAAAAATTATGAAATATATCTTCTAAATCTTAATATAGCACTATGGATATTAACAGACTATGGCATTGTATATGATAAAACAAACATAAATTCTTTAAGTCTAGCATTGTTTACTGTATGTCATGCCATTGATGCAAAAGACTTACACAAGTGTACCGAGAAATTCAAGCAGACATGAGGCATGTCAAAATCACAGTCCTTTTTAGCGTTAAGTATTGTAACAGATTTCTACCAAATTTAGCTTCTGTGCTATACCCTTGTTAGTAGACAAAATGGTGGAAACAAACTTTAATAGAGGCAAAGATAGTGGTGACATTGGACCTGATGTATACACATTATAGCTTCAGGCAAAAGGTATCTCACAGTATGGCATCAGCATGTTCATATCACATGTCATGAAATATGACAGTGAAAGGGGCGTTGTCTTACCTGAACGCCTTTTCTCAGCATGATGATGGAGAATCCACGGATGGATTGTCTTAATCTATCTGCTCCAATTAGACTAAGTCTGAAATTTAGTACCACCCCCTCTGTGCCAACTGCAACCCAGTTTTAGGCTAAGGCGATACTCAGACTTTAGTCCGACACCTCTGATCAGTATGGGAACCAGGCCAACTGACCTAATGGGAGGGAGTGGATTCTCCATCATCATGCTGAGAAAAGGCGTCCAGGTAAGACAACGCCCCTTTCTCCAGCATGATTGGATGGAGAACCCACGGATGGGACATACAAAGCCCTGTGTCCCTAGGGTGGGGAATTAGATTGGGCCTGGGTCCCATCCAACGTTAATGTGTGTTCTAGAACCTTGCGGTCAAATGAAGCCGTAGAAGAGGCATATATATATCCATCTTGTAGTGACGGACAAGGGAAGAGGGCGATGCCCATGTTGTTGTTCTACAAATTCCCTCTATGGAGGCCTGATTAGACCAGGCAGCTGTAGCAGTTGCGCCCGGGTGGAATGGGCCGTGAAATGCCTAGGAGCTTGCAGTGGCTGAGACTGGTATGCAGTGATGAAGGGTGATAGGACACAAACAGAGCCTCTGTTCTGTAGAAAGATGAGGTTCTCTGTATATAACAATATAAGCCCTGCGCACATCCGATTTGTTCCACTGAACCTCCATGTCATTAGATGGATTAGGACAGAAGTCCGGCAAAACTATTTCCTGAGATCTAGGATACAAGGACTTGACCTTAGGCACGAAGGAGGGGCCTAGCGTAAGGGTTACCCTGTCCTTATGGAAAGTACACAGGTCCTTCCTCACTGAAGAGCAGCCAGTTCAGAGATCCTTCTGGCTGAAGTTCCAGCAACAAGAAATGCCGCCCTCATCGATAACTGTTTGAACAAACCAGTGTCAATAGTTCAAAGGGTGCGAAACAAGAGCCTATAAACCTGATGAAGATCCCACGAGGGGTATCTATGTACAGTTGATGGTCTGACGTTGTTAGCTCCTTTTAGGAAGGAGTGTATCATAGGGTGATGTGTTAAGGATTCATTGCCGCAGGAAATAACTGTGGCAAGTGATGCTACCTGCCTGCGGATGGTGCTTGTGGAAAGCCCTTTGTCTAGACCATCCCTCAGGAACTCCAAGATAACTGGCATTGAAACCGCCAAAAGGTCAATTTTTTGAACTAAACACAAATTACAGGAGCCTCTCCACGTGGCATCATATATTCTATTCGTCGAGGGTCGCCTGGATTGCTGAATCATAGCTATGACCTTCAATGAATATGAGTCTCGGCCTAAGGCCTGCCTCTCAAGTGCCAGACAGTTAACTGGAGCCATTGAGAGTCTGGATGGCGTAGTTCCCCCTGAATGTGGGAGATGCGATTTGCTGGGATCCTCCATGGAGGGGATGCGGAGAGCTCCATCGGGTCGGCGACCAAGAGCATCTCGGCCAATGCGGCGCAACCAGGAGGACCTCTGCTCATTCGTGAAGGATCTTCCTGATCGTGGCAGGGGAGGGAAGGCATAGAGCAGTTCCCTTTTTGGGCCAGGGACTGCGGAGTGCATCTGTTCCCTCCGCTGATGGAGATGGGAACCTGGAAAGGACCTGGGAAGTTGTGAGTTGATTGGGGAGGCAAAAAGGTCTAAGGTTGGGGAACCAAACCTGTCCACAATCTCTCTGAACACCTTCGGATCCAGCTGCCATTCGGAATGGTCCACGGTTGCTCTGCTCAGTGAGTCCGCCTGCTGGTTGGTCACTCTGGATATGTGCTCCACCCTGATGGAGGCAAGATTCAGTTCCACCCAGGACCCCAGCAATTTGGCCTCCTGCATGAGAGGCATGGACCTTGTCCCCCCTTGTCTGTTGACGTGGGCCTTGGCTGTAATGTTGTCGGTTAAAATCAGGACATGTTGGCCCTGTACTATATCGGTGAATCTCTTTAGGGCCATATGTATGGCTCTGAGTTCCAGCCAGTTTATATTGTTCTTTAGGTCCTGTTTGGACCACCGACCTTGAGCCCAGTGCGTGTGGAGGTGTGCCTCCCACCCAAACAGGCTTGCATCTGTGGTAATGGTAATCCTGTCTGGTTCTAATACTGCTCCCCGTGACAGTGCCGGGGAGTCCACCATTGAAGGGAGTTCAACACCGATGTGGAACTCGGACCTTCTGGTGGGATGTGCTGGTGTGAAGTCTCTGAAATGGAAGGAGAAGCCATGTAATTCTCTGGCATGGAGGTGTGCCCATTGCACAATTTGTATGCAGGACACCGTCTTCCCCAGTAGCTGTGATAGGGAGGTCAATGTGACTACTCTGTCCCTTCGGATCCGACGTACAAGAGTCTGAATAGAGTTCCTTCGGTCCTGAGATAGGTAGACCGTACAATTGTCTGTGTCTATAACAGTGCCCAAATGGAGGAGCCGGGTTGTTGTATGACTTTTCTGGAAATTAACAGAAAACCCGTGCTCCTGAAAAACCTTGATGGCTAGGACAAGGTCTGACTGAGCGTTTCGGAATGATGATGACTGAATTAGTATGTCATCTAAATAGCATTGAATTCTGATTGGAATTTGTCTAAGGTGGGCTGCGAGCACTGCTAAATACCCTTGGTGTCGATGAGAGGCCAAATGGTAGGGCTCTGTACTGGTAGTGGCGTTGGGCATAGCTGAATCTGAGGAATTTGCGGTGGTTAGGAAAAATGTCTCAGTTAGGTCTATTGAGGTAAGAAAGTCACCTTGCCTGATGCTGGCCAGGATTGGTTGAAGTGGTTGCATCTTAAACTTCTTATACCTCAAGTAAGGTTTAGACCTTTCAAGTCTAAGATTGCCCTCCAGCCCCCCAAGTCTTAGGGATGACAAAGAGGTTTGAGTAAAACCCTCGTCCTTCTTGGTCTTGTGTACTGGTTCAATTGCTCGTATTTGTAATAAATGAGCTATGGCCTCTGACATAAAGTCAGCCCTGCACCTGCTCATTGGGATAGGGCAAGAGCGGAATTTGTCAGGTGGTTGAGAACAAAATTCTAGTCTCAGACCTTGCGTGACGGTGTCTAACACCCATGCATCTATAGTGATGGCTGTCCCTGTAGTGGTGACTGCCCAAGTGCTGGAATAAGGGGCCAGCCAGCTTCCTATGGGAAGTGAGACTGTGAGATCACTTGCCTCGTTTAGAGGAACGGCCTCCCAGGCTTTGAAGGGGCCGCTTGGCCTGGATCTGTGGTCTGCTTCTGCATGCTGAACGATCCGCCTGGGCCCAGTCCCAGGATGGAGCTGGTCGAAAGGCAGCCTCCTGTAACTGCTCTGTGACATGAGTTAATCAGAGTTTTACGTCTGTCCTTACCTTCAGTTAAGTATGGTTCTAGTGCCTTACCAAAGAGATGTCCACCTGTGTAAGGTTTAGAGGTCACACGCCACTTGGTCTTGGTGTCTGCTCGCCAATTCCTGGGCCAAAAGAGCCTTCGTGCTGAAGTGTCTGCAGCGATGGTCCGGCAGTGTATCTAGCCATGTGCAGAGAAGCGTCGGCTAGGTACTGGGACGTAGCCACTAACTTACGCAGATTTTGGTGAGCTCTGAGCTGGTCCGGAGGATCCTGTCCTGGAGCTCACGTAACCCAAGGGCTGAAGCCCTGGCGAAGAAGGCCATGGATGTTGCCGCCTTTGTTGCCCAGGCTGATGCCAGATGGGAACTACGCAATGCGGAGTCAATCTTTTTATCCTCCGCTCTAAGTGCCTCATTTATATCCCCAGGAATGTTAGCATTGGGAAACAATGAGTTCAATGGCTCATCAATCTCAGGGACCCCAATAAGGAGGTCAGAGAAGGGGCAACATTGAATAATGTCTTCTCTACGGCACCAGGGCTTGAGAGGGATCCTAACTTCTCCCATTGCTTTTGAACCTTATTGAGAAAAGGGGCAGGGGATATGGTTCTGAGAGATTGAGGGCTCGTATTGTAGGTGGGCCTCCTGCTCTTGAGGGAGGTTTGCAGTTGTGCATGCCTTGATTAGCAGGGAAATAAAAGTGAATGGTCAAAGAGACTGACAGGAGGGGTGGGGTCAGATGAAGTGATACTTTCATCCTCTGACATAATCAGGCCCGATGGTTCAGCCCTTGTTGATTCTAGATCTGATGAAGGTTCATCCATGATATCTGGAGATTGGAATGATACATGGATTGTAGGGGTGGCTGTTGGGCGAGGAAGCCATGAATTGAGCCATAGCCTGAGCTATCATGGACTGAACGTAGTCCGGGATTAGAGTCTGGTTCTCAGGGGGGGTGAAGCCCTGCTGAGGGGCCCACATTAAGGGTGTCCTGGCTAGTCAAGCCTGTCCCTGGGCCCGCCCTTGTGGCTGATTCTAGTTGGGAAATTCCCCTGGGGGGAGACCAGGCCCCTGGGGCTGAGGCACAATGTGAGGAAGGGGTTCAAAAATGGGCCTTCCCGTTGTGCCTGTCTGACCTGGGGAGGCCGCTCTCAGTCTCTGGGACACCTCCTCCCTCATCTGTGGATTATTGGACTCCCTGCTTGGCCGGGCTCGCTTGGTGGTGCTCTTTCCACTTGCCTCTGTTTGATGTTTCCTCTTGGACGGCTCGCTGGTGGTATTCTCCGCCATGATGAGTCTGCTCTAGGCTCAACCTTGGCAAAACGCCCCCCGTCAGCGCTGTAACTCACCAAGGGAGCCTGCAGAGATGATTCGGCCCATGAGGGGGGTGGGCAGGGGATTGGTGGGCACCGCGTCCCTTGGGAGCGAGCTGGCCCTCCCCCGTGCAATCCGCTGTGGAGATGATGCTGGTAAATTCGAGGCCTTTGCCACCGGTGATCATACACTGCCTTCAGGAGTGAGCTCCAGGCAGTCTGGGCCTCAGTCACATACAAAATGGCCGCCGTGAGTCAATTCAAAATGGCGGCCGCAGAGTTCGTGCCAAAAAAACGGCCGTTAGAAGAAGGCCTTGAGGCCTGAGGCCTAAGCTGCGATGAGCCCTCGTTCCGAGGAATCGCTTGGGCTCCTAATGCAGCGAATGAATTCCAAAAAAAAACGGCCATTAGAAGAAGAAGACTTTGAGGCCTGAGGCCTAAGCTGCAATGAACCCTCATTCCGAGGAATCGCTTGGGCTCCTAACGCAGCGAATGGATTACAATTAGGTGAGCTGAGAGAGGCTGAGGCAGGCCGAGGCCTAGTAAGGCCTCCAGGCTCCGAAAATTGGATCGGTGCCGAAAAGTTTCTCCTGCTGCTGGGGTGGTCTTCTGAGGCCGAGGGACCTAGAAAAGGCTCCCTCCAGGCCTGACAAGCCTCATCGTTGCTTGCGGAGCCCCCCAGTCAATTGGCAAGCTTACCCCTGCCTCTAAGGCCTCCAGGCTCTGGTTAGAAGAATGGAGCCTCTGATGCAGAGGAACGGCCCCTGGTAGGAGATTTCTCTTGCTTCTGGGAATCCAATTTTCAAGCTGATTGTGAAGCTGAAAGGCTCTCAAAGAGAGAAAGGGAAAGTTCCCCCCCCCCCAAAGGGAGGTTTGTCAGCCTGTCAGCCTGCTAGGCTACAGGTTGGGATGATCACTGGAAAAAAAATTTTTTTTTTAAATTATCAAATCTATTAATAAAAATGGTTAGCACTAAGCTAAAGGGAATAAAATAAAATAGGAATACACAGTCTTCTGCTCCAGGAGCGAAGAAAAAACGCATCTTAGAGCAAAGAGACTAAGTCTAAAACTGGGGTGCAGTTGGCACAGAGGGGGTGGTACTAAATTTCAGACTTAGTCTAATTGGAGCAGATAGATTAAGACAACCCATCCGTGGGTTCTCCATCCAATCATGCTGGAGAATATACCATTTGCAGTATGCTTACTCATAACTGTAGATTGGAATGATGTAGAAATAAGGAGCTCTGAGTTTTATTTCATGAGTTAAACATTTGTGTGGAAGCAGGAATTTTCTTCTCTTACAACAGCTGTTTGAATTTTGTGGGCTTTGTTCCTTAGAGGGCAGAATTACATACAAGAATTTAAAAGAACACACGATCATGCAAATGTGGATATAAATTCTTATGACATGTTTTCTCTCACAGATTGCAAATCTTCTCATCACGGATGAAATAGTTCAAATATATCAGTATTGTAGAGATTGCTATTGATATGATAACATTTGGAGAGAACACATTGACCAGCAGAGATAAGACATATAGAAAGAAATAATGTAGTTAGAGGTTCAAGTCTAATTCTGTCTTTCCTCAGCAGCATTAGCCCCCAAAATAAATAAGCAGTGTTTACTTGCCTGTCGCTAGTACTATCGGACACATTAAACATCCCTGGATATGGTGAAGACATGAATACATACATACACAAAAGCCACCACAGTATCTAGGTTTGTAAATATAACCAGATCTATATTTTGGTGGAGAAGGTTAAGTATTGATTTATTGTTATGTGATTGATTAAGCATGTCCGTGATGCAGTACTGTTACCTAATCACTCTGTGTTACTGTATATGTTGTAATTTTTGCATATGTCCTAGAGTTAATTCTTTTTTTTTTTTTGTAAAAAAAAATTTTATTTTCATTTTACATTACATTCTTAAAAAATTCTTCAGATAAAGAGTAAAATAAATTTATACACACAACTTTTGGTATTGCTCACCCATTTCCCCCCAAACCGCATCCACCCTCTAATCTCTTCTCTCACTTCCCTCTTTCCCTCTTCTTCCTCACTCTCCCCCTCTCCTCCTTCTCCTCAACCTTCCTACTTACTTCTCCCCTTCCTCCTATCTTCTCACTCCAGATGCAGTCCAGGGGAAATGCCCAAGCAATTCCTCTCTCCAAACTAAAACATCAATATTATATACAATAAAACTATTTCTACTTATCTGAGCTATTTAACCTTCAACCCATCCTCCCCCCTCCCCCCCACCCCCCCCCACTTCCCAGAGCCAGGTACAGGGTTATACAAACATATTAAACATAATCTATTTAAGTTTACTAATTATACAATAACCAAAATCATACTAACCCTTAACTCTCTTCAAACTTCAACATCATAATTTTATAAACAAATCCATTACTCATAAAATAAATGAAACTTTGTAGTTCCATATTTCTTCTGAACATATTCTATCCATCTTCTCCATACAATAACATATCTCTCTTGTGAATGGTCCTTTAAATAAGCAGAAATTTTAGCTATTTCTGCTAAATTAGAAATCTTAAATACCCATTCTTCTAAAGAAGACAGGGAGTCCTTCTTCCAATATTGACCCACCAATAATCTTGCTGCTGTTATTAAATTCAACATTAAAATAGTTTCTTTAGCATCAAAATCCACAAAAATACCCAAAAGAAATAACTGGGGAGTAAACTTAATCTTCCTTTTAAAAACATTTTGAATGTTCCACCAAATCATAATCCAAAAGGCTTTAATATTTTTACAAGTCCACCAAACATGAAAATAGGTTGCATCCAAGCAACCACATCTCCAACATTTAGGTTGCAGGTTCGGGTAGATACAAGACAACTTTTTAGGATCCAGATGCCATCTATAAAACACTTTATAAAAATTTCCCCTCAAATTTTGAGCCTGTGTAAATTTAACATTTCTAATCCAAATTACCTCCCATAAATCCAAGAGTTAATTCTGTTTAACATTTCAATAGAGCAAGCATCTATAATGATTTGTTTTTAATCAGCAAAAACTACACAACAATATATTGGCAGGATATTATTCTCATCAAAATATGCATTATTCTTAATTGGTTAAATCAGTGGTCTTCACACTTGGCCCTTTTATGACTAGTGGACTTCAACTCCCAGAATTTCTCAGCCAGGCATGTGCTAAATCAGTGTTTCTCAACCTTGACAATTTCAAGGCATGTGGACTTCAACTCCCAGAATTCCACAACCAGCATTGCTGGCTGTGGAATTCTGGGAGTTGAAGTCCACATGCCTTAAAATTGTCAAGGTTGAGAAACACTGTGCTAAATGATAGCAATAGTCACACAACTTTTAATTTCTGTACCATTGAAGCTGAAATTGAAGTCTCAAATCCAAATGAAATCTGAGAATTAAATAAGAATTAATTATTAATATTTTAAAAGAAAAATGTTAAAGAGTTATTCTCCACTTACTCTCAATATATCCCTACTATGTTGGTTTTTTTGATTGATGGGTAGGATAACAGAACATTAAACATTATGGTCACTTGATCTACAGTGATCCTGGGGAAAAGTTCTTGATGGGCTCTATATGAGGCCACTAAAGATTACAATGGCTCCTAATTGTCATGAGCCTAATTTACCTCTACTTTTAAAGGATTTGTGATATTTCCAAAATTGTTATTTCTTTCATTGGTGATAGATTAACAAAACCCTTTCATGACAAATAAAGAGACTATATGTAGAGGCAGTAATTGCTTTCTGATTTTTCTTTCACCAGTTTGTGCTGGGTCTGTGCTGCTTATGTTCTCATGTTGAATAGAATGTTTATTTCCTTTTATTTGGCATGTGCCTTCAGATGTTTCTTGCCTCAAAGCTTAGACTAAAACTGTGTACACTGGAGAAATTTATTTTTTTCTATTTTTTTTATTTACTGCTCACCAGATGTTTAGTATATATATTATTAATGAAATGCAGTTGATAATCCTCTATGTTTAAACCAAATCATATGTTTTATGTGGCATTTTTGTTTTTTATTGCCAGATACCATTGTTTTACATTTCTAGAGATCTATCTTATCTCATCTCTCACTCTTATCCCCCTTGCAACCTATAAAATCAGAATATACTATGTCAAAGTGCCCAACCCAAGGTTATTCAATAAAGGTCTTGACTAAATCTTTCCAAACTCTGTGGTATTAATTGAAGATATTAGAGCATGCATTTATTCCAGGCAAATGATAAACTCAGTCCATGAGATCTATCCATTTATGCCTATCCATTAGTGGGTGTTTACTTGCATGTGTAATGGTGAAGAGCCTTGATCTCATACTTAAACCATGTTTCTACTTTTCTGTAAGTGCTGGGGTTTTAAAGATCTTCTGATATTTGTCCTGATAAGAAGTAACATGAAATCTATGATACAGAGTTCTCATAATTAGGGTTTTTCCACTAGATTATGGGTGTCAAACTCACCACATCACCTGACGTGTTGCGATGTATCGCAGCTTTTTTTGCATTGCCAGAGCTGGGTTGGGCGTTGCCTCCATATGATGAAATCAGCCTGCAGTTTGACACCCGTGCACTAGAGGCTTATAACATTTTTTGTTGCATCACCTGGTCATTGTTGATGTGATGTGATGCCTCAATACTTGACTTAACAATGGTTGGATATTTCTAGAAGACACTCTTCAATCACTAATAGTGAAATAACCTTAATCTTGGTCATCCATGCAGAGAATAAGACTTTTGTTCTATATGCTTCTATTGCAGTTTGAAGCAGTTTGCTAACATAGATTATGTCCACTAGAGTTATATATAGTCCCTTAAACTCCCATTCCCTGGAAGGTTATTTAGTTTTCTTGTTTACCTTGATGTCTATTTCATTTGCCGTAAATACAAATTAAATTGATCAAAAATAAATGTGTTGTCTTTTTATTAGGCTCGTCGGTTACTTTGGTTGTGGTTGCTTTTTTATACTATTTGTTTTTAAATTAGATTTGTGTTTTAACTGAGCTTTTAACATAGTTGGATGACATTTTGTGGCCACGGTAGGATTTCAGATGAAAAGCCATTTATATGTAAAACGACTTCCATCTGGGAGTTAGACTTCATGTACGTTTTATGGCTGAACCAAGAATACATGATCATGATGACAAATACATGTAAAATGTATTTCTAAAAAGGAATATAGCACTTATTTGATAAACAACTTCTTTCTTTTTGGATCTGTAATATATTTATTAACTGTTATTAAAATGTAACATAATGAAAAGTTAACATAGATTTATCCATTAGAAAAATGTTTATAGGATTGAAATACAACGTTAGAGTCTTACATTTCCTGACTTCCTCTGCATTCAGCAATGTTTTAGCTGTGAAGAGGCTGGGAGGTGGGCTTTTGTAGGATAGATTAAACCTATCCACCAATGTATAATATCAAACCCTGCCAACCATTTACATCAAAGTTTAAAACTCACAAGGCCCCATCATTCCCATTCACTTTTTGAAAGAAAAAAACAAGTTACAAAATCTTGAAAAGTGAATAAATAATAATAAGAACAATAATAATAATAAAATAAAAAATGGGTCAAGGAAGGAGTATTAAGTATGTTTGCCTCCTTGAGTTATTAATAAAAAAATAAAATCTGGATAAAAAAATCAAAAATAAACAAATGTGCTTTAGACCCTCCTTTTTTAATTAGTATTTTAGGGTGTGGCTTTTGATCCTTTTGAGCATCCTTCTAACATTTAGAAGGAAACTAACCTTATTTAACTAACATTAGACACAAAGGAGATTGTCTCCCACTTGCCAGATTATGGAAAAAATATACACTACATTTACATAACTCTGTAATATGTTACAAATGACTATTCCCATTCTCAGACCCAGAGTCAGAAAATTTTATTATAGATACCCAATAAAACTCAAGCATTTCAATAATTATTTATTCATGAAGTATATCTCAACTACAAAAATCCATATGAACAGTAGATTGTAGCCAAGATTTAACTCCTTGCTGCTCTCTATAGACAATAGGCTAGAGTAGATTTGGGCTGTGTTAGATAAGCTTACATATTGACAGTCAATTATCAATTTGGAAAAATTATACAGAGTAATGAAGAGCACCCACACAGCTTAATATGTTTCTCAGATCATTCAGGCAGCAATGACATCTGCACCAAGCAAATGAAGGTTACGATTACATTACAACCAAGAGGGAAGAACTCTTTGTTGCCATTAAGTGTCTGTTAGGTCAACTGGTTGATTGTCCTTATGGGGAAAATGATTGGAAGTTCTCTTCAAGTGTACAAGCACTGCTCCAGGACATATCCCATATTATGTTGAAACAGCTTTTTCCGTGGGGGTTGGTGACCTTCAGAATGCTGTTGGGGAAAATCAGCCACTGTCTTTACAATGCTACACCATGCAGCTATACAAATGCATGATAAGGGTATGCATGGGGTAGCAGGATTTAGAGTGATAAGTGATTCCTGGTTTCAGGACAAAGGAAAGTATAAGACAAAGACAAAGGATAAGTCCACACTCTGCAATGTACAGTATTTTGACTGTTTTATGCTCACTTAATTCTTTGAAGATTGTAAGAACAAATTGATGGATGTCATCTTCTTTTGAATGTCTCCTGTGAAGTCTTACAGATTCCAACACTTAGAAATGACTATTTTGCAGGGTAGAGAGGATGATCATTATTTTTCAATATTATTCTCTTTACAGCATGTAATTTTATTTGATTGCTGTAACGTTTTCAAAGATGTGCCCCAACAGGAATATTTGATTAAGACATTGTGACAGAAACAAATAGCAAGTCTAATAAGAAAACTACATGCTTAACAACTTTTCTGCATTGTATTGCATTGCTGGAGATACTTGTTATTTAGTATTCTTTCACATTCCCTAATTTCCTTCTTCAGCCCACCAATCACAGATTTCTCTACAAGACACATAAATTTTCTATGAAGTTACTGTTTGTGGTTTGTTTTTCTTTTTTGTTTTAAAAAAGCTGGATTGGCAAGTTGTGATACTTGTGCGATACTGGTGTACTAGTTGTACTCTGAAGCCTGTCACTTCTGTTAATATTAGAGTGGCAATAATATTAACCTTGGTTACTCTTCTCAAATCTTCAAAGCCATCAGTACTACAATCCTGGAAATTACTCAAAATATGAGAGATGGAGAAATCCAACAATGTGAATGAAAAGATACAAAAATAAGAATTATTAAATATTAGATCTGACTGGGAATAGCTTGTCTATGTGTATGACAAATATTATCCATTTTCACTTTACTACTATTATGAATGCTGTTTTTAAGATTTTATTTGAGATAGTTCCTGAATATCATTCCAGATTATTTCCAAAATCAGAAATCAAGTTTGCTATGAATACAAAGCAAAACTCAGATTTTAGGGGGGAAAGCGTAGCATGGCCTATATTAAGCAACACATTTTTGAGTGTCTGGAAAGGACAGAAAGTTACTTAATGAATTAATATTTTTTAAATATCAGAATGAAAAGAAGTGCTTTGAGAACTATGTGTGTTGATTTGCATGTGTGGGATGTAAATTTTATCCTCTCATTCAGGTAACAAAATAACTTGGTCAAGTTGAAATATTCAGCTATAAATATCAACTATAAGAGCTGATATCCAACAAAACCAGAAGATTGCCAGCTGGAAAAGGATGACTTGGTGGTTTTATTTATTTTCAGGGTACCTGCTTTCTAGGTACTTTATGGACAGTGTTCATAAAGTAAAAATACATATACTATGTTTTGTTAGTGATAACATAATAGTCTTCTAATCTTTATTGACATAACTTTTACCAATTTCCAGATTGAAATGGTATTGGGTTATTTTCTGCCATAGTACTTTTCTTTGTATTGCCTGAAATTTGCTGCTGATGTATTTGTTAGGGTGAAAATCCTAAATGCAGGTTGCCTAATAATTTGAAATTATTTTACTTTCCAGTTGACAAAAATATGCTTGTTTCTATTACTCTAAATCCCAATGAATATTTAGTTCTCCATATAAGAACCTGAAGATACAGGTTGTCTAAAATGTGTTCTTCAGAGCACAGTTTAATTCAGCGGAGAGTTAATCATTATAAATAAGTAGGATTTTTGCAAATCAATAGTTGATGGACCAGCCTTCCAAAAAGGGCAATTATATATGAATAAGAAGAATCAAAGATATTTAAAGTAAAATATTGCACACTGATTAGCTAGAGCAGGGGTTCTCAACCTTGGCAACTTTAAGACTTGTGGACTTCAACTCCCAGAATTCCTCAGCCAGCTTTGCTTTGCTGAGGAATTCTGGGAGTTGAAGTCCACAAGTCTTAAAGTTGCCAAGGTTGAGAACCCCTGAGCTAGAGGGTGAAATTTTCCTATCAGTTTCAAGGAGCCCAAAGTTTTACATGCCCATTCTTCTCAATTTTACTCTCTACTGCAGTAAAATCAGCACTATGACATTAACCACTCTTCAGTAAGAATCTGTTGCAAATCTATCCACCAAAATATATTCAATTATTGGTACAATATAATGTGAATAAAGCATAGCTTTTCTATCAATTTGGTTGCTAATATAGGCTTCATTTCACAGTGATAGCAAACAATACTTTCCTAAAAAGTAATTTAATCCATCCACAGTCAAATACAACAGCAGTCAACCACATCAAAAGAACAGCTGGCTCTTTAGCTGAAGTTTACTTTTTATAATGCATTCTTTCCATCCAAAAAAGGGGATGGGAGAGAAAAATAAAAAAATTCCATTGCAATCTATATTGTATCATTAATTGTTTTCACCCTGTTTTATCCCTCTTTACATTTGCTTTTCTGAGGCGTATGTTTGTATTAAACTATCATTTATACATTATTTCACTTGGAATGATCTAAATTATCTAGGAAAACAGCCAAAAAAATTGGCAAAGTTAAAACTGATACCAATGTTACTTGCCAGATTGTATAAATTTATCCTACTGGATGAAATCACACAGTTGTATCAGCTTTGGGCTGAGCAGTTGTGTGTCTGTTTTTCTCAGCTCTACCCTACTGGAATTAATGGATATGCTGTCCATGACTTTTTTAGGTGTTACCAAATACTACTTAAAGTGGCTTACTATTGAAAGACTGAACTTGGCATTTTTTCCTAGCTTATAACTATTTTGCTTTGTTTTATTTATTTTATATTTGTTCTTTGGAAGAATACTCTCTTGGCTTCATTTATCTATAAACTCAAATTCATATTTTTATAATGTACCTGGAAAACGTACAACTGTAACAAACTTTTGCAGAAAGACAGCATGCATATAGTAGACTTTGGGCATGAAAATTAAAACAGAATTTTCTTAAAATAAAAAGTGTTCATGAAAAGAAAATGAGTGCACCATTCTCTAAACCTTAACTGAGTGACTGTCCTAACAAGAATAATAAAACTATAAAGTCATGGAGCAAGAATGGTTTTTAAATAAGTTGTGAGAGATTGTGATGTGGAGACCTTGGGGAGCTAAGCATAACAAAGAATAATAAAGGAAACATAAAATAGTTCTTGGCTGTGATTATTTGGAAACATTCAAGGGGAATGGTCTTTATTAACCTTGGGATATAGTGAGGTAATTATGTTTCTTGATATTGCATTGAGCTCTTCCATCTATTTCAGGTCAAATTATATAGTTACTGATTAAATGATCAAATGATTGGCTAAAGAACCTAAGGACCTTGTAGAAAGTGCTTCAGAACTGGATTTTGGAATGAAGAGTTGTAACAAAAGGGATAGAAAGGAAGATGAACAAATAAAAATAAGGAAAGGAAATAGGAGAAGCTAGCGAAATGTGTTTGGATGAATGTGTGTATAAGTGGGACTATGAGAATAATGGCATGTAACTCAAGTTCTTCTCTTTAAAATGTGAAGCTTCTCAATTCTTCTCAGAAGATCACATCAGATTTAAAGTTTAATGAGACACAGCTTCATAGCTTCAAAATGGTGTAGAAAGCTTTGAATTTTATTATATATTCAAGGATAAGTCCCATTTCTCTTAGAATCTGGTAGGTTCAAAGAGAAATAGTAGGTGTATAGCTTTTGCCAGAAGATGGGTTGTTCAGTTTTTATGTGGCATGTGGAGTGTCTCCAGTCATTGTGGTATGCAACATATTTGAATCAGAATAATATTTATCTTTGGAAAATGATTATTGCCACAGCTACTTCTTGGAGAAGATGTCTGGGTGCAGTCTCAATTTTAGATAGGGCTTTCTTTCAAGGATTTATTTCCAAATCAGTTATATTAAGAATTAAGTTGAACAAGATTCAACACATAATTAGAACTGTCAGAATGATATATTGTTGTTAGACAAATGTTCCCCTATGATTCTAACTGCTTATAACATATTGGACTGTATTGATGCTATGATATAGAGTCATATATTTTAGATCTGCTTCTTTTTTCATACTTATATGGAATTACTGTAGTTCTTTGTGGTTAGATAAATCTCCACTCATGTTCAATATGATAACACAACAGTGACCCAAGTTTGGAAAGGATCTGTGAGTACAGTAGTTTAAGTAAAACAAGTAAAGTGAGTAAAACAAAAAAGCCTGAGGCATTTACTGTTGATGTATTATTGTCTTGCTATTCTGTTTCCTGATTTTGAATGAAGGAACATAGTCTATATGCTTCAGCTATAACATAATAGATATTGAAACTGTAACTGAACAGTGAGATTAAAAATCTTAGGTCAGAATGAAATAATTTTCCATTGCAAAAATTGGGTGTATGCATCAAATTATTTTTTTTTGTTCCACGTGCAACCATATTCTATAAAAATCAATATAAACTGAGGTATATTCATCTTACCAGCTAGAAGGCTGTTCAGCTCAACTGCCAAATGGGCATAGAGTTATTTGTAGTATGCTGAAGTTAGGTAATACTAAACTGTTTCATGGACTAGTCACTGTTATAACACTGCTGCTAAAATGAGATTATTGTGGGCCACTTGGTATAAACCAATTAGGAATCACAATCAAATTAATTTATTCTGCTTTATTGTAAAGCTATGTTGACAGAATCTTGCAAGTCCGGAAATACAGTTCTTCTCCCTACCTCCTTTACAGCCCAAAACTAGGGAGGCTCTTTTCTGAGTTTCTCCCCCCCCCCCACTACCCAGTTTCCAGTTTTGCTGTTTCTTATCTGACCATTCCTCTGGCAGTGTCTCTTTACCCAAATTCCCAAAGTCTTTTCCACATACCATTACAGTTGTACAATGTGAGATTGTTTTCTGAGCACAAGAAAAGAAGTAAAATGTACTCATTTTTCATTTTAGAAATAGTTCTGTCAGTAGAACTTTTGTGTAGCATGTTGTTTATGTCTGAATAAAATTCATTCAGCTCCAGTTCCTTTTCCCTCAGATTTCCTATGTTCAGCATCTTGTTCTTCTTTCATTTCAGCCAAACCCTTTGAAAATGGACAATACTTGGACATCTATGGAATTACAAGAGACCAAGCTGGAGAGTACGAATGTAGTGCTGAAAATGAGGTCTCAGTTCCAGATGTGAAAAAAGTAAAAGTCACAGTAAACTGTAAGTCATGATTTTTGTTTTCGTTTTTTTAAAGATGGATCACTGTGATTTTAGAAGCAAAAATCAGTTGTCAATAAATGATTAAATGTGATGTAAATTCTGCATAAAGATTACATGAGAAGAAGATCATAGCAACAGGCTCTGCCCACAACTTGAATGTCTTCTGGAGAATGTCATTGACCTTTTGTACCAGTGGAAACTCTTGGCAGTTCTTACAATAACTTATTTTTTGTGAGCATGCGTTATTTCCAGCCACACATCTCAAAAAGACTTATTTTGAAAGCCTTTCTCATCCATCCAGAGATTTCTTCAACATATTGATTGGCTGGGCTGCCTATTGATTCATTCCACTCTTTCTTTCTGAATTGGAAACTATAGGAACGCACCCATAATGTTCACTAATTTCAGTCCTTGATAAGAAGATAACAGAACTCCATAGATTTTAGCAAAACATGGCATGACAGAAAGCCTAAAATGAACAAAGACTGTGAGAACTTTTCATTCCCCATTAAAAAGGTCTTCCCAAAAAGATATCTTTGGGGGACAGAAAAATTTGCTTACATGAAATATTATAACACATTTCTCTAATAACAAATTCAAACTTTCTGGATATTTATTCAATTTATATAAAAAAGAAAATGATAAATAAAGTTTATTATCTTCTTATTAAAGTACCTTATTAAAGTACCTTCTGTACTTTATTTAGACTGACTTGTATTTTCCTCGTTTCATGCTTTTATAAAATTCTGAAGTCTATTTATGATAGTTTCAGTAATAAAAATGTTTGGAGTTGCTACATATTAAGATTAGGATTGAATGGGGGGAAAAACTCAGCTTAATTTTAAATGATAAGAGTTGTAACAGTGAGGTTTTGAAGAGATGAGAAAAATTTCTTAGTGGCCAGTCCTTTTCACACACATAATAGCTTTTAGATTATAACTGTGTTTATGTACACATGCATATACAAATAGGTCTCCATTATACTTAATATTAACATACCACTCATTTATTATTTCAGGAAAAATGCAGTAGAAAAATTGTAGGTCTTATCATGGGCCATTGTTTCTCATTTTTGGCAGCTGCCAGATGTGTGGACTTCAACTCCCAGAATTCCTCAACCAGCAGACACTGCCCTAAGAGAAATGAAATAATACATCCCTGTATTGCCAAAAGAAATACTGATACTTAAGAAGACACTTTGTGTCTTGAATCAGAAGGAGACTGGTAGCGTCTTTTCAGACTAATACTTAAATAAGACTAAAGCCACAAATGTTGTTAACTACAGATCATTGTTAGATTAATGGAGTAGATAAACTAATGGATGATTTAGATTGATGAGATATGAGGTGGGGAGATGAAGTAGTTATGGCAATGCAGGTTACATCTAAGACACATTGCAAATACCATATGAATTTACAATTAAAAACCAATTGTGTTTGTGGGGAACTTCTGAAATCTTCTGATGTATGTCAGTTCTTCTGTCTTTGCTCAATCATGTTGGTAGAACTTTTTGTTCCAAAAGAGCTGCTTTGACATATTTTAGGAACTCTGGGAGTTGAAGTCCACACATCTTAAGATGACCAAGGTTGAGAAACACCACTCAAAATATTCTCCAATCCTAATTGCAAAACTTAGAACACATTTTAGTTTTAGCAGAAAATGGGAAAGCTGCAGCATTGGTCCTAAAATAAGGAAGCTTGATATATTTTTTTTAAAAAAATAGAACTCCCATAACCCCTACAACTTTGGAAAATTCTGAAAATCTTGACTCTGTATGTATGTCTGAAAAAGTGTCTGTTTTGCATCATATAATTCATCTATTGACATTTTAAATCTAGGTGGGCATCTTCTTGTCATTTGTTTGCCCATTAGGCAAGCTACTCAATTTACTTGGCTTTGACACTACCTCCAAGGCATGGAGGTATATTAACATTTTTGCCAGAGAGAATTTTTTTTCTTTAGCAGAAGTATGATTTTTTTTTTGAGGAATTTATGTGCTCTCCCCACCCAAATAAAATAAAGCCTCATCAGCAAGACTCTTTTTACTTTAAAAGCTGGTATTTCAGGGTAATGCATTCTTCACCTTCACATGCTTTTTTTTTTAATATATATATAGAGAGATTTTTTTCCTCTCAATGGGAAACATTCAGGTATGTAATCCCTCTCTCTGTAAATTCCCAGCACCTGAATAATCTAGAATGTGCTTCAAAGAAAACTATGATTGTATTTACTGAGCTCAGTGAACTGTATTCAGTTTTTCTGAATCTGACTTTAACACATAACTTGGTAAGCTTTTTCTGCATATCTGGTGAGCCTGTCATACTACTAACAATATATTGCTAATGAGGTTTCAATCAGCTATTGCCTGCAACTAGATTAGGAATATTAGAATTCTTCCTGGATTGCCCAGAGCTGCCTTATTATGATAGTTTTCACTTTCTATCTGCTTAAGAGTGTGTGTGTGTGTGTGTGTGTGTGTGTGTGTGTGTGTAAACTGTATATAATACATATATTTTATGTACTCAGTCATAACTTTATCTTCCATTAGAAAAATGGATCCCATTTGAAATCCAGCATCATTGACATCCCCCTAGATCTTCTATAACATTAGTTACAGATCTTCTGTGATTTATGCAATTTTAGAATGTGAATACTGTTGATCGTCACAAGGTATGAGTTAATATAAAATATGCCCTATTTTAAACTTTCCCTCAATATCTTGCTGGCCACTTAGAAGTAGAATAATGGGCTATGCAAGTCTTTTGCTGGATATAATACAGTGCTTTTCATTCTTGCTTGAAACATTCAAATGTAGTTTACAAGATAAATGGCTTATGGTAGATATACTGATCTCAAACTTCCTAAAGCAGTCCAAAATTCCATAATAATTTAATACTCCAGTGAAGCAAAACAGGAACTTTTTTAATGCAGTTCATACAAACCTTGACTTTCACATCTGTCCAACTCTTTGTAAGGATAAAGGAAACAAGATAGCATCGTGGTTCAAACTGTACTGTATCCGTCCTTCCAACCTTTTCATATATGGTTCTTTTTTTTCTAATATTGAAAATCCCACCTAGAATATCAGAGAAATCTCATAAAAGCATAGTATATTGTCAGACCAAGCTCTGTATTTGAACTGCAGTATATTGTTACTTATATATATATCACTGGTCATCTGACACTAGAGAACAAAGGTTACTATCTTTCCTGCCAGATGAAAAGAAGATTTTTGAGTAAACTATTGTATTATCAAGGGTAAAAAGTCCAGCTAGGAGAAAGATCATGATCCCTTGGTCTTTGATGTGAAAATTTTGTATCATTTACCACTCCACTGCCTTTGGACACATTGAACAGAATTCTGTTGTTTTTTTTCCTTCCCCTATGTTGCTGTAAATCCCAGGTAGCTGCCCCAAAATCGATGACATTACATCAGATTTATAGTAGCATTGCAAAGTGCAATTTGTCCTAATGGCCTTGGCTCTACAATTGTAATTAAAGTAGCTGTAAATGTTGATAGATGGTGTACGTGCAAACCCTGATTCACTGAGGAAATTCCAACAAACTGCAACTTTTGCAAGAGAGACTTTGTGATCTCTGTATCATGCAAATCACCATATGCCTGGCAAGAGAGTTAACTTATCAAAATATAACAACAATTGCATTCACCAGATGTGCTGTTTAACAAAACAGCTGCGGGCTGGAAGCTGCTTAGAATCAGAGAAATGATTTATGGGTGTGTCTGGATTTTAATTTTCAATGAATATATATGTTAATGTTTGAAAACAAATTCCCATAATGTCTTAATCTACTTTGTTGCTTTCAGTGCATCTAATTCTGAAAGTCATTCTGCTAACACTTGGAGTGTGTGAGGGAAACAGTATATTTAGTTTCTTTTTACTGCCTATTTACAATGCAAAACATACTTTCTATAAATAAGGAAAGATAGATTTACTCGGGCATGTTTTAGAAAGAGAAGATAATTTGAACACATTTTTAAAATGTTCTTCCTTGCAAAATAAGGATATAGAAGGTTCTTGAATTGCAATTTCAGAGGGTAAATGGAGTATTAAGCACTTACACACGTAAACCTACAGAATTTTTCTTTTTCATGCCAGTGAGAGGACTGTATATACTGCCTAATAATTCTTGGCTACTATCAAACAATGGTACTGTCAGGCTGCAGTGTGACTTGAAAGTGATGAAAGTATAGAGCAAAAAAAAAGGCACCCTATTTTGTTGAAAACACCAAATTCAAACAAGCTCTCACAGAATGTGAGAAATAGAACCAGATTTCTCAAATCCTGGATTGTTATGTAGCCATACAGATTGGTAGCAGAAAATTGTTACATAGCCATACAGACCAAATAAAATGTACAGTGTACTGTCACCATGGGCTTTGCTGCTTAGCGGTTTTTCAACTGTAACAGGAAACTCTCCTCAGAACAAAAGGAACCATAGATTATAACCATAGATGCAAACTAAACACTGCCATCTACTGGCTGAATACTTCTGTAGTTGTTGCAATACAAAATACATTCCAACATGTACTCCAACAGCCTTCAACAGTAAATGATTTACTGTATGAACTTTATTCAGCAGAAACATTTTTAGACATTAAATATTACAAAATATTGTGGATCTTTTCCATCAATAGGAAATTTTTTCATCCTCATTCCTTCCCACATTTTAACTTCTAATGAGCCCAAACTTGTAACACTTTGTTTAAGAAATAATGAACAATGTTTATGTCACTGATGATGGAGTAGACTGATAGCTTTTTTACCTACAGCAGGTAATTCCATAGTACCTATATAGAAAAATAGTGGCTCTCTGCACAAAGCAAAGTGACTGTGCATGCCCAAACATATGAAGAAAACCAGGTATTGTATCTATAGTAGCTATATGAGCCTGAGTAAAATAAATAAATAAAACACAGCTGCTTTAATTATTTAAAAAGGGGGAAGTTGGGGTCTAGATAAAGACCTGCATTTTGCAGTACATTTATACGTCCCTGCTATTCACTGTTCCTGGAATTTACCCTTTGTTATTGTAAACCTTCTGAACAATATGTTATGGTTTCCCTCTGAAAATCCCATGAAACAGTGATCTCAGTGGAATGCAGTTCATTTTTCTTCTAACCAAAACATTTTACTTTTTACAGAATTTTGCTAAAAATTAATTCTAAGCAAATATGCAGCATAAACAAAAGGCCTAATTTTTATGTTGGATATTTATTTTTATGTTGTAAACAACTGCTTAGCCTTCTAAATATACTGCTCAAAAAAATAAAGGGAACACAAACCGATAGGATGTCTATAGGTTTGTGTTCCCTTTATTTTTGTGAGCAGTATATATACCAGGAAAAATTATCCCCATTAATGATTTTTTCTTATGTGAAGATTTGTATTTGTTTTGCTTCTGAGACATTACAGTAAGACTTCTGTTTGTTCTTTTAGTATATATAGTACCATGATTTTTTGTTTTGTTTTTTGTTCTGTTTTGATTGTACCAATTACGCTTTTTTAAAATTAAATATGTCATCTTGTTTTTGTTTTTAAAAGATAACTTTATAAATATAATAGGTGTTGGTGGATATGTTGTGGGGGGTAGATGAGCAGGAATATACAATTAGTAATCGAGGGAATGTTTAATTGCTAGGGAGAATACCATTCCAACAGAATTAAAATAAATAAGCTGTGTTTCATTTTGTCAGTAAGGTTTTATTTGCATTTTTAATTGTAAGGCAGATGCTGATTTACCTGAGTTTAGAACTCTAGGTTAATGTAGCAACATATGAATATGCCACCTGAAATATTGGCTGGAATTTTCACACACAGCAACTTTGCTACTAAATCATTTGGGATATCAATATGTAATTTCAAAAAAGAAGTATTAATAAGAACTTATTAAAGTCTTAAATTTCTTGTAATTGAAACTGGAATCCTGGAATATTTTAAGACAAAACTATTCAGTTTCTAATCTAGACACAATTGTAATTGAGAAGTATGATTTTCACAGATAGCCTTTGTTAGATCCTCTTGGCTAAGTGCATATTTTGAGTGACTGTGAAAGGATTGGTGATCTCTCCTTGGGAGTGGGAAAGGACAAATTGTTAAGGAAGAACTTTTAGAAAAGACAACTCAGTCATGAAAAATAGGATAGCATGATAACAAAACTCAAGATAATCCTATCTTGATTTTCTTTGGTATAAGATAGGGCACAGAGAAAGTCTTTAAGGTTTTCAAATTTCTGTTATGCTATCCTACAACAATAAACTGGAATCCTTGTCTTGGCTGTTTCTTGACCTTGCCTACCTTGAAGAGCTGACAAAAGATCAAATTTCATTGTTTACTTCAGCATACATTTATGAAGGATTGGGGGCTATTCATGGCTATAATTAGTTCCATTCTGCATAACCTACATACAAATCAAAGCTGTGAATATAAAATGTAGTATTTAGAAGAAGGAGGGGAAATTGTCTTAAAATATCATAGAATATTAGAGTTGAAAGGAATCTTAGAGATCTTCTAGTCTAACCTCTTACTCAAGCAGGAGATCCTATACCATTTCAGACAGATGGCTATTCAATTTCTTCTTAAAAGCCTCCAGTGTTGGAGCACCCACAACTTCTGAAGCAAGTTATTCTACTTTTTGATTGTTCTTACTGTCAGGAAATTTCTCCTTAGTTCTAGGTTGCTTCTCTCCTTGATTAGTTTCCATCCATTGATTCTTGTCTTGCCTTTGGGTTTCTTCCTTGCCAGAAAATGTGGTTATATTTCAACATTATCTACTTTGGTCATCTTTAAATGTGGTAAAATTTCTCCAATGTAAAGCATAATAAAACCATCATAGGCAGCCACAAAACAGAATCATAAATAAAAACTTCCCACATGCTATTACCATACTAGAGCATTGCAGTTTGGCAAGATATGCAGTCAGAAAATGGACATGGATTTTCACAACCAAGACACTATATTTATAAATCAGTCTACTGTCTCTACCAGTTTGGAAGTATTTTGTCCATATGCAGTTCATTAATTTTGTATGCAACTTTTCTACAGATATTCACTTTGGGGTATGATTTTTTTTGAGTTAAGAACGGCATAAAAATGTGCAAGTATCTGGAAGGACAATGATATGTACAGAAACTAAATGAAATTTGTTTGCTGAAAAAAGTTAGATTTGTGGTCATTTTCATCAAAATGAGTATGACCAATCCCCAAATACCCATGTAGTTGAAAGTAAATGTAAGCCTGATGTATTCAAGAACTTTGGCCTTTAAGATTTTCCTTTCCATCACCATTTCAGCTTTCTTATGTCTTTTTTTTGTGTGTGTGCAAGGGAGTACTGTTTTTAAAAAGGCATTGGACTTCCATTCCCCACATGAGCTATTCTTGGAAGAAGATATTCTGGACTCAGGCAATGTACATTCATTCCTTCATTCATTCACGCATTCATTCATTCATTATATTTTATTGCACCTTTATTACTTTATAACAGTGTTTCCCAAACTTGACAATTTTAAGGCATATGGACTTCAACTCCCAGAATTCCACATTACATCAGACTGGCTTCTGTATCCCATCTTAACAAAACAAAGTCTGACTATGGAGACACATTGCTTATAGGAAACACCTTCTTTTGATCAGTGTGTACAGTTTTACATATAGGTATGTGCAATGCTTTTTTTCTTAAAAAAAAAAAGGTGCTGGAACTCACACACGTCATACAACCCGCCTTGCCTACCCTACAAGGTTCCATCCAAAAAAGGTGCCGGAACTCCGTTCTGGGCGTTCTATGAGAAAAAAAGCCCTGGGTATGTGATAAAATATGTTTTATGTTTTTTTCTTTTAATATTGAGAATTGAGATTTGAAAAGTTGGCAAAACTTATTTTTATTTGCTTTATAGTTTTGAATTTTTCCCCCTCTGGATTGCAGAGGAAATTTAGGGGGAAAAAAATAATGCATTAAAATTCACCCTGTGGTGACTTGATCTTTATCTCAGTGTCAAGGAAAAGTAACAGAATACTTTCAGTAGAAAAAAGTGTTCAAGTTGATTTCTTTTCTTGGATACTTTAGCTTTTTACAGAACAGTTCAACTTATTAGCATTTCTTAGAGGTCTGTGTTACTGTTGCTATGGCATTTTGCATCATATTAGTTATAAAGCTAATTTTATTTGGAATACACTCATATTTGCTACTTGGATTCAATTACATCGTAAAACCTTAAACCTACTGATGAAAAAATTAGTGGACTATGATGTTTGTTGTAGTTTTGAGTGTTAAGATGTTAAGACATTTTTTGTTTTAATCTATTCAGATGTGTGTTGTTTAAGTACACTGAAGAAGTTAGTGGTGGGGTTTTTTTTAGAATAAATTGCACTTCAGCCTTTTTTTAAAAAGGCAGTGGTTAAGCAGAGCCCCAAAATGCTGACTTCTTTTTCATGGCTTTGTCTAATAAACAAATGACATAATAAACAGAATAACAGAGTTGGAAGGGACCTTGGAGGTTTTCTAGTCCAATTCCCTGCTCAAGCAAGAGATCCTATATACCATTCCAGACAAGTAGCTGTCCAGTGTCTTCTTAAAAGTCTCTAGCTATGGAGCATCCACAACTTCTGAAGACAAGCTATTCCATTGCTTAATTATTCTCACTTTTAGGAAATTTCTCCTTAGTTCTAGGTTGCTTCCTTGATTAGTTTCCATCCATTGTTTCTTGTCCTATCTTCTGGTGCTTAAGAAAATAGCTTGACTCCCTTTTCTTTGTGGCAGCCCCTCAAATATTGGAACACAGCTATCATGTCATCCCTAGTCCTTCTTTTCACTAGACTAGACATGCCCAATTCCTGTAATTGTTCTTTATATGTTTTAGCCTCCAGCCCTCTAATCAACTTTGTTATTATTTTCTGCACTCAACAATAGTTCTAAAGAAGTACAACCAGTGGTGGGATTCAGCCAGTTCACACCACTTTGGCAGAACCGGTAGCTAATTTTTTGTTGCCCAGGCCCAGAATGGACTTTCAGAAGTGGCATCCACACAAAGAACTGGTTGTTCACATATTTGAATCCCACCACTGAGTACAACTATTAGTAATGGATATATTAATTATAGACTTCCTTGTAGATGGTTAAAAATAGAATGTACACAGATCAGCATTCACATCCTGACCAAGAACCAATTTGGGTTGGGGTATGACTAAATATAAACTGCCATTTCTGTCTAATTCCCAAACATTTCCAGTTTTATAACTTAAAATAGTTTCCCTCCACACTAGACAGTCATTTAAAATGTTGTTATTCTTGCATATTTTCTAACATCAGGGATCAGCCAATGTTGTAGGTCCCATAAACTAATGCAAGACTCAGTCATTTCTCTCTCACTTCCACTGCGTGAGATCAACAAATTGCATACTATTTTTGTGGCCCAGTGCCAAAATCTGGGAAAATCTCAAGCAAAAATGCAAAAAAAATCCTGTAGGATTTCCCATGATATTACTGAAATAGCCATTTAATGAAAATGTGTGTCTGTATGTGTGCTATGTAATTTGTGAGGAAAAACATATACATTTTACTGCCAATACCCATGATAAAGAAGCTCAAATAAAAGCAAATTCTTCTCTTCACCACTACCACGCTTATCTTTTTTTTAAAAAAATGGACAAAAAAGGGAAAATGCTGCAATCAATGGATGAAGCTATATTCCTTTGGATATAATAGGAGTGATCTATGAGAGTTCTCTATACATATGAACCTTTTCAAACATATGCAGCTATTTGAACTGATCTGATAGCTGCCATATAGTTTCCATGGTTAAGTATCATCTTCTATCAACTGAGATGCTGCTTCAGAAGTAGTGGAAAACTATGATTTCAAACTATTCAAAGAAGCTATAGTAAGCCCTGCAATCATACTTCCTCTTCCTAATTTAGAGAGTTTGGCAGATTTTCAATTTTATATTTTGATCTATTTTGATTCCTTGAAAAAATATCTTGTGTATTGGCCAGTATTCTCTATCCTGCTTTTTGATTATTTTAATTCCTATCTATGTATTTTCAAATATTTTAGATTGCCATGAAGACTATAACATATAGTTTTATAAGAATGATTTAGGTTCTGCTCATGACACTCATAGAAGACTTGTAAAACCATATTAATGTTAATAAATGGTGTGATCTGATTCAAAATTTAACATGGTAAGATTGCTTTGAGTTACACAAGCACTGTGTTTAAAGAAGAAACTAAAATAATAATATTTTAAAAGCCCATATTCTTATTTAATTTATTTTTATATCCAGATCTTGCCCATTGTATAACAAAAATGAGCCATCATCCACTTCCAGAAAATCCATGGTTTGATCCCTTACATGAGTTGAGTAGCACAAGAATGCAGTTTGGTTCCTGCTTACAGCTACAAAGCAGCTAATGGCAGAACACAAGGGCTGATAAAGACAATATATGGCTTTATGTTCAAACAGCAAGTTGTACAAGTCAATCAAGATGCCAGCAAATGTTTAAAGTTTTTCTTGCTCTAGGGGAAAAGTAGACATATTTTCAGCATGAGTTCCATGCAGTCACACTGAATAATTATTGAAATTTTGAAAATATGTTCAAAGGAATTATTTTAATTGCCTTCATCCACTGTTATGTTTCAAACAGAAAACATCAATGAATTTCTGACCCATGTAATAAAAAGAATACTTCCCTAATGGTTATGAAATACAGATTGGAGGAATAATTAACCTTAGGCTTTTCTGCTTTCTCTGTTATTTCTTTGATGGACTAATTCTCACAACCTACTGCAGAGTTGATTTTCTTTTTCTAGATAATCAGTCATGAATTGTAGGTAGGGTCACAGGCAAGCAATCCTTTGCTATTAGCTTGTAATAGGCATTTGAAATGTCCTAAAAAAATCTAGACAATAATCATCTGTTTTGTTCCAAGAGCAATCAGTGCAGCACTGATCTTATGTGTATGTGAGTTGTTTGTGTTTTAAAGCAAGAGTTTCAGTAAACAATACAAATCTCCCCCTCCCTTCTTTCCTGAATTCTCAAATAGTTAACACAGTGTGCCAGTGGGAAATTAAATTGATCTTCTTATTGCATAGCAACATTTGTAATGCAGAATCATAGGGATAAGCAAAAATTAGTGTATATTTACAGTCCCTTTTTTGGCTGTATAACCTACAACATATGAACACAATGGATTTTACCTTTGGTTCTTGATGTAACTCAAGCATTCCATTCATTTCCAACTGAGCAGAAGGTAAATCTATTAACTGTAGTTTAAAACAGCAGAGCATTACTTTTTCCATTCACAATATTTGTTTACTGTTAAAGAAAGGCATGATCAATATGAATAACAAACATATAATTATTTTGTCTGTACTTGTGCTTTAATCATGTTCTTTTAGATTTATTCTTTGTTGTGTGTGCATGGGTGTGTATGTATTATAATTCCCACAGATTGTTTTATTTGGTAGGAACTCTGTATAATGCATTGCCACTGAGTGGGAAACTATGCTAGGAATCAGTAAAGTTTCTTGCTTGTAGTTATGGAGAGAGAGAGAGAGAGAGAGAGAGAGAGAGAGAGAGAGAGAGATCTATATTCCTGTCCTTTGGGTTTTTTCCATCACATTATTAATATTGCATGAGAGAGAGAGAGAGTGGGATTACACTCGTCCCCACTGTACTAATTAAGTATAAGACTAAAGTTTGCAACAAGGAATACTTTCCCCTTTGCAAAAGTGGCCAGGTATTGTACAGCATAAAAAGAGCCAATTTGGTGATGTAGTTTATGCATCAGGCTAAAAACCAGGAGACCATGAATTCTGGTTCCCTTTAGGCAAAAGCCAGATAAATTATTTTGGGCCAGACCCTCTCTCTCAGCTCTAGGAAGCAGGCACTGGCAAATAACTCTTCAAATCTAGACAAGAAAACTGCAGGGACTAATCCAGGCAGTCACCAGGAACTGACTCAAAATCACCCCCCCCCCCAAAAAAAAAACTGTACATCTTAATTACATATTCTTTCCTTAAACAATAACATTGTGGAACTTGAAGTTGGCCCAACTTGCCATTCACAGCCAGGAGTTCGATTCTGACCGGATCAAGGTTGAGTCAGCCTTCCATCCTTCCGAGGTTAGTAAAATGAGGACTAGATTGTTGGGGGCAATATGCTGACTCTGTAAACCATTTAAAGGGGCGTATAAAGCATTGTGAAGCGGTATATAAGTCTAAGTGCTATTGCAATTTCTATTACTCTTATTGTAATCTATCCAATACAGCTCTGATACATGGATGTCCCTTGTTCCATAAACTGAGAAACAGGAAATAAAACATGTATTGTACAGTATATATGATAGCACTGTGAAACAATATGTTTTGGGAAATGTAGATGAAACTGGTTTAAGGATTCTTCATCTGAGATAGGTAATGAGCTTGTGCTGTAATTGAACATTAAAGATATCAAATCCATACATCCCTAATCTAATTACAAGGTGTCACATTCTGCTGCTTTGTTTTTAAATGAGAAATAAGAGGGAAAGAAATCAAATTATGGACATGTACAGTAATGCCATTAAAGGCTTTGTTTTGGGCAAACTGAGCAATATACCTCTAGAAAAGGAATTGAAACCTTAGGCAATGTAAATACAAATACAGTGTCCATATTATATGCTTCAATGGCTCTATACTATTCTGTGTCTGGATTACTCTGCCAAGTTCTGAGTGCCATATTTCAAAATAAAGAATGGTTAGGATACTTAATAGCACCGAAACCTGTTCCAAGGAAAAGTGGTTGAAAAAGGTAGTCATATTTAACCAAGATTAGAGAAGATTAATGGGAGATGGGATTGCTGTTTTCACCTAGCTGAAGAACTTTCATAAGGATGATGGAAACACAATTATTCTTTGCCGCTTCAGAGAGGAGGACTAGAATCAATGGATGGAAATCTCAGAAAAGTAGATTTTGGTTTAAGATTAGGAAACACTCCACGATGATAACAGCTGTTAAAAGTGAAGCAGGCTTCCTTAAGAGATAATAAAGCTTTCTTCATTGGGGATATTTAAGCAAAGGTTGAGTGAATATTCCCCAAGGTTCCATTCAATTCTAATATTCTAAAATCCTGGACCTTTTGAAGAAAACAATCTTCTGTTCCATCCTACAATACAGATGGGAAGATTCAGAGAGAAAAAGTCCACCACTGAGTCGACAAAACACACCATACCTGCCTACACCAGACAGCAATATATTAAAGCAAGAGCTAAAAGCTAAAACAATTTTTTTTTACATGGTAACTTTTTACAGACCTTGTAAGGAAAGAGCATCCAAAGGTGCTCATGGCCATAGCATGTATTTTCAGTACTTTTAGATTGTTTTTCATTGGTAGATATTACTTTAATATAAATTCAATGTCTGTTCTACAATTCAATAGGCAGAAATTTGTTTTATACTTTACTACTTTTTCTCTAGCCCATACACTTAACAGAAAACCAAAATAGTGTTTAGACTTCAAGCAAAGGAAAGCTACTACAGCTTTATTTAACATTACCTAATCTGTTTATTTATTTATATTTCATATTTGTAAACTACCCATTTCCCTCAAGAGGGGCTTTGGGCAGCATACAATATAATATAATTGATAAAATAAAATGTATAAAAATTAACATTAAAATTAAAATTAAGTTAGGATTAAAAATAATAAAATTGCACAATGACATTATAAACTTCTGGAGGATAAGCTTTCCAAGATGGCTACTTAATGTTAGTTATTACAGGTGAGAGGGACTCTCAGGAGCTAGCCAGCTCTGTGGTTGTGTGGTCTTCTGTGGGAACACAAGGCTGCAGAGCCAAGTTCTGACCTCTTTGCAGAACGGGGGTCTTCCTCACCTCTGGAGGCAGAATGTTCCATAATGCAGGGCAGTGGCAGAGAAGGCTCTCTTCCTAGACTCTGCCAGGTAAAATTCCTTGACTGATGGTTGTGCAGCATACCTTCCCTGCCTGAATAAGTGAGATGGGCTGAGGTGATAGATAAAGCTGGTTCTGTAGGTATTCTGGTCCTATGCCATGTAGGGCATTTTAGGTAATGAGCAACACTTTGAATTGGATTTAGAAATAAACTGATACTCAGTGTAGTTTTCAGAACAAGAATGTTATATATGTCCTTCTTAGGGCAACCAGTATGGCTCACTCAGCCACATTCTCTACCAGCTGAAGTTTCCATATATTTTTCAAGGGTAGCCTCATGTAGAGTGTGTTGCAATAGTCCAGTGGAGATATGACCAGGGCATGAATGACCAAGTGAAGAACCTTGCTGTCCAAGAAAGGGCATAATTGGTACAAAGCACAGAGTTAGGCAAAGGCTCTCCAGGCAATGTCTGCCGCTTGCTCTTTGAGCAGGAACCTGAGTCCAAGAAGACCCTCAAATTATACACCAGGTGTGTCTGGAGTAGTGCAACCCCATCCAAGACCAAAGAATGATAAACTTTGGATACAAGGGAACCCACCCACAGCCACTCACTTAATCCAGGATGGAGATATATCATTGGGTATCATCAGTATATTGGTGATACCTGGTCCTACTGGTTTCATGTAGATATTAAAGAGGAGCAGACAAAGAGCACTGAGCCCTATGCATGAGCTGGACTTCTCGCTCCCTATTAAATACCAATTGAGGCCAGTCTTGGAGGAAGCAGGTGAACCAGCACAAAACTGTGCCACCCAACCCAACTCCTCAAGTTGGCCCCAAAAGGTTGATGGCACTGAAAGCTGCTGAAAAGTCTAGGAGAGCAAGAATGGATGCACCACCTCCATCTCAGTCCTGCCAAGGAGTTTAGTTAGATTTTCTCTAACTAGGGCTCTTTTTTCTCAGAATCATTTCCAATTGCTGCATCTAAATGTTCTATCAGATTCCAAAATTCTCATCTCCACATTTCTTGCATTTCCTTGAAAAATAAGAGTGTGAATATAATCACTTAAAAAATAAGTATTATTTGTCAGTCATCAAACTAATAACACTTCATGAACAATAGTTTTTCAATCTAAAACTATTAGCAAAGGTGATTTACTAACAAGAAAACTGGCATGCTATGACAGCTGCTGTCTTCATAGCCCCAGACAATCTGTTCTACACCAACATTGACTTAACCCTCCCATTTATTATATGGTCATAATGAGCAGTGTCCTCAGAAATATCATTTGATTGGACATATTTGAACATGTATATGTTCAAAACAAATTGATACATTCATTTATAGCAAGATCAGTTGTTTAATTGTGTCACTAGGGAATTAATTTTAAATATCCAGAAATATTGCTCAGCAACATTGCACATTTTAAAGTCCTCAATTGCTATGGAAGAAAACACTCCAATTAAGCTATCTTATAACCTTTTATGAGTCAGTGTATAAATCCAATAGGTTGACTCCAGTGCAATATTCCCTTGATGCCACACAATCTGGCTGTTAAATTCTAATTGATTCACCTATACCTCTAGCTCACAATATGATTGTGGTAGGGTCTCCTGGTGGGTATGACCTTAATTATGGAATTCTGTCCTGGAGGAATTATAGAAGGTCCTCACATTGTCTGATTTCAAATGTCATCTTACAACAAGATTATTCAGCTGGCCATTTGGAAAATAACAACTAAGGAGACTTCTGAATTCATTTTATTTACATTTTTGTACAGTTTTACACCCACAGTGGGTATATATATGGAACAGGATTATACAAAAAATGATATTAATTCTATCTGTCTTGTCTCAGTGTAGATACTCACTTTTACTGGTCCTCCTCCTACTTGAGTAATTCAATTCTGTGTTTGTTCTACTGAGACTATTTCTCTGAGTGTTCATGTCCAGAGGAATCATGTGCAAAAGGCTGTGTTCTCTGGTCTTCCACCTGATGAAATACTAAGCCAGTGAAAATTGATATCACTTTTTGGTATTTATTTTGGAAGATCCATTAGAAAGCGGCTTTAAATTGATTTAAAAAATAGAAGAATTTGGTGAGGTAGCCGGACTTAAGATTAATAAAAATAAATCCAAATTAATAACAAAAAATCTTACAAAGGCACAGGAAAGGGAATTGGAAGACAAAACAAAGATAAGTATAACCAAGAAAATAAAATATTTAGGGATCTGGCTTACAGCGAAATGTTCCTCGATTAAGGAGGACAATTATGATAAAATATTACACCAGATTAAAAAAAAGATTTAGAAAATTGGGAAAATTTGTAAATTTCATTTTTAGGGAGGACCGCTATGGTCAAAATGAATGTATTGCCAAAAATATTATTTCTGTTCCAGGTTATTCCAATAAAATTAGGGAAAACGTTCTTTCAAGAATTAAATAAATTGATCACTAAATTTATATGGCAAAGGAAAAAACACAGGATTAAATTAAAACTCTTGCAAGATACGAAAGATAAAGGGGGATTGGCGTTACCAGAGTGGGAAATATACTACCAAGCATCGAGCTTAACTTGGTTAAAAGATTGGATGGATTTGAAAAATACTAAAGTTTTAACAATAGAAGGACATGACTTGCAAGCAGGGTGGCATGCATTCCTATGGGACGAAAAACATAAAATACACAGATACTTTCAAAGACACATAGTTAGGAATGCATTGCTACAGACTTGGGAAAAAATAAAACAAAAACATTATATAAGAATTCCAATGTGGTTATCCCCAACAGAAGCTCTGAAATACCCAAACCTATTGGATATAAATAAGATAATTAGATACAAGGAATTAGTAAATGAACAGGGAAATTTGAAAACAAAACAAGAATTGGAACAAGACATTGGCAGAGAGATTGATTGGTGAACATTTACACAAATTCAATCTAAATATATAGAGGACAAAAAATTATATGAAATCCAAAAAGAGCTGCAAGAACTGGGTAAAATTATACATGGAACAGAAATAAAATTAATTAGCAATTTATAAAAATACCTATTGAGATATAAAATGGAAGACAAGGTTATCAAAGACACAATGATTAGATGGGCAAAAAATTTCAGATATAATATAGATTTGGAGAAACGGGAAAAAATATGGGAAATAAATATAAAATTGACTATGGAAAACCAATAGGAAAACCAGTTGAAGATATTTTACAGATGACATCTTCCACCAGCAAAACTTGCCAAGATGTTCCAGAATAATTCGCCAACATGCTGGAAATGCAAAAAAGTACATGGAACATATTATCATTTATGGTGGACATGCCCAGTTGCAAAAAAATACTGGTCTACAATAAGAAAATGGATCCAAGAAATAATAGACCAATCCGTAGACTGGAAACCAGAAATCTTTTTGTTGGGTATTTTAAACAGAAAATATAGTAAAGAAATATGGTACTTAATTTTACATATAATAATGGCGGCAAGAATAGCATATGCACAGTGCTGGGAAAATGAGAATATACCATCAGAGGAAGAAGTAATAAGAAAAATCCTGGACTGTGCAGAGATGGACAAATTAACAAAAGAGATAAAAGAAAAGGAAGACACAGAGTATTATATAACATGGAACAAGTTGTATATCTGGTTGAAGACTAGAAATAATAGAGGAGAATAAATATGGAAAGGTCAAAAGTGAAAATATGTACATAATGTATAATAATAATAATATGAATTATTCTTAGTAAGAAGTAGAACATGAAGGAAGAAAAATGTACATAAGAAATAATGGGGCTATAAGGACAAATATTCTAAAGAAGAATAAGGGGGAAATGTAAATAATAGATTACCGTTACGCAATTGCTGTAAAAAAAAGGAGGAGTATATATTGTGTGTATATGTGTGTTATGTTTTGCTTTATTTTGTTTTGACTTGTTGGTTAAAAATAAAAATTAAAAAAAAAGAAAATTGATATCACTTGAGTTTTTCCTCTGTTTTTCATCAGTTCACAATGGACAAAGATATTCTGAAAAAAATTGTGAAAATTATCTTCAGTTTCTGAAGCTTATCATAAAGCTGTCCAGATCCATATCAATCTTCAAGACTTGCTCAGTGGTAGATGCATGTCTTTACTTGCAACTCTGTTTAGGTGCTATGATGTGCTATTGTTTATGTATGTTATTGAGATACTTATTTTTGTTGTCGGCTCCCTACACCATTCCTACTTCCATGTATTAAGAGGTGGCCTGGAAGTTAATTTGTAGCCTTCACTGCCCCCCCAAAAAACCTGGAAAAATACCACCGTAGGTAGAATGAGCCAAAGCAATAAATGTTGATGTATTACCATCAGATTTCACTTAATGTTTCTCTCTATAGCCTAGTGATCATCTGACAACAAGATTAATTGTGTACAATTTTGATGAGACAAAAATTTCCCACTAATGCTAATTATTATTCTTGATTTATTGTTTTTATTTTATAGAAGAAGAGGAACATTGCATTGTCAATAACACTTCACTTTTATCTTTCTATCCTATATCTTTCATAGAATGTCCTCAATTCTTTTCTTCTGTTATGGACAAAACTACAAAACTATTCCATGATTTTCAAATTACATTTCCCCTGCTTGTCTTAGAACCCCTTGATGAGCTCTGTTTCTCCCATCTAAACAGCATCATGAAGCCTTTACAAATATAATTAAACTTTCTATTCCTGTTGCATATGGTGCTTGGGTTCTTAATTAAGCACAGTATGTTTCTCTTGGCAGATCTCGTTTATATATTTTAGTTCCAATGCTGAAATAATATTTGATGATGCCGCAGGTTTCAAAAGAACATCTCAATATTTTGTGTCATGTGTCAATATACTTCTTAATATTGCTATCTTCAACTATTTTGCAGAATATTCTTGCAGAAAACTATGGCAAACAATAAATTATTCTAGTTTCCTCATTTGTTTACAGTAATAATCAATTTGAAATTGAAAATATATTTCAATTATTTGAAATACAAGTTGTTTATCTCATTCCGGTTATCCAGTCTACAGAGACTCTTTTAAAAAGTTCACAGCGCATTCCAATTCATATTTTGAAGAACAAACTCCTGTCTTACCTGAACTATCCCAGGTCAAGCACACATAAGGATACAGAGTGGTGGTTGCAAGCTTTACTGATAAGTTCTGAAAAATAAGTGTCTAAGGAAATGTGAATGCACATGCATATGTATTAAAGAAAAAAGTCCCCCCAAATCTAGCAAGCTTGCTTAAAAGAATTCCAGTCCAAATAGTGGGCAGAAGGGTTATCAAATGAAGCCCAAGGATCCAAGCATTGTAGAAGGTTCACCAGTCCAGGTCCACAGTCAAAGTCACAAGGTATCAAATAAGGAGTCAAAGTATACTGAGTCTGGATAAGCAAACAGTTTTTGCTAACAAAAGGCTTCAGCTTGCTGCTCTTCTTAAATAGAAGTGGTCCCAGTGTTGCTCATTTTCTTGTGAAGAGCCTTGCAGAGCACCTTTGTTCTACTCCAGACAATGAGGCCTTGCACTGAAAGGGATTAGCAGCTCACACTTCTCACCTTCAGAGATCAGTGGCAGCTGTCCCTGATGGTTACTGGACAGCCCCTCTCCTCTGAGGGCAGCAAAGCTTCCTTCATCCAGCTCCTCTTATTGGGAGTGTTCTTATCTGAATCTGAGCTCCCTATGACATCATCATTCTCCCAAACTACCTGCACCCTATGCAAAACAGCATTGAGTCTGGCATAAGGGACATCTATGAAAATTTCTCAAGATGAAAAGATGAACAGTAAAATCTTCTTGGGATTGCAGTTCCAGCTTCATACATTCCAAAAGGTGCTTTTTCAAAAGGCAACTGGACTTTCTTGGTATTTTTTTTGTTTTGTTTTGTTTTGGGTTTTTTTTGAAGATGTTTCACTTCTCATCCCAAAAGGTTTTGTAGCTCTGACTGGATGGTGGGAAATAGAAGGATTTATATTCCTTGCAGACAGCTAGCCATTTGCATTCTTTTATAGAGACTTTGAGACCATGTGGAGGTATGTCTGCATCTTCAGGGTCACCTGATTAGTGCAAATGGGTGTGGAGCCTCCTTGGGACTGCTGAAAGGACTAGGTTGTAGAAATGAGCTTTTTGCAGGATGCTTTTTGCCCTGTGTCCCTTCACTGTTAAACATTGGCTCAGGCTTTTGGGGATGGGTCTGTGTTGTCTGCATCTCGAACTGAAGCACAAATGGTGCCTGTAGTCTGCATTTTTTTGGGAAATCCGTTCATACTCCCTCAACATTCGAAGGGTGTTCATTGCTAAATGTCTGTGGAGATTCTCAGTCATCCAAGTCATGGTTGTCCCAAAGGTGCTTTTTTCAAGAGGCAATTGGACTCTCTTGTTTTTCTTTTTTCTTTTTTTAAACGTTTTGGAAAAGAAAAACAAGAAAGTCCAGTTGCCCCTTGAAGAAGCACCTTTGGGACAACCATGATCTGGATGACTCAGAATCTCCATAGATATTTAGCTTTATATATTATGAAAACTCAGTGTCAGGGAGGTCTAAGAACTATGGTTATAAGAACTAGTTTCTTGTTATGGACAGATCATTTTTACAACTATGACATCAAAGATGACTAGAGTTTTTGAATTTTACAAGTATCACATAAAGTAGTCCTTGCTTAATGACTGCAGTTCATTGAGGGAAACATCACATAATTGCAACAAACGTACAACCTCTCTTTCACTGCAGTCATTAAGCAGTTATTAAGTGAGACAATACATGACCACAATTTGCAATTTTACTACTGGCTTTTCCATTCACACACATATTCTTACAACCAGACATAATTTTGGGTATTCTTTTAGAATACTACATAGACAAAAATTATGGAAACAATTGTTGTAGGACAAGTGAAATAAGAGTCTCATGTTCATATCACGGTTCTCATCTTCCCAGAATTTTCTGCTTGGATTCTGTATGAGATATAAGAACTCTGCTTATGTTTATTTATATGTGTCTTGACTTCCTGAATTTTACTTTTAAAGAAGTAATTTATACCAGAATAAGCTTCAGGCAGTTCAGAATCCTCCTTTTGTATTAGAAATCCTTATTTTTAAGGAAGTATTAATTTCATCATGTTGATATGGGATACCAGATAGATCTTAATTACAAAATTCCAGTTGTGTTATGAGAAAAAGATTAGGGTTGTATCTTCTTATATTATCTAATGGTTGTCTGAATTTTAGTCACCATAAAGCAAGCAAATATTTATCTTAATAACAACCTCAATTGTATAAAACAGTTCTGAATCACAAATAAATAAAAATGTAATCCAAATCAGCCAAATGAAAGGTAAACCTTTTTGTGACTTTACAAGTAATATCATAAAATGTTTGTTTAATCAAACAATGTAGTTAATCATAAAGGTGAAACTGAAAGTTAGCACTGCTGGATGCTAGCATAAAAGTTAATAAATTTACCTCATAATCATTATGCACATGCTAGTTATAATAATTTACTGTCCATATCAAATCTTTATAAGCATTGTAATTAAATATAAAAATGCACATTAGAATTATAATGAGTAATTAGGGTAACATAACTAATATGCAAAAAGTCCCAAAGCTCATTAAAATGTTAAAAGATGAAACCTATTGTACTCAGAGTTTTTGCTTTTTTTTTTGTATCTGTCTGAATGTCAATATATCTTCTGCATTGCTTCATTAGCTGCATGTTTTAACAACATCAAAAAAAAACAAAATTAAACTAAAAGTGTCCACTATTTTGGCACATTTTTTAAAATATATTTTATTGATTTTTTACAATAATAATCTTTAGTGCTTAGTAAACAGCATGTTGTCTGGGTTCATATATTTAAAAAACAATCAATAATAATTAATGTCTATAATTCCATAATCAATCTATTAATTAATGATATATTTCTTTGATCTTCTCTTCTTCCAATAGTATTCTCCTTTTATCAACATTAAGCAAATATAGTTCTTAATACTTTCAATATATACAAGGTTGAATATAAATATTTTTCTTGTGTTTGTATAAATAACAGGAGCATCAGCATATAACATCTTTTCTGATCCTCTTATTTTCAATTATATTCATAAAAGTCATCTTATTAAGTCACTATATATCCTGTTTTCAAGGTTCTTATTTAAGCTTAATTCCCCCTCTATATTCAAACCATTCTTCACTCATAATTTTCTCAGTGTTAATTACCTTTAAATATCCAAACTTTTCATTCACATACACCATCCCTATATTTTTATATTTCATATATTATAAAGAATACTATCCTAATATATCTTATCCCTCTTACTGTAGGGCCCCTTTGTATCCATGATTTATCTATTCTTTTAACCATATTCAAACAAGTGTTTAATCATATAGTACTCCATCTGGTAGGTCAAATCAAATCAAAACATTTGAATCTTACTCTAGCCTTCTTCTTTTGTGAAATAGTTTTCCAAGTCAGTGTATTCAGCTTGTCAGGGAATTCTCCCTGTATTTTTGTGAATGTTGTTGGGAATAGAAAAGACAAGTTAGATAGAATGTGCATTTTTTTGTCTCCCAAACTCTAATAATTCTCCTGGCTGCTATATAATCCATTTTGTTAGATCTTCTTTCCTATCTTCAAATTTATTTTGAAGTTCTGAAAAATAAGATATCTTTTCCATTTCCATTGTTGTGAGAAAATCTTGCAAGTTTTCTTTTGTTTATATTAGACTGTAGTTCTCTTCATTTGTAGCTTTCCTATTTGGGTCCCTGTTCTCTAGTTTGTATTCTATTATCTGGTTTGTTTGTTCATTCTTTGTCATCATTTTCTGAGAGTTTTTTAATTGTAAGTTTAAGTTAAAGATGTGTTCACTTATGTTGTCAAAGTTATTTTTAATCTCATCATGATTTGGAACCATTGTCATTTGAATCTGTCGCAGCATTCCATACATTTCCTCCGGGAAAATATTTGTCTTGTCTTGAAGTATTGCTCCTGCAGATCTTTGATGTTCCAGGCTAGGGCCTTCAGAAGGAGATATTCAGAAGGTGTGGTTTCCTGCCACTTTTTGATAGGTATGTAACATCCATTTTGTCTCCCCTCTCCAGATAGTCTTTCACTGGTATCATAGTCTCTGTAATTAGCCTTGTCAAACCAGCCAATCTTAAAGTCCAAACAACCAAATCTTATATACTTCTTGTCTTTGTATATGATTTTTATAATCCAATATGTTTTCAATTATGAAAGCACCATTAAAAGCAGTATTTTATAATAGTTCTTCTATTCAGGGGTCTTACAATTATCAGCCAGTCAGATTTAGAGTCCAGGATATTTAATCACCTAGGAGCTTTCCAATAAATTATTCCCTAGAAGATTAGCCAAAAGTCAAGGTTTTTCTTTCTCTGCAAACAATTCTTGAACTTAGAAATCACAGCTCAGTAAGTATTTATAATCCCAGAAGGTCAGCAGCTTTTAAAACAAAAATAGTTCTCACTCTATAGTAGGTAGCAAGGGTGTTTTCTTTCCTCTGTTCCCAGTTGTTCTCTATTTGGCGAGAAGCCACTGAAGTTCAAAGGAACAAATTGTTCTTTATTTATGGGCATCTTGCTAATTTCTGAGTCAATGCAGCTGTTCTATGCTCTAATCCTGCACTAGATGTCAGTAGCCATTCATTTTCCAACTTTTAAAGCAAAAAGTTATTTTCTTGTAATTTCATAATACTCTTTCAGATGTAAAGTCTTAATAGTCTTCATGATTTTAAAATTTATCCAGACTGTAGTATTATTAAGTTCATTTCAATATATTTCTGTCCTCCATAAAAATTAAGTTGCTGCTTACGTCTATGGAAGGGTGGAGGTATAGTCCCCTCCCTTCTCACTTTCAGAGGATTTTTTGCTTCTTGGGGATCTTTTCCAGGAAATCAATTACAAAATAGAAGAGAGAAGATTGATATTTTCACCACTTCCAAGCACGCTGTTCCCTGTTGTTCTAGTTAGTGCTTTTGGATTTCAGCTGCTAGTAGCTTGGGCTAGTCACTAATGTGCAGCTAGACTTTCTCCTGTTGGGTTGGAGGACTTCCCCTGGATCAAATGGGTCATGATCCACAGGAGGGCCCTCCTTTGTCACCTCTCTGGGGCAACTTTAGACCCATTTAGGGTCCCCTGGCAGGACGAAACCAGCCATGGTGTGTGGAGCTCTGCAATCCCTCCGCCACACTCTGTGGCTCAAAACCAGAAGTCTCCTATTTTGTCATATTTTGAGTGAAAAAATGATAGCCACAATTTATGTTCAAGTGAAGACATTTAGTCCTTTTGTAAAATACTGTATTCTGGAAAATGGAATGAGATTGAGCCATGCCAAGTAATTGTCAAATTTTCTCAGGTAAAAAAATCATGCACATTTGTTGTGGTAATAATCTAGAGAAAACCTCAAAAGCCAAGAACATGAAAAGGTCCTCAAGCTCATTAAAAAGTTGAAAGATCAAATTTGGAGTACATAGAAGCATTTTAGCTACTGTTTGCATCTCTCAGGAAAGTTTGCTAGGCCAGCCCATGTCATGCTTGTGGTAATTCTACAACTGCTGAATAAGTATTAAGGCTTTGCAGGACATTGTTTGAATTGATCACAAGACTAGTGAACTAATTATGAGACTCATGAAGATGCCATCGAGTGCCTTGTGTTCTCAGTAAGCAAAACTGAGTTGTGCAAGCAAAATGATGCCACATGCAAGGAATAACTCCAGGTGCTAATAAATATATCCTGCTCTGTGAGTGAATCCTGTCAGGTGGTCATATTATCATTTCAAGAAATGCTAGAGAAGGGAAAATGTTTCTTTGCAAAAATCCCTGCTGGACTTTTTAAAGGTTAAACAAAGCTGGAGAAGAAGCCAGCAGTCACCTCATGCATTTAGGAGGGGGGGGAACAAATCCTACAGTGTAATCTTCCAGCTGCTTTGCAGATGCTTAAATTTTAATGTGATTGTTTTAAGGAACAGCAAATAATAACTAGACTTTGTTGGCAGCTATTGCTATGGATTGTTTATTGCAAGAGTTCCAGATTTTCTCCCAAATAAATTGGGGCCCAATTCTTTTACTGATGGCACAATGACACTGATTGTATTCATACACACACCCCAAAAATCCCTCTTCAAAAGCATCATGTAAGGTCTTATAAATAGCTATTAAAAGAAAAATAAATTAGTTGTATGAGAGAGATATCTCAAATGCATCTTCTGTTAGGCCACATTAATTTTTTTCTGTTTATTAGAACTATTTTTGTGTTATATTTCTTCTATTTTTATTTTCCTCTAGTTATCTTTTAGTTTGGTTGTTTTTGTGGTTCATCTCCTGTTTAAACTTTCCTTTCCCCCCCCCTCTCTCTCTTTCACACACACACACACACACACTCACTCTTTCACACATACAGAAACAGAGAAAGAGAGAGAGAGAGGGAGAGAGAGGTCTGTGTGTACCAGTATACAATAAGTACATGTTTGTATGTATATGTTTGTGTGTGTGTGTGTGTGTGTATACATGCACACATCCAAACACATGCACAAATATGCCTCCAAAGAAGTCATGCGAGCATGGAAAAAAGACACAATTGCCGTAATAATTTGGGAAGAGATGGTTTATGTGCACTTCCTTTTAATGATTTGTATAGTCTTATTAATATTGCCCACATAAAAATGTTTTACTTGACATGAGTTATTACTGAGCATTGTTTCAAAATAATAAAAAGTGAAATTGAAAAGAGTGTGATTGGCTGATTTGAAAAAAAAAGGTTGGAATAATGTAGTATTGCTTAGTGTATTTGTTTCAGAAAAATATTAATATCAATTAGAACATTTCTAATGGCCTCACAGGAAATTTGCCAAGAACATTAGAAGGATTATAATTGCTCCTTGGATTTAGTAGAATTTAAATCATTAACTACCAGCATATGTAAAGGTCTGATTCCTCATTTTCTGGTGCAGATATATTTTAAACCATTTGGGGTCAAACGACCATTTCACGGGGGTCGCCAAACAACACAGTCCGCCATTTTTTTCCCCTTTTCCTTAGCTGTGCTACTCCCTTTTATTCTATTGGCTTTTGAAAGCCAATAGAATAGACTCTCTTGAATAGAGTCTAATTCTATTGGCTTTCAAAAGCCAATAGGAATTGTCCAGGCTGTCTCTGCCCTGCTGAGCCTGCCAAAAGTCCCATTCTGCAAACGGTGCTGCACCAGTTGAGTAGTCCTCGACTTACGACCAGTTGAGTAGTTCTCGACTTACGACCGGTTGGGGGTCATGGCATTAAAAAGGTTGAGAACCACTGTTTTAAACATAACAGTATAAAGGGTATGCTTTAGGAAGAGATCCAAACAATTTTACAGGAATTTTAACTGTACTGTATATATAAAACACTGTATATAACTATGTGGGAATGGAAAGATCCATTGAAATCAACAAAGGTATCTCTGGTGGCTATCAGAGGAGAAAAAAAAGTAGAAAAAGGAGAAGATTATTTATTACATTTATATACCACTCATCTCACATTGCAAAACGACTCTTTGCTAGTTGCTTATTTTCATTTCATTGACAGACTTGAACATTGGGCACTATCTAACAAAATGAAATTCAGTAGTGAAAAAAGTAAGGTTCTATATTTAGGCAATAAAAACCAAATGCACAGTTATAGTATAGGTGGTAACTTGCTCAGTAATAGTAACTGTGAGAGGGATATCGGAGTCCTAGTGGACAATCACTTAAATATGAGCCAGCAGTGTGCTTCAGCTGCCAAAAAAGCCAACACAGTGCTAGGCTGCATTAACAAAGGGATAGAATCAAGATCACGTGAAGTATTAATGCCACTTTACAATGCCTTGGTAAGGCCACACTTGGAATACTGCATTTTGGTCACCACCATGTAAAAAAGATGTTGAGACTCTAGAAAGAGTACAGAGATGAGCAACAAAGATGATTAGGAGACTGAATGCTAAAACATATAAAGAACGGCTGCTGGAATTGGGTATGTCTAGTTTAATGAAGAGAAGGACGAGGGTGACATGATAGAGCAGTGTTCCAATATCTCAGGGGCTGCCACAAAGAAGAGGGAGTCAAGCTATTCTCCAAAGCGCCTGAAGGCAGGACAAGAAGCAATGGATGGAAACTAACCAAAGAGAGAAGCAACCTAGAACTAAGGAGAAATTTCCTGACAGTTAGAACAATCAATAAATGAAACAACCTGCCTCCAGAAACTGTGAATGCTCCAACACTGGAAGTTTTTAAGAAGAGAATGGACAGCCATTTGTCTGAGGTTTCCTGCCTGAGCAAGGGGTTGGACTAGAAGACCTCCAAGGTCCCTTCCAACTTTTATTATTGTTGTTGTTGTTATTCCACAACTCTGGTTTTATGAATTCCCCTAGTGAACATCCTATAAGGAACACTTAGCATATAAGTGTTTGTTTTCATTCCTTTTGAATCAGCAAATTTTCTTCTGGACCCAATGCAAAATGATGGTTATCATTAAATACCTGCATGACTTATCACCTAAGAAATCTCAGTCCCATCTTTTTTACTCAGATTCAGCCTACCCATGTTATCTTTGAAGTAAGAGATGAGATGGGAGCCTAAAAACAGACTTTCTTGTTCTCACCTCAATTTTTCTGGAATGTTTTGCATCCTAAAGTAAGGATTGCCTCAACTTCCTTCTCTTCAAAACAGTGTTAAAATCTAGGACTTCTTGAACTGATGATACAAGAGTTGCCATTGATTGGTTATACCACCTTTGATGCAAAATTATTTTTACTGGATTGTTTCATTGTGACTGTAAACTGTGTTGGGTTCCTTTGTGAAAATGGGCAATGTATAAAATAATTGAATGGATGTGTTTGTGCATGAATGAATGAATAAATACATTGTTTATAAATATGGTCAATTGTACTATTAAAATTAATAAGTCCGTACCCTAATTCATTGTGTACTTTATGGTCTCTACATCCAATTACCATTTGCAGTTTTCTTTCACATGCAATATGAATTCATCCAAATTTTTAAACATAGATCTCTGACATACCTTTTTCTACAATTACCCAAATGTCTTTCTTTCTAACATAGAATAAGAGCCTAATGCTTGCTTTTCTTTAACATACGTTTTCCTGATCCAAATGTATTTTATATATGTTTATATAAAAATATATACCTTTAATATTTTTTTCATATTCAACATTTAAAAATCATGCATTCTTTTCTATGCACATTGCCCAAATAATATTTTTAAGATGATTTTGACACTAGCAGACTTTATTCGGAACTCTTTTGTACACTATTGTAAAGTCTATTTTGGTAGAGCTTGCTAATATGTTCCTCTAGAAATAATTTAGGGGGAGGAGGTGTTGCACATCTTTAGTTAAAACAAAGTTGAATATTGGAGAAGGAAAGCAAAGACAAGCAAACTAGGGTTATGCTGGCCCTGCAAGAAATGATGTCACTTCAGTAGCCTTCATCTTTATTGTAACCAGGATTTTAGAAACAAAGCAAACATATTGGCAGAAGTATGTTTGACTGTTGCACATTTTGCTATTGATGGGCCCAATAAAATACTTTTGTTTTGCTCCACAGGTTTCTGAGTTTGAATGCCTTTATCTTAAGCCAGGGATCTTCAAACTTGGCCCTTTTATGACTTGTGGACTTCAACTCCCAGAATTCCTCAGCCAGGCACACTGGCTGAGGAATTCTGGGAGCTGAAGTCCACAAGTCATAAAAGGGCCAAGTTTGAAGTCCCCTATCTTAAACAGTAGCATCACCACAGGGAAGAATCATATTTGGATTTTGGACCTCCCTTTTGTAATAAATTCAGTGAGCAACTTTAGGTCTAATCTCCCCACTTCTGCAGTTGTAATAGGTGGAACAGATTAACAAATTTCATTCTAAGATTCCAAGAAGCCCAACATAAATAAATCAGGTTGCATTGCTATATTATTTTCAAAACCATTTTCATTATTATTGTTAAATGCATATGCTACCCAGATGCCCACTTTGAGCCAGGGAATAAACTTACTGCTGAGCAACATGTTTGACATGGCATTCTAACAAGTGCTTAATGTCTCAAAAACATATTTGTGCTTCTTTGCAGTTGCCCCAACAATTCAAGAAATAAAATCCAGTGGCGTCACTCTTGGAGGCACTGGATTCATAAGATGTGAAAGTGCGGGTGTTCCTTCCCCAGCTTTTGAATGGTACAAAGGAGAAAGAAAGTAAGTTTGGATACTTTGCATTTTAATAAGGGGGGAGGAATCTTTATGACTTTTCTTAACGTGTGTATTGTCAAAGAAAGTGGTCAATCCAAGGTGGGATTCAGTTACATGAAGTTCACTTCTATGATCTAAATATAGTGAAAGAGTGTTCAGTAGAGGTACCAAAATCCAGGGGAAAGAGGTTATTTTAATTTATTTTAGTTATGGGAATTATAGTCCAATCACCTATGGACATTCTACATTGGGGAAAACTGTGCTAGTAATAATTAATCATAGATGCTGTATACATAAAACACTTTTTTTTTCTACTTGGAGCTGATGTGAATTGAAAATCTGTAGTAGCAATAGCAATAGTTGTAATTTGATTCAGTGTGTACCTGTAACTAAGCACAGCCCAGGTAGAAAAGAATAATATTTATTTGTTTATTTATATTAAATTTTTATCATGTCTTATTTTTTATAAATAATTCTCCTTCTTCCTCCTAGAGCAGCAGTGTGGGGTAGATTGGATTGAGAAAGAATGACCAGCCAAGGTCACCCAGCCAGCTTTCCTAGCTAAAGCAGGACATCTCCTGCTTTCTAGGCCAGCATATTAACCAGTACACCAAAGTGGCTCTCAATAATGTATGATATAACTCTCAAAATAATGTATAACTACAATTAGCATTAAAGCAATATGGTAATTCATAGAAAACAAACCTTTCCTAATACAAACATGACCATAATATAATTTTATAGCTAATAATGGGAAGGAGAGGACTTTCAAGCTTTCTAAATGCCAAAAGATCATATTCCAAATGTATTTCAATTTTAATAATTTGTATTGATTTGTCAAAATATAAAAGACAAAGACAAATTTAAAAAGTAATAGAAAACTAGAAAAAGGGGAAGGAAAAAGAAAAAAGGTAGTATGAGAAAAGAAGAGAACAGAAAAAGGAACCAACTTTTGACTCTCTTTAGCACAGTAGAAGATAATATTACAATCACGGCTTTTTGCTTTTACACAACAGTATTCACAAACCATTTTTATACCAATAAACCTATCTAATAAAAACACAAAATCAAAATTTTATTTTCTTTTTCATTGCAAGCACAAAATCTGGAAGCAATTTCAAAATAAAAGCAAGATTAAATAGATTCTCATCTTTGGATAAAAGAGTCAGTTTGACCATCTCTGCTTTTCAGTGGGGAATAATATTCCAAATGTATTTCAAGCAAGAGTCAAATTCCTAAGTGTAGGAACTAGATGGGGACAAGTCCTCCCAAGCAAGAGAGATTATTTAATGATGGAATCAGTGACTAGTCATTGCAGGGTGCAAAGATGTCTGACTGCCTTCGCAGTGTTTATTGCTTTTATACAGATATTCCAAGTAGCATATAGTAACATGGCAGCAGCATTTTTATTAGTGAAACCTCTTGCCAATCCTTAAGAATATACCAGCCAGGAGGCCCCAGACAGGGAGCAGTTTGCTGCAACATCCTGTTGATGTAACCTAGCTGATATCAGGCAGGTGAGGTCATTGTACCAGCCTGGGGTAGTTTCCCACATTGCCATGGTGATGTGAACTGATGAGATCATGTAGAGAGAAGAGACATGCAGGCTTTGGAGGGGCAGTTTGCTGCTCACAATCTTTACCTGACCCCTATCTCTACAATTTAATGCAAGAAAAATTGAATTGACTTTGATTGTATACTTAGGACAATTCGTACAGGAGAATAAATTTTAATATAAATAGCTGGGTGTTCTTATAGATACAGCTTTGGAGGTCTGCACCTGTTTGAACTTCTAATCAACCAATGTAGAGACTGGAAAAAAAGAAGAAATAAAAGTGTATCAAGAGAGATAAAGACCGTATGTGGACAAAGGGCAGAGTCAGGAAAGGACACGTATAGGGCTTTTTGAACTTTACATGGAGAAGTGAGTTTGGAAATTCTTTATTTAACATGAAAATGAATGTTTTCTATTTTTATAGGACACATTTCAACATTCATTGTAGATTTACAGTGATCCAAAAGCTGTGGTACAGAATGAGCGGAATAAAGTAGTATATATAATTCTGAACAGCAGGTAGCAGATAAAATTAGCACTTGTTATTTCCTTAAATCAAATATTCTGACAAGTAGAACATTAAGGAGAAACATTTAACAAACCTCTTTCTACTGTTTTTCTAGTAGTTATTCACCAGGATAAAAACCCCAGGAGACCATGACTTTTAGTCCTGCCTTAGACATGAAAGCTACCTGGATGACTTTGGGCCTATCAATCTCTCTCAGCTCAGCTCACCTCACCTCACAGGCTCGTCGTTGTGGGGAAAATAGGAGGAGAAAGAAATATTAGTTATGTTCACCACCTTTAGTTTTTTATTAAAATATCAAATGTGGCATATAAATATATAAATTAAATCTGTTTCTACATTCACTGAAGATAATTATGAAGCACTGGATGGATTAACCTTTAATTATTTATATCAGCCTTTCCCATATTGGTGCTTTTCAGAATTATTGGAATTACAACTCCTAGGATTATATCAGTCAAAAACTGGAAGGCACTTGACCTAAGAAAGTTTGCCCTATTAAAATTATAATTAAATAATTGTAGCTATTTCTGTTTTTTCTTGTTAATTGGCCCCAGAAATCTATAACAAAAGGGACGTTTTCCTTAGTATCTTTCTAATTTATTCACTGTCTACATAAATTTAACACTTTAGAAATAAAAACATGATGCAGTTCACATTCTTTTTTCAGAGGATATTTGTATTTTGTAAACAGGAACTAATAATTAAAACTTGTGACAGAAATATTTAAATTTTAAGTTGTATCGTATAGCTGCCTGCATGTAAATAAGCCTTATTACACATAGCATGATCGTACAGGAATGTGCAGAAAAAAAATTAAAGGAGAAATATTCAATTTTGCTTGATAAACCAACAATTCATTCTCAGGATTTTGAAAAGGACTACAGTATCTATTTCTTATGTGTAATATTATGCTCTGGATGGTTAAACTAAAATACATTTTTTATTCAGAACTGTGTGGTGATTAAATAAAAAATAGAACATTAATGTAATGTACAATATTAATGTAGTGTACAATATTAAGTCATCAATATGCAGCTATACATTAATACTGATAGATATACATTTTGCTGAATGCAAAAAAGTACTTCTCTCCTATATTTATGATGTGCTGTCTCCATATATCAAAATTAAATAGTGACTTATTTATATAAGTATGAATTCTGCTTTCAGGATGAAATATAAACAATTCTTGGAGTAACCAAGCATAGCTAAGTATTTTCACATTTAACTATATTTTTCCAAAATCTGAATCAGGTTACAAATGCCCAGTTCATAAAAGGATTGAAGAAAGAAATAATCAATCTTGGTATCTTGGCTCAGTATGTTTGTGGTTTTATTTATGCCAGAAAATCATAATTGTTATAAGATCAGCCTCTACCATTGAAGAAAAGATGTCCAGTTTGACTTCAAAAAAAGGACAGAAAAAAAATCAAATTTTCCAGCCTATTTGGAGAGATTAGGAGGCATGTTCTAAGTTAGTTCACATAAAAGTGTATCTGTAAAAGTGTGTGATTTAACTGAATAAAATCTATTTTTTCTTTCCACCAACAGTAAGTTCCATTGAATAAAATCCACTCTGAAAGAATGCAGCTATCAATAGTTAGCAGTGGATAATTTTTTGCCCAATTTAACTCTTATCCCATTGTTCTAGCAATTTCTCAACTTCTGTAATACATTTTAAGAAAGAAAGGAGATGCCTTACTTTACTCCTTACTCATCCTTCCAATGGAGTCTGTCACTGGATCAAAAATCAGAGGAAAAAAAAGTATTTTCATCCATGGGAGCCAAATTTTGCACTTAACCCAAATTGCAAGATAAAAGAAAAGAGAAAAAAAAAACATGAACATTCTATTATAGCTGGAAAATGAGCCATTTTATTTAGAGAGACTTTTTCCAAAGGAAAAAAGGAAAAAAAAATGTTCCACACAAGTACATAAGCATAATTTATATTGCATTATGTTACACTGAAACGTGTCATTTAAGTTCAATCTAAATTTGCTGTTAAATTTTGTGGCTGTTTTCTGTGCCTAATTCAAACAATTGTTTGATGGTTTAGTCAGCAAGAATGTTGAAGAAAATTGAAGAGAATTTGAGAGAGGGAGCACAGACATTAAAGAAAAACTGATGCTTTATGCTTACCCACTGATATGATAGCTTTTTCAGTCCTCATTATTTTAAATAAAGTAACTGAATTATACTTTTACTTCATAGTTGAGTAAAGAGGTAAAAAGTGACCATTTTATGGGTAATATATGTTCTGGCTTCTTTTGCAATGATGACATTTTATACAAGAGAAAATTCTAATATGGGTCCTTTATTTAGTAAATATCAATAAGGTTAGCTATAGTCATAATATTTATCATGTATTATTATGCAAAACAATATATATATATATTTACTCAAACCTAAGAGTTCTAATGATGCTTCTATAACCTAATCCATGTGTTATATCTGTTCTATAATTAAAATGATCCTGTGTGCTATCTTGCTTTTATAAGTAATTTTTGTTTACTATACATTTTTATATGCTATACATTTAGTTTGAAAATCAGAGAATTTTGTAGAATCAAAGAACAGTTAATATGTGCAAAAGGTGATTATGATATGCAATGAAACTCAAGCAAGTTGGTGCATAATTTATTATCTATGAGTAGTATATTTAGGTTTCTTTAAAAATTCAGCATTGTTTTGGAGTCAAAATGAAAAGTAATTTTAATATGTACATGAATCAAACAGGAGAAGTAAGTGAAGGCTATGACAGGGTCTACAATAGGGATGTTAAACCAGCAGCCCACGGGCTGGATGCATCATGCCCATCCCGGCTCCACAAAGGCAAAACACATTGCAATACATCACAATATGTCACATGACACGATCGAGTTTGACACCCGTGGTCTATAAGGATAGGTGTCTTCCAAAGAGGACAAGGGTTTCAGCTGATATCACATATATCAACTGATACATCTAAAGTCATTAAACTAAGCAAATGCTAGAATCTAGGTTCTCCAAATATTGCCAAATCCTAACTACAGCATGTAAATATGCCTGCTAAAGTTGCTGGGAATTGTTGTAAAATAACATTTGGAGATCTCCAATTTTCTCATATCTGAACTAAACCAAATAACAGACATTTCCAACAGTTGGAGTAGAGCAGGGGTCTTCAACTTCGCCCTTTTAAGACTTGTGTATTTCAATTCCCAGAATTCCTCAGCCTCAACCTGGCTAAGAAATTCTGGGAGTTGAAGTCCACAAGTCATAAAAGGGCCAAGTTTGAAGACCCCTGGAGTAAAGGATATAGACTGATTCACAAAGCAGACATAAAGTACTGAAGTGAAGTTCAAGATCTGTGCTTGTCAGATATTTTTTTTTATACTTCTTAAAAAAGTTTTGATCATGCAGAGAGATCCCAGTATAGGTCTTCAGCTGACTATATAGGGTAGACATAATGTATATAATAGACTTCATTTAAATAGGGCTTAGTTTCCAAGCCATCAACATATCATCTGGATAAATCAATAATTTTCATTTGCTTCCTCAAAAAATAAATTCAGTAACAAAATACAAGGTTATTACTCTGCCTTGCTTGAAATCCACATTAAATATTTTTATCTTTCAAGCTGCTTTGGTAGTATCCAAGACAAGGAATGCAAAAGATTCTGGAAAGTGCTAATAACTCCCAGCCCAGAGTTTCTCAATCTTGGTAACATTAAATGAAGTTCAATCTGTTGGCTGGCAAATTCTGGAAGTTGAAGTCCATATATCTTTAAGTTGCTATGTTTGAAAAACATTGTCCTAGTCTTATGGCCTGCTTTTTAAGTCATTTGCTAATCTTTATCTTACTGTGCCCTGATTCTCCTGGACTGTGAGTAATTAGTTCTTGCTGTTTATCCCTAGCATTCAATTATAGCTTGCCCTGCTCCTTCACAATTGAAAATGAAAAGAAACAAAGCTTCATTCTAAAATGAATCATGGTTTTCTTTCACTATTTGCCCGCATTGTATCATTTCCTGTATACATTTATTGGACGTCTTGTCCATTTTTTCCTGAATCAACAAACCAATTCGGAATTTAGACTTCCTTAAATTTAAGAAACTTGTGCTTAAGGAAGGAAATGTGTTCTGTGGTCTAATGTTATTTGCATAGATGATAGTCGTTTGCTAAATTACGGTTCATTAGAAAAATATGGCACTGGCATTTTTTTTTGTAAATATGGCATTAATGGTTTTCGTAGTTTGTGTTTATTCCCATTTTTACTATCTTACTTTGGTATAAGTTAATATATTTCATTCATACATAGATTAAGTCAAAAATGCAAATATATTTGCATGTTAATTCTAACAGAGTACTTTTCCTTTTCTCCTCCATTCTAGATTGATCAATGGGCAACAAGGAATTACTATAAATAGCTATAGTTCAAGATCATTTTTAAATTTCAACAATGTGACAGAAGAGCATTTTGGCAACTATACATGTGTCGCTGCCAACAAATTAGGCACAACCAATGCCAGCCTGCTTCTTAACCGTAAGTCCAGAAAAAATACGAGAAATGTTCAGGTGATAGGGTTTGTTTTTTTTTAATCTCCCCTGAAGGAAAGAAACTGTGCTTCTCTAATTTAGGTTCTCTTTAGGAATTCTGCATTATACAGTTTTTTCTGAGCATTTTCATGCTTCTTTAATTAGATGTGCCCTGTGATTACATCAGACCTCAGGATGAAATCAAATGTCTGGTTCATACATTGCCTGATAAGATCTTTAACTGGACTACTAAGATGTAGTCCAGTAATGGACCATTAGATGAATATCAGGGATGCATTATTTGGAATTCTTAAAATGTTCTTTCATATACAGTTCATGTCATGGCATAATAATAATACATACATCAAGATATTTTGCATGTGCTATCGTGAGACAAGGAGGGTTTTGATTGGCACTGATTTGGATTGATTAGCAAGTATGTTGTTACACTTTGCAGCATAGTCTCATAAGTGAGGGTGGGTGGTTGTGTACACTAAAACAGTGGTGGATCTACCATAATGATGTAATTGGTCAAAGGTTTTAACAATAAAAAGTGTGATATTGATTTTGAAGTGTGAACTCTGATACTGTAGCTGCTGCCGCTTGCCATGTTATACCGTACCTTATGTGTAACTCTTTTGGAATTCAGTTAGTTGACAATAAGCAATTGACTGGCACATTTCATTGAGTGTTACAATAAATAGAATCTGATTAAAAAATATTGCCTACCATTTTTAAATTAGACTTTGATTTCTTAATTAAAATGTGCATGAATAAAATAAAGCTGGTGATACATTAGGAAGATACAACAAATAATTGAGTGGTTGGAATAGAGTAATTAGAAAAGCTGCCAATACTAACTAAGAATGCAGAGCCCCTATTGGCCAACTATCTTTATTCCCCTGCAGTGTTACTATTGGTATATGAAGACAAAGTGATTTTATCATGATTCTGTCACAAAGCTTGCTGCAGCCCTGAAGCAACTCTTTCTATTAGTGTAGAAGACAGCACATTTCAGCTTTGGCAAAATTCCTACTATCTCAGAATCCAGCTAATTAACTGCTTCTATTTGTGTTTCTTTAAAAGAATTTGAATAACTACATTATGAAAGAACAACAGAGATTACATCTTTTTTCACAAATTCTGTTCTAAGGATGTAAGATAATGCAATGTCTTTGGTACTTCCAATGTTAAACAACTCAGATGATGAACTTTGTAACGGCAGAAGATTGAGTATTAACTCGTATATTTAAAATAGCTTTCTGACATTCACAGTACAATTATGCCTGGCTTGTAAATTGAATGCTGAGACAAAGTGCTTTGAAATAATAATAATAATAATTATTATTATTATTATTATTATTATTATTATTATTATTATTACACAGTGATTGAAAACAAAGAAATAATGATCTGTTACTACAGATCAAGTCCAACAAGAAGAGGATATCTAAAATGAATGCACCAGTTCTGGAAAGAACAACATCCAGAATCAGAAATAACAGAACAGAGACTAGCAGATCAATGCAGATTTATAATACGAAATAAAGTATTCACAGAAACAGAATTGGATGAACTGCAAAGGTTTACCCAGGGCAAAGAAATCAAAGCCTTACCAGAAGTAATTCAGAATGTAGAGGCAAACCAGGGGGAGTTGGCAGTGAAGGAATTCAGCAGAGATATACAATTGTTCTCATTTGGAAACCAGTCACCTCTTCCTCAGGAAGAACAAAACCCTCTAACTAAAGAAATAAAAGAGTTGAAACAAAGAATAACTGAGCATCTAGAACAGCACAAAAACAACAGAATAAGGCTGACTGCATTGAAGTTTGTTCCAAAGAAACAGCTAGCACAAGCATTAAAAGATGCAAATACTGCAATATCAAGTATAAGCACCAATTCACTGCAAGAAACAAACCAACTAATGTACAGCACAGCTGCAGTTATAACTGAATACCTGGGATGCAAAATCAACAAAGAAGAAAAACAAACAAACAGTGCACCACAAAAATGGAAGGTTAGACTAGAAAATAAGATCAGCAAGTTAAGATCACATGCAAGCAAGCTAGAACAGATGAAAGAAAAGAAGCTGAAGAACAAGAAGACCAAAGAATACCTAATCAAGAAATACCACTTAGAAACAAGGAAGATCAAGGAAGCACTGGAAATAATAAAGCAACAAATAACAGCTATAGCCAGGAAAATCAGTAGATAAGAAGCTCGAATTGCAAACTATAGGCAGAACCTCCAATTTCAATCCAATCAGAAGCGTTTCTACCAATCCATCAATGGAGAAACTGCAAGGAATCAGTCAGTACTTGACAAGGAAGAAACAGTGCAGTTCTGGAAGCAGATATGGGATAACCCAAAGAAATACAACAAGGATGCGGCTTGGTTAAAAGAGGTGGATGCAAATAAAACAGAAGTTGAAATGAAAGAACTAGTAATAACAACAAAAATGGTAGAAAAAAGAGCAAAGAAAATCAAAAATTGGTCAGCACCAGGTGAAGATGAACTGCATGGGTTTTGGTTGAAACATCTAACTGTTATACACCCACTCATTGCCAAGCAGTTCAACAATATACTACAAGGAGGAGAAATTGAAAAGTGGCTAACAACTGGGAAAACCTACCTAATAATGAAAAATCCAGCAAAAGGGGCAACACCAGGCAACTACAGGCCAATTACCTGCTTACCAACAACTTTCAAATTACTAACTGGTGTGGTAGCTGATGCAGTACAACAGCATCTAGTTGAAAACAATCTCTTTCCACCTGAGCAGAAAGGAAACCACCCCAATAGCAGAGGAACAAAATATCAACTCCTAATAGACAAAATGATCTTGGAAAACTGCAAGAAAAGGAAGACCAACCTGAATGTGGCATGGATTGACTACAAAAAGGCATTTGACTCTCTGCCACATGACTGGATAATCAAGTGCCTAGAAATAACAGGAGTCAGTAGAAACATCAGAAAATTTGTGCAAAGATCGATGGCACAATGGAAGACAGTTGCAGATCAATGGGGAGAGACTGGGAGAGGTTAATATCAAGAGAGGAATATTTCAAGGAGATTAATTATCACCATTACTATTTGTTATTGCACTGTTTCCTCTGTCAACAATACTGAATAACTCAGGACATGGCTATCAAATATCAAAAACATCTATCAGACTATCCCATCTCCTTTACATGGACGATCTGAAACTGTATGGAAAAACATCATCTGAAATAGAATCGCAGCTCAACACTGTCCGTATATATAGCCAAGATATTGTTATGGAGTTTGGCTTGGACAAATGTGCCACACTTACTATCAAACAAGGAAAAGTAGTGAAAACTGAAGGAATCAAGATGCCCCACAAAAATAACATTAAGAGTCTGGATGAGGAAGATTACTACAAATACTTGGGTATCCTTCAAGCTGACAACATCAAGCACACTGAAGTCAAGAAAAAGATTAGAGGTGAATACATCAAGAGAGTGAAGAAGATCTTAAAGTCCAAACTCAATGGAGGAAATACCATAAAGGCAATCAACACCTGGGCAATTCCAGTCATTAGGTACACAGCTGGAATAGTTGACTGGACTCAAGCAGAACTAAAAGCAATGGATAGAAAGACCAGAAAAATAATGACAATGAATCATGCCCTTCATCCACGCAGTGACATTGACAGACTTTATCTACCAAGGCAAATAGGTGGCCGTGGAATGCTACAAGTACATCAGATGGTTGAAGAAGAAAAAATGGCTTTGGAAGAATATCTGAAGAACAATGATGAAGATGCACTGAAATTAGTATATCAGGAAGGCTTACTGACTACTGGAGAGACCAAACTGACCTACAAGAAAGACCAAATGAAGAACAGAATAGAGGCATGGGAAGACAAAGCACTACATGGCCAATACATTAAAAAAATAGCTGGGAAAGCAGATAATAACAAGACCTGGCAATGGCTAAGAGCAGGAAAATTGAAGAAAAAGACCGAGGGACTAAGTCTGGCTGCACAAGACCAAGCCTTAAGGACAAATGCATACAAAGTCAAAATTGAGAAGACAGCAACAGACAGTAAGTGCCGCCTATGCAAAGAAGCTGAAGAAACAGTGGACCACTTGGTAAGCTGTTGCAAGAAGATTGCACAGACTGATTACAAGCAGCGGCATGACAAAGTAGCAACAATGATGCATTGGAAGATCTGCAAAAAATATCACTTGCCTGTAAGCAAAAACTGGTGGGATCATAAAATAGAGAAAGTCATAGAAAATGATAAAAATAAACTGCTCTGGGACTTCAGAATTCAAACAGACAAGCACCTGCAACATAACACCCCAGACTTAACAATTGTCGATAAGAAAGACAAAAAAGTCTGGATAGTGGATGTGGCAGTGCCTGGAGATAGCAGAATAGAAGAGAAAGAACTGGAGAAGATAACAAAATACAAAGACCTACAAATAGAAATAGAAAGACTGTGGCAAAAGCAAGCAAGGGTAGTACCAATAGTAATAGGTGCCTTGGGTGCAATCCCAAAACAACTGGAGCACCACTTGAACACCATTGGCATTGACAAATTTGCTATTAGTCAATTGCAAAAGGCGGCCTTACTAGGAACTGCTTCCATCCTGCGACGATATCTGTAATACCATCAAACATCCACATTTGCCTATCCCAGGTCCTGGGTAAGGACTCGATAGGTAGACAAAATGCCAAATCCAGTCTGAACATCTGGCTGACTGTGCGATGATCCATAATAATAAGAGTAATAATAATGATGATGATGATGATGATGATGACGACAAAGTAGCAACAATGGTGCATTGGAAGATCTGCAAAAAACATCATTTGCCTGTAAGCAAAAACTGGTGGGATCATAAAATAGAAAAAGTCATAGAAAATGATAAAATTAAACTGCTCTGGGACTTCAGAATTCAAACAGAGAAGCACCTGCAACATAACACCCCAGACTTAACAATTGTCGATAAGAAAGACAAAAAAGTCTGGATATTATAATATAATATAATATAATAATCAGTAATGAAAGATTGGTTGAAAAAGTAGTAAAAAATGAGGAGGTTAAAATTTTGTGGAATTTCCAAATACAAACTGATTAAGTCTTGTGGCGTAACACAACAGACTTACCAGAGAATAGTAGAATAGAAAACAAAGAATTGAAAAAAAAAATCACATGTCAAGATGTAAAAATCAAAACTAGAAGTTTATGGCATAAACCAACCATAGTGGCACTAGTGATTATCAGCAATCTGGGTGCCATACCAAAAATCTTGGAATGAATTTAGAAAATCTGTAAATTGACAAAATTTCCAACTCTCAATTATAAAAGGCCTCACTGCTTACATCCTTACATGTACTATTCTGAAACATTGTGACAACCTAGATTTTTAGGAAGGACTCAATGCATGTGAAGGCAAATATTGACTAAATAACTGGCAGTTGTGAATTTTACATTGTTGTATGTGAATAATAATAATTCATAGTACGAATTTGATTTAAAAATATCTTTTTGGGATACACTTTCGATGTGACCTTCAAGCTACATCAGCTGTAGAAAGACATTATTGGGACAATGTAGTTTCTAGTATATATTTATATTTATTAAATATATTTATTAAAACTAATAGGAAGTCTACTGAAAATATGTGTAGTTCTGTTTGCTTATATATAAACAGCTATGTTTGGATATAATGTACCCATATGACCTATTAAAAACACAGATAATTTTTCAGACCAGATCGAGACTTAACTCAAGGTTACTTGTGACCATTATTTGTGACTTTACTTGATTTCTTTGAAACTGGGAATTCCGCTAACTAGAAAAAAATAGTGCTATTACACACAGAATTGCATAGCAGGACAAAGGTAAGAGCTTTTGGTTTTGTGACCAAACACAAAAATTTTACTGATAACACAGCATATTATTAGACTGTAGGTAAGTAGAGAAAGTTTTTATTAATTTGTTTTTTAAAAAGGACCTCTGTAATTACAGGTTTTTCCATTTTCTGAAAATAGTGTTCCGATCAAGAATACATACAAATAACATATTAACAAATCAACCTTTTAATGAACAATGGCGTAAGGAGGGATAGATTTTAGTATCAGATATTTTTTCTGTAACAAACTAAAAAAGAAATGACAATTTTATTTGCTATTTCAGAGAATTCACAAAACTACAGAATAGAATTTGCCACTGTGATGTGAGAACATAAACCGAAGCCAGGACCTCAGTATTATTGATGAAGCTTAACAGGTCTCAATGCCTAGAGAATAGATATCCAGCAACTATAGGAATTAAACTTTACACCTGTCTGTTCAGAGCAATAATAGGGGTTATACAGCATAAATTGCTAAAAATCACAGAAATGTGGCTTGTTTTACAAAGAATATGATCTCATTGATAGAGCAGATATGACGAAATACTTTTCCAGAATCTTTCCAGTGAGTGTAAAGTCAGTTCAGAGCATGGATGGACAATTTGTGGCAAAGTAAACAAGCTATCAGCAGCCAGAATAAATTCCAAATGCTACACAGTTCTCATGGTGCCATGAGTAAAATAACTAGATGCAATATTTTAATTAGTTGTGACTAATCCATCATCTCATCTATTCCAAAAATATTCTTTTTGAAATACATTGTCTGTGCTTCAAACACATGATACAAGCACTGTAGGGTTTCAGAGATAACCATTTTAAACTTATGGGTGTGTACTGTGGATAGTCCCATCCTGCCATCTAGGGGCTCATTTGAAATATTTATATTGTTTACTTGCATCATTCTCTACAAAGCTTGTTCTTCTTGGAAATATGGAAAATGTGTCTATACTATAAATAAAGACACACATATTGTGATTCATTAAACACATTCTCCTAAGCATGCAAGCTCTTCTATGCTACCTATCCAAGATAAAAAAAAAACCACAGGTTTTTTTATCTTTTAAGTGAGACAAAGAATGAAGGAGCTAAGTCTCATTTAAATATGCAAACTCTGCTTTTGAACTAGCACAGTGTCAAAACCAAATGAAAAATGCTTCCTTAAAAATAAATCTGGGGAAAATAGGAAAATAATGCTAACTTTAACCTCCATTACCAACTCTCCAATTTAATCATTTGTCAAATGCAAGGAAATGGAATAGTTTTGCAATTAAATATTTGTATAAAAAGCTACCACATCTACACTCAAACTGCTAAAACTGCAGATAAAATATCCCTTGTATGTCATGATACTGTATGCATAGTCAGACAAACAAAATCCTTGAAAAGGGACATTTGTTATAGGTTATATGTCTGAAATATAGGTTTCTACTATATCTCTGTATTAGTCAGAGAGAAATGTGCATAAGATTGCAATCCAGGATTGTTTGGCCCTTGTTTTAAAAGGAGCCTCTGAGATGAAAGCTTTCCAGCTTATTCAATATAATATTCATGATTTCCATTGTTCCTCCTCTCAAACTTTCTTCAATTGCCTCTGCATACCATTCTGAAATGCCTTCATAAAACACAGAAGATTAAAAAGTTTCCGTATTCCCACAGAACAGTTAGTTAGAACTGCAAAGTCTCGGAAAGCTCTATCTTATTGCCTCTAGATTAAAACATAATGAGAATTTCCTCTAAAAAAAATACTGTTTTCGCATTGGTCTCTTGAATCCATTGTATAATGTCATTTCAGTAGAAGACAGCACCTGGCTGACCATGTCTGAGTTTGTCAACTAAGCTCCAATAAGCCTGATTATTATTAGGAAGGGAGAATCCCAGGAATCTTACTCTTAGCTGGGAAGTTTAAAAGCATTCCCAAAGAGGATAGCAGCAACTACTACTGTGTTGTTGCCAGCTGAAGCCCATGGAGGTGGTGTTGACGTCACCAAGGCTTTACTGAAGTGAGACTTTTCCTTTAGTAACATATGTCATTGAGCATCCCTGTCTTAAGGTGGTGCTTCAGATATATCTGAATATATAAATATATATTTCTTTTTGTAGATTTTCACAGGTATAGGTATGCAGGTCTTGGCGTATTCGGGTCTTTTCCCATGTAAGATTGAGAGTATCTCATCAAAATGTAGTTCATATGTATATATCATAAATTTTTGCTTTAATTTTGTTCACAGTTCTATCTGAAAAATATAATAATTTGGCAGTGGTATGTCGTATGTTTCAGATATTTGGCCTACACTGAAGAAGTTGAGAATTAGCCAAACAAAAGCAATTGTACATGATATTTTAAAGAGAATACAGCACTATATTCCAAAGTGTTTATCACTGCAGAATGCTAAAATGTCATTAAGCAGCTGTCACAGACTCATTTTTAATGTTGGATTATGTGATCTGTTTGTATACCTATCATATGTTTTCAGCTCTTTGGAGATGAAAGGTGCAATAGAAATGTTGAAATATGGTAATAATGCTGGTGAAATGTAAATACCATGTTGCCTTGAACATCTGCTTTCGTGAAAGAGAAGAAAATAATTTCTTTACATCATGAAAAAAATGCTGTTCATTTTCCAACTAGTGTAAAGTTCAGCAACAAATGGAAATTTTAATCAAATCAAATTTAGGGAGACTATAAAGTTGCTATAAGTTGTCATCTGAAAGAATGGAAAGAAGGAAAGTTGAATATTCTATAAATGGAGGTAGCACAGACAGTGTGCCTCTGGGCAAGAAGCTGAAACTAGTATCTAAAAAGAAAGAACTGTTTATGTTGTCCCTTCCATTTTAGAAGCTTAAGTCTCTTTTTAGTTGAAGTTCAGATTGTACCAACAGTATGCTGATAAGATGCTTTGATAGTATGACCCCAGGGGTCCTACCCAGCTTGTTGACCCAACATTCCCAACAACAGTGTGAGCGGAATCTTGACAAATCAGTGTGAGGTATTATCAGTAACTTTAGACTTTCAGCGTAGTTATACATGCATTTTTCCCATTTACTGATTGTGCTACAGTTGCTGCTCTTGGTTGAAGTCATTCAGAATCAGTTCAAATACAGCAGGGTATTCATACTTGGCCCTTTTATGACTTGTGGACTTCAACTCCCAGAATTCCTCAGCCAGCATGCCTGGCTGAGGAATTCTGGGAGTTGTAGTCCACAAGTCATAAAAGAGTCAAGTTTGAAGACCCCTGAAATAGAATGCACATTTGCTGCTTATATATCATCAAGATTCCTGCAGTAAAGCTTGAAATATGAAATGCCTATATTAGGTAGTTCCTTCTTCCCTCAAACCAACAATCATTCAAAATGGTAACTATCAGCTATATAAATGGAAACTCTAATTTGCTACAGTTGTTATTATTAAGGTTGTCACACAGTCAGCCAGATGTTTAGACTGAATTTGGCATTTTTGTCCATCCATTGATTGCTTTCCAAGAACATGGGATAGGCAGATGTTATCTGGTAGGATTAAAGGTATCATTGGAGGATATAAGCTGTTCCAAGTAAAGCTTGCAATTGATGATTATGATTTTTTTGTCAGTGCTGATGGTATTCAAATGATGTTTCAGATGTTTTGGAATTGTGTTCAAATCTCCTATCATTATTGGTACTGTCTTTGATTTCTTTTGCCATAGTCATTCTACTTCTATTTGCAGGTCACTATTCAGACATACTTATCTTTCTTATCAACAATTGTTAAGATTGGGATGTCATGTGGCAGGTGCTTTTTTGTTAGAATTCCAAAGTCCTAGAGCACTTTAGGGTGTCTATTTCCTATTATTATCCTTATTATGCATAGTTCATTCCTTCTTATGATTACACATTTTTCTGTTGAGGACCTTGTGTGAAAATGAGTAGCAAACATATAGTACCGTATATGCTGGCATATAAGACGACTTCCGCAAGCGCTAAACTCGGCGCCAAAGACGGGGGTTGTCTTATACGCAGAATCATCTTATACGCCAGAAATACTGGTAGTTTCCAGCGTATAAGACGACGTTCTAGGAATGCGGCTCAGTGACAAAGACGGGGGTCGTCTTATACGCCGGGTCACCTTGTACGCCGGCGTATACGGTATATTTTTGAATGGTTTTTTTCTAAATCTTTGCCGCCATGTTTTACATGAATACAAACCCCAGGTTAAAATGTATGAATTCTAAATGTGTCCTGAAGTTTTTAAAACATTCTTTCCATCACATATACTTATGACTGCTTTGATTTGCAATCGGAACAAACCCTATGTATAATTATCCAAAGTGCAAGCTTAGATGTGATATAATCTACTCCCAGATAAATACATGTATATAGGATTGTAACCTAAATTCTTTTTTTTAAACCCTCAATGTTCTATAGATGGAGCTTAATTATCAAAACAATATTTACATCTAATAGTAATATATGTGTTTTGTTATTCTTTCATTTTCTTTAATTGCTATTATTAATTTCAGTGCAACACAGTCTAGAATTCCAGTACTGTTTATGAATGCGATATTTGAAATGCTTTTGTCAAAGAAATACATTGATAATGTAGTTCAGTGTATCTACATCTCATTAATCTTTCTGACCATTTGCATAGTCTATGACACCAGTGATCTATTTAATATTGCAGAGATTCACTTATGGAAAGTGATTCCTTTGGTTGAATGCTCCCTTTGCTGAAAAAAAAGCAACTCCAGACTAAAAACGTATTCATCTGTGTGCAGATGATGACCAATGCAAACACTTGTGTAAAAGTCAGAATGAATTATTTCTACTCTGTGGTCTGTACAGTAAATATTCTGATTCTCTTCATGTGCCTCAGGTGAGAGCGTGAAGACTGCCATTTCAGTTCTTTTAGTTCTAGTGATGACTGCTTTTGGAAAGGGGTGGGGCACTGGGAAGACATGTTTTTCAGATTAGAATGTTACACTGGATATTTGATTTGCATGGATAAATAATTCTACATCTTGCAGCAGTATTTTGGTTTTTATTAAGGTTGTGCAATGGTTTTACTGTACAAGGCAACTTCTCTTTAATTTGTCCCACCTTTAATTCAAAATTCTTTGTGGAGCTCCACCTCTGTTGTGCATTTGAGAAACAGGGAGGTATCATGCTCAGCTCCAAATGTTCTGTTTTGCTTTTTAAATTACCTTTAGGCCTTTGGTTGAAATAATATCTTAAGTGTAAGAGGAAGAGAAAGAGAAGCTATTAAGCTTTTCTTCATGTTTACACTTATAAATTATATAGATGTGTTTCTTCTTTTTCTCGTTTTACCTTGGAAATAGTATTTTCCATTACACCCACTTCTATTTTGCCCCTACTGAGGGCTGTAAGTATGTTAATATATTAAGCAGTGTTATCTGAAATATCAAGGATAAAAAAGACAGAATACAAACTACAGAATGGCTTTTGAGACTGTCACAGATACAATCTCAACTATTTCAAGAAGCTGACTTAAGAAAAAGATTGCGTAATTTTAAAACCTCTGTTTTGTTTCCCAGTTTACATTTCTTGTAAATGTTGTATCTTTCCTTAAAAAAACAAACTTGCCTTGGTCATTGTTGGGCCATATCTATCCATGCTAGATAATAGAAAAAAAACAGAGACATTTTCCTGATCCACATTTCATTTGGGTATGAATAGGAATGGGGTATTCTCTTTTGACCATACAGTTTAAGTTTAGCTACCTCTAAATGAAAAATCTAACCGCAAAGAAGATTGAGTGATTCTCATATAAGTCTACATTTAAATCTGCTCCAGATGTATGTAAACAACAATTTCTTAATTTGATAAGGAAATAATGGTTTCATGGATATTGTTTACGTATGATATCCTCTGCTGTGTCAAATAGTGTCATTATTATTGCTGCATTTCTCTCTCTCTCTCTCTCTCTCTCTCTCTCTCTCTCTCTCTGTGTGTGTGTGTGTGTGTGTGTGTGTGTGTGTGCAGAGATTATATGAAATATATGTGGTCCTTGCTAATAAGGTTCCACAATGGAATATTTTTAAAATAATTTGTTATTTGTAAAATGAACTGGGGAAAAAAACATTGACTCTGTGTAATCATAGAATGGAGATATTCTGAGAATTTTATAAACATCTGTAGCAGAGTTTGCTAGCTTGTTTATTTTTTAAAAAACTCCATGATCTCACTGAGTACTGTAAGCCTTTTTTGCCATCTCTGTGAAAGAAAGGCTGTCTCCGGGGAAATTTGGTTTAAATCACTTCTGTGTTAACCAATAGCCTATTCTTTCCTAGCTCTGCTCATTTCACAGATGCTAACCATAAATACAGATCATGATGATATTGGACTACTATTTTATTATGTACTATCAGATTCAGACTGTAGAAGACTGTAGATTTTTGTTCATTTTTGTCCTTGATTTGTTTTGTTGTAATTTTCAACAGGAAATTAAATCACAGTTCCAAGTTATAATTGTAATGATGTTTTCCATTAGACTTTAGAATAGGTTGCAGCATAAAATCAACAACAAATACATAAAATGGACTACTTGAAATATTATTTATATAGTATTTTTGCTTGAGTAAGAAAGCATTAAGTTCTCTTATAATTTACACCTCAGTAGTTCTGCAGAATCCTGAAACAAAAACCAGTATATTGTCCCATATTATTGATAACATACCAAGGCCAGGAGATTAAGATTGTAAAATACCATCTAGTGAATTCATGAAGTATGTGAGCTTTGACCCAACTTTAAATCCATCCTTCTCACCTCTGATTTTAACCATCATTTTAGTGAAGTTACAATATGTGCCATTAAACTAAAGGCAAATAGGTGTGACCTTATAATGGAGGATAGAACAATGAAATCTTGTCCTCGTAGTGCTCCAAGACTGGAAATTTCTAGAAAGTCAGATTTATGCCAAGTTGATGTCAGCAAGACAAACAAATATAGAAAGTTTTCTTTCTCTTCTTATTATTTGTTGTTTTATGAATTATTTCCTAGGTGTATTCAATGAAAATAAAGCAATTTAAATCTGGGAAGAAGTAATCTATTTTCTGTATTGGTACAGTATATGATGGCAACTCTTCAGTCCCTCTCATCACAACTCATTTTCAACCTCAATACTGCAGTTTCTGATATCAAGAGAAACAATTCTGATCCCATTGTTTTTTCTCTGACATCTTTCTCTGACCTTGTTAGGCCAGATCCTATGCCATTTTAGACCACAGAGTCACAATCATTAAAAAGAGACCCTAATATCTAAGGATAACCAAGAACTATGATTATTATTATTATCAGTATTGAATGATTAAGTGACAAATGTTTTGATTAAGGCTGAATGTGAAAAGTGAGGTGTTGTTTTCATGCATACATTCTGCCTCATAAAAGGTGCATTATTTTTAGTAATGTATTTGGAAAGGGGCAAACAAGAACAAGGAGTACGTTTTCTAGTTCATATACTTGCATCTAGAAAGGTGACATAACTACCATTTTCCCCTGAAAATAAGACCTATTCCAAAAACAATACCTACCCTGGTTTTTGGAGGTGGGCCTAATATAAGCCCTATCCCCAAAATAAGCTCTAGTTAGGACCCTGCCCACTCCATCCCACCCCCCTGCCACAATAGGCAAGAGAGCATGTATCACGCCCCTGCTGCCACAATGAGGCAAGGTAGGTGGGAGTGGAGCTGCCCCATGCGCCCCCCAGTCAGGCCATTCCTTCATGCTGCGACCTTCCCTTTCACTCCCCTTCACGAGATGGACTGCCATACTATGGAGGATGGGCAGGGTAGGCCTGGTTCCCCTCCGCCGTTTCAGAGGCGAAAGGCTCCGCTGCTGCTTGCACTGCTGGAGGGGATTTCTTCGCGCTTCGCCCTACAGATCACCTGTCGCCTCCTCCACCAACTCTCCCGTGGCTTGCGCTGTGACTGGGCGGTGCAAGCTTCCCCTGCTGCCTCCATAACATGGCAGTCCAGCTCAGGAGGGGAGTGAAAGGGAGGGTCACATACAAAAGAATGGCCTGGCCAGGGGGGCCCGAAGTAAGCAGATGCAGAGCACATGGGGCAGCTCCACCCTGTCCCCCATCTGCCTCGCCTCGTGGCGGCAGCAGAATAATTGGGCCGGCAACCAAGCTGGCTCCTGCTGGATGAGGCTGTTGGTGCCGCCACTGCAAGGTGAGGCAGGTGTCACGAAAATATAATACATCCCCTGAAAATAAGACCTAATACCTCTTTTGGAGGCAAAAATAATATAAGACTGGATCTTATTTTCAGGGAAACATGGTACCAGTAGCAAGAAAGATCAATTATAAAAGAAGGAACAACAAAACAAACCTTCAACTAATTGGGACTTAGAGTCATACCTGATTTTAGCCAGCAGGAAATCAAAATAAAATGATGAAGTTAAGGTCAGTATATTCTATTCAGGACAAAACAGAAACTTTGTCAGCAGTCTTCAAGAACTGCTGAAGGGAGGTATTTTCAATGCTGATAAAATGACCATCTTTCAGCTTATCTGTAAATCATGCACAACCCAACTATTATATTTTAAAGTCTAAAATAGTTTTATTTTAACATAATTTAAATTGCAGTATTTGGATTATTATCTTGCATGAACAATCTGAACTGTCGATGCAAATACCGTTACTTTGTTCTTGCTGAGTCATTCTGCACTATTTTGCACAATACTGCTACAGGACTTTCTAAATCAGACTATATTGGTAGTAAAAACTTCCAAACAGTAAATTACAGTGCACTCCAGTACATGGTTACAAAAAAGTAACAAACAAATCCAATTGAGCTTTTTATATTGAAATGGGTAATAGAAGTGTAGCCTTTGGGCTTATAAAATAATTCTGCCTTCTAGAAGATCATTGAATTTTTTTTTACTAATTGTTCTATAGTAGGAGAAAGGCTAGTAAGAATGAAGTTAGATTTATTGACAGGTCATATTTAGGTTTTTCCATCCCTTTTTCCTGTCTAAACTTTGGGGAAGAGGTTTTTACTGTTGATTACAGAAATATTGCTATGTCTTGCTCTATAGCATCATAGTGTAGTACAATGTCATTCTAAAAGATGTTATACAGTAAAAATATTTCCATGCTGCCAGAAGCACATGGAACATGTTTGCTTCAAAAATGAAAGAAAAACTCAAAGACCCCAACCAATTTGTTTTTTCTTAAAAAAAAACTATAAACCACATCTGACCCTAAACAAACTAGCAAATTTAAATTCAGATAATTAATTTAAAAGCTACTATCAGTAATCTTGTATATGGGCAGATTAGACTGACACAATATAATGATCAATATTATTGCCAAGCAAAGAGTGAAAACCACTAGTCAGCCATGTATGGACCTAGAATGGAATGGAATAGAATAGAATAGAATAGAATAGAATAGAATAGAATAGAATAGAATAGAATAGAATAGAATAGAATAGAATAGAATTTCTTTATTGGCTAAGTGTGGTTGGACACAAAAACAATTTGTCTCCTCTTTCCTGCTCCTTGCCTCATGGTACTCCAACATGGAGGAACAACATACAAGCACCACTGCTCCACAGCTTACTTCTCTGCTGCTACTCTCAAGGTAGCTATTGCTTGGATAGCAGCAGCACTACTAACAATGTGTCTTAAAAAGGAATGTCACCAAGAATTTTTGAACTACAGATATTTAGAGGTCACATTCAGGGTTTTTTTTTAACTGTTCTCTTTTTTAACTGGGTTGTTTTTAAAAAAAAAAAAAAACTTTTCCATGGACACATTTGAAATGTAATTGACCTGTTAAGATGTCAAAAAAAATGTAAGTTCAAATACTTTTTAAAATTATTGCCCTGGATTCTGTCCTAACTAATAATTTTATTTCCTGAACTTTACTGTGAGCATTCTTAAAATTGAGAATTGTGCTTTTGAGGTTGAGCTAAAAATGCTTTGAGATAAAGAAGAAAAGCACTAGCATTATATCAGTGACTCAGCTAAACCTAAATCTGGCTGACAGATTCCCAACAGCTGCTACCAAGCACTAAGTGCATAGCACAGCAGAACTGAAAAAAGTTAAAAATGGAACTGCCACATTTTCTCAGTTTGTTTTTTTTATTTCTGTCAGCACTATGTTCCCAGCCATTGTGAGAAATGGCCAGAGCCAAACTTAATCCAAATAACATTCCAAAAATGAGAATCCTTGGCAATCTTCTATTTGTTCAACCTTTGAAAACTGTAATTTTTTTTTACTGTATTTGTTGACTATTTATCATTTTGATGCATGGCTTGCATGCAAGATTTATCACTGACATAAAGAATAGCCTAGTTGTATATGCTGTACATTTCCCTATAATTAAAAAAAATAGGAAGAATGCATATACTTATCACACAAGTTACCAGTTTCATGAGGGTAGGTGAATTCAGTGTGTGTGAACTAGCAGAGTCTTTGGTATTTTCCGACTTGTAGAAAAGACAGTGAGGCAAGTTAAACACTGCAGGAACCAAAATAGCTCTTTCTTATGGACTCCTTTAACAACATCTTGAAATGGGCTAAAGGTCATGATTCTTGGGATAAACCATCCCTCCTGAAATCTATTTATATAATGGAACAATTATAAAACAGAATTTTGATGTGTAGTTTAATACCCAAAATCATTGACAAGCCAACATGGGAAAGAATGGATGGTTTGTAAATACTTACCTGGTCAAGGCTGGCTCAGCCTTCCATTCTTCCAAGGTTGTAAAATGTGGGAGCAGTATGTTGACTCTGTAAAACTGCTTAGAGAGGGCTGTAAAGCACTGTACTTGTGTCTAAGTGCTTGTGATATTGTGTACTATCTCAGGGGGCAGGGGTGTGCATATATTTCAAAATCAAACCACTTTCTAATTTGGAATCTCAGACAGAGACATTATATTGAGAACCAGGTTACATTTTCAGGTGTTTTGCCTTGTGTGTTTAAGATACGTGTGAGTTGAAACTGCTAATATGACCTACTGAAACCATGGCTCGCTTATTAAATGAGAACAGCAACCAGGTATAGAGGTATAGTCTACTGCAGTCTCACATAAAAGTACAAAACCTTTTTTTTAACCTTCATTTTATCTTCATGCAATGAGCTTCTGGATTCTTTCAATTATTTGCTGTGACGATGCACATTCTTTTCAAATGGAGTTAATGGTTTTCAGCATGATACAAAAATAAGGCAGAGATGTTTATTTAAATATACTTCAGGAACAACCATTTGACCTTGAGGAATATAAGACACAAATCATTTTCAGACACTCAGTACCCATCTTCAAAGTATTGGCTAGCATTCCTCCTTACAGTAGATGGCAACATTTCCTACAGTAAATTTTGTCCCCCAACTAAAGTGCTGTTAACCTTCACCACCTCAAAATGACAATCCTACAAACAGGCAATTATATTTTTAAGATTTCTTTCACTTTGGCACTGCTTATACATTTCTAGGAATAAAACTAGCCCTTTCATGTGGTTCATACGCAAAGATACTGAGTGGGTGGAAACTTACTGAATCATTTTACATCTATTTTTAGTCCCCATACCACCTCGAATTTGTTTGCTTTCCCTGAAACACGAAGAGAAACTTGTGCTTTTTCACAGATTGCAAAGCCAAACTAGAAGAGCAATTTTTTTAACCTCTGGGAACTGTCTTATGGATTTTTCAACATAATCTATTTTTAAATTATATGCTTTCATCTACAATTTTCCATTCTGGGGCCTTTTATTTTTTTTCCTTCACATGTATATGCTGACTCTTAAACTGCTTAGAGAGGGTTGCAAAGCACTATGAAGTGGCATATAAGTCAGGGGTGTCAAACTCGCAACATCATGTAACGTGTCATGACCTATCGCAGCTTTTTTCCATTGCTGGCAATGGGGTGGGCACGGTTTTGCTATGATGCATCCGGCCTGTGGGCGGGCAGTTTGACACCTCTGGTCTAAGTGCTATTGCTATTAATGTTGGTAATTTTTTCTATTTCCTCTTCAAAATGTCTTCTAACATATCTGAGCCAGGTCTGAGATACAAACCAGAAATCCACTAAAAAAATTCTGTTTGTATAATAAAAATTTTTTTTTAAATATCAATTATTCAGAAAACCTTTCAAAGTGCAAATTTTGCTGACACCTTTTTAACATAAATTTATCTGATCTGTAGATACTATATGATAGTGGTGTTTTGAACCACGGCAGTTTCCATTGTTGTGGATGTTGCAAGTCTGTTCCCACAGAACTGTGTACTGGAATTCTTTTTCATCTGTATCTATGAGCACCTTGTAGGAAGCACAGGGATATCTCACAATTCAAAGGACAAGATTCCTATCTACAATATTGATAACAACTCTGTATTCCTTCACTGGAAGATTTCAGCCTCAGATAACTTGAAGTGGGGTGGGGGGATGTGTTAGGGATGTGTGTGTGTGTGTGTGTGTGTGTGTGTCTGTGTATGTTTCTTCAGTTGTAGATATGGAACAATATTGGCTTAAATGATGAATCTGCTGCTTTATCTTCATGCTTGAAAAGGGAATTTTCCATCCATTTCACATGAGAATGAAGATGCTTTGTTTTGTTTTAAATGAACTCTGCATTTCAACAGCCTTGCTCTGTTCACTGGAAACCAGTAAGATTTACTGGTTTCCAGTGAACAGAGCAAGGCTGTTGAAATGCAGAGTTCATTTAAAACAAAACAAAGCATCTTCATTCTCATGTGAAATGGATGGAAAATTCCCTTTTCAAGCATGAAGATAAAGCAGCAGATTCATCATTTAAGCCAATATTGTTCCATTATCTGGGGGAGGGGATGAGGGGGCTGTTTGTTTAGCTTTCTAATCCAGAGGAAGCCTTAACAAGTAGCTTGAGAAGTTTTGATTAAGAATATGTGGTACAAGGCAGGCAAATTACAAGGGCTCAGAAAAATTGTGTAAGGGTTGGGAACCTAATGAACAACTTGCTGAAGAGCAGTGAAGCATCCACCCTTATCTTGAAATCGAATGACAGTGGTAATTCAGAAAAAAACTCTTTCCTTAATGAGGAATGGGCACTGTTATTCACCTTTGGGGACAGTTGAACATTCTCAAAATGAATATTATTCCCATATTAATTTATATTTTTAGAGGAAATCCAGTTTATATAGCGAACAAATATTTTCAGGAAATAAATTCTATGGTTTTTTTTTTTTTTGATTCTGAGAATATCTTTACAGAAAATGCAATTAATTAGAGGGGATTCAGTTTTCTGAACCAGGAGCTGAACCTCATGCTTACCTATTGTCAGGTATTAAATACAGGTAATCTTTGATTTACAACCATTCGTTTAGTAACCATTTTTAGTTGCAACAGCATTGAAAAAGTGACATGACTATTTTTCACATTTACGACTGTTGCAGCATCCCCATGGTCATGTGATCAGAATCTGGATGCTTGGAAACTGACATGTATTTATGAAGGTTGCTGTGTTCTGAGATCATGTGATTAACTTTTGCAACCTTCTGATAAGCAACAATATGGGAAGTCTAATTCACTTAACAACTGTGACAAGAAAGCTCATAAAATGGAGCAAAACTTACTTAACAACTATTTTGCTTGGCAACAAAAATTTTGAGCTCAATTGTGGTCATAAGTCAAGGACTACCTGTACTGAAAGCCAAGAATTAATATTAACTTTCTGATTTGACTAACTTTGAAATATATATGTGCAGCACCTTTGGTTGGATGGATAGTATTAGGACCTAAATCTATTAAAACTCTAGTGTTTCTGGAAAAAAATACTTCAGTTAAAAAGCTATATAGAATGTAACGTTTGTTACCTTTTCCATTACATCTCGCAGAGACTTCAGCAGCCCTATTCAGATATTGCTGTAGATATTGATGCAGCTGATTCTGGTTTGCTTATGGGACTCACAATAGAATATTCACCAGTGAGCCACAATAAGATACAAAAATTATTCTGGGCTTACATTCTCTAATTCTTTTCATTCTCCTCCAACACAGTCATTATTTGTTTCTTTATTCAAACTGACAAACTGTGTTAAAGTTCATTGTGGTTTGTTTGAAAGAAGCCTATTTGAAACAGAAGCAGAAATGTGAAAACACCTAATAAACAAGAGCATTTGTGGCTTGTTCGTGTCATCTTAAATTAGGGTTGGGCATAATGTTTGAAGTTGGCCATTGTTACATGTTGCAATTTGTATTGACAGTTGGGAGAAATTTCCTCATGAAGACCTTTTCTTCTCAAAATGCAAACTACAACAGAGAGCAAATTGATTTGATTGAATGATTTCCATAATAAGCCTGCATTAAAGAATGCCTTCTTAACTGTTTTATCAGGCTCTCGAGAACCAAGAATAACATGTGGAAAACTTAATACCAATTTTCTTTATTGTTCTTTACCTATAGACAGAATCTTGCCAGATTGAAGAAACTGTTTGCATAAGTACAGATATACTCCAAGAAAAGCTAGGGAGAATCCATTTAAACCATCTTCCAATCAAAGTTGTTAGTGGAAAAACAGTTTCCAAGCTCCTCTGCCTTATTGTCCTCTGCCTTCTGGGAATCCAGACTACATACCACCACAGTTTTTCTGTTTGTCGAATACTCTTCCCCAAGATTCACCTGATACAATCATTTGAGTACTTGGCAAAGATACTTTTATTTTTCTATTTTTAAAACATTTATTTGTGTGCTTATAACATATAGTTGCCCATCTTATTACCGACACTTATAACATTTAATTCATGACATCTTTTTAAGTCTGATTTTTATATCTGCTAAATTTAGTTTTTATTGTGGCCATTCCTTATTTTTCTTTATTTTGTAAGCAGTCCTGGTTTTATTACTTTCTTTATTTGAAAACTAGAGAATAAAAAATGAGGTGGGGTGGGGGCGAATGATTTTTTTTTCCCTTAAGGGATTTTGGAAATGAAAGTCACAAAATCTGTTATTTGTTTGGATATGATATAGGGAAATATTATTTGTACACACTAGTGTATTACTAGAAGAAGACAGTAAAAATGGAATCAAATGGAAAATATGTATACACTAATGCTAGGTTATATATATTCATTTTTGTTGCAAAAACTTGAATCTATTATAATTTCAAAAAATTTGCTCTTTTTTTTATGGCCCAGAATTAAATTGATGACCCCACCCAAACTACTAAGAAGAAGAAAGAAACTCTTCTATGCTTCAATTTTGAATTAATTTCACAACAATGCAAAAATCTTTTATAAGATGTTGGGATCAAATGCTCTGTCTCCCACACTTGATGTAATATTGTACTATAATACCATGCTAATGAATTTGTTTTTCTCAGAATTTGATCTGGGTTATGAATGTTATCATGAAGCTCATTTCACTATGCATTTTACACAAATTTGTAACAACTCATTTGAGGGACATTGACTGCGGATTTCAATTCATCATGGGTCAGTAACACAGTAATTACATAGTAATTACCAAAGATCTAATGTTCAAATTGCCATAGAGGCAGCAACATAAGCACAGCTTGAAAAAAAAAGGTAGACTGCCTTTTGTAACATCTTATTCGCAAAATAGTTATATTTTCAGAAGTCATCTGAAAGCAAGATGTTATGAGAAATATATTGCCTACGTTAATATGGAACATAGATGTACACATGGTTTTTATCATATTTTAAATCACAATTCCAATTCTGTATTTAATTATTTCCTTACATTTAAGGGAAACAATTTTTTTAAAGTAATATATGGTGTGGTAGCAACCCCTGAAATTAGATAAAGGATCATACAGCTGTTTTAAATAGTTACGAAGAGTGCTGAATTCTTGACCTCACATTTTTCACAGTATCTCCAAATTCAAGGTGTTACATGGCTCCATCTCACAAATGTGACTCTAGATGGAGTCGAAATTTTCCTTTGGTCTTTGAATCCAAAGGATTGCATAGCTGCAGTATTGGTGTAAAGCACGGGTGTCAAACTCGTGACGTCACATGACATGTTGCGACGTATCGTGACTTTTTCCCCATTGTCGGCAATAGGGAAAAAGTCGCGATACGTCGCAACATGTGGGCGCAGTTTTGGTGTGACGCATCCAGCCCCTGGGCCAGCAGTTTGACACTCCTGGTGTAAAGTTATAAAACTGAAATCATTACTATTTATTTCTTAAAGGTATATGCCACTTTTCATTCAACAGTTTAAGGCAGTGTATTTAGCACTCTGTCCTCCAATGTTTTTCCCACCAATCACAACCCTGTGAGGTAGCTTTGGCTGTAGGACAGTAAGATGACTGAGAATGGACCTTGATTTCCCTCTGTCAGCCCAACACCATAATCACTTTGCCACAATTTCAAATTCATTAATAATTAGTTTATGAATGGTAAGTTCAAGGGTTCAAAAAGTGGAAATAACTAGAAGGCATCATCTCGTAGCATTATTCTGAATAATGCAGATTCAGACTGATGTGTTTTCATGGGAGAAAGGAGGGATAAAAACTTGGCATTTTCAGAAAATGAGAAACCTGTAACTGAATATCATCTGTTTAGAAGGAAATGTGCTTTAATTTCCTTTGTAAGGTTCAAGCTGTAACTTTGCAGTTGCTAGGGATTGGTAAGGACAATATGACATCTGTGCTATCTCATCTCTTAGACTTGCTGGGTTCTGCTATCCAATTTGAACTCCTGGCTTCCTGCACACTAACTAGCAAAACAGATGCCTTTGTTGTTCCGCGTTGTCAGACCTATACATTTTGAAGTCCCTTCCTTTTGATGGCAACAGACAGGCAAATTAACCACAACAGCTCCAAGGCTAGCTTAACTTACAGGCTGAGAGCAGGCTCCTATGAACAATGAAACAGCTAGTAGAGTCAGTAGGAGCTGTATTTTACACTATATGTGAGAATATCATTGACCTTTCTGTTACAAGAGCAATGCTATTGTCAGATCATTCAATGAAGCCCTCCTAGAAGTTATATGAGAGCAGAACTGAGTGAGTTATATTACCAATGCACCATTCGGATCACTTCAACATAATGATGTATTAAATTATGGCAATTGAACCAAAGTTTATTAAAACTGAGGTGTTTTGTTAATCATCCAAGTAACTTCTTCAATCAAAATGAAAATTTGGGGTTTAGGCAGAAAGTCAAAGATTCATGGGAATATACTGTACTAACTCTTGCTATACTACCTGCAGGGGTTTCTCCCCAAAATGAAATGCAGTATGTAAATGAAGATTCAAACATCCAGGCCAAAAGTAATAAACTTTAATAAACTTTGGTCCAGTTTCCATGAGTTAACCTTTTTAGATACTTTTGGCTTGGATGATTGAATCTTCATTTACATATTCAACATAGGGACTATCCATGTATCTTCTACATGCTGTCTTCTACAGTTACAAACAATGTTTGATTGATTATATGTTTTCCTCTGTGTCCACAGGAAGGAGTCAAAAAAAGGCAAGTTGGAGGTTATGACAGTAGGGTAAAATCCACCTCTTTTATATGCACATCAGCACTGCACACAGATACAAAGCCACAGCATTTCAATCACACTGCTAGGATTGTCATGTTGACTGATTTGACTTTACCCCCAACAGATGCCAGTGGCTTTCCCTGAGTTATTTTCTTACACAATCATCAGATTTGAAGAATGACCTCTGAGAATAAAATTGTTTAATTATTAGAGTAGTACTAATCAGATGGATATTTTAGATCAAAATTGCAAACAATTTTTCTGTGTCTTACATTATTCATGTTCTTTTTATTTATACATATTAATGCACAAATAAGCTACCAGGAGCTAGAATACTTTTTCATTCTAATTTCTTTCTCTGACAAATAGCTATAAAAATAACGTCTTAAAGGGCTGTTTCATCTGACTAATCTGAAATTTATAGTAAAGTTTTTAATGCAGATGTCATTTCTGCTTGGGAATGAGGTTGCTAATACAAAATGTCATAATATGTTTTAAGTAAGAATACTGTTAGAAACTGTAGCATTTGAAAACAAATACTGTGTCATTATAATTTTATTAAAAATAAAGGCAACGCTTTAATGTCACTGAATAAATATAATACAGAGAAAACAAGAGATAATCCTAACTTAAACATCTTCTGTAAGACTATATAACTATTTTTCAATTCAAAATTATTATAAAATCACCTGAAATGTAATGGTAAAAAAAATCTTGAAGCTAATTCTGTTCCTGATAACTATATTTGTATATGTACACAACTCTATCACATCACTCATGAGGTTTTTGACTTGTCAATATAGTCTGTAGTCTTAAATTAACTAGAGTTCTCTAATTACTAGCCAGGCCTGACCCTGCTTCCCTCAGAGCTCAGATGTTCAGGCTTTACATAATAGTAAAGTGGATTAATTGAAAGTATATCAGGGTAGATATTGTGAGAACAGTAGAGTGACATACTCAGGATTTCATATTCCAATAGATTCTGCTTTGAAGTCAGTGCAGTCAGATTAATCAAAGCTTCATTATTTTAAGATGAATATATGAAACAATTTTCCCCCACTTGAAAGTAGCAACTAACGGTCTCTTTGCAACCTCCAATCTAGTTTTTTGAAAGCTCAACATACCACATGACCCAAATATGCTTGCAGTTGATAGCAGCCTGATTTTTTCACTCTCAACTCCTAAAGTATGTTTATTAAGACTTTGAAAGAAATAACTTATCAGTGTTTCAAATAATCCAATTCTCAAAAACTGGAAAAAAATTAGCCAAAAATTCCAGTTCCACCTCTTCTGATGATATCACCATCACCTATCTATTGTTCAGAGTGGCCATTAAAAAAAAAAAGTTCACTCACAGCAGCGAAAAGGTCACATGATCTGATTTCTGCAAACAAGTCTTTATCACAGAAATATGCCACAGTAACTTTATAATTTAATAAGAGTTAGCTTATGTTTTTTCAGTTTCTTTGTTTTTGATTTTAGTGACATATGCAGTATCCATTATTGATTTTAAAAGCTTCATTGTTACAGTAATAGAATATTAAAGCATTATATTTAACATCAAAAACATGTTTTCTGGGTGGTTTCTAAAGAAAAAAGCATTTACTTACTCAGCTTTTTATTTATTAAAAAAATATGATACAACTATACAGCATTCTCTTCTATTATCTCCCTTCTGGATTTTTACAAATGACAAAACTTGTCATGCCAACTAGGTTATTTCAGATAATATATGTGCACTTTGCCACTTCATATATGTGCAAATGCTACTTCAGTCATTTATACTAAATAAATGACACTGTAAAATATGACACAAATGGGCAATTAAAATTAATCCTGTGAGTTGTTCAGGGAAACTTTAAGTTAATTTCTTCTTCTTAGTTGTTATTTATTTTTCCCCTTTAATTTTTACCTGCTAGTTCAATTATTAAGTGATTTTATATCTGGAGGTGTAATAACATTGGATCCCTATTGCCCTTTTGTTCTATTTCAAGCAGAAAGGAGAAGTATTATTTAAGAAATCCAAACTATCAATTATTTACAGGAATAAAGTATTTCATTTTACTTTTACAGAATTTCTTTGCTTAATTCATTTTATTAATAAAAACACACTATTTTCATTAATTTTTAATTCAAATTCCTAAAATTCATACTTTTAACTCTTGCTCAATATTTTTGAATTATTCTCATGATTGCAAATAAAATTTGCATGTAATGAAGAACTTGGCTATCTTTTTATTTTCTTTATAGTATTTCTTTCAGTTAATCTTAGAGTGAGGACATACCTTTATACAAACAATTCTTCAGAGTAATGAACTATCTTCAAACAAAATAAACATTTTTAGTTCTGTTTAATTTAGGTCTGTCATAGAACTGGATTACAAGTTCCGGACAGCTACTAGTTGGCACTCATATTTTATAACTGATTTTATCTATGGTGAGTGAAGAAAGGGTCGTATTTGCATGTTTATCAACACTTACATAAATCTTGTTATAAATCATTTATTAAAAGTAAATGATTGAAAAGAAACCTCTAGTATTTAGTGCTGAATGGTCATAAGAATTAGAATATATTTTTTTTTGCAAAATATTATATATTTTCTTTCTTCCATGTGATTTTCTGATTTTTCTACATATTTTTTCTAAATAGCACAATTATACACATTACTCTTTTTTGTTCAACGGATCAATATATGTACTAAGATTTTTCTAATTGTCAACAAACCATCGAGATTTGAAGGAAAGGGTTTTAAAATTTCTGATCACCACAGTAATCTTACTTATCCACTTTGATATTTATCAGTATGATGTAAATTGAAGTAGTTGCTTCAGATGGCATATTCCAAAGGCTCTGCCATAGTTCTATACTGCTGCTCCAATTTTCTTTTTTGTTGAGGAATAGAGAAGAAAGATTATCAATCAGGTAGAAAGAAGACAACGTCTGTCCCTATGATCTTGCAATTTACCAATCTAAGCAAAATAGGTCTTGTGATTCTGAGATTGTAATCCACACATGGGTTGATAACATAAAATAGCATCAAACATTCAGATTAACCTAGGATTGTGGCACTTAAGCTAATCTCTACAGCTGTGTGGATGCAAAATATCATAAAGAAGCAACACTAATGTTTGGATGGAGGGAGATAAACTGAGGCAAGCACTAAGCAACTGAATGTTGCTTAACCCTTGACCCTCAAAATTGTCTCCATATTGATTTTTCATTTGTACAGTTGCTCACAAATATCTATTTAAAACCAGATGGTGGAAACAAGATTCAGAGGAAGCAACTTTGACTATGTGCACTGCTTAGAGTCGTTATTGATTGGAGTAGTACAAGCCTGGTAAAACAAATTAGATAATCAATAATTCTGCAAACATAAATGTATTATTCTTTTCCTTGTCATAACTGCCCTCAAAATTATTCTCCCTGGCCTTACTACCCTAGTATTGGAATAATAGAAATCAAAATGCTCTCCTCTTTTCCTATTGTTAAACTTTCCATGTATTTGAATAGATGGGATAATTTAAATGTGAACCTCTCCATTCAGATGAATGGTTATTATGCAATACAAATTCTGGGACAGGATGTATGTTTTATCAAAATAAAGTCTAGAAGTTGCATATATTTACTTTTTTTCTTTTTTTCTTTTCTTTTTTAAACATCCAATCCACCTGCAATATTACCTAGTGCTTTTACATTTTACTCTTCAGAATGCAACATGATTTATATCTCTTTGGCTTCAGAGTTCTTTGATCCTGTCCTCAATTTATATTTAGTGAGGTGATAAATCAGTTTTGATTTCTCCCCAAAATTAAAACTATTAACCCTTAAGGAAAGGGGTCAGCTGTTGTGAAAAAAAAAATCCTCTGCATTAATTAAGTAAAGTGGTTTTGAAGTACAGTTTGAACACATTGAAAAAGATGAGGTCAGATTGATTATAGAAAGAACAGAAACTCATATGCACCAAGCGGACATTATATACATGGAGGACTTTTCTTTCTCTTCCTTTGACAATATCCCTTTATCTGCCGAAATCCTGAGTGCTTCTAGAATTGCACATTTTCAGATGCACATGGCAACTAAGGATTGAACCATCAACCAATTGTTGATTACATTATTCATTCTTTGTGACATGCAATACTACTTCATGCAGGCAAGGCTTAATGCATAAATCTCTTGATATCTAACTACTTCATCCCTGACACCCAGACACCAGCTAACAGGGAAATGTCCAAATACTTGATGTGATAGACAGACAGACAGACTGACTGACTGACAGATCATTTAACTGAAAACAAGAAATCCTATCTAAAGAGATGATTAACTATTACAGAATACAGAAAAACAGAGAGAGATCAACCCCTGAGGTTTTGATCTTATATCTCTTTCTCCTTTTTTTTGTGGTAATGAACTTTTCACAGCTCTTTTCATAGAGAAAAAATGTGGCAGGTCCCTATACTGCATTTATATAATGGGTGTATCTAATCTGAAGCTCTTTGCTTTCTCTCTTGCCATTTTCAGCTCCCAGACATAATAAACATCACTGTAACTTGTACTTTTATTAATAATCATGCCTCCCTCCTGCCCAATAAACCAAAGGAAAACCTTTAAGAAATGATAGCTGAAAGGCCCTGAAGATTATGAAATAAATTCTATACTAATGTATAGCATTAGTGTTCTTAAAATCACTAAGGAAGCTTATGTTTATTCCCTACTTACTTATTCATTTTATTTACACGTTCATACCAACGGTGGATTCATACCAAATCAACAATATATTGTATTAACGTTAATACAAAAAGCTTGAAAAATTATACTTGCTTTACACCAGCTGTTTTTCAAATATTATATCTTTGTTTATGATTAAGCTGTCCAATTGAAAAAATGTTGAGCAACATGCAGGTAATGTAATATGTTTATTGACTACGGGTTTATTAATTCTGTGCATCTTCAGATATTTTTTTAAGACTATGTATGTTCATACCATAGTAGTATTGTAGTATTAGAAGGTAAAATCTGCATAGAATTTAAAAGGCTATTGGTAACCCTTTATATAAGCGCTTTATTTGAAATGTGACTTTCTTCTCTTCTGACTTGGGAGACATGAGATTGTCATGGGAAGAGTTTGTTGTGGGGTGCCTCAGAAAGTTTATCAGTGGTGCCACTTTTTCAGACATTAGTTTTCCTGTTTTTGTTTTATTATTTCTACATATTGTTTCTATCCTTGGGTTGTGAGCCACCCAGAGTTTGGTTTAAGATAGGTGGCCATATACATATTTTAGGTAAATAAATACAAGCAAGAAAGGTCAGACTGCCAGGCAAGTAGCAATTTTTCTTGACACTAGCAAGATCCATAGCTTTTATGTTGCATCCCTGTGTCTAAAGGAAGCTTGATATGTAAGTCAGCTGTCCTCTGATTCTGCTAATTTATTCAAAAATAAAAATAAGAAACTCACTCAGGTTGTCATATGCTTAGGAAATAAAAAGCATCATTGTTACAATAGCACCAAAGGGTATGTGGTATCCATGCCTTTGATAGGGTATTGCCTATGTGTTGTAAGTTCCCAGTAGGCGTGAGCTTAAATGGACTCCAGAAGATGGTAGAGGACAGGAAGGCCTGAAGTAACATTGTCCATGGGGTCGCGATGAGTTGGACACGACTTCGCAACTAACAACAACAACAAATCATTATTCAATTAGTCCATACTCCTTAAAATGCGGTATAATTCTTTGGAACCCGATGAAACCTGTGTAAGATTTATATTGATCTGCCATTGGGATCCTATGTTTTGTTGCTGGGAATCCAGTAATCATTGTACTTATTTGCTAGGCAAGTTTCTGGCATTCCAATTGCTTTGTCTCAATCTTATGAGATTTTTCCACTACAGAATTAAATCAAGGATTTAGGATTTGCAATGTATGAGAAGATGTATGACTTAGATCAGGGGTGTCAAACTGCCGGCCTATGGGCCGGTTTCATCATACTGGAGCCGCGCCCACCCCATTGCCGGCAATGGCAAAAAAGCTCCGATACGTTGCGTGACATCACGTGACGTCACGAGTTTGACATGTCTGACTTAGATGTATGATTTAGTTGATTGGCAGATACCTTGATTAGTTTTTCTTTCTTAAGATTTTGCTTATCTCTGGTAACCTTGACATCTGTCCACTGTTGAATTATTTTAAGATCATTCTACTGTAAACAATATACTTGTGAGCCTTTCAATAGATACATTTTGAATCTATTTTCAGGTAGATAATAAATACATCTGTGTTTAAGTAGATTTTTTTCCGGTGGTCAATAAATGCTTGCTTCTTAACTATTTTATAATATACAGTTTCTTCTAGTAGAAATATATTAACAGATTCCAATGTTATTAATAAAATGTAGTAATAACACTTGCATTAGAGTTGGCATTAAATGATCTCTGCCTGTTCATAGAAGTATTAAGTTCAGCAAGCCGGCTCACGAAGTCAGCACACCCAGTTACAGAGCATTTGCTTGAAAGACAGGAACCTTGTATTGTTATTAGCCTACCATTAAGAAAATTATGCAAGGTGACCATTTCCACATTCTTCTCTAAAAGTGGTCTGGAGAATGCTGCTTCTTTCTTCTCACCAAAAAAAATTGGAATAAGTGCAGCAATTTAAAGACAACTATGTATATAAGTATGTGAGATTGTGTAATTTTACTCTAACACACATAATTTCTTTTTACCTCTCTTTGTTTCTCTCTGTTCTTGAAATGCCATGTTCTTCATAGCCATATATTTTCAGCAATTTGTATTAACAAGAGGAAGAACAGGGTGGGATATGTGCAAATATACTATTAAATATTATTCATTACTTCGTTATTTAAAATAAGTGATTTGTATGGCCGCTCAATTCATAAAATGCAACTCTGTAGGGTTAATAATTAATTTTAAAGAAAAAAACAAATATAAAAGAACCATACAAGCTCAATGCTTGTTGGGAAATTCTGGGGGTTTAAGTCCACACATTTTAATGTTGCTGAGATTGAGAAACACTGTTCTAAAATGTCAAGTAGCCATATTTCCCATTATATAGGAGCCTCAAAATGCTTGCTTATTTTTAGAAAATAAACCAGGAACAAGATTTTATGCTATGTAATAAGTCCCAGAGACATGGCTAAATTATTGTGTCACAGATAATACCATGAAGTGTTATCAGATATATTAAAATTAATTGTTTGATTGTTAAATAAATTTGTAATCTGTGTAGAAAATATGAGCTAATAATAACACTGGATGTTATTATTTATTCTGAAGAAATGTATTAATTTTAATTGTGCTGCAAATTAATATTCAGAGACAGTTTTAGCATATGCATATAGAATTTGCCTGAATAGAAGACTTAGTATCAAGCAAAATAGATATTTAGGAAGATAGAGCGCTATAGAAAGATAAGAAATTAAGGGAAAATTCTTTCTTCCTCTTCCACTTTTAAAATCATGCAGTCGATATTCTTTTCCTCAGTGGATACTATTTAATCACTTTCCTGTATCATCTATAAAAATCTGAATTTAGTATATAACCTATATTGTTAACTTTGGTTTGATTTGCAGGACTATTTTCTTTTTTTGAAAGATACAAGAGTTTTACTCCTACTTTCACATTAGAATTTTATACATAAGTATAAATACCTAAAGACTAAAGGGTAGGTTAACTCCCCCCAAAATTGTAATATGTGCTAAGTAAGAATGAAAATTAAATACCTCTTAGCTGCTCCCCCCCCCAATAATAGAGTGATGCCTGAATGCTGATTTGAGAAATGTTGTGATATTTCACCCTAAGAGTTGTCTGAGCAAATGAGGGGAAAATTAATACCATAGCTTCAGTCATTGGATATGATTGACAGTATATGATATGAAATAATAGTCTTTCAAAGGCTATGCATTTTAAATCCTCAAAGGAATTGCAAAGTTACTACATTTCAGGTCAAGATTTTGAGGTAGCACAATTATCAAGAAGTGCCAAAGTTGTTTCCAAGATTTTAAAAAATGTGCTAATTTAAATAAGAAATTGTCTGTCATTTTTTATTTTCTGGGGTTCTCATATAATGGATTTTATTTTAAAAAGTGCTCCAAGTGTAATGATGGCCAATTTTGGCCTGCATTTCCTTCATTTCAAAAACAGCCACATTTCAAAGAAATACTCATTTGAATTTTTTTCTTTTTAAGTTGTAATATTGAATTGTTTTGGATTTGAGTATGCTACATCAGTCTGTAAGTGAAAAAAAAATACGTTGTGACATGAAAAACAGTTCAGCACTCCTAATTTGAAAGTTAATTCTGCCAAATTAGTTTGATTTCATTCCGAACAAATCATTTAAGGACAATTAGTTTTCTATTTGTTAAAAAAAGTACTGCTAGCTGGTGCTTTCTTCATACTTGTCAGATATGATTTTTTTTCTTGTTTATTATTTTAAAAGACTCTTTGTTGAGAAACATCAAATCATTAGATTTGCTAAACCTCTGTAGTACCACATACAGCTTCTGTTACTTCAAGGAAAATTTTGTTGTTTTTATTATTCAGAATATGTTTTCTCTGGATCAAAATTGTAAAATGAGTTTTATCTATGAAGTAGATGCATTTTAACACCTGTCTTTGATTAAATTTGAACTATGTATTTGCAGTAAACAACAACAGTAAGATCCACTTTATAAGCTGTACTTAGTAATCCACTTAGCCTGATTGTACCACCAAACTAACTCAGCATAGTTGAACTTGGCTAGTACTTGAATAGTAGCTTGTCAGAAATTCCTAAGCTGTAGGATTTATTGCTAAGACTACAAAGACATATCCCTAAAGTTATTGGGAATCAAGTTTGACCCAAGAGACTATTTCCTTTTTAAAAAAAATACACAGCACAACCACCTTTGCAAACCTCAGGTAGTTTTCATGCACATTCTTTTGGAGATCCTAAGTTGGCCCTTTTATGTTGTGTGCCCAAGACTGTTGACTCTCTCATTTGATGTTTGTCTTCCATGTATAATTCATATACAAGCTGTTTTCTTTTTCCCCCTTTTATAGAAATTATTGAGCCTACCACTACTAGTCGTGTCTCAAGCTCAGGTCAGTATCCCAGTACACCCCCAAAGTATGCTTTGGTACCCTCTTTTTCCCTTTTTGAGGAATGACAATACATATGCTGTCATATCAATCTACATCCACTTGATGCTGAACAGTATTGTTTCTGATACTGCTGAGTGGTTCCTTTTCTGCTTGTGTAGTCACAGTTTGTGTTGCTCTTTGGGCAAATGCTAGTCTGCCTTCATAGATTTTTTTCATTAAAGTGCTTCTCTCTTTCTATGTGTCCTAAAGATCACCTAGCAGATGCATAGTGTTGGCACCATCTTTGCTTTTCGACTCCCTTTGTGATATTATCTGTGTTAAGTTGTTTATTGGCTGTTCTGCTATAAGCAAGGTATTTTTATGGGCTTTTGCTTTTTTCTTTCCTTTCAGCTCCTTTTTGTGAATATTATGTGCAACATTTATTGCTAAATGTTGAATGTATTAATCGGTTTAATACTATATTAATAACAGGATGGATGCTTGGCAGAGAAAACGACTTTCACTGTAGAAATCTGAACTGAGGAAAACATTACAAGTTCCAGAAATTAGGATTTATTTACAAAGCCAAACCTGAAAAAATGAAATATGACTTGATAGGAAGCTAGAATAACTCCTTGATGTTTACATCTTGTTACTACTTTTCATTATAGCCAACAATAATTTCAGTAGAATAACAGAGTTTAGGTTCAGGAAAAATAAATTATAAAATTAGGGAGAACTGGTAATATGGGAGGCACCATAGTGTAGCAATTAAGGTACTGGACTTGGATGAGGAAAGCTTTCTAGTCAATGTAAAATTTACTGAGTACCAAGGCCAGGCACTTACTCTCAGTACAAGGTATATCATGTGTTCCTTATTGTTGAAATAAAATTAGGTGAGACACACTTACACACTCCTTATTTTAAGCCCCCTTAACCTCTCAGAGGAAACAACAGAATGTACATATATCATTTTATTAACTATTTGAGGAATGTCATATTTCCTCATCTGGGCAAAATTATAATTGTGAAATCAGGTCCGACATAATATATTTCATTTTAGACTGTGCAATACTGCCAGTCTGCCAATATTAGTAATGGCCACCAGCCTGCTACAGTCTGAGTGTCCTATTGTTGGCAGTCACAGGGCTGAGGATAGTTATTAATGCAATAATTTTGTCTTGCAGTTTTGAAATTTGATATTTAGTCTATCAGTATTGATCCCTTTTTAGTAATGTATCATTTGAACTATAAAGACAGAGGTTACTGCTGCATATATATGTAGTGACCAAATCTTGACATATAGGGACACGCTACAGTAGTGGCTAGGATTTGTCTTCTTTGCTTTTTTTTTTTTTTTTTTAGATTTTTATCCTGCTTTTTTTTCATACACAAATCAAGGTAGCAAATATACATAATACTCTTTCTCCCTCCTATTTTCCCCACAACAACAAACCTGTGGTGTAAATTGGATGCAGAGAAAGTTATTAGCCCAAAGTCACCCCACTGGTTTTTCATGCCTGAGGTGGATCTAGAATTCACAGTCTCCTGGTTTCTAGGTCAGCACCTTCATCACTACACCAAACTGGTATGGGCTCTTTTTTGTTCCTAGTGCCAAGAATGAAGAAAAAAGGGAAGAACTAACTAAGGGGGAATCGTTGCTAGCAATAGGATTGAACAGCAGTATATTTATTTCTAGTGTACCAACCTAATCTCACCAAGGGAAATACAAGATGTAAAATGATTTAAAATATTTGATTGTTATTTATTTATTAGATTTATTTGCACCATTATTTTGTACAACTGAAGGTGACAGGCATAATGCTTGTTCCTCCTGTTTTCTTCACCTGTGAGGTGAGTTTGTAAATGACCCAAAGTCACCCAGATGATGTCCATATCTAAAGGAGGACTAGAACTCCCAATTTCCCATTTTTTTCTCTAATATCTGAATTGATACAGTGAAGCAGTCATAGTCTGTTGTGTTGGAGTGTAGGAGACAACCTAAGTTATGAACTTGCATTGGACCTAGAAGGTAATATTTGAACCTTATTTTCATAGAAATAATTGATATAGCACTTGCTAGGATGTACAGCTACAGCTTGTAGTGACTTTCAATTGTATGGTTCGTTCACTTTAAAAAAAATAGGAATGTGATTAATCAAGATTTGGCAAAGAAGAATGCAGTTTAGATGTTTAACTATCCTGTCATGGGGAATAAGTAATGAATGATGAGGAAGAACAAATTAGAAAATTACATAATATGGAGAGGCTTTTATTTGTTCTTTTTCTTAGAACAATTCTGATCCTGGGATTTTCATTTTCTGTTGCTAACATTGATAGTAATCTTTCTTCTTAATATTAGTTTATCACACTTTCTCTAACAGCCTCTTGGCAGCAAACATCTCTTGTTTGAAGCAGACTATTAAATCTCAGTCAACATCAGAAATATTTCAAGGCAAAAAATTTTTTAACATATGCTGAAAAAATAAACATAAATTCTTGACAATTTGACAGGCAGATGTTTCTGATGAACACTGCTGCAGCTGATGACAATTCAGAGATACTGGCACATGTGGACGTATGCTAAACCAACTTTATCTACTGAAGTTTTATAGTGAATTTTAAATGTTTATTGAAATTGACTCATGGGCAAGAACCTGAAGAATGAAATGAGGAATGTGGCAAAAAAAATGAATGCTTCCTCTTCAGTTGATTGATGGGTTTTGTCAAATAAAATTACAGGGAAACTGATAGGGTAGGAATGAAGAAAGAGATGGAGGAAAAGTCAGGTTATTGTATAAGAGATTGATCAAAAGGAATTGCATATTTGGAGAATATATCTTAACTGATAAAAATATTGGAGAACTTAGTTTAGTGATGGAACCTTTGCTTTGCATGAAAAAAAAATCCAGACTTTGCCTGGACCTTGCTCTATCCTTCTTTGGCCCAATGAATGTTCAAGTAAAATGAAGGCATTTTTCTAAAAGAGAATTTATGAACTAGATCAGGACCACCACATTAAGATTATTGCTTCACTTGCCAGCTTGCTGAAGAATCAGCATTCTTCTTCTTCATTTCTCTGCCATCAGCTGTTTTTCATGCTGTGTTAAGCCTTTTAAACTTTGCTGCCTCAAACTTTTACCAACAACGTGAGGCCATCTCACAGTATCCTTAAAGAGCACCAATCAACTTAGCTTCTTCTCTGATCCATGATAAATAGAGGTATTGGGAATTAACTTTCAAAATTGTTAACTGCTTAAAGGTATTTCTAGTATCAGTAGCTCAGTATCAGTAGCTCAGCCTTCCCTCAATATATTAGCAACTTTGCTTAATGGGATACTTTCATTTCATGTTTCATTTAAAGCTGAACTACATATCATAATACAAAACTTGGAGGCAAGAATAACTATATATTACTGCCTATGTACATGAAATTATAATATATTCTGCTACCATTTATTAATGTTTATAAAAGGAACATCTGTTGAACAAATAATTTAAAGCCTCTATTTGTGGTTTGGTTGATAATAGTTAAAATTAAAATTCCAATGGGAAATATAGTCATCTCACAAAACCCTCAAATAGCACCAATGCATAACATAATATTATATTATTGAAAACAATTATTTAATTCAGACTTGTCAAACAAGACAACTTGTGAAATTCTGAAAAGCTGTTCAAAGCAAGATTGTTATATGCATATTACATACATAATATACATACATTAATTGCTTACTTCCAAGCAATTAATGAACATATTAAAGAACTGCAGCCTATTTTAGTCCACTTAATACCTCTGCTCATTTTGATGAGTTAACTATTGATGACCAATCCCTGAATATGCTTTTCAAGGCAATGGTGCTTTGTTGTAGCTATCAGATCTTGGCAGGAAACACCGAGATGGACAGACACTAATTAGAAGCAACAACAATTTTCAATATTTCTTGCTGCCACCAAGTGGTCATCCATCATGCATGACACATGTTCTAAAAAATATGTAGAAATTTTAAAATGATCCCTGGGGGATCCATTAATGTAGGAGAAAATTCACCTTGCTAAATTGTATACATCATACATTGTCTTGGACTTTATCTGTGATATACAGCTGTGGCTGCCTTATAAACACAACTGACAAATCCTGAAAAAAAAATTGGCCAAGCTTCATTAAATTGGCAAAATAATTATTTATGTCTAGCTGTATTCAAATCATTAGCATTTAACACAACTACATTTATATTTATGGCATTTCATTCCAATGTGAAACGATTTATGAAAAAAAAAGAAAACCCGTATTTCAGATGAAGAATTGTAGCTTTTCAGAATGTTTGTATGGATAGTACTTCATATTTTAACAGATAAAATATAGGAATCCACTCTCTACCAAGGGTTTTATAAAAAAAACCTATTTTATTCAGTTTTGGAGTGGTCTATTTCTCAGACATGCTTGAAGATGATGATGATTGAACCCAACAACTATGTGTTGTGTCGTTGAGTCTCTTTTGGAATTTTCTCAAAGTAAGGACTTGTTACCATATAGGAAGTTACTATTGAAACTCAAAATTCTTGGATGTGCAAATTCCTACTCTTTATATTTTACAAGTGTTTCTATTGGTTGAAACTACTGACTGATTTCTGTAAGAGCTCAGAAGCTTAAGCTAAACTGTTTAGTAATTGGATGGGGGCATACCAGGGAATACCAAGCACACAAGTTAAAGTGAATATTTTGAAAACAACTTAAAAGAAGAAAATGACAAATTACTTCAAGACAGTATTTTGCCATTGTTGTCTTCTAGTCCTTGAAGAGGATTGCATTGATGTGCTCATGAACTCACCAGCCATTAAACTAATTTTGAGTGAGACTTTCCTTTCCTTTCTAGATTTAAAAGAGTATCAATATGGAAAAATATATTAGTAGCTACAATTCAGAACAGATCATCCTTTTCTTTTAGCGAACTATATGAAGTGTGTGTTGCTTCAATTTGGAGAGTATTTCAGTGGATGTCAAAATCTTTGGCTAACCCCAAATTGATTGGTATGTAGAGTTCCAAATTTTAGTTTGTTTATAATCAGGCATATGACAAACAAATTACAAGGTTTGCAAGCCCAAACTAAGTTGGTTAAAAATGACAAGTAGAATGGAAAAAAACTGACAATTTATGTGTTTGATCTTGATTAAAACTATGGATAAGTCAAAGCAATTTGTTTTTACCCATAAATCAAAATTGATTCAAGTTTTAAAAAACAAGCTTGTGGTAGGAAGAAACTTGTCTTTTGACCATATCAAATATATAAAACTGATAACAAAAATAGAAATGGATACAAAGAAAACAATAGGACATGTTCATAGTCAATTACCCAATCTGATCTAAATATTTTGTCCTCTTCAAAGTGGCCTTTGAAATAAAGAGTAGAGTCTTATTAGTGATATGCATGGTTCATTCCCTGCAAATGACAGTTTCTCTCGGGTGCCCCAATATTTTCCAGTTTTTAAATAACAATCTAAATTACAAACTTGTGGATTTATAGAGGAGAACCATTCACCTACTGGATATTACCTCCAATATATATTGTGTAAATCATGGCATTGTTTTCTTTATAAAGGTTGTTGCTAACCATTTTATTAAGGAGTTATGAAAAAGAATTAAAATAAATTATCCATATATTGGGGGTATTTTTCCTCTCTTTTTCTTCTGAATCAGTTCTGAAAGGAATCTACGGGAAACAATTGAGGGGAAAGTCTCCTATGAAGCACATTTTCTGGGAGCACCATTGAGAATTGATGTCTTGCTGGCTTAAACCTTTATAAAGGCTTAAACTTTTATGGAAGCCTAACAGAGTTGAGACCTTCTTAATTTCAGTGGGAGAGTTGTTGCAAAGGGCAGGTGCTTATACAAAAAAGGTGGTTGTAATAATAACTAAACTGCAATAACCTTCATGCATAAATACACATTACAGCAATAAATGTAGAAGTTAAACAAATTCAGCCTCTTTACAGCTGTTGTTATAGCTGCCTTTTGAGTAGCTCTGATATACCTTGCTACCACTGCATATCCTTCCCATTACTGCATTACCTTGTGATCGAGCCTGGCCAGCAAAAAGAATATTATATCACCACAGGATTCTTAGGAATTCTAGGACTGCAGAGGCTACCTAAATTGGATTACAAGAGATTTACACACTTTATAATTGAGTACATAATTCATTAGATCTCTAAACTGAAATCCTCCACAAGTACAGAAATGTTCCAGAACTGATGCCTTCTACATTCTCCAAATATGCAGAATGCATTGACTGAAAATACTTGACAATGGGTCTTCAGTCCAGTAAATCACTGGAGCTATTAATGTGTCTTTCAAATGCTATAAACATGGTATGGAAAACCTATTTCTATTGTCCTGCTGTTAATTCCAAGTAATAAGTCTGTAGTTCAGATGAATCTGTGTATCCAAAATATTAACCTTTGTCTTAAAGTCAATTTAATATATGTAAATACTTCTCCCCAAACATAATAACTTGAGGATATTTCACTATTATAATGAAGTATTGATTATTCTTTTTCTATTCAAACACATAGTTTTAAATAATTTTTGTTGTTGTGTAAAGCTGTAATCAAAATGTTTTGCCATTGTTTAGGCAAAATTTTAAATTCCTTATTGCATTCAGTCTAATTTGCATAGCAAATTGATTTATTGAAAACTGAAACTTATAAAAACTGATTGTGAGCTTTTTGGTCTCATAGGATTTAATGATTCCTTCTAATAATTTGGGTATCTCTGAAGCTGGACATGTGGCTGGTCCAAATCAGTATATCATTAAACACTGCAAATATTGCCAATATATGGCAACTGGGAAATGGCATTTATCCAGATCTGCCAAAGACTGCTGTCTGCAGTTTCCTCATGAAGAGTAACTATGTGTAGCACTTGTAGGCAGTCTTAAATTCCAGGATCTGGATTGATCACTGGGACCAGAGGTTTATAGTTTTCCAAGCTTTCAGACTTGTGCTAGAACTATCCTCAGGAAACTTCCCAGTGATTGACCCAGATTGGATCCTACAACATTATTCTGGGACAGGTATGTTTGCCTTAATTCATAAAACTTAAGTTCTCTCCCTGTCCATAGAGGAATTACAAAGAGCTGATTGATTCATCAACTCTTCATTCTGTCACAGTCATTGACTTTGCTTTTCATGGAGCCATCTTTAATTTGCCATTTCTTCCAGAAGTCCCTAAATGTGACACTTGTTAAAAGGTATACATAATTGTTATAATTCAAGATTTCAAAAATCCAAACTCCCATCTTTATCTGGCAATTGCATCTTTTTCAAAGATATCTTTGCAATGGTTACAATTTTTTTATAATATTTATTGATTTTCTCATTTTACAATTGGATATTTAAAAAGCAATGTGATAACTGGGTTAATCAGTAGTTCAATAGTGTACATAAATCTTTAGTGTAAATCTTATGTTACAACATCAGATATTTCCTCTTTCTCCATTAATATCTGTTATCTCATATTAGGTTAGTACAATTCTTATTGTTATCAATTAAATAAAAACATATTTATTACAGTTATCAATATTTTGTAGCTTATACATATCTTAATTGTGTTTGCACTTAATCCTTGTATACAATCAATGTCCTGTTATTGCTTTTTTTTAGGCTTTAATTTCCCATCAATATTCAAAGTATTTATGATTTCCAAGTATTTTATGTTTAGGTGACCAAAAGTTTCCCTTATCTCAACTTCTCCTTTTTTCCCTTTTCATACTAAAGTCTAATATTCTGGTTACATCTTATCTATTTGATTATAATATTGCTCTGTTTTCTAAAAGTTATCTATTTTCCCCCATGTTCAATCATCTAATTGATAATACAGTATCCCCTAATAAATCGAAACCATTATAGGTATTGTCTGGATTAACCAATAATTCAGTAATATACATAATTTTTTAGTTTAAGTCTAATATTAGAACATCAACATGCAGTATGGAGAATTGTATGTCTCTATATCTGGAATGGTCTGTGGTTCTTACTGAGTGGATTTATGAACTTGGGCTCCAAGGTTCTTAGACACTGTGGTTATTCATTCGACTTGATGCAGTTGTGTGGATTCTAATGCAAAACTGCCCAAGAGTCATAATTTCTTTCATTGTGATTAGGGATATTCCATGTGTGCCTTCTACTCTGAAAAAAATGTGTCTTTTTCAGTGCAGGGCAATGAGATGTTCATCATGCCATAATAACAGAATAATGTGAAGAACAGAATAATATGTACATTTATTTTCTGCTTTATAACTATTTCTGTTGTAAATGATCAGTAGTCATGTAAAGAAGTTATTAACATGTACATTTTATTTTAGTCATATTGTAATAGTTCCGAAAGACAGAGACGAATAAAGCAGAACTCCAAGGCTTGCAAATCCCTCAAATAACATGTTTATTAGTTACAAAGTATCGGCACATCAAAAATAAAACCAAGTCTGGAGACACACGTAACAATTCCCTAATAGAAAGGTAAAAACCCCACTCCTAAAACTATGCAAGCAACTATGTTCCCCAATACATCTTCTCGACAGGCTTTTTATGCAATGCCCAGCCTGCAGTCTCGGGAGCAGCCGATGACTTTGGTTCCCAATGCTCTTGATACAAAGCATTTAACATTAAGGGCATGACAGATTAAAAAAATAACATTAAATCTGGGAGTCTCTTTTTAGTCCCCTTCTAAACAATAACAAGGAGAAAGCCTGCTTCAAAAAACCAATTTGTTTTACAGTTATACTGTGGGAAATTAGTTTCTTTTGAAGCAATTTATTTATCATGTAATATAGATGGTAATGTTAGTAGGAAAATACAAGTTTCAAAATAAGCGCCATAAATTTAAAAAAAATGTGATCAAATAAAATAGATGCTTTGGCTGAGTCAATATAATGTCTAACACTTTCAAAAGGTGTGTTTAGACCATGAAAAATCATAATCATATAATTCATTTTTCCTTGAATAAATGTATCCGCTAGGAGCAGAAAAATTTATATCAAAACAGGAACAGAACAGGACTTGAAGCAGGTAAGATTGAATACACTGATTCCCATTTTCTCTATGTATAAATGAGAAATAATTGTCCTTATGGACCCTTATAATTTTGATAAATTCCACCATGATTCTATGAAGTTAAAAAAGCTATTCCAAGACTTTTCTATATTTTTAGACAGATTCTTGAAAGCCACTTTTTAAATAAGAAATTAAAATATAGCCTTAAGGAACTCAGATATAATTTAACTCATTAGTTTTCTAATACTTTTACTTGGGTTTTTCTGAAGATGTTTTGGGCTAAATAACAAGTCTATGTATGCTTTTAAAATGATGCAGATGTACTTTGGCTCCCACACCTCTTGATTATCCATTCAAGCATTCCATCTTTTTTCAGGTTTCTTCATGCAAAGAAGCAGTCACATAAGGGATTCTGAAAGCAGGCACAATTTATTTTTCATTTCGTATGAAAAAAGATAAGTCTACTTTAAAGAGATACTGTGCTGGGGTGTGATTTGTAACATTTCTCCTAAAATATTTTCAAAGTGTACAGAGCTCTAGGCTCTTATTTCTTTTTTTGCCTGCAAAAAAGTTTTTCTCTGCCAATGAGTTTTTTGCACCAATTAATTCCATCCACTTATATTGGCTGTGTAGTGCTTTTTTTCTGCACCAATTGGATTATGGTTAGAGTTATCAACCACTTTGTATTCACAGCAAAGATATTATGCCAGTTTATTATATCTGCATGTGCAAAAACTTTTGGGACATTAAATTTTAACACCATTGTGTCCAAAAGAGGAATAGGAGCCTAGCCCAGTTGCATAAGACAGGGGAAAAAAAGATATACTATCTCTTAATATGCACTTCTTGAAACTCAATATTAAGAAAACCAAAATCATGGCATCCGGCCCTCTCAATTCCTGGCAAATAGATGGGGAAGAAATGGAGGTAGTGGCAGATTTTATTTTTCTGGGCTCCAAGATCACCTCAGATGGGGACTGCAGCCAAGAAATTAAAAGACGCTTGCTCCTGGGAAGGAAAGCTATGGCAAATCTAGACAGCATACTAAAAAGCAGAGACATCACCCTGCCAACAAAAGTGCATATAGTCCAGGCCATGGTTTTCCCAGTTGCAATGTATGGCTGTGAAAGTTGGACCATAAGAAAGGCTGAGCGCAAAAGAATTGAGGCCTTTGAACTGTGGTGCTGGAGAAGACTCCTGCGAGTCCCTTGGACTGCAAGGCGTTCAAATCGGTCAGTCCTAGAAGAGATCAACCCCGACTGCTCTTTAGAAGGCCAGATCCTGAAGTTGAAACTCAAATACTTTGGCCACCTAATGAGAAGGAAGGACTCACTGGAGAAGGACCTAATGCTGGGAAAGATTGAGGGCAATAGAAGAAGGGGACGACAGAGAATGAGATGGCTGGATGGAGTCACTGAAGCAGTAGGTGTGAACTTAAATGGACTCCAGAAGATGGTAGAGGACAGGAAGACCTGGAGGAACGTTGTCCATGGGGTCATGATGGGTCGGACACGACTTCGCAATTAACAACAACAAGAACAATATGCACTTACTTAGCTTTTTGTCATGAATGTGCTGGTTGAGGAGTCAACTTTGGGAAATTCATGAGCATTGTTGCTGAGTATACTTTCCTGTTCAATGTGATAGAAAAAGGTACACAATGTGAGGTGCCAAACCTATGAAATTCCACCACCACCACCACCCCAATTCACATGAATTGCTTAATATGCCTCTGTAATAAATCATTCAAAGCAAGCTGAAGTGATTGAATAGTGACAAGGAGAAGAATTAATCAGGAACCTGTGGTCCAATAAGCCATATTGTTTATATTCACTTGGTTTGTTGCGAATCCATGAAAGTCTTTAGTAGCCTTCCACTGCATCAGTGGCAGAATCAATAACCTGGTAAATCTAGCCAGTCTAACATGGAATCAATATTCTCAAGTCAGAACTGAAAAGAAAAAAAAATAGAAGTAGCAATATGGAAGCAGCAGTTAAGATAACGGCCTCTGTAGGGACCTGATTTCACTTGCTGACTAACCATTCTCTGATTTCCAACTTAAGGCTTTTGGAAATGACATCTATTTTATATATGATTCTATTGTATTTACAACATCTGAAGGCTTGTAAACCATTTATATTTAGAGTCTAGTTTTGAGTGTTTATAATCAGTAACAAATGTTTCTCTAATGTATCAGGTTGGACTTGCCCTCAGCTGTCATTTTTGTTTGTGCAAAGGAAAAATGGTGTGTGTGTGTGTGTGTGTGTGTGTGTGTGTGTGTGTGTGTGTGTGAAAAATTGAATACATGAGTTGTTGAATTTCCATAATGTTTATATTAAGAAGGCAATGTACAATGGTTTCAAATGTTCAATGTTATTAATTCAGTTTCTTAATACGAGTAAGCAGTTTTTAGGAAGAGTTAAACATTGTGGAGCTTACTGGAAGAACTCATTTTCCCCCATATGATGGTGCCTATCAAAATAAGAATTTCCACTGAGGACCAGATAGTGTATATTTTGGAACTTGCATAGATTGAATGGTCCAAGTCACCTTAGTGACTTTGTCTTAGCCAGTGTAATTCCCATCCTAAGGAAATTCTCCTGGCATAATTATTATTGTTATTGAACTGAAGAACTGATATGTCTTATTTACAGATGCTTTTATTTAAAAAAATCTGCAGCATTAAATAATGTATTTTAATTTTTTATTACTTTATAGGAAAGGTTACAAAACATTTATTTATCATTCATCATACAAACAATTTGTTTATTTAAAATGTTATCTTACGATTACGTGACCATAGGCCCATGGTGGTGAACCTATGGCACGCATGCCAGAGGTGGTACTTGGAGCCCTCTCTGTGGGCACACATGCCGTTGCCCCAGCGTCACCTCCCCCCATGACCCCCTCCTCACCCGCAGCCCTCCTGGAGGAGAGTCGTCCCCGAGTGTGGCCCACACAGAACAGCTCAGCCAAGGACATGGCAGCCAGGCATTGTAGACAAGACTCTGCCCTCATGTTGATGCTGCGGGGCGTGGGCAGAGAGCATGGCCGCCATGTCGCTGCTGGGCTGCCTTGGCAATCTGTGGCGGGTCCTGGGGGTGGTGAGTAGCCCTGCAGGCAGGTGGGGATGGGGGATGGGGTGGAGGTGGGGCAGGGGTGGGGCAGGGGATGGAGCAGGGGCGGAGCCAGTTTTTGGACACTCGGTCTCTAAAAGATTCGCCATCACTGCCATAGGCAATTAAATCAAAAACAATATAATTGACCAGTAATTCTTCATATGAACCAATTATCTGGGATTAACTGTGATATTTTCCATTTATAAAATAAAAACAACTGAGGGAAAAAAATAACAAAACAGAAAGATAAGATAAAATAGCAAGCAATAGAATCAGGAAAAGAAAAGATAGAAGGATATTAGGAAGAAAATAGTCCTTGACTTACGATGACAATTGAAACCAAATTTTCATTGCTAACTGAGACAGTTAAGTGAGCTTTGCCACATTTTATGACCTTTCTTGCCACAGTTGTTAAGTAAATCACTGCAGTTAAATTAGTAACATGGTTATTAAATGAATCTAGCTTCCCCATTGACTTTAATTGACAGAAGATTGCAAAAGGTTATCACATGACCCCAAATAAATACATGCCAGTTGCAAGCATCTGAATTTTGATCACATGACCACGGAGATCCCTCAACCATTATAAGTGTGAAAAACGATAAGTCACTTTTTTCAGTGTCGTTGCAACTTCAAACAGCCACTAAATGAATGTTTTTAAGACGAGAACTATCTGTATCTCAAAATACTGTTTTAATTTCCAGAAGAGGCTGCTTTATTATTTTTTTAGTTTATATGCACTCACAATGCTTTATAAATATTTGGAAAAATATTCAGCACATTATTCTCTTCTATAGGTTTCCTTTAACCATGTTGATCCTGCCATTTTTTTCTCTAATTTTTAGTCTTTGGTAATTGTCTTTAAAAAGCTCCAAAAAGCTAGAACTAGGCAATTTTTCATTTTTCTTGGCACTTTCACATTATTTCATGCTATTAAAACAGTTACATTTAGTTTGATTAACATGTATAACTTAGATCTTTTAAAAAATAAATTCAGCAAGCATTATTTTCCAGTGTGCATGTTTGTTGATATTCAGAAATGTCTGTTAAAAGATAATGAGAAAACTGCTCAACAGAAACAGTTGTCACATGTTGTAAATAAGCAATTTGAAAGACAATAGGTAAACATTACATTGTTTTTCCCCTGGAACCATCTCTTCTGTTCCTCTAATTAGAAGTGGGCATATAGTTTTTACCTACAATGCAATATTGTGTTATTGTGAATCCCTTAACTATACAGTAGTAGCCAAAATTGTGGAAACCTTTTGGGAAAAGTGTATTTTTGAGGTTTGATAGCTAATAACACCAATTTTTGGGGAGTAGTACCATAAAATTATATATCAATGGCAAGATAATTTAATCAAAAATATAATGCAACAAAGTTTGGTCAATTATCTGTACTGTATTCTATGAAAAGTTATAGCCAAATAACCAGAAAAAGGAAGCACAACTTGCTTAGGTTGATATCAGGTAGCTTTCCTTCATCTGATTATAGCCAATGAGCATGAGTATTTAGAGAGCCAATCAGGTGTCATCTTGTTTTGGCAATGAGCCAATCAAAACACAGTAGGATTCAGTTATTGATGTAATGTATTGAAGCTGAGAGGAAGACATTTGTCAGTGTGTCAAGTTGGTTGGGTTTTTTTGTATTCTTTCATTTAGTGAGCTTGTAAAATTAAAATTAAAGTAATGGTGCAAAGAGTTGACTGGTTGCCCAGAAAGTGATGTAAAATAGTATTATTAAGTGAACAAGGTTACGGTTATAAAGAAATTAGAAGAAAAATTGGTGGAAACTTAACCAAAGGTGGCACTACTGTACACTTTTCCCAAAAGGTTTCCACAATTTTGGTCACTATTGTAAACTGCTAACCAAAGTATCTAATTCTAGTTTTATACTCATGTTTCATACATTTTTATTACTTCAGCGACATATAACAGTTTGTTTCTTTCCATCAGATTTTACAGAATTTTCAGTCTGTGATATCTTTGGCATTATAATAAACTACATTTTATGGTAGTATTATGGGAATGGAAGGGGGGCAATGTATAAGGATTCCTGATGGTTTGGATGTAAAAATAACCATCTTTTTTTATTTTGCCACAAAAGTTAATATTAGGAACCTATATTAAGAAATATTTCTAATTGATGGATCTGTTATGAAATAGTGGCTTTGGCAACTTGAACTTTATGAATCCCAAATTTAAATGGTTGAGATTTAAAAGTCACAGTTATGGCAGTGATACAAAAGTAACTTTGTGACCAATCCTTTCGTTTTTGACCTTTACAATTCTGTAAGGGAAAGGAAAGGCGAAGTACAATAATAAACACAGTCATGGTTTCACTTACAATCACTTTGCTTAATGACTGATTTGCTTTTTCCAGATTGTGGATGCTAAATGAGGACTACCTTTATTTAGGAAGAAAAAGTAATCTTTCATTTTGAATGAATGAGCTCCATACACATCTAGTGCTCTGCTTATGTTGCGGTAGTTATATTTAAAACTGCACAGCCTTCAGACGTTTGTTTCGGATTTTCGTTTCCGGATATATGAAGTCCAACTGCCTGGCCTGCTTTTAATAAAATTAGTAATATAGAAACATAATATAAAATTCTAGTAAATTTTTTAACATGGATTTTTAACAAATGTTAAAATGAGATGAGATAGAATCTTTAGTTAGTCATATTTCAGGACAGATATATCCAAAGAATTGGGGCAAACCATTTAGTTCTTGTTTTAGTGAATGAGAAAATGTAAGCATTGATACTATAGAGTTAATATTGTCTGGCATATAATATACTTTGGTTTTTGTTACTGGTTGATCAAGTTGAGATCTTATCTTAAATTTTGACAAAGAAAATAAGAGAGGGCTCTCAGCAATTACAAATCTAGTACATATAAAAGATGCCTAGAATTGGGAAAGAGATATGGTAATTGTGGAAATAATTTTGCATGCAGCTGCATTTACAGAAGAAGTCATCTTTTTTTCTCTTCCCCCTCCCAGTATTTTTTTTGTTTGTGTGCCACAGTTTAGGTTTATGGGAAGATGAATTACTTAGGACTGCCACAGTCTTGCATTCATTATTTTCATTCTCGAATAATAATGTGTTGTTGCTGTTCCATCAAAAGAATAAATACGAAGAATCTTGTCATGCACTTGTAAATTGTTAGAGTAAGATCTTTATAGAGTTATCAGCCTTAAATAGTTTGAGAATGTTTAATCCATGCAATTGTTGTTTACCTGTTGGGATGGAAAAGGTTACTTTACAGAACTCTGAACTTTGCCAGATTTGATAGAATGAAAAAGGAAAAAAAATGGAAACACAAACGGAACAATTGTAGATATGAACACTGAGTAGTAAGCACCTGGGGTAGTCTTGAAGAACCATCTGTTTACTGGAAGGAGATTGTGCACTTCTGAGAGAAAATGTAATCATTACTTAAGGAACACAGCATCTGGGATTTAAGGATTAATGGAATGGTTGGTAAAGGCTGCTGACCTCTCCTTACGGAATTCCCACATTCAATTTGAAATGTGCTTGTTCAATATGACACTGTGGCAGAGAATTCTTGTCAACAAAATAGTAACACATGTAACGTGTGGCTTCCTTTTAAGTCAGCTTGGAGCTCTGCTATCTAAAGAAACATTGCTTTTCTTCTCTCTTCACCCAGGTTTTACAATCATTCTTCTCCAAGTAACCCTTAATGGTGGCAGTATCAATTCTCTAATATGCATTTTTCTTTTTGAGTCCAGCAGCCACTTAACAGACCTTACTGGATTCTTTCTTTTCCATTCTCCTTCTGTTCTAAAAACTGCAACTCCCAGTTAATCCATGATCACATTTTCCCACTTACCTATTACTTTTCTTCATTATATAAGCCTAGTAGAATAAGTAGAAAATACAACATGCAGAGATTTTTAAAAAGGAGGAGACTGTGGAATGGCGCTATTGCATGTTACAGACATCTGCAGAGGACAAATGATTAAAAGGTCCACCATGATGTCATGCGAAAAATTGTGCCTCTTTTGTGGCACATTTAGCATTGTGATGTCCCACACAAGTATGGAAGGGACACACTTCATCATTTTAATGAAAACTTCATTTACTGTAGGTACATGCTACAATAAGTAGTTTGAATCCTTTGTTTCCATCCAAATCCATGAAACCCCCTCATCCAAACAACTGGAACCATTGTGAAAAGTACAACAGGACAAAAATAGATTAAGCTCAGTTGAAACGTTTGTTGCCACCCTGCCCCATATCTACCCATGAAAACTGAAAAGGAAAAAAGATTGTGTGTGATAGAAAAAATCCAGCCTAGTTCCAGCTTAGAAAGAGCTTTCTAAGTGTGTTTGGCTAAAAGGCTTAAAAATCTCCTTGCACTGAGGAACTCATCCGTTCTTATCAGTGCTAGTCTTTTTTATTCCCTTTCTTTTGTAAAGTGTGTACTGTATAACTGGGTGTATTAATTAAAATAAGTTTGAAAAGGCCTCAGGTTAGAATGGTGATTCAGTACCTAAAGCTAAGAGAAGTATTTCCCCATTATTTCCCTCGTGTCATTTTCTTCACAGCATTATACCGTATATATCTTTCAGCATATACTTTTCTAAGAATAGCGCATTTTGATAATGTCACAATCATTTTGGCAAATACAAGGGAACAGAGTAAAATGGGATGAGAAAATGGTCTGAATGGACTTTGATGATCGGATAACGAGTTTTTAGAATTTACCATATTGATACGTACAAAGGACAGTATGCTCATTTACTGCACTACAGCAAGAGCAGTTTGAATTTACTTTACATTGTTCACTAAAGTCACGAGTCCAGTATAAACTATCTTAAAGAATTACAGTATTAGATATAGTAAAAGACCCATTTTAGATAGCACTTTTTTTTTAACAAAACAAGACTTTAAAATGACCTGAGAATGACATCATTCTTCAAAGCTTTACCAAGCAATTGTTCTGTCTTCCTGGTTAGATCTAAATTAAATATTATGGCATTATAAGAGTCCACTAAAATTATTTTACATATGTTCTATTTGCTACCATAAGGCTGTCATGAACTTAGATATTCGTAAGTGTAATATTATAGTGTTGAACATCCTAGAGTCCTATACCATAAATATTTGATTTGGATCTCTATTGTCATTCTTTGAGGCACATTTCTCCTTCCAACCAGGAAAGGCAAGATCCAAATCACTGAAATTATACATTTGTCCAGATGTATCAGGCAAAGAAAGGGATAAGGACTAATATCTCTCTCTCTATCTCTCTCTCCTCCCTCCCTCTCTCTCTCTCTCTCTCTCTCTCTCACTTTCTCTTTAGTTCAATCATGTCTGATTCTTAGAGACTGCCTACCCAAGATCTTGCACTTTTCTTAGCAAAATTTTTGTAAGCAGCTTGCCATGCATCCTTATCATACACACACACACACACTGGTGGGATTCAAATAATTTAACCAGTTCTCTGCAGGGGGGAGGCAGTGGGCACTGCCATGAGGCAGGTGGGGGAGATGGAGCTACCCCATGCACTCCACAACCACTTACTGTGCTGAAGGACCCTGACACCTGTTGCACCTCGCCTGTTTATAATAACTTCTCCCACTTTCTCCTTCCTCCTCCTTCTTTGAAGAGCCCTTCACTCCCATTGCTGCTTTTTCAGTCCTGGATCTCGGTTTGTCCGGAACCTGTGCCGAGAGTCTTCCCCTGCCTGCCTTCCTCTGCCTGCCTCCGCTTTCTGCCACCGTGCAGTACATCTGGATCTCCTGTTTTCCCCTCCCCTATGCTCTGCTTGCAGGGTGATGGAGGAGGTCTTGGGCATGGAACAGGGCATCAGCTTCAGTCGGTGCTTTGGAGAACCTCCTCCATCACCCTGAGGACCGTGAAAGTGGCAAAACCCAAACAACTGAAGGGAGGAGCTGAGAGAGAAAACCTCAACATCGGATTGAAAAAAATTTGGAAAAAGCAGAGACGGGAAGGCCAGGAGTGGAGACTCAGATTTATCATAACCAGTTTGCCAAACTCAACAAAAATTAGATATCGGTTCTGCCAAACTGGTGTGAACTGGTAAATCCTACCACTGTACATATGCATAAACATACTCACACATATATGCAGTGATGGAATTCAGCCGATACACACCACTTTGGCAGAACAGGTAGCTAATTGTTTGTTGCCCAGGCCCAGAACGGACTTACGGAAGCGGCATCCACACAGAGAACCCATTGTTCGCATATTTGAATCCCACCACTGCATGTATGTATTAATGACCTGCTTCTTCTTTAAGCACAATATGTCTTCAAGGACCATATGATGAACGTGTGTAAGTTCCGGCACTTTTTTTTTTTTTTTTACAAAAATAGCACTGGCTGTATGGCTGTATATAACAGTAAACTAATATTGCCAGTATTCAGATCTTGGCTTTGGACTTAGCTTTTCATTAACAAGTCAAGTAAGTGGAACCGGGACAAAAAGTAAATGTGATTAATTTCAATTTAATGCATTTAATTATTTTCCCAGCTTCTCAAACAAAAATAACAGTTCAGCTATAACATCTGAAAAGCTTCTGATCACCATCCCAGGGCTTGAGAATGATGTGTTCATTATATCTCTCCTACTGTGAGATATAATGGGATGATCAGGATTCTTGAGTTAAAAATGTAATTGACCATTACATTGCTAAAGTCTCATCAAGTCTGTGTCAACTCTCTGATTTCATTCCATTCTTACCCTGGTTCTTTGTCAATGTCTTTATAGGGGTTATTCTTGAAAATGGCGGATAAATGCTAAAGACCATACTGTGGAAACTGGTTGACTGTGTTCTTTCTTTCTCTTTAGCCTGATATGGAATTGCATATGAGCAATTGTCATGACCATCCACAGTCAGCCCCTATTCAGGTCTTTGCTGTTATAAGTGAGGGTTTTTTCATATTCTTGTACAAATAGTATAGTCTTTATGGGCTACATTTTTATGGCTGCATAGTTATATCCATGTATATGGTACTGGTTTTGGTTATTTGAAGATTGTGTTACCAAGAAAGCAACAACTGGATTGGTAGAAATCAGTAACTTGTTCTTCAGTTTAATTTCTGCTCCCTAGACATGCATTCCTTACTATTTCCAATCATGAAGAAATTATGATAGCTAAGAATATCTAAGGAACAGTCTCTCCCATTAAAACCTCGTTTAACTGATGAGTACAACAGAAACTCTCTTGAGATATCTTTTTTTAATAAACCAATCATGGGTTGCTTTAAACAATATAAAATTAGTTTCCTATAATCTTGAAATAAGGTTACTGCAAAAACAAAAAGGCTACATTTATATTGCATACCTTAGAAGATGATTAATAAACATTTTTGCAATCTCCTTGCTGATGAAGAAACATCTACTGTATATCACAACATTAACTTATATGACTTGGAATTATCCTATTACCATCACATATTGAGCTAATATCAAAGAATTCATGAGTTAATGCATGTTAGGAATGCATGCATTCTTCTTGGTTGTATTTTCATATCAAAGTGTGAAGAATTCATGGATTTGTCAGGCATGCTAATTGGCATCAATGGATATGCTAATTGGCATCAATGGATTGTTGTGATGTTGTCTGTCAAAATGTTAATCAATTTTCCCCAAATAATGGAGGAAGGGAGAAGAATTTGGAATTGATTTATAACAATAATTTGCTATCCCTCCCCCTTTTTCTTTTTAAATCATTATTACTATTCTTGAAACTATATTGTTTCTTTAATTTTGCTGCAGTTAGAGTGCATGCTTTCCTTTTGTTAAATAGTTCAGCAAAATAAATAATTAAAAAAACAGAAAGAGTTCCTTCTGAAGATGCCATTGAAACTGTGGAACACAATGTTTGGCTGCTCCTCTCAGAACATTTGGAAAATCTGTAAAAAAAAAACCAAAAACCTTTTGACTTAGATCCATTATGTGCATCTACTTCTCCAGGTTTTTAATAATACATAAATAAATATATTTGCATTGAGACAACTTGGATAGAACCCACATTTATCTCATAGTATTGTCATTGTCATAAATTGGCCTACTCTAAATTAAGTGTTATGTGAATTGCAAACTTAATGCTGTACAGTAGGAGTAAAAACTTGCTATTTTAAAAATGTGCATACTTAGTGCTATGGAAGCAAGCTTCTGCAACAGCTCTAAATTGTAATCTGAGATGTGATTTCAACTGATATTACCACTGAAACGTCTCCTGTTCTTATACATGTCATACACGAGACACACATAAAAAACAGGCAGAGTTTCTGCCACACTCTTGTAGCTTCCATCTTGGCTCTTTTACCACACCCTGAAGACACTATCGTGTTGTTTGTAAGAAGCAAGCATCATTGTCCTCTACCCTGGCTTGTTTTAAATTGGCTGTTCCACTGTAACTCCTTCAGGATGTAAGGCTGATTGAAAATATGTATATTGTACGAGACACCTATCTACAACTTCAAGGAGCTTTATATACTTTCCTGTTACCCAAGTGCAGCAAGGCAATCACTCTTCATTTTTATGAAAGGAAATGAACTGAAGAGGCAAGGTCTCGGAGACAACAATGCCAGTGCCCAGCAGATGGCAAAAATCAATGACAAAAGCTAATTGCATATTGACAAACAAAAGAAATTCTCTGAAAGCTGAAGTTGGCCTTTTTGTCATGAAGTATATGAATGATTTGAACTTGTCTAACTAGGACCTATAAATATAACCAGAGCACCAGAAAAGCTAGTATTAATTGAAAATGGTAAAAAACCCTGTCAAATGCCACTTCCAGATAAAAGAGGACACCGCTTTTCTTAACAGGAGGGCTGAACTGGACATGACATTAAATGTATTTTTGCATTGAGGATTCATGAGTTTTAAGTATTCTGCTTTCATTAGCTGGGAAAGGATGAAATAATTAGTGGGATCGATGCAAGTAATGGATGGAATGTAACTACTTACTATGAACTTGAAAAAATAAGCAATAGATGCTCAGAAACATGATTCCATCAGCAGAGACACCAATTTATTTATTTATTTTATTTCTGTCCCTCCAAAAACAGAGATGTGCCTCATTTTTGGAGTCCCAGTAGGCAAGGGTTCCCAACCAGGGGTGCTCGCACCCACTGGGGTTGTGAGATGATATTCCAGGGAGTGCGAAAACTTGGGTTTTCAAAATTATAATGCATATGCATAATCGGTTGCTGTTATTTCAAATTTTTGTAAGAGGTGCGAGAGTATATCAGAAGCGTGGTAGGGGTGCGGGGTACAGAAAAGGTTGGGAGTTGCTGCAGTAGGGTGAGCAAAATGACCATCCTAGTTACTGGTTGCACAAAGTTGACCTTGTCTTTCCTGCTATTTAATTGTAATGTTTTAAATTTGCAAAACTGAAATTGGTTTTAAAATTAAATAATTTAAGGTGCAACCCTGAGTAGATTTGTTAGGGAGCAAGCCTCACTGTGGACAGTGAAACCTTTTTCTTAATAACTATACAAAGGTTTACACTGACAGTTACAGGGGGAGTAGTAGTGGCGGTGGTTTATTAATTGATTAGTTTTACAATTATATCAAGGGAGGCATCACAAAATTCTGCACTTCTCAACAACTGATACTTTTTGCTACAAAAGTGCAGCAAAATTTAATGAATCAATTATCATTATTGAAGAAATAGCACTTTCTGACTCTAGACTGTCAAGACCTTTAGTAGCACGTCCCATTTTAAAAAATTGGAAGGTAGCTATAACATATTCCCAAATTTGGATCTTCTTTTCATTTGTTGTTATTGTCACGAAATACAATGCTGAATCTGGAATAATCTTATGCAGTTTATCGCTTTCTAGTGATGTGTCTCTTATAATTACTGACATTATGAACGATCTTGAGGATACTTGGACTTTTTAAAAGTGCTGCAGTGGAGGGTTACGGTTGCATGTTCTGCTACAGAATAATCTTGGGTAAAAAAAGCCTTTGAATCAAAATTGGGAAAAGGGTAGAGGTTCTTTGAGCTAACTTATTCTTTTACCAGTTTTTAGAAATGATAATGTTACATTCTATAATACTGTTATTCCAACAACCACCTGGGGAAAAATATTATAGCCATAAGGGATTAGAAAGAGATCTATTTTTTGTTTCATTCCTCTCATTTTTGTCTTCCTGTTAAAATTGATGAAGAGAAATTTTCACCGTTCTCTGAAAGTAAATAGATATGCAAATTGAGAAAGGTCATTTTGTCCCTGTTGTATTTTTCTATCCAAAGTTTTGGACTGTCTGTTCTTAGATAGTTACAACATGCAACAGTTGTGTTTATACCAGTAACATAACCATGATTAATACATTAATACATCCATATTCGTCTTTTGTCATAACAAATCTTAAGTGTAACTATTGTGAAATTAGTTCCCTTTCCAGTCATCAAAACTGATAGAACAGTGATGGCGAACCTTTTAGACACCGAGTGCCCAAACTGCAACCCAAAACCCACTTATGCATCATCGAGTGCCAGGTGGGTGTGGCCCATTGGCTGGGTGTGGCCCATTGACTGGGCATCACCCATTGGCTGGGCGTGGCCCATTGGCTGGGCGTGGCTGCAGTGGTATCAGTAGGCTGGGTGGGACTAAAAAGTTCACTCAATCAATTCCAACTTTGCAAGATCTTTTTTTTCCCCAAGAAAAGTTGAAATTGACTGTTTGAACCTTTTTTTTTTGTACACGGCGGCAGAAGCCTAAAGCGAAAAGGTTTTATAAAACCCAGCTGAAGGCCTAGGACTAGGGCGATGGCACAAGCGCCCACAAAGAGGGCTCTGAGTGCCGCCTCTGGCACCCGTGCCATAGGTTCGCCACCACTGTGATAGAATATGCATCCCCTCATGTCCCAATTCATATTCTCATCCCTTATTCCTTCCAGTGAGATTACACACTTGATGGCACACAGAGTCAACCCCTCCTTTCTGTTAGAGATATAGAACATTGTAGTCATTTTTAAATTAGTACAGAACTCAGAGGAAAGTCTGGGAAAAGCCCAGAACTAATATTACCTCCCATCAACCAAGCAATATTAAAGTGTGATATTTCCAAAAAGCTGGGATGATCTAGGAAAATGCCTCAGGTGCCACTAATTTTGCAGGAAAGGATATAAGATTCAACCAGAAATGTTGCATTAGATTTAATTTTTATTTCTGCAGAGTGTCCATTATTGAAAAGATTGAAATAGCACGTAGATAATAACATAAAAATTAAGATGAGACTATTCTGATAGTGACCATAATTCAGATACTATAATCTTGAAATCTTAACCTTTTGATAAAAGTTTTTTTAAGGAAATGTTAAATATACATTGAAATAAATATGTCTCCTTGTTCTAGAGCAGGGTGTCAAACTGCTGGCCAGAGGGTTGGTTTCATCATACTGAAGCCACTCCCATCCCATTGCCGGCAATGAAAAAAGAGTGGCGATACGTCGCAATATGTCATGTGATGTGGCGAGTTTGACATCCATCCTCTAGAGTATTGCATTAATAGTACAGATACAAACATAAACAGTGAATATATTCACATATGAGATTAGCCAATATTTATTTAATGATATAAACTACACAAAGCTATAAATCATGATTTACTAATTGCAATGACTGGAGCCAAAGAGCACAATAAATCAAGATTAAATCATACATTAGTTTAGTATGATGTGTTAACCCCACAAATATATTGGAAAAAACAAGTGTATTTTTGAGGAAGTTAGAAAATGAGAATTCAATCAATAGAGCTTGGCAAAACAAAGCCAACAAGTTCTGTAAACAAAATATAATTGGGAGAGAGTCAGGCAATATCTAGAACTGAGCATTTACATTTTAATAATGATTGAAAGTAGGGGCTGTTTCTTCAGGGAAGAGTTGCCTGGATAAGACCCTGCAGGGTTTTTTAGCAAAGTTTTTTGAAAATGGTTTACCATTGTCTACTTACTGGGGCTGAGAGAAAGGAACTGGCCTAAGTCACCCATCTGGCTTTTTTGTGTAAGGCAGGATTACTACTCTTGATCTCCTGATTTCCAGTGTCTTAAGTACTATACCAAGCTAGGTCTCCTAGTAATAATATCTCTTTTCTCCACTTTCATCTTTCTATTCTTGCAACTTCTTAATTTCTGGAAGGTTATCTGTGCCATTTCCCATCAGAAACACCATTGGTTGCTGAAGACAGTAAGGCAGCATTAAATTGCTGCAGAGTGAAAGTTGATACGTATAGCACAGCTGGAGGCAAAAACAGAATGTGAAATGTCTCAGCTCCATGTGGGAAGACAGGGCTTATGTTTGCTAGCCCCTAAGTGCCATCGGGGAGACAATTAGTAGTATGTCATGAAAAGCAAGTCCCGTCCTTTGAGTACTTATTGCTACGAGTTGAAAAAGAAGGGAAGCTATAAATACGCATATGTCTAGAAGCTCACCAATGAAACTGGGACATTAAGTTCAGTGGCCTCAAGAAATCTGCAACCATTTATAGGAAAGAAAAAAATAACACTTCTGAGCAGAAAGTTTGTCTTATTGTAGGAAAAAAGCAGTGTAGTTTTCATTAGGAATATAAGGACAAGTGCTTAAATAAATGAAGAAAGAACTAAATCTGGAGAAAATAATTTTGAAAATATTATACTTATGTCACAATTAAATTGCCTTTCTCCTTTTCTTCCTGCTACCAAGATATAAGTCAGTTTCTGACAAAAATAAATAAAAATAAAACTATAGATCATCTATGCAATTCCTTCCTGGCACTCTATGCAATCCATTCTATGTCCTGGGGGAAAAGCCAAATAAAAGTAAGCATAATCACCTCTTGTTGAAAGCACTAAATGGTATTATTAACATTACTTTACAAAGCTTCTTTGGGGAAGAGTCAGATATTGTAATTCAGACTGAGAGGTCTGTCCTTGAAAAGTAGGTGAAGATGCATGATAAAAGGTGTTCCAGTTAGAATAATTAGCTAGTATTAGGTCCATATTTGCAAATACAAATATTATCCTGCTCCTATTTAATTTATGCTATTTTCCATTTTTTCATTTAAGAATGCTGCTTATTATTTTTAAAACTCTACACTATGTGTTTTGTGATTAAAATATTTGCAAAGGGTACTTTTGCCTGAATTTGCTCATAAGTAAAGTTTGCCCCCAAAGGCCCTTCTCCATCTTCTGCTTCCAAGACCATTGCAATCAAGGTGGTCTTTTAATTTCCTACATGCATAGATACCCATTGGACTATTCACTATCAGAGTAAGCAGCATTACACAAAGTGGAGAAAGTAAGCCCTCAACCCCCCAAAAAAGGTATGAGATAAGAAAAGAAAAGGAAATATAACTAAATCTAATTGACACCCACACCTTTCACTGTTCTTTTTTATCCTTGCTTCTTCCATAGCCAAATCCTTTTTCTCTTTTTGAGATCTTACCAACTCCATCCAAGCATGACTTCCTGAGTTTTCACTTCAGTTCAACCCATTCATTCTACCTTCGTATATTTGCTTTGCAATTTGATCCTCATTCATTCTGTCCAAACCAACTCAATCTATTTCTTTCATACTGGTCGATCACATTATATGCAAAATGATTCATAGGTATCATTTGGGTTCTCAGTTAGTAAGACATCTTATGCATACAAAAGTACAAATACATTCATATTCCTAAGTAAAAAAAAAATCTAAATTTATTTGTTATAATGCTTGGCAAAGACAAGCATTCTTATCAATTTATCAATTTATTCAAAAATACATAAACTACATATATCTTTGCCTCATTCCGTGGACATTGTTGACCCATTCAGTAAGCATTCCATTTATTCTTACGCATGCTTTATTTCTACCATATACCACTCATAATACAATAATATACAAACCTTCAACGTATTCATACAAAAATTCCCCATATCAGCATATGTTTTCTCCAAATTAGTAACCTACTGAAGGACCAAAAATTTGATCTACAGACTCCCTGCCCTGCATAAAATCATACAGCAGTTTCCGGATTTTGTTCAGTGTTATCTCTAGTACCCTTTCAGTCATAATTCTGCCAAGCACCCTGCAGAGTATACTTAATAACAAAATCCTCCTTTAATTTCTACATTCACTCTTGCCACCTTTCCCTTTATAAATGGCAACCATAAACGCATTTTTCTAATTGAAAGGCAATTTTTTTTAAATGGCTATGAACCACCTTTTGATTTTCCTATAATTGAAAAATGGTGCACAAATGTATATGAAACAGCAGTTCATATATTACAGCATAGTAAAATAGGTTTACTGAGATTATCACTAAGATATTGATATTATTTTAAACTGCTGTTGAGCAGCTAAATTGCTTCAAACGTATGTTCTTCACTGAAACCAAGTTAATTGACCTATATAAGTGTAATGTGATGCAACTTTTCCATATTTACAGTACATCCAATAGGCAGAATTCTAATAGAATTAGAATTAGATATCCATTCGGAACCAGGGTGAACATGGGGCGGGCCAGCCCGCAAGCACATGCCATTCTACTCACCCACTGCTTGTGCACAATCATCCCTTCTCACCCCCTCCCCTGTACCACCACTGCAGTGGTGGGATTCAGCTGGTTTGCACCACTTTGGCAGAACCAGTAGCTAATTTTTTTGTTGCCCAGGCCCAGAATGGACTTCCGGAAGCAGCATCCACACAGAGAACCGGTTGTTCACATATTTGAATCCCACCACTGCACCACTGCCATTGATCTGCAAAGCCAGAAAGCTTAGAGACTGCTTCTCTAAGGGTTATAGATTTCTATTTTAAAAGTCCAAATCTCTGTGGACATCCCTAACCTTACAGTTTGCTAAAATCAGGTAGAACAGCTTGGGAGAGACCAGTTTCATCAATAGGAAAGATCAAATAAGGTAAAAATGATGCAATCACTCATTTTCACATTTCCCAAATATGGCATTGTAATGTAACACACACACATATATATATGATACAGTTATGATTTGCTTAAGGGCTGATGCTGGACTCTATTCCCTGTGATTTTTTTTTTTTTATTGAAAGTTTTATAAATTTTACAAAAAGACAAAAACAATACAAAACAAAAGACAACATATACAAAAAAGAAACTAAACATTACATATATATATAAAAAAAAAAACCCCATCCCCCACCCCTCACAAAAACCCTCCCTTCCCCCCCCTGAGCTTCCCAGAGCAGAATATAGGCTTAATTAAAAATTAAGAAATAAAAATAAAAAATTAAATTAAAAAATTTATATTTATATATATATATATATAAAAATATCTATATATATATATAAAAATAAAACTTATAAAAAAGCTATATGATATTTTTGTATACCCAATCTAAATTGTATAAATTTTATCCATTTGTCCCAAACAGCAAGGAACTTCTCTTGCGTTTGTTGCTTTAAGAAAGCCGAAATCTTTGCCATTTCCGCCAGATAAGCTACTTTAAGAAACCATTCCTGCAATGTAGGCAAAGATTCCTTCTTCCAATATTGTCCTACTAACAGCCTAGCGGCTGTAATCAAATTTAACATCAATACAACCTCCTTTGTATCACAATCTGTAACAATGCCTAACAAAAATAATTGCGGAGTAAATTTTACCCTCCTTCTAAAAATTCTCTGGATATTCCACCATATTTTGATCCAAAATGCTTTTATCTCTCTGCATGACCACCAAATATGATAATAGGAAGCATCCTTATAACCACATCTCCAACATTTAGGTTGCACGTCAGGGTACATAAGAGACATTTTTTGTGGATCAAGGTGCCATCTATAAAACATTTTATAAAAATTCTCCCTAAGGTTCTGTGCTTGTGTAAATTTGACATTTCTCACCCAAATGGTTTCCCAAATGTCCAATGAGACTGGGACACCAAAATTCTGCGCCCATCTAATCATACAATCTTTAATTAATTCCGTTTCTGAGTCCATTTCAACTAATACCCCATAAATTCTCTTGATATGGGTTTGTCTTTGATCCTTGACTTGCTTAATAAGATTTCCATCTTCTCTAAGAAAACCCAATTTACAATCCACCTTCCATTTATCTACTAGTTGCCTATATTGAAACCAAGAATAAATAATATTTTCTTGCGCTAAATCTTCCCGTATTCTTAACTGCCAGTTTTGCCCATCCCATCTAAGTAACTGACTATAAGACACCATGTCCATTTTTACTCCTCTTTTTATTCCTTCTATCGCATGCCAAGGTATAGCCCATAATGGAACTTTAAAATCACTTTTATAATATTTTCTCCAAATCCTAAGTAAAGAAATTCTTAAAATATGAGATTTAAAGACCCAGTCCATTTTTTTATTAAATATTAAATAGGCATGCCACCCATAAAGTAAATCCCATCCCTCTAAATGAAGTATCTCAGGATTTGTCAAATTTACCCAATCACTGATTAGTGTTAAGACCACCGCATCGTAATATAATTTCAAATTTGGTACCTTAAGTCCACCCCTCTCACGGAAGTCTTGCATAATTTTAAACTTAACCCTTGGCTTTTTCCCTGCCCAAATAAATTTATTAAGACCCTTCTGCCACTCACTTAAATTAATCTCATTTTTCAAAATCGGTAACATTTGAAACAAAAAAAGAAACTTGGGTAGAATATTCATTTTTATCACTGCAATTCTTCCCATGAGGGATAATTGCAACTTCTCCCAATTCTTCAAGTCCTTCTGTACCCTGACCCACAACCTTTCATAATTATTTTTAAATAATTTTACATTAGAAACAGACAACATCACCCCCAAATATTTTACCTTATTAACAATCTCAAAACCCGTCAAGTTAGCCAAAATCTGCTTCTCCTGACTAGACATATTTTTAGGTAAGATTTTAGTCTTATTTACATTAATCTTGAAACCCGAAACCAAACCATAATGATGAATCAACTGTAATAAGTTTACTGCAGAATAATCAGGTTGCGACAAAGTAACAACCAAGTCATCCGCAAAAGCTCTCAACTTATATTCTTTTTTGTTAACTTCTATTCCTTTAATTTCCTGAGACTCTCGAATTTTGATCAATAATATTTCCAGTGTTAAAACAAACAACAATGGCGATAAAGGACACCCCTGTCTAGTACCTTTCTCTATTGTAAAAACCTCCGACAAACCTCCATTAACAATAAGTTGTGCCATTTGTTTTTGATATATTACCGTAAGAGCTTGTAATATCTTTTCGCCAAAATTCATTTCTTCCATTACTCTTAGCATAAAATGCCAATTCAATTGATCAAATGCTTTTTCAGCATCTAAAAATATGAGCCCTGCAGGAACTTGGTTGTTCTTGTCTAAATATTCTAATAGATTAATAATTTGTCTAACATTATTTTTCATATACCTTCCTGTTATAAACCCTGATTGATCTTTATGCACAAGATGATGCGCCACCCTCATAAGCCTATTTACCAAGATTTTTACAAATATCTTATAATCCACATTTAAAAGAGATATAGGCCTATAATTTTTTGGTAAAGTAAGATCTTGATCCTCCTTTGGAATCAATGATATAAAAGCACTACGCCATGAAGGAGGAATCTCTAAACCCTGTAAGATACCATTAAAAAGATCATTTAATGGTTGGATCATCTCCTCCATTAAAGCTTTATAATAAACAGCTGTTAACCCATCCGTACCCGGTGCTTTCCCTAGTTTCAATTGTTGAATTGCTGAGGCAATTTCCTCCTTAGTAATTAAGCCATTAATTTCATGTTTCTGATCCTCAGTCAGTTTAGGAAAACTTGCCTCAGCTAGATATTTATTTATATCTAGCAGTTGCACATTAGTAGATTTGTATAACTTTTGATAATAATCCAAAAAAGATTTTTTAATCAATTCCTTCTGAGAAACTAATTTACCCTTGTAATTTATTTTCTCTATTATTCTCTGTCTCTGTTTCTTTCTTAATTGATAAGCCAACCATCTCCCAGGCTTATTAGCATTACAAAATGTATTTTGTTTCATAAACAATAAATTGGTTGCCGCTTGATCTGCTATCAACATATTAAATTGTGACCTTAGTAACTTTACAGATTCTTTAATACTTTCATCAGAAGGATTTAGAATCAAGGCCCTTTCTTTTGATTTAATTTCATCTTCAAGTTCTCTACGTTTCTGCATCTGCTTCCGCTTATGACAATTATTCATTTTTATCAAAACACCACGCATAAATGCTTTACCTGCATCCCATACCATTGACATTGAAGTCCCCTTATACATGTTCAAAGCAAAATAGTCCTTTAAACACTCCTTTAACTTTTGAACATTCTTCTCTTGTCTGAACAAATTTTCATTAACTCTCCAGGATCTCCTTTCCTCTTTCTCTTGAGTCAGCTCCATCCAAACTGGGCTATGATCCGTCAGTGATCTAGGAAAAATCTTTACATTCTTTACTTTATTATACAAATCCGTAGTAATCAAAAAAAAGTCAATTCTTGAAAAAGATTGGTGTCTATCAGAAAAAAAAGTGAAATCTCTCTCCTCTTGATTACATTCCCGCCAATAATCCCTTAATTCCCAGTCTTCCTTCATATCAAAAAAAGCTTTAGGTAACCTTGCTTGTTTAAGAAAAGGAGAGGAACCTTTCTTGTCCCTTTGTATATCTAAGACACCATTCCAATCACCCATTAATACCACTGATCTATAGTCAAGCAATGTTATTTTTTGATGTAACTGCTTATAAAATTGTTCCTGTTGTTGATTTGGAGCATAAAGTCCCACTATAAGTACTTTCTTACCATATATACCAAGTTCAATCATCACATATCTCCCCTGGGGATCTGATTCTACCAGACAAGCTGGTAGGTTTTGTTTAACATATATAACAACTCCCCCTTTCTTCCCAGGAGCAGAAGATATAAAATGAGATCCCAAACGAGCATTGACTAAATATTTCTGATCTTTAAGTAAAATATGAGTTTCCTGTAAGCAAATAACATCATTGGTATGTTGCTTCAAATAATAAAAGATTTTTTTCCGTTTCTGAGGAGAATTCAATCCATTAACATTCCAGGTCAAAAACTTTGCCATCTCCCTTGGCACGCAGCCTGGAGAAGACACCATCAAGATCTGAAAGAGCTGCATGTGTTGCATAACTCTTGGGTCTTGCTCCTCCCACCGGCGATGATGCACTTCCAGAAGAATTCTCTTTAGGCTCTTTTTTACGTTGCTCCTTCTCTTTACGCTTATAAGCTGCACGAGTCATCCTCTGCTCTTTAACCTCCATCTGGCGTTGCCTTTCAGCTTGTATCATCCCAGCGGAAACCAAACCTAATGCCTCAGATTGCTGCTCGACTTCCTTGCCACTCGGAGATTTCTGACCAGATGGAGTTGAGCCTGCACCCAGGACCGAAGTATAAAACTCTCTAGCTTTGTCAACTGTATTCAATCTGTAGCGTGTCCCCGCATGGCTCAAAACAATACCCATCGGAATTTCCCATCTAAATGGCATCAATCTAGCTTTGAGCTCATTGGTTAAAAAAGCGAAGTCTTTCCTGCTTCTTAAAATTTTGGATGGGATTTCCTTTAGAATGATAACATCTTGGGCAGCAATCTGAAATCTTTTGTTGTAAAAGGCTTGTATAATCTCATTCCGCAGGGACTTCTTCGTAAAATAAATCACCACATCTCTAGGCAAATTCTTCTGCTTAGCAATCCAGGAGTTAAGTCTATAAATTTTTTCCACTTCTCTATGTAATTCTCCTTTATCCATATCCAAGGCCACTGCCAGATCAGTAAGGACCACCTCCACCAAATCTTGATTCATATCTTCCTTGAGGCCTCTAATCCTCAGGGCATACTCCATCTGTCTGTACTGAAACATCAAAATATCTTCTTGTGAGGACTCCACCTTCCTTTCCACATCTTGAATTTTATCATCAAAGGAATCAACTTTGTTTTCCACTTCCTCAAGCCTTGCATCGAGCTTAACCACCACAGTAGCCAAGCCTGAAACTGCTGCAAGTATATCTTGTCGTAAATCATTATTATTTTCTTGCAATTTAGTCTTTATCCCCGTTATCTCTTCTTTAAGATCAGATTTAATTTCTGATTTAATCTGTGAGGCAAATTGCTTCATTTCCTCTCTCATTTGAACTACAATCTCTCCCATTATGCCTCTGACCTCTTGTGCTGAAAGTCCAGGCAGAGGGGGGGAGGGTGGTGGCTGAGCCGGTGGTACATGTTTAGATTGTTGTTGTAATTGTGCAGTGGAAGTTATAGGAGAAGAAACAACCTTAGGTATTGAAGCAGGCTGCTGTCTCTTTGAAGCCATTTTAAAAAGCGCAGTTCTCACTTCCCTTTCCCCTCCACACAAGAAGGGAGGAGGAAAGAAAAAGAAAAAGAATTTAAAAAGAGACAAACTATAGTCCTTGAAAATCCAGAGAAAATCCAAAGAATAAAAGATAAAAGAGCAAACAATTCAAAAGAAAAAATTCTAAACCAAAAGCAAAAGCAAAAGCCAGTCCTTAAAAAGGGAAAGTAGAACAAAAGGGAAAGGAAAAAAAAACTCCGACACTTTCAAAACGCCATCTTAAATCCTTTCACTAATATAACAAAAAAAAGGAGGAAAAATAGTAAAAATCAAATAATAAAAAAAATAAACACCTAAAGTATATAACAAAAATCCTTTAAACTGCTCCGTCCGTTTAAAAATTACTCACCAAAATACTATAAACACGGAGATAGAAGCGGCGGTTTCTTTTGCTTCCTAGGAAGCAAAAACAGCTGGGAGGCGGAGATCAGCAGGAGCTCCGAGGGAACACTCCTTTCACCCCCTCTAGAAATAAATCCAGAGGGGGTTTAGGGGTTCTACCTCTATTCCTGCGTTCTCTGTCCCTTCCCTTTGCCCGGGAAGGGAATTCCGAGCCGCGGGCCAGCTGATGCACGCTGTGCTCCGCGGCTCTGACACTTCCCCAGCTGGACGGCTAAAAGATAGCCGCCATCGCCGTCGCCTCGTACCGGAAGCTCTATTCCCTGTGATTTTTGACATATGGTGGCTCACCTTGTCTCATTTCTAACAGAAAACTGGAAGACAATTAATTACATTTCTTATATTTTATGGTATAAAATGGCAGGCATACAATGTAGAAATCACCATGGATGGTACAGCTTCTCTTGATATATCAATGTTTACCTTCCAGAGTGCAGTTCATTATCATTATCTCCTATCTTTGCCTTATATGACTGAGGTGAACTTTAAAGCAGCAATTCCTCTGTTTTATCAAAGGACTATGTATAAATATAGTCCTGTGATAGTCAAAACACATTGCTTGCACAGAAATGTTAGAAACAAAGCAGCAAGAATCAATAGTCTACAGTATTTCTAGGAAGACCTGCTCCCCACATCAAATGTCTGACAATATTTTGTTCCATATAGAAATAAAATATCCACTAATAAAAAAATCATCAGATTAAATTAATTATTAGGGTGCAATTAAATAACAAATGATGACCTTAACTTAATACTTCTTCTGTAGCTGGTAACCAGTGGAATAGTCCATATACAAATCTCCAACTTTGCTTCTTTGCAACAGTGAAATTATCTTAATGGATGTTGAAATGGCAGAATAGATGAATGTCTTTCCCTTGAGTCATTTTCTGATAAAGACACATTGCTCAGCTACAAGATAACAAACTATATGTTCAAAGTGACAAATCATTTAATTAAAATTTACAAGCGGTTAAATACTGTTTGACCCTAATGGAGGTAGTTATCATGAATCAATTTTAGAGGAAGAGACAAGGGTGCCCAGAGAAATTGATCACTAACAGCTCTAGTACCTGAATGTACTCTGTATATCTCTACAGCCTGTTCTTAAAAATAGCCCTCTCAGAAGGCTGTGGTATACAATATGTTGAGAAATGTTTTCAATCAGGTTGAAAAATAGTAACACTTTTTACTTGGGTAGTATCTGAACTCACACTACTCTCATGAATATTTAATAGCCCATAGAAGGTTCAGGGGGAAAAAAATCTTTCATGTATCTTAACAGCAAGTAATTCAGAATTTGATGACTTATATATATATATATATGGCCTTATATATATAGGCCAGTAAAAATTTCTATCATTTTTCATAAAATGTCTGAGTACTTTTATTGTTGAAGAACAAGTATGATCATTGCTTTTGCTAACTATTAGAATGAATGCAGCAGGTCTTGATAATGTATTTTATTATATATGCTATCAAGCAAGTAATGTTTAGTTGATATACATAAATAACAATTTTTATCTGATCTGTGTGAGTTCTCCAATATCCTTCTCTTTTGGTTGTATCATGTAACAAAGAGCTTTCTTTGATATAAAAAACAAAATGATACTGCTTTTAACTTGAATTCATACAATCACCAAATTCCACTGAAAATTATTATATACGATTTCCAAGTGTTTAATGAGAATTCCTAAATATCATTTTCAGATAAAAAAAAGTACATATTACAACAAAAAAGATATTACAACTATTAAAAGAGTTTCCTAGTTATTTTAATAGTCTATGGCTCACTTGTTAGTTCTTATTAATATATACTAGGAAAAAATATTCTTATGAAAGGAAGTTTAATTCACAATCCAAAGTCTGTGTGATATATAATAACAACCATATCTTAGAAATAATATTTATGATAAAATGGAACTCTGTTGATGAACGGCATATTCACGTGTGACACTTTCATAAAGATATGTAGTGTTTTGGATTTGAAGACCATAATATTGAATACTGATATAGTATATGTCAACAACTTCTTAAAGTAGCTACATCTTTCTTTATAACTGCAGTATGAAGCAATGCATAGCTGAAATGGTTTGCATTATTTCAAAACTTTCCCAATGATTATTTTTAGAAGTTTACAATTTAAAGACTCTTAATTCTGCTTTATAATGGTGAACCTGATAAAATATTTTTCATCACTTTTTAACATCTGCAAGATATATTGACATATATAATCTCTGCTTCTTTAAGTATTGACAAAGTTATTGAATTTATCCTTGATAAGCTTGATACGTGAGTTGATATGTACATACTCATACTTTCCTTAGAGTGTTTATTTGTTTCTCTCATTTTTTTCTGCACACGTTTGTGCTAGAAAGTGTAGGGAGTGTTCCTGTAACATTATGATAAAAAAAGAATGTTGAGGCAGAGTCAGGGATAGTAAAAGATTGGAAGGAGAAATTGTTATGCCACCTTGTAGCCAGCTAGGAGCCAAGAGGTTATTCAAGATTTAGATATAATAGACTGAATACAAGAAAAAAAATCAATATATTTTGAGGTTGCCACAAACCCCAGATCAGTGGTGGCGAACCTATGGCACAGGTACCAGAGGCGGCACTCGGAGCCCTCTCTGTGGGCACACATACCATTGCCCCAGCCTCACCTCCCCCCGTGCCCCCCTCCTCACCAGCAGCCCCCCTGGAGGATAGCCACCCCCGAGCGTGGCCCACATGGAGCAGTGCAAACAAGGACATGGCAGCCAGGCAGCATAGACAAGATTCTCCCTCCACCCCATCATGCAGTTGATGCTGCAGGGCGTGGGCAGAGGGTGGGGCCACCATAGCACTGCTGGGCTGCCTGAGCAATCTGCGGCGGGCCCTAGAGGCGGTGAGTGGTCCTGTGGGCAGGTGGGGCGGGGGATGGGGGGCAGAGTGGGGGTGGGGCAGGGGGGTGGATTGGGGGTGGGACCAGTTTTTGGGCCCTCGGTCTCTAAAAGGTTCGCCATCACTGCCCCAGATTATTCATCTGGGTAAATCAACAATTGTGTAGCACTCTCAAAGGACTTTAGGTCAATTCCACATTTAAGTTATGCAACTTTTGCCACTTTTTATGCCTTTCTTAAGGAACAAGGATTATAATACCTGATAGTATATCTTATCAATGACTTGATCACTACTTCAGACAATTGACCCTACCTCAGTGTGATTTAAATAAGACACATTGCTTGGTAAACAACCTTGAGAATGCCTTGGCATAGACTTAAAGTCCTAAGAATGTGTCCCACAAGAATTGGATTGCTCCACATGCCATAGATTTTGTGGGCTTTACAAAGGCATCTAAGAGAAACACTGATATCAGAAATCATACCTGACATATTTTTACTCTTCCTGGAAGAGTAAAACCAGGGGAAAAATAGAAAAAAGTAATTATCTTTATGCTGACCTTATAGAAGTAAGGTTTTTTTAAAGTCACATTGCATGAATTATAAAAGATTGACTTGATTTGAGATTGGATAGAATCTGGGTTTGCTACATAATTATTGATATTACAAATTTATATCAGTTTTATACTGAAATAATTATTCAGGTGTTCAAATCATTCAAACGATTGCAGTGTTTACTTGGTTTAAATGTGGAACTGAAGAAGTTAGTCTATGAAGATACTCTCAAGATTTAATATACAGGATTGAACTATATTTCTATATAAAAATGGATTTTTTTATTCAATCATTCTTTGGTGAGTTATTGGAGCTTGGTGGCTACACATTCAATGACATAGGCAGAAGACATTTTCACTAGCATTTCTAGCAGAGTGAAGCAGCTAAAGAAAGCAAATTTCCCTGTCTCATCACCTTAATTGGAGGCATTAAGGTGAAGTATCATACATTGCCATGTAAAGGTAATACATTATTCCAGAAATCAAAAGTGCTCTACAAAGCAAGATTGTGCCAATTTCTATTGATATACAAGTTCCCATAGAAAAGAAAAACTCTTAGAATTGCTACATGCTGATCAATTACAAAAACAGTCCATATTACATGAACAGAAATAAGAGCCTTCTCAAATCGATGCTTTTTAGTTTCACCATCCCTATCCTTAAGAATATACAAGTTTAATGAATAACTGTAAATAAGATTATTAATGCAGGGGCCCACAAATTCACATTCCTTGTTATAAAATCTGTGGGAAGGACTTCTTCCCATTTTAGTTGGGTAATCAAATCCACAACTTCAGCAGTAACAACTGGTGGTCATATAGGTAGAGCTGTCAGATCACTGATTAGTTTACTGACAATATTAGTCAGAAGAATTGTTCATGGACATATAAACAGATGCTAAGCAGTAGAAATGGACACTATAAATAGTTGTTAGAGGGCAGAGTTCTAAAAAGAAGCAGTGACGCTGCTTTCATATGATTCCCTCTTCTTTTGCTGCAGGAGTTACCTACATTCCACTTTATGTCTCATTAGATCTTGGACCGAAAGGGTTCTGGGTTAGATATGTGTGTCCTATGATTCTAAATAAGGATGTCTTTGCTATCCAAATATCACAGTACAAGCTCCACCTTTTTATCCTTGCCTTTCTTTGTAAGTACGTAAGGGGTAATGTTTATGTTGCAACATCACAACTAATGTTTTCTTACATACCTCTACTTCTGCAGACATCTGTGAGAGAATAAAAGACAATGGTAAAGGTTTCCCCTGTCCAGTTGTGTCCAACTCTAGAGGGTGGTGCTCATCTCTTTTTCTTAGCCAAGGGAATCAGCGTTGTCTGAAAATGCTTACGTGGTCATGTAGCCAGCATGACTATACACCGAGGCACACAGAACACTGTTATCTTCCCACTGAAGTGGTACCTGCTTATCTACTTGCATTTGCATGCTTTCAAACTGCTAGGTTGGCAGGATAGCTACCACTAAATCCATAGATGTTAGCTTGTTGTTTAAGGACTGTTTACTACGTGATTTTATTTTAAGGAGAAAAAAAGCCTTTTAGAAGTTATATGGAAATATATATTTTATAAAAGGTCAAATTCATGAATACTTTGCACATAAACCAGTAATAAATACATTTCCTTTAAAAATTAGAAGTACAGCTAATGCCTTTAAAGCTATTTAGAGCTCCTGAGGTCTAATTACCTACTCATGAATATGTGACAGGGATGCAAATGTGCCAAAAATGCTATCAAATTGGAGTAATTAGTACCATAGTTCAAATATCTGCTCACATTAAAATGCTCTTTTCTGCAACACGACATTAACAAATGAAGGTATTTTTGTTGAAGGAATATAGTGCCAAAAATATATGCATAAATATCTTATAGAATGTGCTATGCATATTAGGGTTGAAATATGTTTGTTTCCAGTTTAATTTATCACCTTGTAGCTATTGTTACAGCTTTTCTTCTAGGCATATTTATCAAAATAGAACAGAGGCATGTGTCTCAAATTTGTTCTATTGCTTATAAAAATGTGTGAGACTTGGATATTGATTGTAGATTCCCCTTGCTGCTCCACTGTTCCTGCTGATATCTCAGGCAGCTTCTTCATAAATTCTATTCCACTCTGCTTATACCTACGAAGACATACAAATATTGCACAACAGCATAGAAGCATCTAAGTGAAGGCCAAAAATCCAAATGTTGGTTAAGAAAGTGCCATACAAGTACTTTAAAAATGCTTATAACAAAAGGAAGAAGCTGTGTGAATGGTTCACTCTGTGAACCACTGTTGACTACTTATAAGTTTTGTTGTTGATATGTGTTAGAAATTCTGTTTATATAAAGCCACCACACATAGCAAACAAAGAGTACAGTCACCATGTGCTTTATTGCTCAACTATTTAACTGTTCAACTATTTCAACAGGAAACAGAAAACTCTACTCAGAACAAAAGAGCATAGAGTATATACCATAGATCCAAACTTGTAAATACTGCTATCTGTTGGCTGAATACTACAGTAGTTGTTGCATAGAAATACATTCCAACAATGAATTCCAACAATATCCTTGTTTTTCTTGTACTATTTAAAATTTTCTACAGATATGTTTGGAGTTATTTTCCTCTTATCTTCTTGTTCAGTACATCTGGATATGTCCAAGAAAACCTTCTATGCAGTGGTGGGATTCAAATATGTGAACAACCAGTTCTCTGTGGGGGTGCCACTTCCAGAAGTCCATTCTGGGCCTGGGCAACAAAAAATTAGCTACCGGTTCTGCCAAAGCGATGAGAACCAGCTGAATCCCACCATTGCTCCTATGACTCCTACAGTTCTCTGTGACTCCTGACCTTGTATATTTTTAAAATAATCTTTTAATTGTTGTATTTTTCTAGTTGTCAGAAATTTCAATTGCTTGCTTGTAAACCCTCTTTGCAGCTATTTTATATAACTTTCCAACCATTACCTCCATTTGGTGCATTTCCTGTAATGCTAGTTTATTGTTGATGTTTGTTAAATAGTGAGAGGTAGTTGGACTTTGTTGTACCCTGGTTAGAATTTTTTAGAATTACTATAAAAATTGTAGAAATAAATATTTCGAAGAGTGACAACATGTTCTTAATTTTTCAAAAGTTCCAAAATAGATGTTGTTCTAATTAGAGAACTTTCCACCACTGCTTAGCATCACAAAACTCCATAGTGCTATTTCCAGAATGAATGAGGTATCAATGGACTGACTAACAAAGTATACTTACTTAGATCTGAATCAATCTATTTATCACTTTCTCTGTCTCCCTCATTCTCTCTCATAAGTTTGGAGATGAGAAATATTTTAAGTATGCATTAACAATTATTTGTTTTCAAGTACACTTTTTAAAAAAAATTTCAAGAATTTTTCATATAGTCACAAGATTCACTAAAAGCTTTCGATATTAACACAAAATATAACCGTCATTAAAATTCTCCAGTAATTTGGAAAAGCTTAAAGTGTTCTTTTTTTTCCTTTTGTTTTTTTAATTTCCAAAAATAATTCTTCCCATGTTTTGAAAGCTAGCATAGAGTATATGTCAGACCTGCCCCAGCTGGATTCCTAGGAAAGAACTCCATTTGATTGAATTAACAGGTTCTTTTACTAAAGATCAGTGGTTGCAGTGAAAGCAAGGCTAGATCTAAGTATTCCTGTGCAAAGGTTACAGTTTTCCCCTTTCCCTGGCCCTCCCCCCTTGACCAGTTCAACAGTGTCCAATGGCATCCCGGTTTGATGTTTTGGGAATTGCTTTGATGTCAGGCACTTTTCAAAATGGATTCACATTCTTCTCCCGAGCCCTAAACCTAACCAACCTACAATCTCAGAGAATAAACCTTTAACCTCATCCTATACCCGAGCTACAGATAATCAGCACTATTACAAAGCTAGTGTTTCTCAGTGGCTTGTAGAATATAAAGTATAACAGCAATTCAAACATTTGTGGTATGATTTATAATAAATATTATCATAAAACCTCAGTGAGTTCAAGAATAAAACAAAGCAAAAATAAAGAAGAATTAGAAAATATTCTTTGACTTTCAATAGTTTCCTAAAACTAGAAGGAGAGGGAGAGGAACAGCTTGATTGCCATACAGAGGCCATTCAAGACCATTATGCCACCACAGAAAAACGGTGCCTTTTGATCTTGCTCTCCTTCACCCCCTAATCTGTAGAACTGCAAGTAGCTGTTCCATACAAGATCTAGTAAATCAGACCGATTCTAGTTGGTCCTGTCATAATATGGTAAGTGGTGAAAGGATCCATGTTTGACCAACAACTCACTAGCTATCAAGTTTATCAATGATGCTTCATTCCTTCATTCCTTCACTGTGCAGAGAGCCACTATGACTTCTCTCAGATCATGCTACCAATGAGAAATGTTTCTTTCTCTGAAAAAAAAAGCAGAGAAAGGCAGATTTTGATAAACACAGAATTAGTCACATATTCATTTTTTTTCTTTTATGCCTCAAATCTCTCTTCCACCATTAAAAGTAGCAATGACCATATTGCGATGAGGTTTGAAGGAATGAGTTCAAGGCTGGATTCGTCACTCACTGTTTGCATGGAGACATTTACCCACTTAAATGATTTCTTTTGATCTGGCAGTCATGCTGATTTCTCCTGACCAAATTCAAATAGTTAATTATGTGAGACTATTATGTTAATTTGGACTGTCACCACTGAGATAAAATTACTTTCAAAATATTCATCTGGACACATCACTCCTATTTCTAATGAATTTCTATCCTTGACATAGTGCTATTGATACTAGTCCTAGCAACAGCCTGCCCATCTCCTTTTGTGCCAAAAATCATAATTTCTCTATCAAGATGTTGATCCTCTATTACCACCATTTGGTTCCATTGCTACTATTTCAAACATTTTTATGGATACAGTATCTATAATAGGGCTATAAGTATAACATCAAGCTGAATAAAACTGCAAGCCAATATGTTGTAATTAGTGGTTAAGACTAGGCAAGGGAGAACTGCATTTGGATTACAGACATCTAGGAACATTTTTAATGACCTTGTGCTGTTGCTATCTTTCATGTTATTTTACCTCATTGTTGTGTTAGTAGGTTATAATTCAGCCTGAACAATATGGAGAAAAGCAAGATAAAAATGCAGTGTATAAAATAACATATCACCTATGTCAAATTTTAAAAGAATTATTATTAAATCAGTTTTTGAATGCTGGTATACTTCAAGGATCAAGTTAGAAGCAAATGTCTCACTTAGCAACATAAATTTTGGGCTCAATTGTGATCGTAGGTTGAGGACTATCTGTACACCCACTTACCACACTTTTAATGGGAAACTTGTGCCTGTTCCTCTGACATTAATCTTTGCACTGTTCTATCCCCTTCTCTTCCTCTGTTTGTCTCAAAGAAGCCTCTCCTCTTCTCCATCTCTCTTTCTTCGTCCCCTTCTCTTTCCCTGTCATTAAGATAAATTAAAACTGGACTTTTGTGGTTATTTCAAATTTTCTATCAAATATGCATTTAAAGATTTGAAGATAAAACAGTGAAAATATTGATTACAGTACAGCTTTTCTTCTGCCAAGCCAGACCAATCCAATTTAATAGTTTAAGGATTCTTTATTGGCCAGTAACCAAACATATACCAAGCTTTCTGTCTAACTGTAACAGATTATACTTGACATGTGTACATTTTTAACAATTTATTTTTCGAAAAAGTAACACCACCTGCTCTTGCTTCAGCCGTTTTTCCCAACAGACAAGTTAGCATTTGCTACACAACAGTTCCATATTGTATTTTTTTTTCAGATTAATTCAACAAGCTGGGTTAATGATTCTATTTATAAGAATAGGTTATTGTTTTTTTTTTTCTTTCCTAACTGTAAGAATCAAAGCAGACGTCTGCTCCTGGATTGTTTCAGAATATTAGTTAATGATACTTAGGATGCAATTTAAAATACAGACATCACATACATTCTCAAAATGGTATTGGATTAAAACTACCAGCTCCACTTTCAGGACATTTCAAGGAATTAGGCTCAGTAGGCCTAAAAAATTGCATATATTATATAAATTATGCACTGTGCAGCTATTTTACATTGTTTGGTTCATAGCAACTTCAATAAGTTTTTTTTAATCTCTTTAATATTTTTATAAATAACTTAAGGTAGTAAACATGTCTAATACTCAGTGGTGGGATTCAAATACCTGAACAACCAGTTCTCTATGTGGATGCCACTTCCAGAAGTCCATCCTGAGCTGGGGAGGCTTCCCAGGCCCAGAACAGCCCAGCGTAAGTGCATGGATGCCATTTTTAGAAGTCCATTCTGAGCCTCAGAGGCCTAATGGAGGTCTCCGAGGCTCAAAACAGACTTCCAGAATTGGCGTCCACGTACTTCCAGCAGTCCATTCTGGGCCTTGCAAAAAAGGGCTAGGGCAGGGGTGTAAAACTGCCAGCCTGTGGGCCGGATGCATCATAGCAAAACCACGCCCACCCCATTGCCAGCAATGGCAAAAAAGTCACAATATGTCATGACACATCATGTGACGTTGCAAGCTTGACACCCCTGGGCTAGGGCATCAGCCAGTTCACCGAAATCAACGAAAAATTAGCTCCCAGTTCTATTAAACTGGTGTGAACTGGCTGAATCCCACCACTGCTAATACTCCTTTTTTCTATTTTCCTGCAACAAAAAGGTGAGTTGGGTTGAGAAAGAGTGACTAGCCCAAAGTCACCCACTTTCATTTTTTCCAAATTCTATGATTTGATTTTCCTACTTAATATTGTAAATCTGATTTGATAATTATTTTTATTGATATTTTAGTATATTGGTTAATGTTTAGGGTGTTTGATGTGAAGAAAAAAATGTTTTGAGAATAAAGAAATATGGAACCTGAAAAAAATTTTATACTGAAAAAATTCTCAACAATCTGAACAGTTTATAGCTGCAGAAAATCTAAAGTGAGAATAACTTAACCTGCATAACTTAATGGACTAATACACTCTCATTATAGCTGATAGAATTTTACTATTCATTGTTTTCATTGTTATGCCATCTATGAAGAGAAGAAATCATGAATCTAAAAGTAAAATTTGTTCTGTAGCCCAGAATACTTCTAAATGCACTTGATCAGCCTATATATACTGTATAATAGAAAAGTTCTACTTTCAGATGCATTCAGTTTAACCAGGATACATTTAATAAAAACCAAACTATTACTGTTGAAGCAAAATAAATTAGAAATAGTTTGTATGATGTTTTCCATCACGTGTTCATTTTAAAGGTTAAAAAAAACTTGAAATAGTAACATTTAATACTTATTATATTCTATTTATGAATGAGAATGCATCAGTAGATTTAGAACTTTGAGGCAAATTATGTAAAGTACCAAAAGGAATAAAACTGGCCCAAACAAATTATAGAACTTTGTAGTGATCTTCTTAGATGTCTTATTTTTAAATAGGGCTAAAACAGAAGCATAGTAAAACAATTTCTTGACTTTTCAAATTCATTCAGTAACATATCAAGAATAACGAGGGAATAATATTTCATTTTTATAATTTAATATACAGTAATAAGAATTATTTAATAAAAAACTAAGCAAATTAAATGAGGAATTCTGTGATTCATGTTCCATGATTTTAATTTTTAAACTATTTATAACTATATTATTGAGAAAGAATATAATGATAAAAATATAAATGATTAACAATTAAGCTTTTGCTTAGACTTTTATTATTACCTTATAAAAGTTAGACAGCAAAAAGTGATAGACTTCCTCAAAATCTTGATTCTTGTTGAAAGCAAAAATTTGGTATCTAGAAAACTATATACATTGTCCATTTTTAATGTAAATATTATTTTTCCCTATAACTTTCTTTAAAATTAAACAGCTAATTTCCATAATCTCAATTTATTCATAGTAGCAAAGGCATAAGTAACTTATCTGCCATCAATAATTAGAAAGGAAATTAATTGAAAACAGGCATTATTTCCTTCCTAGATATAAATTCATTAGTTTTAAATAACAGTCCTTTGCACTTCAAATGTATATTTTATTAGGAAAATAACTGTATAAATTGGACATTTTTATTTTACACAAAAACAGAATATTGATACTAGAAAATACAATAGAATTCTAACTTTCTGAATTCTGAGGATTCATAATAATTTATTATTTAGGACTAAAAGCAGACAGAGTAGAGTAGAGTAGAGTAGAGTAGAGTAGAGTAGAATAGAATAGAATAGAATAGAATAGAATAGAATAGAATAGAATAGAATAGCTATGCTTCATTGGCCAAGTGTGATTAGACACACAAGGAATTTGTCTCCAGTGCATAAACTCTCAGTGTGGATACAGCACAAAACAATAAAATAATAATAATCATAATAACAAAAGATAATAATAATAGTAATATTAATAGAGAAAATAGTGGAACTGATGAGAAAGATAAAAGTAATATAACCAAAATATATGGATAATATACTGAAGCATAAGACAGAACTGAGGAAATTAAGTGTTCAACAGAGTGATGGCATGAGGAAAAAAACTATTTCTGTGCCTAGTTGTTTTGACATGCCATTCAATGCTCTGTAGCGGCGTCCTGAGGGAATAATAATTCCTTATGTCCAAGATGTAAGGCATCTGTAGATATTTTCTAAACCCTCTTTCTGACCCATGTAGTATACAGGTCCTCAGTAGAAAGCACGCTGGTTGCAAAAAGTTTTTTCTGCAGACCTAACTATCCATTGAAATCTGTACCTGTCTTGCATGGTTGGTACACCAAACCTGACAGTTATAGAGGTGCAAATGAAAGATTCAATAATTCCTTTGTAAAACTGTATCAGCAGCTCCTTGGGCATTCTGAACTTCCTAAGTTGACACAGGAAAGACATTCTTTGTTGTACCTTTTTAATGATGAGTCTAATGTCAGGTGTCCATTTGAAATCCTGGGAGATTATAGACTCTACTGTTGATATTGTGTGGTCTAATATAGCAAGAGGTGGTAGAATAGGAGGGCTCCTTCTAAAATCCACTCTCATCTCTATAGTTTTAAGCATGTTCAACTCCAAATTTTTCCAGCTTCACCAGAGGACCAGTTGTTCAACCTCCCCTCTGTATGCAGATTCATCATCCTGTCGAATGAGATTAGTGACTGTTGTGTCATCTGTATACTTCAATACTTTAACAGAGGGATCCTTAGAGATGTAGGGGTGTCAAACTCTCAATGTCACATGACATGTCGCGACATATCGTTAACTTTTTCCCCATTGCCGGCAATGGGATGGGCGCGGTTTCGGCATGACAGATCTGTCCCGCGGGATGGCAATTTGATACCCCTGGTATAGAGAGAAAGAATAATGCAAAGAGCCCAAAGCCTGTGCTAATTGTTGGGGTGTTTGTGTGATTATCCCAAGCTTCACCTGCTGCTCTGTATCTGTCAGAATGTCAGTATGAAGATGTGTCAATAAATATTTAATTACTTAATGAATAAAATAAACCAGTTCTTATTTCAAAGAGTAACTTATCCTTGGAACAATAAAAACCTTAAACATTATCTTGTTTGAAACAAGTATCTTTTATCACATTCACAAAAATATTATTACCAACTGCTGATATGCTTAGCATCCAAATATTATTTGGGCACAAATTTTGTTTTTAACTGTAATATTATAGAAAAAAGCTCTTCTTGGAATATTTCCTTTGCTTTTTTAAATCTTACTATTTTATAATAACTCGAGACATATATATTTTGAATTCTTCAGCCAGCTTGCATAACTCCATTTAGAGTTGGTTCATGTTTTATTGTCAAGCCAATCAAAATAAATGGTAAAATTTAAATAATTAATAATAAGACTGTGATTATTGTTAAGAGTCAAAGAAACCATTTTGGTTGCCAGATAGAGTTTTGAAGTTGAATCTTCCATTTGTTTTTTATTATTTACTTTTAGTCAATTTAGTAAATAACAGGTTTCCTAGGCATCTGGGCAAATGACTTTATCATTTTACTAATACAGACAACTTTTGTGATGTTGTATTTGTTCCATAGCTGCTTAGTACAGTTTACCACCATATGCCACCATCTAATAGAAAAGACTTGGCTTTACCTTAATCTACTGTCATTTATTTTTAAGTTGAAATGCTAACATTTATCTTTATTTTTATAATTTAATACATAGTAAATTTTAAGAATTATTAATGATGCCATGCCTTTTGTGGAAAATTTCAAACCATTCTTTCAAGTTTAAAAGAAGTTCAGCATTATTTAAAATGTAGAAAGTTCATTTTAAAATCTTTCATTTACAGTAACTGTAACTCTTGAGAAATGAATGGAGAAAGAAAATAAGGGAGAATGGCAGTTATAAGTTTTCCTAATTCAGATCCTTTGTGCATTTATTTTTGTGTTCTTCACCCAAGGTCATTGTTTCAGTTATCATAGTTTGATCCTCAAGCTATAAATTATAGCTTTCTTTTTGACAAAATTTCCTCCCATCAAAAACACTAATAATTCTGTTGTGACACATTCTGAGTAGATTAGGTCTTCTATCTGAAGTCAGTGCTTTCTAATTCAATATGTTTATACAGTACAGATTGTTGTCCAGTTTCTCTAAAGTCATAAATCCTGAACCATAATATTTAGTGATTTTATCTGTAGAACTCAGTTGGGGCTTCACAACTGTACTGTCATTTCATCTTTACTCTTAAGATGCAACTTTGACAAGGTATATTTCTTATAAAAAGATTCTGACCTTCAATTAATTCAACACAAACCTTCTAGTTTGTTTTACTTCCAATTTATTACTTAAGTTTATTACCAAATTATTTCTTAATAAATTATTAACCTTCAATGAGAATGGTATGGTGCTTTTAAAACAATTCAGTGTGTACCAGAATGCAATACAATGATAACATTTAGAATTCCTTTAACGCTTTAGAATTGTTCCTTATTTTTCACTATCAAGAACAATTAAATAGTTGTAAGGTGATGTAATGGTTAAGGCACAGACTAGAAACTGGGAGACTGTGATTTCTAGTCCTACCTTAGGCACAAAGCCAATTGGGTGCTCACTTCCTCTCAGTCTGAGGAATCAGGTAATAGCAAACCACTTCTGAAAAAACCTTACCAAAAAAACTGCAGGAATGTATCCAGGCAATGACCAGTAGTCAGTACTAAGTCAAAAACACCACTCCCCGAAAATGGATAGTGTTGAGTCCTCGCATCAATGGCGAATGAATACAGCACATTCTGTAGTTCCAACAGCTCTTTATTGAAGTCTTTTCCACTCAGTCACAGCTCTGAGGCTCGCAGGCCTCTCAGACTCCTTTTAACAACGTCCCCAGGCAGAATGGTAACAATTAGGCGTACTCCGAGCCTCGCGCATGCGCACGCGCACGAAGCCAGTGCCAGCCAGTCTGGTCCCAGGCAGCTTGCAACTGCCCGGGACCATTGCAACGTCCCGAGCCTGCCTTTGCAGGCTCAGGACACAACAGATAGTGCAACCATTTTCATCAACTATACCTCTGTCTGTCTATCTATCAAATTTATACACCACTCAAGTCACTTAAGTGACATTTTAAATTTATTCCAGTTATAACTTAAGTGAAGAATGAAATAACAAGGTTGGGCACACAGTGGGAGAGAGGGATATTTATTTCATCCTCAATTCAGTTTAACACAATTTTGGAGAATGATCTCAAATATTCTGCTTATTTTGAAGGAACACAATGCAATGTTCCATGTGCCACCATAAGGACAAGCAAAGGTTTTGCTGTGAGGACTTCTAAGGACACAATGTTAGTTCTTGCCTCTTTTGGTTCCAAAAGCTACCAAATAGGCCGCTTCTGCCAACCAACGTGCTGAAACATTGCCTGCTAATTAAAAAAGGAAAACATTTTTTACATCCCCCTAGGAAATGACAGAAGTGAATTACAGCCACATTGATCACACTGAGCCTAGCAAGGAGCAAGCACACAAATCCAGCCTCAAGTCAGCGAGAAGCCATAGGTATAGTTAATTGGATTCACTTCAGTATATCCATAATGAATACCTGTAAACAAAGAAAAAAATACATTCCTCTGGTTATGAGTTAATGCACGTGAATTCTGTATTATGAACCATGGCCTGCAAGTTCTTCAGAACCAACCCAAGCACCATTTGGCAATGCATTAACTCCAATGGAAAACTCTGAACAACTGCAGCAATGCACATATTTTTGCACTTCAGGATATTAACCTGCCAGAATTCAGTGCCACAAAAACAAGTTTATAGTTTAATTTTTGTGGAGAAAAATAGCATCTTAAAACTCAATCAACAATATTATCAATACTTCTGACAGATGCTTTGCACAATTTTGTGTCTATTTATTTTCAATGTCTGCCAAAGCACTATGTTAGTTCATGTTTAATTTCTAATAGAAAGTATTTAATAATAGCACTACCTTAGTTCATGTTAATAGAAAGTATTTAACAACAGTAGTAACATTACTTTAAAGACAGGTAGAAGCATTTTTCTTTCATCCAAAATAGTTCTTAAATTGTACTTCACTGATTCTCTCTAAGCTCACCCCCGATAACAGCAGGGATGAGGTGAAAATACTTCTTTTAATGATTAATGCAGGGCAATTTAAAAGAGAAAAAAAGCAGCACAATTTGAAAACAAACTATTCATAACATGAGAAACAACCCGATCAAAATGTCCTTGTTTTCTCCAGAGTTCAGTGCAAAGTATATCCCTATTGATAAATGCTCATTATGACAATCATTTTTGATCTGTAAAAATTAATATTGTTTTAATCCCGATATTGACTTTATAACAAATACATCTGAAAGATGCTTGGACATATATAATAAAGGTTTTTAAGGGGTTTGTGTGTGTGTGTGTGTGTGAATAAGCCATGGAAGCAGGAAAGGTTATTTCTTCCTGACACATAATTCAGTGATTAACAATAAGGTGACCAACCGTCCTCCTTTTGGGAGGACAGTCCTACTTTTGTGAGTTCTGTCCTCCCTCGAAAAGTGTCCTCCTAAATGTCCTCTTTTTCTATATTTGAAGACTAATCTGCAGGGCTTTTTTTTTCCTCATAGAACGCTCAGAAGGCGTTCCGGGACCTTTTTTTGATGGTTTTTTTTTCAACTTTTGCATGAGCTGTGCTACTCCCCCTATTGGCTTTCGAAAGCCAATAGGAATTGCTGCTGAGCACGCCCGATGATCCCTCTGCTGTTTGCCCGATGGTACTCGCAGGGCATTGCTTCAGGTCTCCATGGCAGGGGAGCCTGCTGGAGGAATCCCAGGGTGATGTTGGGGTTCCTGAACCCTCTGTTTCTTGAAACAAAGCCTAGCGGAGGCTGCTTCCTAGAACTCTGAGCACACCCATAGGCGTTGTGTAGTTAGCATCCACAACACCCGGGCGGCAAACTTTGCACGTGCAAGTTGCAGGAAATTTGTACCCCTCACTGCTACCCAACTACACCATCTCCTACTTAGTTCCAAAGATAGCTGGAGGAGACTGGAGTGGTAAGTTTCTCTTGATCTTCCCTGTTCGGTTCTACACGGGAATGCACAGGGTAGGCAGTGGTGCTGGGGGGCGGCTGGGGAGGTGGCTGCAGGGCTGGAGCCAGCGCAGCTGGTGCTTTGCGAGCTGCGGGCCGGCTCTACGGGGATGTGCAGGGTGGGCAGTGGTGCTGGAGGGTGGGTGCAGGGCCGGAGCCAGCTCAGCTGGTGATTTGCAAGCTGCGGGGCCGGCTCTCCACAGCAGGGCAGCAGTGCTGGCAGAGTGGCTGTGGGCGGCGGCGCAGCGGGCAGTTGACCTTCCATGGGCCGTGCCAGCTGGTGGTCTACGCAGTGCTGACCTGCGCTGCCACCACCTCGCCCTGCGCACCTACGTGGCCGTCCAGGAGCACCTGGCTCACAACACCTACCTCCGCCGCCCACCCCCGCACAGTCCAGCCGTGTAGATTTTTGGACAAGTGAGAAATCGAGATTGAATGTTGATACTCTAGCTGCAGCACTTGCCGTAAAATTCAATATGAAGGATATTTCTTGTTCAGATATTTCCAATATATTGTTAGAAGATGGTACATTGACAAAAAATATTCATTCAATGGCAAAGTACTCATTTAAATAATTAATAGGCATGTAAGCATAATTACAATATAAAATGTTATTGTTACAAATGTTTTTATTATGCATTTATCATATTATAGTGTATTCTGTATTATTGTTGCAATAAATACAATGTTTCTTTTATTTACAATATTTTTTTCTTCAATTTATTCGTGTCCTCCTTTTCGTTGTAAAAAAGTTGGTCACCTTATTAACAAGTCTTTCCCAAATTGATGTGCTCTATGTTCAGCTCCCTTATTTAAGGAGTTAAGTCCCATCACATCTGGACAGCACTAAGTAGAAATGCTATTTCATTAAGTATGTGCTGATTTTCTAAAGAAAGATATGTTCAATGCCCTCAGACATCTGTAGACTTAGTTTAAGAATAGAGTTTTAGTTATTTTCCCCCATCTTATCCATGTTAGTGTAAATAAAAGATAGGCCATAGTGCTAAAAACAAATAATATGTACAGATTTTCTTGTAAAGAGATGTGCAAGGCAATGTATCCATAATAGATGAACAGAATCATGATGAAAAAATTAAATTACATATAGTGATAACCTATTGGCCAGGAAGTCATGAAGAATAATATTGTTGCTACTTCCAATATAATAACTATTGTCCTCTAAAAAATAAAACAGATGCCTTTCCTATATGGGATCTGCCTTTATTAAAAGGACGCTCCAATGATTGAGGATAAAAGAATTCTACATTCTTAATTTAACAAAATAATATGTTACCAAATCCTTTCAGTCGTTGTTCTCTCTCTTAAGAGACTGTCTTATTTTAAAACATAGTAATTATACATTTACAAGACTTAGGGCTTGTTCTGTATTCTGTTAACCAATATGAACGCCCACGTTTTCTACTTTCTTTTCGTTTGTATGTCAGAACATTATTAGGAAAGTTAGCAGTCTCCATTCAGGTAGAATGTTCCTTATCTTTACGTATATTTGATAAATAATGTAAAGTAGCATTTGTGAGTACAACATATAATTATTGCATTTCATCACTTCCAAATGAATTACCAGAGTTGGTTGAAAGTTGGGCAGCTATATAAATGTTTTAAATAAATAAAATAAAATTATAATTTGAAAGCCACATGGGTTCCTCACTAATTGTTGAATACTGCTTTTATTAATAAAATAGATACCTCTCATTATTAGATATTTTGTCCTTACATTAATTTCTGAAAAATATCAGCTACAGCAAACTCCCATTTGGCTGAAGCTTATTATTTTGTATAGCAAGCCCCATTTGCTAAAGATATTCCATTAAACAATTCTTTGCCCATAACACTTGGTGCAGTTTACACTCTAATGCTTTAGCAGTAAGAATTAGAATATAATAGCTTTGTTAATGCCAATACAATTATTTCTTTCTTAGTATAAAATAGGATTCTGGTTCAGTTATAGACCAGCTGGAAAATAAATTCCAGGCATTGAGTCCAGGTATAAAACACTTGTGCATAATATCAGGATGAATTTTTGAATCTAATATAAATGTTTAAAAACTATACTCGGTATGTTAAGCCATAGGCAACAATAGTATTTCATTTTTCTAATTGGATACATTAAGACTAGTAACTATAAACTGACATGAAAGCAAGAAACAAAAGTACAAAAACTGTTGACTGACAACCATAAACATTTAGAAGCTGCTATTACTAACAAAAGAAATTGCAGAGATATGTAGGTTTGTGCACTGACTGTATTCATTGTTTTATTATTTTGCATCTGTAAACAATTGTGGATAAATTTGCAAACATTTCATGTTTTACTGGGATTCATTGATATATCCAGTTTGATCAGGCATGTCTAAGCTTTGGGATGCAATGATACATTCGGTTAATGTATCTAAAGAGGATGCTACTGTTATTCATAATATCAGTAATATGAGCATATTATTATTATTATTATTATTATTATTATTATTATTATTATTATTATTATTATTATTAAAATTTATAGTCGGCCCCACTCCTGCAGGACTCCGGGCGGGTAGCAATAAAAACACAATATAACTTAACAAAACAAACAATACAATAACATTCATCCAGGGATCAGATTTTATAAACCGCAGGCCTGCCGGAAAAGCTAGGTCTTAAGCAGCTTGCGGAAAACCAACAGGGTGGGAGCGGTCCTAATCTCTGGGGGGAGCTGGTTCCAAGACATGGGCGCCATCACAGAGAAAGCCCTCCCCCGCGGCCCCCCCAAATGGCACTGCTTGGCCGACAGGACCTGAAGGAGGCCCAGCCTGTGGGATCTAACCGGACGAAGGGAACTATGAGGTAGTAGGCGGTCTCGCAAATAGCCTGGCCCTGAGCCATATAGAGCTTTAAAGGTAATAACCAACACCTTGAATTGGACCCGGAGACCAATAGGCAACCAGTGCAGCTCACAGAGGATAGGTGTAACGTGGGTGTACCGAGGAACACCCACTATCACTCGTGCGGCTGCATTCTGGACCAACTGTAGTCTCCGAATACTTTTTGAGGGTAGCCCCATGTAGAGCGCGTTGCAGTAGTCCAGGCCTGAGGTGACAAGGGCATGAGTGACTGTAAGGAGAGCCTCCCGGTCCAGGCGCAACAGACAAACTTGTGCAAAGGTCCTCCCAGCCACAGCCGTCAAATGATGTTCCAATTTCAGCTGTGGATCAAGGAGGACACCCAAGTTGCGAACCCGCTCCGAAGGGGGTATATTTTCCCCTGCTAGAGTCAACACTGAACAGTTAACATGATCCTTGGAGGCAACATCCAAAGCCACTCGGTCTTGTCAGGATTGAGCCTGAGTCTGTTAACCCCCATCCAGACCCTCACGGCTTCAAGGCAATGGCCCATCACATCAGCCGCTTCACTGAGAGAGCTCGGGGAAGAGATATATAGCTGGGTATCATCAGCATACTGATGAAACCTCACCCCATGCTGTCTGATGATCTCACCCAGCGGCTTCATGTAAATGTTAAATAGGAGGGGGGAGAGGACCGACCCCTGTGGCACCCCACATTCAAGGGGCTTCGGGGTTGACTTCTGCCCCCCCACCAGTACCGACTGCAACCGTCAGAGAGGTAGGAGGAGAACCACCGTAAAACGGTGCCTCCCACTCCCATCCCTCCAAGTCGTCGCAAAAGGATACCATGATTGATGGTATCAAAAGCCGCTGAAAGGTCAAGTAGCACCAAGACAGAGGAATAACCCCTGTCTCGGGCCCGCCAGAGATCATCTATCAGCACGACCAAAGCAGTTTTTGCGCTGAAGCCAGGCCTGAAGCCAGATTGAAAAGGGTCTAGGTAATCCGCTTCATCCAGAGACCATCGGAGTTGGAGCGCCACCACTCTCTCTACAACCTTCCCCAAAAAGGGGAGTTTGGAGACTGGGCGAAAGTTATTTAAATCAGCTGGGTCCAGGGTAGGCTTCTTGAGAAGGGGCCTCACAACCGCTTCCTTCAAGGGTTGCGGGAAAGACCCCTCCCTCAACGAAGCGTTGATCAACACCTGGAGCCAGCCTCGTGTCACCTCCTTGGCGGCCGAGACCAACCAGGAAGGACACGGGTCCAATAAACAAGTGGAGGTGCTCATCGCTCCCACCACTCTGTCAACATCCTCAGCGGTCACAGACTCAAATTCATCCCATCAAATTGGGCTAAGACCTGCCCCGATCATCTCAGAAGGCCCTGCCCACTCAGAATCACTTGATCATAGAATCCACCACTAGACTGCTGGTGCCTTTCAGAATAGTCAGACTTCAGTTGGGCAGGTCAAGATGAAGGCAACGTCCTTTATAGAGTCTCTTTTGCAAACAACACTTCAGTATTTTTAAGCAGAAAAGAAGAATCCATTGAAAGGCTTACTAAAATTCTATACTAACAAATAAAATCTGAAGACTGCTGATTACAGCTGGTAGTCTTATTACCATATTTGGGACCAGAACATCCATTGCTAAGTGATGTGATCAGGAAGTGAGTTGCACCATGGTTGTTAAGCAAATCATGTCATTAAGAGAAATCAGCTTCTCCCATCGACTTTGCTTGTCAGAAGATCCTTGGGAAGGTCATAAATGGTGATCATGTGATTCAGGGACAATGCAAACTGTTGTAAATACATTCCATTGCCAAAGGCCCAAATTTTAATCTTGAGACTATGGGAACACTGTGACAGTCATAAGGGCAAAAATAAAAACTGTATAAAACTGTATAAGTCCGTTTTTCAGTACTCTCATAACCTTGAATGGTCATTAAACTAATAGTCATAAGTTGAGGACTGTCTGTATAACTGAAACTGCCATGTAGTAATCTGCAAGCTATTACATGTATAAGTCTGTGGAGATTCTCAGTCATCCAGATCATGGTTATCCCAAAGATGCTTTTTTCATGAGGCAACTGGACTTTTTTGTTTTTCTTTGAAGATGTTTTGCTTGTCATCCAAGAAGCTTCTTCAGTTCTAGACTTAAATGTCTTCAAAGAAAAACAAGAAAGTCCAGTTGCCGCTTGAAAAAGCACCTTTGGGACATATTCCATGTATACTGTAAGGATTTCCCTGACCCTGATGGACCCAAAAGAGAAAGAGTGGATTGTATTGTTCAATGTTCTGGATTGTTCCTATTGTCACATTCAAATTGTTATTCTTTCATAAATGAAAAGATTGCTATTAAGAGTAATTATTTATTTATGTTTGTTCTTGTGGTGTCCATAGGACATACTAATAAAATTCCATGTTTATTTCTATTTGTACATATTGTAAAACATTTGATCTACTAAAATTAACTTGGATCCTAAATTCTGTTTGATAAATGAAAAAATCCCCTTTGTTGCCTGGGAACTGAATCATCTTTTGGAATAGGGATTTGATATGGCAAATGGCTGATGGAAGAATTATCTATTAAAACCAGCCCAATCAGAGCAAGCAAATTAGGATTAAATTAAGTATTTTGATCCTGTCAAACCACAATATTCATACTATTATTTGTTTGTTGAACTTTTCTATTTAAAATATAGTTGCAAATCACAACCAATAGATGAATTGCTGGATTTATCAAATGTTTTTGCTGTTATTTTTATTCATAGAAAAAGAGGAACTCTGTGGATATCTGTAGTACTATACGCAAAACAGTTGAGAAACTATTCCTGTAGGATATGATAAAATCTGTAGAATTTGATAAAAAAAAATAAAACTTATCTTCATACAGCACATCTGTGAACATCATTCTATGTTAGTTGGAAGCAATCCAGTCCCAGAAAATAGACCCTTCTTAATTAGTAGGAAATTTTTAGGCTAAGAGCTTTGATGGGCTCAAATTCATACAAGCAGGCAATTGTCAGATTTTTGAATTTTTAAAATATTTTTATTTTTATTTCAAGTATGTCAAAACAACCCTGTTTCCTGGTTATGTTCTATGATGGTACTTGTTTTCTTGGCTGCCTTATATATTTAATTTGTATTATAATTCTTTGTAATTGTTTTATAATTGTTCACCACCCAGACTCACTTGCTTGAGATGGGCCACTATAGAAATTGAATGAATTAAATAACTTTAACATTTATTTTGATTTGGCTTCATTGGAGATATAAATTACTTCTGCATGTTCATGTATGAAAGGAATTAATATCAAAATTAACTGACACAGTATAAAGCAAGTCATCTCATAATGGAATTCACAAAAATGAAACCTCTTAAGCTTTTGTTTTCTATCAGTGCAATTGCACCATCCAGCTGTGATAGACCTTGTTAACAAAGAGATAGCAATACAGCATATATCCATCTGCTATCACACTACATAATGTATGCATATTATATTACAAATATATCCTCAAATGCTTGAATTTAACATTCCTTACCATACCCAGAAAACTTTGTTACATTCAGAGATAAAATGGATTGCTGATTTCTTTCTGTTTTGAAGATTTGTGTTCAGGCAATAAACTCAACTTGCAGCTCACAAATTCTAAGCTAAAATAATGCTGTTAGTCTAACAGGATAGTGACATAACAGAAAGTTGTACATTCCAAGTAACTGCAACTTATTTTTTTTCCTGCTGCATTAGACTTATCTGAGGTTGCAGCAATAGAAGACATCTAAGTATTTCATTTGCTTACTTGAAACTATCCTTCCTAAATAGCACAATTTAAAAACAAACAAATGATAAATGGTAGAATTTGGTGCCTTTGTGTTTTTAGAATTAGATGTGATTTTAAACTTCCACTCCATACAGAGGAAAGTATATGTGTGTAATTTACTCTTAATCTTTGTGGAAGAAGTCACAACAACCTCAGAGTAACTGTTTAAATATGATTTTTTTTATAAAAAAAACACCCTTCATTGTGCTTGATCTTCTTGGGTTGATTTTTGATGAAATTAAAAGTTGGTTTGTCTTATCAATTTCTAATTTTATTTTCCTTTGTAATCAACAGAAATAATATTTAAAACTACCCCACTGCTCTCTTGCTTAGCATCTTTAAGAATTCATTTGATTGCTGAGGTTTATAACTGAAAGTACTGCTTGTACAAACAAAAGTTTTTTTTTTAATTGAGGGCTAATTTTATGTTCTTGGAAATGGAAGATAGTTGGTAAAACTTCTCCATGTGGAGTAAAAATTGTGTTTTGTTCATCTCATATTCTGTGCATAATAAGAAGCAAATACTGTCAAGTGGGTGACAGCTGATTTCCTCTTACAAGGAGAATGAGGAATTGAATTTAAGTCTGCTATTCAAAACACAATTAAATTGCCAACTCAGGGGACTGTACAATCACAAAGAAAACAGAATGTGATGCACCTTTCTGCATTTCTCCCATTAATATTACTGTATCTCATGTGTTTTATACTTGGCTAAGCTTAAAAAAGGACTTTAATTAGCAAACATTAAAGTATTTTTCTTTGCAATGGCGATTAATGCAGTATTACAAAATAAACATGGAGCCTAGTTGTGCTTTGTAATAAACTCAATATAAGCTTATTGATTTTTATGAGGATTGTTCCAAGGAAAGTAGTCTATTGGGATGCAGTTCTGTGCTCTGGTAACTTTAAGAGAACCCTGACTGAAGGAACTTCCTATGCTAAAGTTCAACATTATGATTAATTTTAATGAAACATAGGCTAAAGATAGATGAGCTAGCTGGGATAGATAGATAGATAGATAGATAGATAGATAGATAGATAGATAGATGGATGGATGGATGGATGGATGGATGGATGGATGGATGGATGGATGGATGGATAGATAGATAGATAGATAGATAGATAGATAGATAGATAGATAGATAGATAGATAGATAGATAGATAGATAGATAGATAGATAGATAGATAGATATAGGGCTTTTATTCTCATAGAACACCCAGAACGGAGTTCCAGCACCTTTTTTGGATGGAACTTTGTATGGTAGGCAAGGTGGATTGTATGACGTGTGTGAGTTCCGACACCTTTTTTTTTTTTTTTTAGAAAAAAAGCACTGGATAGATAGATAGATAGATAGATAGATAGATAGATAGATAGATAGATAGATAGATAGATAGAAACTTCTAAGACTAATATTAATTTTAATGAGAGAGAAAGAATTGGAGTCCTGAATGGTTTTATTATATCTTTTGACTGTGCCACTTTTTTGCTTTATGTCATGAAGATTTAATTTAGTATTAAGTGGTAAATTAATGAGAAATTCCTTGCTGCATAAAAGCATGTGAAAGCCTCTACAAATCTTAAAAAGAAAAATAATCCCATGGAGTTTGATGAGATCTAGTCCTCATTGCTACTTCATAAAACATCACAATAATAGAGTCACACCCAAGACACCTGCTTTTTGAGCTTTTATTTTTACAAAAACATACGTTGCTTCTTTTTAAGTCTTCCCCACTATGGATAGATACTTTCCAGAATGATGTTGTTATTCTTATGATCTGAGAGAGAGCAATGCTTCTTTGTTAGCATCACAGCTTTCTGTCCATATGGCTTTACTGGCTAGTTAGTCACTAAACTTCTAATACAGAGGTTTCTTTTCAAATTGTGTCATGTGGGTCATCAGCCTTTGCAGACCAGTTCAGTTGTGATCTGTGCATTCTCTTTGTTAATAGTTATTCTTGCTGACTGCCATAAGGTCTAGCTTTAAACTCAGTGTTCAAAGAATGCATCCAACATTCACTACATGGAGAAGTCTGTATACATTCCTCGTGCAGGGGTGAATATCAGCTAGCGAGATCTCCTCAGCTTTGAGAAATTCAATTACTATTTTATACTCAAAGTGTGCATCAGTGGCAATTGTCATTTTGAACTGCCTGGTTGTGTTCCCCTTTGATATGCAGGAAGAATAGGAAAGGAAATCTTTTTTAGAAGCACTGAGGAACAAAAATACTCTCTTCTTCATATAATCTATGAGGACAAGTGTTAGAGAAATCAAGGACTTTTCTCCAATCAAAGTTATTATTAGAAATATGGAGATATATACAAAAAAAGTTGGCCAATAGAAATGGGTAGTCACCCCCAATAGTTCTCCAGCCCACAATCAAGAAGATAAGAGGGTCAACTACTGCCAGTAGATAGGAAACAATTACTTAGTCATTAATGGATTAAAACATTGCAGTTCTAAACAGTCTACAATAATTAGTGGTTTTCTTTGTATATCGGTGAATTGTTGGGCTTTGGAATGGATTATCAAGTTTGCAAAGCCTCTTCCTGTGACTTCCTCTTCCAACATATTGGCAAGGATAATATAGTGGTGCAATTTCCATTGTGGTGGAGAATGGTGAGGAAATTGTTCTATTTGTACAGTTATCTTTGTCAGTGGCTATTGATCGTTAAAATATCACCATACTTCGCAAGTTGAGCAGCATATAAATTTGATAAATAAATATAAATAAATGAATAAGTACAGTAATTGGATCCCCCAACTACTGTTGATAATGGCATTTTATGTAAAATGTTCAGATGTTATAGATATAGATAGGCTTTCACATCATTAAAACTAAGGTGACCAATCGTCCTTCTTTAGGGAGGACAGTCCTTCTTTTGTAAGTTCTGTCCTCTCTTGAAAAGTGTCCTCCTACATGTCCTCCTTTTTGATATTTGAAGACTAATCTGTAAATCTCCATATTCGATCAATGCCGATCCGATCCATTGTGTGTGATGTGACGTATTTGTATTTGACATGACAATCCGTCAAGGCTTGGTACAGTGTGGCAAGACACGATTTTGAGACGCATGCGCTCTGCACAGAATTGTTTTGAGAGAGTGTGCCACGCACAAGAGTGTGCAACACGCAAGTGGCTTTGTTTACTTCTTACCGAAACATGACACAGCACACATGCATGCATTAGACTCACTTTTTTTTTCTTCAATTTATTTGTGTTCTCCTTCTCATTGTTAAAAAGTTGGTCACCTTATTAAAACCACATTTGATTTGATCATGCTTGTTCAAGAAACCAAAACTGCATAGCATTTCACCTACTAAGTTACAAATGATAATTTATACCACACTATAGCCAAATGCCCAACAAATTGGGTTGGAGTTCTAGGTCTTTGATTGCATCCACAAATATCTCTGTTGCTATCTTCATGGCATTTTACATTTTAAAAAAAATAAAAATTTGGAAAATTGGAATGTAATGTATGCTTCCCTATAAGTTTTCTAACCAAAACAAAAAAACTTCCTTTATTTGGAAGTTTCTGAAAGCCGGAATGCCCAGAAAAAGAACAAAAGCAAACAATAGAAATAGGAAGATTTTTGGAATTAGTGGAACTGTAAGTAGCAGTGTAGCACAATACTTAGAATGCAGCCAGGGCTCAAGGTTGACTCAGCCTTCCATCCTTCCAAGGTCAGTAAAATGAAGGCTCAGATTGTTGGGGGCAATATGTTGACATTGTAAACCGCTATGGAGTGGTATATAGGTCCTATTGCTATTGCTAGCAGCGGAGTCCATCAGTGCTTTGTAATTTGTTACATTTTTAAAATTCCATATGCATCCACCAGTCCGAGGTCCAAGTCAGGAACTGCACCTCAGTTTCTTGTTCTGCTAAACCACTTCTTGCTTGCTTGCTAGTCAGACGCAATGCCAACAAGCTAGTGCTTATGTAATAACTAAAATCATGTTGGTTTCCAGAAGAATTAGAACATGGCATACATTGTTTACTATGAACATCAGTATTTTCTCTCTTGGCTGCTTTTTCTAGTCCCTTGTCCAATCAAATGAAACATTCAAAGCAATGCAAATGCCATACCTCACTCTTCAAGAGAGAAGACTGCATTAGTTTATGAAGCAGCTTCAAAGGGATGCTCTAACTAACTACTAACCACTAACTATTCTCAAAAGCCCTTAGCACAGTTGTACAATTTTTAGTTTCCCTAGAGAACATTTATCTGGATAGACTCATGTAGGTGTCTTTTAATAACCTGTGAAGTTTCAAAAATATTTGTACTGTGAATAAATTTCTCATGTACACATTTGAAATACAGATTGTCCTCTTTATGGGAAGGTCACAGATTTAGCTGAAATGTGGAAAGTTATTCAGATCTGTGGATGAAAATCTAAAGGTTGTGCTCATTCACAGAGAATGAGATGAAATTGACTTGGGCCATTTAAAAATGTTCTCTTTTAATAATTTGCTTCATTGAATTCACATTGCTTAATTTATTTTGACAACTTTGATTTTATTTAATTTGCTTCAACAACTTCAACCTTGCTTAATTCACCTTCTTTGCCAGTGTTTTATATCTGGGGCTTCTTGCAAAATTGAGGTCAGACTTTGATTTGCATCTTTATTTTACTCTTGAAGGATGTTGTGGATATTTTGTATGACACCATTTGTTATTCATTCTGGAAGTTGAATACCAACAACTATATGAAACCCAGGGGGCTCAATCAGTTTAATTGTAGCCTTATTTTATAAACCAGTAGCACTTAACAATAACCCACCAAACCCATCCTTTAAAAATGTGGATAAAGGCAACATTATGCTCCCGCATTTTGCTTTTAGAGTTTACTGAAATTAATAAGTGTGTGTCTCTGAGTTTGAAGCACAAAAGAAAATGCACAGAAATATATAAATCTCAGGCTTTACAGTAACTAGCTGCTTTGTATGAAACAAGGCATACACACAGATATTTTGCAGCTTTGTCTATGCTCATAGTGGGCAGTTTCCTCCCCCATTATTGATCCCATAGAAAAGAGGAAACATGCTTAATGCATTGTTCCTTATGCGTTCCTTATGAGGTGTTCCTGCTGGTATATTTCCCCTAATTATCTATAGCTTGTTTACCTTGCCTCCATGTGAAAGGAAAAATTGCAATTTAAAGATTCCTGCACACTTCACTTTCTCTCAGGAGACCTAAGTATCTGTTATCTTTGTTCTTATTTCAGTGGAATAACTTCCACAACTACTTTTGGGCCCAGATTTTAAGTTTTAAAGAATCCCTATGGAATAAAACCAATATTGTGCTTATTTCTTCCTCTATCCTGTGTCATCTTTATACGTGTGCATTTAACAAAAAAAAAATACGAAATGTACAATACTTTTTTAAATGTTTCCTGATTTCATACAACTATTCGAAAAGCCAAAACTAGTAAACAAAGGAATATATTTTACAAGCTCATCTTCATCCCCACAAAAGTAATATATTTGTATTTCATTATTTCTCCATATATTAGATCTTAACTTATAGGATTCTCAATGTGATTTGGGTTGTTGATGTTGTTTTGGTTTATGTGTTTTAGATTAGTCCTTAGTTTGGAAATCCCATTGCCTCATCACCCCCCAGATTGCTGAAGTAGTCTTAGAAATCTCTTGAATATACTTTACTGTCAGATTATCTAAACAGGGAATCAGAAATCATGACAGCCTTCCCCATCCTGCCTCAATCCAGATGTATTAAACTTTCACAAGTACAGATCAAAAACAAACCAGCAAAGGTTAAGTTATGAGAAAAGGCAATAGTCGAGATCAAATAACAATTCAGAAGACAAAGAATTGACTAAAAAGTTGTGATCAGAGAATAAACTCAGATGCAAGAACAACTTAAGTACAAGAAAACAGTATTGGTGAAACATGATCTATTGCAGACATGTCAAACACAAGGCCCAGGGGCCGGATGCGGCCTGTGAAGTGGTTTCATGTGGCCTACGAAGCCATTCTGGAAACAGTGAGGGAACTGCCTTGGTCCTCGCCCAGGCCAGCCAGGAGCCAATGTACAATTTTGTGGTGGCCATCTATGCTGAAACACATTCAGTCTTAGCTCCACAAGGCTATCTGGAAACAGCGTGGAACCAGCCCCTGCCACGTCGGCCCCGCCCTCTGGGTGCATGCTGGGGAGATGTCACCCTTTGTGAGGAATGAAGAAATGCACCATCGCCTGGAAGTGGCCAACAAATAGCTCTTGCCTACTTCACATATCCGGCTTGATGGGCTCCGGGGGAGGGGTTTCGGTAGGCAGCAGGGCGCTTTCCTCACAGCGCCGAGAGGCTGAGCCGGGCAGTATAAATCCAAAAAGAAGCACGACACCACCCAGTCCCCAGCCTGCCCGGTTTCAGCAGGCAGCAAGGTGCAAAGCTAACGAGCTTCGCACCATCCAGCTCAACCTCTTGGCACTGTGAGGAGAGCGTCCTGCTGCTTGCCAAAACCAGGCAGGCTGGGGGCTGGGTGGCATTGTGCTTCTTTCTGTATTTGTGCTGCCCGGTTCAGCCTCTTGGCTCTGTAAAGAAAGTGCCCCACTGCCTGCCGAGACCGGGCAGGCTGGGGGCTGGGCAGCATTGAGCAGGTAATGTTGACTTATGGCATCCCCTCCCCCAGAGCCCACTAAACCAGATATGTGATGTAGGTGAGGGCCATGTGCTGGCCACTTCCAGGCGATGGTGCATTTCTTCATTCCTCACGAAGGGTGACACCTCCCCAGTTGCCTTTCTTGCCTGTTTTTCTCCTTCCCTCATCTCAAATATTTTCCCACCACTCTGTACTTAGGAAGGAAGGAAAGAAAGAAGGAGAGGGAGGGTCTGAGGGAAGTCTTGCCTTAGTCCTGCCCTGCTGCCCTTTCATCCTCCCCTTGCCCCCTCCTCCTGGCCTATCCTGGGGGTCTCCCATCCTATTGCTAAGGAAGCTTTGGATACAAAGCCGGGTCTACTCCCATGGAGAGGGAATGGGCCTCCCTCTGACTTTGCCCTCGTACCCATCATAGCAATCTGGCTAAGGAGAGCAAGCACAGCAGCAGCAGCCTTGAGGAAGAGGTAAGGGCAGCTGGGTGCCCCCTTGGGGAAGTGGGGTTGGGCTTGGTGCCATGGGTGCTCGAGGACCAGGCTGGGTGTTTGACCTCTGCTGCCCAGGGCTCTGGGCAGTCCGTACACCATCCAGCCCTCCCCCCGCATGGCCTGAGAGGAACAGTGAGGCTCCTCCAGTGGACCATGCCTTGGCACTTGCCCTGGTCCTACCCCGTTCTGCCAGAAACCCTCAGATCTGTCCCACTCCTGCCCAGACCCCCACAGGCACCCTTGATGTGAACGATGTAGAGCTGGCCATGCCCACCCAGTAGGCCACATTCACTCCATCCACGCCCACGCAGTAGGCTGCACCCACCCTGGCCACACCCACCTGGCCCCCTGAGGGCAACCGCAAGGCTGATGCGGCCCTCAATGAAATTGAGTTTGACACCCCTGGTCTATTGGAATAAGGAACCTGCCATATTCTACTGTTCCTAACAGCTCAATGCACTAACCATAAATCATGGGATTTTCAGGAAATTTGAAGAAATGTAGGTGATATTTATAGATTTATCCAGCAGATAAATCCAAAACATATCACTTACATGGGTAAGTGGGTGGAAAGATATAAAATTCATTCAAACTTTAGAGAAAGAAGAGAGTCTGGCTAAATTGAATGTGTCTATGTGATAGGCTAATATATTTAATTAATTGAGGGAGAAAAGATACAAGTTTCTGATTTGGTTGGATCCCAGATTACTTAAAATATATATATTTCAATAAGATGTTTTATTCAAGTGTCAGTAATTGTTCAGTGCTGTTGGCTGGAAAGCATTTTTTTATTATTATTATTCCACATGCAAAAGATCGATTTGGCAAGCTGAACTAGATGGGGAAGCCTATATCCTTTATTTTCTAACACACCACAGGGATCAAAATTATTATAATTGTATTTTTGTCCTACCTTTATTTTTTTACAACTCAGTGCAGTATATGTAATACTCCCATATCTTATTTTCCCACAAAAACAGGGTAAGAGAATGACTAACCCAAAATTACCCAGCTGACTTTCAGGGTTTCTTGAAGACCATGATCTGATTCTGAAAAATGTGGCAAAAGTTCAAACATTGGTTCAGTATAAGTTATTGTCCAAGGAATAAAATGCCCATATCTTATCGTCTACACAAGAGGTCTGACAAGAAGATTACAAAGTTGAGGTAGTTCTGTCTCACACACAAAGGCATCCTCTCTATTTCTCAAACATAATATAACAAGAAATAATGGTACAGAGCATATTAAAATAAATATATTTCCTCTTTATTATGTGCTATTATAACCTGTGATAGAAAATTGAATAGGGATTATACCTTACATTCACTAATAAACTTCCTCCCCCAACACTGTTAGTCATAGTAATAGTAGTAAAGTTGGAAGGGACCTTGGAGGTCATCTAGTCCAACCCCCTGCTCAGGCAGGAAACCCTACACCATTTTGGACAAATGGCTGTCCAGTCTCTTCTTAAAAACTTCCAGTGTTGGAGCATTTACTGCTTCTGGAGGCAGGCTGTTCCACTGATTAATTGTTCTCACTGTCAGGAAGTTTCTCCTTAGTTCTATGTTGCTTCTCTCCTTGATTAGTTTCCACCCGTTGCTTCTTGTCCTGCCTTCAGGTGCTTTGGAAAATAGCTTAATTCCCTCTTCTTTATGGCAGCCCCTGAGATATTGGAATACTGCTATCATGTCCCCCCTTGTCCTTCTCTTCGTTAAACTAGACATACCCAATTCTAGCAACCGTTCCTTATATGTTTTAGCCTCCAGTCCCCTAATCATCTTTGTTGCTCTTCTCTGTACTCTTTCTAGAGTCTCAACATCTTTTTTACATCGTGGTGACCAAAACTGGATGCAGTATTCCAAGTGTGGCCTTACCAAGGCATTGTAAAGTGGTATTAATACTTCACGTGATCTTGATTCTATCCCTCTGTTAATGCAGCCTAGCACTGCGTTGGCCTTTTTGGCAGCTGCAGCACACTGCTGGTTCATATTTAGGTGATTGTCTACTAGGACTCCAAGGTCCCTCTCACAGTTACTATTATTGAGCATGGTGCCACCTATGCTGTACTTGTGCATTTGGTTTTTCTTGCCTAAATGTAGAACCTTGCTTTTTTCACCATTGAATTTCATTTTGTTAGTTAGTGCCCAGTGTTATAAACCACTGTTCTGATCTTTTAACAATAAACCCATTTTAATACAAGTTACCTGGAGTCTAGTGAAGAATCATGTTTCCAAAATGCTTTGTTCCTTTTTCAGATTACTTTCAGAGAGTTAAATAAAGGTTGATGCTTTCATAAAAAAAAAAATGTAATGAGCAACAGTTTTCAGTAACAGACCTCCCTGTTATTCTGATCAGCTACAGCTTCAGTACCATCTTAAGTCTGAAAAATTGTTCTCCTTTTTCCTAATAACAACATGTCATAAGGCCAAGCTTATAGAAATTCTGGCAAAGAAATGCTCATTGCAAATTATTACCAGGAACTCTTGTGGCAATCCTGGCAAGGACATAGGAATGTTTTTCCTTGAGGACGAATTATTCATGCAATCAAAGCTATATTTTATACATATTCTGAAAAGGGATTACTCAATAACTCTTGAAATCTGCATTTAACTCTAATGGAGAAGAATGACTAAGCAAAGGAAACAAAATAATCCCAAAGAAGTTTCAAATACTTTTCATCTGGGATGACATTCTTATTTATACTTGACAGATTATTTCTTCAGGTAACTTGAATTCTGAATTTTCCTCAGTAAGTTGGAATACTATGGCACTATTATGTTAAAAATTGTATTTGCACCATATACTATAATAAAGAGTAATGTATACCTCTAATACAAGCAGAAAACTTAATGTTGCATTATAATAAGGAATAAAGTTTGAGTTCTCATTTCACAAATCAGTTAATTATAACTCAGAGAAGTCAAAGTTCTATTAATCAGATGATTCAGAAAATTTTGTCAACTACATTCTGCTACAACATACAACAGGGGAAGAAAACCTGGTGTACATGTCTGAATATTTCCTAGTATTCAAGATGCTGAGAACAGCTTTTCCTTTCTTTGGGTTAAGAGCATTACATTGGGTGCATGTTTTTGCTGAAGAAACATAGAATACTGGTTTGAGCTTTAAAGACCTTCATGGCCTGAGTTCGAGCTAGTTGAAAGAATATCACTCATTTATTGAGATCCTCAGAGGAGGTTCATTTAAAGCTACTGAAGGCCAAAATAATTAATCTCCATTAATTTGGGGCCAAGCTTTCTCCAAAGCCATCCCACTTGGGAGGTTGGGCTCCTTACTGAACTGAGAAACCTAACATCTCAGTCTTTTGATTTAACCATGTTTAATTATTTAGTTGTGCTGAGCTACTTTGTAAGTAGAAAATAAACAATGGTATCAGGTTGAAGGAAAAGTGATGCAGTGAACGAGCTTTTTACACAGAGGCATTTTTTTTCTACTAAAGAATATAGGTCCCAGATTTCCTGCATTAGAGCAGTAAAATGTATTATCCAGAAAAGATGGTCCAGACTTGTCTAGATAATTATTATCAGGCATATTTATATTTCTTTTCAAGAATTCCAAGCCAAAAAAAGAGGAGTTTTAATTAAATGTATATAGACTTATAATAAACTTTGCTAAGAACAACAATTCCATGGATAACTTTAGCTTTCCAGAAGTATACATTTTTCCCATTCATTTCTCTCTCTCTCTCTCTCTTCAGCTTGTGTAGCACATGGTTATTATTTTTAAAATCTGTTTATGAACTCATCGTAACATGCAGATTTTTTTTAAAAAAAATAACCTCTAGTAAATAAAATAATGAATAAGTGATAGTGAAACAACATCAGTATGTAACTACTCTGTTTTCTTCTCTTTCCAGCTCCAAGTACAACCCAGCTTGGGATCACTGGGGGCACAGAAGTTTTCTTGTCCTGCTGGTACCTTGTGTTGACACTGTCCTCTTACACCAGCATAATGTACCTGAAGAACATCGTTCTACAATAAATGTAAAGAACCGTGAAAAGCTTTTAAGGATTATTTGAAAGTGCTGATGACTGGATCCAATCTGGTAGAGTTGGTTTAAAAAAAAAACACGTCGTGGGATATAATCAGCAGTGCTTATTTGGGAATGATCGCCTTCTGTAGAATTGCTCATTATGTAAATACTTTAATTCTACTCTCTTTTTTATTAGCTGCATTACCTTGTGAAGAAGTACACATTGTCCTTTTTCTTTTCCTTTCTCTCTTTTTCTTTTTGAAAGATGTGAAATTATTTTTAGAGGATATTAATTGTGAGTTCATGTTTGTAATCTACAACGATTCAAAAGCATTCAGTCATGGTCTGCCAAGGTGCAGGCAATAGTTTACATAAAAAGAACCCAAATAATTGCAGTTAAAAATGTGATCTTTAAGGCTGCAATACAAGCATTCATTTCCCTATTTAAATAAGGTTCTATCTATATTGACACAGAATCTTTCTTTTTTTTACAGAAAAAGGCTAAATAACATTGGCTTTGATTCATCTCTTCAAACTAGAACACATATCGAGATTTTCTTCTAGCATGACACTCAGATTTCAAGAATGAGCTTTGTAATATGACTGCCCTGGGCAGTTATGCTTTGATTTTGATTTTCTTGTCTGTTCAGCATGGGTGTGCCTTCATAAGATACTGCTTTTCTCTTCCTCTCGGATGGGAGATTATATAAATATATATATATATACATATATATATTTTGGTAGATGCTAAGTTCAAGGGTACTGAATCTCTTATTAAGAACAAAGGTGCTATTCGGCTGTACCAGTGGGGAAAGGAACTATTCAAACACTGAGCACAGAAGCAGACAGAGTAAATAGATGGTACTGGAAGTGGGGTTTTTTTCTTCCTTCTAAATCTGTTAAAAACAGCAGATATTTCAGAGGCTTCTTTATGAATGTAGCCCCCTTTTTTTTTGTTCATACTGTGTCATGATTTTTAAAAGACTGCAAAGAAAGTGAGCATTCCTTTATTTTACTCCGTGTTCAAAAGCAATGTCAACATTTGCGTTTCAGAATTGTTCTTCCTGCGCAGTGTCTAGTAATGAGAATGGTCAGAAGGATTTGAAACCTTCTTTTGAAACCCTACATGCTTTTACGTTAATATACATTGATGGGCACAGACATCAGGAATAACCTCTATTCCAATCACAGGGCACAGATGACACATAGGAATGTGTTAATGTACCATTGGTACTCAAACATTTTCTTAAAGTTAGTTTGCTTAGATAAGTAGTAACTGTTTCCTACATAAACATGTGGCTGAAGAATTTTTCACATGTTTGCAGTAACTGTGCCATTATCTTCACTGTTTTATGTGTAGGTAGCAGAGAGAGGTCATGTAAATGCTGGATTACGCTGTATGCCATGCAATGTAGGGAAGATGATACGTTATTCTCGAACATGCGTATTTAGAACTTACAAAATGTAAAATGGGTGCCTAAAAGAACTTTTCTCTCATTTATATTTTTTCTTAAATGCAACTTATAAGAGGTCAGTATTTTTTTTAAAAAAATGTTATGTGCTACATATCTGGTTGCCATAGTGTTGATTCTCTATCTTTGTCTTAGTATGACATTGTATTTTCTCCCAATAAGAAGAACAAATCTCCTTTTCTTAAAAGGAGAACAATTCAGATTAACCCCTCTTAAGTTAAATGTCAGTCTACACAACCTAGCAAGGAACTTGTCATTCCAAACAGATCATCTTTAAGCAGAAGAAAAAAGGGAGAAACTGCAAATTTATAGTATTATATGTGTTTTGAACATGCCGTGTGGCAAAATTAACAAAAGATTTTAAAAATTCAAACAATATTCTGATGTAGAGTAAGTGGATACTTCAGCAAATGCATAGGCTTCTATTTGGACTCTGACATGCTGTACAGGGAGAAAATTACTCTTGGCTACTTGAATGAGGGCAGTTTCCTTTTTCCCCTCTCTTTTGCCTGGTTCAGGATGAATGATAACAGCTTGTTTCCTTAATTGAAGTTGCTGAGACATTTATAACCAAGTGCAATAAAATGACTCATTGTTAGATAAAGTGTTGTTTCTTAGGCAAAAAGATTTCAAAAGCAAAACACGATTTAGCAATATCTCAGAGGTCTACAGAAAAAGCTATCAGGTCTCGACCCTTATAAATTGTAACTGTGACTTTAAAACTAAATGACTAGAGTATCTATTTTTAAGTCTATCAAAGCTGGACAAAAAGGAAATTTACTGAACTTACAAATTCAGCCTTTTTTTTAATATTCCCCAAATAACACTGTTTGGGGAACCATCACAATCTGTTCACTTGTCTGCCAGGTTTAAAACATATTATACCATTCAGTAGTCTGCTCTCTTAGTCCATAAATAAAATATTATTAGACTAATAAGGGAATCCATTGCAACTAACAGATGATTCTTAAGAACAGGAAGAATATCCATATTATGAAAGTTAAATAATTACAGCCTCCAGAGCTGGACTATAAAAATCCAGATGCCCACTAGATGGCAGCAAACAGGTGCAGACATGATAACTCTTTGCAGCCATCTAGTCATCTAGATTTCTGCCAGGCAGAAGTGGAGGCGTTCTCATATTATGGCTATCATCATTCAGTGGAGCAGTCTGTATTTTCTCTTTTGTTCTGCTGATAATCAACTGTTGTTAAAAAGGGGAGGGTTAACTAGAAAAGCTTGATTGAACTGGTTTAATGCAATATTCTGTCATTTTTCTGCCCAGACATTAAAACCTATTAGAGTAAAGAGTGCAGGCAATGTTTTCTGTGTTGCTGCGTAAGAGATCTAAAAGCCTATTCATGTATCCCCTACAGAATGTTATGTATAAACCGTATAAACCAAGAACAGGATATGAGTTTATCAAACGTGCTGTGCTCCCTGTACCTTTCAATGCCTAGAGCCATTCTCTTTAATTTCCCTTGTATTGCAGCTTTAAAGTTCTAGAATGCATTTCACAGAAGCACGGAGCAATACTGCAGAATTTTCTGTCAGTACTCTCTTAAGGAAAAAGAAACAGTTCAAAGCTATGTCACAAATAGAGAACCCAGCATTCCTTTTCACATCCGTAGAGAGCTGCTTTAATAGATTCGTTTATCCAGATTCTATAGTCAAGTTAACTGCTTTCTTATTCCTCCCCCAGCACACGGAGGCTGCTGATTCATGCAGCAAACAGGGTGATCTTATTTTTTCTGATTACTGAACATGAAAATACCTGTGATAAAAGGATTAGTAATGTTTTTGTTTGTAGGGAATTCCCACCACAATAGCAGTTGGAATATATTAGCTCAATGTTTAGCCCAGCCTCTGAATGTTCACTTGCAATTGTTGAGTGTTTTCTTTTTAAAACATTAAACCCCTAGTTATAGGGGGGAAAACATAGTAGAAAACCACTTCCTGATTGTGTAGGGGAAAACAATTGTATGTATAAAACTGGGTTTGATTCTGTAAGTATTTATTATCAAATTTGGACTAGTTCAATAAATACTTTCAGGATTTGCCTTGGAAAAGGCACCTTTGCAAAAACATGTTCGGCCTAATCCTATCAAGACAGACACACACATAATTTTGCACTGAATTGTTCCAGTAATCATTTTTTTAATAGCAGGTGTCTGCATATTGACAGGATTGCCCCACACACACACACAAGTTCCAGATTTCTCTAGTAAGCCTTTTTTATATGATCACTGTACAATTTGGGATTTAATGGGACTTGATGTGGATTGTGTTGGTTGTTCAAATTACAATAACATTTTACAGAGTTTATTCGTTCTTAAATTGTGGAGTATGTTTGTTTCTGTTTCTTACATGAATCTGTGGTCATCTACTCAATGTCATTGCTGTTTAGATTTTTAATCAACCACTATTATATTTCTCCCAGTTGTGGAATGAATATGTATATGTATGTATATATACATATATATATATGTATATATTCCTGCACGGATTGGATTAGATCCAAGAAATGTAACTAAAGACTTATTATACAAAAAGTGTCCAAGTTTTGAATTGTGACAATCTTTCAGCTAAAACAAGACAATTAATTACAATTTTATTGTTACCAGATTAACATACAGAGAAACTGAGTGGTGCTGATTGGAATTAAGGATGTCTTAATATATGTAATATGAATTGTCATTTTTTTAAATAGCTTAACTGGGAAATTGCTATGAAAATTCAGTTGAAGTCATTCTTTTTTGTTCTTCATATTGTTTTAAATTACAGTTTGTTTCAGATACAGATGTCCTGAAAGCGCCATCACTAACTGTGCAATGCTATTCATATTTACACTGGAATAAGCTCTCTTGAATTCAGTAAGACTTATATCTAGGTAAGTGGGTATAGCATTGCAGTCTAAAGTATTGTGCTTTCTTTTCTCTGAACATTTTCAAAATCAGTATTTAACATTATGCTGACCAAAATACCCATATACCCCACAAAACTGTGTGCACTTAAGATTGTGTATACCAAAATATGAATATACATGGATAAAAATGCCTTAAAGTTTAGTATGCACTTACTTTCAGGGACTGGACCATTTTTTACCAGTCTGAGGAAAATAGTCCATATTTCATAACTTGCAGTGGAAGGATTGTTTGTTTGTTTGGGGGGAAATGTTTTTACCCCAAAGGAGCATTTGGTAATTTCAAGTATTATTTCACCAAGAAATTTCAAAGCCATGGTAGTAAAACTCAAGCCTGATATTCCAGGTGGGCAGGCAAAGTTTTGTAAGAACATGATTAATGTTGCAGTCCAAATCTTTTTGCATCTGGTGACATTTTTGCCTTTGATTTGATTAAGTAGAGTGATGGATTCCATCCGGAAGAAGTGGCAAAGCTTTCACTTTGATCATGCTTGCTATTAGATAATTGGATGGTATAAACTCTGTCAGTCAAAACATGACCTGTCAAAGGGGATGTACTCCACTAACCCATATCTGACAGCTCACCACTGGATGCCAACAAATCTTATGGTTGTAATGCCAGTCCTGGACTCCAGAAGCAAGAAGGTTGTGAACTACCTATTGGACTACGACATACAGATGGGCTTGATTTGTTGTTCAGCCTGGTGTACACCATAGCAGGATTTATCCTGTAGCTATTAAAAGAAATACTGTGAGTATGGAAATAAGGTAAATTTATTTCAGTTACATTTGTAAAAAAAAAAAAAAAATCCATTGGTGATCACTTTGTCTACATCCTGAGCACAACTACTTCTCTTCATCTTCCTTAAACAAGACATCCTTCTTTTATCTTTTCTAAGTGCTTCTTGTCTGTCTAATATGGAATTTTGCCTCTGTCGCAAAACAATTGAATCCTTTGCAGTGCAGGCCAAAAGCTGGAAAAGAGAAAATAGGACAGTGACATTATTAGCTTTATTAGAAACCGATGAGAGGGAGAGAGATGAGGGAAGACATTTAAATTACAGTTGTTGGACAAAAGCAATTTTATGATCTGTGCGTGTACCTTTTCCAAAACGTCTGCAGAGGGTTGTTTTTTGAAGACAGAGTTTGCATCACTAGGGCTATGCTAATCTTTTGAAAGAGATATGAAGGAGCACTTACAAAGCACTATTTTTAAGAGTTGAAACCATCTCGTTTTTTTCCCCCATGATCTCATGGTTGCTTCAAAAGCTGCTTTTAGCTATCTCCACATGAGACAAACAAAATAGCTTCATTGATCATTTGAAAAGACCTACTCTTGCACTTTCCATAACAACTCTTTCAAAGAACTAGGGTGCTCTTCCTCATTAGGATTGGATATGCAGAGCAGGTGATGAATTTCCACTCAATTTATTTCATTTGTAAGATGTTGCCTTCTGTAATGTATCCATCATTCAGACTAGGGGTCCCCAACCTCCTGTCCATGGATCGATACCAGGCCATGGCATGCCAGCAATTGGTCCACACAAACAAGCAAAACCCCATCCATGGGATGCAGGCAGCACACAAAATCACGCTCCCTCCGGTCCGTGGAGAAAAACCTCTCTCCACAGAACTGGTCCCTGGTGCCCAGAAGATTGGGGACCTCTGAATTAGACAATGAATGTGACCAATATGATCTGATGCTAACAATGCAATTCTGTGCTTGTCTTGCAAGGGGAGTAGTCCATCCACTAAGCTTTAAGCGTGAAGAACACAGTCCAATGCCCATCTATACAAAAGTAAATCCCACTCAATTCAAGGGGCTTGCTCTCCTGTGTGCTTGGCACAGCAACTTAAACTAAAGAGTAAAATTAATATTATACATATTAGAAGTATGGATGATAAACAGATTGATTCGATTATTTCCATCTTCTACTACTATGAATGTGTATTTATAGATTGGAATGAGCTTGGGAGATGGAGGAAAGCCACAGCCAGGTGAGCCGTGGGATAAGAACTAGTTTAGCTTGCAAAAGGAATGGAGGAGTGACACTCTCAAAAGGTGTTGTCCCTAGTTTCTAGGGCTGTAAGGAGAGAAGTTTACTTTCAAACTTGCAAGATTCAGATAACGTAACCTTACAATAAAATAGAATTATTTATCTGACCTTGCTTCCTGTTTGAACCATCTTGCAAGGCAGATGACAATCTTTAACATTAACAAAAATAGCTCTCAGAATAATGAAGTGAAGGTTATTTTATAGTTCATAGAGCCTGAAAATCAGAACTGTGAGGGCTTGATGTACACTTTGTTTTTTTAATGACTGTGGCACATTGACTGGATTTGGCAACCAGAATCTCTTAATGGACTGACTGCTAGATTGGACTTCAACAGCTGCTGTAATTCCCAGGCAGTGTAGTCATTTAGAGTTGTACTTCCATCCTTTTAGGAGGATGCCGTGCTATGGAAACCTTGCCATCCCTAAGATGATTTTGAATTCATAATCTCTGTTTTTGTTTTTTGTTTGCAAATGTTCTGCTTTATTTTAATACGAGCACATTAATATTGCTTAAAAACATGCTGTATGGAAATATAGGAACATATCAGATGCAGCTGAAATCTAAATAAATATAAATGTCGCTGTTATCATTTACATGGGTTTTTATTTTTTGGAGCTATGCTTAGCTGAGATAGTGATAGGACCATGAGCTCAGTAGGCTGGCATGTGTTTTGAATGTAGACAGTTCCAGATTAAGTTCATATTATCTCCAAATGAAAGGTCCATATAGCAGATAGTGTGACCATCGTCTTCCTGCAATCTTGGAGCTTTTGACTATAAGTGTAAACCACTAGGCTAAATGAACAAAGACAACATGTAAAGGGGAGGGAACAAACATGCAGGGAATGCTATGGCCCAACTGAAGTGATCAGTGACATTTACTACATTTGCCCATAAGATTTAGCAACAAAAATATACAAACATCTTAGCAAGTGTTGTAGGGGCACTTGCTAATATGTATAACATGAACACACCCAAATAATTGCCATAAGATATATGTACTTTCTAGGAATGTGCCTTAAAAACGATCCTATTCCTTTAAAAAAATGGGACTTTTAAATTATATTTTATATATAAATCAAATCTGTTCAATTGACTTTTCTGCCCTATACTCTCCATAGCAAAAGCAAAATGCGTTATGCAGATTTTGGGCCCTGATAAACTCCCTAACAACTACTTGTGGAAAATGTGGTCAGTGGCTCCTTCAGACAGATTTTCTCAGAAACCAAAATGACTCTTTATTCTAAGCTGCTTTAGTCAATGTCTATCAAAAAATATGTATCTCCTGTTGTTTTCAATGATGTGGAAAATAAGCTTGCAAAGCCAGCTATGTGGATTTTAGAATTTAAACACACGCACTTGTATATCAAACATAGCTGACACATTCGCTGAAGATTGGCAGGGAGATATTTGCATAAGAGAATAGTGTGACACAGTTAATCAAGTAGACAGATACTGAAAACCACAGAAAGTTTAAAAATAAGTCAGACAACATAGTTGAATAGAGAACACACCAAGGCCTCAACTGAACAAGGATAGGGGGGCAATCTTCTTCTCTGGAAATCTCTCTCTAGCCCAGTCAATATAACCAATGGTAAGAAGCATATTCAGCCCAAAGTATCAGGAGAATACCACATTGTTTCGCTTTGGTAGAAGGTCTTCTCCAACTTAAGTAGGTTTAGAACAGAATTGGACATCTTTTGATTGCAGAGCATATTTGATATAAAAACTATGAGTCTTTGTCACATAAATGGAAAGAGTCTTTCATGCCTGTCTGGATGAAAAAGAATATCTGAATGAGAATCAAAAGGACAACAGGTGGTTCTGTTTTAATCCTAATGAGTTTTTCTGCATGTACCTGATAAAGATATTGATGTATATATTGAAGAGAACTGGGACTAAGATGGAACCTTATGGTACCACTGCTTACTTCTCACCATGTGGATGTAGTACCATTGAGGACTACTCGTTGAGTGTGGTTTGCCAGCCAGCTACAGATCCATCTGATGGATGTTGTCTATTCCACCTTTTTCTAGCTTACTGAGGAGTTGTGGGTTGTTATCTACTTTATCAAATGCCTTACTGAAGTCTAAGTATACTACATCCACAGTATTTCTCTGGTCTATTAATTTAGTCACTTTGTCGAAGAATGAAATAAGATTGGTTTGGCATGATCTGTTTTTAACAAACCCGTGCTGGCTACTAGTTATAACTTCGTTTGCTTCTAGTTGTTCTTAGATCCGTTTTTTGATTATCTTTTCTAGGATCTTCCCAGATATTGATGTTAAACTGATTGGTCTGTAGTTTCCTGGGTTTGTTTTTTCTTTCTTTCTTGAAGATGGGAATCACATCAGCCCTGGGGGGTTGATCCAAGTAATTAGAATTCTCCTAATTTGTCTGACAAAGGAAATAATCAAAGCTGTCTCTCCAATTTCTTCAAATGAAGTCATAAATACAGGCTTCGTATTGTACAAAAGTAGAATAATTAAAATTAAAATAATTAAAAACATACATTTTAAATATATATAGTTGCATGTTAGGCATCTAATGTTATTCCTTAGTTTAAGCTATAGTTCTGAAACATAATGCTGCAATTAGCAGTTTTTACTGCCCTACTTTCATTGTGTTTTTATTTCTTTTAAGAGTTAAAAAAATAAAGCGGGAAAAAGCATGTTTTTCTTTTATAGATTACTTACATATTGTACAGCAAAAAAACCTAGGATATAGTAATTTCTATAAAAGATCATAGGTATGATCTTCTCTTAAAAGAACTTGAAGGATTTTCTTGTTTGTGATTCTCCTCAGGCTGAATTTCTGAATGTTGACTTCACTCCAAGGAACAGCTGTAGCACAAAAACATTGCCTTTTATCTGAGCATATATTTATATTCTACAGGTATGAAGTATATATTTGAAAAGAATGCTACTTTTATTTCAGGTAATTCACCTCTTGTGTGGGGTGGTCACAGCCCTGAGAGTTTTGTACAATCTACAAAAAAATTCTGTTGCATTAATAACATTTATACTAACTTCTGGACTGTCTGAACAGAATTTTATATCTATTACTGCAAGTAAATAACATAATGCTAACTGAATGTAGAATGCAGTAGAACACATGCTCTATTTTGGATAAAAGAGATGAATTACGAGCCTATACTTTGAAATTTACTATCTTTTAACAGTGATCCCCTAACATGCAACTTACCGTAGAAGAGAAGCAAATAATGAAATAACATTCAACATTATCTTCCATAATCACATTGAATTACTTGTAAAATGTGATGCTGATGTTCCGATGCCTAAAATTCAAAGAACATCCCAAGGTGTATAGTGGAGAATTGGGTAAGATTAGAAAATACCTCTGTACGTTGTGATTTTCCCACTAGAAATTATAGAATCTTGTGCCAAATGATAGTAATTTAGACAGACAATGCATTGCTTCAACCATGGATGGGTGAATGCTAGGAAGATGGGTAAGTGATAGTTCATTTAAAACTTAGTAATATTTTTTGAATGAGCAGCTTCTTCAACCGTCAGTAAAACAAGGTTAAAAATTCTTTAAAAAAAATTAAAAATTCAGTCAGCCGCACATTCATATCATACCTGAAGCTGATTTCTGAAACTGAATTTTCACTTGCAAATTTAAACATTTTTCTGGCAATAAATTAGGAGTATTCATTTGGCAATACTAACTGGTAAGCAAGAGATGTGACAGTAATCCTATAAGCTATTTATCTGTAATGTTTCTCATGAAAAGTGAGGTTTCCCTTGAAATAAAAGGAAAAGAACTAAAATTTTGCATTTACTTTCTCCTCTCACTAAAATCTATATTAGGCATTACCCAAACCCACACTGATGTTTGTATTTTTTAAATTCAATATGTGAAATCTGATATTCACTGTGAGCTTTCAGATTGCATCTAAAATAAAATTTATAATGCAATCACTAATATTTCCAGTCTTGACCATAGCATAAATGCCTAAAATGTTGTATGATCATTCTTTTCATTATTCTGGTTATTATTCCTCCTAATGTAACAACAGTGTACAAGATATATCAGATTTTTTGTTTCTTTTCTTTATTTATTTATTTAGAAGAAAAACAAATGTCAATGAACTGGCATATACTTCTTTGTGTGCTGTTGGAGTCAAAAATAGCTTTTTAGTTTCTTTAGCCTGGGGAAGAGAGAATCAATTCAAATCTTTATGGTCAAAGACCAGCATAAGGAGGAAGGGGTACAGTCAATTAAAAAGCATAGCAAGTATATCAAAGGCTAAAATATAATAAAAATCTAAAAGATATAAAACAAAATGTTGTGTATAGAAGTCTAAAAGGAATCTAAAAGAAGGGTTAGGAGCATTAAATTTGTGTAAGGGAGCATAAAAGTAAGTATATAACAGACTAAGTCATAATATAGAGCAGTCTAGAAAGATAATCTAAATGCTCATTAAAACTAGTCTATAGCCCAGGTCATCAACTGACAGACTTAGGTGCTGCTGCACAGAACCTGTCAACTTTATGAGTTATAGCAAGGTTAATATCTGAGAGCAGCAAGCAGATATAAAATTGTCCTATGCACCCTGGGTATTTATGCCGTAACAGTAAGATGAGACTACTACGACTGTCTCTGTTGTACAGGCAATGGAGAAGCACATGCTCTGTTGTTTCTGTGTGTCAAAGCTCACAGGGGCATTGTTTTTCCTGGTAAGGAATCTTCCTGGGCCTTCAAAGACAGCTGAGGGGAGAGCTTGACATTGTCCCAGAATAAAGGTCCTCTGGTGGCTAGGCACTTTGAGGTTGTCTAAGTACGCGGGAAGGAGAAAAGATCTCCTATGAAAAATATAAACGGCTAAAGTCATTTCTGGAAGTGTACCTGCTGAAGTTTCATAGCCTCCACAAGAACAATAAAGCAGTGCAGCAATCTGGCCATAACATCTTGATTTTTCCCATTGTCTTCAGAACCATTTGAGAGCAGCCCTGGCTGTTCAGTTCTATCACATGATGAAATTCTTTTCTAAGCTGAAGGAAGGTACTTGTGTTGACTTCGCTATTTGGAAAGGAAGGGCACTGAAGAGGAACAGAGTGAGCAGTCTGGAAGGCAAAGAAGCTTAGACAAATGGCAGTTGGCGGGGAGGAGGGATTTCTGGCTTGTTGGCCCCTAGCCTTCCAGACTGAAATAGCATAATTGTTCAGACATTGCTCACTGCATTAAGAGACACAATGGGCAATTAAATTGATAGTCACATCAGGCACTCAGTGCTGGGCTAGAAAAAAAGAGAAACAGAGTAGGAATCACAATGAGCTTTTCCAGAATTCTTGAGGATGTCAAGTATGACATCAACACTGAAGCTAATCTACTCACCTGCCTTGATGTCGCATCTTGTGGGTCATTAAAATTAGTAGTCTTCATCCCACGTGCTATTCAGATAGGAAGACCATTGCACATGAAGCTTGCCTAGGAAATCTCATGAGAGAACAAGAATTATTTGAGCTAAACATCACCTTTGATCTTTGCATTTCGTGTATAGATATTTTAAAATGTCAATAACATCAGCTATGCTGTCTTTCAAGCCTAGTATATTTAAGAGTGTGCAGATCACTGAAGGAGAGATTTACTGTACTCTGATGGAGAGTTGTGTGATGCATCACTTCGAATGGTCTCTGTCATCTGCAGCCTTTCTTCTAGCCAGAGCCATATTGCTGTGTTCAATATCCATGGCTGCTGTGTACATATGGCACACACAAAGAAGCCACTATTCCCAAGCTGGAAAGTCTATCAAGACAGATTAGCTTCACTGTGACTCTTTACCAAGGTAGAATATTGCATTTCTTAAGGCAGATTTCATACTGTTGCCATATGATTTTGGGGGAGAGGGGGTGAGAAGGACTTATCCTTCCCAAACTGATAAGAGTTTGAGCAAAGCAATTTTATTTAAGATCACAAGAAAACATATATTTCCACCTAGTACTTTTCTGAATTTTTTTTAAAACCCAGCAAAAAGTATCTGCCCTTTACAACTTTTTTAATGTGAACTTTAAATACAAAGTACATAGTTTATGTAATAGATAGATGCCTTGAAATGTGTTATTCTTTGCTTTGTTGCCTTAGGACTCAACACAAAGTTGATTTTATGATAATCTGATGAGGGGCAGAAGGTAACCAAAACAAAAACATTGATTCTATGGCCTTTGGAGAATAAATATTCAATATAGTTTCAATTATATTAGTACAGCCTGACATCCTGTAATGTAATCTTGAGTCAATAGTTAAAGTTTTATTAATTTCAGTTGGAGCAAGGTCGGACTCTTCAATTGTGTATGTAACAAGATTAAAGATGATACTTTAAAGTAGCAATATCTCCTTCAAACTCACCTTGAACTCATAAAAATGAAACTTCCCTTTAAAAAAATCTAGGGCTTTAATATTGATTTTTGCTCTACAGGCACAATTCAAAAGGGGCAATCATTGAATAAGTTATACTATATGTACATGTCTGAACAATACAACCTCAGCTACAATATGGAATTTCAGGCATATACATCAGATTCAATAAATTCATTTTCCCAATCAAAGAAAAGCTACTTTGGAGATTTATTAACTGAAAGTCTTATGAAACATTCTATGCCTTCTTCTTTTAGATATTTTGACATTGTGATGGATATAATTTAATACTACTATTTCCCCTTCCTAATTTGTTTGTCACATATGTGATGACAATAGCACAATTTTTGTTTTCAAAAATGGCCCGTGTATCATATTCTGTTGATGCTTCATTTTGACTGTTTTTTTTTTCTTTTCATAATGGGACATACAATTGTGCTCCATTTATTTCAATACTCAAGAAAGGGACATGTGTAAGCAACTCTATTGTATGCTCTCAGAACACATAGCCCTTATGGCCTCAGCCAAAAAAAAAAAAAAGCCCTACTCTTTTTTCATGTTTTTATGGTTTAAGAGAGTTTTCATAACAAACCAATACCGGCAGCCTTTTAGAATTTTAAAACATGCATTTCATATATTAGAACTTTTGTTCTCCCACCTAAAATACAACCCATGGTCATTGAACTAATGGGAGTTGCACATCCCTGATCTACTGGATACTTTGTTTTCTTTTACTTGTACTTTTTGACCAAAAGCTTGTATGTAACTGGTATTTACCATGAGCGTCTTAAAAGCTCAAAAAGGCTTTTTCTCTTCCACAATTAACTACTAGCTTGCTTTTACCTTTTGTGAGCATTTCCTAATAAGTCCTTGAAAATACATCTTCAGTTTAATGTGAAGCCTTTGGAAATTGCACAAAAAGTACATTACTCATTATCCTATGAATGAAGCTTGCAATTATTATCTTCCCTTAATCAGACAAACAACAGTGAATTGGTAGGAGAAAGAGGATGGAGGCCAAAGTAATGTACTTGAAACTACAGCAGACATAAAGCATAAATAGATGCACGTTCAGAAAAGCTGTATTGTATATGAAAATACCAAATTCTTATTAAAATAAAAACAATTATTTTTAAAAAAAAATATGACAGAAACTCCTTTGTACTATACAAGAATCATCTAGAGCATGGGTGTCAAACTGCCGGCCCAAGGGCTGGTTGCATCATACGGAGGCCGCATCCACCCCAGCTCCAGCAATGCAAAAAAAGTTGTGATACGTAGCAACACGTCACGTGATGTGGCGAGTTTGACTCCCGTGATCTAGAGTAAAGAGTTTGATTTCCCCAACAAACAATGAAATCTTTTGGTAGACTGTTATTTATTGTTATTTTAATACAGACTCCATGAAATTTCTCACATGCTAGACTACTGAATCTGCATATACCACATACAAGGCAAGCACTGTCTTTCAACTATGATGCAATGAATGTCTCTATTGTGCATAAATTACAAGTGAAATATATGCCCCAATATTTCATATGTAGCTAATTGTCTAAAACATACTCTTATTGATTCAAGGCTGATATAAAAGGTATTATTACCTGCATAGTGCCTGATATGAAATTCATGAGACAAAAAAAAATGTACATTAGACTTCCTTCCAATGAAAGTATTCAAGTGGAATCTAGACAAACATTCCAGAATTTCAATAGTGATTTCTGTATTGAATATTGAATATCGGATGGGATTTCTGTGGTTTTCCCTGATTTTGGAGTGAATAAAAAGAATTTCCCAGTATGAGAGTTTGAAATGAGGTTGAGAAGGCAACAGTGAAGCAACTTATAGAATAACCTATTGAACAACCTGTAACCCTTCCAAACTTATTCATTTTATCTACTGTTTTGCCCCATTCACTGTTGTCAGGGATGGTAAGTACTAGAAGTTTAACCACTTTTGAAGAGTCATGGGTTGCTCACCTATGACCAAGGTAGTCATATCTTTAGTTAGGTCTAAAATTAAAATTAAATTAAAATTCTTAGAAATCAAAAGCAATATATTATGAGAATAAAAGTATATTGGGGATATTTTAAAAACACCCTACAAATATAACTCATATTCAATACCTTGTTAATTAAAGAAAAAGACTCAAAACAAAAAATCATTTGACATCATTTAAAGGAAGGTGATAGCATTTTCTTGTAATAACATCCACAGTGTATCACAGAAGACAAAGAAAGGGGATAATTTGAAAATATTGCAATGTAACCTTCAGCTTTAAAAATCTTTAGAAAAAAAATCAAAAGCTGACATGCCTTTGCTAATAATTATGGGTTGGCAGGCAGACTCACCACCCCCATTATATGAAATTGACATCTTTGCATCTTTGCTGAAGAGCAGGGGTTTTTTTTTAATTTCTTTATGCATGTCAAGTCTCAGATTAAAAATTAAGCAAGCATTAAAATTTCACACAACCTGAATTTTTTTTTTTAAAAAAAGGAAAGTGTTCTTAAATATTTGGTAGTTAAAATTATAAATTGTTCTTAATGAGCTCCAAGAAAATCTCTAAATGAAACTTAAGTTTGAATTTAAAGATGTACGGGCTCAAGTACAGCTTTTGTTTCTGGTGCAGTGATCTTAGATAACTGTCTTTTCTACAATAGATATGATCTTTATACTAGAAAAAAAATCAAGTAAAGGAATATTTTCTTCTAAGAGTAGACCCATATAACAATTTTAGTATGTAACTCAGAATGAAAATTGGGTCCAATACTTCCAGCTGTTATTGAGTGATTAAGCACATCTTATGGCATATCAGTGCTACTATTAAAAATACTGATTAAGGGCAATAGACTTGCAACTGTTGAAGCTGTGATTATTCCCTGTTTTGAATCCTTAGAAGTCAATGGGGTCAGTGTGTGATTTATATACTGTCACTCAAATTGGACATAGTGGCACTGAAATGTGATTTATATCAGGCAGTGACAAGAAAGTTAAGAATGGTGTAAAGAGGGAAGAGAAATTGACTGCTCCTAGTTGGCCACTGTGGGAAAGAGCAGGATATACCACTGACAACTTTGGATTCATTCAACAGTGCTCTTATCTTTCTAAGGCTGGATGAAATTCAATACTCAAAATGTTTTTTACTAAGGCAAGATATTGAACTATTCGTAGTGAATAGAGTTTGAAGACGTTTGTGCAGAGAGTATCTTGAGGAAATCTATTGCATGGGCAGCAAAGCAAATTATTTGTTGAGTGATAGCAACTATTGACCTACCTACCTTGTGCCAACTAAGAAACAATAGGCAAAGTAGGAAGAACTAGCTTCATACGTGTTTCCTGTGATGTTTCCCTGCTCAAACTACTTTTAATTGGTAAAGATGAGCCAGAGAACATCTGCAATGAAATTATGTACTTATTAATGGACGTTTATAAAAATGTGACATTACCTAAATGTCATGCATTTAAATTTGGGTGTTATAGCATAACTGTAGATCCCATGAAAATTGAATTTTGACTCTGGAGCTCCATATTACTGGACATCTGTCTGGATTTATATATTTTCCAAAGTATTGTAGTCATCTTAAATATTACAACCTCCAAATTAGAATATATTATTGTACCTAACCTGTATCTGATCTGATGTATAATACAAGACGCTTGATCCTGGGAAGTGTTTTTTTGTTTGCTTTTAGGAAACATGCATCATTAATTTAGCTTTACTTTTGATGAACACAAATATCCAAGGTAGGACCATTTTATAACCATCCACACAGTTTCAACTCCAGATAGGATGTACTGACTTGTTCTCTCTCTCACCTCATCTGTATAATCCTGCATAAACATTTTTATATGCCTAGGACAAAATAATGCACAGTATATTAGGGGGAAAACTCATCAACCCACTAGTTCAGTGATTCTCAACCTTTCTAATGCCGTGACCCCATAATATAGTTCCCCATGTTGTGGTGACCCCCAAGTGGGTGTGGCTACCAATAAGAGGGAGTAGGACAGCTAGGGAAAAGGGAAAAAAATGGCGGACAGCATGGTTTGGTGACCCCCGTGAAATGGTCATTTGACCCCAAATGGGGTCCCGACCCACAGGTTGAGAACCACTGCACTAGTCAATAGTGCTATAAATGTAAAACCGCTCTCCTTCACAAAACTACATCGCATAAAAACTGAGCTCTTTGTGAATTTCCATCATTTCAGTAGTGAGATGTGCTATTGTTGCCTGTTGAGAATACTAAATTTGTATTCCTATTATCCCTGCCCCAGTTCTATGTTGAAGACTCAGGAAAAGCAAAATAATAGCTTCTTTCATTGTTTCTTTCCATGAGCTTTTCTTTTTCTTGCCAATAAACATATTCTTTAAAAGCCACTGGTGGTTTCTATGCACTACAACCAAGTTCAAAGCATGGCAGGACAAGCAGTGGTGAAGCCAGAAGCAGAAACATTTCTTGTCTTTTGTACGTGCTCTGTTTGGTGTGATTTGTGGGAGTTAATATAATTTGACTGGCTTTGTTAATTTTCTGGAGAGGCTTTCAGAGCTCTACCCAATGACATTCAAGAGAGTTAATAGCATTTACTGTCAGCACAAATCATAGAGTGGCAAGAAGAATCAAGAGGCAGGAAAATGAGGTAAGATGGATTTGACTATGTTAAGCCATGCTCTGAAAAAGCTACAAAAACAGGATGGGGAAAAATAATTTTTATATTAGAATAAGGTTGGAGGTACACTGTATTCAAATATGTAAGTAAAACCTGAGATTTCTGTGAGAAGTGTTATCTAGAGAGCATCTTTCAAAGAAGCAAAACAAATTGCTCTGCTAGGATCACTTACTTTCCTGCTCAGCTCAATGTATGTTTTTTGTTGCAGCATTTGACAAGCATGCATCTAATTTTGGGCTGAGAATGGATCAGTTGCTGGCTTTCTTCCTCTCAACATCTCGGTAATGAGATCCTTTGGTTTACTTGGAACTTTGTTTCAGATTAGATACAACCCAGAGAATAGACACTACATTGTACTTTTTCTTCTCTTTTGTTATGCTCACAATAAAAAATTAAATGGTGTAACTATATCCTTCCAAAAATGAGCAATATGGGAATTTTTCGTACCATCATATCCGTTATACTAGCTTTATAGATATGGTTGGTACTCGTAAAGCTTACTTCCCGCTTCTATTTCCTCCTTCATTTTTGTGTCACTTTTATAATTGTTTTTTTTTTTTCTGATGACTAGATGTAGCCACTGAACTATAAGAAGAGACGGTACATTCCTCCTCCCTTGAAATCTGTTACTTTAAGTTACAAGGTCAATTAATGATGGAATTCATAGGAAAGATTAAAATTTAGTATTAATAATAAAGGAGAATATTTGTAGATCAGTGTTGACATCAAGGCACCGTTCAGATTAAAATATAGGCATTTGATAGAGACTTATTTCCCAGAAGCCATTTTTTTTTCTTTCCCGACAGTACCATGACAATTGTGCTTCATTTGTGAGGTCTATTTACTAAGAACCTGCAACAATTAATCTTATTATCTGGCTAATAACCAGATATTTCATTGAATAAAACCAAACCAAACACATCTTTTCCAATTCTTTAACTTCCATAATCTCTTACCTATCATCCTCCAGATTCAGAAAATTTGGAGCACAATAGTATCTTAACTATTATTCAGTAGGATCTTAATTAGTATTATCCTGCTGCAAAACAAACATAAGGAACTAAGCCAGATAATATTTGGGCCAAAGTTTATTAAAAAGAAAGCAAATTGTTAGAAATACTGAAAAGAAGCTCCCAATGTTTGTGAGCCAGTTTGCTCTAGTGATTAATACACCAGGCTAGAAATTGGGAGAATTTTAAGGCATAAAAAAACTGGCTGAGTCCCAACTCACCTCACAGGGTTATTGCAGTACTAAAAATAGGAGGAGAAAGAAAGAAGGTAGGTAGGTTTGCCACCTTGTGTTATTTATAAAAAATAATGAAGGTGAGATTAAAAAACAACCTAAAATGTTTTTACCTGAACCCATTTCTAAGGAATAAGACATTTCCCACATATCTGATGTCACCTTTTCAGTGGGCCTCTCTCATCCTGTCTGCTTTTATTGTTTCACTGTAAACCATTATGTAATAGTAAGGCATCAGACAAGAAACCAGGAGACTATGAGTTCTAATCCTGCCTGAGGCACAAAGCCAGCTAGGTGACCATTGGCCAGCCACTCAGTCCTAGGAAACAGGCAGTGGCAAACCACTTCTGAAATCTTGTTGTGAAAACTGATCCAGGCCATTGCCAGGAGTCAACACTGATTTGAAGGCACACAAACACAGGACAAATTATGAATCGGTATATATTTGATTCAGGGATAATTGTGTTTTGCGGCAGGAAAATACTACAGTCAAAGAGCAGGGGGAGCAACTGTTCCAATCTCATGAGAATGACAACCTATTTCAGAGAGCCACCTTAAAATTTTGCTTATTAATATGCAGCTGAATCTATTGGCATTAACTGTAATGAGCGAAGGCAGGAAATTGGAAATGTCCAACCTATTTCTGCATTCTGAAGAGAGAAAAGAATCCTTAATTTATAGTACAAGAATGGAAAGAAAGAAAACCTCTTAAGACGAATACATTATAACCAAGACTGCTAGGTTTGGCTAGTTACAAGTTAGTGATCTTCAAACTCACTTGGAAGGCTACACAACTTGCAAGAATAAGTCAACATATCATTTGTTATCAAGTTTGCCTCAGTGATTGAGTTAACTTCAACTTCACAGAAACCCATTAAGTTGAATTTAGTAAAAGTTATGTCATTTTTGACATAAAATTTTCTCTGGAAATAAAGTAGGAAATTTATCTATGGTGTGGATTTTTTTCAGTCTGTGCAGCAGAAACACCAAGTTGTGTAACGTCAGCTTATCCATTTTACTCTGCATTAAAGTGAATTTTACAAGTGAAACTTCAGTTTAAAATGAAAAAGTTACTAAATTTAGCAATAGCATAGTTGACAATAGGATGAAGTGGTTGGATTTGAAATCCAAAATTCTGGAGGACCCCCAAAAAATGGTAACAAAAATAAATATTTAATGCTTTGTTTATATCTGAGGAGTATTCAGGTTTTGCAGTCCAGCTCTGGCATCTCAACAATGGTTGAACAGTTTAAGATTGTTTTTAAAAAGCAGTAATTAATTATAAGTAACCACCTAGGAAATGGCATTAGTATTGCTACAACTGACTTGAATCGTGACTTCAGCAGTACTATGCTGAACTGAAATGACCTCTTTGGGCAATGTTTGCACGGTAATCATTGGTGTTTGCTAATGTTAAAATACTGCTTTTTTTATTTTTTATATTTATCACTTTTAGTTATGTTTTTAATTGATACAACTAAATAAATTCACATTTTAGGATTGTACCTTTATATCTATTTCACAACTTCACTGAAACTTCTTGGTCCATTGTAGCAGTGGATTGATTAGGAAAGTCTCATTTTTTGTGTCTTGTATTCTTTGCCATTGAGCTCTGTTAAATGATCAGAATACTGGAGTAGTAGTATAGTTAACTCTGATCTTTAGAAGAAAAACCTTAAAGAATACAAACTGAGATTTATGGCATTGAACATATATGTTTGTCATAGCAACACCTATTTTAGGAGCTCTACACTGTTATTTCTTTGCAACCAAGAGGAGCTACACTTCTTGGTAATAGTAATATTTATATATACTTTGTGCTCTCCCACTGCTTTCTTACGCTTTTTATAGTATCATGAGATAGTGCTCTTTAATCTGTTGCCATTCTTTTTAATCTATACAGCTTGCCTTATTTCTCAGCCTAGAAAGTTTGCCAAGTTTACATTCAATATACAGTAAGCTTTTAATGCACAGATTTTAAATTAATACATTTTAGGTAATTATGTAAATAAGTTATATTATTAAGGGATTTTATTCACATTTATGTATTTCGTGTATGTGTGTGTGTGTGTAGGAGAGAGGAGAGAAAGTACAAAGAACAAAGAGGACCTATGCCAGTTACTTAATATTTCATCAACTATTACGTTTAAAAGCTTTTAAAATATCTTAGGTTCCTTGTTTTAAATGCCTTCATTTAAGCCAGGTAAAATCTAACAGTTGCTAGGAAAACCTAGCAATTATTGCATGACCGTGTCTGAAATAATCTAGCATTGTTCTGCTTACATGGAGAAATGCAGTGACCAAATGCAGATTCAAAAATTTCCAGAAGGGCAAGCTTCAAAAGCAGTGGCCAATAGACCATTTGTTGGCTGCAAAAGTGTCTGTGGCTTTGTCATTTCCTTAACAGTGATCTTGTGAAATCTCTTGGTGAGATTTAAAAATTTTAGTAGTCTCATGAATTTGGTCAATTTCTAAAGTAGTTCTATGCTCCCGAAGCTGCAAGATTTCCAAATATCTGGACTTCTAAGGCCTCTTTCCTCCAAAGGAAAGAGGCCTTAGAAAGCTCCAGGACTTAAGTGTATGTAATAGCAAAGTTTGAATGTCTTATATGGAGCTTTTATTTCCTATACAAATAAACACATTTGCTCTGCTTCTTTGAACTTTTCTTCCCTACTGAAACCAACAATGATTTCCATTAAAATGCTTTGGCATTCCTATAAGAGAAGCTATGTATTTATTTTGATATTTTTAATGAGCATCATTAAGAAATATTAATGGAGATTTAGCATTAAGAAGTAGATTCTTAAATGTATCAACTCTTATGAAGCTATTCAATGGAAGCAGTTGCTTTAGCCAGAATGGATTAATGAACTGGCAACAGGATAAAGTGCTGAGGCATAATTTGGTGGATAAAATTCACCATATTTCTTTTTGCTTGATTTTATTGCTATCTAAGGTGAAAGAGCTATATAAGTGGCTTAATATGAGTGGCTCTTTAATGTGTTGCTGCACTAACCATATTAAATACATTGAATAAATACATTTAGTGTTTTTATTGCATTAAGGTTAATCACACCAGTAGATACATTTATTAACTATATCAAACAAGAACTGTGGTATATGAATTCATTTTTGCTTCTCATAGGATTCCATTAGTGTAACCACAGGGGAAAAAAAGTGCTGCTCTTTCTTTCATTAGAATCAGAGTAATTTTGTTTCTCTCTATTCAGTTTGTTTCAGGCTCTGCATTGTGTATGAGTAATAACTTAATACTTTACCTGAAATGCAATAATAGGGGGTTCTGATGAATTAAACCAATAGTCATTCAAATTGGAGCTTAGGAAAAATGCTCCCTTGCGATAATTACAAAGCAAACCACTCTATACTTGTAAAAATCCACTATTAGTTTGAACTCATGCAACTGATGGGCCTACTGAAACAAATTTAGATCTATAAAGTTTAATTGTATTTCATTATATGACATGATCTTGGGCATTATTTTTAATGAATAGTAAAAAGAAAAACTGACTTTAAAAGGGAAGGCAAGTATTACAATGATGCTGTTGTGTTTTTCAGTCCAGTTCTGGACTGAAGCGTTTAACAGCAGCTTTACAAATAATTTGTTTTTATTTGTCATCTTCTTTCCTTGATCTTATCCCTTTTTATAGCTCAGTGTTGGGCTTCTGCTTTTTGGACTATAAATTGTATGAATAATAAATCCAAGGCCGCCCTCCTTTCCTGTAGCTTCACAATTGTCCATACATTGCATTTGGTTCAAAGACAGACATTCTACAGTAGATTCATGCTAATACAGCTTGACTGGTTACCAAACCCACTGCAATGGCATTCACCAATGGTGCATAAAACTTTGTATAATGTTCTTAGCCTTGGGAACTTGAACTTCAATCTCTACAATTCCCCAGCCAGCATCCTAGCTGGAGAATTCTGGAAGTTGAAGTCCACACATCTTCAAATTCCCAAGTTTGAGAAACATTGGCTTAGGACAAGCTACTTACTCAACTGCCTATTCCTATAATGTCTGTTTTGTATTCTTAGAGTATCAGTGGGTTATCTCTTGTGGGCTTTACCAGAAAGAGGTTTGCAATCCAGGGGCAATTTGGCTTTCACTATGATGGGTGCCATCTTATGACACAAACTACCACTTAAGTTAAAAGAAGTTCTTTCTTTATTACAGTTCAGGAGAGAACTCAAATGTTTAACCAGTTTTCTTACTGTTATTTAATTTCGATAGGAAATGTGAGTTAGTTTATGGATATATATTTTTTTCTTTATCAGAGCCACTAGAGAAAGGGCAAAGAATGAATGAATCAATCAATGATAATTACTGATAAATGGATCCCGTTATTTTGAGGTGTGAAGTGCACCATCATTTTAACAGAAATTCTATCTGCTGCTCCAATCCCCATTGTGATCTTTACTGTTCTTCTAAAAGTTAAATGCTCTCCAGACACCAAAAAGATGGAGATGGGGAAGATGGAACAGTAGTAATTGTAGTAGGGCTATCTTTTCCACCTATTTCTGTTTTTGACAATTTCATTATCTTAGAATCTTAAGCTTGGTTAAATCTTTTCTTCTTTTATAGGCAAAATCGGAGTGAACCTTTTTGCATTAGAAATCATGGTGTGATTGTCTTTTCCTATAAATATTTCCCAATCAATAGGTACTTGAAAGTTGTTCTAACACATCCCCCCCCCCTCCCTGGTTAGTTTTGGACAGGGGGAAAAAAGTTGGGAAAACATATATTACAAATGGAAAAGAAACCATTTGAATCTCCTTGTAAAGTTTCTGAGGATGAGGAAGAACATAATAAAAACCTTTATAAGATCCTCAAATTATTAATTTTTTTTTTTTTTTGCATACAAAGCAGTTAAACTAGAATATCATCTACTACTAACTGCTACTGTTCAGTGAAGAAGCAGGCTTTATTTTAGGCTGATAGATTAAGAATGAGGTGTTCAATTGCAAAGCCCCTGGCAGATAGCCTCTGTCTACTACAGTGGAATGTGAAATCTCCAGATTTCTAACTGCCAATGTCTAGTGATCCAATTGCCAAGCAAATGTAGTTTTGATACTTAGGCTAATTTTTCCTGCATGCTCAGAGTTTGCTCAGCACAGGTAGAAATAAGCCCCGCTGCAGAAGGCATTCAGAATAAGACTGCTTGTGTATATGAAAGCATAAACTTCATCTCACTTGCATGGGATTCTTTGGGCCAAGCCTAGATCATGATTCTCATTTATAGTAGCAACATAAATTTCTCCACAGTTCCTGCTTCTAGGTTTTTTTATTATTTGTTTATTTATCCCAATAGATCATGGAAGAATAAATAGTAGCATGAATTAAGTCCCGCTGTCACTTATTTTTCCCCGTTAAAAAATAAAAAAAACGGAGTCACTTTTCACATAGAGGAGACTCTGCTTTTTTTAAAGATTTGGAGCAAAAATGTATCTTGCACTTGCAGCAGTGTGGCAATCTCCACCAAGGCTATTTTTCCTTTGCAATACTATTTGGAATGACCGCTTGTCCTTCACAACGATCCAAATTCAAGGAAATATTACAGAGAAGAGGCAGTCTCTGCAGAGACCCTCATACTACTGTGATCCTGTAGGGAATGTTTGCTATGTTGAGCAATGTACAATGAGGATCTCATTGTATTTAAAATTATGTTCAGTTTGCTGTACTAGTTCATGTTACGGAATGCCATATACTCTTGGGAAAGACTCATTCGTTTCTTGCAGTTTCAGATATTGACTCCTTGGTTACAACTAAAAGTTTTATCTCAGAGACTCTATCTAGCCATTAGAATGATAGCTGCCAAGAAAGGCTGAGCATTCATGGTAAATGCACGTTCGGCTGAATTCTTATACTCCCTCTTCTATAGATAAAGTTACACCTAAAGGAGACCTCTATGGGCTTCCAGTAATATCAATGAGAAACAGTGAATAATGGACATTTCTTTCCCTTTCACATTGAGCATTACAGCTCAAATATTGGTGCCCAATACGTTCACCATGGGACAAACAAAAACAATATTAAAAGTAATTCAAAGGTTCACGTATTACAAGCACTCATATTTCACTATTACAAATGTTAGAATAACCTTTACCAATACAGCACACTGAGGGACAGTGCTGCCTATGATAAATAAATCTCTAAACTTTCTCAGAACTTGAAGGTGCAAATACATATGCAGCATTATAATAGTAACATGGGATTTGCAAATAACACAAACTGTAATAAATCTTCCCACTCATGCAAGGGACTGGTAAGAGAAAATTACTCTGTCCTCTACTTCACTGGTTACATCTTGCTTTAGCTCAAAAGGAAGAGAGGAGATTGACAGGAACATTTATAAAACCATGCATGATCATGTACCCATCTTGCGTTGTGAGTGTATCATTTGCATAAAAAAGGAATCAGATAGGAGAAATTAAAATACAGAAAAATGATAAAGGTCGAACATGTGATGTCTTCTTGGAGTTCTCCTAAAACAAAGCCACTCTTCAGATGTTATCATTTGCAAATCTATCCATTTGTTTATGTCTTGTATTTTTTCTTCTCTCTCTCTCTCTCTCTCTCTCTCTCTCTCTCTCTCTCTCTTTTAAGAACATTGCTGGTGTTATAGCATTAGTTCGTACAAAACTGTCACACATTCATTCATCGGTTGTCAGCAAAATAATTTAATATATGTGGCCAATTATAATGGGAATAAATGCTGTGAGGAGGAATAATACATGCTTCACTGTCAAGGCAGACATGCTGAATTAAAAACATTTTTCTGGTCAAATGTTAACATATTTTATGACCCCTTCTTAAGCTCTGTAAAAAGCAAAGCAATAGGTGGTAAAATTCTGAATAGAATTGCACATATGCAAAGGTTGAGAATGCATTACCTGTATTTTATTTAAACCCCAAATTCATTTTTCTTCTGCACTTGTTGTTCTTTCTTTACAAGGTGTTAGGGTTTGGATTATTGATCCAATTAGGATATTATTTCAATAATAAATATGGCTGATACAGGACAGTCTGAGTATTTTAGAACAATGCTTAACATTCAAGACTTTTTGGTAAGCAAAAACAGCATCTAGACAGGAGAATGTTTCTCTTTTAATAGTCATCATTATAGGCTACACGGCTATGAACACATGGAACATGTTCAGGGGTGTATCAAGTTCCTGTTCTCCCATTGTGAGGCATCAACAGCAGTTTTCCATAGCAATATATTTATACAATTGGTGATTGAGTACCAACTATTATTGGGCATATCACTGATTTTTAAACAGGTTGAATTTAGTGAATTTGTTCCTTAGTGGAACAAACATCCTCTGTGGCCATTGGTAAACTAATGTCTTTGCAGGAACCAACAGGTCCAGTGCTGTCATAAGAAGAAAGCTTTGCATGCTTCAAATATTTTCATTTTTAGAACAGCTGCATAACTCTGAGAGGGTAAGGGGTTGGCCAGAATTCTCTCTTGAATAAAAATGTTAAGTTTTGCTATAATTTGATTAGGGACAGTGCAAAAGGCAAAATCTGTACCTAAAACAACTAGTAAATGAAACATTTGTATGTGGTATCTTCAGGTCCGCGGCAACTATACAGCATGCCCTGTGAAGAAAAATAGACTTAATAAGTACAAAAGAGTTTCTGTTTGGGGAGTGAGATGACCCTTGCAGCATAAAATTGCTAATATCCCTTAATATTGAGGCTGAACCATTTTTAGCACTAACACTGTTACCACTATCACACTCGTTTATCTTGGAGAGCTTCACTCGTGGGCATCAGCCTAAGGAACAAAGAACTATCAGGGATACTTCTTTGTTTCTCAACTCTGCTGCAGGAGTGTAAATCATAGGATTGTACTCCAAATTTGCTGCTGAAAATACTAGGTATAGTGACTTCTTGGAAGCTTAAGCACGTTGTTGTTTTTTTCCCCAAACCTGGCAACTTTAATACCCCATGATGACTGGGGAATTCTGGGGGTTGAAATCCGCACATTTTGAAGTTGCCAAGTTTGAAAAACACTGGGTTAGCACAAGCATTTTCAGAGCGAGCCTTCTCAGTATGCCTATGTGTGCGGCGAAGATATTTTCAATTGCATTGTTCTTAATGCTATCAGTAAAAAGGAGCACATATAACAATATTGCACTTCATTGAGGGACACACTGCAACTACCCAAATATTTGTAGCCTGCTACAGACAATTACTGGGAGTGCAAGCTACTATAATAATATTGTAACAGCCAGTGCATACAGGAGCCAGATCAAAAGGTTTACTTGGTGAGCTACTATTAAAATCAAAGCTTTCTGAACTTTATGAAAGGATTCGGTATTGGAGAGATAAACAATTTTCTATTTTTGTTATCGTTGTTGGTAAATCTAGTATTTAATATTAGATTATTTGGCGGTTTTTTTAAAAAAATCAACATGCTAAATGATCATAAGTTAGCAATAACAAAGTTATAAGAGAGAGAAAAAAACCTTCATTTTCAGGGCACAGTAATAAAAGCAGTATTTGTATTCTTGTTATTAACCAAATGGCTTTTTAATGGACACAGCAATAGCTGGTATGTAATAATCAGACCATTATCAAATGCTTTCTACTAACCATTAATTTAAAGAGTTAGAATAAAATATTATATTATTGTGGAAGGATTTAAAAGAGATGAAATATACTTGTACAATAAATCCACCGGACTTTCTGGTTTGGTTTGGTTTGGTTTGCCAGTTTGAGTTTGATATGATAAATGGTAATATTTCCAGGAAATTCTAACCGAGGTTTTCTCTCTGTCTCTGTGTCTATCTCTGTGTCTTTCTGTTTGTCTGTCTGTCTGTCTGTCTGTCTCTCTCTCTCTCTCTCTCTCTCTCTCTCTCTCTCTCTCTCTCTCTCTCTCTCTTCCTCCTCCTCCTCCTCCTCCTCCTTGATTATTAGTGATAATCAAGGTAAATCTAAATTAATTATAAGTTTGGAAGTCCTGTCTTCTCTGAAAGGGCTGTTGACATTACAATTAAATCCTGTTTCAGTGCCAAGGAGAATTTTTCCCCATCCTTGCATAAATCAGACAATGATTTTCCTTAGATTTCTTGCAGAAAGGGTCCCAAAAGACGAAAGCTTATTCTTTCATATGCAGAAGTTCAGTTCAGCTTGCCTACTTTGCTAACACTACAGGACAGTCTTTGGAAAGTCCTACCCATTTTTCATCACTTCACATTTGACTGGGAGATCTTTACATCCCCTTAGTATTTTTTTTTTCAGATAAAATGTTAACCTGTTGGGCTGATGTGTCAGTCTTTACACCAGCATAAATATTTCATCCAATCTTGTAGTTCTGAATAAGGCAGGAATGGTTACAAACTTGGAAATGCTAAGTGCTCTTATTGCATAGTGAGATTCCTTATTCATCTGTTTGTACTGTGGCCAGAAGTTATGCTTTTAAAAACCTGGGCTCTGTTTATTATTTTGTTTTTATGGTTCTTTTGGCTTTGAGACACTAAAAGTGGCATCGTGATAATGTGCTGTTATCCTGAGTGGGAAGTTAGGATGATATTTTAAATCGCTCTTTATCTGTATTTTAAATGAATGAAGAGAAATTGTACACATGTTTTGAGGACTGTGTTTAAGTGACAGATATTCCCACTGAAAATCAGTGATTAGCCTCCACATTTCAATCATTGAGCAAGGGAAGAATCAAGGGCTACCCAAATCGAGCTGCTGAAGTGTTTGCATATTGCAGGTTGCCTTATTATGAAGGTTTCATCCTTCTCTTCTTTCAAACATTTTATCCTAATCTTCAGAGATAAATAATAGGTCATAATGGCCCAGGGCTTTCTATGCAGTGGGCACAGTATCACAATGCAGAGACATATGCATTGATATTGAGTGAAAATTAAAATACTTCTTTTACTAACGTGCAAATGAGAATAGTTACTGCCATCTTCTCTGAATTAAACAGCAAATCATAGAAAATGTTAACCTTCTGTTTCTGCTCAAGAAAATAAAAGCAGTTGTGCTAAATAAGAAGCAAAACCTGGCACATTTTTTTTCTTCTCGGCTTCTATTTCCCCCTGAGATACTTGAAACTGCTGTGAAAATTAATTCTAGAAGAGCAGCAGTAAATTCCCATTGGTGAAAATGCAATCCGTTTCCAACAATACACTTGTAAAATTGCTGTGGTGTAAATGCACCAGGTGCCTAATGCCATAGAAACTGATTTTCTATGAAAATGTCCCATAATCTAATTAATCATTATTAAATTGCCTTCCTTTTTTCCCAATGATTCCACTTACAGCATTAACAAGCCTAGATCTAATTAATTGTATTTTTAATAATATTGTAGGGAAGGCTGCTTTTATGATTCCATGTTTCTCATGGAATCATGATTGTCATGATATGCCCTTGTAACACATTGCCATGAAGCTATTCCTGATAAAGGTCCATCTGACTGGTCAACAAGATTGCATAGGATCCTCCTATGGAAAAGCAGTATAACTGTTGAAAAAAAATGTTGGTTTAAGGTAGTCACTATTCCCATCTAATCACCACTGAAAATATGAGATTGGGGGCAGTTCTAAGAACCATGGATCTCAGTCCTACTCTGAATACTGAACTGAGGTGTCTGAGAAAACACCACTCATACTAAGGTATGGAGCATAGTTAGGTGGTCCAATTCATGAGAGAACATTCTCAGTAGCAAAGCTCTGATTATAAAATTACCTATTATGAGAAGTACATTTGGCAGCAATTCTGTCAGGTGTTCAATAACAAACGAATCATTAGTTCTCGTCAAATGTTTATGAGATAATATTGCCCTAGGAGTAGAATGCTTCCTGTATTGATGGTTGTTGACGAAAGTTAATATATACATACTTGGTTTGATTTTAGCTTTTGCATTGCTAGTTGCATACTGAATGGGTATACTCGATGCATAACTATAGTTTACACTACTGTGCGCTTTTTTCAACAGGGAAGGTGGTATGTGAATTACATAAATATTACATGGTCAGTTGTTGTTTTTTAAAAAAAATACACTCAGACACATAAACATATATATGAACCAAAACTTCACACAGGCTTTAAATCAATCTATATTTTAAAATGATGCCACTTGTACTAATATATTTAAAGACTGTGTAGTTTAAGCCAAAAACAGTGTAACTCTCATAAAGAACTATGACTGTATGACTTCAGTATGAAGGAACATTGATTTCTACATACATTTACTGATAAATACTGTCTCCAATTTTTTCTTAGGACAATAATGGGCATATAAAAGATACTAAAATTCATCTCATCTTAATTTAATTTTTTTTAATTTTCATTGAAAAAGATTGTTGCCCAACCCAGTCCAGAGTTACTGCATGAAAGTGAGAACAGCCTCCTCCCCAGCTATCTATTTATCTCCATTTTAAAAGAAAAAGAAAAAAAAATGAATGTTGCACAGCTATATTTTCTACAGAGAAGGGTATTAATCTCTACCTTTTTTTAGAATCACAGCATGTGTTTTAAGTGTCATTGTTTTATGGAGAGAAAAACATCTGTAAAATGATGTTAATTTTTCTAACCTATTGTCATCCTGCTGGGAACCAAGAAAATATAGCTTCCTTTGATTGACATTCATATTATATACCCAGTAGACTGATTGACTTTCAATATTTATACAGCACAGTTAGATCAACAGTTATAAGATGGATTGCTTCTTGTTACAAATTCAGGATGCTTAATTAAACACAGAAAACTGGATATGTGCCTTCTCTCTATGACCATCTTCTGTTCAAGTTTTGATTGGACCCTTCCATTTCAATATTGGAAAGTTTATGTAGGATTTTAAAAAATACATATCACAAAATCCTTTGAAATGATGTTGATGCTAATGATATCATACTAGTCAGTGTGATGCTGAGATGGGATATATTTTTGTATTCCATTTGCCCCCCCCCCCAGTATTGAGACGATTTGCTAAGGCACTGGTATTTTAAATTAACTGTATTTGCCAATAAAAATAATTTGTATTTAAGACAGATGATTCACCTATTTTGCAAAGGTTAATGAATATATGTGGAGAATGCAATAGAGGTTGAAATGCTGTTTGCATTAATACTTCAAGATTATGTTTTAATGATCTGTGATGGATGGATGGATGGATGGATGGATGGATGGATGGATGGATGGATGGATGGGAGGGAGGGAGGGAGGAAGGAAGGAAGATAGATAGATAGATAGATAGATAGATAGATAGATAAATAGATAGATAGATAGATAGATAGATAGATAGATAGATAGATAGATAGATAGATAGATAGATAGATCATGGTGGTGGAGCCATCAGTTCTTCATTCCACAGATACATTTTCATTTGTGGTCCTATACAGAAGGTTAATGCATTATCATATGATGAGATATATTAAAATAATAAAGAATTCCTGTACCATGCAGTTTTAAACTAAAGCATTCTTATGACAATGCAAACTGGAGGGCAATAGTGACTCACTGAACTAAATATAGCAAAAAATAAGCAATTTTCAGACAAGTAAAGAATGGTATTCCCTTACCTAATATATCATAAACAGAAAATCAATGTTCTCCTTGTGGCACAGGAGGGGTTTTGTGTGTGTGTGTGTTTGCTTGGTAGTAGGGTTTTGGTTTTTTTTTGGTTCATATTGAACAATGAATCTGAAAAATAGATAAAACTGTCTTATGATCTGTCTCTCCATAGCAATAGCCAGTACTAAATTTTACCTATAATCATAAATTCAGGAGGAGTCAGAACTGCAGATTCCGTGGCTTTCTTGCATTACAAATTTATGGAATGTATATATAGAATAAAACAGTGAATTAATACTGGATTCCACAGACTGTTATATTCTCAAGAAGTTGATGTTTTGTTTCCTCAATATTGTTGTAAAGCTATCTCATAGATGAGAAAATTAAATCTATTTCCATCAGGTCCAAATTTCTCTGTAATTAGTTATGTGAAAGGACTAGAATTCTCTGGCAAAGTTCATTTTGCGAATTCCATAAATTTCAGTACTCAGTGGGATTTACTGGCTACCACAGACATTTTTTTCAGGTTTCAGTGTTAAGTATTTTCTCTATATAGTACTATAGATTCCATGTGAGAACCAATGAAATAAAACCAGACTCCAGAGTATTGGAGAAAAGTGTTCCAAATCTGACATCGCTGAGCCTTCAAAACTAGGGCACTAGAAGAAAGATTTTTTTTCTTTCTGGAAGATTTTTTTAATATTAATTGTTTCCCCTTAACCTTCTCTATCCTTCAATACATCCAGATACTTTAGAAAAGGAGATCTGGTAACTTATTGTTATTTGTCAATTAGCTCTTCCAGAAGTGCTACATAGATTCTTTCTTATTTGATTAGGTTCTTTGTAGATGAGAAGATTAGATCTTTTAAACAGCACAATCTTCTTTTTGTTTTGTTTTGTTTTCCTGGACTTTACTGTTGACACCCTTTCATCTATCAAATCTTTCATGCTGTTATTACTAGAATAACTCAAGGATTGTCAGAAGACAATCATCTCTTTGAAGTTATCATTCATTTATTTATTGGGGTGGTCTGAGCCCAGTTTAAAAAATAAAGAACTATAAGAAGGTAGAATAGAAGCTTTGAAGTTGTTTCCAACAGCAACTAAGCAGCAAACTGAATCCCAGGCCTTTGTGAGCTGGTCACAGTCTTCCCTGCTATAATACTGAATTCTTTTTAAATTATAGTAATTAATTTTAACTCTTTATTTATGTGTATGCATGTGTGCAAGAGAGAGAGATTATATTACCATATGGTTTAATTTATGCACATAGGTTTTTTCTTTTATGGAAATCAATTTCCTTAGGGGTTTTGTTTTTGTTTCATTTTGGGGGTTATTGGTATTTTTTTGTTTGGTTGGTTGGTTGGTTTTTTTGGTAATAACTACATGGCCATTAGGATGTGTCTGAATCATTTCTGGCTATATTACAAAAAAATCTTACTCATTTTAGACATCTTCCTGGTGACTTTCCCTGCTTCTAATAGGCCTAGAAGGATAAGGGCTATTTCTCAGCAGCTTAACGCATTTCAAAATCAGCTGTTTCAAGCAGTAAAGCAAAATTGTTTTTTGGAGGAATAGCATTCAAATACAGAGATATCTTTCCGGCGTATATAGGTCATCAACTAGCCATTTTGGACAATTAATAAGTTTATTATCCCTGAGCCAAGAAAGTGATAGATTTTATTTCATTTTTTAAAAATATATTTCAGCCTGGCACATAGACCAGCCTGGAGAGTGTTATGTAAATGACTGTCATGGCAGTGGGCACAGTACAAATCAGTGACATCTTACAGGTGATGGGGAAGAGGAACCGGAAAGGAGGTTTAGTTATAACACTGTAACATCACTAGTATGTCTTGTGATCTTGTGTGTTTAATGATTTCTTGTCATGTCATTATATAAAGTGGCCAGATAAACTGCTAGTTTACATAGCTTTAGGAATAAATTAGATGGGAATACTAATGGGGAAGAGATTTCTTTGTGACTGGAAGGGTGTTATCAAGCCGCAAGTGCTAAATACGAAGGTCCCAGTTTATGGGCAATGGAGTCTGTAAAGGTTAGCTTGTGATGGGTTGCATCTCCCTAAAAATCCCCATTCAGCTGCTTTGGAGAACAGTTGCCTGTCCTTCTGGCATTTTTTTTTTTAAAAAGAAGTGCTATATGTCCATAAGCTGTCCCCAGAAAATCAGTGAAGGGCAAAATGGTGAGGGGCGAAAAATAACTATGCATGTAATTGGAGCCTCAACAAATTGCAAAGTGTGAATAAATGCATATGTGTACTCATTACAGTGCAGTACAGCAGGGACAAAGAGCAAGAGTAAAACCACAAATATAGCCAAAGCAATTAGCAACAACAACAGCATTAATTACATTTAAGTATGATCTGACACAGGGGTGTTCAACTTTGGCAATTTGTGGACTTCAATTCCCAGAATTTCCCAGCTACCACTCAAATTCTAGACTTTGGGACAGAAAAAACAACCACCCCTTCTAGGACTTTTGAAATTTCAAAAGGGCAGCAGTTGCAGATTTCCTGGGCCCCCACTATGAATGAACTGGTGGGACCAGTAGAAACAATCTAGGTGGCCCTGCAAATAAATGAATTGCACACAGAAAAAAAAAAGTACATCCTTGCTCTTTCCTTTGTATGTTTACTTTTCTTTCTTTTAAAGAAAAATTACTTTTAAGAAAGTAATTATTTTTCCAATTTATTTAAACAGAATATAATTTTTTTTGTCCCTGCCAGAATTGCCATGAATGTAGCAAAAAGGCTTCCCCCAAAACATATCATATAGTGCTAAGAAACAGTCTGCTGTTCTAGTCTTATGTCTTAATAGATATAATATTAAACACAGTCACACAGACCTCTCCCCTCTGACCCTTTGTACATTAATCCAACTGTTGATGTTTTTTGCCTTCCTCATCTAAATCTGGACATTTCTAGTTCTGGTTGCTTAAAAATTAGGTAGCTACAGTTTGCAATCCTATATCTGGATGAAGCAGATTTTGTGATATCATCAGTCAAAATGGATTAAAAACTCTCTTCAAGTCTTCTGCTTCTCAAAGAAAAAGAAGTGGTAGAGATGGCACCTATCTCTATTAGCAGGGGAGAAGTTGGGGTTGAAGCTTCTCTGATTCTTAGTTTCCACACTAGGCCTTTGCCACAAGGTTATGAATAGCATGAGGTAGTTTCTCCACTGCCATAGCTCTACGAAGGACTCAGGAAGGAGAAGCAGATGAGAGGAACTGACGATGATTCTTTTTCTTTGGTCCCACAAAGGGAATATTTCCTGACATTTCATCTTTTCCCACAAGGCGACATGTCTGAATAGGAAACGCTGATTGTTAATAAAGGTTAAGCAGTTAGCAAAAGCTGTCCTTCCTTTTGCCCCTCAAAAAACTTAGATTTGTACCTTGGCACACCCGCTTTCTTCCATAGTTACTACTGAAGCCCAAGAGAACCTGTTGACATGAATCAGTAAAACCAAAACAGGAGGGACCATTTCACTATCTTATTTTTCTCCGAAATGCTGCATCAAATTAACAGGCCATTGATAAAATAATTAGCCCATGTTTCTACTAAAATTAACTCTCAAAGATCAGAACTCACAGAACATCTAAATCCTCTCACTGGAACACCAGTTGAGAAACAGTACTACGAATAATGTCATCAGTGTATAACACCTTTTTACTCTAGCATTTTCTAGACTGTGTCTACAATAATAAATCTGATACTGAAATAATGTGACAAAAGGCATGAATTTGCACTTGGGTAAATGTGTAATTTACAGTACCTCCTGTTTTCAACCTATGCAATTAATATTATGGCATCAAACCAGCTGAAAAAAGACCTTTTAGCATTCGCAGATTCTGACCTAGATAATTCCCATATATCCCATTAGAATTTCTAAAGGGCAAGGAAATTGCTGTAAATGACTCATCTCCTGGTAAAAATAAAAATATTACATGTAATATAAGAACATTTTGGAGCACATATCCATAACCTGAAGTAAGTTTGGAAAATTGGGAAGGTGTTTTCTAAAAACAACCTGAACACATCAGCTTAAAATAAAAGTTGCTCTGATTTATGCTGCTTCAAGTAATGCTGTTTAAAAAAAAACACTTTCTTTTTAGAGTAGGAAACATTTTTACACTTATCCTTCATGTTTCAGAAAACTGTTTAACAGTGCAATTGTAATTAGATTTTCCTCAAAATTCTCTATTAATATAGCTCACTGAATGATGCTGAAGACAATTTAAGCAATCAATGGTTAGCAAAAAAAAGTCCTTATTTTAAGCTCTTATTTCATAATGAAGCTGAAAAGTTAAAATGGATATTGGATATCTGTATGTATTGAAAAAAAATCCAGAAAGTATCACATTCACTGCCTGTTCTATAACTCAGACTCTACAGTATATATGTAACCCTGCTGGCTTAATGTAAGGGAACGAAGCCCAGCAAATTTACATGTTTTAATGAGCTGGCTCAATAAATTTCAAGAGGAAAAGATCAGTAGTTAAGCTAGGGAGAATGTAGTATCGATGCTTTGACATTGCTACATTTCAATCTAGTGCCCAAATAATGACACTTCCTGATTATTTCAAGGATGCTTACCCTTAATTGTGAACTTTTGCTGCATTTCTTGAGTATGTCAAGCTTAATTACTTGTATTTCTGATACATCTTTGTCAGTAAATTGAGCCAAATGGAGATGAGACTGACAGAGAAATTAATTCTTCTCTGAATAAATTGAAAAGGTCTGGCAATTTACAGAGTATACTGATAGGAAACAAGAAGTTTTCTTACCAAGGGGTTGTCTACTGTGTTATACATGCATGCTTTTCTTCACCTCATTTACCATGGTTGAACCCACCATAAAGTTGAGTAAGGTCTTGGATTCAGGTGACCAAAAATAAATGGAACGGGAGCTATTTGTCTCAGACTCAAAAATCTTGGGCCTCTTCAAGTATCCTACTGTGTAAAAAATGGTGCAGAACTTTATCCATTCAACAATCCTGAAGGTACAATCATCAGTCCGTTTGGCTTTTGAAAGTCCAAAAAGGTGTCATTTTGGCTTTTGTTCCCAGAAGGAAAAAATGACTTGGGCCACTACTCCCATTTCCTCTTTAAGTTCAATATCTGGAATGCTCTTCAAGATATTTGGGGCATGGATAATTGATAAGTCACATCTACATGATATTTTTAGTACTGGGTTCTTTTCATATGACCTTCTGTGCCTCGTTTCATATGCAAATGATCAAAATATAATGTAACTCTTTTCAAGTCCCTTGAAAAATGGCACTGAAACAGCTTGCCCTAATTTTCTCATTAATGAGAAATATTTATTCTGTTTTATAAATGTGTAAAATAGACTTGAGTGAAATGAAATGTCTCAGGCTATCTGCTAGTCTAAAACTGAACTGAGGTTTGATTTTAAGATTATAAAATATTCAGCTACAACTCTTGACTGGCGTTATCTCTGCTGTGGAGAAATCCTTTGTTTTTGCTTCCTATAATGTCCTTTTTTTAATGTACAATGATGGGCATCAAAGTAAGAACTTGGAATGCTAAAACATTTACATTGATGACCACATAAAATCTCCATTAGCCATATTGGTCAGCATGACTTCCAGGAGTAAAGCTTTCCTGTGGCTTTCATTTATTATTAACAGAAACATCAGTCCATTGCTATAAACCAAACTTTATCATCCAATGATCTTTATTGAATCCAACAGCTATAACATTTGCATATCTTCATTTTTCAAATGTGCCATTGTTCAGTTTTTGTTGCCTTTGTTACTGGCACTGATGCTCTTTGATAGAAAATGTGGTAAATGAGCTGTGCAATGGATTTAATTTACTGAGGTCTTTGAACTCTGTCTCCTCAGTCAATGAAGTGAGTTCAGGAACCAGTGGGAGAATATGAAATGTCCCTTGCGTCACGTTTGGCTCCTGATAACTTCACATGCATCTGCATGTAGTTTGGGTCACAGTGTAGAAATGATTTTCCATTGCCTTCTTCTGGAATGTTTTTCAACTTTGGCTGATAGCTGGAGTGGTTTGTCTAAGACAGTGTTTCTCAACCTTGACAATTTTAAGGCATGTGGACTTCAACTCCCAGAATTCCACAGCCAGCATTGCTGGCTGTGGAATTCTGGGAGTTGAAGTCCACATGCCTTAAAATTGTCAAGGTTGAGGAACATTGGTCTAAGACCATTCTGTAGCATTTTTAGCTTTAAAATCTGAATTTTTAATCTAAAGATTATCCTGAGGGATTTTTTTTCCCCAGTTCTCATTTTTGTTGTTATTTCTGTGTGACCTTTAATTTACCAACTATATGCCAATATAATTAATAGCTCACAACAACCTGCTTTAACGTCTTTTATACTTAGCAGGAAACTCTGTGTCAGGCAAAACTGGGTGAAAGAAACATAAATTTAGGCATCTCCAGGTAAGGAAGAACAGAATCCTATAAAAATTAATTTGCCCCAAATATTCTGAATATTTAAGGGTGGGTGCTGTTTTGAATCTATATTCAAAGCAATCCTGTGGTTGGAAATAAAGATTAGTTAATTCAATTGGATTTAGCTAGGAATAAATCAGGCAGCATCCAAAATGGATGTTAATGGAAGGAACTAAAGAATGGACATTTTTATATTGAATGTATTAAAGATTTTAAAAAGCCTTTAATTCCTAGTAACAGTCCATCAATCTCTGTCACAATCTGAATAACAAGCAGGCTTGGGTTAAAAAAGCAATACTGCCTAAGATAGATAGATATTGCTTTTATATTTATCTCTGGAAATAAATTAAAATTAGTCTCATTTATTTATTTATCATCTAAATAATACCATGTGATTATTTTTATTTTAAATTACCATTATTTAAAATTATTATAATCATCATTATTATAATGATGACACCATATTTAGAGATATAACACTTGAACATGACTTTGTAATCAAGGATTATGATACTTGAATTCAGGAGTTGTAAAAGTGGCTTTATTCTATTTACTGGATCTCTTCAGCATCTCAATAACTTTGTATACATTTTTCTCATGGAGTGAAGCAGTTCTTTAGTTGTATCTAACATATGCTCCATTTGAAAGAAAATAAGATTTGGATCTGTTCCTAAGTAAATTGGATATACAAAGAAGGATATTACAAATCATTCACCCTTAGACCAGATGGCTGGGATTGGATAGCTTCTGATGCTCCATCTAATCATGTTAACTCCATTATCAAAAAAATATAACTTCTGCCTTTTGTTCCCCCCATCTTATTATGAGCAGCACCTGGTAGATGTAGTTACCCTACAGGTGCCTTATCATGAGATTAGGAATCTAGAAATTGAATCATCATGTTTCAGTGATAAAGGACATCCTTTGTTGGCATCTGTAGTTAAAAGATTCCAGTTGACATACAATAACAGTTGACATACAAAAACAGTTTTCAAGTCACAAAAGAACTACTAGTAACAAAGTGGGCAATACTGACTTAGCCAGATAAATTGTTTAGTTTGCGATAAGGCACCTTGCTTTATAGTAATATCTTTACATGATATATGTGAAGAACAAAGAAAGCCAAAACTTTTTAATAACCCAACTTTTAATGCAGATTGCTTAGTGGGTAACATTAATCTAAAACTGTGAGCAGAGCATATCCTTAATAATAAAAAGAAATATTTTTTATTTACAAAGTTGTAATTTCTGTTAACTTTTAGCAGCCAGCAGTCATTAATCAAAGAATATTCTTTCCTGACACAAACACTAGAAATGCATCTGTTCTCCTTCTATCTAGTCAGGAGCAAGCTCCATTTTGTTTTTAATCAGATTTTTCATACAAAAAAAGACTATGAAATTGCACTCATAAAGGACTGAATTACCTGAGCAGTAAAGCTGATATAAATGTCAGACTATAACTATGATTCCATATGTTTGCAAGTTCTGTTTGGTAATTTCCTTTCCTCAGGGCATTTCAATGCTTAACTTAAAAATCATTAGATCAAGTCAACATTGTTGACTAAATAGATGCACTTGATATTTGTGCTGATTTGACTTTAAAGTAAGTTGAGTGGTAAACATACAACATTTCCACTAACATGCTTACGCATTTTCACTACAGGCATCTGGCTATTTAACAATTAGATTGTGCAAAAAAAATGGAATCAGTGAGTGGTGAAGCATGTGTAGGCTTTGACAAGTAAGATGCAGAGAGGATTCCCTCACATTTGGGAAATTGTTCTGCAGAAGTAGCCCTTGATGTGATAAGTACTTTGCAACAAAGCAAAACCCAAAGCATTAAAAGCAACAAGAGACTAATATCATTCATCCTTATTTCAGATGTAACCTTCACTTACATATGGACATTACACTTATATGTACAATTCAAACTGAATAATATTATGAGGTATTTAGGAATGTGATTATTTATCATGGTCTTTTGCTAAAAACTGTGATAAGCAATAATAGTGGTAAATGTCACAAAATAGTGATAACTTTGCTTCAGTGGGTATACCATTTCTTTAAGAGACCAAGTAGCAAGTTTTAGGGCTCCCATTTAAATGGCTTAATGTGAGATCAGCATACTATGAAATAAATCCAATTTCCCATGGATGGCAGAATATTGTTCTCAAAACTTTGGCTTTCCATTTTTATAAAACAGAGGATAATGATCTTATGTCTTTGTCTAGAATATGGGTGTCAAACTCACTGTGTCATGTGATGTGTCGCAAAGTATTGTGACTTTTTTTGCATTGCCAGAGCTGGGGTGGGTGCGGCCTCTGTATGATGCAACTGCCCCATGTGCCGGCAGTTTGACACCTCTGGTCTAGAACATCATTTCTGACTACCATTTGCTCTTCCAAAAATCCACCATTTTATGAAGAAAAATAAATTGCAAGAGTTCTTGTACTTCTGAGTTGGGAATTTCAAGAAATATTTCTTTTTGCAGCTGTCAGAGTTGATGTGCCTCAGTTATGAAAAAAATGACCCAAAATGGAAATAAGGTTTTATTTTATTACATCAAGTCATAAAACAAAATTAAAGTGGACTGAATGGAAGCTGAATATCTTTTCTTTAGAGTTTGAAAGGGATAGAAGGATCACAGTAGTGATAAATTTTACTTTATGAAATTATGGAGCATACAACTGAGGCATGGTTGAATGCTCAGTCATTGCCAAGTTCTGTAGATCTGTATATAGTGTGTATATGTCATCCTTGCACTGGGAAAAACATGTTCAGATTTTTAAAAAAAATGTTAATATGAATTCAGCTTTAGGATGAAGTGTCTTCACTTGTTTTCCTCTCTTGAGGCAGTGTTCATATGGTATTTCTGCAGCAAATATTCCATTGGCAGAGCATTCCAGACACCCCACTGGGAATCTGATATATCAGAGTAGGAGGTGATATTAACTATTGGCTACTATTCTGTACCTCTTAATGTTCGAATCTATTGGCTCGTGGGAATGATTTGGCAAGACTCAAAAGAGAATTTATCCATTTCCATTGATGTGCCCCAGTGATCCAGAGTGAACACTGATTCTCTTTCTTTGTTAATTTTCACAATAAGCAGGATATAAAGACAGCATTACACCTCCTTTTCCCGTTAGTGAAGAAAAAAGACTGAGTTTTCAGTAGTTATATTCCTGAAATGTACCATTAGATATTTATTGGGTAGATTGTGAGACATTTGATATCTGGTAGAATTGAAGTTGAGGAGTCAAAGACACCAAGAATGCTAAGAAATATATGTGAGGATGTTTTATCTAGTTAAAAAGAAAAAAATATATAAATTGCAGCAAGTTCAAGCAACACATTGAGAGTTCATACAGGATAGCAACTGTCCCAAATCCCACTTAACACATCAGGCATCAGCTTGGAAATTTTTTCCTCAATATCCTGCTAAAACAGGAATGGATAACTTCAAACTGGAGACATAAACTAAAAAAAGCCATCCAGGTCTTACCCTTTCAAACTTTATCACTATATTTATTAGTTTTCAACCAAATTACAAATATTAGCTTCAATGTAACTTGGCAATGCTATTTGTGGCTAATCTAAACCAAATTAACCATTTGACTCTAAAATGAAGTTCTGTGGCATTGCCTGATGCTGCTGCTGAAGGTCAGAGGTACACATCAATTTCCCTCATTTATATTAACACATCCGTTATTCAGACATACCATTATGCCCCCATTAGGCAATAAGATGACTCATTTTTTACAGTGGGAAATGGGCACATTATTTTTGCTTGCTCCTATCTATTCAGGTCTGCCCTTTTGGTCTTGATTCTACTCAACAGTTAGATCACAATTTCAGACTCTAAGCAAGACTTGGATGTTTCTCTTTTTTATAGTCTTTCTCTAGAACTCCCTTCTTAACATAAGGGAACAGTTTTATTTCTTGAATACTGAAAAAAAAAGATGCCTTATTTAGAAGAGGATACAAGTTTTTCATGAATGCAAATGATTTGGGGGTTCCACATATAACTTCAGAAAGAACAGTGGAAAAAACCTTAGCTGGAGCAATTTCTTCTTGGGAGTAGAGTTAAGTAGGATGTAGAAGATGTTATTACATTCATTTAGTTTGGCAGCAGGATAAGTAAGAAACTCTGCATAATTAGAAACAGAAGTAAGAAGTAAGTCTCGATATTTGAATCTTGGTTAACACTTGCAAAGGATTATCTCAAGTCAACCAACTAATATTCCCAACATTGATATCAACCTCAGCCTAGAAGTAGCTGTAGTTTTCCAATTCATTGCAAAGCACTGTCTGTAGAAATGGCTCTAATAATTCTCCAGACAGATGGACTCAAAAGTACTTGATATTTTCATTGAAAACAGAGGCGTTGCAAAGTAAATAAGTTATATTGTTATTGTCCAACAACTTAAATCTAAAAAGCTGTTTTTTGTTTTAAAATTCACATGCAAAATGGATCGTACAGGAAAAAAGCAGCAATTTCAAATTTACCTGATTAATTTCCTTGGAATATTTCTTATTTGGCCAATACTACCAACTGGGGGAAAAAAAACCTCCTTCATAACTAGAAGGGCACAACACAAATATTTTGCAGTTAAGAGAGAAAAATATCTTGGCTTAGGCAATTATAAAAAAAATTTCCTGAAGCAGATTGAACTTGAGTCTCTAAAAGGCACGGGTTTCATGTATTGCTGTCAGAATTCTTATATTCTGGGTCTACTCCAATTTAGTGTGCAGAATGGAGTGTGAATATAACCAGGAGGATATTTAATCCACTATTTCAACATGTCTCCTACAAATTTTCCCACACAGGAAAATATATAAAAATGTTCTGTATATTCTGCAAATATACAGAAATGTGACAATGTAAAGAGATTTGCTGCTATTATTCTTGGGACTGCACCTTTGGTAGAACATATGTTCTTCTTTTTCGTTGGTCAAATAGGAAAATGCAGAAGTGAGACTTATTGCTGCACAAATTGTCTCCCACCCAACATTCAAGAGATTTATATACTTTGCAATATATCCCTAAAAGGGTATATAGTCCATTATTAGCACTGTATTTTTAAAATATAGGCCCCAGGCCTGATCCAGTGATTCTTTGGTATCATTTGCATGGCACATGTCTAGGGCATGTGTTCTTTCCACATCACAAAAGGGATGTGGAGATGCATCCCCCAGGATTAGCATGAGACTACTGGATCTGCTGCTTCATCATGGATGTTTCATTTGTTCAAATGAGATTCTCTGTAGCCATGATGTTATGCACACAGAAGGCAGAAATCTAGCTTGGTCCTTTTTATAACTGAAATCAAAGTGGTTTGGTTCTGATTTTGGTTTGGATTATTGCACAAAACTGTGTCCAGATGCAAAACCCTATGTTTTGTACACTTTGAAGAGCCTCCAGATTGGAACAAATATCTGTGAACTACTACAGCAAAATCAGTTTTGAAATATATTTGAGCATTATGAACTGCATGCCTTCAAGGTTTAGAAGTATCAGACAAAGATTCTTGGGCCTTGTTGACAAAATACTGGACTGCGATAAGAGCTGCACATATTGAGATGCAAGGATGCAAGTGTGCCATTGATTTGATCAGAAGCTTAACACACTTAAGTCCTGTGCAGAGGGCTGCACAAATCTGATGTATCCAACTTGGAATCAATGTACAGCATTTTATGATGCATGTAGTATTTTAAGTAGCAACAGAATATGACTTTGAGGGCAGCAGCCTAGAGTAGGATATTACAGTGTTTCTCGCTTCAGTGTAATATTTTGTCTGGGTTTAGAGAAGATGGACTCTGTTGTGCATTGTTTGTGAAATGTTTCTTATCCCAGAGAGGTGTATGATGTAAAATACGTCAGTGAAAAGTGTATATTTTATGTGAGAGGAAAATACATTTTATTAAAGGTAAAGCTTTGTTAGCTGTATAAAATGGCAACTGTTGAAGTGTACAGTAACTTCTTACTAATGTATGAAAATCTGTGATATTTTTGATTTGATTGTATTTGTATTGCCCAAATAAAACATTTTGGCTGTATTGTTCCCAATTCTTTTTTTTTTTCCTTTGCACACTAGTCAATATCTACACTACTTTTCAATAGTTTTTTTTTTCTTGAAAAACAAACTGAGAACAACAAAAAGCCAAGATTTTATCCATTGCATCTAGGATTGTGTATCCTAGAAAATAATGCTGTACTTCTGATCCTCAGAATAATAGTTTGAAACATTTTTCCTCTCCTGAGCAGCACCTAACATAAAAACTCATTCTTTACAACTGAACATTTAAGTGAAAAATATAACTTTTAGCTCTTACAAGTTTTTTTCAGATAAAGTCCAAATAACTTTTTCTCTATGCAGTAACCTTGTGTTATTCATTATCATTATCCCATCCCTTTCTCAAAAATAAGTGTATCTATCTGTTGCAAATGAGATAGAAACACATTTTGCTTTACAAATCAACAGAAACATATCACTTCTGAAACCGTTTAAATTAAGCCCAGGAAAGTGTAACTCTAATTATCATCACTTGCCCTATCATCAGTGACTTTATCACAAAGCATATCTGGATTCTTCTGCTTTTATTTATTGAAGATCAGGGATGCTATTGTATGATGGCATCATCCAATTCCTTATTCTGAATTGGTTGAATGAGGCATATAACTAATTCAGAAAGAGATGCTCGAAAAAAAGAAAAGTAGTAAAGATAGAGTGTCAAATGTAAGGGTAAATTCCTGCTTGCAATAGAGAATCATTTTAGTTGGAAGAGTGCATGCAATTGTAATCATTGGTGGGATGCAAAAATGTGAACAACCAGTTCTCTGTGTGGATGCCATTTCCAGAAGTCCATTCTAGGCTTGGGGAATAAAAAATTAGCTACCAGTTCTGTCAAAGTGGTAAGAACTGGCTGAATTCCACCATTGGTTGTAATCAGCAATCAAGTTAGGACAGTGTTTCTCAACTTTGGCCACTTTAAAATGTGTGGACTTCAACTCCCAGCATTCCCCAGGCTGGGGAATGCTGGAAATTGAAGTCCACACAACTTAAAGTGGCCAAGGTTGAGGAACACTTAGCTAGGACATAGCAGAAGATCAATACTATAACCTAGATCAGTGATGGCGAACCTTTTAGAGACCGAGTGCCCAAACTGCAACCCAAAACCCACTTATGTATCATTAGGGCCGGGTGGGCATGGCCCATTGGGTGGGCATGGCCATTGGGTGGGCATAGCTTTGGTAGTAACGGCAGACTGAGTGGGACTAAAATGTTCAATCAATCAATTCCAACTTTGCGAGATCTTTTTTTTTTCCTGGACAAGTTGAAATTGATTGATTGATTGAACCTTTCTTTCTTTTTTTTTTTTTTTTTTTTTTGCACATTGTGGCGGAGGCCTAAAGCGAAAAGATTTTATAAAACCCAGCTGAAGGCCTAGGACTGGGGTGATGGCATGCGTGCCCACACAGAGGGCTCTGTGTGCCACCTGTGGCACACGTGCCATAGGTTCGCCACCACAGACCTAGATGGAGATTTCCTCTAATTTGTCCATTGCCCGTATAAAACCAAATTCCACAGAACTTGTGCTGTTTTCTCAAGTCTTGTTCACCCACTCTAGTCCCACCTGCTGACACAACTGCTAAAGGGAAAGGGTGACACTGAAACATTTCTAAGATGAAATTTCATAATCAGCCAAATGGAGAATGGCTATTCAAATATTTTAGGTACTTCTATACAAGATGCATGTGAAGATGCAGTATTTGACCTATATATTGTCCAGTGGATGGATAAATGCACATATGCAAAGGATTGATTTTCACTGTTCATAAACTGAGCATAAAACAAAACCACAATGCACTGAAGGGAAAACAACGCCTGTATCTGCCCTCAGTTCAATTGGAGAAAAATAGAAGAAGTTAATAAGTTTGTGGGAGAAAAAGAATTAAATCTAAGGTACTTATTAACAGAACTATAACTTCAAGATTGTTCAAGAGCCAATAGGGAGATGTAGGAATGAATGATAGCATAATGCCAAGAGCACTACAAGATTAGGAGCAGATGTATTTGAAATGCAATTCAGATGAAAAAACCACTCTCTCCTAACCTCACAAATAATGAATGACAATTGTCTAACCATGTAATTGAAAGGCGAAGAAAGCATCAACTCACATTTCCAAATCTTTTCTGTCAAAAATGACAGACTTGCTGTCTGGATCATCTTCTCAGAGGTGACTACAGTGCAAAGCTAAAGATGGTGGGATCATAACTCATAGATTATGATCTTAGAAAGCTGGACTTCAGAATGTGGAAACTCACTGACAGCACCTCCAAAGCAAAGCAAACAGTGTGAAGCACAAAAATGATGAACAACCTAACAATTGCATGCTGCTTTCTCCAAAGATTACAGAGAATGAGATTTCACAAGAAGGCATAGTAGTCCCAGAAGAACAGGAGAGATGTATGCTTAATAAGTCCAGCTAGACAAATTCAGAGCAATTCAGAGGAAAGTTTGAGAGGAAAAAAATAACATGCCCAGAAAATTAGAGAAGTTTGGAGTTTCTCATTCACAAATAGTTTATCTTCTTGTTTTAAAAGAATAAATAACTGGTTATCAACTTTAAATTTAATCCAGTCAACGCTGCTTTAATGTTCTGATTGTGTGCTACACAATTAGATTCATATCCCATTTTCCCACTACAAGGCCAAAGCAGTGAGGATTTCACTTTTTTTAATCTCACAGGCTGAGAAATAGGAATTAAGTTGCTCAATAAGCTTCATGGTCAATAGGAATTAAGTTGCTGAATAAACTTCATGGTCAACTGGCATTTGAATCTTGATCATCCAATGCTTTTAACTACTGGAGCCTTATATAAATACATTAATTCTCACAGTGAATGGTGGACACCTGTAAAAACTCAGAACATTAGCTGTGCTATGGAAAAGTGCCTATTATAAAGAAACTAGTATCCAAGAACACAAATGCTTTCAAATAAGGCATTTCTTTACAGCTAAGTATTTCTCATAGATATCAATGGTTTAAGATTGTTAAACCATTGTTTCAATTGGCTAAATTGAGAGACCTACTTAATCTTGACTGGCATTAGAAACAAAGCAGAGTTGGCCCTGGTTAATCCTTAGGTGGGAAATAATCTCAGAATTTCATGGATATTGGTTAGCCTGGTAAATTGGAGGAAAAAGATCTCAGAAGGGATGAAGGCCAAGCTTTCCTTAATGACAATACTAGTTAAAAAATATATCATCAGAAGCTGAATCTCACTGGGATAGCTTTACAGTTAAGCAGGTGCCTTCATTGAGTATTAATATTTTTATCTCCCAAAATTAGTCTAAATTCTCCTCCAAGTAAGTTCACTTTCATCCATGGAAAAGTCTTTTCAACTGAGGTAAGCAAACAAGAGGATCCTAAATCAAAGTCTTTGCTTGATCATTGTCAGTCTCTCATTCCTTTCTAGTGACCAAAAATGCAGATGATTGGATGATATCAGATATTTCATTATTATAAACTCTCATTAGTTTCTTGAGAAATGGTTATAGGGCAAGTAAATATTTCTGGATTCAGGCTTCAATAGCCCAAACCATAGTTACTCTGAAAGATTTTCATCTGATGTGAGTACCATCAGATGTCTACTGCTAGCTGCCTGCACCCAACATGGCCCAAAACAATAATGAAACCTGTAGTTCAACAACAACTGGAAAACCATAGTGATCCATCCCTGCCATAAATAATTGTAATTTATTAAAGCAATCACAACATTTCAAATTGAAATGAAAGTATAATCCTTTATCATTTCATTAAGTGGCAGAGTCTTTGGGAGACAAAGATAGTTCAAGATCCAAATAAGAAACTTGATTGGATTCAAGATAAATAACATAGACTGTGCTATTTTTTTATTTTATTAGTTATAATTATGGTTTGGCTGTTTGTCTAATCAGACACAATTTCAACAAGCTTTTCAAAGAATATCTGGAAACGTGGGAATTAGAGAATGTAAAAGCGTGATGAAGTTTGGCATCACACACACAAATTCAACTATGGATGAAATGCCATAAATGCATACACCCAGCCTTTAAAAAAAAAAGAAAGAAATGCTTTCTGCCTCAGGTGTGCACACTCAGCTTGTATTTCCATTTAATTGTAACTTATTAGTATGAGGTAATTAGCCTTTCGGTTCCATGCAGTTTGAAAATCTGGAATCGAAGGATGCAACCACTTCTTTGCTTTCTCTAGGAAGGAAAGATGCCCTCTAGGGTGCACTCATCTCCCCATCCAAATATTAGCCACGACAAACCCTACTTAGTTTTTGAAATCCCTGCTTAGCTTGCCAGAGTTGGCTCAGTGCTGCCCCCTGCTGAGGCAAATGACTAGTACTTTGTATTAAATGACTTTCTTTGTTGAAAGCTAAGAGTGAGGGCAAGAGGCCATGCAGAAAACTCAGTGATTAATAGACAGCAATATACTATTATTTCTCCTCATTGCCTGCAGCTGATAAGCACACAATTTTCTCAGAATATTTGCTTTGTCCAGACAAATGTAGGCTTTATCACTCCACTAATTCTTTCCTATTCATATTTGGTCCTCTCAAATATTTGGAATAAGTACAGTTTCTCATACCTCTTTAAACTTTTTTTCATTTTTTTTGAACAATTGCCATTTATTCCAGAATATCAAATCAGCAAAGCACATTATAGGGGTTTATGAATGCCACAATTCTTTATGAACTACATTTGTAAGACCTTAGCCATGAGCAATATTTTTGAAATTTCAGTGTTAAGTTGCTTATTATCTGCAACCGCCTGCTAAAAAATTTTTTAGTAAGCAAGCTTCCTGTAACTACTCTTTTTCATCCCAAAGATACATCGGTTTTTACTTTATATTTTCCTTATTGACTTGTGGCTAGCAGTGGCCTTTTCCTTTCTTCCTTCCTTCCTTCCTTCCTTCCTTCCTTCCTTCCTTCCTTCCTTCCGCATATACTAACTAAATTTGTGTTTTTTTCTTTGTTAGACAACTGAATTCCCTAAAACAAGGAAATGACAGAAATAGCTTGTAATACTGATGAGAACTGTGAAACTTCCATCATCACAATAGACATTAAGTGATGGTTTATGGCATTTGTATGTCATTACACTTTTTAAATTGCTGCAAAACGAAGTCACTTGGGGTGTCTTCAGCAATTTTTTCAGATATCTTGCTTTCTTACTGATACTTTCTATATTTTCATAGACTGACATGTACTGAGCATATCACATAAGGGTATCCATATTGCATAATTGCACAAAAGCATTCTGAACTGTCTTCTTACAAACCTAGCATTGTTTACAGGCAGGAAAATACCTTCTAAAATTTCAACAACTTACTCTTCAGTATAAGGATGTGATCCTGTCCTCAGGAGACCAACGGGGACTCTGTCGTGGGTCTTTCAACTCAATCTAGTTGAAAGTTGAAGGAGTCCATATTTTCCCATTTTCTTTTAGGATATTCGATCTGTTCCACTGGTTTAAAACGACACCCACAAAAAGGGTTGCTATTTTCAAATTCCCTTCAATAGATGCATTTAAGAAATAATTTGCTTAATATATGCACCTAGGTGTATACATTTTGTTAAGTAACTATGATACAAAATGTTGGTAACCAGGCCAGCAAAAGCATGTGATTTGTAGAATAATCTAAGGAGCATGAATGTTCTCCATTCACTTGTGGACTCAGTTAAATTCTCCCTCCTTTCTTGTCTGGAAATGGATTACTGTATGAGGCCCACAGTGCTGACTCTGACATAATACACAGCTTCGTGTCCTAGATTACAAGTATTTGAATCTTTGGGCCACTGGTAAACAGTTTCATATATAGCATTTAACATGATTTGTGGCCTAATTTATTTATTTTTTTCATTTCTAAAGCGGTACAGAGATTTAATTTGGCAGATTTGCCTCCATTGTTTTGTTAATAAATGAAACCCGTCACATAGCATATGGAACACTTTGCTTGCCAAAGAAATTTGGTCAATTGGCCCACAGTCAAAAATACTGTGATAAAAAAACATTGACTTACTGATCAATACAGAGCAGCTTAAGAGCGGAGATGTATATGTATGTGTATATGTATATGTATGGGTAACACACTAAACTTAAAATGGGTTTTATAAATAGTCATTATATGAATAGGGTTGCAACCTTGTTTCTTGTTAATAATTATTAATTGCATGCCATTTAAGATACTGATCAGTTACTGATCAGATGCTGATCAGTTATCACATTGTTTTTCACCCCACCGGCTGATATGCTATATAAAGAAAAAAATATTAAAAGAAATAGCTTGAGTACCACATATTTCTCACGGAAATAGAAAATGAAAATGATCACTCTTCGTGGGTCAAGGGGCAGAAATTGCATGGTGTCAGTGCAACACCTGTTTCATTATTCTGGGAAAAAAACTCTCGATTCAACAGATACCATTACAATGTCATACTTTTTACCTGGATGTAGGTCTCTTTAATGGCTAACTTTTTACTAGACATGTGCTGGGTTTGTACTTTAATGCAATAGATAAACCAAAAAGCCTACAGACATGTCTTTATTAATTAAATCCAAGCTACAAACAGACTGTGAAGAGTAGTCAATGATCTCGACTAGGAAGGAACTAGACAGAGAAGAGACCAAGAAAAAAAATCAGAATTTGAGGAGAAAACAAGATTTTATCTATCTCTGTCTCTTACAAATAGCAGCTCCTTTTCTTCAGACCATAGAAGGGGCTTGTGGGAAGTGTAGTCTCGAAACAACTAGTTGAATCAAGTTGATTCCTCAGTTGAGAGAAGTTGGATCAGACCACTTTGTTTGGGATTCTCTCTCTCTCTCTCTCTCTCTCTCTCTCTCTCTCTCTCTCTCCTTTTCAGATTTACAGTCATCCCTCTACAACACGCGTGTCAAACTCGCCACATGACGTGACATATCACGATGTATTGTGACTTTTTCGTATTGCCGGAACTGCTTTGGGCGCAGCCTCTGCATGATGCAACTGGCACACGGGCCAGCAGTTTAACCTCCCCCCTGCACTACAAGCTCCTCTCCGATTTTATTAAGTTATTCTGAGCCAAGGGAAGAGAATTCTTGTATTTCTGCATATTTGAAGATTCCATTGAATTTTTTTAATACCGTCAATATTTTTTTGTATTCCGGGAGTCTCCTTGGAGTTTTTTTTTTATTGTTGTTGTTTTGTTTCTAGATGATCTTACTTTGCCACACAAGTAATTACACTCATCCTCTCCCTCTTACTTTTAAAAATATAGACACTAACACTTCAGGCTACAAACCTGGAATTGTCTGATGCCGTTCACCTCTGTAATACCAGCGGTTATGTGGTTCTTTGGGTCTATAGCAAATACAATCTAAATGCAATGCAGGCCACGTTGATGTGATTCTGCAACACTAATATTGTATAAAATGTGAATAAAACACCTATTACAAGAGTCCCTTCTCATGTTGCTGCAACTGATATAACCATCATTGAATTGGCCTTTTCCAGTTCCACATGCCTTGCACAAACATCCTTGAATGTGTAATGCTGTGAATAAAAGTCCCCATTTGTATTCATGAAAACATCACGCCAGAACAAAATACCTGCCTCATTTCCCAAGGTTCATATTATTTTTGTAGTATGATTGCACTCACAACTTTGTGTATATGTGTGTCTGTGTATACATGTGTCTCCTTACCAATGGAGACCCACAGCTGAGAAACAAGGAAATCTAAACTCCTGTCATTTGCAAAGCATGTTCGGGGGAAATCCAAAAAAATAACTGCTTCCTTTGAAATCTAATTTAAACTATTAATGTAGGTCCATAAGGCAAAGTCACATAGTGCGAGCCAAGTTATTTATGGGCATTGGGACCTCACTGATTATGGCAATAAATAATACCGTGTATATCACTGGGAAATAATGTAAAATCAGTCAATCCACAGGAGAAGTAGAAGGAATTGGAACAATTCACCTATTCTTCTAGCACAGCAATTTCAGCAGAGCAGCTTTTGTGCAATTGTACTCTTTTGGGGAGAAGGCAATTTTGCTTTTTCTTCTATTTCTTTCTTAAAGCACAAGGCAATTTTGACTCATCTGATAATATATATGTATATACTGGAAAAAGGATGGGGAGCATCCATGATTGTCTGGCTGGATTTCCCGGTTTTGCTAGTTCAAGACAGCCGATTCCTGCTCTTTCTGGCATTTTCCTTGTGAGACCAGTAAGATTTTAGTTATCCATGAGCTGCAAGTTCAGTCTGTTAATCCATTTCAATTTATTTCAGCTTAACTTTGGCAAACAGCCATAGTTTCTTTCAGTCTGAAGCCTACTAAGACTATTTTCATTAAGACTACATCTGGAGAGTAACAAAGTTTTATTCTCTGTTCCAGTTTCATGTCCATCAGGAGCGAGGTGTGGAGCATTCATTTAATTTGTTAACAAAGTCTTTTTAAAAAAAAAGATGCCTTGAAAGGAATAACAGATTAATAATTCTGAGGAAGACCCCAAGGCTAGCATGATTAGAAGGGTAGCACAGCAAGCTGAAAATTTCATCCAACAGCATAAGACAAAAAAAGGTTCTGAAAGCAGACCTATTCCTGGGAATTCATAGTTCTCCCACTCAAAAACTCTCTAATTCATTTTCTGTCACATCTATCCGCTATCCAGTGGTGGGATTCAGCCGGTTTGCACCAGTTCAGCAGAACTGGTAGCTAATTTTTTCTTGCCCAGGCCCAAAACAGATTTCCAGAAGCAACATCCATACAGAGAACTGGTTGTTCACATATTTGAATCCCAACACTGCCGCTATCCAACTGGGCACTTGTCCTTAGTCATCTATTTCTCTTTCCAGAGTAATCCCCAACTTCACACTATACCCATAAATGTAGATCTGGTGGCCAAAACATCCATATGGAAAACCTTGCTCTGGTTTTCTAGAAGGGTCCTTAGTGCTACCTGAGCTTGGTTGTTTTCTTGCAGATGTTTCATTACCCAAACTAGGTAACAACATCAGTGTAGGATTTCAACTCTGAGCTACAAATAGTCTTCTCTATTGGAACCTGTTTTTCCTGTTCTAGGCCTCCTTGCCCACTGCATTCTTTATCCCATTCTCAGTCTTACCATTCCTTCCTTACACATCTTCAGGTTCCCTCACTTCTATCTAGCTACCCCAGTTCTTTACTTGTCTTCCCTAATTCAATCACCAGCTTTCTCTTCTTATCAATCAGTAGCAAGATAATAAAGCTCTTCCATTGTCTTTTGGACCACCGGGAATTCTCTAATACAGGGGTCCTCAACCTTGGCCACTTTAAGACTTGTGGACTTCAACTCCCAGAATTCCTCAGCCAGCTTTGCTGCTCTAATACAAATAAGTTGGTTTCCAGCCACCAATCTCTATTTCTAAAAGTGGCTTTGGGAAAGCCAGATAGACGGAAAAAGAATTAGCAGATGGCAAGAAGCCAGAGCTTCTTTTGCAAGCTCTCCAATACTTAATTCAATTTTAAGAAAATTAAACATCACACACCTTAGAATGGATTTTGTGGACCCACAGTCAACATTTGCTCCTGGGTCAGTCTTTCTTAGCAGTCCAACTAAAGTACATAATCATTAAGTTATTAGACCAAGAATCAGAAGATGATTTCTTGGGTAAGATTGGAGTAATTGCTCTCCATCAGCCCAATATTCTTCATAGAATTTGTGTTCTCTAGGAAAAAAGTAGGAGGACAAATTATCTTAAAAGAATAAAGTCCTGGAAGAAAAAAATATATAATTCTAATGCAGGGGTTCTCAACCTTGGCAACTTTAAGACTTGTGGACTTCAACTCCCAGAATTCCTCAGCCAGTCTTAAAGTTGCCAAGGTTGAGAACCCCTGCTCTAATGAATACAACAGCTTTAATTCCTTTCATCTAGTTGAAATGGCATAATTTATTATTTCTCCAACATTTTGGCTCTGCCCCCACCACTTTCAGCTATGAGACCTCATTGACATTTTCAATGACCTTAACCCTAACCCAGTGGTGGGATTCAAATATGTGAACAACCGGTTCTCTGTGTGGCTGCCACTTCTGGAAGTCCATTCTGGGCCTGGGCAACAAAATATTAGCTACCAGTTCTCCTGAAGTGGTGCAAACTGGCTGAATCCCACCACTGCCCTAACCCTAATCCTCACTCTCTAAGTCCTGTGCATGTATAAGGATTATTTCAGGAAGCTACCTTATTCCACACTAGATTATTTGTCCAATCTTCTAAATTTCAGATACTTCATCTGCTATATGTGGTTTTCTTTTTAATTAGGGATGTGAATGACTGGATCTGAGATTTGCTGCATTCAACTAATGTAATGAAGCATTGAGCTTTATGTACAATATGCCTGGTGTGTTCTTTTTTTTTTTTTAGGCCTTTTTCTACATGTCTTCCCTTGCTGAAATTATTCCAAGATAAAGGAATTACAACAGGGTGCAATTTAGCTCTGTTATATTTATTTTTATCATTATTAATATTTTTTGTCTAAGAATTGCAGGGAATATGAAAGGGAACAATTGGAGGAACAGGAGCATTGACACATAAAAAACAGGCAGAATTTTATTGTATTGCCAACATCTTCACTTTTTTAACCCTACCCTCTGGATACTCCTGTGGAAGAGGTTAACATGTTTGCCTTAGGGAAGAGGATTGTGATTTTGAGTGGGCAGTGAAGCAGGAGGATCTTACTCAAACAAAAGGGCATGTCAGATGTTTATCAACCTAAATTTCAGCTTAATTCATTCCTCTTAAAGATAGAATAGCAAAAAAAAAATCATGCTACTGAAAAACGCATTGTCAAAATTTAGTGGAACAATAGCAATATTAAAAGTTCTATGCACTGCAAAACAAGGTTTGATGAGTTCCACTGTCTGCCCTCAAATTAAGAATCTCTCTGTGATGGCACTTTATGATGAAATGGTGATGTCTTTTCAGCAAAACTGAAATTCTGTTGCTTCAGAAAGTTGTATTCTCTTTGTTCTTAATAAAAATCTTGAGTAGGGAAATAATATGACCAAGACATTTTGTCATAATTACCGTGTTTCTGTGACCTGTTGCAACCATTATTTTCTTGTTCCTTTTCGCTCCTATTAATTCATCTTAATAATTTACTATATGACACCAAGTCAATGTTTCATTCTCCAGTACACTCATTTTCTTCCAATCCAGCTTCTGTTAATATATCTTCAGCATTCCAAAGGGAAAGAATATAGTCTTGTCTCATTCTTTTGCTGGTTTTGACCTAGTCAGTTTCCAGTGTCCCATCTAGACTGGCTTGTGTATTGGCCTGTGTACTAGTTTCTTATTAGAACAATGAGATGTTCTAGAACAGGGGTGTCAAACTGCCGGCCCACGGGCCAGACGCATCATGCGGAAGCCGTGCCCACCCCATTGCCAGCAATGACAAAACTGTCCCGATACTTTGCGCGATGTTATGTGACGTCGCGAGTTTGACATGTCTGTTCTAGAATTTCCATTTTTCTAAGCACATTCCACAACTTGACATGATCAACACAATCAAAGACCTTTGTATGTCAATGACTTCATTTGCATAAAGAAGCCCATTCAAATAAGCAAGTATTCAGCTAAAATGATATAGAGAACAAAACTAAAACCAAAAATCTATACATGTCTTCCTGTAGTTATATGATCCTTTGTACAGTTGTCTGTCAGGAAACTATGATCCCATTTCTCCTGATTCACCTCTTTTATGTTCTTTTGAGCACCTGGCAGACAGTTGCTAGGATGGAGGTAATTAGGTAGGAGGTAGTATTCAATTATCACCAGTTGCATTTTCACCTGTTCCACTTATAAATCCCTGAAAGTCCAAACGTGCTCAATTAGCCCATCATGCTGCCACCTCTCACAAACATCCAAGTTTCTATGGAATTGATCCTTAACCCATACATTTTGCTTTTATTATAGGGGAGGAAAAATCCCTTAATGAGCAGTGATGGTATGCATTACATAGCTAAAAACCAACTTATCTGTTGTGATAAATGCATTTTTGCTTTTATAGTTAGGTTTTAGTTTGTCTTAAAATTCCATTTCTCCCTTCGGAAGGATCAAGCTATAATTAATGGGACCAGAGCAATAATTGAGAGAAGAATCACCTCCAATTTGCATAACTGCAAAGCAAAGACTAATTTTAAATGAAAACGAAAAAAAGGGATGGCATAGATGAATAATAAGTCCAATGTATAGTCTTTAGTTTTATTATATAACAGAACGACAGATTTGGAAGGGACTTTGGAAATCCCCTGCTGTACCATTTCAGACAAATGATAGCCAATCTCTTTTTAAAAACTTCCAGTGTTGGAGCATTCACAACTTCTGGAAGCAAGTCATTCTACTGATTGATTAATTTCTCCTTAGTTCTAGGTTAGTTCTCTCCTTGATTAGTTTCCATCCATTGCTTCTTCTCTTGCCTTCATGTGCTTTGGAGAATAGTTTGACCCCCTCTTCTTTGTGGCAACCCCTGAGATATCAGAACGTTGCTATCATGTTACCCCTAGTCCTTCATTTCATTAAACTAGACATACCCAATTCCAGCAACCACTCTTTATATGTTTTACCTTCCAGTCCCCTAATCATTTTTGTTGTTCTTCTCTGCATTCTTTATACAGTCTCAACATCTTTTTTTTACTTTGTAGTATATACTGGACTTTGATCACAATACTGATTTTTTTCCTCCTCTTTCACATACATCACTTCAAACACTCTGGCGGGAACGGAATTCATGAACCCTTGCACTATAGGTGATTGCATACAGTGCTTTTGTTTTAGGAAGTCTCCAGATCTTGGGACTCAGTAATGTTGCAGAAAGGAATAGAGAAAGAATAGCACAGTATTTCTTTCTTCTTATAGCATTACTTTGTTTTTGATAGTCTTTAGATGGAGAGACACAGATGCTACAGTATACCATGCCCTAACCTGTGGAGGTCATGTCAGAGCCTCACATAATGAGGGCATGACATACCATAACATCTAATACTTCTCTGTCTGAGAGCTTATGAGAAGTAAGGCAGATTGCATACATCATTCTAAAGGCAGAGTTTGAATTTTGTTCATGTCAGACTCAACTTTAAATTGAGCTTCCCTCCTGGTGACTTCATTGAGACTAGGGCTTACCAGAGTTGTCTATAGTTCCCTGCTGCCATCTAGTAGCCATACAGATTTTTGCATCCCAGATCATGGACACATTTTCTTGGCAAGGGCAAAACAATTTGCTATGAGTTTCTTTCAGGGCTTTTAATTTAATTTTATTTTCTTACATCGCTGGTATCAAAAAGGTTGGGGACCACTGATCTAAGAAATGCTATGTTCCCCTTCTGGGAGAACTCAACATAATTTCCTCTAACTCTGTTGATTGTCAATTAAAATCATTCTGCAAGGGAATAATAGTAAAACAGAAAATATTCATTTGGAACACAGATAATGCAGTGTACATTATACATGTGTCCAAGAACTTAATTTCTTTAGCCCTTTTGACAGATTTGGAATGTAAATCACGAAAACCTGTACAGATAAAATTTTCAAAAGGTCTGCTTAAAAACTATTTCAACATTCCCACCAAAGATAAGATATACTGTACACTTTATGGTTTCTCAAATTTAGCTACACATCTCTGATTTCAGAATGCCTAAGGATAGCTTGCTTTTACATTTCACATAAAATGTGACATATCAAAGCAATCAGTGTGAGAAATTTATGCAAATGTTGCAAAATTATGCAAGTGTTCAGCACATTAAATTTATCTCAAGGAGCAGTCTCTAACTAATATGCTCTTGTGTGTATCATTTTAATACTCAACAATTAATAATTCCTGATGTTTGATGTTGCCTAGCATTTATGCCCCCTGCCTCTGATACTAGTCTCTGAGAAAATTATTCGTTGAATATTATGAAGATTTGGAACATTTTAGGACTGAGAAATAAGAAACATGGAGATTCAGGACTAGGACAGATATATACAGTTTCTTAAATCTCCAGTCCATCTTTTAGACCTCTACCAAAGGTTATGCAAAATTGTAACCCTTTATGTAATTTGATATGATTTTCATTGCATTTCAGTTACATCAATGTTAATCTAATAATACATCATTTTTTCTTGGAGAATGGACCTTGCCACCATTTGCAAAAGCCATACAAAGCTACAGCTGCCACATCTGAACTGTTGGCTTTTTTAAAATATTTTTTCCATCATCTTGTGGTGATCCATATTTTTGCAATAAAGATGTAATAGCCTAAACTAACTATGTTGTACCTAACAACATAGCCATATCTACAATTCCAGGTTCCATGAGACATTATTGCATGAGTTGAAGAGGAATGCTAGTTGAAAGGGTAATCAATGTACACAGATCTAAATAAATAAATTTGCAGCCAATATTAACAGTTGAAGCAAGGATCTATATCTTGTGATTTAATAAATCATCAAAATACATCCAATACTCTTATCTGAAAAGCCATATGAGCTACTCTAAATTGCTGACATACTGTCTCTGTTTTTGATGGACTGTTTTTAAAGCTTTTCTAATGAGTGGGAATAGCCTTGAAGCAGTAGTCCACACTTGGAAGTCCATTATCTACAAACCCTCATAAAAAAAACCTCATAAACTTTAGTTAGTTTCCCAAAGTTTTTGCTCTCACCAAGTTTTCCAATCAATCTAATTATATATAATTTTCTTGCCAACATTACTGTTTGCTTTTTACACAATGGTAGATAAGATCAATAGATCAGATAGTTTGCTTCAGCTTCTTTTTTTCTCTTTTCTACTTTTTAAAAGTCTCCTCTAAAAGTTATTTGTTCCCAGGTCTATTTAAAACTTGAATAAGAATTATTGATTGGATTTTATTTCTGCATATGAAATCACACACTGAACAATGGATTCACATGCAACAATTGCTTCAGCATTGCCCTCCACAAAGCAATGTCATCATATGTACATTTTTGATGACACTGTTGTTTACAGTACTAAAGAATTACAAGGAGTGTAGCAATCTATCCCATCCCACTTTGGATTCACCAGACATTACAAACTGAAATCCCCCATCATACTCACATATCATGGGTTTGCAAATTATATGAACTGTAACCCAGCAGAAGAGTTAACTTGGAGTAGAAAAGACAAGCTATGGAACAGCAGATGGTAGAGCCAACAGCTGCCCAGTTAAGTCCTTCTTCTTTGAAATTTAGACAAGAATCACTTGAAAAGTACCGCTAGTCCTCATTTAACAACCAGCAACTCAGTTGTCAAGAGAAGCAGATGTCAAATGAAATCATGTCAAGAAACCACAAAAAGTATGATCTTACTTCACCTTTGCTGTACAGGCCTGCAAAGGTCGCAAATGTGAGACTTGGTCACAAAGTCACTTTTTATCACCAAACTATCAGTGTTTGCTAAATGAGGCAGTTGTTAATTGAGGACTACCAGTAAGAGCTTCCTTGTGGTTAATATCCAAGGGGCTTGTGCATAACTCACAGAGTTTGCCTACATGCAAAAGATGAAGAGTTATGGATTTTAATTGCTGGTCCATTTGTCTATGGCATTGCTTTGTAAGGTGTCTCCTAAGCTTTGTGAGAAATGCCATTAGAGTGATATGTCTTTTCCCATGTGCATGTTAGCCTGTAGCATGCATCTTTGTATATAAGAATCACGTTCCTGTATTTATTATCCTTTAGCAATGGAAGCCAAAGCTGATCTTTCTAGCATCGATCCGGAAGTTCTATGAGAAATTAGAAAGAAAGGAAAGCTAGATATCATTATTCCTGCTTCAATGACAATATAATCACACCTTCATCTCAATAAATGCAACAGCAAAACAAGCAAGGTTTTTATCTTGCCAAAAGCAAGCTTTATATGAAGATACTAAAGGAGGAGGAGGAGGAGGCACAGCTCAGAACAAGCCTTGTCTACACCATCTTTCACAAGTGCTGAGTTGTTAAAGCAGCCTTCATACTCTGGAAACTATATTAGTAAGCTATGTCACTTCTCCTTATTAAAAACTGAATAAGTAAGGTTTTTTTTATTAATCCCAAATTATTAATTTGACTGAAAATCTCCATATTCTTAATTTACAGATGTTTTGAATGAGTGCCCATTGCTGTCACAAGTCCAGGAATAGCCTCTAAACATGCTTAACAAATGCCTGAGACACAAATTATCTGGTTAATTACACTGTTTAATTGATATCATTGAGCTATGCGTACATTTTTAGCTAAGTGGTACTCTTTTTTTTCTCCATATAATGAAAATCCATGATGTTGGAGGAAGCGGAAGAGGAGAAATTGTTGGAGAAGCAGAAAAGAAAAAATGTTATTAGGTGGTATCAAAAGATGTTTTGTCTCCTCCTCCTCCTCCTCCTCCTCCTCCTCTCTCTCTTTCTCTCTCTCTCTCTCACTCACTCACTCTCTTTCTCTCTTTTATTCTGGATTTTTGCAACCCAGATTCCATAGCCCTAATATTGGCCAGCATCCTTTAGTATTATGCTGGTTGATGAACATTTCCAAACTACAACAGGTAGATTTGAAGCCTTGAGGCCAGAACTGTTACAAAGCATGGTTCAAGGGCTTCCAGTCATTTAATAATCTATGTTTTTCTTTCTCTAAATGTTCTTCCTAAACTCTGTGATTTTGTGCTGCATCATACAAGAAGAACCTGGTGCAGTGCCCACGTCAAAAACAAACAAACCGCTGCAGCCTGACCTTTTATAGACTTGAAGACCCAGAATAATGGCATGAAGCTGAGGGTGGATGAAGAGAGCAGAGCTTGCTGCAGGCGGAAAGAAATGAAGCAGCAAATAAAGCCTCAGAGACCAATTGCAGAAGAAATAACCTCAGAATGAAATGAATGTAACCATTTGAAAGGCAGAGTTTCTGAGACCAGGTCATCTGATTTATATGAAATTGAAAACAGATCCAAACTTTCATCAGAAAAGACTCAGATATTTATTGGGTCCTTCAAAAAGAGCAAATGGCTTTCTTATTTTTTTTTTTCTTTTGCAGTGTATTTCAATTTAGTTCCTTTTCTTTTTTTTTCTTTGGGAGAGGAGGGATGTTTTAGAGCACTTTTGCTGACCACTGCTTAGGAGCCAGAAATATCAATGTCATTTAAAATGCTTATGCTTACTTTTCTATCACAAATACATATTCATTTGGCTACATTTTTACATTGGAAATTAATATTCTGGGGTTAGAGTAACATAGCATATGTTAATTGGTTTCTTAAATCATGAGAATAATAACATTCTTCATCAAAACATCTGTATGTCAAGGATGCAACTTTGGCAGCTACATGCCTCTGTGTTTCATCTTGCCTTTAGATTAAGGGGGGGAAAGGGAGATGTTACTTTCAAGTGGGTTAAATGGAGAAACAAAATCTCTTCGATTCACCTGAAGATGTGAGAGCCGGAAGCTTTGTCAAGGACACCAGAACAGATGTGGCTTTGAAGCAGACGGTTCCCATAACAAAGTGAACTTGTTGATATAAATTACATAAGACGCTGGGGGTTTGGCTGGGAAAATTATTGTTTAAGTCAGAGTTAGTTTTGCTTTGACAAAACCATGCAGTGTATTCAATAAACAGTAAGATTTTTGGAAACTGAATGAACTTGGAGTTTTATTTGGATTCTTGAGCTGGATGTTGTCACTGTAATGCCTTTAAAGTTGAGGTGTTGTATGGCTCAGAAGTGAACAACCCATTGTCCACTAGATGCACGTGGTCCTCCACAACCCTTTTTGTGACCCTAGACATGCCACATCATGCATTTTGTCCACTTACATGTGCATAAACATTGTTTATGACATGTCTTCAGGACTTCATCTTGTTTCCAGTCCATAAGTGAGACAGGCTTAAGTTATCTCTAGCTGTCCTTTTGTTAAAGCAGTATGGATATTAGCGATCCTTTTACATGGATTTGTATTTTCATGTTTATGAACATATAAACCACCTAAAGCAATGGTTCTCAACCTGTGGGTCGGGACCCCATTTGGGGTCGAATGACCATTTCACGGGGGTCACCAAACAATGCAGTCCACCATTTTTTCCCCTTTTCCTTAGCTGTGCTACTCCCTTTTATTCTATTGGCTTTTGAAAGCCAATAGAATAGACTCTCTTGAAGAGAGTCTAATTCTATTGGCTTTCAAAAGCCAATAGGAATTGTCCAGGCTGTCTCTGCCCTGCTGAGCCCGCCAAAAGTCCCATTCTGCAAACAGTGCTGCACCAGTTGAGTAGTCCTCGACTTACGACCAGTTGAGTAGTCCTTGACTAATGACTGGTTGAGGTCACTGCATTAAAAAGGTTGAGAACCACTGACCTAAAGTCTAGTGGATAAGCAATACACAAATTATGGTAGTGATAATAATAATCAAGAAAACACCATTTGGCATGAACCAAGGTGGATACGTTAGAATACAACAGAAGCAAGGTGAAAATTAACAATTAGGATAGCAAATTTTATACTGATGTAGTTTTCTGCTAGTTCAAAGTCAGGCAGAATGTAATAACTGAGCACTGGGAAAAGGTCCTATGGCTTGATCCTTTCAGTTTCCTCAGGAACAGAGAAGGATATGGCTATGCTGCAAACATTGATGATGGTGGGAAAGCAGCAGAAATCAGGTATGAGAATTGCTATGCTTACAGTTGCCTAGCCGTTCTATGTGGTCTGCATTCAGAAATTCTGTCCTCAGACATTATGATACCAGGACTCTTAGCTGCAGAAGAGACATCACAGACTTTCTGAGAAAATTGAACTCAGACTAACAAAGTTGGAAGAGACCTTGGAGATTTTGTAGTCCAACCCCCAGCTGAAGCAGGAGACCCTATACCATTCTGGACAAATGGCTAGCCAAACTCTTCTGAAAAACCTCCAGTGATGGAACACCTACAACTTCTGAAGGCAAACCCATAGACAACATCACCATTTTAACTACCATGGATGTTGAGATGCTTTATATCAACATTCCCCACAAACATGAAGCGAAAGCCATCAGGAGGAACATCACTGCCAAAGTATGTATTAGACTGTGATTTCGTACTCATCCATAATTACGTTAACTTTTGGCAATAACAGGTACCTGCAAATAACTAGCATAGCCGTGGGCATACCCATGACTCCTCAACATCTTCATGACTGACTTAGAAATACTGTTTCTTAATGCTCAGTCCCTTTAATCTGCCTTTACTTGGGATTCACTGGTGATATTTTCATCATCTGGATCCATGGAAATGAATTCCCCCATCAAATTCCATCACAACTTCAACAACTTCCAGCCTATTTTCAACCTCAGCCTAGACTGTAGGCTTTCACAGCTGGTATCTGTTGGACAGTGATACACTTGAGGGTCATGAAATAGATTTCCTTGTGTTTCAGTGGCAATTGTGGTTGGCATCTTCAGAAGCCAGTCTACTCTGCTGACTACAGAGCAAAGACTGATTGGCATAGTGGAGAATGTTGCTTCTGAAGATGCTACCACAGTTGCCATTGAAACATGAGAAAATACGTTGCCTTGACTACAATCACTAAGCCCTGATACAGAACATTTCAACCTCCTAGGAGTAAAACACTTACTTTTAGAAAAACAGAGTGAGAAACCATGAAAGGTTTCAGGGAATCTCATAAGATATCAAGAAAACCAATGGCTTTTTTAGCATACCATAATTTTTCATTGATAAGGTACTTGTAATTGCCTCACATGTAACCTGGATCTGCATACCAACACTAACTCTTCCATTCTACCCCAAATTAAATCCTACATCAGTCTAAGCCACTTTATAAATCTGAAAAAGCCGGATGCAGCTCACAAAAGCTTATGCCTTTAATAAAATACATTATTTGGAACAAAAATGCTATCGGGCTGCTGAATGTTTTGCTACCACAGACTAACAAAGCTCTCTTTCTACAGTGCTTGCTAGCAATAACTCAAGAAAAACTTCCCTTGAGAAAAGAGAAATCAAACATATACAATGGGTGGCTAGAAAGAAGCTATTCCCTGATGATCCGCAAATATTGGTAGACAGAAAACTAAAAACACGCCTAATATAGAAGGCATTTGTTCACCTGGGGGATAAACAGCCTTGGAAATCTCTCATTCTCCATAATCATTTCCTGGATTTGAAACTGTCCTTCTGTCTTTCACATATGTGTATCAACATAAGAAGGAGAATCCACAGCACTTTGAAGGCTTTGTGTAAAATCAGTCATATTTTTCTTTAATGATCGGTGCTACAGAGTGAGGACATCACCAAAAAAAAGTGAACAAGGGCAATTGGTGCAGAATTGCACAGTCTGTCTCCAGATGGATTGTGGTCTCTGGAGGCTCGTTACCTACTAAAATGTCTGCACAATTGTCTTCAAGGAACAAGACAAGGTATTTTTTCTGACCTATAAAGTATATAATGCTTTTCTTCAGGTTTTAAACATTGTTTGGACAAAGGAACCTACTGAAGGGTTTGCCACTGGGAGCACGGTTAATGTGGGTAAGCTTGCATTATAGGAAGAATTTTCATTTAGAAACAAACAAGTTTATCCCCTGAACAATAAGCTGTTTGTTTTAAAATTACTATGGCTCCAATCCAAAGATAGAAAAGGTAAAAGATACATGGGGGAAGGGGGAGTGTTTTGATTAGTTTTGTTTTTTTCTGAATTAAGCACTCTTTTCTGTGCTTGTCCTGCATTTCAAGAAGTTTAAAATAACTAAGAGGAATTTGAAAAGCAGTCTGTGAAATGATGCTCAGATGGAGGCTCCTGCTTTGGGAAGTGGTGCTGACTTAGGATTACCAACTGAATGGTTATAGTATTAATTACAACTTTGTCAGGAGTGGGTAGAATCAAGGAGCTGGCTATTTCTTATGCTACTTATCCACCAAGTTGCATTGGACTCTCTCTCCCTCCCTCCTTCCCTCCTTCCCTGCCTCACTCCCTCTCTTCTCAGGGAAGAAAAGTCAAAGTAATGCTCTCATCAACCAAAGTCCACAGATATCCCTGTTATTATCTGACTCACTCTTCCCCAATTTTCAATAAAGAAAGTATCACTTTTCATTCATTTGTTTCTTCTGGCAGAGCTATGTCTCATCATACTTCCAAGAAAAATAACTGGTGATCTCGCTTTTTCTTCCATACCAACTCGGCCAATACAAGCAGAAGTTCGTATTTTTAGACAAAAAAATTACTTTCAGGAAAATGACATCAGTGCAGCTAAAGATGGCTTAACCCTTTTTTATATTGGATTGGGCTGAGATGAGGACATCTCCTTACAAAATCATGAGATTGGGAAAATTGGAATATTGTGCCATAGTTAGGTGAAAGTGAGGAATAGTCCAGAATTAACTAGGTCACATCTTCCTGTTTCTTTACAAGTATTTTATGCATTTCATTGTATGATACAATGAGGTAACTGTATCTAAACATTAATGTGGTGAAAAACAAGGTATATGTATATTGTTAAATGAATCCGGCTTCCCCATTGACTTTCAGAATGTCAGAAGGCCACAAAAGGGGATCAAGTGACCCGGGGACACTGCAACTGTCATAAATATGATCCTGTGGCCGAGCTTCTGAATTGTGATTACATGACCATTAAAATGCTGCACTTTTTTCAGTGCCGTTGCAACTTTGAATGGTCATTAAATGAATGGTTGAGGACTTGCACAATGACAGATGTGGGGATGGTGGAATTCTCCAGTTGCTTCGAAGACTCCATTCCTTTCCTGTCTTAAAAAGAACTCTAAGGCATAAAAGCTTGGCCATAACCACATAGTAAATGTGGGTAGGACTTTGAAAAATGTATTGAGGACTGGGAGAAAGAAGTTTATAGGTAGCTGGTTGCAGGGCCACTACTAGACAATAGCCACTGAGACAGTTGCCAAAGGTTTCCAAATTTTAGGAGCAGCAACATTGAAAAGACTTCCAAAATGCACCAATATAAAATCTGTTAATCTTTCCTTGTTGCTTTGGAACTTTTACTTTCTATGTTGTTTTCTTTTTGAAGACACCCACAAAGTCAGTCAAGTGGTAATAAACAGCACAGTAATCAGACATGGCAAGTAACATAATAGAAATTATTATTACAGCTATTGACCTCGAGGAGCTGATAATATTAAACAAGACAAAAATACAATAGGAAAATACTGAGCGGGTGAATTGCACAGCTATCAGATCAAAATTATGCCCAGTAATGGCATATTCTGCCCATTGGGCCCACTCAAGGAATAAATATAATTTCACAGAATGTTGCCAAACGACAACAATGGGTGCTGATGTAATAAAATTAAATAGAGTGAAAATGTCTCAGAAAAGAGGGGGGGAAGCTCCTTGGTTAAAAATCATGCGTAAAGCTCAAAAACCTGGAGAAAAAAAAAGAAGCAAGAGGGTGCTTTTTTGAAATTCTTAACAAAATTGGAAGATGAGTGAAAAAATAGGGAGGCAACTCTTGACTGGTTTCATCCTCTTGGGACCCATCAGACATGGTTAGCCCGATGTTATTCTATGCAATTCAAATTGTCTATTGGTAATATGTAGATGCTATCAAAAAGTATGTATAATCCACTTTCCCTTAAACATTCAGAGCTGAAAGATACAGATGTTACGTTAGGTCATATCCCCATACACACACACACACGCACACACACACCACAAGGGTGGTGATGTCTCCATTCTTACACAGTGTACATCCTGTGTGGACTTTCCAGTTACCTTGATCGCCATGTCTAGTTTCATCCCATTGGAGGCATTGAATATAGGGGCATGCCATAATGTAACCTCAGCTCTGAGAGCTTAAGAGAAGGTAGACTAGATATATACTGTTCTGATAGCCCCTAAAATATGTGATCATTGCCAAGAATATATGTTTGTTGAAAGAAGCAAAAGTCTTTCTAGAAGAATGTGCTTCTGTCCACTTTGTTATATGGAAGGGAAAGCTAAGTGTCAAGAGAAGCAGACAAATAAGCTGAGTGCAAAAGGAATGTGTACTGAAGAAATAGTAGTAGTAAAAGAAGACCTTGGGCGAAGACTGACTCAATGCTGAATGAATGCAGATAGAATACAAAACCAAGTGGCAAATATAAAAGAATTACATTGAGGTAACTTGGTAATAATCCAAGAAAAAAAGAGGATCAAATTGCAGAACAAATAAAGGAAGGAAGAGTTGGTGAGTCAAGAGGAAAAGGAAGACTGAGAAAGTCATGGTTGGATGGAGTTGATGAAATACCCACAAAGAGAGAGGTAAGGAATTTAAAGAACAAAAATCAATGTTGGGTCATTGAGAAGTCAATTGTGGTTTGCAACGAACAGCATGGAAGAAAGAGGAAGAGAGAATTCATTGGTATAATTACTTTATTGGCTATACTTCCTTTCCGTTTACTTATCTCATGCTTAATGTGTTTACTATTTCTTTTCTGCCCTTTACAGAATATAGCTTACCACCTAAAACAAATTAGCCTGATCAATATTTATGGATGTAGGAAAGAAATGCCAATCACACACAATAAAATTTATATAGTGAAAGCAGGCAGATAATCTAGCAAATTTCATCCAATGTCATTCACACCCCTCAAACAGAAAAGTGTTCCTTAGCTGATGAAAAATCACCACGGGGTTGTCAACCTGGTCTCCATAGGCAGAGTTCCACAATTAGATGGAGTTGGTAAGAGAGTTTTCCTCTTGTTCATGGTTATTGCATCTCTGCCCCAGTAGAGACAATGAGTCCTTCTCAATGAAGGACCTCTTTGGTCATAGGATAGAAGCAGGAATTCTGACATGGATGTTGTCGCAAAGGTGAAGTGGAAGTGAATTTCAAAACATTTGTGACATAATATGGTGTCAGATGAAAGCAATCAGAATTACTTGTGGGAAGTCTCAACAGCAGTTTATTGCCAGTCAATTATGCTACAAAAATCTCACCAGACTGTCTCCATTCCCCTGGAAGAGCAAGATAAGGCTTCAAAGATTTGGAGCAGGAGAAATCAGGTGTTTGCTGCTCTAAATGAGGACCCAGATTGTTGGGGGCAATGTAAATATATATATATACATTGCTTACTGGTGTACACCGCTTAGAGAGTGCTTGCACTTAAAGCGGTATATAAGTCTCATAAATAAATAAATAAATAAATAAAATTTGGGCCCCTCTTAACACCTTCCCCAGTCTAGCTGGGGCCTCCATTGTTGAGAGAGGAAAAAAAACCATGAAAACAACCTTCTTGGCCCTGTCCAATTTTTTTTATAACTATATGCAAGGGAACTATTTAATCTGTCACATGGATTAAGAAATACCAACATTCAACCCATCATCTAATGGCATTTCACAGGGACAACCCAATTGAGCAACTGCTTTAAAAGCCACCTATTGAATTTAGGTTTAATGAACGAGTCGGACAGTTCCCCAAATTAGCCTATTAATACGTTCATCCATAAATCATGGCATACCTAAGGTTTTCCTTGTAGGGTAAATAAATCGGATATCCAGTTACAGCGTACACAGCCACTACAAAATGCTTCTTCTTACGGATGGACATCATAAATTAAAGAGCTTTCCCCAGACAAAAAGCAACCCCAGCATACCTAATTTTTCTCTTGAACAAAAACATATGGCAAACAATAGTTACAGAAAGGGAGTTCCAAAAGATAACACTGTGCTAGAAAATTGTTTCTTTGAACATTACAAGTGTGTATCTTTGACAAATTGCTCCTCCCTCAGCCCATTTATCCAAGCAGGGGCAAGGCTGATTATGTTACTTCCAAAGGTTTTGTTTAGCCAAACTCATTTTCTAAACAGGTTTCTGCTGAAGATGCTGTCAGTTTTTCAAATGCTTCTCGGTATATTGTTTTTATTGCAAAGACGCAGGGTCCTTGATACGATTTTTCCCACCAGTGCATGCTCATGCAGAAGTTACCAACAAGGAACTTTAATGAAAAGGAAAAAAAAAATTGTACCCAAAAGTGAGCCAGGTTCCATTCTCCACCACTTTTTGTAACCTTATATTAACTATTTTCACCTACTTCTCAAAACACTTTATTATTATTAGGTCTGGTCATCCTAAACTGGCACTAGAGAATTTGGACCTTGAACTGGTCAAGACCACCAGCTTTCAGAAGACATGGGCAACACATTAAAATGACTGCAAGGTGGTTCCACTATTTGCAAGGAAATACAGCTGATTAAAGAAGAGGTTTTAATATATATATGACTCTAGTATTCAGGAATGTTCAGTTTTAGTTGTACCTGGGGAATCCAACATATTTTTCGTTCCCCTTCAAGGGGATTCACTGATGGAACAACTTCTCTTACTTCTTCTTTACTTTGATGTCTTGGGAAGTGCCTTCTGCTTTCATTCCTGACCTCTAGACCTGTTCACCTTATTTAGACTGCTTATTGGGAAGCTGACTTTTGATTTGAAACAAAACATTGCTACTTCTTTGCCCTCTGCCATTTAGATTGAAGACTAGGAATTGATTCATGGCTTGCTGAGCAGTGTCTAGAGAGTTATGACCCAGCCTGTTTCTTTTTTGTCAGTGCTGCATCAGTCTGTGAAATATATTTTGGGTGGGTTCACCTCTGTGTGTGTAGGCTTACTAGACCCCCAACTGTAAAAATCCAAATGATCACTAGAAGACAACAAAATGTTTGCAGATGTGAAGTCTGAGGCAATTTTCCCATGAGATCATCTTGAAAAGACCTCAGAATGTTGGTTTCCAATATGCTGGCTTCGTAATTTCCAACTCTTTTAACATTATAACTTTTATTTCTGTGCAAAAGCCACAACAATATGCCATGATGACAGTGGTCATCTACCCAATGAAAGCTAACATCAGGCATCTAAAAAATAATCACTGAGAATACAGAAAGTTGATTCATACTGATCAGTTTCACACATGATGCTAAGCTATTATTTTTTTAACCGTGGATTGTCAGGTAAGACATAATGGATGATAAACCACAATTCCACAATATCATACTAAGCCAGAAAAAAATCCAGAACAACAGAATAACAGAGTTGGAAAGGATCTTGGAGGTCTTTTATTCCAACCCCTGCTCAATCAGGAGATCCTATACCATTTCACAGCAATGGCTATCCAATTTCTTCTTAAAAACCTTTAGTGTTGGAGCACCCACAAGCTGTTCCACCTGTTAATTGTTCTCACTGTCACAAAATTTTTCCTTGGCTTTAGATTGGTCATCTCCTTGATTAGTTTCCATCCATTGCTTCTTGCCCTGTCTTTCTTTAGGTGCTTTGGAGAATAGGTTGACCTCCTTCTTCTTTGTGGCAGCCCCTCAAATATTGGAACACTGCCCTCATGTCACCCCTCATCCTTCTTGTCATTAAACTAGACCTTCCCAATTCTTGCAGCCGTTGTTTATATGTTTTAGCCTCCAGTCCCCTAATCATTTCGTAGCTCGTCTCTGTTCTCTTTTTAGGGACCTTGCATCTCGGCTAAGACTTCAAAGCATGACTTTATCCTGTGACCTGAACCCTCATGTAGTACCATTGAGCTCAAGAGACAGAATCTCAAAGAAAGGGGCATGTGAGTGATCCTTCCCTGTGCCTAAGAAAGGCCAGAACAGGCATCCTCCTCTCCTTCCAAACAGAAAAGTCAAAACCCGTATACAAGCAGCCAAGTTCTAGCCGCTGTTTGCTATCTTTGTTCTCACTTTCTGCCTAATGTACTTATCTCTAACTGGCTTAGAAATAATCTCTTTTAGCCGGATGCTTGTCTCTGTCCATGAACTGTGGAGAGATTTTTTTTTTTCCCCACAAGCTATAGTGTTTGGGTTCTTTTTTCTTTCTTTCTTTTTTTGCTTGTTAAAAAAAAAACTGACTGGCCTTGGATCAGTAGATGCTACGAATCTCCAAAAGTCAACCTTACAAAGGAATTGACAGTTCATTACCTGACTTTATGCCATCAATGAAACTGCAGGGAAGCTCATTCATCTTGTGCCACCATAGCAACCAGGCAGGAGGGGGTGGGATGCGGAAGGAGGATAGACTTGATGATAGCTGATAGCTTGCTTTGCATGACCGACACCAAATTTCTTACCTAGGAAAGCAAATGCTTCCCATTCGCGTCATGCTGTGTTAATAAAACTCTTGAGGCTTAACATAAGCAAATATTTCCAAATCATGTTAGATTTTTCCACATTGGCTCGGAGGAAAAAAGCCCACTTAGCCATCTGATGAGATTTAGAGAAGCCGGTGAGATGCAGAAACCGAAATGGGCAGGCCCACCTCTTTTAGCTTTGTGCAGGGATGGTTTCACAAAGCTCAAAGATACAACAGCAATCGGAGATAGCGTAAGCCCAACCACCGCCTCTCTTTTTCCTTTTCTTTTTCTGCTTCATAAATCATCCTGTTGATGCCGGTGCAGCCAATAAAGCAAGACCCAGTTAAGAAAGCATTCTTTCTTTATTTCTAATAAATAGTAAATGATCGATGCTGTGTATGGAAGAATGTACAAAAAAAACCCGCAGTATTTGGGGGGGGGGATGATTTGCTGATGCTTGCTGAAAAGTAAGCTTTGGGGCACTGTAAAACGCCAGATGCTCAAACACAGAAATGACTGAAATAATTGCAAAAAAAAGCTTTAAAGGGAGAGGGCTGAATATTAGGGAAGAAAATGGCATAGCCCCTATTTCTCTTCATAAGCCCATGCTCCGCATCTGAAATAGCAGGGACACAAGAGTTGCAACTGAAGTCTCAAATTTCTAAAGAAAAAGCAGAGCTCTTCCATTTCAACAAGCCAACTGTTATCTCCCTGCCGTGGCAGCTGTAAGACAATGAATTAGATGTGTCCCAGAACAGTAATTCTCTATTGACTCTAAGCAAGTGTTGTATCTGTCTCTCCTCCACTCCAGCACACCCACGACCAGCCCCCAAAGATTGAAAGAGGTGGAAAAGTACTATATGGTGAATGTGTCCAACAAAACATGACTAATAGGGTGTGAATTTATGGGTTGCCTGCCATGAATAGGTTTTCAACTAACAGGCCTGGTATCTTTTGCAATACATCAGAAGCCATCAGAACTTTAATGGTGCAGGCAGCTGTTTTGGACGCTATGGGTGTCAAGCAAAAATATTGCTCTGTCCTTTTGGGTAAAGTGTGAGCTGGACAGGCCAAGAAAGGAACAGGATCCCTTTCGCACTGTCTCCAGGAAGATGATAGCACTTCAGGCATTTGAAGGGCACATAAAAGAAAGATAAGAGGACTGAATCCAGCAATGAACTGACAATTGCTCTCTCGGGGATTCAGACCTGGGAATATATTGCAAGCTTTGCTCCTTCCTGAGGCAGAAAAATGCTACCAACTAAAAAGAAAAATCCTGACAACCGTGTGGAAGCTTTACAGCTAGGCTTACGACCACAACTGAACCCCAAAATTCCATTGCTAAGCAAGACAGTTGTTAAGTGAATTTTGCTCCATTTTATGACTTTTTTGCCATAGTCGTTCAGTGAATCCCTTGCAGTTATTGAATTAGTAACACAGTTGTTAAGTGAATATGGCTTCCCCATTGACCTTGCTTGTCAGAAAGCCACAAAAGGGGATCACAATGATTTCAGGACATTCCAGCCGTCATAAATACATCCCAGTTGCCAAGCTGCTGAATTTTGATCATGTGACCATAGAGATGCTGCAATAGTCATAAGTATGAAAAGCAGTCATAAGTTCCTTTTTTCGGAACTTGTTGTAACTTTGAATGGTCACTAAATGAATGGTTGTAAGCCGAGGACTACCAGTACTTCTCTTTGGGATCTCCCTGATTCAGTTTCTAGGAAAACCAGTAGGACCCATGCCTGGTCACTGAGATGCGACTTTCCCACCTGAGCATTTGATCAACTGGCTGAACTATTCTGTAGCTTTCCGTTTTTTGAGACCTCTCCCACAGACCAATCATACGTTGGCATGGAATGAGGTGAAGACTTACTTTACTTCACTTGCTTGGTGCCTGCCCTGGCCTGCACAGGTCCTTCAAGAAACAACAGCTGTACTCCTAGGGACTGGAAGACTGACTTCCTAGCCTAAGTATTTATCTCATAGGGGTTCTCTAGCTGTCCTGCTAGGGCTATTGCTCCTATGTACTGTATATGCCGGCGTATAAGACGACTTCTGCAAGCGCTAAACTCGGCGCCAAAGACGGGGGTCGTCTTATACGCCGAGTCGTCTTATACGCCAGAAATACTGGTAGTTTCCAGCGTATAAGACGACGTTCTAGGAATGCGGCTCGGCGCCAAAGACGGGCGTCATCTTATACGCCGGGTCACCTAATACACCGGCATATACGGTAAGTAGTTCCAGAGACCATCTGTGGCTTAATGCTGCCATGCTGAATATAGTTATGACCATCTATTTCAGCAGGAGGAAACTAGTAGGATTTGAGCTAATGTTGCACAACCTTTGGCTGAATTTCAAATGATCTCTCTGAGTTCAATTAAGATTTCTTGTAAGAATTACCTCTCTCTTGCCTTCTATACTGCCAACTGCTCAGGATAACCATAAGGTCTGCAAATGACAGGGAAGGCAGGGAGGGAGAGCAGGTGGGAGAAAAGAGGGAGGGAGGGAGGGAGGGAGGGAGGGAGGGAGGGAGGGAGGAAGGAAGGAAGGAAGGAAGGAAGGAAGGAAGGAAGGAAGGAAGGAAGGAAGGAAGGAAGGAAGGAAGGTAAAAGTGATCATTTCCATTTTGGCTCTGACTCTACTGTTTTCTTCAGCTCTACCCATTTTGTGGTTCCCAACAGATGATCCCCTGAAAGGAAAACAGGGACAAAGGGGATGGAGGGTATTGATCTATTGCAAACATTATCGGCAATTTAGTACAGCCTTCTATAGCCTGATGCTTTTTAGAGATCACCAGTTATAGAAATCCTGGTATATGAAAATCTATGAATTATTTCTACAATATATTGCAATTCTTCTTAATTGCCTTATTTATGGTGTGGATGGGGCAAAGTTCACTTCTGATCTCTGTGTCATCCCTTTTGACAACACAGCTACAACACAGCTCTGAGAAAAATATAGTGCACAAGTATACATGGAGCTGGCAAATACTGAACTGAAGTCATAATCTTGGGACCATTTGTTCCCGATTGAGGTACAAACAATTCTTTTATTTCTGGGCTATGGATCTATAAAGAATCAGAACATATGGCTAACAGCAGCATGTTATTGATACAGATAGACCTTGACTTACGATCACAATTGAGCCCAAAATTTCTAATATTGACACATTTGTTATGTGGGTTTTGCCCCATTTTACAACCTTTCTTGCCTCAGTTGTTAAGTGAATCATTGCAGCTGATAAGTTAGTAATCTGGTTGTTAAGTGAATCTGTCTTCCCCATTGATGTTGCTTGTCGGAAAGTCGCAAAAGGGGATCACATGACTGCGGGACATGGTAACCATCACAAATACATGCCAGTTGCCAAGCAGCAAAAATTTGAAACCGTCATAAAGATGAACCGGTTGCAAAGCATCCAATTTCTATCACATGACCATTGAGATGCTGCAATGGTTGTAAGTGTGAAACACAATCATAAGTCACTTTTTTCGGTGGGGTAATTTTGAAAGGTCACTAAATGAACAGTTGCAATTTGAGGACTATTTGTATCAGAGAAATGCCATAAGCTGCTATGACCTCCTTAGTAAGATCCTAGAGCAGTGGTTCTCAACCTGTGGGTCGGGACCCCATTTGGGGTCGAACGACCATTTAACGGGGGTCGCCAAACAAGGCTGTCCGCCATTTTTTCCCCCTTTTCTTTGGCCACGTCCCTGGCACCTGGTAATGTATAAGTGGTTGGGGGTTATCACAACATGGGGAACTATATTATGAGGTCGCGGCATTAGAAAGGTTGAGAACCACTGTCCTATTTTTCCCTGCTTGGAAACGGTGCGTTCAAGTAGCATTATACGTCAACAATTAATCATGATATACGCAGAGCCCACAATTCAGTGATAATCTAAATATTCAGAGTACAGGCAGTCCTCGACTTACACCAGTTCATTTAGTGACAGTTCAAAGTTATAACAGCACTGGCCTTGTTTCACAGTTACGACCTTTGCAGCATCCCCATGATCATGTGATTGAAATTCAGACGCTTGGCAACTGACTCACATTTATGATGGTTGCAATGTCCCAAAGTCATGTGATTCCATTTTGCGACCTTCTGACTAGCAAAGTCAATTCTCTTAACAAGTCTCTTGCTTAGTGGCAGAAATGTTAGGCTCAATTATGGTCATAAGTTGAGGACTACCTGTATGAAACTTATTTACACATTGTTGAAAATGTTATCTGCTTTAGGCTATCTTGATGCACCCTGTTTTATTGTCCTTTGCCTTGTATTTCCCAACTTAGAGAAATGTAATTGTTCCTTGAAAAAAAGCATTTAAGCACCATAATAGAAGTTGCTAGATCCCCATAAAAACACAAATGACAGATTTGATTTCTTTATCCAAAACATTTCTGACTTTAAGGGAGCATCCCAAGGTAGCTTATATTGAAGAAAAGTCACCCAAATCCTTGAGTGACAGTGACCTTCAATAATAAAACAGTAAAAAAAATTAATAGAATCAACAACTTCAGCAATGATAAAAGAAATCCAGCCCAATGAATAATAAAATCCAAAGTACAATAGCACCTTTAAAAACAAAAACAAAAAAGTCAAGATCAGACCAATAAAACACAGAGGGAAAGGCCAAATAGAGCAAGATATACATGTAGGACTATTTTTAAAATCCTCCAGGTCATGTTTTTGCTGGCAGCATGGGTGACAGCTTTGAAGGACTAAAAATAAAAAAAGCAGGTCTAAATGTTTAATATACTTGAAGTGCAACAGAAAAGATTTTTTTTTTCTTAGTTAGACCCAAGTCAACCTTGGCTGACCTCAAGAGAAAAAACAAAACAAAACTAAGCAAGGATAGTTAGTGTTTGAACAGAAGATCAAAACAAGATTTCAGAGTTGTAGGCTACCCTGGGAAGTCAAAATATCACCCAAGAAGACTGCAGAAACAACTTCCATATAATTACCAACACACACAAAAAAACCCCTCATGAGTGTATTCATACTGTCCCCGGGAGTCAAGCTAATTCATATCCTTAGGACTGATAATGGACATTTTAAAACTGTGTCCACGTTGATCAAATTGCAATCGAATCTTTTCCAAGCCTTTTTGGATTTCATGAAACGTTCGGCCCACCTTCGTCCTTTGTTTTTCAACTGCAAGTCTGTGGACAAGGATTGCTCAGTTCTAATTTTATGAACAAGAGCAGGTTTTAGAATAGATGTTGTGATTTAATGCATCAGTGATTCTGCAGTTATTGCTGGACTTGTGTTTCTGCCAGTTCTATCCAATCAGTGGTGGGATTCAGTCAGTTTGCACCACTTCAGCAGAACCAGTAGCTAATTTTTTGTTGCCCAGGCCCAGAATTGACTTCCAGAAGCAGCATCCACACAGAGAACCGGTTGTTCACATATCTGAATCCCATCACTGATCACAGTGAATGGTGGCTGGAGAATATTTGGAGATCCGCATTCCTGACCTAAGGTTCTGCAAAAAAGATCTATCACTTTTATATCCATTTGCCTCACAAGGGATCACTGTATTAAATTTAATTCTAGAAGCAGATCTGAGAAAGAGCTACATTTTATACTTCTAAATTTTAAAAAACAACTGGAAGTTGCTCTTTTGGGTAATTTGTAATGTACAGGTAGTCCTTGACTTATAACCACAATTGGGCCCAAAATTTATGTTGCTCAGTGAAATATTTGTTAAGTGAGTGTTGCCTCATTTTACAACTTTTCTTGCCACAGTTGTTAAGTGAATCACTGCAGTTGTTAAGTTGGTAACATGGTTGTTAAATGAATCTAGCTTCCCCATTGACTTTGTTTGTCAGAAAGGGGATCACATGAACCTGGGACACTGAAACCATCATAGAGATGAACCGGTTGCAAAGCATCCCATTTTGATCACATAACCACGGGGATGCTGCAATGGTTGTGAGTGTGAAAAGCGGTCATAAATCACTTTTTTCAGTGCCTTTGTAACTTTGAACGGTCACTAAATGAATTGTTGTACGTTGACGGCTACCTGTAATCTGAACTATACCTTAAATATTGCATGGTTCAATCTAGATTTCTGAAAGTGAACCACAGATATCATGTCTCTACCTGTGAGTTCCTCCAGGCTTTTGGATGTTCACATTTGGAATAACCATTTGGTTGTTCACATATTGCAACAATTGTACCTTTGGTATGATTCAGCAAAGCAATTCCTGTATCCTGACTTTCCATGTCACTTACATAATGCCAATCCTCAAGAAGATTTTTTGAAGCCCTTCCATTATACTGGTCATGCTGAAGATAGAAAATAGACTCGTTAAGATGATATTTGAACTATGTTGAACATTTCTATATATGCAGAGAGCATGTTGTGAAAAGCTTTTAATGATAACTAATGAATCAGGCTGAGTGAAGCAATGCAAATTGTAAACAATGTTATTACAGCAATTTATAAATATCTTTGATTATTGAAAGCAGCTGCTCAGTCATGGAATTCTAAAATGTGTGTTAAAAAATAAATTGGGAAGTGATTTGAAGCCAACCGATTGTCAAAATGATGCTTGTTCACTTGTTTGTCAACAGAACTCCAGAAGATAATTTTAGGTTGTTTTAGTTCCTTCTCAGGGCAACAGGGAAGGACTCACATGATATATAATAAATTTCAAGCTTATCCAGTGATCTTTATTTGACTGAAAGGGATTTCATTTACACTTGGTCAACTACAAAAGCTCCAAGTCTAAGCATGGAGGAAAGGTTTAGTGGTTGAAATCAATCATCCCGTAATCTAAGTCAATATTCCAAGGTATAATCAAAATGAAGATGCGCAAAAACAAACAATGATGTGCACAACAATAAGCCAACCCTCTTTATGTTCCTCTGTGGTGGTCAGATGAATCAGGCTGAGTCATTTTTACATGCACCCAGTCATGAATCTGTTCTGTCCACTTACTGCATGATTCTATTTTTCAAAAGAATAGGAATGTTTGCTGTTATTGCAACTTTTCCTGCCATTTTAAAAACATCTTTTTTTCCCCTCCCACTTACATATGCTGGTAATCAAGATTTCTTTTCATTTGCATTTTTGTATGCAATTTTTTTTGAGCTATGAAATCCATTGCAAAATGAATGAATGAATAAAATGAATGATAACTTTGTTTCAGTCCTTTTAGTGTTAATTAGGTTAATTTGCATAAAAATGCAGATTAAATACATTTACAAACATCTGTGGCTTGGAAAGATGTATTTTCCAAAAGTTAAGGCAGGAGAGCAAATACTCTTATATTAGATCAGAGTGGAGAAGGAAAAGGAGAGAAAAAAAGGGAATTATGAAAGAGTGTATATTTTGGAGAATAAATCAGGACGCTAAATAAACATGGGTCCAAAATAGAACATTATAACCAGAGGCATCCATGGGCCAGTAAAAAAAAATGAAGATGCAATTTTGGCTGCATGATTATAGCGACTATCCTGATTTTTTGACAAACATTTTTTTTTAATTTTTATTTATTTATTTTATTTTATTTTTCACATTTTTGAACTGCCATCTCTCCCAGAGAGAGTCTCTGGGCAGTGTACAACAAAATATCAAAATATAAAATGGTATACACAAGTTAAAAAATTTAGAAAGAGGCAAGGATGATGAAATATTGCTAAAATTAATTAAAAGGCGGAGGGAGGGCTCTCAGGCACCTATCAGGCCAACAGCTGTGAGCTCCTCTGGGCTCCCCACATAAAGCCATTTGCATCACACAGACAATATGTAAGCACCAAAGACTATGGCCCAGCAACAAAAACCAGCCAATCAAATAGCCCGAAACCAGATCATGACTCAGAAACAAATAACACCCACACCAATTTACACCATATTAAAAGGTATTTAAAGGCCAGTGCTCCGACAGACAAGCACAATTTAAAGTGCACTGAAGATGTTCCCCCGAACGGAGATGAAACATTTGCAGCCAAATCGCCAAGCATGGAGATCAAACCACCAGCCTAACTTCCAACCTGAGCTACTAATATTCAAACACATCTCAAAGCCACAGAGCCCTGTTTTGACTCCTTTTCAGAAAGGCAGGAGAATGGAGGGGGCCCACCTCATCTCTGGGGCATATCTAAATACTCCTGCAAATTACTTTGGTCTTTGCAACATATTTTTGGTGATTTGGAGGAGGCTACTTTTCTCAACTTCAGTTGAAAAATATTGCCATTTTCTAAAATCATTGTTTTTTTTCTGTATGATTTGGCCTTTGTGAAAAATTGATTCTTCACTGTTTCTCCTAAGTTTATTATCATTATTTTAAAATGGTTACTTTTGAATACCGGTAAAAAACAAAGTATTTAAAGCCTAAAATCTTTCCTATCGATCCGACTATTGTCTGAGTAGGCTTTCTCATCTTTCTTATTAGAATCTTCTTAATATTCTGAATAGTTGTATATCAGGGACTGGTTTGTTTGATGCCCCTTCTTTTAAATAATCGGCCAGGACCATGGCCTCATTCATACCTATAGTTCTGGTCCATTCCAGCATCCTGTAATGTAAAGGAAAGTCAGTAGGAATCAAAGCTGAGTGGGATCAGATGTTTATGGAAGCAACATGGATCATAGGCGATGGGTTGATCTTCTAATATTATCTTCCTTCCATTCTCTATGAAGGCAGTCATGAATTAACTGTTAACCGTTTTGAAAAATCACATTAAATGTTTTGATCTCAGAGTCGCAAAATTGAATTGCTTGTTTTCTTTTTTTTTAATTGTTACTTCAAAATTTCATTTAGGAAAAATGTCTTGTTTACAGCCAAAAACATTACTGCTGTTACAGCCAAACATAGGCATAGCTAATCAAAGCATTTCCCACAAATTATTCGTTTATTGTTGTGTTTGTGATTAAGTTACCATAGAAAATATGCAGTGTTTTCAAATAAAGGTAGGGGCAGCTACATAAAATTCCAAAGAGAAGACTACACTTAGTATTAAAGTAGATTTATATTTTATTGCCACAAACATGGGAGAAGCTATATAAAAATTCATCAGCAGATGACGTTTTTGAAGCACTGACAATCAGTCCTCAGGGAAAATGAACTAAAAAGGGCTAATCCTGGATTAAAAGATATGCAGATTTCTCTTATTTTAATGATGAATAAAGCTAAACAAAAACAAACAAAAAACCTCATGTTAAATAGCACAGAAGGTAAAATTTGTTTGAAGGCAGCTTAATGATTTAGATCAAGCAGACAATCCATATTCAAGATGATCTTGCCTCTCAGAATCTAGAGATGACTATCTGCCTCTGACAAGTTTCAGAACTACAAGTCAAGATCCATTTCACTTCAATGAAGAACAAAAGTAAAGTTTCTGGTAACTTCATATTTGGGCTACTTGTGATTATCAATAAATGGTCCTTGCATATGAGCCTACCTTTTTGGCCTTTATAACCCCTAGTACCCTAAGGCAAAGAAACATGTCTCCCTGAAATGTTCTTTTAATTCTTTAACTCCAGAACTGCCTGCCTGATCAGAAGGGGCCCTTAACATCAATCAATCAGAATAGAGCTGGAAGGGATGTTGGCAGTCTTCTAGTCCAACTCCCTGCTCAAGCAAGAGACCCTATACAATTTGAGACAAGGGGCTGTCTAGTCTCTTCTTAAAAACCTCCAGTGATGGAGCACATACTATTTCTGACAGCAAGCTGTTCCACTGGTTAATTGTCCTCACTATTAGGAAGTTCTCCTTCATTCCAGGTTGCTTCTCTCCCTGATTAGAGTCCATCCATTGTTCCTTGTCTTGTTTTCTTGTGCTCTGGAAAATAAGTTAGCCTGCTCCTCTTTGTGGCATCCTCTCAAACACTGGAATACTGCTATCATGTCCCCCCTAGTCCTTCTTTTCTCTAGACTGGCCATGCCCAGTTCTTGCAACTGTTCTTCTTTATTAGTTCACGAAGGCCTTCTTCCCCAAAGCATGTCACTGTGGTCACCTTAGATATTCATTGTTGGTTTGCCATCAATGTTTCACTTTTTTATGGCCTAAGGCAACCTGGGCTTTATCATTAGCTTATGAAAGATGCCTAGTTTTTTTTCTATCAAGTAATGTTTGCTTGTTTGTCAGATTTCTATATTGCCCATCATACTGGAATGCCTCTGAATAGTTCACAGGTAAAACAGTTGAATGATATAAAAGCTATAAGTAAAAACAAGTTAAAAACTAGATAAAAACAAAGTTGAAAAGGACCATTACAAAGTTAAAAAGTTTAAAAGGCAGAGTGGTTTGAAATGGTCCCTGTCGCTACATTTTTTTTCCTTTTTGTACACTTATGGTTACATTTTTTTTTGCTACTACTTTACTGACTGGTACAATTTTAACAGCTTGATATTTGGTGGCTGGATGTATAGACAAATATATTTTTCATTACATATCAGAAGCGGTGGGCTTTATAAGAAAGCTTTTGCTGAGGACAGAATGGTCTAGACTTGGTTGCCGATAGTTATTGCGACTAGGGGATAATTTTGCTTTGTTCACTGTATTGAATGCACTTTTGTTGGTCAATGAATGAAATAAAGATTCTCTCTGTCAGTCTAGACATGGGGGGAGGGAGGGAAGGAGGGAAGGAGAGATGTAGAGGAGAGAGAGACAGAGAGAGGTTTTCACCTAAATAAGTAATGACAATATAAACAATGGCTTTAACATGCTTTCTGGTCTAAATTTTTTAAATGATTAAAAATAAACACGCGTGGCCCAAAGGGTGTGTTTAAATGCATCATTGCCACATGATCTGAAGCTGTGCTGACCTAGATCAAAAAGGGAAGAGTTAAACATAATGCATAAACATTTATACCGTAAATAAGACTACAGTTTTCCCTTCCCCTTTCTATACTCACAGCAATAAATATAAGAGACATATAAAACATTTCATGAAAATCATTGCTGCAACTGGAGAACATGAAACAAGATAAGACTTTTTCTTGGATCACAAAGTTGAAGATAATAACTGCCAGTATCTTATGAATAGTTCACAGAGCTGGCTCATCTTTGGAATTTTGCAAACTGTGGCCCAAAAACATGGTTGGGTTATTATGAATGTAACAGCACAGACAGGATATTTTAAAATGTATTGCATTAATTTTAATGTAAGCATGTCTGTTTAAATAAAGATCAGTTCAAAGCATATTTTCTTCTGAGTGTTTACCAAAAAAATCCCTCATTTCCTCAAATTTCCTCTGTTGCCCTTTCTTATTATCCATGATATTCTTCCCAGTTATAGATTTGAACTGATGATTTTGAAAATGTTAGAAACACAGCAGTCTGGGAAATAAGTAAGAATACTATTTTCTGTCTTCAATAAAAACCAGAATAGGTTCGGCAAATCTCTGATGCCATTTGGTTAAACTGGACACTTAGTGACTAGGCTATATAGTACTATATATGTTTGTGCGTCTTTAAGGTGTTCAACCATATATGAACATTACTTAATTTCAGCATCCTCTATTTCAGAAAAAGCAGCATTCTCAGCAGCATCAGAATTACAGCAGGCTTGTCCAATGCTTGAAATATTCCTCCTGGAGAAATCTAAGATAAAAGAGTGGCTTTTCTTTTTATGGGAAAATCAGTAAAGGCTACAAATGGCTATAATGTTAGTGTAATTTTAAAATGTGCCATATAAGCAAATATTTACCTATGCATCCAAGAAGGTGAGTCAGGAACAAAATCTGCCTATGGTTCATTTCTAATGGTATTAATGATTAGGAAAGAAATATATAATAGAAGAAAATTCATATGATAGAATATCATAGAAGAGAAGAAGGAATATAATTAGACAGAGACATGCTATGCCACCATGGTTATACTAATGTTTCTCAATCTGGAGAACTTCATAGACTTCAATCCCCATAATTCCCTAGGGCAGTCTGCTGGCTGGGGAGTCCTGGGAGTTGAAAACCACTCTTCTTAAAACTTAAAACTACCAAGGCTGAGCTATATTATTAATGTGGAAGGCAGCTACAATTATTAAGGTGAAGCTTAATAATACCTTAATAATAACACATAATCTGCTATTTTCCAGAAAGGAAATTATAACATATTACATTGTATGATACTGCCATTAGTTTTCACAACTTCACTTTCGTGTATGTGTCACAGAAATAAGTCATTAGTCAATTGATTTTTCCAGTAATGTCACGCAGTGAAGGCAACGCTGGCTACGTATTTTGAAATCATTGGTGTAAAACCAAAGTGGACAATCACAGCATGATATATTCTTAAGTCCTAAAGTCTTTCCAGACATTATGTAAATGGTTTCTGCTGGCATACTGTCTACACAGCTTAACATGTGTAATGCACTGCAGTTCTCATTATCTTTAGTTTCGATTACATAGAATGGTTTTAGAGTGAGATTCAGCAGACTTGATTAGGTTAGCTGTGCATTTCAGGCAACAATGTTAGATCACACTCCATTAGTGCTATAGAAAGTAAGATGAAGTGTGCATCTTCTTGCAATTAATAAAACAATGACCGTTATGGACATCAGTAAGTAACAGGCACAATAAAGCAAACACTCAACTGGTTGCAGTGATTGTAGCTTCACATCAAACTGTATGAAACTGTTGATGGCTTCTTCAGACTGGAATCTTTCCAAACCTTTTACTTTTTAAACAAAAGATCAGTTGCAATATGAACAAGATGGCACAAATAGGCATATCCATTGTAAAAGTCAAAATGCAGAATGGTTAATGTGTCAGTATCATCCATTTGAAAAGCAATACAGATAGCGAGTACACGGCTAGCAGTTTACTTTCTTTTACTTACTTACTTTCAGATAGTATGAAAAGATGTACTGAGGGTGTGGACAAAACCCTCAGTTATAGTCAGACCTATCAGGTACACCAAATCAGAAATCAAATTTAGCTCACATGAAAGTTAAAACTACTTTTACTGAGATTGGCTACAATAACAAAATCTTGAAAACCCGGCTGTGCTGTATCTCCTCCTCCTCTTCCTTATACTTCAATGAATTAAGCAGGTATCTTCTTGAATCACTTCGAAATGTTATTTTGTTGTCCTGGACTTAAAAAATATTTCTCTCTCTTATTCCTGCATATGTCCATCAAGTCATTTTCCTCACTTTCTGCAGTTATTGATTGAGAAGTGAAGTCAGAGGTCTAATAATTCTCCACAGTGGTGGTTTAAGAGTAAGTGGTACACGTAGGCCACATTGACTGATGGAGCTATCTCCTGCCAATGCAAAGACTTGCATGTTTAGAATTATTCAGAAGGAAGGGCAGTATCGGTGCCAAATAAGTTTTGGCATTCTAAACTTTCAAGAAGCTTTGGAAAAGACCTTTCTTTTTAGAAGCAATATTTAAGATTCCGGTAATGAAAAACTAAGCACCGAGTAGTCTTGGATAGTAAGTTCCTGCTCTGTTAATGATGATGCTAAACACTTGTAACAAGTTGCATTTCTCTGGAGACTTTTTAAATGAGGATGAAGTTGAGGATGTCTCAATCTCAATCTTGATGCAGCTCCTATGGGTAACTCCGTTTCGTTGCTAGAAACAGAGAGGGCAAGAAGAAGAAAGAGAGGTCAGCAGTAGGATATATTTTAAAAAGTTTTTACATTTCAAAACATGCAGACAGATTCTAAAATTACTCTGATGAAACCTTTGCATTTTCATTCTAAACCTGTCAATGCTTAATTGTATAAAATCATATTTCAAAACAAAGATGCCAGCATTTAAAAAAAAAAACAAATCCTGTATTAACACACATAACCCCACCCCACAATGCTTAAAGTGCTACAGATGGAATTTTTTATACAGTTGTTTGCTCATTAGATGGAATGTTGAATCCTTCACCCATTAACTGTATCGTCACTACAAATGTGCTTGCACCTGCTATTTTACATCTCAATATACTTCATATTGAATATTTATGGCTCATTCCAAATGAAATGTAGAGACTCTCTCTCTCACTCACTCAAGCTTTAATGGCACAATGCTGACATCTGTCGGATAATTTTAGTGCTATTCATGCTGCTGCTGTAGTCAATTGTCATTTATTAATTTATTTCATTTATTTTAGGGCTGTTGTCACTCAACATATGCTTTATTCATTTTTGTTAATTAAATCTAAATAGATTTGCACATGAATAAAATAAAATAGATGAAAGAGGAGAAAAAACACCCATGCTGTTTTTCTGTTCATATAACGCACACTCATAACCTAGCATAGCCTTATCAAGCATGATGATTACTAGGAATTCTGGGAATTGTAGTTCTGATATATTGGGAAATGCAATCCCACCACATGACTAAGTCTGTTTAATTTCTCCTGAGGGGAAAAAACATATGTAGAAACATGTGTGAGGAAACAAAGACATCCTCTAGACGCGTTTTTATACATAAACATGGAAAAGAAAATCTGTTCCAGATTAATTAGAGGCACCTGTTTAATAGATTAAGATGTTTTAAATCAATCTAACCAATTTAATTAAATATTACACAAATGGGATCAGGTGGATATTGGCAATGAACTCTTAAACATTTATTTTCTTCACACTTAGATTCCCTTCCTTATGATCTTTTATCTGAGTAGACAAAAGAGAGGCATTTAGGGGACTGTCTCACTTAGCAGAGAAAACTCATCCATGGCCTAGATCTGAATAAGAGTAGAGGAACTTCCTATGGGAACTTGGTGAAGGTAGGCAAAATCAATGTGCATAAAATTATTTGAAGGCCCAGCATCTAGCATAGTAAGATGGACATCTGCCTATAGTCTATGCCAGGGGTAGGCAACCTCGGCTCTTTTATGACTCATGGACTTCAACTCCCAGAATTCCTGAGCCAGCTATGCTGGCTCAGGAATTCTGGGAGTTGAAGTCCATGAATCATAAAAGAGCCGAGGTTGCCTACCCCTGGTCTATGCAGTCAACATCTACTAGAGGGGTAAAAAGCCATGAAGGTAATGTGGGGGGTTTTACTCAGCCTAGCAGACCCTATGAGCTTCAGGGAATTATTTCTTTTAAGGAGTAAGGAATCTCTTTGCTAGGCATTTTCTGAAAAATGTTCCACATACCTATAATATATGCAGAATACTTGCTTGTGTCTATTTCATTTTGACAAGCAAAGTCAATGGGAAAACCAGATTCACTTAACAATCATGCTACTAATTTAACAACTGCAGTGATTCGCTTAACAACTGGGCAAAAGTCACTTTACAAAGGTCTTGCTTAGCAATAGAAATTTTGGTCTCAACTGTGGTCATAAATCAAGGACTACCTCTATCTGGTGCACATAGGCCACGCTGACTGATGCAAAGATTTGTATGTTTAGAATTATACAGAAGAACGACCACTAAGTACTTCAAGGTGCTCCCTGATGATCTATCTTGTATCCTCATTTCAAATGAAATATTCTGCTGCCAAGTCTTGACCCTGGTGGATCTGCTGGGTTTTCTGGTTTGCCACCATTGCTCTTTGTGAAACCCCAAGTTCCAGCTTCATTTTAGCAATAGATCCCAGAAATCAATAAGTAGAAGACTGTGCTCTAAAAAGGTTCGCATTTAGTAGTTCTGATGTTCCGATCATCATTCTGTTGGCGTCGTCGGGGTTGATTTTGGTCAGGCTGGTTTCAACTCCACATATAATGGTTTCAGTGGGGATGTGTTTGGGAGCGACTGCAAAGTTGAATCCTTTGGAAAGGACATTGGTTTCGGCTTTGGTGAGGATCCTATCTGAGATGTTATGCACTGTTTGTTTCATGTGTGGCTCCATTATATGTGGAGTTGAAACCAGCCTGACCAAAATCAACCCCGACGATGCCAACAGAATCAGACTCGAAATCACCAACATCCTCTGCACCAGCAAGCCACCCAAAAGCAACTTACCCAAAGAGGAACAGGCAGCACTACGTAACCTTAAAGAAGACACCAGCATAATAATCCTACCAGCAGACAAGGGCAACGCCACGGTGGTTATGAACACATCTGACTACCAAACCAAATTAACCAACCTACTCCAAGACTCACATACAAACCCCTAAATACAGATCCCACCACCTACCTGGAAAAAACCACCAGATCCAAAATAAAAGCCTCCCCCATTAGCGAAGAGATCCAGCAAAGAATCATTCCCAGAGAGAAATCCTCCAGATGCCCCAAACTCTATGGTCTCCCCAAGATACACAAAGAAGGAACCCCACTCAGACCTATAGTCAGCTCCATAGGCTCACCTCTACAAAACCTAGCCAAATTTCTCGCCAAACAACTACAGCCCTATGCAGAATCTATCACCTCACACGTAAAAAACTCATTCCAGTTTATAGAGATCATAAAGAAACAAAACTTACAGCCCAGTGACCTACTAGTGAGCTTCGATGTCATATCCCTCTTCACCCAGGTGCCTATCAAAGAAGCCTTGACAGCTATTCAAAACAAATATAAACCCCCCCAAACACATCTTAGATCTGACCAACCACTGCCTATCCAACACATACTTCATCTATAATGGACAAAAATACAAACAAACAGAAGGAGCACCCATGGGATCACCCCTCTCACCTGTCATTGCAAACCTCTACATGGAACACTTTGAAACCCAAGCTCTAGAAAAATCGGATCACAAACCCAAACTCTGGATCAGATACGTAGACGACACCTTCATAATCTGGCCACATGGGAAAGAAAAACTGGACAACTTCCTCACACACCTCAACAGCCTACACCCCAAAATACAGTTCACCATGGAAACAGAAGCTAACAACCAACTTCCCTTCCTGGATGTCTTAGTCTACAAGAAATCCAATGGCTCCCTAGGACACACCATCTACCAGAAGAAAACACACACAAACCGCTATCTGCACGCTCTCTCACACCACCACCCAGCACAGATCAACTCTGTAGCCAAGACACTCATCTCCAGAACAAAACGCTTAGCTGACGAACAACACCTAAAACCCGAACTACACACTCTCACCAATGTACTAACATCCAATGGATTCCATAGAAATAAGATTACAAACCTAATCCAAAAAGAAACCCCCACTAAAATCCAAGACAAAGAACAAGAAAACGGCAAAGCCCTCCTCCCATACATAAAAGGCACCACAGACAGAATCAGTAAGATCCTCCATAAACACAACATCAAAACAGCATTCTGCACAAACAGAAAAATATTCACCATCCTTAGAAACCCCAAAGATAAAATTGAATTAGAAAATCAAGGAGTCTACGAAATCCCATGCACCACTTGTCCCACCACATACATCGGACAAACCAACAGAAGAATAAGTGCACGCATTGAAGAACATAAGAACTCAGTCAAAAAAGAGGAACCAACATCTTCCTGGTCCAACACCTTAAAGCCACAGGACATGAAATTGACTTTAAAAATACCAGAACCATTGCCAAAAGTGAACATTTTAATAACAGAATAATCAGAGAAGACATCGAGATAGAAAAACGCCCACACAGCATGAACAAGCGAGATGATACCTCCCGCCTACCAGCCATTTGGAAACCCGCCCTTATTGACAAACGACTCCCTAACACAAAAAATGATACCAGACCCACACTCACAAAAACCACACAGGATGTCACCACCACACATCCACGCAAAAAGCAAACCCAAAGCCACACCGATGATGAGGCACGACCACAAACCAGAAGCCAGACCACAGCTGCATCATTAGCCACTTTAAACCCCTCCAATCCATACATGAAGCAAACTGACACCCTCCATGAAGAGGAGACACGACCACGAACGCGAAGCCAGAAAATAGCAAGGCAGCCCAAAATCTTAAACCCCTCTGCAACTCAGACTAACCTGAGCACAACCAAACAGAACACTCCCCCAGCCAATCAGAGCACAGCCAAGCCCCTAACCATTCAGAACACACCTCCACCCAATCAGAACACAGCCAAGCTCCCACCCAATCAGTTCATATCCCCACTGGCAGTTAAAAGGAATAAACAGCTAAGACCACACATTGCTGCTCAAAGTACGAAGCTGAAAGCACCAGCCTGAAGATGACGAATGGGACTTCGTCGAAACGTTGCCAAGACACTTCCAATTTTACGCGGGAGAAAACCCGAACAACCCTCTCTGTCTATAAAATCTCTATCATCATTTTCTTGTTTTTATCTTATTTATTGTTTTATCATAAAAAATAAAACAGAAAACAGAAAAACAAACACAGGCAATGGTAAAGTATTTCTGAAAAACCTTGCTACAGAATGAATACATACAGAGATAGAGAAGAGAGACTGATGTGTTTTCTGCTCTTTTCTTTTTCTGTCTCCTTTTTTTGTCTCTTCCTTTCTTTTTTCTTTTTCACATTTAATTTAATATTTTTCTTTGAATATATTTCTTATTATATGTGAAAAAAACTTGTAATAAAAACTACTAAAAAAATAACTACCAGTTTCCAGCACATTTCCAGGAGTGGTTTTTTTTTTTTTATTATTATTATTATTATTATTATTATTATTATTATTATTATTACTACTACTACTACTACTACTACTACTACTACTACTACTACTACTACTATTGAAGTTGGCAATGGAGAAGGAAACAGATGTGGTGCACTTAAAGTGTAACTCGGTGTATTGTCCCACTTCTGTCTTCTATGTAGATTTGGGGCATTTTAGTTTTCATTCAGTGTTACCAGTTTATCTTCTGAGAAATAGCCACATAAAATCTTTCATTTTGAACAGGAGATCAAGCAAAATAAACAAATTAGCTGGAAAAGCATGTTTAGAATGAATTAACTAGGCAGACAGAAGAGCATTAAATTCTTCCTTTCAACTGATATGAGGTTCGTGGCTTGCCTACTAATCTGTGCAGCTTGATTCAGCCCGGAAGAGTAGGAAGTATTTACCAATATCATTACATTTGGGGCATTTAGTAAACAGATTCAACTTTGTTTAGTAAAAGATTTGTTGGAATCTTACTCCAGCTATCCATTTATACGTACCTGGAGAAAACTTCTTTATAAATGGATGCATTAAGTCAAATCCAACAAAAGAATAATGAATGGCACAAAACATCTAAGCTACGGTGCAGGAGATAAAGAGATTTGCTCCATTTTATTATATAGAAGTGCTATATTACATGCATAACTCATCTTTTTCCCCCTCTTCATTCTGATAGATGCAATACCAGTAATGTCACTGAAGATTATTCTGTGCAGCTTCCTGTGGGATTAAGCACTGCCATTGAACAGAATGAGGCAATCATCTCAAGAGGATAGATTTGAGTGATATAAAGTGGACAGAACTCTGTGGTCTATATCACCTGCATTTCATCTCCAAAGCTGGGACGTAACTCTCAGATGAAATCAGAGGATGCTATCCTACTGTCAGAAATTAAGTACTAGTCCATTTTCAGACCATTTTTCTTTTTGTATATGGACCAAAGTCCAGTTTCACCTCATTCACCTCAACCTCCTCTCGTTGGCCCTTTTCGAGGTAGTTCACACATTGAACTACTTTAGATGTAATGGACTTAAGCTACCCCTAGAAATATTGGATAGGCCAATTCTGAGTTTGCTTATGTCAATAATTTGTTTTGGGGTCATGGAGTTGATCCTGTTGTCATATGTCCCTTCCAGTTCTGTGACGGTAAAGTTGTTAGATCAAACTCAACTTTCTGAATGTATATTACTTCCAGTTTATGATTTGAAACAGAACTGTCTTGCAATTTGAAGGATTGGTAGCAGGTGGTCGCTCACTTTCACAGAGCAAACAACCATATTTTGGTGATTGTCTTCAACAAATAAAAAATATTCCTAATGAACTAAGACAGGTTATTTGGAAAGTGCTGACAAACTGGGACCAGGTGCAGTTTTTGTTATTTTTCAATATTCATCTAACCTGTCAGGATCTCATCCAGATTTTTATTATTTTATTTCATATTTGAAATAATAAATGGAATTGTTTTATCAGTATTGATGCAGGGACTGCGTGGTAGGGGAAAAATATATTCAACTGAAATGCTGCCATACAGATCTTTTGTTTAACTGACAAGAGTTGTCATGTTCTTTGGTTCCTGATGGGCAGAGTGTAAACTGATAAACAGCCTAAAAATGAAATTGTCAATCACTATTACAAAGCCTCAGTGCTCTTTTTTTCTTCCAGATGGAAAACAGATTTAGGCCCCAGAATTCAGCCTCCTGCATCTTTGTGAATAGTCAGTTACAAAACTTTGGAGTCTATCAGCCCAAGGAAAAGAAAACACAACTTCCAATCCAAAGGGAAAAGTTATAGTTATTCTGGGAATAATATAGGGGTGTTTTTTTGTTATTATTTTGTTTCAGGGGAGGAAAAATGCAGAAGGGCAGGAAGCAGGAATCGTGGGAACGCTCCTCAACCTAGAGCAGTGGTTCTCAACCTGTGGATCGGGACCCCATTTGGGGTCGAACGACCATTTCACGGGGGTCGCCAAACAACGCAGTCCGCCATTTTTTCCCCCTTTTCCTTAGCTGTGCTATTCCCTTTTATTCTATTGGCTTTTGAAAGCCAATAGAATAGACTCTCTTGAATAGAGTCTAATTCTATTGGCTTTGAAAAGCCAATAGGAATTGTCCAGGCTGTCTCTGCCCTGCTGAGCCCACCAAAAGTCCCATTCTGCAAACGGTGCTGCAACAGTTGAGTAGTCCTTGACTTACGACCAGTTGGGGGTCGCGGCATTAAAAAGGTTGAGAACCACTGACCTAGAGAAAGCCCAATTAACCTTCTGTCCATGCAACGGTAACTTCAAGGAACTACAGAGATGCACTCTGTTTGAGGCTGTTCTTGAGATGTTGGAATTAGTGCAAAATGCAATGGTCTGATTGCCCATGAGATTTCTTTGATGGATGTCTATGACTCTTTTGCTGAAATCTCTACACTTCTGGTCAATTAACTTTAGATCCCTAGTCAAGGTTTCACTCTTGGTTAATGTAATTCTAAATAGCTTAGGATCAAGTTATGTGAGAAGCCACCTTCTGCTACAAGCTTTAGGGGTGGGAAACAGTATTGGATCCACTAACCAAAGATTGAGATTCACCCATCCTCCTAGCCCCACTTCACCCCTCACCTACTTCATGGAAAGGCCACTTCAAAAGGGGAAGAATGCTTTGAAGTTTCTTCCCTGAATGTTCTGTTCAATGTTCCATCCTTCTCTCATCTAGATAAGTTTATTTTGCAGAGAACACGATTCTTACTAAAATCCCACACTCTTTTGGCTGGGGAAGATTTCTATAAAAGAGGAGCTTCCCACTAAGCGGCAAAGGGCTGAAAGCATGGAGTTTTTTTCATAGTCATCTGAATGCTGGGATGTTCGAGAATTTCCTTAAGTTTTACCAGCAAAATTTTATTGATGGTTTTACAATATTTTAAATTACTTATTAACCCTCTTCTGCATTTCCAGTGGAAATGAAAACCAGTTTTTTTTAATGAATGAATTAGTGGACAAGTGAATCCTAAATTAAAATGTATTACAGTAGTTTAATTCAATGTCCTTTGCAAAGTGGATGTTCTTAGTAGGGAACATTGAATAGTCCCTTTCTCCTTACTGAGCTATGGATATATTTTTTTTCATGATGCCACTATTTTTTGTGAATGGTGTTTTACAATAACAAAGTTAAAGGGCAGCAAGAAAGTTTCAAAGTCCAGACCCCAAGCCAATATTTAAACCTGCTACTCCTGAAACCAGGCCTGGATTAATGGCCCCTCCTCGAAACCACTTTTAATTGCAACATGGAGTTTGAAACCAGATAGGAGAATTAGGTTGGAGATAATCTGAGGAAAGAAAGAATAGTTAGAGAAAATGGTTAAATGCTATCAATTTCTTTAATCTTGTTCTTATTAGAAATCTCTTTTTACCAATTAAAAAGAAGGTCTGAGTATTGTTCTAAGCAATTGCACTTATTTCAGAAAAAGCAGGAAAGGAAAGGTGGTGCTATAAAATATAATATTACTGGATTTTTGCCTAGTAGGAAGCTCTATCAAGCTCCTGTTGTTTCTCATATGTAACAGCAATAATAACAGCTTGATTGAGGACCCTGCCTTTATTGACTTTTACAGGAAGATAGCTATCAGCATAGTTCTGCTGCTGTGGAGTCTCCATCATGCTGGGCCGTAATGCAGGGCACAGATGTAGGGCGGAAGAAAGCAGGAGTGGGCAAACTAAGGCTGAAGGAGGATAAAAGTCCTTTAGCAATGAAGGAGTGGTGTGGTGTGGACACTCATCCCACAATTATCTCTGGCCAAACTCCTCTGCAAGGGTTGTAAGAATTTCAGACTGTAGGGAATGGTAGGGTAAAAGAAATGAATATGAATACAATTGAACCCAGAATTTATGTTGCTAAGTAAGAAATTTGTTAAGTGAGTTTTGTCCCATTTTTACAATTTGTCTTCCCACATTTGTTAAGTCAAACACTGCAGTTGTTGAGTCAGTAACATGCTTGTTAAGTGAATCTGACTTCTCCATTTTATTTTGTTTGTCAGACGGTCGCAAAAGATGGTCATATGACCCTGGGACACTGCAACCGTCCTAAATATGAACCAGTTGTCAAGCATCCGAATGTAAATCACATGGGAATGCTATAATGGTAAGTAGCATCCCCACTTTTTTCAGTGCTATTGTAACTTCGAACGGTCAGTAAAAAAACTGCTGTAAGTTAAGGACTACCTGAGTTTCCTGTCACATCTTCTCCGTTATGAGAAGTAGCTGTTGTTTGTGAATGATAAAGTTGTAAGGCTGTGAAGACCCAGAGTCAAATTCACCATCAGCCTCAGAAGCTCACTAGCCAACCTTGAGTCCATCATGTTCCCTTAGTTCATTCCACCAGTCAGAATTCCCTATTTAGTCTTGAATCAATGCCAGGAAAAAGAAGCTAAGAGTTCTTATTAACAGTGTTCAAGGAAAGTTAAGATTGCAATGGTTTAAAGATGAACAGGATTGCAATTAAGTAAAGTTGAGCGTTCCTGCTAGATTTCTAGAAAGCCAGGTTCTTCCTATAGGACAAGAGACATGCCTCTTCAACCCATATCAAGGTTTTCCTTCTGATCAGTTTCCCAAAATTTATTCTATAGACATTATATGCAGCTATCTCAATTCAAGGGAGAAAAAGTGATTTGGAGAGTGCTGGGTCATTTGTTGAAAACTCATTAAACCAAAGGTGTATTATTTTGGAAGGAAGCAAATGCAAGCTCAGGAGAACACACTTCTTTCAGAAGTTGCTGACAGGTTCTTCCAGAAGGAAGTCCACTTAGAAAAGTGTAGAAAACAATATCAGTTTTCTTCCCATGTGTGTCTATAAAGAAGCATAGCTGCGATTCATCAAGTAGTTCCCTCCACAATCAGGATTGTCCAACTTTGGCAACTTTAAGTCCTTATGGACTTCAACTCCCAGAATTCCCCATCCAGCCATGTTGGAGTTGAAGTCCATAGGTCTTAAAGATACCAAGGTTGGACACCCCTGCTCTACATTGCGCCTGTAGGTGACATAGCAACTGATCTAGAAGCAGCAACAGTTTCTGGATTTTATGGTCAGCCAACTGACTAATAAATAATGCTGTAGCAGAAACAGAGATGAGATGGAGAAGAAATTGAAGGTTTTTGATGGAGCTGATAAATATATATGTGCAAGTGTGTGTGAGAGACTGAGAGAAAGATTGACACTGATTGAAATATACTGTTTTATACGAGGGAAAAATAAAGAAGACATGAGTCCAGGAAAACAGTGGAAAAGCTAAGAAGAGTAGCTGAAATCACTATGGGGCAGAGAAGAAGATAAACAGTTAAGAATGATGGAGAGGAGACTCTTTCTCTACAAACGCAGAAGGAATAAATGAAGTTGCTGTCAAGTGGTACAACTATTCTGGAATCTCTGAGAGAGAAGAAAAACAAATTGGTAGGAACCAAAAACAGACCATGTGAAAAGCTAAAACTGAACATCAGAGCAAAAAAAACACATTAGTGTGAAGGAAGGAATCCCACTTAAGAAGCAACAGTAAATACTGAAGACAGATTGGAATAGATGAAATCAATCCACAAAGATGACCAAAATGCTGAAGCCATATGCATTCCAATACGAAAATGATATGAGTATAAAATTAATTAGAAATAGGAATAGGAGATAGCTAGACTTCATATTGTAAAAAACTATGTTTTTCTTAAGTAATAAGGAGACCAGCGGCCTGTGGTCTTCTTTAGGCTTAAACCATCCTAAATGAAGCTAAAATATTAGGGATTGCTTGTGTTGTCAAAGATATTATTCTATCTATATATTTTACATTGGTATCTTTATATGATGGATTATTATAATGCTTTCAGTCAGAGAAGATCATTCATGAAACTTAACCACTGCCAATATGCTAGAAAGCAGTTATTTTCTTTACTAATTTGAAAAGAAATATCCAGTATTTTTGTGTTTTTATCATATTATAAACACATGCACATACACACGCACACATGCCTTAGACCATTTTGAAGATTAATACATATGGGCTGATACAGTTAGGAAGAGGGAAACTTTGTGAATTAATGATCAGGAGAAGTTGGTATTTGTGTTATTCTTAAATGTGAAAAATTACAGCTTTTTTAATTGTTCTGTCCCAATGCTGTATCAATTTCTGATCATTTTGGTCAGAATCAAGGCCAAATGGATTTTTGTAACATATTTCTCCTAATGTGCGATTTTTTTAAAATTCTCTTTTCCCTAATATATTTTTATTTGCAAGCAATTTTCATTAATGCTTATTTTGGTATGCAATTTTCTCTAACGTGCATATTTGTTATCATAGCACTGCAGAGCAAAATTCAGAGAAGACCAAAAATGGAAGGATAACCGTGTTCTACATCATGTATTAATTCCACAAATTTAAATAGTGATCATTCATATTAAAATGCAAGCCAATTCCCATGCATAGATATAGTTTTCAAAAATCTGCCCAGATGATACATTAAAGCTTATGTCTCATCTGGGTTAGGACTATCAGATTTGGCCTACAACATTCTGGATCATCAGTAGAGATTTTTACAGCCTAGCAAACTCTGAACTAAAAAAAAATAGTGTATTCATACTCCTGATTCCTAAATCAATAATTGCTAACAATGGATTTTTTTGTATAATCTATCATTGAACAATTGACATGCTAAGGTATGGTTAATCACCTTTATGGAAAAAAAATTCTGATAACAGTTGAATATTGACTTCAAGTCAATTTCTTCTGAATCATATTTCTATCAAATGTAAGTTACATTAACAATAATAATAATAAGTCTTTATTTGATAAAAGTAGTTACATATATCAACTATGATTGAACATTGATATATATTCCTCTCTGGCCTGTAATTGTATATTCTCATATCCTTCTTGCTTTACAGATTGCTAGAAATGAAAACAAAACTTTTTTTAAAAAAAAAAAACAATTTATATCAGGGGTGTCAAACTGGCAGCCCACAGGCCGGATGCATCACACGCAGGCCACACCCACCCCAACTCCGCAAAGGCAAAAAAATAATGATACGCCACGATACATCATGTAACGTGATCAAGTTTGACACCCATGCCTTACACGAATACAAAACAAAACACAATAATCAGCGCTGAATGACATCTTCTTCTGGTTACTGGTGGGAGTTACAACATCTCTTTGCCTACTGTACAATTTGCATTATGTGAAACCCAAACTGGCTCAGAATCAAGATCTGTATTGTAAATGTCAGGTGATTGGTTGGCAAATAAAAGATCTGGATTTTTCTTGGCAGAACTGTATGCACAAATGCATCATGAATCACTTATTTTCAAAGAAGAATCCTGCAATTGAAAATATCACTTTGAAAGTGTGCTGAAGCAAAACATACCCAAACCGATTAGATGAGAATATGTTATCCATCAAAACATCACTACAGCTGATCAGAAAAAATAAAACTATAGACTTAGAGTATAAATATATTTTTTCTGGAGGTAGAGGTGGCTTCAACATGAAATGAAGTAATATATGATGCTTCTATTGCATTTTTGCTTGGCTGCCTATGTTCTGATATAACATCAAAGTATTTCTCATTTAAGTATCACTCATTTAAAAAGCCAACATATAAGAACCATCACCAATGGGGCAAATCAACCAAAAGAATTGAGGGATGGATAAGTGGATAATCCCTAAATGAAGCCTTTCTGACATTTTTAACAGTCCAGAAGCAGCAGAAGCTTCTTCTTGAATATTTCTGATAAGACAACTGGATCATTCTTGTGTGTTAACCTATTTATTCTACTTATGGTTGTTTCAGCTGTAAGTTACACCCAAACCTGCAATTGATCTTTCACACTTTGAGAGATAGATGGTGTTGTTTTCTCTTGGTTTACATCCTGCTGTGCTGCATTCGAACTAACAGACATGAAAAAACAACTGAGGAAGGCAAATGACGCATTTAAGTATATCATGTTGGCAGCCTTTTAAAACAATGTTTAAATATGCTCTGAATCACTTTGCTGTTGAATATTTTTTTAAAACAAAAAATATAACATTTTAATGCAATGCCAGCACATTCAGCATTGATAAACAGAATGTTCCCAGGACTTTTAAGGCTAGTGGGCCTTTAATTAAAAACTTCCTCATCATAGTTTCTCATCAGTTCATTGTTTCCTGTTAAATAAGCAGTGAAATTACTCTTTTACTAGTCAAACTAGGATCCTATAAATAGAAGCTGGAATTCATTAGTATACTAGTTTCTTTCCACTTTTTAAATTTTTTTTTCAGATGAAAAAATGCTACTTTACCATAAAAAGTTCAGGTGGAATAGTGGAATGATGCCAGTTGTTAATCTTCACTCTTGTCAATGTATTGAACTAACTAAAAAAGCTGCATTTAGATTATATGAAACAAAGTAAAAGATCAAAGTCGTTAGGCAGGAAAACTGACCAGTGGGAATAAAAATTAGTGAAATACATTACATTACGTTTTTACAAAATATATTTGCATCTTATTAATGTTACTAATATCTTTGGAATTATGTTTTGGCATGTTCCCTTCATTCAACAATGAGAGATTTATATGTGAGTGCTAATCTTTTATCTTTTGCAACATTATAGATTGTAAAAAATATCTTCCAAGTCATGTCAGCTTGAGTGACATGTGAGCACCCTGCTCCAAACATCTGTTACAAAGATTGTATTAGTGAAAGTCTGTCACACTTGAAAATTGGAATAAATGTGGTAGGAGACTGAGAGAGAGAAAAAATGTAATGAAGCTTTTTTAAATTTTAAAAAAAACTGCTATTCTCCTAGAATCACAAATAGCCTATTATATTTTTGCAGCAGATTATAAACAATGAAGCATTGCTTAATCATTTACACAGAATTTGTGTACCTGCAATACTCTTTGGGAACACTGCATCAAGTGTGGCTACTGTGAAAACTGAAGTGGGATAAATTAGAATTGTATAAAAACTGCATTTGCTAAATCACTTCATAGCAAGAAAAGGTAAGTTAAAGGAGTCCCTGCAGATTTTATTCCACTAGTTGTTGCCAACTTTGGGGGCCCTGCTTATCTCTACTTTAAGGCCATTGAGCCAGTGCTTTCCGAAGACATTTCTGCAGTCTTGTGGCCAGCATGACATCATGGAGCACTGTTACATTCCCACTGAGGTGGTACCTATTAATCTACTTGCCCACATTTCCAAGAAAGCTGGAAAAAAAATGCAATTCCTGAAATAAAACTAACTTTCTGGTACTAAGAGTTGCAGTACAACTAAAATGTATTGCCTTTAAGGTACAGTGATCATGTGTCTTTATTATAAAGGACAGGCCTTTATTTCAGAAAGCTATCCTTTAGATTTATTTTTCATAAACTCACTTTATTTTGGTCCTTTTGAATCACTGCCAGTTGAAATCCACAAATTATAAAGTTGGCAAGGTTGGACACCCCTGCTCTAAATGGATAGACTTCATTAGGACTCAGCACATGTTGAAAATAATTCAGCCTTCTTATGGAATTTGTGCAAGCACATTCAGTACTCAACTAATCCACCTTTTCATTCCAGACACCTGCAGGAGCCTTTTAAAAAATTCCCTTGCTTTAAGAACTTAAATGTATATCCCTTAAAGCAGCAGCATCCTCTTTTCAGTCTTTCACAGCATGCAAAAACTTGTTCAGTTTTAAAGAGGAATGGAGAGGTGCTCCTCTCATGCTAGTTTGAAGTATGTCTCCTGAATCATTTTCAAAGCAGGCTTCATATATTTTGGATGTTTATAGTTGTCCCCAAACCCAAGACATCTCAGTAATGATTTATTTATGCTTCCTTCCTTTAGATGACACCAAAGTGGAGAGCAAAGGTGTCGAACACAGTTTCCGATTTTGGTGGAGCTAATGTTAAACTGAGCACAGCCCCAAAGAAACATTTCCAGAGTAAACCAGCTTATTTTTAACTTTCTCCTACAGATCAATTCCACACATCTCTCCTTAAAAACTTACTCCACAGTAAGCAAGGGAACCAACTGAAAAAGCTGCTCTTGATGCCCACTCAGAAACTGTAACAAGATTTGGTCTTAAGGGAACATGTATACAATAATACAGATTCCTTACAGATTAAAAAAAAAATAAGCACTGTAGCAGCTTTGTTGCTTTCCACACACCCTTTGTTTTAACCGACCAATGTAAAGCCATCTTCAGAAGTAATACGTCAATGAAGATTCTCAACCATCCAGGTAAAGTTGTCTGAAGATTGAGTCATGGCAACTGGGCTCAAGCTTCAGACAACATTACCTGGATGACTAAGTATCTTCATCAACATATTGCAATATATTTTGGGGAAGAAATCCCCAAAGTTGGTGCAGGATGAATTGGTACATTCCCAACGACTCTCTGCCTAACTAACTCTCTCTGACTGGTGAAGCTGCTTAGCTAAGTAGCGAAACATCTCAAACTGACAAGACAATAAGTCCAGTTGCCATGACTCAACTTTCAGACATCTTCAGAAGTACTTTCTTTTCTGTAGAACCTTTGAGTAAATTTTGTTTGTAGCTTGCACATCCCTCAGATGTAGTGATTGCCCAGCAGCCTTCTTTAACAGAATTAAACACTCACAGCAGAATCAGCCAGCACTGAATTCATTTATTCTGAGAAAAGCCAACTGTTTCTATTTCTCTATCCCCTCCCATTAGCTTATTAGTGGCATGTGTATACACAACTATCTATGAAGGGGGGTATAATAAAGGAGAGAAAAGACTCTCAGAAACCATTCTCCAAAATACAACTGGACCAGGACAAAAAAGATTGAATGAATTACTACTGATTAAAATAATTGTCTGAAATTAAGGTATTTCTAAAAATGCCTTTAGGTCTAGCACAACTGCAGGTGACTACAGTACATGGATAAAATCAAGCTGATTTTTGGCAGTGGTTCAAAGTGGTTGTTATTGTCCTTTTTTGAAATATTTTTCAAGTTCACATCTAGTCTACCACTTACTGTATATACTTTGATGTTCTTCCAGTCAAGTCTTAAGGAAGCCAGTCTTTCTTCCCTGGGAGTTTAGACAAGATTAGCTGCCACTTGCAGAGGCAAAATAATATACCCCGCTTAAAAAAACAAAATTATTTTCCATCTCATGTATCAATTGTTTTCTTATTCCCACAGAGAACCACTCAAGGCCACTTTCTCCTTGTTCCTTCCCTCAGCACAAAAAATGAAGGAAGAAAACAGAAAGTAAGAGAGAAAAGGGAAGCCAAACCAAAAGGGAGTAATGGAGAAATAAGAAAGAGCAATAAACCAGAAAAGGAAAGAAAAGAGACAGAGTAGGACTACCAGCCATAGTTTTCCACAAATCCAGCCAATATACCAAAAGTTAATTTTGTTGCCACTTGGATTTATGATATGGTCTGAAGCTCTGATATTTATTTGTACAACAGAAAGTTGGTGAGAGATAGTGGAAAGGGGTAGAAGGTACCCTGTCAAAAACAGAGGGCGGGAGTAAAATAAGCTTGAAAAACACGAGTAAAAACCGAAAAGCTATTAGTCTCTTACCAAATTTAAACCTCAAGAAATGTTCAAGAGTGAACCAGAGAACAATGCAGAGGGATTATTGCCAAGATATCTTAAAATAGTATTCAGGTGCCAGCTAGGCCCCAAAGGTGATGGGTAGTGACTGTGCTTGTTTGTTCAGGAAAATGGAAATGAAGTTTTCATTCTTGAACATTAACAAGCCCGTAGTCTAGATGGTCCTATCTAATTTGGGAATCATAGATATCTCTGTAGTAAAATGTATTTATTACTCAGTTAATGTCCCTTACTCAAATCACACAGGTATTTCATTCTTAACCAATACTAGGCGCTTGAATCTCTAGAGCCAGAGTCTTCAAACATGGCCCTTTTATGAGTTGTGGACTTCAACTCCCAGAATTCCTCAGCCAGGCATGCTGGCTGGGGAATTCTGGAAGTTGAAGTCCACAAGTCATAAAAGGGCCAAGTTTGAAGACCCCTGCTCTAGAATTTCTCCAAGGAGAAACACTAACCAGATAACTTTCACCTATTCTTAGCATAGATCATTTAGACATAAACTGTATTAATCTGTTGATTTTATATTACTATGTTGTGTTTGTGTGTTTATTAGATTTATAGTCCACTTTTCTTTAGGAATTCAAGATTGTATATATTCGGTCTTTGTGAAATACCATTGGATGTTGACTTCTAATGAATATATTGTGTAGTATTATTGAATCCTTTGAACCAATGAAGTTGTTGCTATTGCATCGTGGTGTATTACTTTATAACAGCAAGTTTAATCTTTGTTTTTATTTTCCTAAAAGTTGCATCACAAGATTATGTTTCCACCCACCCACCCACTCATCTGCTTAGGTTTCAAATTCTACTTATCTCATTGACAAAAAAGATCACCTCAGACAACCCTGTGCATTTTAGTTTTGCAAGCAGAATCACACTCAGGGTCAGCAAATTTTAAATATCCTGAGAGGTAACACATTCTTTTTTCTCTTTTGTTGTCAAGATACTGGGAGATGGTTGTGTGGTATTTTTTTTATTTTTTATTTTTTTATTATTTTATTTTGCTTCATGTGCCAAACGAACAGGGCTACCTCTGGATATAATAGCCCTTGACTTGAAGAAGCTCAGAGGCTAATATTTCCCAGTCTGCCTTCAACATCAAAATCCTTTCACTAGCCCTGATCTTATTTTTTAACAAAAGATTATCTCAGGAAATGTCAATCCTCATATTGTTTTCTCCCAAAAGTTTTAGATAGCATAGAATGGGACTGCTGCCCACAAAATATGAATTTTGTGAATAAGCAAACATGGGCTATCCCTGTGAGTAATCAAACATGCACTGAGCAAGCACGCTTCTGTTTCCACTCAAAACATTTTTAAGGTAAATGTCATAGCGTGCTCCTGGCATTGATCTGAGAATGAATGCACTATTCTAAATTAGATAGATGAGTAAAAAGGATAAAAGGTGATAGGAAATAAACAAAGTAAAATAACCTTGGCACATATAAGGTTTTATAAACAATGAAATAGAATCAGGCAAGGAGATAGGAATAGGAAAGAAGCAGCCCTATTCCTACATGAACAGATTAACTGCATCAAACTGGTGTAAGATGCAGTCTCCTTGTTTTGAAATACCTTCCTGATATTGTTATAGAAGTTCACTTTCACTGAAGAGACCAGAAAGCAGCACAGGATGTTGTACTATTTTTGAGCAATATGGGCAATATCTTTAGTATCAATATGTCATGGTAAGTGTGATTACTCCCTCAAATTCTACCCCAGATGCCTCTCTGGATGTTAGTTCGGATGAGGATGAACCAGCCACAGGCATGTTAGGAGGGGAGTTGGTCAATGGCTTTGAGCAGGGGCTGTGAGTCCAAGTGATGGGGAGTGGTTGATGGGATAGAACCTGGACAAGCAGCTGGCTGAGAGGGATTTGGTTGAAGCACAACTACAGCAGGATGGCCTTGAGGCTTTAGGTGGGGAAAGCATCCAGATGCAGCCAATCATTGATGAGGAAGAGGAACTGCCTTTTGCACCTGCTCCAAGAACACATAGGGCAGAGGAAAGGCCAGGAACAGCAAAGGTCAGCCTGGCTACTTGCTAGTTTCTTGGGCTGTAAAGGCAACCATGTAGAAATTTACTTTCAAGCTTGCAAAATTTTGTTACTGTAACCTTACAATATAGCTAGAGCTATTACTTCTGGGCATGCTTCTTGTCTGGACTACCTTGCAAGAATGGCATTGTGAGAAAGGGGCTGTATAGTACAATATTTCAGTATTTGTTATTTCTAGGCATCTTCATCTTGAAGTTATGTTTCTTCTCTGTAACTTGTATTTTATTCATTTATGGTTAGTATCTTATTTTCAGGACAAGCCAAAAAGTTTATATCCTGGCAACTGATGCTTGAGTAATAAGGTACACATTACATCAAGCTTTTTATATATATAATGGTGCTCATTTTATAAATGGAGTCATTTACCCACAGATTAATTTTAAATAATTTAATTATAATAGAGCCAACACTCTTTTTGTTGGCTAAATGTATTTAAAATTACGAGCTAGAGAGATCCATTCCAAAAAGTGAATCCCATCATTCAGCGGAAGCTAAATTAGACACCATCACTAACCTAAATCCTGTTAATTTCGAAAGATAAGTTATTTATTTATTGGTTGGTTGATTGACTGATTGATTGGACTGAAGTTATTTGTTGCCCATCTTGCTTCGAGGCAACTCTGGGAGGCTTACAAACATAGATATAAGTAGAATGGTCTGCATACACCCTTTTTTGTTTATGATGTAGCTCACCAATTGTTTTTAATATATAATCTGTACAAACACCAATCATGTACTATACATGATTAAGAATTTGGGAATTGTAGTTCAACAACATCAAGAAAGTAGTAAATTCCCACTCTAACTGTATGACAAGATTTAAATAAAAGATTCATACACACCTTCATATCACTGAATCACACTGAATTCCATTACTCATGAGTGTTCCCCGAAGCATTAACATTCACTGCAATGTTAAGTAAAGTAAGGAAATCAATATTTCTTTCTGATTTATTTTCCCTGGTTTTTGTTTTCTGATCTGCCTATCTCCCTCCCTATGAGAAGGCTTAGGTTAGGTTGCCTTAACTAGAAGTTTGAGTCACTTGATTTCAAAGAGCTTTGAAATTGGACTGGGGAGAGTTGTAGAAATTTCAAAACCAACTTTACAGGTACCGCGTTGGATTTCTCTTAGTCATACTTAAAGTCAACACACTGAAATCAATGAGACTTAATTTAGTCATGTCTAACACGTTTCATTGATTTAATTGGTTTATTCTAAGCATGAACAAGTCTGGATCTCATTTAGAGGAGCAATGTGCTTAGCACAATATAAAAAGGAATTAATGGAATTGAATTCTGCCTAAAATACGGTGCTCGACTCACACATGCTTCACGCTCCAACCCTAACAAATGTGTACAAATTGTTTACACTTAACAAGAAATGCTGACAAACCGCTTTAAGCCCTTTTATAAATGGAAACGTAGGGTAGGGTGTTTTTTTTTTTTGTTTTTTTTTAGTTTCACTCTGAATACAAATGTTCTACTTTATTGTAAACGCAAATATGAATTCACAGTAAAAATGTAATTATTCCACAGAGGCACTTGGTGTTTCCATCTTTTGACCATTATATTCTGCGGATACTTTTTAAATCTCTTGCCTGCTTGCCTTGCAGGAGTCAAATCAGTGGTATATGTTATCAACAGGCAAATACACAAAGTAGTCTGATATATTTTATCATACCTGTATTCCAGAATTCAGCATTATTGGCTAACTTTGCATTTCAAACCCCAGTATGACTCATGCCTAGAGATAATACATATTATATTTTGCCAGATAGAACTGGCAATTATATTTTAAAATATTTATTTTTATATTTATCTTTTTTGTAAAAGATAAGCCTCCACAGTAGCATTCCATCAACATGAGATAGTGACTTTGTGTGTGGCTAAAGTGCCACCTACTGTATCACCAAGAATGTACAGGAATTACTAGTAAGCCAGAACTGAAAGAGAGGATCATATAAAAATGCAATAGAGGCATTGTTTGTTTAATCTCAGCCCATTCTTTGTACATGTATTTTGTTTTCTCACATAATTCAATGGTGCATCAGACTTGAGCAATGCAGTATTACGTTACCTGGAACGGCCTTCATTGGGTTCAGATTTGATTTGAGATAGGGTTTAAATAAAATAAAAAGAGACCTCCACATTGAACTAAAACATTGAGATAGGCTTTGAGAACGTGTTTTATTTTATGAAATATGCCAACAGAAGAGACTTCCTTGCATGCATACACAGAAGACTTGCAAATATCTCCAAGCAGCTCTTTCGATATACCTTGGCTGTAGAGAGCTTTTGATAATAATTGGGCATCATTTTGCACAACAGCTCAGTGAGACATTTGTTTGAAGAAAAACACCACTTCAGTGATTCACACAGCCTAATTACTAAGCCTTCACCAAAAGAGCAATGTTAGTATCTTAGAATCTCCAGAGACATCCATTATATTAGCATGCAGCTTGGTGATATAAGCTCTTGGGTTTCTTCTTCAATTATGTAATTAAAGCATTGTGAAGCAAGCACACACAAATAATTTTGGTGAAAACACCATAGTGAGAAATAGATGTTTTTTTAACAAATATGTTTAATTATATGTATGCCTATAGCATATTTCTTCTCAAAGAAGAAAAAAATGCTTCAATAACTATAAACTTTAGAATACTTCTACTGAGCATCAGTATTGCTTTTTTCGCATTATCTGCTCCTTTCTGATCATCTGCAGATCCCAAGACTCTAGTCCCTGCTTATCACAAATAATAATACAAATAATTTTAAAAAGCATTGAGATTATTAATATAACAGCTTTTAAAGACGAATTCAGGCCAATTCACACTTTCTGCTTGTCCTGGCACAAGGGTGGGCCAGCTACCATTTTGAGAAGGCAGGAATGGAAGATGTCATCAGAAATCGGTTCTCTAGTTCTCCAAAGTTGTGTTTTAACCCCTCTGCTGTGGCTAGGAGGGGAAACCTGTTCATCTGCTGTGCTTTCCTCTATCTCAGGGGTCTTCAAACTTGGCCCTGTTATGACTTGTGGACTTCAACTTCCAGAATTCCTCAGCCAGCGTGCCTGGCTGAGAAATTCTGGGAGTTGAAGTCCACAAGTCATAATAGGGCCAAGTTTGAAGACCCCTGCTCTATCCTATACAAATGCTTTGATCCTGGAGCATGCTCTTGTGGGAGCCCTTTCCTGTCCTTAATCTCCACCTTCTACAGCTGTGCTGTCCATCACCAAAGATAGGATATTTATGTGCACATTTCTTCTTTCCACAGGTGAAATAGTGAAGCCATTTCTTTCTGTCTTCCTCTTTAAGTGGGTGAAATGAAATAGTAGCTGTTAGCTTTGATCTTCCTGGTTTTTTTACACTGATAAAGGTTTTGCCAAGTTTTACACTCTAGTTCTAAATGACAGGAAGAACTATAAAACTTTTTTAACTAGTTTTCCAAAGGCATGCCCGCAGAAGCAAAAGCACTTGGCATTTGTTTTCCTAACATGAGTAGGTGACAAAAAAAGAAAAAAGAAAACTCCACCAGTCAGGAGCTGGATTAATCACAATCTGGGCAGAACACCTGGTATTACTGTGGCCAAAAAGAGAGAGAGAGAGAGAGAGAGAGAGAGAGAGAGAGAGAGAGAGAGAGAGAGAGAGAGATAAGGGACTGGAACCAGAAAAAGTTTTCTTAAGTCTGTTTTATTTCCAGCCATCTTAGTACAACAGACAAGCTCCAAAAGGCTGTAATGTAGAAAAGTCTTTTGTCCAGTCATGTCACCTATCTCAAAAAAAAAAAAACCCTCAAAATTCACTGTTCCTGGCATTTTCTGATGTAGCAATATCTGATTAGTGTAGACCTTAATAATCAAAATTCTGGAAAACTGTGGATAAATAATAGCTGTTCAAATGACTATAAAAAGAAGCAATAACATTGCATATAAACAAATATATAAAAAAGTGCCTTTAATCAACCAGACATTTGTTCAGATTTTCTCCATGACAAGAAAAAAAATTAAATCCTGCCTTCTAACTACAAAAGATGAAGTTGATTGTTTTTGATCAACTGTAGCTTTGGTGATTGAAGATACTTTTTTTCAAACTTTTTTTTTTTTAACAAGGGGTTCAGATTAAGAAGAGACTAGACAGTCACTTAAAATGACAGGTTCTCCTGCTTGAGCAAGGGGCTGGACTAGAAGACCTCCAAGGTCTCTTCCAGGTTCTATTCTATTCTATTCTATTCTATTCTATTCTATTCTATTCTATTCTATTCTATTCTATTCTATTCTCCCAATATCAAACCAGCAGCCCTTTCCAGGATGATGTATTGCAGTTTAAAAATAAGGAAAAAAGACCTGACAGCTAGTGTACTACTTTAGAACCAGCCTGTAGCTTTTTTCATATGAATATATTTCTCATTAGTAAGAAAGTAAATCCTCATAAACTTCTTTGTGTAGATTCCTGGGTAGCAGTACAAAAGCCCAGGATGGGGTTTTTTTCTTTCCATTTCCCACTGTAGCAAACAAAATCTCTGAGATTTTCTACAGATTTTTATCTCTATGTACTAACAAGGTCTAACCTTGCTTAACATTTTGGAGATCAGTTGTGGCTAATTAAGAGCTGCCATCTGCTGCAACAATGCCTACGAAGGGCTTAATTATTTTAGAGATGGGTAATTTTGTCAATATTAGTTTTCTTTTTTATATATACCTTAAGCTTGTTTTATCCCATTTATTAGTTTGTTAATATATTCACACAACATGAAAAGTGTTCATGTAATTTTCTCTAGTTTGCTTTTGCATTTTTTGCATTTTTTTCATATTTTTCTACAATATTATGCAGTTCAATATGCTCTTTCACCTCCCAGTTTCTCCCAGTTTAGGCATGTCTGAATGTGCTTGTCCCTATTGTTCAGAAAACTGAATCACAGTATTTGAAAGAAGGATTATTTCTTTTATTAAAATTTTACAAATTTATTACAATATAAACCACCCATCCCTTCGCCCCTTTCCCCACTTCCCAAAGCTGATTATAGGGTAACAAATAAACAAAAATAAACCAACTATACATCAATCAAAACCATAACACACTTTAACTCCTTCTCAAAACAAATATTAACAAATTAAAACAAAAATAATAATATAATTAAAACTATTAATAATTATCTAAAATCTACTCAAAAGCAAGGTAATAATTTTCAGTTTCATATTTCTTTTGAATATAATCAATCCATCTTCTCCAAACCATAATGTATCTCCTTCCAGTAGGCGGAGATTTTTGCCATTTCTGCTAAATTAGACACCTTAAGTATCCATTCTTCCAAAGTAGGCAGTGAGTTTTTCTTCCAATATTGCCCGACCAATAATCTTGCAGCTGTTATAAGATTCAACATCAAATTGATTTCTTTAACATCAAAATCTACAATAATAATACCCAACAAAAATAATTGCGGAGTAAACTTTATCTTTCTCTTAAAAATCTTTTGAATATTCCACCAAATCTTAATCCAAAAAGCTTTAATATCTCTAAAGAAGGATTATTGTCTTTTGGTTCAGCTGTTGATCTGAGAATTGCTCATTTGCAAAAGCAAAAAACAAAAAAAATAAGAACCAGGTTGGTTTCTCTTTTGTAGCTTTTCACCCCCAGTTATCTGAGAGAGTGAACCAAAACACTTGCCCATTTCCTTGTCCAATGCAGGAAAGACTGTAAAAATTGTATTTCTAAGCAAGCTTTTAACTTCAATTCTCTCCCCCAACACACACATTTGTTTCTGCTTACATTTCCCTACTGCTTCCCAATATTGTTCCATCCCTCAACAAAATAATGCAACAAACATCATTTTATTAACTGCTTCCAATTCTTGTAGATTTATGCTTGTGAAATCAACTAGCAGCGGTCTTCTTGCATGTTGTTAGGCAGTCGCAAATATTTTTACCAATTTTCTTAAGCACCACAATTCAAATGGATCTTTGTTCAGCCCTTTTGCTAGTCCAGCTCTCACAGACATGTACTGTTATTGCATTTGTTGGTTTCTTTAATAAATATGCAGCTGCCCATGTCACAAAATGTGACTCTGGGAAGTGTACAGTATACAAAAACAATAAAACACTAAGTGAAAACAGAAAAACAAAAAAGATAAAACTCAAGATTGTGGGAAAGACAGACATCCCTTAATCACTTGTTCGACTCAAATGGTACCCAAAGTTGATGGAAAAACTGTATCTTGATGCCTTTTTACGAAAGGCAAGTAGGAAGGGGGCCATTCCTCACTCAGGGGGAATGACTTCTACCGAGGACATTAAAAGTGGAGGAATCATAGCATTAATAATATGTATCTTTGTTACCAGTATAATCTCAGCAGTTTAATGGTTTGTCCTTCTCCCCCAAGTAGTAAACATTTCTCTATTCTTCCCCCCCTTCATGACTAAGGACATTTGGATGAATTTTTGACTCTAAAAAGATAATTTTTACTACTTCAAATTGATCACCATCTATTTGCGCTCTTCTCCGTTGGCTATGTCCGATGAGGCTTTTTCTTTCAGTATTAAGCAGCAGATGTCTCTTGCACTCTTCTCCTTCAACAGGATCTTTCTCTCTTCCAGCTGTCCAAGTGCATCAGGTTATTTGAAACTATTGCTATTTCTTCCAGCAGTTTTAGTCCCAATGTCTAATTCTAGTCCAGTGTTTCTCATTTCTCTTTATGCGTCTATACGATGCATAAACATTAAATAGTAATGGCACGCTCCTTCCTTAATTTTCAACCATGTTGTTGCTCCGTATTGTGCTGCTACTTCATGATCGACAGGCATCTTTTTAATATTTAAGGACTACCCAACAACTTACTGTGGTCTACAGCAGTGTTTATCCCTGGGAGTTGAAGTCCACACATTTTAAAGTTCCTGAGGGTGAGAAACGCCGTTCTCCGTAATCAATAGGGAGAACTTTACAATACAATCAATGAAGCACAAAATAAACTTCTGACGTCAACTTATTTATGCCACTGCCATAAAGTCCTCCAAAGACTAGAGGTCGCTCTCTGAACTTCCCAGCCTTCGCTCACCATCCTCGCTTCAAGGGTCAGTTAATGGAATGCCTGACGACCTCCTCTTTCTGCCTTCGTTTCTGAATCCGTTCGGTGCATTTTCCCCAACGCTCCGCCGAGCGGCTACGAGGGACTCTAGCCGACAAAGAAATAAAACAAGTAAATAATTTTACCTAGAGAACCCGTCACAGGGAAAGAGGCGGTCGTGGAGGGCAGCTCTTTTTGCCGCAAGACCCCGCAGTCCGGGCCAGTCACCGCCGAAGCCGAGCTGGTGCCTGCTTCGGGCTCGTCCGGCGAGGCGCCGAGTGGAGAAAGCGTTTGGGCCGTTCCCTCGGCCGAGATGTCGACTAAGAATTTCCGCGTCAGCGACGGAGACTGGATCTGCCCGGACAAAAAGTAAGGGAGCCAGGGCGGAGGAAGCTGGCAGGGTTTGGCCTGTTGAGGCCACGGGAGGGACCCGGGCGGTCCCAAGGCCTTCTTCCCTGGGGTCGCGGGAACGGACGGCTTCCCCCCGCCCCCTTTTTTTTCTCCCTTCCCTCCCTGCAACGAGGCCGATTTTTAGGGAGGCCCCAGGTGTAGCACGTGTTTGTCGCGGTCACTGCGATTCCTTGTTAGGCCTCATCCTGCCGAACGGCCAGCGCAAGGTCAGAAACCACCAGCTTGACGTTTCCAGGGGAGGATCCCGACATAAGATATTATCTGGAACAGTAATAGAAGTAATAAGAGTAAGAGTACTACTAGTAATAATTTATGCGCTCAGCTGCCCGGAAGCAAATTGAGGTGTATTTTTTAAGTGCGCAGTGGATTAATTGCATCGTCTGATTGAACGCTTTCTTCGACGTGCAAAGTGGTTTACTATATTGAGTTGGTATCATCTTTTTAACAGGTTGATGCATTACATAGGAAATGAACTGGGTAATTTAGATATGTAAGAAATAAAGCTTTTCAAAGCCGTGCTGTCTTATCATTCGCCTTTTAAAATTCAAGGTGTATCCATTTGCATTTGGATTTAATCGTATTATATGCTTCTAAAAATGTCAAACAAATGTCTGACTCATTGTGATCTCTCTACATTATGTGGGAGAATTTGTAGTGGTAGTTAACTAAAAGGAAGTGGCAGTTATTTTTGTAAGTGTAATGCAAATGTTTCTTTATAAATCATTTTAAAAAGCATGAGTTCTGAACTAATTGGCACAAGCTTGAGAGCCAAAACTTTTGGAAATATTAATTACACTGAAAGTTCTTAAAATAATGTTTCTTTTATTTGCAGATGTGGTAACGTTAATTTTGCTAGAAGAACCAGCTGTAACAGATGTGGTCGAGGTGACTATATCAACTGTGTTTATTTTGATGGGACTGTTCCAAAACTAAATGTACGGGAAAAAGATAGATTTACATGCCTGTTTTCTGCTTTCAGAAAAAACTACAGAAGCCAAAATGATGAAAGCTGGAGGGACTGAGATAGGGAAGACACTTGCTGAAAAGAGCCGGGGTCTCTTTAGTGCTAATGACTGGCAATGTAAAACGTACGTTGATCTTGAAACTTGAATTTATTCTTAGTTTAATCTTATTGTCCTTTATTTTTAGCTTTTTTGCTGATATTATCCATTTTATAATTCGTTCACCCTGTTCTTATGCCTATTTACTCATAAGACTATTTCATTGAATACAGAGGATCTTATTGCTAAATAAATGCACTTGGGTTTACCATGATAATCTATTGCTGTTCTGTAAGAGCACAGATTTAAATTTACTCATTTAGTAGATCCAGCAAATTGGTTGATGCATTAAATAAAGATCATTTGGCAAGTGGACTGCCTTAAAAATGAAAATAACTACAAATGTTCTGTTCCTGGTATTGAATATAATATTTTAACATTCAGTGAGAATTTTTTAAACTGCATGTTCCATATAACTTTAGACAATTTGTGATATCTATTAGAAGGCAATTGAATTGTTTTTTTTAAAAAAATGGAACATTTATTTGTATTACTAATGTAGTTGTCAGTTTTAGCTAAATTGAACTTGATTTCATTATTGTCTACCAGCATTTGTTTAGTTTGATTTTATTTGTATTTTCATTGATACCATATGAGAATTGTGCCATTGCTATAAAATCTATATATGACAGGAGATATTTCCATCTCTTTAACCTGCTGACTTGCAAAAAATCAACCAAATAAACCAATGAATTGTTTGTCAAAGTAAAATATTTTGTTTGCTCTTTTTTTTGCTTGTATTTTGTTCAGATTTAGGCTTAATTGTAACTATGACAAGATTTTTGGGGGCACTAAATATAATATCAAAAATATATATGCACCAATATATGTGCCAAAAAAGTTTTGCTTGACATTTAAATGCTATTTGTTGTATCTGAAATATAGGAGAGAAACTCTGCTCCTTCAATTAAAAATTATTTTAAACATTCCGGTTCTTCAGGTGTCAGCTATATTTATCTTGTTAATATTACTAGTATTATTTTCAGTTTTTAAACTGATGTATTTTTCTTCCCAAAGATGTGGTAATGTTAATTGGGCCCGGAGGTCAGAATGCAATATGTGCAACACTCCAAAGTATGCCAAACTTGAAGAAAGAACAGGTAATAGCCTTAGATAAAATGCTCTAGAAAATATTCTATATCAAATAGTTAAGGTGTGCAGCATAGCAGCAATCTGGCTCAAATTAGTGAGTTGATTCATTTGGAATTTCCTACTGATTTCTAAGCTGGGCTATCATATCGAATGTGCACAAATTGATATTAAACTAACTTAGGGATAACTGATTTAATAAAAAATAGATTATCAGTTCATAAATTTGATCAAGATAAATATTCTAATAGATTTCAGAGGAATTCAGGTCAAATGATACTAGTGGCTTCTTAGAATGCCCCTCTCTGTATTAAAAAAATATTCAACATGTGGAATGTTGAATATTTTCAAGATCTCTGGTGATGCATCCCTTTATTTTTCAGACTCACAGGGACTGAAATATTGGGGAAGAATCTTTGGCTTCTCAGTGAGCATATAGGACAGTGGTTCTCAACCTGTGGGTCGGGATCCCATTTGGGGTCGAACGACCATTTCAGGGGGGTCGCCAAACAACACAGTCCGCCATTTTTTTTCCCCTTAGCTGTGCTACTCCCTTTTATTCTATTGGCTTTTGAAAGCCAATAGAATAGACTGTCTTGAATAGAGTCTAATTCTATTGGCTTTCAAAAGCCAATGGGAATTGTCCAGGCTGTCTCTGCCCTGCTGAGCCCGCCAAAAGTCCCATTCTGCAAACGGTGCTGCACCAGTTGAATAGTCCTCGACTTACGACCGGTTGAGTAGTCCTCGACTTACGACCGGTTGGGGGTCGCGGCATTAAAAAGGTTGAGAACCACTGATATAGGAGGATGTCCATAGCTGCGTAAATGTTTTTTAATACTATGGCAGATGGTGATTTTAAAAAAATATTTCAGTATAAAATATTTATATTTCAGTATAAAAAATGTTTCCTACAGTGGCAGATGTTGCATCTAACAGAAAGTTTGATGTCTTTTATATGCATGCTGCTCAAGATGTGATTTACATTTATAGCTTTGACAGTACTAAACCAGGGGTGTCAAACTGCCTGCCTGCGGGCTGGATGCATCATAGCGAAACCGCACCCACCCCATTCCCAGCAATGGAAAAAAAATTGCGATACGTCGTGACACGTCACGTGACATTGCGAGTTTGACACCCCTGATCTAAACAGTTGGAATTGGTGGGGCTGAAAAATGTGCATCTCAGTTGGTTCCTAGAACTGTTTCTCGCACAACATGATTTTGTTTGCATTTCTACAATCTTTTCTTCCTCTCTGAGACTCTTAGAGAGTCTTGTGCCACAACGCCACTCTGTCAACTGCCTTTACTTAGTTTCAAATAACTGCCAGGAAATTCTGTTGACTGCCATTGCTTTTGTATACTTCTAATTTATCTGCACAGATAAAACTAATGAAATAGTATATAGATGGCTCCCATACCTCTGTTTCCTTTTCAGTTTTTACAGCCTTTTTATGCAAACTAAGAGGCACTTACGTAGAAATCTTTGCTGTTACTTTTACTTAATATAAAGTAACATGTCGTATCCTTATAGTATTGGTTTACTTTTTGAGATTTTTGGGGATTTCTTTTTGTAGGATATGGTGGGGGCTTCAATGAAAGAGAGAATGTTGAATATATAGAACGAGAAGAATCAGATGGGGAGTATGATGAGGTGAGTGATATGTATGTAATGAAATGTTACTTTTAAAATATACTAATGGGAAAACTCATTCCTAAAGTCATTTTTTTAGTTCTAATTCGCAAACATGGCTCTGAAAATGTCGGTTGTATTTTTTGGTTGAAATAATACATTGGTTTAAGATTACCGAAGGAAGGTTTTAAAAGAAATCTCATAGACTGTAACATAATGCTTAGCTTTAACATTAGAGGATTGCAGGCTAAAATATATAAAGAACAGTTGCTGGAGTTGGGTATGTCTAGTCTAATGAAGAGAAGGACGAGGGGGGACATGATAGCATTGTTCCAATATCTCAGGGGTTGCCACAAAGAAGAGGGAGTCAAGCTATTCTCCAAAGCACCTGAAGGCAGGACAAGAAGCAATGGATGAAAACTAACCAAAGAGAGAAGAAACCTAAAACTAAGGAGAAATATCCTGACAGAACAATTAATCAGTGGAACGACCTGCCTCCGGAGGCTGTGAATGCTCCAACACTGGAAGTTTTTAAGAAGAGACTGGACAGCCATTTGTCTGAAATGATATAGGGCTTCCTGCCTGAGCAAGGTCCCTTCCAACTTTATTACTGTTACATCTTTGTAGAGGAATAAATTCCTGAGGCATGGAACAAGCCATAAAAGCATGAAGTACAAATACCAAATTTGATTTTTATGTAGTAAAAATTGATACCGTGATAACACTTAATATATTTAATAATTTTCCTATTTCAGTATGTTAAAATTCTACATTGGTGCTCTTAGATAGTTCTGGAGAACCATATCTAGGATGGGAAATGTTGCATAAAACTATAGATTCTTTATACAGATAAGTTACATACTAATCAGTCCTTCCATTAAATCAATTTGTACATCAAATTAGTTACTCTGACTGAAAAAAATGTGTTGAATTTAACTAGTCCCACCAAAAGGAGTAAACAGAAAAAAGGTTAAAACAAAAAAATTCAACCATTCTATTTTTTCCACCAGCCAATGTATGCATGAGACTTTTATTTTGTATTTTAAATATACATATTCATTGGCCAGAAGCCAAAAAAAATGTGAGTTAGGCAAAAAGCTAATATTAATTCCATTAATGAATAAAATGTTTGCCTATAAATAAGGAATTCTATTAGTAAAAATAATGGATCCTTCATATAAAAGCAGACCATTTGTTCACTCATCTCTTGCCTGCACTGATATATGTATATATACATTTGTAGAAAGGGATTGAAAATTTCAGCTCAGGAAGCATTAACTTCTGTACCCCTCTAGTTTAAGAGTTCATCTTAAAATATATAGCTGGACTTGTGCCAGAGTTAGATCTATTTAACTCAACTAATAACCTGCATTGTGTGGGGTTTTTTCCTTTCTGCAGAGAAATGAGGCAATAGAAAACTGCATATTCTGCAATAATCCAATGGCTCTTAATTCTTGGATAAGAATTCTTAAATTTATGTTTTGTTTTTTGTTAGTTTGGCCGCAAAAAGAAAAAATATAGAGGAAAACCTGTTGGTCCTGCATCTATCTTAAAGGAAGTTGAAGATAAGGAATCTGAAGGGGAAGAAGAGGAGGATGAGGATGGAGATCTGTCTAAGTATAAATTAGATGAGGTAAAATAAAATCTTCAAAATGTAACACTCCATTCATAGATAAATGTACAGAATGGTATTAACCTTAACTTTTCAGCTCTAATATGTCAGAGATCACTTTCCTTATCCAGCAAGATGAGAAACATTAACACTTTTATTTCTGTATGTTAAGTAACATGCAAAGTCCTTTGAATGCTGGACTTTTTAGAAAAGTCTTTAGAAAATAATGCATAATTAGATCAGTTTTCAGTGTCTTATAAAAGATGTGTTTGTACATTTAGAGGTGAAATGGTTATTGATGCTTGTTCTACAAAACACTTGTGTATATTTAAACAGACATCTTTTTGTTTGGTCCTCAAGGGAACTTTCAGAAATTAAGAAAGCAAATATACAATCAATTGAAAAATTATTTTTAATTGGTATTTGTTTTATTATGTACCCCACCATGAGTCAGTTGTTGAGATGGAACACTATAGGAAACATACATACATACATATGTACATACATACATATATATACTGCAAAACAAAAAGCAATATGAGATATGGTAACTTAACCTTGCATGAGAGGAAACAATTATTCTAGTATGAATTAAATATTTATTCAGTATGCATGATTCCTGCCACGTAAATTACTGTTTAAGTTCAATTTTTAATATCAGTTTGAACTGGTAAAGACTGTTCCTTTTTCCCTCAAAAGAAATGATGTTAATAGATTGTATTTTAACAACATCATACATTCTGCGTGGAACTAGGGGTGATAAAAACAGAGAGACAGACATGGTTGTTCTGTAGCATTTTGATGTATGTTAGTCTAAATATAGTAGCCGGCCACATCAGTTTTCTTATCTAAATGAGATTTCCAGCTCTTCTTTCTGAATCTAAAGTTTATAGAATTTATCTCTATCTGTACATCATGTGAACAGGCTGCATAAACGTCCTTGTCCTTATTGAGAAATGTTATGGACATGTTCTGGGGGATTTATGATCAAATTAGTATACCTGCTTTTTTCCTAACGAGCATAAAAAGCTGCCAGTATTATTTTCCAGGATGAAGATGAGGATGATGCTGATCTCTCTAAATATAATCTTGATAGTGAAGAAGAAGATTCTGCCAATAAGAAGACATCTTCCAGTGCTAGGCGAAGTTGTTCCAAGTCTCGATCTTCTTCACGATCTTCATCTCGCTCATCCTCCCACTCAAGCTCAAGGTCTAGGTCCAGGTAAACGGGTACAGGTCAAGGGTAACGCCAGACAAAATGTCAGTATCTAACTTTCTTTATTTATCTCTCTTTTGTGATTAACTTTTAAATTATTTTTTTTTTGCAGTTTAAGTTAGTCTAATCAATCTTACATATCCAGCTGCAGGGATAAACAGCCTTAAAGATGGGTGAATTGGAGGTGGTTATTCTGAGTTTTATGACAATTGTGAGTTTAGAAGCCATGAAATTAAAGACTTGGTTCTTAATTTTAGTATTTTTGTAGCAGCTAAATATAGTCCTGCTATGTCGTATAGATTGTGTGACTTCAAAATACATTTTTGTTAATGGCTTGGTAAGAGACAAATATTAATCTGAGTATTTAAAAATCTGCTTATTGGCAGAAACTTATAAAAAATTAAAGTTATCCTTATTTTTAAGGGAAGGGATTGGAATTTAAAAAATAATAAAACTTAAACTTGTATTTAAACTTCTAAATCAGGGGTGCCAAATTGCCGGCCCGTGGGCCGGACACGTCATCACAAAACCACGCCCACCCCATTGCCGGCAATGGGGAAAAAGTTCTGATATGTAGTGCGACGTCACGTGACGTCGCAAGTTTGACATGTCTGTTCTAAATAAACAAGGGTCTCTGTATATACATTAACCCTTGAAGAGCCTAGTTTTTGGCAGCATTTTTTTTTTACCAAAAATTACAGCATCTCTATTTTGTATCAGTTTTATGATGATGAATTCATAAAAAACGTATATGGAGAAACTGCCAAATACAAATATAGTTATATTTTAAAATATCCCTAAAGGAAAACTATGTTGGATAAAAACACTCCAATTAAGAAGGAATTTGTTGATTTCAGGATTCTGTAGTCTCTATATTTTGGATTTTTTTTTCATTGACTTAAAACATGTTTATACTATCCTCATCAACTTACAAATGTAGCCCAGTGCCTTTTATAGAAAAGGGGAAAAAAATAAAATTTTCTATATTGGATTATATTCAGGTATAACATTTTATAAAAAGAAGACATCCTTTCACTTTTGGAAGGGATTCCAGTACAATGATGTGGTCCTTGTTGGAAAATTGGGAAGTGTGAAACCACTAATTGTTTCTTTGCTTCTCCATCTACTGCTGGGGATCATCATCCCTGTAATGTGGAAATTCATATGCTGTATTTATACAGCTAAGAAACAATCTAAAGCTCAGACCTTAGGCTAGTAGACTCAAATACTCTTGGTTTTTATTTCTACATAAATAGCTTTTTCTGACTCATTAGCTCAAGTTTACATTTGAAAGTCAATACTAAATAAGCTTAACATGCAGGTGGAAAATTTTACTGGGGTAAATATTAACATTCAGTTGTTTAATACAATTATGTTATAACTCAAACAACATATGGGGAAATAATTATCCATTTCATAGACGAGAATGTAGCTTGATTTGCATGCCTACTAAACACATTGACCAACATGTTAATTCTATATATCATGATCTAAAATTAAGAGAAAATAGAAGACAGCAATAATTACTGAATATAAATTATAAATAAAGGGAGGGGGATAAAGTTGCTGGAGAAAGATCAAGGATTAAAAGGTTGTGTGGACTAAGAAAAACTACATTATTTATAACATTGATAGACTTGAGAAAAATAAAACATATCAATCAGAAATATATGTTGCAAAAATAATGGAATTCCAAAGGACTTTACTCTTACTTGTTCATAAAAGATTAGAAAAAAATGCTGCGTAAAGTTAGCTTTTCATGAGCTGAAGGGAAAACAATTCAGGCTTTTGTAGATATCATCCAAATACTGTTACCAGACCTTTTTTCTAACATTTGGGCAGCAATAATAGGGCAAGTGGATCAAGAACCGGAAGTTCATTTTTACCTATTCTTAAAAAAGAGGCAAATTTGGAGGAATGGCAAAAGGGTATCAATAATTTTATATGGGCCGGGAAGAAACCAAGGGTTAAATTTAAGACATTACAGGATGCTCGCGAAAGAGGGGGACTTAAGGCACCTAATTTGAAATTATATTATGATGCAGCCACCCTAACTTGGTTAAGTGATTGGCTTAATTTAACAAATATGGATATTCTTTTTTTGAAAGGCTGGGATCTAATATATGGTTGGCATGCATATTTAATTTTTAATAAGAAAGTTGATCGGACTTTTAAATCACATATTTTGAGGAATGCCTTACTTCGTGTTTGGAAGAAGTATTATTATAGATTAAATTATAAAATACCTATCTGGGGGATTCCCAGACATGCAATTGAGGGAACTTCTAAGAGGACAAATTTTGACAAAATCTCGTATAAAGAATTGTTAATTCGTTCTGGTTCGAATTGGCATTTGAAATCCCTAGATGTACTAAGGCAGCAAAATATTCTACAGTCATGGTTTCAATATTTACAAATAATGGATACATGGACTGTAGACAAGAAAGAGGGGATAACACTAGAAGATAGACAATTGGTTATTCAGATTAAAAACCAAAGTCCGGCTCATATAAAAAGAATATACAATGTTTTATTAGAGTTAGATTCGGAAACAGAATTGGTTAAAGACTGTATGATTAAATGGGCTCAGAATATACAGGAGCCGATCTCATTGGATTTATGGGAGACAATTTGGATAAGAAATGTTAAATTTACACAAGCTCAAAATTTGAGAGAAAATTTTTATAAAATGTTCTATAGATGGCACTTAGATCCTAAAAAATTATCTTGTATGTATTCCAATATACAGCCCAAATGTTGGAGATGTGGCAATAATGATGCGACATACTTTCATATTTGGTGGAATTGTAAAAAAGTAAAGGCTTTTTGGATTATGATTTGGTGGAACATTCAAAAGATTTTTAGAAAAAAGATAAAGTTTACTCCTCAACTATTTTTACTTGGTATTTTTGTTGACTTAAATGAAAAAAAAACTACTTTGATGTTGAATTTATTAACTGCAGCAAGGTTACTAGTAGGTTTATATTGGAAGAAAGATTCCTTGCCTACTTTAGAAGAATGGATATTTAAAGTATCTAGTTTTGCAGAAATGGCAAAAATTTCTGCTTATTTAAAGGATCATACACAAGAAAGATATATTATTGTATGGGGAAGGTGGATAGATTATATTCAGAAAAAGTATGGAATTAAAAAGTTTCATTTATTTTATGAATGAATTTTAAATATTATAGAGAATTGCTTTATAGGTTATGGAGTTAAAGGTTAATTATGATATTTTTTTCTCTTTTTTCTTTTCTTTTTTTTCTTTTTTCTTAATTACTATAAATTTTTTTATTATTATTAACCCTGTATTCTGCTCTGGGAAGTGAAGGGAGGGGGGTTGGGGGTGGGAGGGAGGGTAGGGGTTTTTTTGTTTGTTTTGTTTCTTTTTTTGTTTGTTTTTTCTTCTACTTTAAAATTTTATTGTATTTTTATAAATGATTGTATGTTTAAAAAACAAAAAAATTTTAATAAAAAAAAAGGAACCGGAAGTTCAAAACTATTTGGTTACAAAATAAATTAAAAATAGTTTCTTAAAGATTTTAACTAACAGTACTTCATAAGGTACAGATTTTTACTCGATTGTTGAAATGGTGAACTCAAGACTACAGAGTACATTTTTAAAGGATTTTTTAATTTAGATTTTTCAAGATTTTAAAAAATTCTAAAAATTTCAAATATTTGAACAAAAACATTATTACTATACTTTTCATTATAAACATGTGAATTCTATAATTAAAATTGTATAGAATAAATTAAAGATATCCAACACGAATAACCTAGTACCTCAACGTGGGTATTTTTCATTTTTGTGTCTGTGTTCCTCTCCATTCAGCTTAATTACTGCTCCCCTCCCCCCAGACTCTATAATATTGAAAAACAGTATAGCTTTGTTTGATCCTTATATCATAATAAAACTATCCTGGGGGGGGGGGAGTTGACGTAAGAATCATACATTTAAAAAAAGCATAAAAAGGAACTGTGAATTAGAAACTAATTGAAGTAATATGCAAATGTTTTAAGAAAGATGTGAAGAATTATTACTCCAAACTGCCAGGACAATCTTTGAGAGAATACACAAGTTTGAATCTTGGATCAAATGAGAAGTTAAAATCTATGCTTTTTCTTTTGGAGATTTAAATCAATCCATATTTCCACCCAACAGTCTTCGTAAGGCACTGCAGTGAGCTGTCAAGGAGCTGGTAGAGATAATGAACAAAGCCAGGAGATTGATTCAGCAAGTGAACCTTTGAATTTATCTGGTTTATATGCTTTATAGAAAACCAGAAAAGCAAGAATTCTGGCTTTCTGGATGAGGATCTTGGTGTTTGACTAAAAAAGGAGATTGTGCTTAGAGGTGTTTAATTCTTTATGAACTTTGTTCAGTTTCTTAAGGCAGATCCATAAGGTTAGCTAGGTAGAAATCTGGATACTAGGATTTCCCAAGAAAAATAATGTCTCATTGGCAGATGTATACAGGTACCACTGCTGAATTTAGTAAGCAGATTCTTCAGTTACTGGTCTTTTATTCTGCTATCTCCCAGCAGGCCAGCTTTTATCAGGAATAAAATGAGTCAAGCTATTTGACCAATGTCAAATAAAATGCAAGGCTTCAAAATATATGCTGCTGATAGTGGCTATTACTGAGTTCCTCTATATTGATTCCCAAAAAGATACTTTATTATTTTTTTCATAAAGAATAATCAAAAGCATTATTCATCAAGCAAGAGTGTCTGTTCATCCAACTCAGCTCATGAAAGTTCTGGATCCAGTCCGTTTTTTAAAATTAATTAAAATATTTCAGATTGAAAATCTGTAATTTATTTACTTAATGATCTTAGATCTTTGTATGATTGATAAATCACAAATTTAGGCCAGAATAGTAATATTAAATACATTTTCTAGAGCTCTTTTAAAATAAATTACCTTCTTATTAAGCAGAAAATCCAGTATTGTTTTACTGAGGGTAAATGAAATTGTACAATTATCCTGTTTTGTAAGTTCTATTATGGGAACACTTAAAATTGAAATAAATGTATAAACCTAGAGACCTCTATTTGTATTTTCCTTGTGTTAACGACTTCTTGTCCTGTAAACACAGCAAGCTTTATAAAAAGTTGTTTAAAAAGGTTTTACTACTCATCAGTTTTTGCAGTTTGCTGCTACTTAAACTAAAATAGATAAAATCTGTCAGAGAAATACAATTTTAAAAATGAAAGGTATGAATGCTTTGATATATCATAAATCAGCAATGTTCCAGATGTTCTACAAACATTGGATAAATATTGAAAATAACTTATTGAACTCTTAAGACTGTGCCTAGAAACGAAATTAATTACGACTAAGAAGACACTCATTTATTTAAAAGAAAATCTCATAGAGTCTACTGGCAAATATTTCTAAATATATAAAATAGGATTGTGTCAGAACAAATCCCTCTAAGACTTAGTTCTGAATAGATATATTGAGACTCAATACAACTTGGTTTTCATTAAGGGTTATTGAATTGTGATTAAGTTACTTTCAAATTCTTGTGGAGTATGTCATTTGTGGTAGACTTCTGGTATAGGTAACTTTAATTTGACTATTTTCTGTTTTGAACTGTGCAGTTCATACTAACAAGATTCATTTTTGTCTGTGACTTACACATCAAAATCCATTGGGAAAATTCTTAAAGTTTTAAGATAAATCCTTTTCAAGAGAATGTAATTTAAATTTACAGGTAGTCCTTAACTTACAACCAATCGTTTAGCAACTAGTTACAATAGTACTGAAAAATCCTTGCACTTACAACCATTACAGCATCCCCTGGACGTGGGATTGTGATTTGGGCATTTGGCAGCCAGCTTGTATTTATGATGGTTGCGAAGTCCCAAGGTCACGTGATCACCACTTGTGACCTTCCCAGCCAGCTTCTGGCAATGAAAGTCAGTGGGGGAAGCTGGATTCGCTTAACAACTAAGGCAAAAAGTACTAAAATTGGACACAGTTATGTGATGACACATGACCAGATCTTTTAGTGCTGAAGTTCTGGCCCCAATTGTGGTCATAAGTCAAGGACTACCTGTAATCATTTATTATTTATTATTATTCATTGACTGGACTTCACAAAGGCAATAAGCTTATCTTCTGTGATAACATCCAAACATAATATATGACAAATTATTCAGGAAGAATATTTCAAAAAGCAATTTATAACATGACCTGGAAGATAGATAAGCCCTGCTTACTCAGCTTATGCTGTTTCTATTAGATTAAACAGCTACTTAATTTCTAACCAAGTTTTTTGTTTGCTTGTTTAAATCACTCTCTGAAAAATGTCCCAGTGAGGTGAAGGAGATAAAATAATGTAAATTTCAAATATTGTTAAATTAAAAGCTTAAGCTCATTGGATTCTTATTTTTCTGTTCCTTCGAAAAAGAAAAATGTTCATGTTGTTTCAGGTCCAGAAGCTCTTCCAGTTCAAGGTCACGGTCTCATTCCACTTCCAGAGAACGTTCTAGATCTCGTGGGTCGAAATCAAGGTGAATGAGGTAGCAAGCTCTGCTTGTCAGAGGGAGAAAGAGAGAGAGAGAGAGATGAAGAGGTCACCATCCATACTACTTTATTATAAGCATTTGCTACAAATGTCTTTTAATATAATTTTAGTAGCAAATGAAATTATATTTACTAATGTAGCAAAATGATTTATTACAAATTCTTCCAGAAAGTGTTTAAAAATTGGGAGAGTGAAGGTTTTTATTGTTTTAATTTATTTTTCACAATCTTTGAACCACCCATATCCCTCAGAGGGTCTTTAAAGGAGACTATAAAAATTGGAGGAGGGATGGTATGATAATTATTTGAGTTTTCAGGGGAAAGACAGGAAATCTAACTAAAATGTATGTGTAAAGTCAATTTAGCAGATATTATCTGTATTCTAAGCTAAACTATATACAGAAACGCTGAATGTTGAATATTCAATCTTAAAATAACAAAGCCTTTTCCCTATTTCTGGTACTTACTTGTATTTCAAAAAAATAGGAAATAATGAACAGTAATTATATTAAAATGTATATCCATAGTTAATTTTTTCTCCCCTGTCTAAAACAGATATAGGTAAAGTACTGCCTTGCCAGTCTGCTTTTTCCCTTTCCAAAATCTGTGTGAAAATATTGGTAGTCAATATGATTGCTTAAAATAGAAGGCAGGATTTTTTAAAAATTAATTCTAACCCAATGGCATGCAAAAGTTTAGGCACTTCTGGCCAAATTGTATGTATCAATGAATTACTGGGTGAACAGAAGCTGACAAACTCTCTACATTGTACGGTGTTAAACAAAAATTTTTCTGCATATTTGAATGCATGCTTACTATTTATACTATTTTATACGTTCAAAATGAGAAACAGTGAATATGGTAGGTGCAGAAGTTTAGACATTGTACTAGTCAGCATTTTATAACACCTCCCTTGGCAGAAAGCTTCCAGATCTAAGAGAGCTTTTTCTGCTCTTGATTTTGGAATACTTTCCCACTCTTCCTTGCACAGCTCATCTAGCTCAAAAATATCCTTAGGTCTTCTTGCCTGTACTGCATGTTTAAAATTTTTCCTTGGATTTTCACTTTGGAAACTGGAGGTCAGGCCAAAATATATTTTCTATTCAGTGGTTAATGTTGATGGTTGATGTTTGTTTCTGAACTATTACATCTGTTTTTTTGCTTCAGTTTCATTACTGATTGTGGGACATTAGCATCTGGGATATGCTGATACGTAGTTCAGGCCATTGTTTCCAACAATGCAATATTTCCTATGTGAAGTATGATAGAGTCAAGGTAGGCGAGGTACTGTTTTCTTCAAATGTGTTGCCCTTTTCGCTGAAAATGTATCTTGTTCAGCTGATGTGTTCACCAGTCCAAAACATTTTTTTAAAAATGAATCACATTTAAAACATTTTTTCTAAAGAATGTTTCAGGTTTTGTTCATCTGTGAAATTTGTCTTCACCTGTTAATTGTAGGCCTACCAAGCTAATAACCTTTTGGTATCTTATCAATAACTTTACGGTAAAAAAAAAGGGGGGGGAAGGATCACTGAAGCAACTGGAAAGGATCTTAAACTTCTGCATCTATTCACTGTTTTCTTATTTTGGTTCTGTAAACAGCTGCCTATGAATACCAAGTAAGAATTTGAATTTGTAGAAAAATAACATTTTTTAACTCTGCACCATGTTAAAATTATATAAGCTCCTGGTCACTTAGGAATGCATTGAAGTGTGCAGCCTGCTGGGTGGAGGTGGTTTCTAAAATTTTATGTGCAAATGTATCTATTAACTCACTAAGAGCTAATATCTGTTGTGCTCAGTTAAATTTTTTATTTAAGCTATATAGAAGTAAGAAATATTTAGTCTGAAGATCAGAGTTTGATAAATGATAGATAACAAGTACGTAGCAGCAAAATGATTTTCTTTCATTTTTTTTTATGAGGCTTCAGAATCCAGTCTGTAGTCTCTTTAGAGATTGAGCTAGACTTGTCGAATATAGGTAAAGTTGGCTTCAGCTCATTGTTTCTATTTTGTTTTACTTGACTTACAACCCCATTTGGGATTGGAATCATGGTTGTTGAGCAAAGGCGTTGTTAAATGAGACATCACATGACTGCTTCGTTCTGCACCCATCTTCCCAGTTGCAGTCATTAGGTGATCTCACGGGTTGTTAAGCAGACAGAGCCCCAAATATGGGGTGCCTTGGGTGGGGGAAGGCTCTAGGAGAGGCTCCATTCAAGAACTGAAAACCATCCTGCCGAAATCCAAGCAGGATGATCAACCCCTAAGTGAAGAAACCCATACGGCCTGTGGTGGGTCTTCTAGGGCCTCCCCAACCGCCTGAGGCATCCCATGCTCATTCCACCCTTCTTCTCCACTCTGCTTGTATTTTGGCTTGTTCTTGTCTTTGGGATGGCTGAAAGAGTTGCTGAAGCAGTTCAGCTTTTCTGCATATCTGGAAGGGAACTCCTTTGGCAGAGTGAGGAACCGAGCTCAAATCTTTAGGATTTGAATTCCATTTCTACAGCCCACCAAAGCAGATCACTCTCTTCCATGCTTATGAAGGAATTCTGGGAGGGGGCAGGAATGGAGCTTATTTTTTTAGGATTTGTTTCTATACCCAACCATAAGGTATAGAACTGTAGGAGGAAATTGTTTCAGTGGGCTTCAGGGAGCTTAATCATTCAAAACTTGAACTCCATTTCTGCACCCCACCAAAGTACAATTTCCTTCCATGCACGAAAGAGAAATCCTCCAGCAGCATGCAAGAATGGAGCTTGAATCTTCTTCAGTTCTGTTTCTGCATCTGTCAGAGGTTTGAGTTTGGTAGATGGCTCTTGCAGAGACAAGTGGGAGCCTTTTTAGCAGGCAGCAGCCATTTGCAACCTTTCCTGCCAGATTCCACAATGAGGTTCTGGAGAAGCCAGCAAAGAAGATTGCAAATGGTAATGACCGTGGGGCATTTGGCAATCGGTCATAAGTGTGAACAGGTTGCCAAGCCCCCAGTTTGTGATCACGTGACTGCAGGAGTGATGGTGCGGTCTTTTCGACAGCCATAAAGCACCCTTTTCCAAGGCTGTCGTAATTCTGAACCATCATTAGGTTGAGGATTACCTGTAATCTAATGGATAGCATCTTAACTCAGTTAACATTTTATTCTTTAAGAAAATAAAAAGCTAAATCCAGAGCTGCAGATTACAAAAACTGTTAATCTTTTTATGAAAAAAAAGGAAAGGTGCCCTTTTCCATGCAATTTTTTTTCCATATTTACTAATGAGATCAAATATTTTGTGTAAAGAAATTGGCAGCCAGAAAATAGAAGTTTCCCTTTGAAAAAGTATATGCTCTTGGCAGTTGAATGAATCAATCTGAAAGGTTCCTCCTTTAGATGTCTGTGGAGATTCTCAGTTATCCAGGTCATGGTTGTCCCAAAGGTGCTTTTCAAGAAGCCTATTCCAGTTTTATACCTATTCAGGCTGAAATAAATAAATTTCATATACAGGGCTTTTTACTTGCCTGTATATGAAATGCAAATCTCTTACAGGTCGTCCTCAATTTATGATCACAAGTGGGACCTGAATTTTAGTCGCTAAGTGATACATCATTAACCAAGTCATCATGATTAGCTCAGGGGTCCTCAAACGTGGCCACTTTAAGACTTGTGGACTGTGGAATTCTGGGAGTTGAAATCCACAAGTCTTAAAGTGGCCAGGTTTGAGGACCCCTTGGTTAGGTGAATCATGCAGTTGTTAAGGAAATTCAGCCTTCCCTATTGATTTTGCTTGTTGGAAGGCAGTTGGAAAAGTTGCAGTTGCAATTACCTGGCCATAAGATGCTGCAACCGTCATAAATACAGGCCTGTGGCCAAGTGCCCAAATTGCAGTCATGGCTGCAGGGGTGGTGCGATGGCCGTAATTTCGAGGAAGGTCCTAAGTCATTTTTTTCCAAAGGCTGTCATAACTTTGAGCTGATGTTTAAATGAACAGTTGTAAGTTGAGGACTACCTGTACCAACATCTTCTGTGTTACAGTATATAAATGACTGTTGCCATCAGTTCAGCCTAACACTTGAATCAGATATTTGTTTTCAAGGGTTTATTAAATATATAGCATACCACATCATTTTTTAAATTGACCCCCCTACCTTTTCTTCTGTATATGGAGTAATTTGTATCTCCATTATTTCTTCATCTTAATATTCAAGCTTGCTATTACGTACTGAAAACCAACAATTAAACCAGCATAAATGGCTTTTAGATTATGTAGTCAGTTCTAGACAAGCTATTGATGTGGCCCTAGACAAACTATTTAAAATGGTTGACGTTTAGGTCCTTGTTAACGTGGCAGTAAGTATTCATATACTAATATGTATTCTTTGAAACTGTATTTATATTTCTGCATTTGATATCGAGTGGTATTTTTGTTTATGCCAGGATTAAGTCTGATTTATTTCTTAATAAAGATCCAGCTCCAGGTCCGTCAGGGGTTCTTCAACCCCAAGGAAAAGATCTTACTCAAGCTCTCATTCCTCATCCTCCACTGAGAGAAGCAGAAAGAGAAGCCGATCTAGATCTTCTTCTGGTGATCGCAAAAAAAGGCGAACAAGATCATTGTCACCTGAAAGGTTTGGGTTTTGTAGAATAAGAATGGTTGTTCTTTAAATGCTGGCTTTGGAAGGATCAAGGAGCAGCATATTTTAAGCTGCACGTATGTGTGTTTGTGTATGTGGAGTGATGGCCGTTTTATTCTGTCTAGCTGTGGCTTTTAAAATCTATTCTTGCTACCTTTAATTACCAATCTTAAAGATAATCATACACATACAATGCAGAAAACATGTGATCTTTATAGTATTCTTGTGAATTTGCATTTTTAAAAATGTATAAACTCTTCTTAATTGAAGAGTCTTAAATATTATGTGAACTGTTCCATACTACTAAGATGCAAAGATGAAATCCTAATAAGTATATTTCAAATCCTACTCTCTTCCTCTTTTTTTCATTCCCTGTGAAATTCATTGCATTTAAAACTTACTTGTTTGCATGCTTTCTCCTATTTTTTCTTTCAGAAACCGCAGGTCATCCTCTGGATCCTCTCATTCTGGATCTCGTACAAGTTCCAAAAAGAAATAATGTATAAAATTCAGACACACACACACACACACATACAAAAACAACAGTCCATTGCATGAGACAATATAAAGAAGTTGATGTTTTATTTGGTCAGAAATGGTACATCCTGCTAATAGAGATGCATGTTTAATGGAAAACTGCAGCTAGTTTAACTCATAAAACATGTAATGAAATATTTTAAGCCATAAATTGATTCCAAAATGATAAACATGTTTTATTTAATTGGGCTTAACTTTTTAACAGGTAGCTTTAGTTTACTCTTGTTTGAGAGTATCAACCAAGTACTATCCTTGATCTATTGCTATGTCATCATGTAAATTTCAAAGTCTGGTTTCTGAAAAAGTTTAGTTTAATTTTTCTTTGTCATCCTTGCAATATTAGTAGGCAGGAATGTATCTCAGTTTCAGAGTAGAATAATTCTACTCTGAGGAACAACTCCTTTGAAATATATTTGTGATTTCTAACTGAGAAGAAACCTAGTATAAATTATTTCCTGGATATTTTGCAAAATAACCAATTCTTTCTGTTTTCTGCAGAATTTTATAATGTATTATGTAAGAAATGTAATGTGTTTGATTCCATAGTCCTTTATTCTTTATTGACTCAGCAAATTAATAAGTGTGTTATGCTGCAGATAAAATATGGAAAGAAATATATTTCTTTCAGGCAAAGCATCTATGTCTCCTTTATGGTGCTCCTCCCACTGGAACACATTAAACTAGCGTCACTTGGTGAAACTGCAACAATAATTAAGAAAAATGCTTGTTGCCATTTCAGTGATTTTCCAGAAGATAACTCAGAACCAGAAGTAATTTATGCTCTGGCAGTAGTCCAGTCCAATGCAGACTTGTTTTGGCCAGAATACCATCTCTGGAAAACTACAAAGAACAACTTGGTGAATTAACATGTACAAACTAGTATGATACTATCTGGACAGGTATTGTTCTTGAAATTTTTTATACATAAGAGTAGAAATCCTAAAACCTCAAATCTATTTCAACTAATTCATGGCTTAACATGTTTCATTTTCACTTTTGTTTTACTATCAAATGTATTTGTTAAGTACTGACCATTCTTAAACTGATTGGGAAAATGTATTTGTCATCTTCAGTCACGTCCAAGGTAAGTATGTTAAGGGAAATTAATAAATCTAGGGAATAGGCTATGCCTTCAATATCTTGCATTTTGGAAGATCTGCTTGATAAATCAAACTGCACAATGGAAGTGGAGCAGAACTGCCATCACCTTTTTTCTTTTCATGAACATCTTAAATTTGATGGGGGTGGGGCTGATCAAAGATATAGCAAAATGGCTTTGCTGTGTGAATATTTTGGATAAATTTTGCAAAAAAAAAAAAAAATGCCTGTACTCCTATATTGCTTCCTCTTGAGTATCCTCTTTCTTCTGCTAAATTGTAGCATAGATTGCACAAGTACAAATAGTCTTGTAACTGTGCCTTTCTGACTTTTTGAAAGTCTAAAAAATGTGAAAACCAGATTTGCTAAGTGCTACATGTTAACAGTTTGCTATTCTTGTGCTTTTATTCACAGTATTGTACCTAACAAGTTTTAATCTCGGTATATGATAGGCTAGAATAATTAAAGGAAAATTATGGGTTTCATTTTGGCTTGGATTCAAATTGTATTGGTTATATGAAGATCCAATTCTGTGGATGTGTAAATAAAGCATGTCAGTTAAATATGTCATTTATTTGTAGTTTATATTCTTTCGGTTTAAACAATGCCAGATGTTGCATATATTGCAGTTCATTTCATTTACCCTCAATAGTGTGACTTGAAACAATTTAAATTTATTGGAAGTTTTGATCCCAAGTAAACCTGGAGATAGGCTAATAATGGTATCTGTAGCATGGGAGATAAAAGTGGGCCTGCTAAATATCTCCTTTGCCAAGTCCAATCAGGGAAGGGTATAACAAGGGTTGGGAATCAAGAAGAAAACAAAGCTTCAAAAATGTATTCTTTATAAACCCAAATGAATTTGGTTTCTTTCATAGGATGCAAAGTATATAAAGTACCGGTAGTAGAACTTTATTGAACTTTAGAAATTTGGGACTACAGTTAAAAAGATTATTATTTTGATACCTTGTACAGGTAATCCTCAATTTACGACCACAATTGACCCCAAAAATGATGATGTTAAGTGAGAAATTTGTTAAGTGAGTTTTGCCCCGTTTTATGACTTTTCTTGCCACATTTATTGAGCGAATCACTGCAGTTTTTAAATTACTAATATGGTTGTTAAGTGAATATGGTTTCCTCATTGACTTTGCTTGTCAGAAAGTCTCAAAAGGGGATCACATGACTCTGGATATTGCAACATCAAATGTGTGTCACTTGTCAAGCATCCAAATGGAAATCATGTGATCATGGGGATACTATAGCGGTCATAAATGTGAAAAATGGTCATAAGTTATTTTTTTCAATGCCATTGTAACTTCGAAATGTAAGTTGAGGACTACCTGTATAAGATCCTTTCCCCCTTAGTTATGTCGGAAGAAACTTTTAGAACACGTAATATCAAAGCTTAATATGTCAATAAGCATATTTTGTTACAGACCCCAGTAAGTCAAAAGGAGTTGCAAGTTTGTTTAAAACTAGTTTAAATTTTAAACTCACAGATTAATGAAGGACAGCAATGAAAGGTCAGTATTTATTAAGAGAGAATTAGATAAATTACTAAGTTCAATATTGTTTCAACCTGCTCTCCAAATCAGGATCTGGTACAATTTCTTAGAAAAGAATTAACAAAATTAGAAAAAAATGAGATTAAGAATTTGATACTAGGAATAGATTTAAACAAACACAAGCTTCTCTTAGGGAAAAGCAGATATAAACTACATCAGAACATTTTTTTAGCAAAATAAAACACGTTCTTCAAAGTCTAGAAAGTGAGAATGAAAAAGAATTAGCAAAGTAAACATATTCAGCATTTACTTTTAGTAGCTAAATTAGCTGCAAAACAACAAATAAGCTAGACAATATATGATATGATCTGGTCTATAGCTTCATTTGAGAAAGTCTCTGATTAAACCATTGTAAGACAAGGCCGAGTAAGTAATGAACAATTGCTCTACAACAGCGGTTCTCAACCTATGGGTCGCGACCCCATTTGGGGTCGATCGACCATTTCTCGGGGGTCGCCAAACAAGGCGATCCGCCATTTTCCCCCCTCGGGGGCAGCGGCGCACATGCGCGCCACGCATGGGGGTGGCGGCGCCGCGCATGGGGGCCGCGCATGCGCGTCACGTTTGTGTGACGGGGATCGCCGTCACACAAACGTTGAGAAGCACTGCTCTACAAGGAATTGTGGGGTTTCCTTGCTTTATAAGAAAAAAGTACATCATAACTTTATTTTTAAAAGCTCTTGAAAAGAAAACTCTAAAGCCTATAGAAGAAGGTTTCAGTGTTAATGCAGAATCTTTGTAAATGTACAGATGATCACTGAATTGTATTTACAGGAAAGTACCATAATACGTTATATTCAAATCTTCACCAAAAAGGCTTCCATCAATCCTCCATTTGCTTCTGATATAACATCCACTTGTTATTGGGGTCTTATTCTTTCTCACCTACTTTTCTGTTTGAACATACTGTGGTTCAGATGCTTTCCCAAGGAACGTATGCCATTGATACACAAATTGATTTTGCACAAAGATTGTGTTTTCCAAAATTGCTAGATCTTTGGAGCAAATTATAGAATTTTTTTTTTCATTATTATTAAAGCACTGGCTGTTTCTGCTATATAATTCAAAATGAAACAGACACAGAGGAATGTTTTAGAATTAGAATATTATTTATTGGGCAAGTGTGATTGGGCACACAAGGATTTTTTCTCCTTGTGCTTAAGCTCTCTGTATACATGCAAGCAACAAAATGAGAAATCATAAATTATAAGATACAATAATCATAAAATATAACAAAATGATAGTCACAAGGAGTAGGTAATAGGAAAGATGAGAAGATAATAGTTATACAATCCTACTACATGGTTGGATATTCTTAGGCATAAGACTGTTGTGGGAATTAGGTGTTTAGCAGAGTGATGGCATGAGGAGAAACTAATTTTGGCATACAATGCTCTAGTGCAGGGGTGTCAAACTGCAGGCCCACGGGCTGGAGGCATCATCCAGAAGCCGTACCCACCCCATTGCCGGCAATGGCAAAACCGTCCTGATAACGTACGACGTCGCGAGTTTGACATGTCTGCTCTAGCGGCATCCTGAGGGGAGGAATTAAAACCGTTTATGTCCAGTATGTGAGGTCTGAAGACATTTTCTCAGCCCTCTTTCTGGCTTGTGCAGTATATAGGTCCTCAATGGAAGGCAGGCTGATTTCAACTTTTTTCTGCAATCCTAACTATCCATTAAAGTCTGTACCTTTTTGGCTGCTGTATTAGCAGCTCCTTGGGCAGTCTGAGCTTTCTGAGTTGCCCCAGGAAAAACATTCTTTGTTGTTCTAATGTCAGGTATCCATTTCAAGTCCTGGGAGATTATAGAACCAAGAAATTTGAAGGTCTCTACTTCTGATACTGTATTGTTGGTAGAATAGGAGTGCTCCTCCTAAAATCTATCATCTCTACGGATTTAAGTGTGTTCAGTTCTAGATTATTCCGGCTGCACACAAGGCCAGTTGTTTAACTAGTCAGCCTTATATAGCAGATAATGGTTTCTCAATCATTGACTTAAATCATTACTCATGAAATGCTGTTTTAAAGCACTGAGGAAAATGTGTCAAGTTACATAATAACTTTTCTCACTAGGTGGCATTGCTGCTATGTTTATTAAAAATGCCCTTTAAAAACAAAATTGCAGCCAGAAATAGATATGTAAGAAGTACATAAGGGCAATATTTAAAACTTGCAACTCAAAGTGACAGCATCAAGTTTGAGCACTGCAAAATACACATTTCCTGGTAATCGCTGCCTCCAGTTACCAGCTACAAACAGCCAAAAAGCCCTAGAGGAAAAGTGAAAAGAACTGTTGTTATCTGGTCTCAGAAGCCTGTGCTTTGCAAAGGGGCCCAGCTTGCTCATTGGAAAGCCAACCATCTCAATTCACCAACCACGCTGGCCTAAAAGGACTTAACAGGATTCCATGGAAACTACAGTAAGTGTACAAAAGCCTGTACGATACTTCATAACATTCCCTCACCCCAGAAACCATCTTTCATAATCCCCTCACAGATATTCACCCCTTCACGCCATATTCCATTACCTAAAGCTAAAGAATAGTAGACTACTAGGGTTTCCTCGGTGGTGGGATTCAAATAGGTGAACAATCCGTTGTGTGTAGATGCTGCTTCCGGAAGTCCATTCTGAGCGGGCAACAAAAAATTAGCTACCGGTTCTGCCAAAGTGGTGCGAACTGGCTGAATCCCACCATTAAGTTTCCTGCCTCAGCAGGGGGTTAGACTAGATGACCTTCAAGGTCCCTTCCAAATTATTATTCCTACCTAATATATAATACTAATAATTGCTACATAATATTTAAAGATTGTTAAATTTGATACCATGTATCGCCAGCCCAAGATTTCGGGCACTTTAAGCGACCCGTATGCGTCAGTTTTTATACTTAATCCCTTAATCCTGAGCCATCCGCACCTCTATTGATTCCATGGAATTATTCGCCATTGAGGAAGAAGAGAAAACTAGGATCCAAGCCTCTTGCCAGCCAGTTACGCGAGCCGGTGCGCGACCCGGGAGGGAAACCCCGCTAACCGCGCTCAATTCAAACACAACCAGGAGATAGGAGGGAAAAGCGAAGACGGGAAAAGGCAGCACGCCTGAACTATAGAGAAACCCCACGCCCCGGGAGAGTCCTGGGCACTTTCTGAGCACTTGTGCTTGTGTTGCCGGTTGCCTTTTTCCATCTGGAGAGCAGGAGGGGCGTGGAGCCCTGAGCTGCGGGCAGAAAACAGGCGCCAAAGCGAGAGCGCTTAGTTTTCCCTTTCTCTCTCTCCGTCTGAGCGAGCGAGAGAGCGAAAGGAGGAGAGAGGCACCTGATGAATGAAAGCTCCGCCTCCGCGCCTTTAAGAGAGCGGCGGGTTATCCTCCTCGACCACTTGAAGCCCCGAAAGCGGCTCGCCAACGCCTGGAGCGCCGCGATGGAAGGGGACCGTCTCGGGCTCCGCTCCCATTCGCCGCCGGGGCTGCTCCGTTCGCCCTTCGCGTGCGCAACATGACTTTCCGCGGGCTTTATGGGGGCCGGCTCAACTCCACTCAGTTCGGCATGGCCCCCCTCAATGCCGCCGGCTGGAGCCGGGAGAAAGGCAACGGCAGCGGGACGTTCGCGGAGCAATGCGCCTCCGTGTCGGTGGCTTTCCCCTTGACCATGATGATCACGGGCATGGTGGGCAACGGACTGGCCATGCTGCTAGCCTACCGAGCTTACCAAAAGAAGGAAAACCAGCGGAAGAGGCCGTTCTTGCTGTGCATTGGTTCCCTGGCCTTGACGGACCTCACCGGGCAGCTGCTGACCAGCCCCGTGGTCATCACAGTATACTTGGCCAATCGGAAATGGCGAGAGGTGGACCCTTCCCAGGGCCTGTGTGCCTTTTTTGGCTTGGCCATGACCGTTTTTGGTCTTTGCCCTCTCTTCATTGCAAGTGCCATGGCTGTGGAAAGGGCTCTGGCCATCCAGGCCCCCCATTGGTACACTGGCCACATGAAGACCAGGTTGACCAGGACTGTTCTACTTTGTGTGTGGCTGACTAGCTTTGCCTTTGCTCTCTTGCCCATCATGGGCATTGGGAAGTATACACTTCAGTGGCCTGGCACCTGGTGCTTCATCAGTATGAAGGAGCACGAAAATCCCTCGGTGGGCAATGCTGTTTTTGCTTCTACATTTGCTCTCTTGGGTCTCTTTTCCCTCGCTGTCACTGTGGCATGCAACATGACAACCATAACTGCACTGGTGTGTCGCTGCTGGTCCAAGAGCTCAACATCCCGATCAAGGAAGCAGTGGGGCAGGATTACCATGGAAACCTTTATCCAGTTGCTGGGAATCATGTGTGTCCTCCTTGCTTGTTGGTCCCCACTTTTGGTAGGTTTTCTCTGTGTGTCCAGTTGCTACAGAGTGGCCTGTTGGCACAAAGCCAGGCTGCAAATTGTTGTAGTAAATCTAACTTGCAGAAAACATCCAGTTAGAGAAAGCTGGCAATAGTGTGTAACTTGTTATATATGTTCCAATTTTTTTTTACAATGTTCTGATATAATCTGGATAGAGACTGGACATCCATTTGTCTGAAATGGTATAGGGTTTCCTGCCTGAGCAGCAGGTTGGACTAAATGACTCCAAGGTCCCTTCCAACAGTATTATTATTATTATTATTATTATTATTATTATTATTATTATTATTATTATTATTATTATTATTATTATTATTTCTGTATGTTTAAACATGTGAGAGAAAAGAGATGACATCTTAACAAAAATTTAAGTTCCTTATTAATTAGTGTGCTATGCAACTTTAGTCAGTGTAATTTTTCTGTTTATATAACCCCTGTCCTGTGTTTAACTTTATCAAAATTCTGTCCAAATATCTTTTGAAATGAACCATACACACATTTCTGATTGTCTTTAGCCAAGATGGTTATAGCTGAAAGTGGTTGTAGATATACTTAATTTCATTTTAATCATCATAACAGTCCCCATTTTGTTGTTTTCTTCCCGGTCTTACTAAGATTTCTGCTTAGTATTGTAGATCTTTGGAAAAATATGAAATACTTTACCCCAGATGAAAATGATTGTATATTCTATAACTTCAATGGCTTCTTTCAAAAGAAACACGGGATAGTACTTGGAAACAGGTCAGATTAGACAGTTATCCTAACTGTGATATTCCAGAGTCTCAGGGAAGACAGAGGATGTGGGATCATCATCTACCCATCCCACCAGATTGGATAGGATAAGGCAATATTTAAGCGAAGGGACATGGAATATGCTTATCCTATCCAATCTGGTGGGATGGGCAGATGATGATCCCACACTCTCTGTCACTGAATGCTTTCATCCAGTGGTTGATTTCACCCAGTGGATGAGAAAACACATTGCAGAGGCCTAGGACAGTGGTGGCAAACCTATGGCACGGGTGCCAGAGGCGGCACTCAGAGCCCTCTCTGTGGGCACGCGTGCTGTCGCCCCAGTCCTTGGCCTTCAGCTGGGTTTTATAAAATCTTTTCACTTTAGGCCTCCGCGCTGTGTGCAAAAAAAAAAAAAAAAAGGTTCAATCAATCAGTCAATTTCAACTTCTCGCAGGAAAAAAAATCTTGCAAAGTTGGAATTGATTGATTGAACTTTTTAGTCCCACCCAGTCTGCCATTACCACCACAGCCATGCCCAGCCAATGGGTCACGCCCAGCCAATGGGCCACACCCACCCGGCACCCGACGATGCATAAGTGGGTTTTGGGTTGCAGTTTGGGCACTCAGTCTCTAAAAGGTTTACCATCACTGGCCTAGGATTTGACCTCCACCCTCACTAATACTGACTGGAACTGGGGGTCAAGGAGAAAAGTGGAGAACTACCCCAAACAGTGCCTCCCTCTTCCCACCCGAAAACAGTCTAAAAGGATATTGTGGCTGATAATATTGAAAGCCACTGAGATTTAGGAGACCCAGGATGATTGCACCTGTTCCAAGCCCTCCAAAGATCATTTACAAGCACAACCATGGCCATCTGAGTACCATTCCAACCTGAACCCAGATTGAAAAGGGTTCAAATAATCCACTTCATCCAGGGCCCCCTGAAGCTGAGGCCCAAGGCATCTTCTTCCCCAGAAAGGGCCTGTCGGAGACTGGACAAGAGTTGGATAATTTAATCATAGTGCTAGTTAGTTTGACTATACTTCAGTAATAGATTAGTTTGGACTAAAAATAAATGACTGTTTTTAAATCTGAATCTCTCTCTGTTTATATTATTCAGCAAACATAATCTGTATTAAACTAAACATTTTGCCTTTTATCCAAGCCTACTAGCACTTTCCAAAAGTGAATTTACACACATTACTCCAAAATATTTTCTGCTACCAGTGACAGCAAAAAAAAAAAAAAATTGCTTGGGATATTTATACGAAGAAGTTCAACAAAATGCCATTAGTGGCATTTTATTTCCATTTATGACTATTATAGTACCTTGTATTCATTGTGATATATGTATTAGGTTTCTAACCTTGACCAGTCTCCAAGTTGTTCAGGGAAGCAGCTGTTTTTTTCCCCCCAGTACAATGATGGGAAAACAGATTTGACTATAAACACATCTGCATAATCTAATGCAGATCACACAAATCACATGATAAGCTTCACCCCTTTGTATGTGACATCATGGCACATATACAAAAGGGACAGATTTTGCACTATATCGACACAACACTGGCGTCTTCATTTGACACATATGTACCTTTGCAGACACTGCCGATTGTGAAATAGCGATTTTCCAAGGCACCCTCACCTTTACAAATTAAAATGAATATGGATTATAGACTTAAGAGTAGACAGGCTATTTGAACTTGCTCCATCTAATTTTTCCCTGAAGTGTGCCATTGAGATGCACACTTGGGCATAGAAAAAAGAAAATTGAACACCTAATGATTTGCTGGAGTATTCAGATACTAATGCCTATATAATCTTCTACATATATGACTGACACTCCCTCTTTAGTCTAAATACTTTAATGGTAGTTATAGGTCTGAGTTCTTTTGTAACAGTAGCACTAACAATAACAGTAATAATACTAAGTAATCAGCAGCAGTAGTGGTACTAATAATAGAATGTTCTTTTATTGGCCATGTGTGATTGGACACACAAGGAATTTGTGTTTGGTACATAAGCTTTCAGCGTACATACAAAAAACAAAATGATATAATATACCAATAGGAGAAGATAATAGGAAAGATGAGAAGGATAATAACAATAGAGTCCTACTACATGGGTAAATTTATTCTTTGGCATAAAACAGTGCTGTGGGAATTGGGTATTTAGCAGAGTAATGTCATGAGGGGAAAAACTTGTCTTTGTGTCTAGTTGTTGTAGCGTGCAATGCCCTATAGCGGAGTCTTGAGGGGTTGAAACAGTTTATTTCTAAGATGTGAAGAGTCTATAGATATTTTCTCAGTTCTCTTTCTAGCTCATAATATAGGTCCTCAGTGGAAGGCAGGCTGGTTGCAGTTGTTTTTTCTGCAGTCCTAACTATCCGTTGAAGCTTGTACCTGTCCTGTTTGGTTGTTGTACCAAAACAGACAATTATAGTAGTACAAATGACAGACTCAGTAATTCCTCCGTAGAATTGTAGCAGCAGCTCCTTGGGCAATCTGAGCTTTCTAGTTGGCTCAGGAAGAACTTTCTTTGTTGTGCTTTTTTGGTGACGTTTTTGATATTCAGTGCCCGTTTCAAGTCCTGAGAGATTATAGAACCCAGAAACTTGAAGGTCTTTATTGTTGATACTGTGTTGTCTAATATTGTAAGAGGTGGTAGAATAGGAGACCTCCACCTAAAATCCACTATCATTTCTACAGTTTTAAGTGTGTTCAGCTCCAGATTGTTCTGGCTGTACCACAGGGCCAGTTGTTCAACCTCCCATCTGTATGCAGACTCATCACTGTCTTGAATGACTGTTGTATCGTAAGAAACCATTATTTCATTCTGATGTTTCCCTTGTGCCATGCCTAAGATGTGCTGCGCTTCTAATGGTTATGATAAACTCTGCCAATAGATTTGAAGAATTAAGGTGATTGAATTATGCTATTTTATCTTATGTTCATATGTATGACAGAAATATGTCAAATATTTAATTCCTTGACTATAAGATGTGTGTGTGTGTGTGTGTGTGTGTGAGACTTGGCTTATACTATATGCCCATTTATTTGCCGTTCTACTATATTAATTTATATCGCATTTTTTTCCATCATTTGAACAAAATAAATTTAGATTTATATCTCACATTTCCTCCAGGAACTCAGAGCATAGAACTGTTTGTATTCCTTTTCCTCCACAGTAATGATCCTGTGAGCTAGGATGGGTTGAAAGAGTAGCTAGTCCCAAATCACTCATTTATTTTCTGTGGCTCAGGATAGATCTTCCTTGTTCCAGTCCAATAACTTTAAGCATTATATCACATAGATTATCTCTGGTAGTCTAGCCAAGTTAAACCATTGCAATAAAAAAAAAAGTCTTGTGACCATGGGCCTCCTCAGGGTAGCAAGGAGAGAGCTAATGATAAAGTATATTTCAGTGCTAACTCCACCACTGTTACGCACGCCTCCTGATGTTATACGCAAAGGGCTCAGCATGTAAGAAAATCTTGGCTCACTGTAGGCATCTCTCATCCCTAAAAGCCAAATATATTTATTTTTGTATAAATTTAATGAATTACATTCTTCATCCATTGCAGCCTCATCATGAAGGCATATGTCCTAATATGGGCTTTATCAAAACAGTCTTTATAGTTATAGTTTTAGTAGTTGTTGAGAGCCTTAAAGCATGTTTATAGATACTAGGATATCCAGAATATGACAGTATTCAATGACCTAGAGATAGATTTTTTTAATATTTCTTTAAATGATCAAGGTGACTTGAGCTGATCCTAATTTAGCCTGTTATTTTTTTTCTGTTATGCACTGAGTTAAAGCTCTTGAAGTGAATATCTAATGCACACATATAACACTGCGATTTCAATCAGTCAGGCAAATAAGCAGTTGTTTCATTATTCTCCTTTGTATCTCAAAATATAGGTTGTATCATTGAATCACCTAATAACTAGTGGATGTGGTGCAAGGTTTTATCTTTTGGAATGGATATTGACATTTCCTGTAGATGTTGACTTTCACTATAGAAACCAGAGTCTCAATAAAACAGAATAGTTTCTCAGTGAGAATTTGGCAGATTGATACAAATATCCAAATAGACAAATACACGTATTCTAAATTAACTTTGTTCATTTGCTGTTCTGAAAAAGCCTTACGTAATTTGGTGCTAGTTGCAGCCTTACCCTGTTGGCAGCTGAAATTTGTTTGAGATAAATGTTGGCAAGAAAGAAAAGAGAGGAAGCGTTTTTCTGACTGCTTAAAGGAAACTAGGTGTCTCAAGGACAAAAGATATCCCATAATCTAATTCCCATAATCCCCATAATCTAAATCTGACACTCTGTCTCTGCTTTATTGTCAAACTCTGAGGCAGAAAAAGTAATAAATTCAGTCATTCAGATTAATCAAAAAATGTTTCAAGTCTTTCTTGTTTCAACTAAAATAAAACTTCCAGAAAGGACAGAACAGCGATGGGAAACCTATGACCAGATGTTGGAGCTCAGTTTTAATGTACAAAATTCCTTGCTTTGTAGCCCTGCCTAATGCTATCAAATTCCTTGCTTCTCCGAATACCACTGGGGACCATTTGATGTTTGAACCATAGTAAACAGCTAAAAAGAAGTAAAGACTTCTGGGCCTCCTTCAGGCCCCGTCGGCCAAGCAGTGCCATTTGGCGGGGCCGCGGAGGAGGGCCTTCTCTGTGATGGCACCCACGCTTTGGAATCAGCTCCCCCCGGAGATTAGGACCGCTCCCACCCTGTTTGTCTTCCGTAAGCTACTTAAGACCTGGCTTTTCCGGCAGGCCTAGGGTTTATAAAACCTGACCCCTGGATGATTGTCTTTGTACTGTTGTTCTGTTCTGTTTTATGTGTTTTTTATTGTTAGCCGCCCAGAGTCCTTCGGGAGTGGGGCGGCTTATAAATTTTAAAAATAAAAAATAAAATAATAAATAAAATAAGACATTTCCCTGAGTAAGAGATTTCTCTGTCCTGGAATACCAGGAGACATCACAGGTCAATCCTGCTTCTTAAATGTACAGGGTCAAGTCGTAATCACTGGGCTAATACCTGGGTTATTTTCCCCAGCTTTATGGACATAAATTTTTGGTCGTGATTTCTTGATTCCAGCATATTTTATATTGGCATGCACTTTATTTCCTCTCTACTAGTCTCATCTTTTCTTAATATTTTTTCTGTGGCAGAGTTCAAATTAGGGACTCCCTCACCGAAATAGATGAGCGCCCGTCCCCTTCCCCTGATCTCCTCCTTCTCTCCTTTCTTTCAGTTTTAAATGGACCATGAAAAATTACTTGTGGGGGTTACAGTATACAGTATACTATTAATGAGTTTTAAACAAGGTTAGTTTTATACAGGTAGTCCTTGACTTATGACCATAATTGAGCTCAACATTTCTGTTAAGTGAGACATTTTTAACTGAATTTTGCTCCATTTTACTACCTTTCTTGCCACAGTTATTAAGTGAATCACTGCAGTTGATAAGTTAATAATACGATTGTTGTGAAGCTGACTTTCCCATTGATTTTGCTTGTCAAAAGGTTGCGAAAGGTGATCACTTAACCTTGGGACACAGCAAAGGTCATAAGTATGAATCAGTTGCCAAGAATCTGAATTTTGATCACATGATCATGGAGCTGCTACAAAGGTCATAAGGGTGAAAATGGTCATAAATCACTTTTTCAGTGCTGTTGTAACTTTGAATGGTCACTAAATGGACTGTTGTAAGTCAAGAGCTACCTGTATTTTGTTTCATTCAGCTCTTTTTTATAGATTTTAAACAGCATTAGTTAACTTCTAGTTCATCTTAAAGATGGTCTGTGCTTAATTTCATAAGAGATTAATTTAATTTTCTAAATTTTATATCACTTTGGAGGTGCTTTCAGGAAGAATCAAAAATGTTTTAATAAAAAATAAGTAAGCAAATCCACACACTATAGATACTAATAGAATTCAGGGTTGAAATAGGACTCTAAATTATAGATACTGCTTGAAACACAAGCACCTTTTTGGGAACACAAATAATCAGTTGGGCACTAACTGATAGCATGTCATAGACTAACTGGATCAGAATTTGGGAAATACAGAATCCTACTCAGGTTCTCCTGTAAGTATGAAACACTTGCAAAATCCTTGCACCAGGAACTACTGGCAAAACTTTAGGTAATTATCTGTTCATTCCCTTTTGTCAAACGCAGAACAAGGCATATGGTAGGCAAAAGGTTTTGGGTTTTGTTTTTGTTTTTTTTAAAAAAAGGAAAAATAATAGCACTCCAAGCCCAAGTACACACAAAAACATGCAATCCCCACTCACCTGGTTACAATCTGCCTTCTCCCCACACTTCCACCACACCGCATAATCTATATCCGCCTGTGTTTAACATCACCTTGCTAAACCTGACTGCAAAGCCAGTCCCTACAAGACGTTCCATGGTAAGAAAACATCCTTGTAAAAAAAGAAACAAAAGAAACAACAACAGAAAGCTAGCCTAACCCCAGCAAACTCTCCAGGCTATAAAGAAGGTAAAAATAGGAGGGGGGGGGGGGGACAGAACATATGCAAGTAATATGTTTGATGTCCAGAGCAGAGGACTGGAATTTAGGACAGTGATTACCAGACTCTTGATCCATGGTATAAGTTAGGTATGCAAATTGCCCTCCCTCCCAAGCAATATTTTGGGAATATTGTTTGACTGAATTGAAAAAAAAAACCAGATGAAATGTTTTCAGAAGCTGGGCAGGAGATACTCTTTTTCTCTTTTGGAATAACTGCTGGCTGTAAGCATTTCCAGGAGGAATATCTGCAAGCAGTGTGAGGTGCAATTCTGTTGATGCCTGAGGGCATCAACAGAATTGCAATCGCATATTCAGTGCATTTTGTAACGGAAAGCCTGGCTGATTTGGCATGGCTGGCACAACTGTTCCACACCTTTGATTGTGTTCGCATGACATAGATGAGTAAGGGAGGATCCTTCCACCAAAGCAGCCCTGAGCATGTTTTTAATGAAAACTGCTCTAGTGTAATCTTGCAGTTGACTGGCTATTGCATGACATCATGTCACAGGTGTAATCAACTTAAGAGTGTTATACAAACACAGCTAGTGCATAGATACAATATGTGCAATTAATAACAGAAATGGGTTTCAAAAATTTGCTTGTGCTTTAAAATAAAAAAAAAGATCAAAATTATGGCATAATGCTTTTATGTGTAGGGAAGTGGGAAAGACAGCAGGCAGGAGGCCAGGCCATCTCTGCATGGGAGGGATAAAAAATATAGCCTCTGATCTGCTTCATTGTGTGATACGTGTAATATATCATGCTGTATTAATTGATTAGAACAGAACATACCAATTGGATTAATATTAGTTACAAAAATACCCTTTCAGAATATTCTGTACCAAATTTCATAATGGAAAATTTATGTAACAATAAAATCTGATAGTCTGAACTCTGGTTGTATTTACCCTTATCCCTTTCACGTAGAATTAAATTAAAAGGCAGCTGTGCTTTCAGTGTTTGTGAAGGAAATGGAGAATTACCGAAAGTGCTGATTGAGAGTAAAAAAGTGGATGCCAAATAATTCATGGAAAAATAAATATCACTTAGCTTGTTATTGGAATATATTCCTTGTTTGCATGAAACTACAAGCTTATATCTAATTGATATAATTTCATGGTTATTACATGAAGAAAATGGATTGATTCTAAAGGTGTAGGATAATTTCATTCAGTTTCCAGATTTTAATCAGTTAGAATAATGGATGTTAATAGAATGTTAATTTTCCTGAGGACATTATACAGTTTGTCAGGCATGTGGTTCATTAACAGAGCTGGAATTTGACACTAAAATAGATTTAATAATTTGCTAGAAATTAAAAGATTTTTCTTGATTCAAGCTGAAAAGACATTTTTTTCCCCAAGAGTGGCTATAATTAAATGCTTCTCTCACAGTGATTTCTTTATTGATTCAGCTGGTTTTCAAAATGGTTTAAAACTTGCAAAATATTTTTGATTAAAAATATCGTTAAGAGAAAAGTAGCAAATGGAAATAATGTATGAATCAGTTATTTTTAAAATTGATTATCCTGAAGTCTTTGGATTTATGACAGGACTGAGTTAAGATGGGCTAAAATAAAAATAATGTTTATTGGCAAGATTTTTCAGACTTATCTAACTATGTAATATTATTTTTATTTTGTATTTTCACTGCCTTAAGCTCAAAGTCATGTATTTAAGATAGGAGATATAAAATTGAATAATAAAATTATAGCAATTTTTTTCTTCAATTCTGTGGAGAAAGTATAAGAAAAAGTAACCAAAACTTATTGAAGGGTTGGAAAAACTGTCCCTATAAGGAAAGAGCAGTGTCTTTGAGAGTATGTGATTCAGAAAAGCTGTGAATGAAGGGAGAATAAAGAAACGGGTTAAGGAGAATTCCATCTCCCTCTTCCCGATTTTAGATTCTGATTCTTTCTAGCAAAGAAGAAAAAGGTGTAACTGAAAACAGAGAAAAGGGGAAAACATTCTCCTTCTAGTCAAGCACACCTTCTGGAAACTTTATGCATTCATGTTCAATCAAGTTGTTGGTTTGTTAGCAACCACACAGATTTTCTCCAAGAAGATCTAACCCTAACTTGTCCTTTCAGGTCTCCCAATGGTGCAGTTGTTGCCACTGTAACCAAGTCTATCTATACAAATGTTTGGCAACCATACAGAAGAGATTTGTCCCTGCTATCTTTTAGATTTTTTTGTTTTTTACTTCCCAACATTGTAGCCCAGAAATCTCCTTCCAAGTGTAATAATGCCAGACCCTACTTAGTACTATATAGAATGCACTGTTACAACATATTGTGATGGTCACCAGTTTTAAAAGATCAGGCAAATATATGAAAGATAATATTGTAATAGCTGGTATTAGTCATAATAGCTATACAGTATATTATTTCCAATTTCCAGAGTAGCGTTCTTATTTCTCAAAATCTGTTTCGGGCAAAGGAAACTAAGGTGAGTGCCATTTGTTGCCATTATATTGTCCTGATACAAGATATACAAGTTATCTGGTTGCCCATCTTGAAAACAGTGTGTTAAACAAGATGGGTAGAGCTAAGCAGAACTCCCAATTCCCAAAATGCCTTTCTTGTTCCACAAAAAAACAAAGCTCAGAGTAGCTTCTTTGTGGCTTTCCTGAGATCTTCTGTGTTTGATGTATCAAAATTCACACTAAACCTTTGAGGGACTGGAGCTGTCTTGGTTCTGGATTCAGAACAGCCAGAAAGGAACTTGAAGAAGAATTTGTGAAGAAAGCATATCACTGGATGTGCTGCTCAGTCCTACTTTGCTTCTCCTATGACTCTTTAATTCAAGCGACTAAGAGAGCTCCTCCCCACAAGCCTCAGGAACATTGTTCTTCCTTAATATTAATAACTATTACACAGGTGGTCCTCAACTTACAACAGTTCACTTAGTGATAATTCAAAGTTACAACGGCACTGAAAAAAGTGGCTTGTGACCGTTTTTCATACTTAACGACCACTGCAGCATCCACTACAATGTGATTCAAATTCATACGCTTGGCCACTGACTCACATTTATGATGATTGCAGTGTCCTGGGGTCACATGACCCCTTTTGTGATGTTCTTATAAGCAAAGTCAATGGGGAAACCAGATTCACTTAACAACAGTGTCATTAACAACTGCAGTATTCACTTAACAATTGTACCAAGAAAGGTCATAAAATGGGGCAAATTTACTTCACAAATGTTTCACTTATTATGGTCATAAGTCAAGGACTACCTGTACTGTATAAAGGGATGATTTAAAGTATTGCCTTGAGTAATAACAGCATACTTCTCTTCACTCTTTCTTTTTTAGGTGACAATATTGAAAGTGACTTTTAACCCCAATCCTATGAATCAATGCAGAGAATCCTGTAACCAAACCCAAAGTACAGAACAGCAGCCAGAATGCAATTTCTCCTTAACCCATATCCGCTTGGCTTCACTGAATCAGATCCTGGACCCCTGGGTTTACTTGCTACTTAGGAAGATCTTCGTGCAGAAGTTTTGTCAGGTAGCCCGCGCCATTTCATGCCACTCTCAGGACAAATGGAAAGGGCAACATATCATTTTATCCAACAAAATCAGACGGACAACAGTTTGAAACAACTTTATGTCGGTACTTTCTTTTAGATCTAGTGTTTTCCTTACTGTGAATCTGGACATCCAGCACATGTCCATTTGTGTCTGTAAATTAACTGTGGGGAAGTTAAAGTTAAGTGGAGTTTTTTTTTAATTCACTAATTTAAAAATATCAAAGCAGGGCTAAACCTGATTAGACTAGGGTTTTAAAAAATAGCAGAAGGTGGCAGTGGCAAAATCAGTTCTCAAATGCTGCCCAGAAAATTATGTGTCCATCACCAGCAATTAAAATAATTCTGTCAATCAACATTACATTTTTGAACATGCTGGCGGAAGAACTATGAATAGAAATAGTCTATTGTGATATCAGGAGGCATCAGGGAATAATCATGTTTTCTGGGTCTGAAAAATATGGCCCAGGATCTGTGTAATATTGCAAATGTGTCAAATTTTATATTTAGTAAAAACTTGCCAAATTTGAGAAAGTCTTCTGTTGAGGATCTGATTGGGAATGTGACTGATTCCCACATTGCACTAAGTCAATATGTGATTTTGGGGGGGGGGGAATGTTGGTTTAGCATATTGTAAGAACCCAGTTGAAAGAAATACGTTAAACCAACCAAATTTTAGTGTGTTGTGAATCTATTTTAAGATACCATTATATTTACATATTGCTGACTTCCAAAAAGAGATTGTCCTGATATAGTTGTTTATCTGCAGTAGTGCAGATTGTTTTCTCAATAATTGAATTAAATTGCCCACTGATTTTGTATGCCTATTGACTGTATTGGATCACTTGGTTCACATTAAAACAGTCAAATTAATGTTCTACTGAAATCAGTGTAAAAGTACTAAGGCTAAAATCTCAGTGATTTAAATAAGGTTTGTATCTTGAATCCATATTACATATGTATTAATATATGTGTGTATTTTTTTATTAGCTACTGTATAATTAGTATAGGATTATGATGTAGTTAAAATATTTCATGTGATGTTTTAAACCAATATTAATTTGGCAAATTAAATACAATTTTCATTGGACATGCATAATTATATATATAAGATAGTTTAACTAATCCATTAGTTAAAATATGGATTAATCAGACTTTCTGTATGTGACATCTTCCAATCCTATTGAACTCCATTCACCCTTAGACAATACAATTTGTGGGCAGATGGTCAAATATTGCGGTAGTTATAATCTAAAACTTAGGTGCGCTTAGAGAAATCTACATTGCATAATACATAGATGTTGGCATTACTCATGGACTTCATGGAATTTAGTACTTCATAGACAAGTCAGCAGGTACATAGAGATAAACAACATTTACATATCATTCAAAAGAGATAATTAAAAGATAAAAAGGAAACAAAAAAAGCAGAAAGCCTCCTGGCCAGCAATCAATACCCAGACAAGCAGAGATTAATAGCTGGATTAACCCCAGACAAACAAGCAGTAACCAAAACCCTAATCAAAGAACTACCAGTTCAGAGAATCAAGCAGTAAACAACAGCCCAATCAAGGAACTACCAGGGAGAAAACATCACCCCCACCAACATTGACAGGGCAAGCTACCATATATATACATAAACAGAGAGCAAACCAGCTCCCTTCCAGCAATGAAAACATTACCTAGCCAGGTAATGAAACGTCTGAATGAAAACAACCAAACTCAGGGAGCACTAAGGACTCCACAACCAAATTAGTTCCAATCAAATTATTTCAATTCCCTCAGCTGAATAAAATATTTAATAACATATATGTAGGATCACCGAAGTTAGACCAAATACTACTTAACCTTTTTTTAATGGTACCTACAAGGTCTGGTTATTCTTTTCATCCAAGCAGCATCATGATTTTTTAAAAATTTTCTCAGGTTTTCTTCTTATTAACTTATTCTGTTCAGCTATTTTACTATTATATTTCTTAAGTACCCAAGAACTGCTAAAAAAAGAAAAAGAGAATATAACCAATTTTTTAAATAACCAAAATATATTAACAGTACTTTTCTATAATTAATTGTAAAACTAATTTATCTAAACATTTATTTTTCTTCTGTTTCTACCTTTCTATGTTGACTTTATTTTTAGGAAAGTAATTTTTAAAAACGTCAGAAACCAATGTGAAACTATGTTCACATTATGAACAAACATATTTATGTAGTCACCAAGATTCAAACCTGATTTGAAGCAGATACTATCTTGGTACCACAAACATTTGTTAATACACACTTGTAGAGGCATTTTAGAAAACCGTTATATTTCCAGTTTAGTGACATATTTTGATTTCCCCTTCATAATAGAAAAGGTCTAGAAGTTTATTGCCAATTTTGAACTTGCTTGTTTCTCTTGCTGAAAAAAGGTAGGGAATCTTCACACAAAAGTTGTAAACACTTTCCAATTAATCCTGTTTTTCAAACCATGATTTAGGTCTCCTAGGAAAATTCCTTTCAGAGAAACACAGTACTGGGGGAGGCTTACTCTGCGAACTGAAGAACAAATCTTAATCATCGTCCCAGAGTTACACAATTCTAAATTAATGCCAGTTGAGGTTTCAAGTAAACACATACTATTCTTGTCACAAGAAGAAATCAATTTGAAATAATAAATGAGAAAGTTCTGGAGGCTGTCAGGGATATTGTGCAGAATGTGGAGTTATATCTTCCTAAGTCTATTCAAGGCCAATCATCTCTTCAAAAATAAGTTATCTCAGCTGTTAGACACTAGCAGGCAGCTTATTCCTTTGTGTATTCATAAGGTGCATATGAAGCAAATCTCATATGGAATATGACACAATTTGTATTGGGAGTTTGTCTGTATTTATATTGGTGTATGTGTACAACTTTTGACACATTTGCACAGATAAATGAGGGTATGTGAGTGAAATTGTGGTTGTATTGTAAAATTAGAAGAAAGACTTGGGAAGAACAGTTACATTTATTTGGCTAAGAGTGGAGTACTGGATACTGATAGTTGATAGAATTGTAGCCAAAATGAGGCAAATAAGTTGCCAACAAGTTTGGGCAACTTTGCAAAAACGTTTTTAAAATACCCCTAAAATATCATTAAAATCTGAACAAGCTCAAATAAGGATGAAACTTAGAATATATCAGTAATCACAAAATGAAGAAAAACAGCTGGAAGAGTAAATGGATAGGGGAGAACATAATGGAAATATATTTAGTTGGAATAGCTGATGGGGGTTTTTTTGCCCTTGGTCATTCTGTTTCTCTTTTTTATGTCAGGAAATATCTTTGAAATGATGACCTAACAGATCATGGATTGTCTAGGAAAATCTAGCATTTATTAAAAGTTATTGTTATCTTTCAATGTAAGTTTTCAGAGGACACTTAGCTTTGTATGTTATGTATGTGATTGTAAACCAAGTTTCATTTCTCTTTTTGTATTCATTAAAAGCATATGTCCAGTCCCTTGTGCACAAAAATTACCACTCCCCCCATTTACTAGCCTCTTTTTAAATGTATGACATTTTAAAATATATTCAAAGGCTGAGTTCACATAATTGGCTAAAATATGCTGTGTGATTTATGATTTAGCATTCATAGGAATCTAGTTATTTACTTTAGCAAGTTGTAGGAACCACATCATTTTAAGCTAAAATATGTTTCCCTTAGACAAAATGTGTTATATGTTTGCAGCTATTTTATTTTGTTAATCTAGGTTTGGAGGGTTTACAAAGGTGTGTGAACCCAACCAAAAAGAAAACCATCCATCCAGGAGAATACACTCTGTTTGTCCTTGATACTGGTCTATGTTGCTATGTACAGCAGTACTTTAGTTAATGGCAATCATGTTTATTATATTCTTTATTATTGTTGCAAAGAGAAACAAGTATGTAGATTTTATTGCACAAGTCTGTTTTGAACCTATTGCCAACATATAGAATTTTGAGAACTTAATTGTAAATAATAGATTTTTGGAATTCCATTCACCAGATATAATTTTTAAAATTGCTGCTTTTTAAGAAAGAACTATTTTTTTTATTTCACTTGGAGTTTGGTTTTTAATGTGCTTGCATGAAATCTGTTGAGTTGCTGTTTTTATTTAATGGTTTACAGTGTCAGTTTGTTGCATTAGATGTATTTTAACGTTTTATATATTTAAACTGACTTATGAAAGCAATGTGTCCATGAAAGAAATATATTTAATAAACAGACCTGTGAATGAAAAAACTAATTATCTGTGATTAATTATGTGGTATGGCATTCTTCTTTTTAGAAATGCACAGGTAAGTATATGAGTAAGTATAGTATACAGTATACTATAATATAGAAAAGGCATAGTCACGATATATTAATGCTTGTGAAAGCTTTATTTCTCATCTTTGAAAATTCCATTCTAAGTATTTTTCTATGGAAAATGCCACCCTGGCATGGGAAAATCCTCCTCTGTTGATAGGGAGATTGGAGAAATGAAATCATTGTATATATAAAGGTTGTGAGCTTTACAGAAATGCTGAAGGACAGCTGTTATTGGCATATGCCAATGTGGACCTTTCCTCCTTCAATGTATCTCTCAACTCTCTTAAGGATTTTTAAGGTTTCAGAACTTAAGAATCCTCTAAACAAATAATAAATGTATTTCCATAACAGATGACATGCATTAATACCTATGAGAGACTCTACCTACAGTATGTCCCTAAAGTACCTTTCTGATGGGAAATATTGAAATAGCACTAGTCTATACATGACGATCACATTTGCTATGAAAGTAAGGAACTATCATTTGGAAAAGTAATGGATTGTTTTTATATTTAGTCATACTGAAAGGAAATTTGCTGAAAACAAATTGGTTATGATTTATTGAAATTTCATTATATAAACCTATAAACCTATGCACATTTACATCTAGAATCAGCAGTGATTTTACTAAGAATATGCAATATAATCAAATTATTACTTTACTGAGAATATGCAATAGACTAATCAACCTATTGCTTTACTCAGTCAAAGTCCAACATTTTTTTCTCAATTTCCCTCATATCAATTTATTACAGCCATTAGACCAGATGCAATAAAACATCAAATAGTAGACTAGTTACATATATTTATATATAAAACAGAAAAATAATACTAGGTTCTAAAATAAGAACATATAAAACAGAATAAAAGTAGTATTATTAAGTGATGAATAAATTAGAATCCAGACTTTATTTTTGACATACCAGATAATTAATGCTACATTTCCATTACCTAATGCCTTCTAGATTGGAAGAAAAGAGTTATGCCCTCCAGCAAGCATGATCTATGTTAGCTAGGGTTATGGAAGTAGCAGTTTAGAATATCTGCAGGTCATCAGACTGGGAAAGGCTGGATTACAGGAATTCTTTAATTGTTAACATTTCTATCTTTATCTCCTCCGTAAGCAACATCAAATGAAAAAATAAACCACAGGAAATTGTAACATTGCCTAACTGGTATTGATTGATGCCACAAAAAAACACATTATACAGCCGACTTCCTTTGGCAACTTACAGCATAGGCCAAATGAATTTTTTTTTTTTACATTTGGCTACCATGTATGGAAATTGCATTTGTTATTGGATCAACATGGGAGCTAAGGCCTGAAAGAATGGCCCAAGTTCTTGGGATGTTTCTTTCTGGTGCTCCATCTGAGGAGGACTAAAGGTAGGACTATAATACAGATGAGGAACTGAACACCAGATTCTTTTCCTCTTATACTAGAAACCTTGCTAGGTTTCTTTTCATCACCCAACATATCCCTTTCAGATTTAATTGATTATTACTTTTAAAAGTTTACTTCTATTTTTGCAGCTCAAAAGTGTTTTTTTTTAAAAAAAAAAAACCACCAATGTTGATATTATCAACATTCCTCTATTTATGTATCAATCAAATGTCACTGTATATTACTGTATTCATCAAGACTCTCAATGGCTCACAAGACAAAGTCATACAAAGAAGCTTAAAAATAAGGCAAATAAAATCAGCTACCTAAAAGCCCTCCAGAAAAGTTTTGCCTTTGTTAAGGACAGATGTACAATACTTCCAGCTTGTAGACCTTCTGACCATCCGAAAATGGAAAACAACCAATTGCTTATCCCAACATGATCAAAGTGGTCATTCCAACTCTAAGAAAATGCAATCTTACAAGTGATCAGTTGCCAAGCCATAAAGAGATTTGTAAGTTAAGACCAGTATTCTAAATTGCACTTGGAAGCTAATAGGCAATCAATGCTAGCCCCACAGAACAGGTTCATATCTATAAGCACTCAGGCCATTGCAAATTGCACCAGCTGAAATTTCTGAGACCAGGATCTTGGCCAAGCTGCCCACCAGGTCCTTAGGAAACTCCTTAGGGGCCTTCTGAAAACCATCGGACTTCATTAGGTCAACAAAATGTAAGATATAGTTGCATGTCAAACTTAAATCTACCAATATTTTTATTTTATCTAACCAATGGATGTAAACTTTGCTCAAAACTAAAGATTGACTGATTTGGTTGCTAAACTGATAGATGCAGTGCAGTTTATAATATTATCTCTGTATTGATTTCAACTCAACTTCCTGCTGACAGAGTATCAAGACTTCTGAACTGAGTATAACAATTGTAGAAGAGTCAGTTTAAAGATACCCTTAAATGAGGAGAAGAATGATTAATTTTATTGCATTTCATGTTCTTTATTTCCAAGGAAGACCTGTTTATGTAGCAAGAGTATTCCTTGGGCATGCACTCAACTCTGGAGCCCATAGGTAAGTCTCAATATGCCCTATATTTGGATAGAATTTTATAGGTTAAACATGCTTATACACATAAGCATGTCATATCAGATTATACACACCCAACATGCTTCTCCATTATCAGGAGTCCCCAAATCCTGGGCCATGGACCGGTACTGGTCTATGGGCTGTTAGGAACTGGGCCGCACAGCTGGAGGTGAGCAGTGGGCAAGCGTATGAATCTTCACTATATTTGCATCCACTCCCCAGCACTAACATCACCATCTCAGTTCCACCTCAACTCATCAAGCATTAGATTCTCATAGGAGCACAAATCTTACTGTAAACTGCATGTGCAGGGATCTAGATTGGGTGCTCCTCTTGCTCCTCCAGTCTGTTGAAAAACTGTCTTCCATGAATCATTTCTTGTCCATAGCAACTATAATAGTAGTTGCTACTATTATAGTTGCTATGGACAAGAAATGATTTTCAGCCTTGTAAATTCAGTGATGACTTTTCATTGCTTTTATCAATGTTTTTGAATAGGCTACTCCCAAGCATCTCAAAATCAGCTATTTCTCCTCCCAATGATAGGATTTGGATCAACATCAAATGAACTTTTAATCCTAAATGACACAAAGAAGATTATTACCTGATTTTTTTCCCAAATATTATTTTATAAAGAATTCCCTTATATTCCCTTGCTTAGCACATGCCACATAAAACTTAAAACAATGCATTTTGATTGTCCCTTTAGACAGACATAACAATTGGATGTTTCTAATCTCTCCAGAATATGAAAATTTAAGGTGTCAACAAAAGCCAGAATTTTTTTGTCTCTTTCAATGGCATTCAAGCCATTATAGACTTGTTGCATTAACTGCCTAATTCTTGGAAAAACTGTTCCTATAAAGTAACTCTAATTAATGTTCACCGAAGCTAGGAATCTCCACCTGAATTCCATTGTTTCGCACAGACCACTTATCTGGGTGCTTTAAACCCCTGAAGGAGAAAGATAAATCAAATTGCTAAAGAATGCAAATATACATTCACATTCTAAATTATAGTTTATATTAGTTTATTAAATTATAGTTTATATTAGGGTACCTCTGCAGAAGAGATTTATGGCAGTTGAGAAGCAGTCTCAGACCCCAAATTATGATGATGAATAATTTAGACTCCTATGCTTGTATGTAGAACAAAGCTAATATTTTCCTCTTTGGCTCTGGAGACTTTATAGGCTGTTTGTTTTTCCCTGTTGAGGAGAGCTTTTGCCCCAGAATGCAAGGCAATTTTTACTTCCACATTAGTCTCCCCAATGCAGAGACTTGCTATTGATGCCTATGGCGTAATTCAGAATGTGTCTTTCCCACATTTCAGCCAAAAAAATCAGGCTATTGGGGAAAGTACTGTCCAAATGTGAACATATTATTATTTCACTATCACAGTTTGCAGTCAGAAGGAATGGTGTGTTTGCAGCCAGAAAGTTTCCCTTGTTGCAATTCTCTCCTTCCCCTTTCCAATGGTCCAAACGTGTGCAGCCAGCGTGTAGTGCAGTTATGGAGGTGTTAGCTATTTTATGGCCCTTTTGTAGACTGGAGAGGTGACAGGATTTGTATCACTTCAGGAATGGTGGTAATTGGGGAAAGATGCTGGCCAAATGATATTGTTTTCCTTTTGATGATTTGGAGGGAATATTGATTGGCTCAGCGTGTTCCCTATGTGTTTTGAAATTTTCAAAAATATGGCTTTGTGAGAGACTGGAGAGTGAAAACAGTGCGTGGTATAAAATAAGACCGAAGGTAAAGTTCTGCTTCTTTGATAATATTAAATGAAATCCAGCAAGATGTTATAACTGGCACACATTTGAAACTATAAGAATAGAAGCCAAACAGAAAATGTTCTGACACATAAGATCTTATTGGAAAATTGAGCTCAAATGTCCTGCCTGAAATTTGTCACAATAAATTTTAAAACTACTTTTTATTAAAAGTTTTATAAATTTATTACAACATAAACCCCCCACCCCTTCCCCCCCTCCCCCACTTCCCAGAGCTGATTACAGGGTAAAACAAAATAACAAATATAATCCAACTAACATAAACCAACTATACTATCAATGAAAACCATATAAGACACTTTAACTCCTTCTCAATACAAATATTAACAAATTAAGTTAAAAATAATAATATAATTAAACTATTAATAATTATCTAAAATATACTCAAAAGCAAGATAATACTTTTCAACTTCATATTTCTTCTGAATATAATCAATCCATCTTCTCCAAACCATAATATATCTTTCTTGTGAATGGTCCTTCAAATAGGCAGAGATCTTCGCCATATCTGCTAAATTAGACCCTTTAAGTATCCATTCTTCCAAAGTAGGCAACAAATTTTTCTTCCAATATTGCCCCACCAATAAACTTGCAGCTGTTATAAGGTTCAACATCAAATTAGTTTCTTTAACATCAAAATCTACAGTAATACAGTAATTTTAAAACTATTTTATATGAATAAATGAACCATGATTTTCACTCAGTCATGCAGGTGACAATTCACTTTTACAGTTGCTGAATAAAAAATGTAACAATGTACATTTGAAAAATAGCAACTAGTAAAATCTTGTAAAGCCGAATTTATAAAACCTAGAATAGTAGTGATGGTATTATAGTCAAAACAGCCACAGAGATTAATTCAAGTTTAAAAACAGAATTTCATAATTATATAACTGAAAATACATATTCAACTAAAACTTCTGAAAACCCTTAGCTCATTACCATTTCTTATGCATTAGTTTATCTTTCATCACACATTACATGTGGAAAGTCCAATGCACAAAACCTAAATACATTACAGGAAATGCTCAGTAAAGATTAAACAGCAAGTAAAATAAAAATTGTGTATAACAGAAGTAGATATTTCCTTAGTCTTATCTTTTCAATTAGTTTTTGCTCCAGTATGCAAATAGTCCTACACTGACATAATTTAGTTGATTTTATCCATAGAAAAGTCTTATTCAGAAGTTTCAACATATTATTCAAATATTTTAACATAATTATACTGATCAGCTAGAAGACATTTAATTATTATTCTTAGTATCAACTACAAATGCTCTGGGATACCAGTGTAGTATGACCAAGTGAGTATATCATCCTCTACATTAGTGTTTTGCAATCTTAAAACTTTAAACTGTGTGGACTTTAACTAACACCCTGGGACTAAGTTACCTGAAGGACTGTCTTTTTTAAAGAGTCCAGTTCAATATAGCAGATTGGGTGTGTGGCTGGCAGAGATTAGTAAATGGACATTTTCTGCAATAGCCCCTGCTCTGTGGAATATCCTCTCCTCAGAAATATGAACGGCCTCTTGGCCTTTTGTAAGGCTTTTAAAACGTGGCTATGTTCCGAAGCCTAGAGTGCTATATTAAGGGCCTATATTAAGAATCCTGTTTCTTGGCTTTACTGTTAAATAGCTAAGTAACTTAACTGCTGTGTATATTTATTTGGGGTATTTTATTATTTTTATATTTTTGGAATTGTAAGCCACCCAGAATCATTGACTGAGATGAATAGCTATAGAGAAGGAAGGAAGGAAGGAAGGAAGGAAGGAAGGAAGGAAGGAAGGAAGGAAGGAAGGAAGGAAGGAAGGAAGGAAGGAAGGAAGGAAGGAAGGAAGGAATAATAGAGCTGGAAGGGACCTTGGATGTCTTCTGGTCCAGCCCTCCGTTCAAGCAGGAGAACCTATACCATCTCAGACAAGTGACTGTCCAGTCTCTTCTTAAAAACCTCCAGTGATGGAGCGCCCATGGTTTCTGAAGGCAAGCTGATTAATTGTCCTCACTGTTAAGAACTCCTTAATTCCAAGTTGCTTCTTTCTTTGATCAGTTTCCAGTCATTGTTTCTTGTCCTGCCCTCTGGTGCTTTGGAGAATAATTTGACCCCCTCTTCTTTGTGGCAGTCCCTCAAATACTGGAACACTGCTATCATGTCATCCCTATTTCTTCTTTTCTTTAGACTAGCCAAACCCAAGTCCTGCAGACGTTCTTCATATGTTTTAGTCTCCAGCCTTAGATCATCTTAGTTGCTCTTTTCTGAATTTTTTCCAAAGTCTCAACATCTTTTTTATAGTCATGCGGAAGCCACACCCACCCCAGCTCTGTCAAGGGGAAAAAAGTCACGATAATGCGGCGAGTTTGACAACCCTGGTCTAGGGCCTTCCACACATAATAAAGGTGCCTTGGTGTACTTCCTGGAAACACTATACCATGAATTAGAGCTTATTGAAACATAATAGCATATTAACTTTAATGGACTTGTTGATTGCTTTATATTTTCTTAATACTTCATATATCCCAATTTCCTTTTTCCATTCTCCTTCCATTTTTGCCTTATTTTGAATACCTGCATTTAGTAGGGAGGTTGAGATGAAGGGGGCTATTTAGCCCCTTTCCATTTTTTATTAATCTAGAAAATTATGTTTTTTAATAATGGCAGAAAGCTATTAGTATTACTAATTCTCATCTCTTTTGATTTGTCCATGTGGTGAGAGAATAGATAAGTATAATAAGAATCTGCCCACATGCATTGATTTACTGTCATTACTTAAAGATACAATATCATAATTATCTTAGCATGGGTGTCTTGTGGTTTTACAAAATTAGATGTAGAGCCAAATTCTTAGTAACAATGGAAACATGACACCTACCTTGAGTATCAAATTTACACATACAAAATCAGTGTTCAACCAAAGGCAGTCTCTAAAAATAGATGACTTCTTAAGAGAGAGTTGTTCATATTACCTATAATAATAAATGCAAGGAATTAACTGCATTATTCAGACACCAGTGGTATCCAAACATTAATGGATGCTATGGATAGAATTCCTTCTGCTTCCCCTTTTACTTTACTCATGGGAAGCTTGAGGGAGACAGTGGGGAACACAACAGGAAATCCCAAGTCCAAAGCCAGCAGGCTGGTAAGTGGCTGTTTCTAGGAAGGGCAGAGAGCAAGTGGATGGCAAGGGTGCAACCCAAGTTGGGAAGGATACATTGGGATGCAGGTTAGGGAGGTCATGCAAGAGTGCAGAGTGGATCCTGAAGGCCACTAGGAGGAATGCAAGAGATGCCCTGTGAGTTGGGGGCTAACATAGGTCAGCTCTGCAAGGAGAGCAACATAGGTCAGGAATGGTCAAGGATGAATTTGAGAAATACAAGAACTTATGGTCATCTACCAAGCCTTGTGACCGAGTACGGATTAGAAGTTAAATCATTCAGATTTAACATTTGCTGTTTTGTAACAAAAGCTTATTGTTAAAGATTCTGTAAATAGAAAATATTCTTTTTTAAGAATAATGAGTACTACTGATATATTTGTGAGCAGTCAACCCGAGAGTGAAGAAAAGTAGATAAGACCTTCACATGTAGGTATGCTGGATTTATCAAATAATTAGCAGGGCATGATTCTATCATTAAAACAAATTACATTGTTTTTCTGAAACATTATGTTATGGTTGTAAATTATTTTGTTAGTTGGAAACAGTTTAAGCAGAAATAAAAGGCAATTTATGGATCTGTTTGCCTACCTCCAAAACAGTATTTAAAAGATGCATTTACTTATCTCTATATTGTGAATATTGATAATAAAAGTAAAAGCTTACTTAACCCATACTAATGACTGAATATTTTTAATGAGATTACATTTCACATATGCTTCTTTGAACATCAGAAATGCCCTGTAAATTTTGTTATACTAAACCATAAAACAAAAAAACACTTTCAGAAGGCTAATAAACTTGGAGCCAATTTTATTGCAAATCCTGATTAGCATTCAACCCTTTAGTTTTACAAGCGTCATAACCCAAAGTCTCAGCTTAACACAATAAACACATTTAGTTAGATTTGCAGTTTCAGTACACCATTTCACTTGTTAATGTTGTACCCAGACTGAAACATATATTGTTCATATCACTAACATTATGTACAGTATGTTTCTGTACAAGCTAATGAGTCCTAAGGTAATTACAGCAACAGATGATGTTCAAAATGTACTTGCCTTACAGAAGTAAACTGCTCTAAATGAAAGCAATAAACTAATTTTCTATTCTCAAATGGAAGGAGCTTTCAAAGGGAGGGAGGGGTGCTTAAAAACAACTGCTTCAAATGATAATTCAGTAATTTTTGTGCATTGCTTCCATTTTATAAATCAATCTCATTTACCTAAATGAAATCCCCTTAGTCTGGTGACTTGGGTTCCCCCCCCCAATCATTACCACCAGTAATTATTATTATCATTGCTTTGTCTTTGCACTAAGTCTGAGGTGACAGGAAATCAGCCATTCCTAGTTTTCATGCCAGTCTAGTTCATTTCTCTTTTCTGCAGCCACACAATGGAGTGCGCCATATGAACAAAAATGTTCTTTTTGCAACTAATGTTATTCGACATGCCAGCAATATTTTCTGTAGCTTCTGATCTCCTGCTCAGCAGAAATCACTCTGTAATGTTTTGCATGAACTCACAGCTACAATCCTTAATCTGGCAACGCTTTCCCTTCTTTTTTGTCTTTTGGGAAAGGCTTATAATGTTTTGTTTTGTTTTTTAATTATTTGCACCATTTTAGCATAAGGCAAAAAACAACAACAGTAAAATCAACAATAAAACCATTTTTAAGAGCCAAGAACAAGTGAGAATCCACCTCTTTTACCAAGATTCCTGGCTGCCTGGCATCATGGCATTATGACAGAGGCCTTCAACTTATTCATACAGCCATTTTAAAACATTCTCCTCGAGGCAAGTATAATTTTATCTGCCCTGACAGACATCTATTCTGTCTCACTAATGAGGAGAGGAATGGTGTCAGCTGTATAGTTTCACTGCAGGACATGTTGGAACACATCATGCATTTCCATTCCCATCAGGGCTCCCACTCCAACTAGCTAGAAAGGAAAAAAATAACACTGTCTTATCAGAATGGAGAAAAGGCAGATGATAGGAGACTGTGAATCAGAGACTTACCACTACTGTATTCCTTCACTGAAAGGTTTTATTTTGATAAATCAACAGTAGATTGGAAATGACTTCCAGGGAAGAAATGGCAAACTGAAGATGTTTCCCATGGAGAAATAAAGAGCCAATCAGTGTTTGGCCTTCAGGATTCCTAAGATGACCAACTGTCCTCCTTTAGGGAGGACAGTCCTCCTTTTGTGAGTTCTGTCCTCCCTAGAAAAGTGTCTTCCTACATTTCCTCCTTTTCGATATTTGAAGACTAATCTTTTTTTTCCTCATAGAATGCTCAGAACGGCGTTCCGGCACCTTTTTTTTTGATGGTTTTTTTTCAACTTTTGCATGAGCTGTGCTACTCTCCCTATTGGCTTTCAAAAGCCAATAGGAATTGCTGCTGAACGCGCCAAAACACCCGGCCAGCAAACTTTGCACATGTAAGTTATCTGCAGCGAAGGCGAATTGGCAGGAACTTTGCACCCCTTGCTGCTACCCAACTACACCATCTACTAGTTAGTCCCAAAGATACCTGGAGGAGACTGGAGCGGCGATGCCACGGTAACTTTCTCTTGATCTTTGGCCCTGCTAGGGAAATAATGGCTGCGGGCGCCAGAGGCAGGGGTGGCAGGGCTGCTGCAGGCAGGGGTGTGAGGGGCGGTGGTGGCCGGCTGCTCCCCCTGTGCTGTAGGAGCCATGGGGCCTGCTCTACACAGGGCTGTGCAGGGTGGGCGGTGGTGCTGGTGGGGCGGCTGCAGGCGGGGTGTGTTGATGGCGGGCTGCCCCCTGGGGCCGGAGCCGGCTCAGCTGGTGCTTTGGAAGCTGCGGGGCCTGCTCTACACGGCAGGGCAGCAGTGCTGGCGGGGCAGCTGCGGGCGGGGGCATGGCATGTAAGCATAATTACAATATAAAATGTTATTGTTACAAATGTTTTTATTATGCATTTATCATATTATACTGTATTCTGTATTACTGTTGCAATGAATAAAATGTTTCTTTTATTTACGATATTTTTTCTTCAATTTATTTGTGTCCTCCTTTTCATTGTAAAAAAGTTGGTCACCTTAGGATTCCTCTCTGAACAAGAAAAGGACCTGAGATTGCCCACAAGTGCTCCAGACAGTTGGAGATCACAAGACAGCAGTGTCCACTGAGTTTAGAGCTCTGAGAGACAAAGGAATGGCACCTTTGATCAGCACCTTTATGGACACTGGGTTAGCATGCTTCCTTTTCTAATCACTTTTGGAGATTGCTTAATTTATCTTTAGATATTGGAAATTTTCAGATTAATAGGTTATATGGGTGAGTTTCCCTCACTTTTTAGCAAACAAAGTTTTAAATGCAAGTTTAAGCCACAGCGAAAGGCTGATTACATTGATTTTGGAATGTTATAAATGGACTGTGGGTCCAAATGGATTTGAAATAAAATTTAGAAATTAATTAAAAGAATCCTTGCCATGGAAAAATACTGTTGTTTTGAATTCTTTAAAAAAAAGATAGAATGATACTTAGAAGGTTGGAGAGTAGAAGGAACTAGAAGTACTAAAGATTATACTTAAAGGGAAAAAACACTTATATTTGACTTATTAATAGTGGATGGAGCAAAATTCTTTAACAATGGATATATTGAGGATATTTGTGAATAATGGACTCAAAAGTTAATTTTAAGAATATCTACCACTATTGATAGACTTGTTTAAAAATGTGTTGGAAGAGGAACAGGTTTTACTGGACAGTGCTGAGACTGACCTAAAGTGGATTTAAAAATGATAGACTAGAAGAATAATATGGAAAAAGATGCTACATTGGATATACAAATGAAATTGGTTGATGTCTTATTAATTAAAAAGAATGTACAAATAACAAACCAAAAGAGCAACCTGAATAACTTTCCTATATTGGACTTACAAAAAAGACTAGGCCAGGGGTCTTCAAACTTGGCCCTTTTATGACTTATGGACTTCAACTCCCAGAATTCCTCAGCCAGCATGCTAGCTGAGGAATTCTGGGAGTTGAAGTCCACAAGTCATAAAAGGACCAAGTTTGAAGACCACTGGTCTAGGACATTATTTGACATGATTAAATATCACTATTATAAAAAGTAAAAGGAAGAAATATAACATTGATCTATTTGATCAAAGTTAAACTAGATAAGTTGCTCTCTCATTACTGGACTTTTGCTAATCAGGACCAAATGATGAGTTTTTAAGGATTTGTTTTTAGATAAGAGTTCAGATATGGCAGGGGTAGGCAACCCAAAACACTTAAAAAGCCACTTGGACCCGTTTCCCACCAAAAACAAAACACTGGGAGCCGCAAAACCATTTTGATATCTAAAATGAAGATAACACTGCATATATCCTTTTTTACCTTTATTATAGGTGTGTGTGTGTTTGTGTGTGTGTGTTTGTGTGTTTGTATGTATGTGTGTGTGTGTATATATATATGTATATGTATGTATGTATGTATGTGTATATATATATATATATACACACACACACAGGTAAAAAAAGGATATATGCAGTGTTATCTTCATTTTAGATGTCAAAAGGATCTCTCTCTCTCTCTCTCTCCCTCTCTATCTGCCCTTGGTCTGCCACTCCTCTTCCCCCGCTCTCTTTCTTATTCTCTCTCTCTTTCCTCTCTCTCTCTCTCCCTCTCTCTCTTTCTCTCTCTCTCTCTTTCTCCCCCCCTCTCCTATCTGCTGCTCACCTGACAAGCTTCAGGCTGTTATCCAACAAGATCAGGGGTAGGCAACCTCGTCTCTTTTATGACTCATGGACTTCAACTCCCAGAATTCCTGAGTCAGCCTAGCTGGGCTAGCTAGCTCTCTCCTACCCTTCCTGCTTCCTGCAGAGATGCAGCAAAGGGAGGAGCTCCGCCCAGTAAGCTTTTCAGCTCCTCGGAGAACACTGTGAGTGCACTCTCTTGAGAGAGAGAGAGAGAGAGAGAGAGAGAGAGAAGCAGGGAAGCGCAATTCCTCTCTCTGTCTCTGTCTCTCTCTGCAAAGGCAGAGGAGGCTGGGAGCCGCAGGGGAAGGCTCAAAGAGCCGCATGCGGCTCCAGAGCCGCAGGTTGCCGACCTGTGAGATATGGAATAAAGTTGCTATAAAAACAATAATTGGAAACAAAACAAATGTCCCGTGCCATTTCTCAAGTGACAACCACTGTGGTAGAGGTGCTCTCTGCAATGGTTGTCTATGGCTATGTGCTGGAGGAAAGTCCTCCAAGGCCAATTTTCTTTGTTCTCTAAAGAAAGGCCTAGCAAACAAACTTGAGTTGCAGATTGTGAGTTTTAGTCACAACACCTGAGACTGATAACTTTTTAGAGCTTGTTCTACTTTCTGGAAGCTAAGTTTGGATGGTTCAACTCATTCCTGACAAGTCCAAGTAGCTGTGGGTATTTGAATTCTCCAGGCCTGGAGTTCTTCCACTAATACATATGGGATTGCATGCTCTCTTTCAGGATTAGTACACAATTTATTTATTTATTTATTTATTTATTTATTTATTTATTTATGTGTGTATGTATGTATGTATGTATTTATTTATTTATTTATGTTCTCTTTCAGGACTAATACACTATTTATGTATTTATTTATACACTTTATAGCCACCCATTTCAGTTTTGCAATTTTAGACTTTTTGGGTTTACAGCTCTTGCTTGAGGAGCAGAAAGCAGCCAAGACCCGCAGGAACATAGGACAGCTTTTTAAGACTACTTTAGAGGTTGCAGATAGTCCAGAATGGGCAATAATGCCTTGTAATATCTTTGCTTCATTATATACACTATTTACCTAATTACCAATTGGCTTCCAGGGCAATTCAAGGTGCTGGTTATCAGCTACAAAATCCTTCAAGGTATAGAGCTTGGTTATCTGAGGAACCCTCTAACTTACACAGTTTCTACCAGCTTTATACAATCCAGCAGAGTAGGCATGCCCCAGTCCTGCTGATTGATGGGACCCAGGACGCAGACCTTCTCTATCATAGCACCTCTCGTCTAGAACAACATTGTCCCTGAGATTCATATGCACCCCATCCTGAGCTTATTTAAACAAACTCTAAAAACCTGGCTCTTCCCAGGCCTTTGCACTACTGTGCCTGGCAGACTCCTTGTGAGAGTATTAGCTTGTTTGATTTTGTTGTTTTCTCCAGATGCTTTTTATATCTGGCTTACATTTATTAGTATTTTATATTAGGTTTTTTTTGAAGAATTGATCCATATTATTTATTTATTTATTAACATTTTCCCTTATACAGTACATATTCAGCAGACTATGTCATTTTTATATACTATGGATCTACATTCTATACAATATATACACTATGTACATTCAATCTAACCCACAATAACCTAATTTGCACAATAACCTTATGTATATTTCCAATTTTTGTTTCTATTGTCTATCCAAATTTTCCCAAACCACATAAACTTCCGAATCATCTTTTTCTTTTAATTCTAAGGTGAGTTTGTCCATCTCGGCACATTCATAAATTTTCTGAATAATCAATCCCTCTGGTGGTATATTGCGTTCCTTCCAATATTGCGCAAATGCAATTCTTGCCGCAATTAGTATATGTAAAATCAGATATCTTATTTTCTTATCAAATTTCTTTTTAAGTATTCCTAGGATAAATGTTTCCGGATTTAATTTGACCTGACATTTTGTTAAGTCTTGTAGCCACCCTTGTATTTTAATCCAATATTTTTTCGCTTCAGGGCATAGCCACCAAGGTCATGACTGATGTGGATGGCCTGTAAATAAAATCAATCAATCAATCATTTCTTTGAATAATTTTTATTCCAAATACCTATGTCCAACCTGCCATATTCCAAACAATTTGTTCAAAGTCTTATTTAAGGCACTGAGAGAGATTCATAAAATCCTTGCTTTTGACCAAGAAGTATGCACAGAGTACGCTCAGGGGCTGGAATTTCCTCCACGGAGCTTACCAATATTTAACTAAGTGAAAGTCTTATCAGTGAAGAACACTTTTATCACTCCCTCAATTTTGCCATTGTTTCTTTCAGTTATGTTTCCTCACAATGCACTCATTTGTGGCTTTTATTGATCTGCAAATAGATGGTAAATTTCACAAATCTTAAGAGTGTCAATATTTTATTTAAATAAAGCACAGCTTGACAGAGAACAAAAGGCAAATTTCTCTTAGAAATCAATTTTGTATTTCTGAACACAAAGTACTTTACTGAATGCTGTAGGCTCACTATCAAAACAGATAAGTCAGTGAGAGGCACGTCTTTCAGATGACACCTCTGAATTTTAATTGTACCACAAATGACATTTTTATATCTTTTTAAGACCCTGATTATAGAAATAAGGAACTTTTACAACTATGGCTTGCAAACCTCTATGTGATAACAAATGCCTGAGGCAGAATTCAAATCTTCTCCCAAAATTCTTTTTGAATCTTCTTTTCCTAATGCAAAATGGTAATCAACACATAATGCTCAATAGTGCCCAAAAGTAATGTAGCATAAATGCACACTCCCTTGTGCAAATACTAAATTCAACAAAGTCTTTGGATAAGATCCAGATTTTACTTCTGAACAACGTATTGGCCATTTCTGTGTATAAAATGCTATGTGAATCAGCATAAGTGAGAAATCCATTATTGCTGACCATTCTTCAACTGTGACAAGATGAGCATAATAACAAAAAGATTACTGGATTTGTGAGTGAATAATTCGTTTAAATGTCTATTTCTGTTGAAATTTCTTATGACAAAGGACACTGAGAGACAAGATGAATTAGAAATGGGGAATGCAATTTAATTAGCTGTTATGAAAATGAACATACAAATCATGCTGAGTTTATTCTATTGTTTTAGAAAGTCAATTCACATCTATCCTGGTTAAAAAATAGCCTATGAACATTCCATCCTTAAAGTAACCTAAACTAATAGCTGAAATATTATTTAAAGCTCATTCCTGTGTTGTGCATGGAGAAGTTGTGTTTTAACTTAAATGCAAATGTCCATTATTTAGGAATATTGTGCTTATTTTTCAGTAACAGTTTGTTAATTGGCCACATCTCAATTAGACTGGTGAATTCTATTTTATAAATGACTGGATATTTCAACTAGGGGCATGTGCAATCATAACACATCTTGACTCTATTCACTCTTTGACTCTATTATATTTAATCATATTAAAGACAATTTCTTAGGGATCCAGGCAAGGGCATTTGCAGGGTAGTTCAAAAAAGTCAAGATAGAGCTCCATCAATTAAAGCCCACCCCTACATGAGTCATGCATGTACTGCACAAAACGGGTTGGATTTTGATTGTGCATTTGTGGTTACCATCTTGACTTTCCTGATGCCCACCACCATAGATATTTTTGAATTGCAAGCTTTCCTGAAATATTTTGTTGTCAGAGGAACAGCAGTAATTTACAATCAAGATTAATCTTACATCAAAATGCAATATATCTATGGTTGTTTAAAGTACTTGTGGAAGATCAGAAACAGAGTGTTATCCAATACTCTACCATGGATATGCTTTACTTCCATCACAGATGAGTTCCGTTGTCATCATGTTAACAACCTCCTCTCTTGAATTTGTCCCATCCAATAGGGGCAGTGGAAATCACCAGGGTTTCTTTATTTGGAGCTGAGCTAGTCTTGGCTTCCACCTCAATACAATGCTTGACCTGGGACTCAGCATTGGAGGTAATCCATAATTACCCTGTTTTTCTTAAGTGCATTGGCCCACTAGAGTTAGTTTGAGGAACAAAGATTGTGGCCATATATCTGAATGGTCATGAATATTTTGCCCTTAATACTGGTGTTGATCCCAAATCTGGAGATATGTGTCGGCGGTGTGTGTGTGTGTCATGTTTTTATTTTAATGATTATTTTAGTCTAGTCTGTTTTTTAATTTGGTCTATGGTTTTAATTGTTTTAGTTTATTATTATATTTTTGTAAGCTGCTCAGAGTCCATGGGAATTGGCAGCTATATTAAATTATTATTATTCAAAGTAATATTTACTTCAGAAAACATGAGGAAAAAACTAAAGTGAGAAATAAAGACTAGAGTTAGAGAGTCTGCAGTTATGGTGGGCATATAATAAAAATAAAAGGCACAAGTTTGGGGCTGTGGATGAGGCAAAATAAAGCTACCTGGGGAGCAATGTATAATAATAATAATAATAATAATAATAATAATAAAGTTGGAAGGGATCTTGGAGGTCATCTAGTCCAACCCCTGTTCAGACAGGAAACCCTATACCATTTCAGACAAAAGGCTGTTCAGTCTCTTCTTAAAAACTTCCAGTTTTTAAAAGTTTTTAAAACTTCCAGTTTTAGGAAAGTCAACAGTAAAATACTCTCCCTTATCCTTGCTATATAAGATTCTGTAACTGAATAGAGCATCTTAATTAGTAAACAAGCTTTAAATATCTTGATAATGAAAAGGCTTTTAACTCTATTTACTGCATCCAACTCTGATTAACAATCTGGCTGTTGCATTTTGATTAATTGACATTTCTGGGAATTTTTTCAAGAAAATATTGTGGTAGTTTATCCGTAGACTAACCAAGGCATGTATCATCATGACTAGATTAGCATCTTCCAGGCACTAGCAAAAAAAAAAAAAAAATCTTTATCAAAACAGATGGGAAAGATTTCACAAACTATGAAGTATCTTCTCAGATAGATTGCTTTTTCCTCTTGATAGACTGTTTCCTTGCTAATGATGTATAACCCTTGCTGTGGATGTCTTCATCACAGATATACAGTACCAGCACAGCAAGCTGGAATGGTGCTAGAAGATAGTATCAATCACCTGTGCTAGAAAAGGGATGAAATTTCTATTTATTTGATCACTTGAACAGAACCACCTCCAATTATTTCAATTGTCTTCATTTTTTTAAACTCAAAGTACACATTACCTTAGTGACAGCTATCTTTCTCCCAACTTTATATAAAAGTTGGGATCCAGTATGAATTAGGACCATAGAGGTTTTTTAAAAAGTGTTTTGGTGATGTAAATTTCTGGCATGTGGGGACAATGTATTATTGAGCTGACTCAGTCTGAGCTCTTAATCCTTGCTTAATTTCATGTATAAATTCAGAATTTCCACAATAAGGAAAGAGAAGTATCTAGCTTTTTATAACTTTGCTCAGAAATATTATATAGCTATTCAGTAACACAGAAAGAGACTAAAATTCTGTTAAACCCATAACTAGCAACCAAGCAAATGAGCCACAATTCCAAGCATAGCTTTTAATATCTTAATTGATGTCACCTTAAATCTAGGAATAAAGATGTTAGATCTTTTTACATCAGTACATTTATTCTTGTCATGGGAACGTTTGGCTTGCCAACTGTTGTGTTAACTGATTTCTGAATTATGTTTCATTTTTCCACATGCAAATCTAACTAAATGTGTTTATTGTTTTAAGCTGAGACTCTGGGTTATGATGCTTGTAAAACTAAAGGATTGAATGCTAATCAGGATTTGCAATAAAATTGGCTCCAAGTTTATTAACCTTCTGAAAGTGTTTTTTTGTTTTGTTTTCTGGTTTAGTATAACAAAATTTACAGGGCATTTCTAATGTTCAAAATTCAGACATTTGTTCATCAAGCTGATTTAAAATTTTTATGTTCTGAATAACTACTCAACTCTGTAACTTATTTGAGAATAAGTACCATCAAAATGTAAGATATTATGTATTACTATATTTGACCTAGTTGCTGGGAGGCCACCAAGATATCGCAAGTGGTAGATTAGACTGGAGAGTTGAAAAAAATATGCTAGAACAGCATGCTGAAGAATTCTGGCAGGTGAAATCCAGATGTTGCCAAATCCTAAAGTTGTCATAACTGTAGGCAGTGGCAACCTACTTCCATATTATTGCCAAGAAAATAAGCTGCTCAGAGTTACTCTATGGTAAGATGGGTGGCCAATAAATTTTATAAATAAATAAATAAGCATGTCTGTATCCCCAAATTCACAAGGAGATGAGTTCGAATTGAAATTTTTACTTTTTTGTACACTATATACAAAAATACCTATGCTATATTTATTCACACTATTCCAACTATAATTGGAATAGCGATCATTATTCTGAATAAAGGTATAGTGTTTTCAGTTTATAAATTAACTTTTAGTTCATTGGGAAATTTTTAGATCACACCTTTACTAGTGATAACTGATATAATTAAGATGCATATGTAGTTTATTAAAAAAAAATAAGATGAACTATCTCCAAAGTAATAGTTAGACATTTAAGCAGGGGTTTTTTTTCTAAAAAGGATGACTATACTTTGGCTGAAATACAAGCATTAGAAGTCCAGACAGGACAAATGCAGTTTGTCAAAAGTCCTAACACTGAAAATGACAATTAGTCCACTGAACTGAATTGGAACTAGGAGATGTAGTGAATGAGAGAAATGAAAGAGATGTCAAGAACTGCTATCTGAATGTGCTCACCCCACATCACCCCTTTCACCCCACTGACTTTTTTTAAAGTATTGTGCATTTTAGATTGAATTCAGTGTACAAAATGCTGAAATAAAGATTAGGGTTTTCTCAACCCTAACACCATATGTGTTTCCCAATTGCTTACATTAGAATAGATAATGTGCTGTAAACGCCAAATGTGAAACTGCATAATAAAGTAAATATTTTATTTTCCATTCACTATATTCACCCAAAAAGGTGATCCAAATTTTTCCTCAGATCTGGAAAATTTCAGGTAGGGATTAAAAGAAAGTCTACTTCCATTATTGATTTCCCAGTGGTTTCGAGAGTCCATTTTAAAGGTTTTGGGGGGAATACATAAATGTTGTGTGGTTCTTATGGTATTCCACCAAAAGCTTTTGAAATTCAGTCATCCTTTCCTACTCACTGAATTTCTCATGATAGTCCAGAAGACCTTGCCTTCCAGTTTTAAATTTCCTAGGTTTTCTCATCACTTCTCCCGTGTTTTCTACATACACAAAGAGAAATTGTAATGCAATTTCTGTCAATGAAGAGTTTCAGTGTTAGAATCAGGGACAACCATGTGTGTGTTCCTGGCAAAGATACGTTCCTGTAACAGTTGCAGCCATATAAGCCTCTATGGAGCAGTATTCTGCTTTTTCCCGATAGAATCAAGGCAAGAATAAACATAGCTAAATATCAGAATCTATCCAAATTAATAATTAACTATAATTGAGTGGGAAAGCTGGCAAGTAAAAATGTTTGCTTTACAAACAAGGAATGAAGAATTATTTCTGGTTCTTACCTGCTGTCAAGGTCGTATGTACAGATCACACAACAGCTTCTTCTAAGTTCTTCTTTATTATTTTATATCCCATGGACCTGCCTATTTCTTGCGTCATTATTTTCATATCTGTTTATAAAACAGGATACCCTTAATGAATGCAGCATTCTGGATGATATGGGCAGAAGCCAGACTGAACTATAAAACATAGTTCAAGAGAGCTGCTTTATACTGAAAGTTATATTTCTAAAGAATAGCATTTTGGATACATAAGAAACAATACCTAAATCTTGGAAACCATAAACTAAAAAAGAACTCTAATGCCACTTAGGTCAGGAGAACAGGATTGCTTTAACAAGGTGCTTCAAGAGGTGGCAGCTGTGCCCTGGAAGGCTTTTTTCCCAGCTTCATCTGGTGTGGCCCTTCCTAGATTAAGAGCATTTCAGAGAGGCACTCAAGCTCTGGGTTACCTCATGGCTTGACTATTGCAATGCACTCTACATGGCCTGACTTGAAGACTACCTGAAAACTTCAGCTAATCCAGAATGTAACAACATGGCAGTGATGGGCATGCCTCAGTATGCACATGTAGCATCCCTGCTTTGTAAGCTGCACTTGTTGCCAGTTTGCTTCTGGTCATCACGATGTAAAAAAGATGCTGAGACTCTAGAAAGAGTACAGAGAAGAGCAACAAAGATGATTAGGGGACTGGAGGCTAAAACATATAAGGAACGGCTGCTGGAATTGGGTATGTCTAGTTTAATGAAGAGAAGGGCGAGGGGGGACATGATAGTAGTGTTCCAATATCTCAGGGGCTGCCACAAAGAAGAGGGAGTCAAGCTATTTTCCAAAGTGCCTGAAGGCAGGACAAGAAGCAACGGGTGGAAATTAATCAAGGAGAGAAGCAACCTAGAACTAAGCAGAAATTTCCTGACAGTTAGAACAATTAACCAGTGGAACAACCTGCCTCCAGAAGCAGTGAATGCTCCAACACTGGAAGTTTTTAAGAAACTGGGCAGCCATTTGTCTGAAATGGTATAGGGTTTCCTGCCTGAGCAGGGAGTTGGACTAGTCTTTCTATTTCTATTTGTAGGTCTTTGTATTTTGTTTTTTCTTGTCTATTCTGCTGTCTCCAGGCACTGCCACGTCCACTATCCAGACTTTTTTGTCTTTCTTATCGACAATTGTTAAGTCTGGGGTGTTATGTTGCAGGTGCTTGTCTGTTTGAATTCTGAAGTCCCAGAGCAGTTTAATTTTATCATTTTCTATGACTTTCTCTATTTTATGATCCCACCATTTTTTGCTTACAGTCAAATGATATTTTTTGCAGATCTTCCAATGCACCATTGTTGCTACTTTGTCATGCCGCTGCTTGTAATCAGTTTGTGCAATCTTCTTGCAACAGCTTACCAAGTGGTCCACTGTTTCCTCAGCTTCTTTGCATAGGCGGCACTTACTGTCTGTTGCTGTCTTCTCAATTTTGACTTTGTATGCATTTGTCCTTAAGGCTTGGTCTTGTGCAGCCAGAATTAGTCCCTCAGTCTCTTTCTTCAATTTTCCTGCTCTTAGCCATTGCCAGTTTTTATTATTATCTGCTTTCCCAGCTATTTTTTTCACGTATTGGCCATGTAGTGCTTTGTCTTCCCATGCCTCTATTCTGTTCTTCATTTGGTCTTTCTTGTATTATTATTATTATTATTATTATTGTTGTTGTTGTTGTTGTTGTTGTTGTTGTTGTTATTATTATTATTATTATTATTATTATTATTATTATTCAAACTTCAGGGCCTGCCTATCTCCCATAGTATCTGCCCAACTAGTTGAATCTGGCAGATTGCAATACTCCATCAATTTAAAAGTGCCACCTATTAGAACTCAGGAAAGGCATCCTCTTTGGGATGAATTTCCTCCTAAAATTTGAACAGCTCTCACCATTCTGGTATTTTGAAGGGCTTTAAAGAATAGGCCTTTGGAGAGGACAATTGATGTCTCTTTCTTCCTTTGTGTTTCCCTTCCTTTACTTTTTCTGGCACCATTGGGGAGGAGCTGTACTGTTTTTGTATTTTCTTTCTGTTGTTGTTTTAAATGTTTTAACAATTGTAAACCACTTAGAGTTGCTAGGGGTAGGGCAGCATATAAATTTAATAAATTATGGGTGGCTTGCACAGTCAACCGGAAATTTAGACTGGATTTGGCATTTTTATACCACTTATCGCATCCTTCCCAAGACCCTGGGGTAGGTAGTTGTTATTTAATAATATTAAAAGCATCTGTTCCAAGTAAAGCTTCCTTTTGAAATTGACTGATGGTGATTTTTGTCAATGCCAATGGTGTTCCAGATAATTTGGGATTGGACCCAAGGAGCCTATTACTATTGGTACTATCTCTACTTTCTTTTGCCACAGTCATTCTAGTTGCAGGTTTTTGTATTTTGTGATTTTCTCCAGTTCTTTCTCTTCCATTCTGCTGTCTCCAGTACTGCAACATCCTTTATAAAGACTTTTTTCATCTTTCTTATCGACAGTTGTTAAGTCTGGGGCATTATATAGCAGGTGTTTGTCTGTTTGAATTATCAGTTGATGTTTGCAGTCTACAGCATACTGGAGGGGATACAGTAACTATTACTCATCTACATGATGTAGCTTTACAGGAAATGCTTCAATGTTCTGTTTCTTCATTTGTTTTTTTAAAAATGAATTGATCTTTGATATAAATTAGCTTAAGTCACAAGATGTGAAACCCGAGGAACACCTGTGATCTTTCCCCAAAGCCTTCAAAAGTTATCAAATCATTATTTTTATTGTGACAGAAAAGGATTATTGACATAATAGTTAAGGCTGAGATACCCCTTGTACTGAAAAAAGTTGTGCAACTTAATGCCTTACATATATTTGCATCTCTCATCAGCTCTTGCATCATACTAATTGGCCAAGGACCATTCTATCGCCTGCAGTAATATTTAGACTTGCCAAACTCCTGATTCCTGATTTAAGGTAAGTCAAGTAGAAACTCGTCTTCTTAATTCTGTGAACCAGGAATCTTATTTTTACTTTTAAAACTAGATTGACAATATCGGCAGTGTTGACCATACAGCTAATACTCTCTTACTGTTGGTTCATTTCTCTCACAAAGCACCTGAAGGCAGGACAAGAAACAGTGGAAATTAATCAAAGAGAGAAGCAACCTAGAACTAAGGAGAAATTTCCTGACAGTTAGAATAATTAATCAGCAGAACAACCTGCCTCCAGAAGCTATGAATGCCCTAGCACTAGAAGTTTTTAAGAAGAGACTGAACAATCATTTGCCTGAAATGGTATAGGGTTTCCTGCCTAAGCAGGGGGTTGGACTAGAAGACCTCCAAGGTCCCTTCCAACTGTATTATTATTATTATTATTAATATTATTATTATTATTATTATTACATCACCAAGAATGTACTTAGCCACACTTTCCCCATTATAACAGCATAAAAAGACATAGAATTAAAGTTGCTTTTACACTTACCTTTTCTAAGACAAGAAGAACATGAAAGGGATATATCCATATCACTGAAATGCAAAAATAAAGAAAAAAATTACTTGGGAAAGCAGGAAAAAATTCAAAAATCAAGGGATGGTGAGATGATACCTCTAGCTTGGTATAGTGCTTGTGTAGTATCAAGTCTTTCAGAGTAACTCGTGAAGATAGAATCTGTGCTTTTTGTTGTCCCCGGACAAAAAGAACCCTATTATTTCTTATATAAAAGTTGACTAGAGGGGAAAAGACAAAATATTTCTTCAATTGCATGGAGACCACTGGGTGGTTAAAGTATATAGGGCAAATCATTTTACACATATAACTCTCTCCTCCAACATATTGTTTCTGATTCTTGAATCTTACCACTTACCATCAAAGAAGACTATATCTTTCTGCTTCATAGTTTGATGCCGTTGATCTAGGATTTGACAATAATTTCTTAAAATGCAACCTTAATTTAAATGGATGGTACAGGGGCTTCTGGTTTTGCGGACGCAGTGCATGGCCGTGCAAGAGCAGACCTCTGCTCCCCACAGCTAGTTTCTTCCTGCTTGGGGGACCCTAGATGGGTCCGAAGTTGCCCCGGAGAGGGGACCGTGAAGGAGGGGTGCCCTGTTGATTACGAAGCGACAGCAATCACTTCATTTGATTTGGGGAAAGCCCTCCAAACCCGACAGGAGAAAGGCTAGTGTGAGATCAGCATCTAGCCCAAGCTGCTTGCAGCCAAATTCTCAGAGCACGAACCTAAATATCAGTGAACAGTGTGCTTGGAATTGGTGACAGTACTGATCTTACTTCTATCTACTCTCTAAATCCTTGAAAAGATCCCCAAAGCAAGAAAATCTCCAGAAGTGAAGGGAGGGGGCTATATCCCCATTCCCTTACAAATGGAAGCAGCAAATTAATATTAAAGGAGGGAAGAAATATATTAAAATTTGATTTAAAATACAGTCTGAACAAATTTAGGAACTAAAAAACTGTCAAGATTATACCGTAAAAATGTTTTGATGGAATTATAAAAATATATAACAAATATAACTTTTTGATTAAAAGAAAAACTGAAAAAAGAAATAACTGCTGACATCTAGTGGAGACTCAGAGAATAGAACACTAACAATAAGGACTCAGAAATTGGCAGAGTGCCTAGAAAACAAAGAAAAAGTTGTTCCTTTGAATTGTAAACAATCTTGAAGACAGCTGGGAACAAAGGAAGAGCCAGCTATAAGATTAAAAAGTGTTTGAAAGAAAAACAAAACAAAACACCTGAACTGTTGCTTAAATCTATGAACTGTTTATGGAAAAGAAAAACCTTGGCTTTTTGGCTAATCTTTTAGAGGAGAATATGTAGGAAGGATTCAAAGTGGCTTAACATACCGAACTGTAATTTTGACTGACTGATAAACTGACATTTGAATTAAAACATTGATGAAAGATTATTTGAAGGGGAGAGACAACATGGATATCACATATGTATCAAAAAATGACAGGATGCCACATTCAATATTTTCTCCTGAAGGATGTAGCCTGGAAAATCAAGGGCCTCAAGAAACAATATTTCAAGGCAAGATAAATACTTTCCAGGAGGAAATATATGTAATGTTAGGACAAATACAAATGACAATAGACTCAAATCATGAGGAAATCCGAAACAACTTTGATTATTTAAATAAGCATATTTCCAATCTAAATTTACAATTAAAAAACACCCAGGAAATAACAACAAAGGGACAAATAAATCAGACAGCAGACTACAAATTAGAAGAGTATGATCAAATTGATGAAACAACAAAGGAGAAGAATTACAATTTGACACAAACAGGAAAAAATCTTCAAGGTTCTGATACAATAAGAAAAATGGAATTATCAGGAGAACCATCAAAGTTTGGGAGACAGAAAATATCTATCTTACTTACTTCATCTTTTGTATTCCCAACATTTGTAAAAATACAGGAACTGCTGGGTAAGCGGATTACATCAACTTGGAAAATTATTCAGCTAAAAAAGAAGACCAGAGACAGATACAAGAGAGTTGACTCGCCCTACCAGACGGACTATTACATAAATAAAAATTTGTTTGAATATGGCTAAAAGAACAGAGAATTTTGAACATAAAGGGGCCTTATAACAAGAAGGTAAGAGATTTAAGTAATTTAGTATGTTTTATAATATATGAAATGTTAAAATAGCAGGTTGATGTAACTTTTATTAATATATAAGTGAAATATAAACTGATTAAAAAGGATATTATATCTAGATATTATAAGAGATAAAAAGTATAGTATTTTTATAATGCATGATATAAAATATTGGGAGGATATACGTAAATGGAAAATTTGGACAGTTAGATGACTAATATGAAGAAATTATAAGATAATTTCTTATAAGATATAAGACTGATAAGAATTGGATTGAATATAAGGGAATTTAAGCGAACAAAAATTATAAAAATAGGATGTATGCTGAACTAATGAGATGATGGTTATGAGACTAATATAAGCTGAAAAAAATGTTATATAGAGATTATTATTATTTGTATAAACATAAAAAATGCCTATATTTAATCATTTATACATTGAAAATATTAAGAATTATATTTTGGCTAAGGTTGAAGAAGGAGAATACAAACGGGAGAAGGGAAGATCAAAGAAATGTATCATGAATTAGTATATTAATTATGGAATTATCAAATTTAATTATTATTGATTGTTAATTAATTATTATTGTCCTTTTTTTTCTTATTAAAATATAAACCAAGACAACACGCTGTACATCAGGCACTGGAGATTGTTATAGTTAAAAACTAATACAATCTATAAAAAAATAAAATAAATGGATGGTATAATTTATTAAATGTGTGTCAGTTACACATTATCCATGTTATAGTTTATATTATTATAAATAATTGTTTTGAAAACAGAAACTTTCCTAATGTTCGTTGCTTTGTATTATGCGTTAACTATTATTAATTTTTCCCTTCATTCTTTTCATCAACCTGATTCTTCCTCAGAAAATTCAGTGCCTCAACTAATGCACATCTGTGCTTTTGTTCTTATTTACAGTACTATAAGCATATAAATCAGGCACGTCCAACCTGCAGCCTGTGGGCTGCAGGTGGTCCTGAACATCTAGCATTGTGGCCCCACAAGATATAATAAAAATATAAAAATAAAGGCAGCTTGTTGTTTATATGCATTAACTATATTATATATTTTATATGTGGTCCAAGACGATTCCTCTTCACTCAATGTGGTCCAGGCAAGCCTGAAGGCTGGACACTCATGATATAAATATCTGCTGCTTTCAAGTTGTGTGAATTATCTGAATGAGCTCTTCAAAATTATACAAGTGTGCTAGTAAACTGTTTGAACTGCAGAATAAAATGGGCATATGTGAAAAAGTTCAGTATTTTTTCTTATAGAAAATTATCTTTGACATCCCTGGAAGGGTTGATATGTTTCAAAAGATTTCAGTATATTTCAGTATAAGCAAATAACATGTACTACTGAATTGTTTCCTAATGTACTTTTCAACTTATAAATAGAAAAGACAGAGATAAAATATTGGTACCATTATCAAAAGCCAGGTTGAGTAAAATTTCCTATATAAGAACCCATTAGGATAGATGCCTCAGTTTCAAGACCACTGAGCCAGCACTGTCCGAAGACATTTCTCTGATCATGTGGCCAGCATGACGTGTGGGGCAGTCTGATGGCTCAGTGGTTAAGATCCTGGGTTTGTCGTCTGAAAAGCCAGTAGCCCAGGTTCGAAACTACAAGGTGAGTGTCCTTCTTTGCTTCAGGTCCTGCCAAAGCATACAAGTAGATAAATAGATACCAATTTGGTGGGAAGGTAACAGCGCTTTGTGATGTCATGCTGGCCATATGACTATGGAAATCTCTTCAGACAGCGCTGACTCAATGGCCTTGAAACAGAGATGAGCACCGCCCCCTAGAGTTGGCAACAACTAACGGAGTAAAATCCACAGGGACTCCCTCCTCCAGAATTTTCTAATAGCATATAAAGATGTTGGAAAACGCATGGCTGAACTGTGAGCACAGATAAGCATCATTTTTAATAACTAGGCCTGAAGATGAAAAATTATATAGCAACTACCATGAATTTCATTGCCCCTTTTTTTAAATCTTCACTGTTGAGAAAGTTCCAGGTGCTGTGTATACAATCTCCAAATGGTTTATGTTTCCCACAGCTATAGAGTCAAAATGAATGAGAGACAGTTGCCAGTGTTGTGAGCATGGCTCTTACCTTTGTCTCTGATCAAAAAATTATGCAGGTGCTGTTTATATGTTTGAGAAACACCTGCCAAATCTATTGGACCAGAGGGGAAAGTTTCCTGAATGCTACATCTAAACATGGCTCTTCGTTACCATAGTCAGCTGCTTTAAAAGATCATTCACTTTGCTAAGGTGACCAACTTTTTTACAATGAAAAGGAGGACACAAATAAATTGAAGAACAAATATCGTAAATAAAAGAAACATTCATTGCAACAATAATACAGAATACACTATAATATGATAAATGCATAATAAAAACATTTGTAACAATAACATTTTATATTGTAATTATGCTTACATGCCGCGCCCCCGCCCGCAGCTGCCCTGCCAGCACTGCTGCCCCGCCGTGTAGAGCAGACCCCACAGCTCCCAAAACACCAGCTGCACTGGCTCCAGCCCCAGGGGGGCAGCCCGCCATCGACACACCCTGCCTGCAGCCGCCCCACCAGCACCACTGCCCACCCTGCACAGCCCCGTGTAGAGCAGGCCCCACAGTTCCCACAGCATGGGGGGGGCAGCTGGCCACCGCCGCCCCTCACACCCCCGCCCGCAGCAGCCCTGCCGCCCCTGCCTCTGGCACCCACAGCCATTATTGCCCTAGCAGGGCCAAAGATCAAGAGAAAGTTACCGTGGCATCGCCGCTCCAGTCTCCTTCAGGTATCTTTGGGACTAACTAGTAGATTGTATAGTTGGATAGCAGCAAGGGGTGCAAAGTTCCTGCCAATTCGCCTTCGCTGCAGGCAACTTACATGTGCAAAGTTTGCCGGCCGGTTGTTTTGGCGTGCTCAGCAGCAATTCCTATTGGCTTTTGAAAGCCAATAGGGGGAGTAGCACAGCTCATGCAAAAGTTGAAAAAAAACCATCAAAAAAAGGTACCGGAACGCCGTTCTGAGCATTCTATGAGGAAAAAAAAAAAGCCCTGCAGATTAGTCTTCAAATATCAAAAAGGAGGACATGTAGGAGGACATTTTTCTAGGAAGGACAGATATCACAAAATGAGGACTGTCCTCCCTAAAGGAGGACAGTTGGTCACCTTAACTTTGCTAGTTTTTCAGAGCAATCAGGGGCAATTCCAAAGTAAGCCTTAACTCTGTTTAATAACATGGCCCAAAGAGCCCAAATGAGTCCAACACTGTAATGTAGGGTTTTAGATTTTTTTTAAGAAACAAATTTTATTTTAAAAAATTAAATCACTTGAAGCAAATGTACATTAACACCTGAAAATACTTCACATTATCTGAGAGACACATTGTTCCTAGTGAAAAGGGTTTTATGCTTTGATTTTAATAATCCTGTGAAAAATAACATGGTTCTAATTTAACCCCATTTGTATATACTTTAGCGCAAAGTTTTTCAGACTCTTCCAGATTGAACAGATACCCCAAATCAAGAGCAAAACAATGTGTTACCATAAGCACAAATCGTCCTTAGGGGTGGGTAGAGCTTTGGAATGTCAGTTTATCAGCTGAAATTCAGAAATCCAACATAATATTAAGCGCAAGTAACCAAGAACAGGAGTTGAGTTCAAGGCACTAAAAGTTTATTATGTGCTACCTATACATTAGAATCTGGTCCACTAATGATCAAGCCAAATTGGCACTAGAAAAGGAACAATGGAATTCATGGAGGGGCTGGACTTGGGTCTCTTGTGGCTGCACAATGATTCCAAACAGATGATACATTTAACCCTGCCTTTGGGCTCAACCTGCTAAACCTCTACTACACCTATCCCCTGGGGTGTTGTTCTGGTGACAACTGACTGCTTTCTTTGTTGCCTTATTGCTATGGGCGCCCCTGGACCTGCATTTAACTGAATATTTTATTTTATTTTATTTTTTATTCATAATGTCTACTGAAATGCCATATATATTTTGCAGAGCTCTGTAGTTCTGTTAGCCATTTGATGAAGGCTATGTCAGGATATAGACACCACATGAACTAAGTTAACAATATTTCCTTATTGTATGATATAAAGCAGAATCTGGAAAGCCTGGGAAGTTACAAGAATCACAGTTTCTCTAGTATAAGGTTGACATAATGTCATTGCTCTGTTCCAGAGGGAAGGACATCTTTCTTTTTGGTCGAAAACCATCTTTTTTCAAGTAATAATCCCTCAAAAGACACTTGCCAGTCTGAAAGGATTAATAAGGAAACAAATTTTTTTTCTTTCTTCCATTTTGACACTTTTCCTTCAGCCTGGTTTTATCTTTTTTCATCTGCTCAATAGGTTTCCAAAGGAGATTAGATCAGCCCTCCAGTGGACTTTTAACTTAATGCTATGAAATTTTTATATATGTTAAATACATATACAAATTTTGCCATATTAATAACTCTTGGCCAATCCATATTTGGATGGATGGATGGATGGATGGATGGATGGATGGATGGATGGATGGATGGGTGGGTGGATGGATGGGTGGATGGATAGAGTTGGACTTGGCCAACTAATTTGTGACATTCCATTTTCTCTATAAGTCTGCTGGTTATTTTAAAGCAAAAGTAGCAACTGTGACATATCACTCAGTCTCAATATCTTTTTTATTTTGTGGCGACCAAAACTGGATGTAACAGATCCTTCAGCAGATATAAAATTTAACTAGACAGTTGGTTTTTCCACCTCCTCCATTGCCTACTGCATTACAAGGGCTTTAGAAAGGTTCTCAGCTGAACCTGAATGTTTAGAAAGATTTTTCCCTGCAAGATATTCATTTGATTTGTTTGTTACCACAGTGAAGAAAACTACAGAGGATGTGGCTTGTGGCAGAATATTTTCAAAAGTAAAAATATCATCAGGCTATAGTCAAGGAAATAAAATAAAATAAAATTCATCATCAAGATGAACTGGCAACTGGAGGAAATCATAGAAAGTTCTGACTGAAAATTTTTCAGCAAGATTCCTTTAAGTTGGTTGACCTTGTTTAACTTCTGCATTAAGTAAAATTTGCCAGATTCCCACTGTATTTTGTCTACTTTCTTCTTCTAACAATAACAACTTTCTTTATCTTGGAATTGATCATTTTTACTTTCTGAACAGATAAAACATTGGTGTATCTTCATGGTTAACTTATAGAATGCATTTCCACGTAAGGCAATGAGAAGCATTTCCTCCACAAATGTGATGTGTAATGTAGATAAATATGATGGTTTGCTTTGACAAGTTCTTCCTCTCCCCATCTTCCCGAAAATCTGTGAAAGATCAGATTGTGCAACTCTTGACTATCTCAGTAGCTTTCACACTGAATATCATTTTTCACTGTGGTAGGAAGATAGTGGTCTGCTCTTCAACAACTGAAACTGTGTTTGCCTAGTAAGCAGCTTTTCTCTGTGTGGACTCTTATTTGAGTGTGCTTCCTGTGCCATGTCAATGATACTTGTTATATTCTGCTCATGCTTCTTATGTGTGACAATTGCCATGATAAATTTCATAAATAATAATTAATTTTTGCTGCTAGCTATCCTCTTCTCCCATCTTCTTTCACCTTTCCCAGCATCATGTATTTCTCAAGAGAGCTAGAGCATTACACAATTTGTCCAAAATATAATAATATGTCATTTGTGCTTCAAGTGAAAATTTCAGATTGACATGTTCTACAATGGATTACTTTTCTTGGCTATCCTATGGTATTTTAGTCAATACCAAAGTTTAGAAACCTTAATTCTCTTTCTTTCCTGCTTCTTCAAAGTCCAATTTTTACTTCCTTGAACTTTCACACAGAAAACTATTGCTTCCATGATTTTAATCTTTATAAGTACAAATCTGTCACAGCACCTGAATACCTTTCTCAAAGTTGTCATTACTACTTTACCAAGTGCTAGTCTGTGGTGTATTTCTTGATTCCTAGTTTACTGTTGATAATCAGCTCTAGAGTAAAGCTATTCATTGCTCCACTGCTCCATTGTTTTCAACAACAATGCTAATTGTTGTACCTGTAGCAGTAGTTTGGTGTATTGCCTTATCTCTTCTAATTTGTTGCCATTATTTTTCCCCAGATTTGTTGACATAGTTTGCTTAGGACTTCCACTGATTCTATTTTGGTAGATATTCCATCAATTCCTTTAGCCCTCTAACTTGGTAATGGATAGAGTGCTGACCCAATTTAATCTTTAGGTACAAGAGATTGTTAGAAGTAGGTAACATCTTCTAAGGTATCTTGGATTTTGACATCTTTCCTGTACAAAATATTGGCATACTCTTTCAATCTCTGTTCAATTTCCTTTGATTGATCAGAGAGAATCTGGTAGTACTTATTCTAACTGACAAAATTTACCTTTTTTTATCTATACTTTTAATAAAGGGTTCCCCTGTACCACGGATTGGCAACCCATGGCTCTAGAGTCGCATGTGGCTCTTTCAGCCTTCTACTGCGGCTCCCAGTCCTCCTCTGCCATTTGGAGAGGGGGGGGCACTTGCGCTTCCCTTCTCTCTCTCTCTCTCTCTCTCTCTCTCTCTCTCTCTCTCTCTCTCTCTCTCTCTCTCTCTCTCTCTCCCGGCCAGCTGGCCTCACGCTGTTTTCCGACAAGCTGACATGCTTATTGGGTGGGCTCCCTGCCCTTGCTGCATCTCAGCAGGCAGCAGGAAACAGGAAGCAGCAGAAAGCAGCAGCCCTCTCTCTCTCTCTTTCTCTCTCTCTCTCTCTCTCTCACACACACACAAACACACACACACACACACAAATACACAGTTTTACTTACTTAGTGGGGCAAGAGGACTGACAGACGAAGGGCAGGAGAGAGCCAGCCCAATAAGAATGTGTGTCAGCTTTCAGAGAATAGCGTGAGACCAGCTGGCCTGGTGAGCAGAAGATCTGAGAAAGGGAGAGAGAGGGAGGGAGAGGAAAGAGAGAGAGAGGGAGAGAAAAAAGAGGGAGAGAAGAGAGAGAGGGAGACAAGAGAGACAGAGAAAGAGAGAGGGAGAGGAAAGAGAGAGAGAAAGAGAGAGAGAGAAAAAGAAAGAGAGAGGGAGAGAGAGAGAAAGAAAGAAAAGGAGAGGAAAGAGAAAGAGAGAAAGAAAGAGAGAAAGAGAGAGAGGGAGAGGAAAGAGAGAGAGACAGAGGGATAGGAAAAAGAGAGGGGAGAGAGAGAGAAAGAGGGAGAGGAAAGAGAAAGAGAAGAGAGAGAGAGAGAGAGACGCCTAACGCACTTCTACTCGCAACTTGACAACAAAAACTAAGGGAGTGGGAGGGGAATGCTTGGAAAATATTGGGAGCTGGGAGGGAGATGAGGAACTTAGCTGAGCCGTTTGCAGCCTGAGAAGTTCCTGATATTTCAAGGCTGTGCGATGAGAACTTTCCAAAGGTGCCAACTGTTTTCCTAAAATAAAAAGAATGTGTTGGATTGGTGGACAATGGACGATGGGTGGCCCAAATGGGGAAAAAGGGGAAATTAACTATGCTGTTTTTCAAGCAAAAACCTCAGAACTAGCTTCACTTCTTCTGTGCCTGTATGGATCTACTGTGTTTCCCCCAAAATAAGATCCAACCAAAAAATAAGCCCTAGCCTGATTTTTTAGCGTGCTCTTAATATAAGGCAGAGGCCCAGGGGGAAGCAGGTGTGTTGAAACAGGATCACCTGCCTCTCCCCTGTGCCTCTGCTTCAACCTACTGCTTGGACAGGAAACCAATCCACCTGCACTGTGTGGGATGTGCAGCGCCAGAGTGTACCAGCCAAGGGGCCAGCAGGCTGTGACTCCTGTTGGACACCGTCAGCCCACACACACTCAATGGTTCTTGTGCACACACCAGGGGATGGGGCACCTGGCTGGGCTGATCATTCTGATACCGTGTTTCCCTGAAAATAAGACCTAATGCATCTTTTGGACCCCCCCAAAAAATATAAGACTGGGTCTTATTTTCAGGGAAACATGGTATCGATAAAATTATATTCTTGGTAAATAATGTCCCAGCAGTTTCTTTTGCTAGATATGCCAATGAAATGATTGACACTAAAATCTTGTAAAATAACTTCTGTAGCTCTAAGAGCAACAGAGAGGAAAAGTGGGAAAAGGGAAATAAAGAAAGAACCCAATTCAAATAATCAATAAATGTTCTTATGAAGATTCTCTGCTGGAAAATTCTGTCCGATTCTTAGCTGCAAACATATATAATGCTTTAGAATACTTAGTCTGCAAAGGAGGTTTATCCTAATTTATCTTGTTAAATTGCAGCTCAGCCCCTGTTATCAAATACTTCTGGAGTACATGAGAATAAGGTTTCTTATCCCATAGTTCAGCTGGCAGAAAAATTGATAAGAAAGAGGAAGGCAGCCCTATGAAAAGGCAGCCCTATGAAAAAGTCTGCCAACATATCTGAGCTTTAAAGGCCAGAGAATTTCTGAAAAGATTGCCCTGCCTTAGAAAATGGAATACAAGTATAAAGATATTGCCTAGTGAGATTTTAAAATATACAGTTTAAAATTATGTCTGCCTATCTGTCTAAGCTACTGTTTAATACAGTGGTTCTCAACCTGTGGGTCGGGACCCCATTTGGGGTTGAACGACCATTTCACGGGGGTCGCCAAACAAGGCTGTCCGCCATTTTTTCCCCTTTTCTTTGGCCACACCCCTGGCACCCAGTGATGTATAAGTGGTTGGGGGTCACCACAACATGGGGAACTGTATTATGGGATCGCGGCATTAGAAAGGTTGAGAACCACTGGTTTAATACATCACTTATAAAAAAAATATCTTGCAAATAATGAATTCTAGGTGCTCTCTTTTTTCATATGCTTAAGAATAAAAGGATCTGCTTACAAAGAGTTCTGGTACATTGCGAAGTACCATCTGTTGTGAAGCCCATGTCACGTAGCATTAATAGGAGCTAACTATGATGCATGAAATTGCTTGCATAATTATATGATAGATTTCATCTTTGCATAAGAGATATTCTTTTATGACATGGTTGCTGTGTCATAAACTGAGGTCCATTTTAGTATTAATTTTTGCCCATTTTGACAATTGTCTCAACCAAGTGCAAGACTGCATGTTCTATAATTCTCAATTAACAAAACCAGACATTAACAAAACCATGCATTTTAATTATCCTATGAAAAGTAGTTACCTATGAAAAGCAATTTAAAAACAGCATGACTTTAAAAAATGCATACTTGTCAAGCATCTACACAAAGTAATTCAAAGAAATAGGAGAAATTGTCTGTACTTTTTCATATTTGGATAGGTTTTTCTCATTCCTGTTTAACAAGATTTGTTGTTGTTAATTGCGAAGTTGTGTCCGACCCATCGCGACCCCATGGACAACGTTCCTCCAGGTCTTCCTGTCCTCTACCATCTTCTGGAGTCCATTTAAGTTCACACCTACTGCTTCAGTGACTTCGTCCAGCCATCTCATTCTCTGTCGTCCCCTTCTTCTATTGCCCTCAATCTTTCCCAGCATTAGGCCCTTCTCCAGTGAGTCCTTCTTTCTCATTAGGTGGCCAAAGTATTTGAGTTTCAACTTCAGGATCTGGCCTTCTAAAGAGCAGTCGGGGTTGATCTCTTCTAGGACTGACCAGTTTGAACACCTTGCAGTCCAAGGGACTCGCAGGAGTCTTCTCCAGCACCATAGTTCAAAGGCCTCAATTCTTTGGCGCTCGCCTTTCTTATGGTCCAACTTTCACAGCCATACATTGCAACTGGGAAAACCATGGCCTGGACTATATGCACTTTTGTTGGCAGGGTGATGTCTCTGCTTTTTAATATGCTGTCTAGATTTGCCATAGCTTTCCTCCACGGGATCAAGCGTCTTTTAATTTCTTGGCTGCAGTCCCCATCTGAGGTGATCTTTGAGCCCAGAAAAATAAAATCTGGCACTATCTCCATTTCTTTCCCATCTATTTGCCAGGAATTGAGAGGGCCGGATGCCATGATTTTGGTTTTCTTAATGTTGAGTTTCAAGCCAACTTTTGCACTCTCCTTCTTCACCCGCATCAAGAGGCTCTTTAGTTCCTCTTAACTTTCTGCCATTAGAGTGGTATCATCTGCATATCTTAGGTTGTTGATATTTCTCCCGGCAATCTTAATTCCAACTTTTGATTCATCTAGCCCTGCCTTTCTCATGATGTGCTCTGCATATAAGTTAAATAGGCAGGGCGACAGTATACAGCCTTGCCAGACTCCTTTTCCAATTTTGAACCAATCAGTGGTTCCGTGTCCAGTTCTCTCTGTTGCTTCTTGACCCGCGTATAGGTTTCTCAAGAGACAAATGAGATGGTCTGGTACTTTCTTTTACACCACATTTACATAGGTTGGCATTTTCCATATACTGTATGTTGTATTGTAACCTCCATGATTTCTAAATAATAATATGTTCATTAGAAAAACTGTACAAAAAAGTGGTCCTCAATTTATGACTGTTCATTTAACAAATGAAGATGTGATGGTGCTAAAAAAGTGATTTACAACTAATCATCACACTTACGATATTTCAGCATGCCTGTGGTCATGTAATCAAAATTTAAGTGCTTAGCAATTGGCAAGTATTTATGACAATTGCAGTGCCCCAGGGTCATGTGATCATCATTTGCAAACTTCCCAGGGGGCCTCCAACAAACATAATCAATGGGGGAAGCCAGATTCACTTAACAACTGCATGATTCATTTAACAACTGAGATGTTGTTACTAAGCACAGCAAAAAAAGGTTGGATATCAGGCACGTCACACTGGTTAAACTCATTTGAGTTAAACTTCACCATCTTAAACAACAACTCTTGAGAGCGGGTTTGGTCTAGTGATTAAGGCACCAGGCTACAAAGCAAGAGACCATGAGTTCAAGTCCCATCTTAACCATGAAAGCCAGCTGGGTGAGTTTGAGCCAGTCATTCTTTCTCACCCCAACTAATCTCACAGGGTTGTTGTTGTCAAGAAAATAGGAGGAGGAAGATGTGATGGATATGTTTGCTGCCTTGAGTTATTTGTAAAAGTAATAAAGGCAGGAGACAAATAAAACAATAATGATGTTAATTCACTAACACAATAAATAAGAAAAGTCATGGTGTTTTGCCTTGTTTCTCACCGAAGAGTAGGCTCCAACATGGACATGAACTCCTTCACAGTCAGATTCCTTTCATCATTTTCTCCACCAGCATCCTAAGCATCACTTCTGATGCATCATCTCCCACAGGTTCTCAGTAAGCCAAAGAGCTCTCCTGGATCAACTAACACAGAAAGACCACTAGGGGAGATTTTGTCATCTGGATTGTCTCACAATGTCATCAATGAATCAGGTTTTCAATAGATTCACTCACTAGATAGTCAGGAAAGTCCAGAAGAAGCCACTAATAGCCATCCAGATCCATGAGGTGTCTGGGTAGTCAATTTAAGAGATCCATCTAGGAGCATTGAAGTCAGTTGAATCTGGATTAAGAAATGATACAACTCTGAGAAAAAAATAGTAGTAATCCCCCCCCCCATATACAGATCACATAGCAAATGCTCCAAAGCAAAGTGCCAAAATGGGTCTATCTACATGTGCTGGGTCTCAGATGAACTGACACAAGCTCATTGAATTCATGGAGGCCATGAATTCCTGGGCTCAACTCTATCCAATATCTGGAGATGGAGATTAAAGGCCCCTAATACTTAAAAGATGGAGATTCTCCATTACCAGTCCAATAACCATGTCCTAAACCCCGGGGAAGGAGGGACCCTGCTCAGAAGGTGAACCAGTACATCAAGCCAGGATCCCTAGCTTGTCCGTATGGCTATCTTAACAGAGTGGCACTCACTACCCATCACTTCAGAAACAGACATCCTGATCACACATACATTCTTCCAATAGGTCACTGTCAAATATCTGACGGCAATGATGGGAATTTCAGTGCAAAACATCCCAAAGTACTCATGTTCCAATTATGTGAACTTTGGCATTTCGTTAATATTTAAAAATGAGATGAAACTTGGTCCATATATTATAGTGTTAAACTGGAAATATTAGAGCTATATATCCAAGGTATCAGCTTTGTCTTTCCTTCCCGTTAAAGATAAAGTAAATCCAGAGTACTACAAGTCATACTTCTTACATCAAATATCTGGAAAGGAGCTAGAAGAGATAGCAGTTTTCATTCATCAGAACCATGCATCCATAAAGAGATCCAAGCATTAGGACTAGTAATTTTTGCAACTTTTAAAGTTTTTAACAGAACACACAATTATTGCCAAGAGTGACATATAATTAAGCAACACTATTGGCTACTTAAAGTCAAACAACCGGTGGTAAAAAGTTCAATCAATGTTATTATCCTAGAACATTACAAAAAAATTAAATTAAGCATTAAATATTAAATTAAAGCATTAAATATTAAACTTTTTTTTAAAAAAATATTAAATCTCAAGATTTAAAATGGACACCTAACATCAAAAATATCATCCAAAAAGAATCTTCTTCCTGTGCCAACTCAGAAAGCTCAGACTGCCCAAGGAGCTGCTGATACAGTTCTACAAAGGAACTATTGAGTCTGTCATTTGCACCTCTATAACTGTCTGGTTTGGTGCAGCAACCATACAAGGCAGACACAGATTTCAAAGGACAGTTAGAATTAAAAAAAAACAACAACATTGCTATCAGCCTGCCTTCCGCTGAGGACCTGTATACTGCATGAGCAAGAAAGAGGGCTGTGAAAATATCTACATCCAGGACACAAACTGTTTCAACTTCTTGCCTCAAGAAGACGCTAGGGCATTGCACGCCAAAACAACTAGACACAAAGACAGTTCCCCCCCCCCATCCCATTACTCTGCTAAACAACTAATTCCTACAACACTGCCGAACTACCTATTAAGGGCTGTATTACTATTATTCTCCTCATCTTTCCTATTACCTGTCTCCTTATCTTCTTATGACTATAACTTTATTGCTTGTATCTTATGATTTATATTAATTGTTTAATTTAGTACCGTAGTATGATTTATGTTGTTTGCTTATTTAGTATCCTATGACTATCATTAAGTGTTGTATTTTATGATTATGATGAATGTATTTTTATATTGATTCTGATCGTGATTTATCACCTATTGCTTGTATGTACACTGAGAGCTTATGCACCAGATACAAATTCCTTGTGTTTCCAACCACACTTGGCCAATAAAGAATTCTATTGTCCTTTTTGTTAATTTTCCCCTTTTATTCCTTTTTTCACTCATAAAATGAAGTCAAAGGAAATAAAAAGTTCTGTACTAGCACATTGGACAACTGTATATTAAACAGATCCATCAAATTCAGTTTGGCCATGAGAACTTCCCTAGATTTACTATGTACCAGGAAATGACTCACAAGGGACAGAAATGTGTGGGTAATATCATTACTATTGATAGTTTTGTGCATGCTTCCTAATTAATTGCTTAAGGACCTCATGGAGTCTAGCAGTCTAATACATCAGCAAATTTGAGAGAAAAGAAAATAGATGAAGCTGCCAACTTTGCCATTATCTCACCCATGGGGGAAAAAGTTAAAGAATAGATTATTTTTCATGGAACACATTGCAGATCAGGCAGGACCAATATTAGAAAATTGGGCTGCAGTTTAAAATAGCAAAACAGGCCTAAAGAAATCAATTATTCCATCCATACTTAGAACTTAGATGGGAAGGCCATTATTGTATCTCAAAACTTATCTATAAGGTTTGGCCCAGAGGTTTTACACACTTTTAGAAATATATATTTGTCAGTGGGGATAATAACCTGTAATTCTGAAAGAGACAATGACACATTATATAGGGATATAATGTTTTCCCCAAACACCTTTTCTATGTGAAAAAAAATCTTTCTATTAAAGGAAAACATTCTCCATCTCTAGATTCTCCTACCCCTTAGGGAATTTTGTATTTGAATTTCATTCCTTGTCTGTCCATGATCTGAAGACTTTAATTGGCTGTGTTGGTTGGAGATTCTGAGAATTGTAATCCCAACACAACGCATGAGAATCACTTTGTAATCTATAAAGGGCAATATTCTGTTTTTGAGAATTATTATTGTAATTCCATGTACATCAATTTATCAGGGCAATTGCACACAACATAAATATTTCATTTTTCTGATTTAAGAAAAATTCTTCAGAATTTTTATTTCTTAAAATTAGTCAGTTGAGACACTATAAAAATATAATATTGTAGGAACAGAGGGATAACATTTCTATAAATTTAACATTATAAATATATTTACCCAGCACTATCTAATTTGAATTTTGAATGCAGCTTGCAAGCAAATAAACTTTCAGTTCAGAGGGAAAAAAGAAACTGTACCAAACTAAAATATAAAAAAATAATGTTTAAATAGGCAGTGATTAAAACACAGCTTCGTATCTTCTAGTGAATGCAGCCATTTTTTTTATTAAAGAAATGCTATCAAATCCAGGATAAGAAATAAGGACCATAGATAGCAGCAGAAAATACAGACAACACTAATGCCTTGCTTCCATCTAGTGGTTATCTTGATTTTGGCAATCCAGATAGGGTAGTCCCAATTTACAGTTAGCCCCCATTTATGAACCACACATTCAGTGACTGCTCAAAGTTGCAATAGTGCTGGAAAAAAATTATAATCCTTTTACAATCTTTGCACCATCTGTCAGGTACATGAACACCATTACAGTCAGTACGGAAGGTCCTGTACCTCCTCCTGCCACCTGCAGAGCAGAGAGATTGGAGAGGAAGGGATTAGAAGAGAGTAAGTAGGCATATAATGGAGAATACACCAGCTGTTTGTGCTCACAGCTGTCAATACATTTATTTTGATGTGCATTTCTGCTTGTGTGCCTGCTTTCTTCCTTCTAATATCTCCCTTCTAGTATCTTCCTCTCTAATGAATGTAAATACAAATATTAATTTCCACTCTGTTAATTATCTCATACTAGGATGAGCATTCTAAAGGGTGGAGGAATTATTAGCAGGTAAGCAAAAGCCAAAGATGTGAAATTGATTACTCTTGTCAGTTTTGGGATGGAAGGTACAGCTTCAGTCATGTGATTTTCAACTTAAGAGCCAAGTTGCTAGTCCCAAGGGTGGCTATTAAATGAGGATTACCTATATAGACACAGATTCTAGTAGCTCTAGTTCAAGAGAGGCAGGATAACCTAAAGTCGAACCCATTTCTCAGAGTTTAGCACTCTAAGGACTCTGAATATAGGATCCTTCCCTAATAAGTTTATGGCTAAAATGGTTATATTGTATTGGAAATACATTCATAAGTTTATTGAATTTAGAGCCTATCTTGATCATCCTAACTGACCTTGCCTTCCATTTAGTAGAGCAGCAACCAGTAGGGAGAGACAGAAAATAGTAATAGCTATAATAATAGTACTTATTTACCATGGTGCTTTACAGCACTTATTGGACAGTTTACAATGTCAGCATATTACCCTCTGGTCCTCATTTACCGATATCAGAAGGATAGAAGGCTGAGTCAACCTCTGCTCACCAGAATTGAATTCCAGGCTGGGGGTAGAGTTAGCCTGCAATACTGCATTCTAACCACTGCACCACCAGAAATCATAATGGGAAAGGGTCTCAGGAAACTATTGCCATAACAGTTGAATTCTAATATTTCTGCTCCCTTTCAGTTTCTACATATATGTTCACCTGTGCAAATTAACTTATACTCAGCACTACAGATTACCTTATTAGATTTCATAGCCAACAATTATCATCCATCTGCCTAACCCCAACATAATATGACTATCAATAATAAATGTATTCCAGATTAATATTATTGTACAGGTTGTCCTTGACTTACGATCGGTCACTTTGTTCCCCCTCCCCCTGCAGTCACACAATCACATTTATGGTCATTTGTAAAGTCATGATATAAACTTAATGGATTCTGTATGAGTTGGAGACAAGAAGCCAATTTTCCTAACTGAGTAATTTTTGCTCATGAACATCTGCATGGATTCCTTCTGAAAAACCAACAAACATTCATTCTGTGATAGCATGCTCAATTATTCGAGGTTTGAAATATTGTTTAAACGTCGTTGATTGCCTTATTTGAGATTCTGCAGAATCCCTTCTGTCTACAGCTATTAATTGAAAAATAAAAAAAGGCTTCCATAGTAACAATAATGTCTGCCTTCTCTCAGTGAAATAAAAGCAGGTGCAGGATTCAAGGATACAAATCTCTGATAAGTAGACTTTATTGAAAAACTAATGAAATTGTTATAGAAGATTGCCATTGACTGTTGTGTATTACATGTATATTCCTTTTATAGTAAAATCAAAGTTTGGATTTTTGCCCCTTTTTCTCCCATCTGTGCAGGGCAATATACTTCAAGTCTCTCCTTTCAGCATCCAGAACATTCTCCCTGTCTCTTGTTACAATGATAGATTGTTTTGTATTTAGGCAACGTACTCTAGATTTTGCCTGAACTAGCTCTTACAGATCATATTAAAATGCATTGCACGTATTTGCTGCATGATATTTATAGCATATTATTTGTAGGTTAATGAATTCAAAGCCATAGCTTGAAATGAAGTCATGCATACTTATAAAAATGAATTATTTTGCTGGTGCAACCCAATATTTGCACTGCAGTTTAGCAATTAAAAGCCTAAAACGGGTAGAAGTTTACAAGGTAGTCTCAACAAAGTTGATTCTGGTTGCAAAGAGTCTACGTCTCTATAGGGGCAATAAATTAGAAGATTTCTGCTGTTATTAAGAGTATCATAGGGAAAAAGATGCCCAGAGGTGCAAAGGAAATAGATAAAAATCAGGGAGAAAAAATTATAAACTGCCGTGAGATCAAGCAGAGTCTAGGAGGAAATTAGATAGAGGCGTAGAAATGAATCTTAGGAAGTATGGAAGAAACAAGCAGCAGGGGGAATCAAGCCAGACAACAGGAAGCTATGAGAAGAGGGGGAAAGGGAAAAGGTATCACTAATGAGAAACAACAATAAGGAAGAAAAGCTGGGGAGATTTTTCTTTCTCTGAAAGAGGAAAACAGGAAAGTGATCTGAGAGAAAGCAAGAAGCTAGAGATAACTGAATGTAAAATCTCCCTATAGCCTTCTGCTTAGTTGCTCAGTTTCACCGGTAAGGAAAACTCCCAAAGTTTGGCCAGGCTGACCCTGGCATAAAGGGCCAAGAAGAGTAAAAGATAAAGGTAAAGGTTTCCCCATCCAGTCCTGTCCATTCTAGGACACGGTGCTGATCTCCGTTTCTTGGCTGAGGGAGCCAGCATTGAAGAAGAATAGATGGGAACAAAAAACCCGAACAAACTGGACAGGGCAGAATGGAGGAGATTCAACCCAGAAAGAGGGTTAAACAGCAAGGCAGAGGAGAGTAAGAAGCAACCCTAACTACAGGTAGTCCTTGACTTATGACCACAACTGAGCCCAAAATTTATGTTGCTAACTGGAAAAAAAATTAAGTGAATTTTGCCCCATTTTACAACTTGTTAAATAAATCACTGGAGCTCTTAAATTAGTAATATGGTTGTTAAATGAATCTGGCTTCCCCAGTGACTTTGCTTGTCGGAAGGTTGAAAAAGGTGATCACATGACCCCCAGGACACTACAACCGTCATAAATAGGAACCAGTTGCCAAGCATCCAAATGTGAATCATGGGGATGCTGCAACGGTCATCAGTGTGAACAATGCTCATAAGTCCCTTTTTTCAGTGCCATTGTAACTTCAGTCACTAAACAAACTGTTGTAAGTCGAGGACTATCTGCATTGCAGCTCTAAACTCTTGATGTAGGGCAGCAGTGGTGAGCCTTTTGAGCTCAACATGCCAAAAATTCAGAAAATGCCCAGCTTGATTCTGCTGGTGTGTCACACACATGCACATACCCAAATTAAAGAGAAACAGTTATTTATCTCCCCCATCATTTAGACAATGAAATGAGAAAGCATTTTCTTCACAAACTTTAGTCACTTTCATCTGTTATTATTTTTATTCTTCCTTTTTTACTTACAAAGTAGTTTGAAGCATGCCGGCCGATCATTTTCTCTCCTGCTGTTCTTAGAATATTGAGAATATGCTGAGAGCAAATGAGTCAATGGTTTTGTGCCTGCAAGTGGTCACAGCAGCCGCCAAAGAAATAATTCAGTCAGTATTTGGCCAAGTTACTGGAACGTGTTGAGCAACAGAAAGTCCTTGTACTCCACACTAACCAAATATTAAATAAATTGCTAGCATCCCCTCCCCACAACCACACGCACCATCTCATGGTTCATATTTTCACTAAAATAAAAGATTCCTTTAGTTGAACTAAATCAAGGTGACTTGAACACCACTCAGTTAAATTATTGTAATGTGCCTCATAGGGCTGCCTTAGGGCATGATATGGAAGCTGCAGTTGGCATCCAACTGAGATAGATATGTTTTCTCTCTGATGATTCAGAATGGGAATTTTTGAATTGACATTTGAAAAGATCCTCTGAACCACCGAAGGCCAGAGAATGGGAAATTCTAGAGATAATGAAGCCCATCAAACAGTAAACTGGGAAGACAGTTAACATCACAGTTGCCATTATGGAGGATAATGCTTTGACAAGCAGCATATGTGAGAAAGAGTAGCAAAAATAAATGAAATATGGCATAAAAATGAAATGAAAGATGCTGATTATCACCTATAAAGCCCTTCATGGAATAGATTGAGTGTTTTTGAGGGAATGCCTGTTTCTGTCTGTTTTTATCCATCCAGGGGAGATTAGAACAGATCCCATTGATTAAGCAGTATCATCAAGTGGGGCTCTAGAAGTGTGCCTTCTCTGTCTTGGCGCCAAACTTCTGGAGCATCATCCTACAAAGATCCATATGGCTCCGGCTCAGATATCATTCAGGAAGTTATTGAAAATCTAGCTATTCTCGCAGGCCCTTTAGCAGGTTCATGGTGGAGCTCTTGTTGAATAGTGTGTGTGTGTGTGTGTGTGTGTGTGTGTGTGTGTGTTCAGGTTTTTCTTTTATGGTATAGCTTATTTAAATGTAAGCCTCCCAGAATCATTAAGAGTCAGACAGCTTCTAAACTGTTTAAATAAATAAAACCAGAAAAATAATAATGGCAAATTTCCGTGTGGTTTAGTATTGTCACATAACAGATAGCTTGAAATAAAAGTAAGCAAGAAAAAAAAATCAAGGAGTTAATCTTGATACATATGAAATAATGTATCAACTGAAGAATGACAAAATTTTGCTTGAAAACTGAGGTCAGATGAAAGATTTGGAAGTGTTCTCAAGAAGTTGACAGAGGGACTTTCACACCAAAGCTAATTTTCCATTCAATAATAGAAGAGTCACTGAAGAAGAATTGAATTATTTTGCCAGATGCTACATTGCGCATTACAATATTTTGAAGAACATTTCATGAGGTCAAGGGATAGACAAGTGTATTTGACATATTGTGTGGTTCCAGCGTTGATGCGATATATATTATTGATGTGAGTAATTTGTATGTTAATGAACTGAAAGCACTTTAAGATATATTTCACAGAATAAATTCCAAACGTTAATCTGGAATTTATTTACTAGTTTGGAATCATGTTTAATTCACCAAGGAGTCCAGTTTCTGACCCATCCACAATCACACAAGCACAATGAGTCATTTGGGTGCCAGTCGCATATGCTCAGCCCAATCCATCTCATTGGGCTGTTGTGGAGAAAAACAGGAGGCAAGAGCACAATGTACACAACTTCGAACTCTTGAAATGTGAGGTAGAAATATAAATAAGATACCATTATGTTCCCTACTGCTTTTTAGCTCTTCACACATTACTATTACCTCTTGTTAAATTTGTTGCTAAAATGTATTGATTAGATTTTTATAACTCCTTTTTTATTTTATAAGTAACTTAAGGCAGCAAATATATATTATTTAGCTGGCTTTTAGGCCTAAAGCAGAACTAGAACTCACAATCTCCCAGTTTCTAGGCCAGCACCTAAACCAGTAAACCAAACTGGCTCTCACTAAAATATAACCTCTCCATGCTGAAGTTAGTAAAAATATAGCTGTGCTCTGCAGTGACAGAGCAAAGATCGATCAACTTAAAATATCAGTGTTTATGGACTAAAACATTTACATTTGCTGTTAAGGCATGTGAAAGTTAGTTAAAATTTTGAACAAACCATTTGTAGTTATTACCTCTTCATTACTGAGATCGAAAGCAAAGTTAAACCATGAGAGCAACAAAATAGGAAGAAGGCAGAACTGGGACTTTGCAAATATTGACCTCAAGCAAAGGAACACTTAGATGCTATCTGGGCAAATCACCTCCAGTGCTAAAATGTCCATTTCTGCTGCTGAGTGAAGTGGAGGAGAAAGGACAATAATTTCTGATACACATCCATATCCTGGTGTGGACGCTTGTAGAGCAACCTTTTCCATGGAAGGCAAAGTAATCTTCAAAAGTCAAGATAGGTGAATGGAAAGTGCAGTTGAAAGCCAAAAGGTGCACACTGCTCAACTTTTCAAACAAGGTCTGGGAACATTCTAGACACTAAAATCACTGATTGCCACTGAATGGAAAAGTTGAATGGAGGTAATAAAGCATGTCAAATATATAGTTGATTCAATGTATTTATTTACTGGTACTACAAAAATACGTTGTACAAGAAAGCATAGGACATGATGGATCACAAACCCATCTATTAGGTGATTAGGACAGCTGGGACTTTGCCGAGAGGTGTCACAAGACAGATGTTCTTTGTTACTTTCCAAATTCATGGAATATTACACATACAGTGTGAAAGCTCCAACAGTATGACCTCTGATGAAATCAACTTAAATTACTCTCAGGTCCTGGCATTTAATTTTTATTTAATATAGCATTTCAAGTGCTTTTTCTCCAAATGTGAATAATCACAAAATCAGGAGGAAAGTCATAGATTGTTCCAGACTTCTAAACACATTAACCCTATAGAAATGCCATAGGTTGTTTCTAAAGAATTAGGTCGCAATTGTTAACTGTAAATGACTTTAAAGAAAAAAGGACTTACCAAGTAGCACTTAGCACTTTCTCCCATTTGAAGTACTCTCAAGATGCTTTGCATGAGTTGAATAGCACACAGTATAAATTCTGGAATAGGACACAACAAAGTAAAGAATTATTCAAACATCCACAAAGAGCTTTTTTTCACACTGGTAGCAAGCCAGGTTATGTTCTCATAAGTAGTTTGCCAAAATACACATAATATATTTTAGTTTCTAAACATTTATACTCAATTCTGACTCCAAATATACTGCAGACTACAGTTTCCACATCCCTATTAAAAGGAAAGTTGTGCGTTTTCTCACAAAACCCCAACTGTGCCCTTTCAGATTGTTTATATTGTGTGTTCAGATATAATTTACTCTTTAAAAACAAAGAACAGAAGTGCATATTTAACATGTTGAATAATTACTTGAAAAATAGTGGTCTAGGAAACAGGAAAAAAAAAAGAAAATTGAAAGTTCTTGTATGAGGGGGTCATTTCTGCAGAATAACATATCCTAGAAAGATTATGTTAAAAAACTGAAAAAGCTGGTGTAATGGATGGGGGCATGAAATTAAATGTAGGATTTACCAGTTCAAATGGCCATTGAATTCAGATAATGAAGAACAGCAATTCTATTTCTAAATCATTTTACTTGAAAACTATAGAAATTTTATTTTTAAAAAGACAGAAAATATGATAGTAGTGTGACTCTTTGAATCCAGTTTTGCTGTCAGAACTTTCCAAGATTGCAACATGGAATGTCAAAAGCAACATGGAAATTTCCAGCAGTCAATATTTTGCTTTTCAAAGCCAATGTGTAACTCTGTAACTCTTTGTGACTGGTTCAAGATGTTCCTTGTGAACTGCTCCCCTGGGATTCAACAAACTCCATTATCTACCTCATTTATTGCTTTCTATAGAGGGTTGTTAATTTCCTTTAATAAAAAAATGTAATCAAGAAGTTATCTTGCAGGAAGAACAGTGTCAGCTGCTGAATCATCTTTATTTCTAAGAAAGCTTTTAGAATCTCCCACAGGTATTCTTAGAAAATAAAGATGAAAGGAGATACAGTCTAGTGCTCTTGTTAGAAGTGTGTCTTCTCCAGTTCATAGAAATAATAGAGGAATGCAGAGAAAACAGAAACATGTAACAGAGATTTCAGGTACAAGTGATTGGTCATGTTCACCATGGCAACAATTTTAATAAAGTGCTTATAGCATGCTTTCAAAATTCCAAATATGTCCACTGCCTCAGAGGAGTTGGTGACTCCAGATGTAGCATATTACCCAAATACAGCCAATAGTGGTTTATTAAAATAGGTGATTTGACTAAATAAGCTAAGGCAGTGGTTCTCAACCTTTTCTTCACCATGCCCCCCTTTAAATACTGTTTGTGGCCACAGATCCCCAAGACTTAACTCAAGATTTAAATCATAACATTTCTTCAAGCCTTCGCAGACCCCCGTGATGACATCACAGCCCTCTTGGGGTCCTCGGACCACAGATTGAGAACCACTGAGCTAAGGCATGAATGATGCAGGTGTGATGCATATAGGTGTGATGCATGAAGCAGGTTCATTTTTCTCTGGTTAAGCACTAAGTGCTCAACTCTTGTTTTATACTGTGTTTTCTCGAAAATAAGACTGGGTCTTATATTAATTTTTGCTCCAAAAGATGCATTAGGGCTTATTTTCCAGTTAGGTCTTATTTTAGGGGAAATATAGTACTAAATGCGTCTGGCTGATGATCTTAACTGGGGCTTATTTTAGGGGTAGGGCTTATATTACCAGCATCCTGAAAAATCATGCTAGGGCTTATTTTTCCAGTTGGGTCTTATTTTCAGGAAAACATGATAGAAAGATCAAAGTTAGCCCACTACTACTGTTAGAGTAGAAGGGATTAGTTAATGTCCCATATTATTCTACATTGTGCCATCTCATCTGTCTTGACACTGTGTTGATAATGTGCTAGCATTAACTGCTTGATTCTGCTGGATGAGAAAAACAATGCTTTATGCTAACTTTCTTCTGTGTGAACCAGGAAGATTGCTAAATTCTAATCAGAATTTGCTATATGGAGGATTTGGGTCTTATCCTGATCCATAAACTTAGAATTCATATTGCTATTTGAATAGTTATATATTCTATTAAATACTGATTTTTTTTAAATTGTTAGTTTCTTTCTATTTATTTTGTCTTGTAATAGTTTCAGTATAATTAATAAATAACAATTAAATTAAATAAGTTCTTCTGATCAATTGAATTAGGAACACCATGCCTGAAATGTGATGATCCACTCTATCTTGGGCTATATCCTAATCCCAGTTTTCACACAACTCTTCTCATCCTTCTTTGGAGTCAAATTCTGCCCTTATTATCTTTCACTGAGAGAAGCAAAGCAGCTGAATTCATGCTGGAAAGGGGCCTTGGTATGTAAGACTCACTGATATGAACTAAACACGGAATCTTGTCTTGTTTTATCTAATTAATTAATCAAAATAATATGCAATTAACTTCTCCAGCTTTATGTTTGAAATTGAATAATTTCAAACATAAAGCTGGAGAACTTAATTGCATATTATTTTATCAAGAAAAAATGCTAGAAAAGAAACAAAAACACTCCATTTCTCTACATAATATCTATCCAAAATTGTTTATAAGTTCGTTTTTAAGGCTGAGATGGTAATATTTTTATTCAAGATGAATGCAGATAGGTATTACAAAATGGCTGACAATGTTAAAAAAAAACCATAAGATATCTGAAAAAAAAAAACCTTCTTATGAATCCAAAGGGCACCACAGCCTTCAGCCATTTACTTATTATATTACACTAATGCAAAGAAATTAGCAAACATTTAAAATTATGCTGGGTCTGGGTTGCTTCATTCTCTTCATCTCATTTATACACATGCGCATACACAAACGTTTTGTGTAGGCTGGTGTAGTTGCCAGTCATGGGTCATAATCTAAATAAAACATAATTATAAGCTGCTAGTTCAATAAAATAAACTAGCAATTCATCAAACTTTCGCTTATCCAGTAACTAATGAATATAAAACAAGACAATTTAATGATCTAACATTTTCTCCAACCACGTGTTCTAAATCCTTTTACAGAATAACAATGTGTCAGTGGAGGAAATAAATATTCTTTGAAAAGGTTATTACCCACCAAAAAGAAATAAGGAGAAAATATTCAACTGTGAGGAAGCATGTCCCATAAGGTCCCTCTAGGCCAGTGGTTCTCAACCTTTTTAATGCCGTGACCCCCAACCGGTCGTAAGTTGAGGACTACTCAACCAGTTGTAAGTCGAGAACTACTCAACTGGTGCAGCACCGTTTGCAGAATGGGACTTTTGGCAGGCTCAGCAGGGCAGAGACAGCCTGGACAATTCCTATTGGCTTTTGAAAACCAATAGAATTAGACTTTATTCAAGAGAGTCTATTTTATTGGCTTTCAAAAGCCAATAGAATAAAAGGGAGTAGCACAGCTAAGGAAAAGGGGGAAAAAATGGCGGACTGCGTTGTTTGGCGACCCCCGTGAAATGGTCGTTCGACCCCAAATGGGGTCCCGACCCACAGGTTGAGAACCACTGCTCTAGGCCATTTGCAATGTAATTTGAGCTTGAAAAGCTTGCTTCTTTTCTCTTCAATTGTTCATCAGTTGTTTATCATTTGGTTTTACTGCTGAATATCTCACTAAATATATATATGTTAGCAATTATAAAATAAAAATGGCTTGCAAGTAGCATTTCCCATTACAAATTGAACCAACCTTAACATTAATATATTAAAAAATATATTAAAAATATACAAATATAAAAAGTTTGTGTAAGAAATCTAGTCAAGAATTATTCCTGGGATGCCAATAGAGAAATTCATCAATTAAAGACAATTGATTAAATCACACATGATGCCCAATCTATAATCACTACATATCTGTAAGATTAGAAAAGTAGGATTGGCAAGGTGGAACTCAGTTCTTACAAACATTTTTAATTATTTAGCTATTAACTTACAAAGAATCAATAAATAGCTGAAGTGATGTGCACTCTTCATTTCTGAATACTCTATAAAAAAGTTCAAGTGTTATATTTTCCCAAATATTTTCAGTGCCTAGCCATTTAAAAAAAAAAGTTTAGAATGTTTTAAAAACAAAGCTAGCAAAAACTTACTGAAAAACTTAATTTTGATATCCCCCTGGGGAAAAATCTGTATAGTTTTTTAAAAATATTTGCAGTTCCATAACTTTAGGAGCATAAATTCATTTCCTTTATTTACGTATTCAAATTTACAGGGAATGGATTTGTGCATGCCAAACCTTAGGAATTCAGTATATAGACATAAGCTCTGTTTGTGAGATTTCTGCTCTTCACTTCAGAGGATAATAACTGGTATGCTTATATTATGGCAGGAACACTTCTTGGCTCAAATAAAAGAATGTGGATATCACTTCTCTATTCTAAACTCATAAATACACATTAGATAGGTTGTTAATCAATGGGGGGGAACCATCTGTACTTTTCCTTAAGCTGAGACATTTGTAGATTTTTTTTTTCTCTATGCTCACTCATGATTTGGCCTATAGAAGCATTCTACCGCCTTTGCATTTATGTATGTATATTGACAAATTATCTTCTTTTACTACCACGAAGACCTTCTATAAATGGACATAACATTATAAAAAGCATTATAAATTAAAGAAAGGGATTTCTTCCATCTGGCATTAGCTTTTTGGAAAGCCAGGTAGAACAGCTACAACTTAAAGATACATACTCCATAGAACAGGGCTTTTCAACCAGTCGTGCGGGTACCACCTGTGGTACATTGGCACCTGGCAAGTAGTACGTGACCATTCTAGAAAAGTGGTAGTGGGGGAGGAGAATGAGCTGAACCGGTGGCAGCACCGCACAAGCCTGAGCGAGAAATGGCTGCAGCTGCAGGGCTGTCAGGGCTCAGCGGAAGCGCCAGGATCAGTGCCGCTTTCCAGCTGATTGGCGCTTCTTTGGGGCTGTCAGGGCCCAGTGGAAACACCAGGATCAGCGCCAGGCTCCAGCTGGAGCCCGACGCTGATCCTGGTGCTTCTGCTGAGCCCAGAAGAAGCACTGATCAGCTGGATTGTTGCAGCATTTCCAGGGTCTTGTGATTTACATTCAGATGCTTGGCAACTGATTCATATTTATGGCGGTCACAGTGTCCCAGGGTCATGTGAAGTGACCAAAACCTGCTGCAACCACCCAGCAGAAGGGGGGAATAAAAACCAAACACACCCTCATCCCACCCCCACTGTCAATCAATCCTCAACAGAAATGCTCACAACAATGAAAACCTTGGACAGGAGGAAGAGCACCACTGGGCAGGCAGGCAGGTGTCTTGCTCGACTGTGGCTTGGGGGGCACTTTTTTCAGTGCCATTGCAACTTTGAACAGTCACTAAGTGAACTGTTGTAAGTCGAGGACTACCTATACTTTATCACTTTTTTCCTTTTTTTTTTTGGTCAAATTTTTGACACCTTGCTAGGCGACTGGTGGTACTCGAATACTGCCATATCCTAAAAGTGGTACAGTGGGTGAAAAGGTTGAAAAGCCCTGCCATAGAACACATTCTTAACAAATGGATACCCATCTGTATCACTAGTCAAGGGTTTTTTTTTTTTTCAGCTGGTCCATTTCCTTTCTTTCTTATCTGGTCTGCTTAGTTAACTGACAGTCTAGTCTAATTAATTATTTGTATACATTCAGAATTAAGCCAAAATCACTGCAATGGAACTTCTTACAATATAGCATAGGGAGAACAACTAATAAGTAGCAGAATCCATTTCATTTCACCCAATTTCTTTCCCAATTTTATTTAAGTATTGATAAACAATTTGCTACTCATATACTGAAGTATTTCTTATTATTTAGCACTTAGAAAAAGCCATAATGTCTTCAGTTTATTGGAAGGAATTTGAACTGTTTGATAAGCAGAAATAACATCACTGGAATAGAACCATCTGTTAAGTGCTTTCTTCAGGAATGCATGACAATTAAAGGTGATGACTACATCCTAGTATAAAGTTGCTTAACAATGTTTTAGTAAAGGGAGTGTTAATTAATAAGACAAAGGTCTTAGTCTACTTTGTAACTTTTAGCTAAATTGTGTAATCATGACTACTAAAGATGTATGCATGATGTTGCTTTTAATGATTGGTTTATAATGTTGTGAGTTTTCATAATTGGCTCATGACAATGTATGAATCAAAAGAATATAAAAGAGGGTCCATTCCAAGCTGAGGTTTGCCCATTTGGAGTTGCTTTCAGGTAACACTTTTGATTGCAAATAAAAGTTTTCCTTTCCATCCATTTGGTTGGTTCATTGGGCCTGCACACCAGGTAAAAAGACCTGAAATAAAAATATATATACCATACTCTGTGTATATATACCACAACTTCTGTCACACATTCAGGATGGCATGTTAAGGAGGGACCAGAATCTTAGTAATAGCTTTTCTCTATTCACTTCTTAAGACTGATACTAAAATTGGTGGAAATGCCTCATTGGAACCTTTAGGTGTTCTATTTAGTGCTCAGCAAGTTAGTAACATTATATAAATATACTGTAATACAGTCCTTACAAGTCATACTACTAGGAATCATAATAGGAAATAAACCTAGATAAAAAGCCCGCACATACAGTATTTACCAAAACTAAATTCCATTGTATACTTAAGTCTTCATTCAAGAAGAAATATGTTTAAACTACAGGGTTTAATTCCTGTTTCTTATTTTTCTGGGTCTAACGTTAATTAGTTACAAAGGAATAGAGATTAGTTCCCCAACAGCTAGAAATATGTAGTAACTAACTACTTCAGATATTTCTCAATATCTCCACCTACCCCTCCATTGCACAATTTTAATTTTTATCAGAGAGGAATGTTGACATCTATGCTATACTTATTCCATTTTTATTTTTTATCCCCATGATTAGAGACAACAGCAATGTTTCCCCACTTTAAACAACCACAGCTTATTAATGAAAACTGCTTATTTAGCTTTTCTCTCTTGCAATTTTCAAGCAAATGAATTCTAATACAGGCAAGGCATAAATCAGATATATATTTGAGCATTTCTAAGGGCATCAGCAAACAAAAATATTTGCCTGGTCTTTAGTTCAATTCTGTGATAGTTACCAGCAGATAATTAAATATGATTTGATTTTTTTTGTTTAAATTCTTTTTTGTTATAGGCTTAAATTAAGAGTGAGTTATTCAGTCCTGTTAATTTTGTATATTTTCACTCCCCCTGCTAATTTTAGATCTTTCAAATCAGCAGATACACAATGCTCTTATTAGTCTGATGAGAGATTCTAGGTACAGGAAAATTAACTAGTGCAGTGTTATTTTTCTACATGACTACCAGACAGGAAGTTCTGTGGATTAAATAGGTTTTATTCCCCGATAAGTTTGCATTACACCAATCCTTACCAGCAAGCAGAAAGAACATTTAATTAGAGACTTGCTTTCATTCTTGATAAAGAGTGATGTGTCTGTTCTATAATTGTATTTCCAGTTTTGTCTTGGAGTCACTCATAAACTGAAAAACATCCCAGAAAGAATTCTGTAAAAGTTTATACTAACTCATATCTTGAATAAGTGCTAGTAAGTATTCATACTTTACTTTTACTTCAGATTTGTCCTGAGGATTTGCTGAGATTCCTCATACTTTCCATTGTTCCATTCATTTTGAGTCATCCTCCTTTCCCCATTTTCCCTTCTCTGTTATCTTTTTCACCCGATTCTGTGAAATTAAGCCAATGCACTTTCTGTATTCTATACTTTTGATTACTTTAGTTAATCTAGCTTTTTAGATTTTGCTTTTCTGCTACCGTATTTATATAACCTTCATAGTCACATTAATTGAAGTTTTGATTTAACTGGGAGTCAGTGGGTTTGACTTACAGTATGTTTTGTAAAATGTATCCTTATTGGACTGGTTTAAATGTTGTTAAAAACTGTTTTTGTGCTGGTCAATAATGCATTAGCTGCAGGTAATCCTCAATCTACACACATTTGTTCAATTACCATTCAAAGTTACAAAGTTTTGAACAAATGGTGGTCATGCAAGATTGAAATTGGTGGTTATGACCTGTCCTCAAAGTTCCAGATGTCACAGCAACCCCTTGCCATGTGAATACAATCTGGGCACTTGGCAACCATTTTGCATTCTGTTATAGAAGCTTGCTGTCACACAATTGCTATTTGCAAACTTCCATGCCCAGTTCTTTAGCAAGTTAATGGGGAAGCTGGCAGAGAAGGTTACACGCTGCTGAGGTAAGTTTTCCCACCTGTACACCTTCCCCCAGTCACCTATATTCATACTGTGCAAGCCATTTGCGCATTTCCATGGACCAATCTTTACACACACCCTCTCACACACCCAGGCAGTCTCTCGGGCATACCTCCCAACCCACACCATTCTTCTTGTGCACCCTTGCACGCCCTCTTTGACTTGCAGGATAAAAAAACATAAGTGATTTCCTTATTTTATCTGCAGGTTTACTATAACTTGTCAAGTAAATTGAGCTAAGAAAGGGTGTCTAATCAAAAATCATCTATTGAGCTACAGGATTCAGATTTGAGCTTGGATTTTCCCAATTCCAAGATTACAATTTACTACTATGCTACTTTGATTTGCATTGGTTGCTCTGGTTCACCCATTGATGGGATTTAGAAAGGTAAGGCAACCATGTTCTAAATAATGAATAGGTATACATATATAGTTTTTCATTCTTTTGTTGTTGTTAATTGCGAAGTCGTGTCCGACCCATCGCGACCCCATGGACAACATTCCTCTAGGCCTTCCTGTCCTCTACCATCTTCTGGAGTCCATTTAAGCTCACTCCTACTGCTTCAGTGACTCCATCCAGCCACCTCATTCTCTGTCATCCCTTTCTTCTATTGCCCTCAATCTTTCCCAGCATTAGGTTCTTTTCCAGTGAGTCCTTCCTTCTCATTAGGTGGCCAAAGTTTTTCATTCTACTATGCACCAAAATCTACTTTCCATCCATTTATGACCACACAAGAAGATATACTTGCATTTTTTAAAAACTCCATTACTGTTTTATTACTAAGTTGTGTCCAAGCAACATGTACTGTTTATATTTCATCTCCACTAATATTATTCCAGAGGTACATGCATATGTTCCAGATGAGACAATTAAGAGAATGTCTTGCTGTGCCCTGCAAGGAATTTAGGCCATTCTTATGGCATGCAATCCTTCTCTTGAGAATCAAAGTAATGTGTTTCAGCTGCAATATAAACCATTGCTCACAGCAAAGGCTTCATCTGCAGTTGTGTTTCAGCTTTACAACCAAAATGCATAATAGGCATATTACAAATAGACTGTGTCCTGGAATCATTGGTCATTTCCTCTCTTCATATGGCTCAGGAGATCGCTTTGATTTTTTTTTCAAAGCAAAAAAATCAGATTTCAAACATTTCCCTCTTCCTTTATCCCTTCATATGTAACTGCAGAACTGCTCTGGAATGTTTACAGGAGATGAAACAGAAGGCCACAACAATTTGCCTTCTGTTACAGACATAGAGAACTTTCTAAATTTCTTTCTAAATTTCTTTCTTTCATCATGCTTCTGGAAAGATTTCCCTGGTCTACACACAGGTTCAGGTGTTGATTCATCCAAACTACAAAAAAGTATCTAATGAACATCTGGAAGTCACAAACTTCTGCCATTCTTGTAACTTTTCTAATGCATTTTGATTATTAAGATAACAGATTTTCCAGTAAATAGAGTGGAGGAATTTAACTCATATAAATCAAACTTTAATATAAATAGAAGACAGTTGAAAGTAATCTAACTTAGATGATGGATTATCATGACTTCATCTTTATCTTCAAACACATTAATGATACACAAAGTAATATAACTGAAATAATTTGCTTGGATATTTTAGTAATCATAATTCTACATTTATATCATTTAGGTATTTGAATCATGAAAGTTACTATAACTAAAATAGTATGCATAGGTCAAATTCTATGAACTATAGATACATAGAATACAAAGTTAATGAACAAGTTTAGAAATAGGTAGAAACCCAGCAGGCAAAAAACCGAAACAAACATCTCTCAATTAAGAAGAACAATTTTTCTTGTAGTTTGTGTATAATAACTGGGATATTCCCAGAAAAATTTATTCGAATAAAATGGTACTGTAATCAATCAATACACAATTCAGGATCTCTGTATGGTATGCTTTACACTACGGGTGTCAAACTCGATTGTGTCACATGACCTATCGTGATGTATCACAATGTTTTTTGCCTTTGTGGAGCTGAGGTGGCTGTGGCCTGCGCATGACGCATCCGGCCCACAGGCCGCCAGTTTGACACCCCTTCTTTATACCTCTGCATTTAAATAGACTGTTTCATTTCAGTAGATGACAGATCTAAATATTTTTCCCCATTATTAGATAAAGGATAGCTTTTCATTAATTAAACTACTGCAACACTACATGAAGAAGTATTGCCAGCTCAGTACTATCCAAATGTTCTGAATTAAAATATTCAACTTTAATCAGTATGGCCAACATACTGAGAAACATGTAGGTACTAAATTCTGCAATGAAGAATTAATAAGAGACTTCATACAGTGATCTATGCAATTCCTTGGCAAAGCAACAGAAATGATTTACTTATGTCTTCTTCCAGAATGTTTTTATTCCTGTCAACAACACTGGAATTTCCAGAACATCCAAATTGAAAGTCAAGCCTGGTTAACTTCCAAGATTAGGCAGTCAGCTAGACAGGCATCAAGGAAACAGTATCCGTATCTACCTTTGGACAAAGTTTCCAACATTTCCTTACAACACTTCAAAACACCCCAGAAAAGATGCAGAATTGATTCTTTTTCAGCTTTATTTCTGTGTACATACGGAAGGGAGGAGTACATGGAAATTACAAGGCTATAATTGGGTTGGTTTGTTCAGTGTCTTTTAACTACTGTTGACTCCTGGTGGCTGCCTGGACAAGTTCCTGCAGTTTTCTGGGCAAGGTTTTGGAAGTGGTTTGCCATTGCCAGGGCCGATAGATAGTGGTTGGCCCAGTGTCACCCAGTTGGCTTTGTATCTAAGGTGGGACTACAACTGACAACCTCCCAGTTTCCAGCCTGGTGCCTTAATTACTATATCAAACTGTAGACAAAATTGTAGACCATACACTAATAAATAACAAGTATCATTTGCAAAGATCAAAAGGACAAAGAAATAAACCAAAGGTTTATAGGTGAAAGATCAAGATTAGCATTTATCTTAGACACAATGGGATACTGTGCACAGGGCAAAATGCTGATTAAGTGATACAAGTGTGATTAAGATCAAACAGACAAATTACTATTACAGATACAGTTTTCTATCCAACTTGTTAGCAGATATATTTCAGCGCATTTTACCATGTTTTATTATACATTTACGAATACTGACCCCTGTGAAAAATATTTTTAAAAAGTAGAAAATAGTTCCTTTTTCTGATGAGATAATTCAATATATAACCTGAAGAAAATGACCAAAGTAAGGCAATTACAGCACTTTTAAATTAATGTTGTTTTTTGATCTTAGGGAGCAGCCCTGTTATAATATCTGTCCTTTGTTTTGTTTTTCTTATTTTGTTTTTCTTTTTCTGTACCTTATTTTGTTTTTGTGATTGCATTGTAAATAATTTCAAGGATTCATGATGTGAAGGATAAATTAAAATACATTATTTTTTCTTAACAACTTTGAAAACCATTTTTGAACATCATCACAACGGGGCACTTTTATGGCACTGCTAGTTTAATTGGCCTTTGGCTAATGCATCAGTTGAAGCCCAATATGGATGGGTGGGATTAGCAATTACAGCCTTATCACCCTGGAATTGGATTACTGCCCTGTACCTGGAGCCCCTTTTGAAAATTACCCAGCAAGTGCAATAAACAGAGAATGCGCTGTCCACAAATTAGTCCAACAAAATGAGTTTCAGTGTGGAGAAAAGCAAAGTTTTACATTTAGGCAGGAAAAATCAAAGGTACAAGTACAGACTGGACAAGAACTGGCTTAAAAACAGTAACTGTGAGAAAGACCTTGGAGTCCTAGTGGATGATCACTTGACCATGAGCCAGCAGTGTACAACAGCAGCCAAAAAAGCTAATACAATCCTGGGTTGTATAAAACGAGGCATAGAATCAAGATAACGCGAAGTATTAGTACCGCTTTATGAAACCCTAAGTGAGACCACACCTGGAATACTGCAACCAATTTTGGTCACCATATCACAAAAAATATCATGTTGAGAGTTTGGAAAAAATTCAGAGAAGAGCAAATGAGATAATCAAAGGCCTGGAGACTAAAACATATGAAAAATAGCTGCAAGATTTGGGCCTGGCAGGCTAAATAAAAGAAGTGTGGGAAGTCAGGCCCCCAGAGAAGGAAATATTAAAAGGACAGGAAAATATATTTCCTCAAAGGATCTTGAAGAGGCAGAAAAGCATGCTCGGTTTTCCTTGATCGCCCCAGGTCTCCCTCCCCAAACAGAAGCCAGCTCTGTACAAATGCAGATGTAAACCATCAGGAAGGTTGAAGCTAGGAGATTAAGAAGACAAAAGACACCTAAAATCTGCATACCTCACCAAAACTCTAGGAGTCATTAGCCCCAGCACCGGGGAAGCAGGATATGACCTTTGGGACATAATAGGATTAACCCATCACCATCAGATACCAGAAAAACACACTCAGACTCAGGTCAAAGTTCATGCCACAGGAACAACTCCAAGCAAAAGGCTCCAGAGGGTATAAAAACCCACTCCCTACATGTGCTCAGCCCTTTTTTCCTCTTTCCTGCCAGAACCATCTTTCTGTCTGGCTCTCCTCTTCATTAAACTGCAACCTTCTTTCTAAAGCAGTCTCCATGTTGTTTATCCCCGACTTGGACTGAACCATGATGAAGACTTTTCTTCCAATAACAGGTAGTCCTCAATTTATGATCACAACTGAGCCTGGAATTTTGGTCATAGGTCACTGTGATTGTTAGGTGAAACATCCACATGGCTGCCTCATTCAATTACCACAATCTCAGTTCTCCCTGTTGTAATCATAAACTACCATGCAGAGGTGCCTCAGAGGATGGAGGAGGCTTTTGGAAGCCCAGCCCCCACCTGTATGTGGAACCTTGCCACAGGCCAGAAGTGTGCAAGCCTGTTCCCACCCTCCCATTCTTGAGAAGCCTGTCTTTCTTTTTGACCCACTGTGGCCAGAAGGCCTCAGTTGGCTAGGCCCAATGGCACAACCATTCCCAAGAGTCCTGGCCCTCCCCACTGGCCTTCTCTCTGCCTCACCATGCTCAGAAGGCCTCAGTCACCTAGGTCCACTAATACATAAAAACCTGCTGAAGGCTGGAAGGCCTCAGCTGGATAGGCCCAGCAGTGAGTGAGCCTCTTGTCTTACCCAGAAGCCTGGCCTTCTCCCTTCCTCTGTATTGGCCTTCTTTCTGCTCCACCATGGCTGGAAGGCCTCAGCTGTTAGACCCACTAGCATGTGGAACCAAATTCTTTCTTCTGCCAAAGAATCTCAATATCTGGACCTTTTCACCTCTCTTCAAGATACAATTTGGATGAAGGTAATGGCTTTCTATTTTCTTAATAAATTATTTTTATTTCAAATAATAAATATCTATCAGCATTCATTAATGGGTAGCTGAAGATGATATTTAAGATCTATGACAACTATATTATGAGCATTGTACTTTCTCAATGGGAAACTTAATTTTTTCTCAATGACTCAATATGTTTTCAGCATTCTGTGTATATTCAAGAGTGCGTCCCCTAATCTGCTGAATTTAAACTCCAGCACAAGTATATCATTACCCTTAATGTCTGAAGAGATTGAAGATAGTTTAGAAATTGTTGATGTGCTGATACTTGCATCTGTACATGCAACAGTAACCTGTGATTGGCTGATTAAACTACAGAATAGAAAGTTTATGAAGTCATAGCAATCAGAAGGTTTTACAAAATGACAAAACTTGTGTTGTGATGTCATGATGCAAACTTTGCCTCTTATGCGTATAGATATCTATGGGAGAGACTTAAAATGTTTAATTTCACTGAGAATTGTTTGCTTATCCCGCTTCAAGCATTCTATAAGAATACATTGGCATTCAATTAACCATGCTGTTTGTACTACAAACTCTCTTGCATGCTTATTTATTTATAAAATTTATTTGCCACTCATCTTGCCATCACACAACTGTAGGTTTATTGCTTGTCACTCATATAGATAAGCTGAAAAAGTTACCTGTAAGAGCAATTCAGAATTAGCTACTGTATATTCAATTTACCTACCCTTTTCTATGGTTACGGTGGTCACAACTTCACTGGCAGAGTCCTATTTTCAAGGGGTCCATACACACAAGAAAGAAGAACATGTGGAGGGATAGGCAATGTGCAATGCGCTGTCATGATTTATGTGTTGAGTCAGACATCACAACACATGTACTAAACTGTGTCCTATGCCCAATGACATCAAGATATACATACTGCCATTTTGACACCAACTCAGTTTTTTATGGATGCATCAAACCTATATCCAGAAGTTGGGGATTCTGCTGAAAAATTGCAGCTTGTCGAGACTGGGCAATTAATAACAAAAACTGCTTAAATTAATTTCCAACATTTAGTCATTTCTTGTGCAGGCTGTAAAAAGGTTTATAGTGAGTGCCATAGTTTCTGGTAGTGTGATGCTTCCAGTAAATTATATGGATTACAAGCAGGGAAATTAAAATTTAGATAAATACTAGGGCACGTATATTAGAGGCCCTAGCTAAGGAAGATTGGTTTTGGATTCTTGATCTGTAATAAAAGTACCGTGTGTATTGACAATGAATATTGCAGGTGTTGTAGCATGAGTTCAACAATACAATAGAAATCAATAGCAGAAAAAGAAACACAGTCAGTGTTGTTGGATACTGAGTGATAGAATTCAACAGAACTTGGAAAAATACTTCTAAATATTGGTAAATTATTGGAAATCTTTTCCCCCCATTCCTATCCTAATGAAACTTACTCAAGCTGGGAGTAACAGGTGGCATACAAAATGCTGACAAAAACAAAAACCTCTAAGAATAAAAAGGAGTTACTTAAAATTAATTGTACAATATTGTCCTCTTGTTTATTTATAGGACAGAATGTCCAGGTTATAAATCTTGGATATTAATAAAGTGAGAGAAGTGTATGCATGAAGTTTTTAAGAAAATGTTTATGTGACTTCTTTGATATCTCTCCAAGAGTTTGCCGTCTCTTTTAGTCATAATTCTACAGAATGTCCAGCATTAAATGCTGCAAGGTATATTTAGAAGAAGTTATGAAGTTTTTTTAAACCGTGTGAATTATTGCACGTGGAGTTTGGATTTTCTAAATGTGAGAAACACCTATCTTTTGATTTTATATTTTCGGGCAGATACATTAGCACCATTCAAAACTCCTCCTTATCATTATTTATTAAAATAGATACTATAACAAAAGGCTAAGGAACAATTTTTAAAGCATGTAATTAGTTTTATATTAATATGAGATGGGTCTTTTTTCTTTCTCCTTTCTTTTCCATTTTATTTAAGTTTATTTTAATCACTCTTACATGTATGTTCTAATGTGTTTATAGTCTTCTAAATAATGTTTAAACACAAAGAGCACTATTAAGATGGGTGCTACTTGCCAAACTTTGGAATAAATTTGGAATACATATGAATTAATATTAACTAACCAATGGTTAAGGGTCTTGTGACTTACTATCTTGAGATGAGGCAAATTCAAGAAAAGATTTTTGTTCATGTTTATTGGATACTTCAGATAATGTTAGAATATTGGCTGTCAATTTTATTAAAGTTTAAAATGATGGACTGGACCAGAGGTAGGCAACCTTGGCTCTTTTATGACTCGTGGACTTCAATTCCCAGAATTCCTGAGCCAGCATAGCTCAGCTTGGAAACCTCTCCCTTTCCCCTCAGCATGGCTGGCTCAGGAATTCTGGGAGTTGAAGTCCACGAGTCATAAAAGAGCCAAGGTTGCCTACCTCTGGACTGGACTCTTGGAGACATTATATTGACTGTTCCATTATTGTTCTCTTTCCAAACATCTTGTTCCATAAGTTTGGCAATAAGTTTTTTGAAGAATATTATTTTGAAAACTTCAGGTTGGATTTCACCCCATTTCCCCTGTAACTGACTTTGTAGGGTTTTCTGAAATATTTTCTGAAATATTTCAAAGCATATGACTTTGACAGCTTTCTTCTATCAAGAGCCACTCCAGTTATCTTTAAATTATTTGATTTTGTCCTATAGTTTAGAACTGCCGTTGGGTGTTATTTTTCTTCAGAAAAAGATACTTTTCATTTTAATGAATGCCATGTTCTGCACATTTCTCTATTGCATCTTTGTATTAAATTAGAGATGATTACAGAAATACAATAAATGATATAAATGAGCAAATGGGAAAATATGATTAAGAGTGAGATTAAACACAGTTTAGCATCAAGGCTAGATCAGGCTTATTCTGTAAAGTTTAAATAGATTGACTTTTGAGTACCGGTAACTAGATTTAATTTGTGAATGCAGATCATTTGTCAATATTGCAATGCTTAATTTTATATCTTCAATTCTGGGCATGGCTTCCTGGCATTATCGGGAGATACCTAAACCAGAATCTTTGTATTTAAGAAGCTCTTATTAAAGGGATATGCTGTATTTGTTTCAGCTGTCTTTTAAACCCTCTTTCCCAGTTTGTTTTCTCTTGGCTTTGACAACATTAGGATTATGGGCATTATGATGTTACTAGGGTATTAATCTCACTGAAAACCAAAAAGAACACTGTTAACACTGGAGAGTCCTCTGATTTGTGTAAGTACAAATCTCACAATTTTTCTTGCTGCTACAAAGGGCACAATATGTAGATAAATCAACATATCTGGCCAGATTTTAACAAGAAGATTAAGGATCATTACTCATCAACAAGTGAGTAATCTTAATGATCCTTAATCAAGAGAATTAATTAGTTGATTGGCCTGAACCTTTCAGAATGTCCAATTAAAAGCTGAATAACCATTTTTCTACTTGTCTATTTGATTAGTGCGTCCCAGAAAATGCCCAAGGAGCAAGAAATACAATCATAGTTGCCTTTTCATTCTCAATCTATATGAAATCATCCAGAAATCTGTACATTGCTTACCCACATATTTTTGTAGGCAATTATATTCTTCTCCTAGTCTGAGGCTGTGAATAACAGCATCAACCTAAATCTATTCAGATTAAATAAAAGGTAGGATACATCTTTAGGGCATCACCTTTTATTTGAAATTTGTGTATGAATGTATTCAGGTATCAGATCCTAAATTCCTAAATTCTGAATCAAATTAAGTAGGTTCAAAACCATGGACTAAGAAAACATATACATGTCTCCCCAAGAAATTTGTATCAAGAAAACTTCAAGATGAAGATAAGAAAGCATCTACTTTTGTGACAGAATTATCAAATTGGCTGATAATTAGAAGTCCTTTATTGTCTGGACAATCAGTGAATGTCTTAACTTCTACACAGAGAGTGTTGATCGACCTCAAATTACAATATATAGATCAAAAATTAATATTTATAATTTATTGAACTCTGTTACATATTTAAAGAAAAGGATTGTCAAAATAGCATTTTGTAGGAGAGGCAATAAGGATAATACTTCTGTTTTTACGATATCCTATATTTACTAAGTTTTGGGATAAATTAGTGGATTAGATAAATATAATTGTGCCTCAAAAGATAAAATTTTCAGAGAATAGTATTCTCTTGAACTAGATATTAGTTCATGAGTTTGACAACCAGACATGGTAAATGGATTCTCCATATCCTTACTTTGGCCAAGATTGATATTACAGCATTGAAAAGATAAATACATCACTCCCTTTAATCAATGATCTGAAGACATGTGAGTGGATTACCTTTAGACATTGCCTTCTATTCATCATTAAAGCATCAGCTTGTATTATGTGATCCTGGTTAAGTATTTTTCCTCAGAAACATATTCTAAGAATTCTAGGGACCAATAAATAGTATGTAGATCAGGGGAACAAAACAAGGAAATAAGATTGGACATAAACAATCTGATTAAAATAAATGCATGTTGGCTATTCATTCACTAGCATTCAGCTCAAATATGAATCTTCTGCCCCCATTAATATATAAAGATTTTTTTATTTAGCAGTGGGGAAAAGGGAAAAAGGGAAATCAAATGAATTTTCAAAGTATGTAGAAATGACTTAACCTTGAGTTGGTTTCGCCTACAAGACATGCCAGCAGCTCTTACTAATTTAAATGCATTACAGCATCATTTCCTCACAGTAACCGGACTGTACAGTATTTGTTATCTCATTTATCAGTCACTGGGTCAAAGATATTTCCATTATGCAGACAAAGAGTGACGTTTTCAAATATCAAATCAGACAGGTACACTTGTGCCAAATTTAATATAGCCACATTCTAAGTTATGTTAATTCTTAGATGTGGCTTGTTCTTTGTCTATAGTTTATAGTTGCAAGGAAGGGTGCTATTTTTCCACTTTCCACAAAAAGTGTAATTGCAGTGTTTATGTGTCAGACATAAACCAGAAGGCTTATGATGCTTTTCTAGATACCTCTATGTTCTGTTTCAACTAATACCATACGTATTTCTTGGTTTTTCAAGAATTTTTAAATTAACACTATCTCTGCGATTTATATGTATTTTTTGTGGTTCTATATATTGTTGCAAAGGTCTGTTGTTTGCAAAACTCTGTTAGAATTTTGAAGAGGAAGGTTTAAATATATAAATTAAAGAAAAATGCTTCCTATTCAATACTGCTTCTGATAATTGTGTTCATCATTAGTTGGCTGATTATGTGGCATCAAGTTGGTATCCTTGACAATGTGTATTCCTTCACAATCTGTCCCAAACCAGTTCCTTCAAGTCTTCCAACAGTGTACCCATCAACACTGTTAATTTTGTCCATCAACTACTTGCAACATTCAAAAGCTTTCATTACAGAATGGGAAAAAAAATACTGTACTGAAAGTACTCAAATCATGTAATGTAGGATTCATAGACATTAGATTTGTTATAGATTAGAATTATGATACAATAATTGTCAGAGTCCATTTTTTAAAAAATCACAACTTTTTTTCTAAGCAGGTTCCTATTTATAGAAAAATAGATTTACCCAAATTGTAGTTTGAAATACTTAGGTATTTATCTGTGGATATAGTTTTAAGATATCATGCAATTACAACATTTGCTTCCCAGCCTGATGTCTTCATATGTTATGGACTATAGTTTCAGTCATTCCCTGACAACGTGCACATTGACTGTGGATAATGAGAGTTGTGAAGGGCTGTGATTTCAGGGAGGCTGCTGCCAAACTCTGACAAATATCAAATGATCAAAAGAACAACTGAGGAGGCAATGAACCATTAAGAACTCTTGTGCAGGTTATTGTGTAGTTGCCATTCATTTCAGTGGCATTTCAGCAAAAATATCCAACCTATGTATAACAAGAGTTTAACCTTTATATATACTCAGCATTCTTTAAACAATTTCCTCTATCAAACAAAAAAAATGTTCACATTGGCCAAATCATTACCTCAGTATTCTTTGTCCTTTGTCATGTCACTAAGTATTAGGAACAGAGAATGGAAGAATGTATGTCTATGTACTGGCTGACTAAACTAACTAAAGGTAGATTTTGAATTGTCTGTTGATGATTGATGTGTCATGTAGGGTTATCATGAACATTACTTGACTACGTATGTTAGAACAAACATCGTATATATCATTGCTGCATTGCAGAGTTTTATCTCGGAAATAGTTTTTCCAGAGCAGACAAAGAGAATGAAAGATTTGAAGTTATTTTTCTCTAGATTTCCATGTTAAACAATTGGAAGATATTGATCTCATGTGATGGAAGGGAGAAAAAAGATTTTTTAGCTCTTCAGCATCACATTCAAGAGCAGGAAGATACAATATGTTCTTGAATAAAATATTGCTCAGCACAGATCTTATGGTGTGTTTTTCTCATATTAAATTTTATTGTAAATCCAAAATACGTTATCATGCTTCTTCCTCTATCATCACTCTTCACTACATGTGACTAGGTATGGGGAGTATATTATATTTATTTTGCACACTTCAGCTCCATAAAAGCTACATATCCCAGCAGATAAATGTAATAAGTAAGTACAGTAAGTAAATAATGTTTTTGTTTAAATTTATTTCATTTACTTTATTGAATTTATATTTATATTTATTATGTTATAACAAAGAAATAATTGAAATTATTTCAATTTCATAATGCAGTCAAGGCCTTAAATTCTAAGTCATTATAGTATAATTTTAAAATGTTGGTATCAGCCATTAATTAAGTCAAACTGAAAACCCTGGTTAAAAACCCTTTCATCAACCACAACTTGAACATGTGTGGAATATTTGTAGTTAAAAAAACCATATCTGACTTTTTCTCTCCATTTTTTACTTTTTGGCTGACTCATGCCAGCCCAGCAGCAGCCCTGCCTAGCCACACCTATATGTCACATGTCCTTTAAGGCATTGGCTCACTATCAGACAAAGGGACAATTGGCTCACTTTAACCCTAAAAAATAGCTTTGGCATATAGGAAAAATTGTCGGAATCTGTACAAATGTCGGTTACATTCCTCCAAGGTCCCTTCCAGCTCTATTTTGATTAACAATAAAAGCTTATCCTGTGCTTGGAAGGATTTGATCTGCTTCAGCCTATCTCTTAAATTTCATATATAATTTATATTATGTAATTTATTATTATATAAGAAAGTATGCTTTCCTTTCCCTCCATGTGTCTGACTAACCAGGTCTCTGTCAATACACCCAGAAGCCCTCTGGATTGCCGTTCATACAATAAATCAAATAGGCTGAATCCAGTAAATTTGGGGCTTCCCTGTAGGCAAACCAGAGGTATGGCAAATACTTGTACCAAATTATTGGTTCCTGTTCTATATGAAATGTACTAACACCCTTAGTTACAATAGGTCATGCACAGCGTTACTCGGCACATTAAGTTGTAATAGTTGATAACTATCTCCTTCAGGATGGCCCATATACTGACCCAAATTTGGAGCGTTATATTTCAAATCCAGTCAGATAGTTAACTCAAAAGAAACGATCTTATAATAAACAAATATATTTTAATGAGAAAGATTACTTGCGTTCACGTTGAGATTGATGCTGCTGAAATACATGTTTGTTCATCTTTCAGACCCTTTCCTTAGGTAAGAAGATTTTGCTCTTTACACCATCTTTATGTTTATAGGGAGACCTTCTATGGTCCATGCTTCTTACAGACAAAGAGATTCCCATGTGGCTTGTGTCCAGGAAGTCTCCCAAAGACCTTTGGAACTCCTCCCACTGACCCATCCACATACCTAGCATTTAACCCAATAACTGCCAGACCTTCCAACATAGAGCTGGGTCATAGAGCTATATGGGTCATAGAGCTCTATGGGCCAGAACAGCCCATGTTTCATACATGGCCTAGAACTTCTGCCTATTAGCCTGAGAAATTATGTCAAAGCACTGGAGAATTGCCTCTTTTATTGCATTAAAAATCCCCAGTTTGACCACTAGAATTTGTATGAATAAATAAAGGGCTCTTCCAGCCAAACATGGGGCTAGTCTAGTGATCCAACTTCTTTGTGGTTAGTCCTGTGTTTTAAGTCGCCTGCTCAAACAGAGCTGAATAATCCTGTAGATAGCAATAGCGCTTAGTCTAATATACCACTCCTTAGTGCTTTACAGCACTCTCTGAGCAGTTTATAAAAATCCCAAAACCCTGGGTTTTTATTTTACCAACCCTGGAAGGATGGAAGGATGAATCAATCTTGAGCCCCATCAGGATCAAACTGCAGGTTGTGGGCAGTCCATTTTAACCATTGTGCCATCAGGGCTCATAGATCCCCAACTATCTCCATTCTATGCAATTTCACAGGCACAGGTGTACCTTTCCTTCCAGATCTTTCTCCTTGGATTCCTTCTACTGACCCTCTTCCACTCTTTCTCCCTATTGCTTCTGCTTCTGCCATAGTTATCTGACAGGTTTTTTTTTCATGGTTTTCTCTTTTCTTCTCCATCTTCTATTTGCTCAAACCCTCTAGGGCTTCATTCATCCTGTTAATTGATGATTAACTCCTTAAGAGAGTATCCAGTGCCTTTCATTGTTCTTTCGTGGACATTGTCAGCCATCCCTCTGCATAGACATGACCCTTTGGAGCTCATCAGCCATCCCTTTGCACCTCCTTCTTGACCACATTTTTTTTTTTTTTGCATTGTATTCCTTATGTAGAACTTGATCTCCGTAAAGGATGACATATTCTCTCAACGCAATTTCTATCTCCAGCAATCACTGACTGAAGATTGTTTTCCAGAGATCCAGCATTTGAAACACTTGCCTTAGAAAGGGATAGGAATGGTCTTGAGAAGAAGGATCTTACTTCCTAAACCTAATTCTACTCCATTCCATCCCAGCAACCATCAAGATTTGGTGGCTAAATCCCAAGCATGTCATCTTCAATACCTTGAAGAGATTTAGCCATCAAATCTTGATGGCTGCTAAAGTATACCAATCTCCTCTTCTGTGAAGACAAAATAGCTGCATACAAAAGAATTAACTGAACTGCATATAAATTTATGACGTAAACCAGCTGCTCAAATTTTGTCCTGTAATTATTCAAGTCAGGCTTCTGGATGTTTTTGAAAACACCATGAACATAGTTTCAAAAGTACCAGCAACCACTTCCTATGGAAGTGGGATAAAGATCAGAGTGCCCTCTTCAGTCCTGTTGGAGGCAGTGACGGGATCACTACATCATCAAGAAGCATCACTCTGTGCCTATCTGTATTTTAGTGATTTATCATAAAATTCATATGAAACATAACAAAATTTTACTTAAATTTCTCCTCTAACAGAGCCTAATTCTGGCCTGCTGAACTATCTCTTACCAAATGCCTACGTACAAATAGTAAATGCAGCATATAAAGCAGACCTTACTTTTGCTGTATATTTGCCCACAATAGCTATGCAGAAATCCTGCTCATTGTTGTATCATATTTCTGCCAGTGTTAGAATCCACCTGATACTTCATTAGAAATAAATATCAGGAAGGGTCTCCCATCACTGCTGGAAATCCCATTTGACACTCTTACCAGATTTCTCCCTTCCACATGACTTAAACAGCTGGATGCTTCATTTATTAGATCATTCCTATAAATGCACAGATAACAATCTGTGGCCTTGCAGCAATCCTTACAATACTTCTCCACCATTCTCTATTGATACCACATGATTTTCACCATATCCTCTGTGCACAACCACCTGCATCCCAGTGGGAGAGAAGGAAGAATTTATGGTGCAGCTTATTTTGGATTTCATCCCCCATCATATACCATGTACATCTGGGTCACTCGTGATCAATTCCTCCAGATCTTTCATTAGGTGATGCCATGTTTGTAACTTAACATGAGGAGACACTTCAACTAGCAGGAAACTATAATGGCTACACATAATTAATATTGTTAAGACATAGGTCTCCAAGGTGAAATATATATAAAAACAAATAATAAAAAACATAAGCATTTCTCATAAAAACAAATACTGTACCAATAGTTGAGATCTAGTTCATATATATGTAGTCCCAGGGTTACCCAATAAGCCCATTTTCCAATTTTATTTTGATTCACTTCTTACAGCTATAACATATTTGATCACATAATCATGACCTCTCTTGACTTTTCTGATCCCCAGCAGATGGCCCCAGTAACACAATTTGTTTTTCCATCCATACTGTAAGCTATGAAAACGATGTCCTTGGATTGTTGGAAAGGGGAAATATCAATGTTATTGTCTTCTGTTGTAACTAAAAATTCTGGGAAGTAAAATTGCCTCTTAAAGATGCATCTTTGGTGAATATGTAAGAAAGCTAGAAAATATTGGGATCGAATATGTATTTTAATTCAAAGAATTTTTAAAATAAATGTACAATTGAAACCAGAGGTTTTCCTTTTAGGTTTGATGTATAAACAGACTGAAAGGAAACATGCATCTTTTTTCTTTATAACACAACCTCAGCAATCTTTTTGAATGTACAGGATTTGCAAATTCCTACAATGGAAAAATGGATGCTTCTGGCATTGGCTGAGAAGACAAAGCTGACTACTCTGATTTTTTTTTAAAAGATTTTGTCTAATTTTATTTATAACTGGAAATCACCAATGGACTTTTTGCTACAAATGGAAAGAAATCAAAATTTAATTTTGGAATTTGATGATTAGAACTGTTTGTGATTGTAGAAATAATGTGTATTATGTTGATTTTAGAGTTTAGAGTTTAATGAATTTTATATCTGTAGCTGTACCAAAGAAAATTGGAAGTTATTCCTTTTTGTTCTATTCCCATTTTTCTTTTTTTTCCCTTTCTCTTTGCACTCCTGATTTAGCTTTTTCTTTGACCTCTCTTTTCCCTAACCCCTCTTTTTTTGCATTTTATTTTTTGCTGAAAATTAATTTTAAAAATAAAAATGATTCTCTCCTGTCTTCTCCAGCTCTGATTTCTGAGGAAGCTACTAAACAGCAGGGGAGTGAAGACCCCATCTTGCAAGACTTGAGCAAAAACATCAGTTCAAATAAGAGATATAAAGGGAGCATTTTTTTTTTATTGAAAGTTTTATAAATTTTACAAAAAGACAAAAATAATACAAAACAAAAAACAACATATACAAAAAAAAACTAAACATCACATATAAAAAAAAAACCCCATCCCCCACCCCTCACAAACACCCTCCCTTCCCCCCCCTGAGCTTCCCAGAGCAGAATATAGGCTTAGTTAAAAATTAACAAATAAAAATAAAAAATTAGATTAAAAAATTTATATTTATATATATAAAAAAAGTATCTATATATAATATTCTCTATATATAAAAATAAAACTTATGAAAAAGCTATGTGATATTTTTTAATACCCAATCTAAATTGTATAAATTTTATCCATTTATCCCAAATGGCAAGAAACTTCTCTTGCGTTTGTTGCTTTAAGAAAGCCGAAATCTTTGCCATTTCCGCCAGATAAGCTACTTTAAGAAACCACTCCTGCAATGTAGGCAAAGATTCCTTCTTCCAGTATTGTCCTACTAACAGCCTGGCGGCTGTAATCAAATTTAACATCAATACAACCTCCTTTGTATCACAATCTGTAACAATGCCCAACAAAAATAATTGCGGAGTAAATTTTACCCTCCTTCTAAAAATTCTCTGGATATTCCACCATATTTTGATCCAAAATGCTTTTATCTCTCTGCATGACCACCAAATATGATAATAAGAAGCATCCGTATAACCACATCTCCAACATTTGGGTTGTACGTCAGGGTACATAAGAGACATTTTTTGTGGATCAAGGTGCCATCTATAAAACATTTTATAAAAATTCTCCCTAAGGTTCTGTGCTTGTGTAAATTTGACATTTCTCACCCAAATGGTTTCCCAGATATCCAATGAGACTGGGACACCAAAATTCTGCGCCCATCTAATCATGCAGTCTTTAATTAATTCCGTTTCTGAGTCCATTTCAACTAATACCCCATAGATTCTCTTGATATGGGTTTGTCTTTGATCCTTGACTTGCTTAATAAGATTTCCATCTTCTCTAAGAAAGCCCAATTTACAATCCACCTTCCATTTATCTACTAGTTGCCTATATTGGAACCAAGAATAAATAATATTTTCTTGCGCTAAATCTTCCCGTAATCTTAACTGCCAGTTTTGCCCATCCTATCTAAGTAACTGACTATAAGACACCATATCCATTTTAACACCTCTTTTTATTCCTTCTATCGCATGCCAAGGTATGGCCCATAATGGAACTTTAAAATCACTTTTATAATATTTTCTCCAAGTCCTAAGTAAAGAGATTCTTAAAATATGAGATTTAAAGACCCAATCCATTTTTTTATTAAATATTAAATAGGCATGCCACCCATAAAGTAAATCCCATCCCTCTATATGAAGTACCTCAGGATTTGTCAAATTTACCCAATCACTAATTAGTGTTAAAACCACCGCATCGTAATATAATTTCAAATTTGGTACCTTGAGTCCACCCCTCTCACGGAAGTCTTGCATAATTTTAAACTTAACCCTTGGCTTTTTCCCTGCCCAAATAAATTTATTAAGACCCTTCTGCCACTCACTTAGGTTAATCTCATTTTTCAAAATCGGTAACATTTGAAACAAAAAAAGAAACTTGGGTAGAATATTCATTTTTATCACTGCAATTCTTCCCATGAGGGATAATTGCAACTTCTCCCAATTCTTCAAGTCCTTCTGTACCCTGACCCACAACCTTTCATAGTTATTTTTAAATAATTTTACATTAGAAACAGACAACATCACCCCCAAATATTTTACCTTATTAACAATCTCAAAACCCGTCAAGTTAGCCAAAATCTGCTTCTCCTGACTAGACAAATTTTTAGGTAAAATTTTAGTCTTATTTACATTAATCTTGAAACCCGAAACCAAACCATAATAATGAATCAACTGTAATAAGTTTACTACAGAGCGATCAGGTTGCGACAAAGTAACAACCAAGTCATCCGCAAAAGCTCTCAACTTATATTCTTTTTTGTTAACTTCTATTCCTTTAATTTCCTGAGACTCTCTAATTTTAATCAATAATATTTCCAATGTTAAAACAAACAACAATGGCGATAAAGGACACCCCTGTCTAGTACCTTTCTCTATTGTAAAAACCTCCGACAAACCTCCATTAACAATAAGTTGTGCCGTTTGTTTTTGATATATTACCGTGAGGGCTTGTAATATCTTTTCGCCAAAATTCATTTCTTCCATTACTCTTAGCATAAAATGCCAATTCAATTGATCAAATGCTTTTTCAGCATCTAAAAATATGAGCCCTGCAGAAACTTGGTTGTTCTTGTCTAAATATTCTAATAGATTAATAATTTGTCTAACATTATTTTTCATATACCTTCCTGTTATAAACCCTGATTGATCTTTATGCACAAGATGATGCACCACCCTCATAAGCCTATTTACCAAAATTTTTACAAATATCTTATAATCCACATTTAAAAGAGATATAGGCCTATAATTTTTTGGTAAAGTAAGATCTTGATCCTCCTTTGGAATCAATGATATAAAAGCACTACGCCATGAAGGAGGAATCTCTAAACCCTGTAAGATACCATTAAAAAGATCACTTAATGGTTGGATCATCTCCTCCATTAAAGCTTTATAATAAACAGCTGTTAACCCATCCGTACCCGGTGCTTTCCCTAGTTTCAATTGTTGAATTGCTGAGGCAATTTCCTCCTTAGTAATTAAGCCATTAATTTCATGTTTCTGATCCTCAGTCAGTTTGGGAAAACTTGCCTCAGCTAGATATTTATTTATATCTAGCAGTTGCACGTTAGTAGATTTGTATAACTTTTGATAATAATCCAAAAAAGATTTTTTGATCAATTCCTTCTGAAAAACTAATTTACCCTTGTAATTTATTTTCTCTATTATTCTCTGTCTCTGTTTCTTTCTTAATTGATAAGCCAACCATCTCCCAGGCTTATTAGCATTACAAAATGTATTTTGTTTCATAAACAATAAATTAGTTGCAGCTTGATCTGCTATCAACATATTAAATTGTGACCTTAATAACTTTACAGATTCTTTAATACTTTCATCAGAAGGATTTAGAATCAAGGCCCTTTCTTTTGATTTAATTTCGTCTTCAAGTTCTCTACGTTTCTGAATCTGCTTCCGCTTATGACAATTATTCATTTTTATCAAGAGACCACGCATAAATGCTTTACCTGCATCTCATACCATTGACATTGAAGTCCCCTTATACATATTCAAAACAAAATAGTCCTTTAAACACTCCTTTAACTTTTGAACATTCTTCTCTTGTCTAAACAAATTTTCATTAGCTCTCCAGGATCTCCTTTCCTCTTTCTCTTGAGTCAGTTCCATCCAAACTGGGCTATGGTCCATCAGTGATCTAGGAAAAATCTTTACATTCTTTACTTTATTATACAAATCCGTAGTAATAAAAAAAAAGTCAATTCTTGAAAAAGATTGGTGTCTATCAGAAAAAAAAGTGAAATCTCTCTCCTCTTGATTACATTCCCGCCAATAATCCCTTAATTCCCAGTCTTCCTTCATATCAAAAAAAGCTTTAGGTAACCTTGCTTGTTTAAGAAAAGGAGAGGAACCTTTCTTGTCCCTTTGTAAAAGGGAGCATTTTTAAAATGATTGAAGGCAAATATACATTCCCAGGACCTACAGTAATTTGACTCCAAAAGTTTTGGAGAGAAAGACGTTTCCTGAGGATGATTTGCAGCATGTGTCTGAACGCTTGAAAAATAAACCTCTAGTCCCAGTGACCGATCAGATTGGATCCTGCAGAGAATTTTTATCTTCCTAGATTTCTTCAGTTGTTTCCATCCAGGATGTGACCTATTTTGATATTTTGATATCGGAACAGAATATGCTTACCCAGAAAATGGATCACATAGAGAGAAAAAATGGTATTAAGAAAAAGTTAAAAGAGCAAGAAGCTAAGTTTGACATTGACTGCAGCACTTGAGACATTGACTGCAGCACTTGAGACTCAAGTCCGAACACGATATAAGGAACTGATAGTCTGCCGAAAAGCCTTGGATTGAATTCAAGGTCAGTTATGAGGAAGAAGACTGTCCTTTCTTTTCCTTATCTGGGACATAAACAATCTTTGGCAGATGCCACCACAAGATACTTTCAGTACCTCTTTCAAATAGATTAAACTGTTGTAATTGAAGTAGCCTATTGGATACTGTTGTAATTGAAGTAGCCTACTGGATACCTTCTACAAACAAACCTTCACACTCAGTGAATCCTCTTGTAGTTGAATTTCTTCACATGTCCAATCATAGCAAAATACTACAGCCAGGAATGTAAAAGTTTTGCAAAAGAAGGGGGAGATAAACCAGACCATTTCCAGATTTGTCCTTTAGGTTGGTACAGAAACATAACAAGTTTTATCCAGCATGTCCAATGGCCAGGCAATAGGGAATAAAGACAGACACCAAGAGAAAGACTGTAAATATAGATATTCTGCCATTTTAAGCTTATCTCTTGCCATGTGCAAAGAAAATCAATAGCGTAGAAACGAGCATCCATATTGTCGCAGAATCATTACAATGCTCCAGTTAAAAACAATTCATTGGCTGGTGTACTGGTTTCACCAGTGTATCTCAATTTTGGCAGTTTTAGGATGGGTGAAGTTGAAGTCCATCCATCTCAAAGTTTGCCAAGGCTGAGAAATATAACTTGTAAGTATATTTCATGCAGAAAATTTGTTTCCCCCCCCCTCCTTTCTTTGATTACATTTCTGTAGGGGAAAGGGAGAGGAGGGCACCTTTGCCCTTGGCATGTCCTTTCTGGAATCCCTACTGTACTGACATTTTAAATTTAAATAGTTTTCCTCTTTAGCCCTGCAGATAATTTTGTTCAGGAATAAATGATATATTTTGATATGTATTCCTACTCTTCATTAAGCTTTGCACTCAGTTAAATTACAGATAATGAAGTCTGGATCTATAAGTAGAAAAATTTTGGTCTGCATAAAAAAATATAGATCAGTTGTTTCCATCAGTGTTAATAATGTAATTTGCAATATGATTAACAGGAAACAATAAAAAAAGCTTTCAGAATTTAGGCTGGTAATATTATATGCACATTCCTTTAATTAGTATCAATATTATCTTTTTAAACTGAAAAAACATTTAGCACCAATTAAATTATTGACTTTTTAAAATAATTCAGTGTTCATCACAAGGATTATAGTGATGCATGTTTAATTTCAAGGGAATTTTGACCTTCTTGACCCAGCAACAGCTAATATATCACATCCAATGGTGTCACTACAGAAATTCCCAAACTCCAAAACTGTGGAAAATATGTTGTAATTCTCTGTAATGAAAGAGCAATGATCATTTATGGTATAAACCAGACATACGGTATATCATGAAAATACTTTAGGAGACTTTAGAATAAACATTTACACTTAAATGAAAGTGCTAAAATTGCTAACAATCATTGAAATGCAGTCTGATGGTGTTCTTGCTTTAAATTAACGTCATGATTTTTTGCACATAAAAAAGGCAAGAAAGAAAACTTTCTAGAAATGTAACACAAAGATAATCAGCGTAAACACAAAACTAATTCTGAGTTTTGCTTTATATTTATGCTAATATAGTATGAATAAGAAGAATAAACCATTTATCATAATAACTGATACACAAATATTGGGAAATTCTTCTTTTGGGGGGCACAATATTTTAGCTGCTTTGTTGGTTTATGTTCTTTTAGCAGGAATTGTGAAAAACAAAATAAATTTTACCTTCTCAATTGTTGCACATCAAAACTGGACAAAATTTTCCATGTCATAATTTATAACATTATTCAGAAAAAAACTTGATATATCACTATTCATTTTTATATTTTGCAAAACTATAACTAATGTAACTATACCACCCACCCACAAGGTAGACTGAAGTTTAATCAAAACTACTGACCTGAAGCAGACTCAGATTGGATTAGAGATATTATATTTTCATCAAATTATATTTTCATCAAATTATATTTTCATCAAATTATATTTTCATCAAATAATTCTATTGTGAAAGTGACAGCAGCTTATTGGAAAGCTCCAGGGAGGATGTCTCTGCTTTAATGCTTGACAAAAACAGCATCAATACTGCCAGTTATCATAACACATCACTGTGCTTTTAATTTAGAAAATTTTCCATCAGTAAAAGTTTCTAAGAGTAATGGGCAACTAGCAAGAAAGTGGTAAGTTGGAGTTTAAAAATAGAAGGTTAGCCAAGGAGGAAAAATGAAGTACATATTTTTCCTTCTGCTGTTTTATATTATTTTATGAATAAATTAGTACAATGAACAAAATCAAGGGTGGTCATTATATTTCCATTTCCAGACTTTTCAATCCCCACAAAATGCTCTAAATTTTATTGTAATGTATCAGTAGGCTTGAATGCAGAGAGCTGGAATATAACAGAGACTTGCACTCTGCTCGGATTTCTAGCCTTCATGTATTTCTTAATTTTCTTTCTTCTTTTCTTTTGGGGGAAAAAGTCATAAAAGTATATGAACTGCTTGCGTCAGAAAATTACAGCAGTTACACAATTGGTACAGGTGATAATACTGTTTTTATAACGCTGTGTATCATTCTGTGAAGTAAAAAATGCATGTTATTTCAGAAGCCCATCTTTCAAGTCTAGCTGGACAGTAGACACAGGAACTGGCTTCCTTTTCATGAATTAGCAGGTAAATAGAAGCTCACCAAGTATTGCTTCTTTCATTATGACTGCGAAGTTATGTCTTACCGAACAATAATCCATGTCCTGAGATAAGCAGTGGGATGGACCACTCTTCCATTACACAGCTTCTGTTAGTGTCACATAATCAGAAGACCACTGTAATAAAATTCTTTATTTTTAAGATAATAGGGGAATAGCATTAAGAGTTTCCCTGGAATTTCTATAAATCTGGTAACTCTCAGCTGTCAGAATTATGCTCACTAATAATATGTCTACATCAGCAGTGCATGGAAAGTACTATGAACATGTCTTGGATTGGAATATTGAAGTGGTGCACCAGTATTTTAATATAATGCATACCTTCGTATGCATAGCTTGTGAATAGACTACAAGAAAGAGGCCATTGCACACTCTCTGACAGAACATTTTGTAGTCAGTAGATATAAATAGGATCATGTCTAGACAAAACCTCACTATCTGGATGCCCTTTAGTGTGTAAAAACTGAAACCCCTGGAAGTCCTAGCTAGCATGGTGTTTGGCACCCAAGAGAAAACTCTGAGATCTCCTATAGTATCTATGATTATCACATTGCCTATGACATTTTTATTTTGTTCTCTGTGTAACAGAAGCAAACAATTTCAGAAGAGAGGGATGAGGACTTCAAATAAGTAAGAATATGTATTACATAAACAGATCATAGGAAGCTACATTTGGATGCAGCTAATAGCTCAGTGGGAGGAAAAAAAAGAGTGATGAAAAATAACACATAAATCTCACTTGTGGAAGGCGTTGAAAGGATATCACTGCACTTTTATCTTTTGAGGGACCTGTTGACAATAAATTTTAGGGATTACAGTTACATATGCTTTTGTTTTTTAACTGAAATATTGCTGATATAAGGCAGAGCAATTTAGAAATTATAAAAAAATGATCTCTAGGTTGTTCACGACTTATGATCACAATTGAGCCCAACATTTCTGTTACTAAGCAAGGCTGTTGTTAAGTCAGTTTTGCCCCATATTATGACCTTTTTTGTCACCGTTGTTAAGAGAATCATGCCATCATTAAGTGAATCTGGATTCCCCCATTAATTTTGCATTGGAAGCCAGCTGGGAAGGTTACAAATGATGATCACATGACCCTATGACAGTGCAGCTATAATAAATATATGCCAGTTGCCAAGCACCCAAATTTTGATCACGTGACATGGAGATGCTGCAATGGTCATAAGTGTGAAAACTGGTCCTAAGTCACTTTTTTCAGTGCCATTGGAAGTTTAAATGGTCACTGAATGAATGGCTGTAAGTCAAGTACTATGTGTGATCTCTAATAAAATATGCTAAACTGTAACAGATTTGGCTCACTATTGTTTGATATCATTAGGTAAAAATTTAATACTACTAGTGAAATAATAAAATTTACTATAAGAATGTTGTTGTATGTATTATACTTAATACATACATATTCCATATTTCAAGAGTATTTGGTATTGTCATGAAAATACTGAAGCAGCAATTACAGTGCTACCCATTGTCACATGAATTTAAAAATAATATGCTAAGAAATCAGAAGATATATCTAAACTATATTCACTAATTTATTTGGTAACATACCTCTATGCTACTCAGCTAATACCTCTCCAAATATATTAACTGAATAATAAATAAATTTTGGTGTATGAGCAAGAGGAAAGCTTTTCTATGCTTCACTAAGAAAATCAATTGCGATTATGATTTCATTGTTGAAAATAATGTGGTATGACAAGTTACAATTAGCTTGTAGTAGCAATGACTCATCTTACCCCATGTAGATGATGCTGAATAGTTTCAGAAGTCAGTTCACATTAATGATATTGGCTTTCTTTACACTGAGAAAAGGTTAAGGAAAACAAGTCTGCAGAGAAATGGGTGGGAGATTTTATACAACCAAAGAATAAGCCAGTCTCAGATAAGGTTTATTCAGAGTCATACGTACATAGTAATAAGCACATATTCCTTTTATTCTTTTCCACAGACATTTCTGACAATGTAGCCTCCTTGTCCTAGTAAATAGAAATTAAAAGACTGACACCATCAGATGCTTCCTTAGTCCATCTGCAATTGCTTGGGGATGTTTCTTAATGAATACTTGTCACATTAGTGAGTGAAGGATCAACCCTTCTGTCTTTCTCTTGAAAGAGTGACAGGTAATGTATCAATTTCATGCTCCTTATTAACCTGGAAAAATGGCAAGCAGAGTGAAGGCCATCAGGATCTCTATGGCAGGGGTCTTCAAACATGGCCCTTTTCTGACTTGTGGACTTCAACTCCCAGAATTCCTCAGCCAGTGTGCCTGGACCAAGTTTGAAGACCCCTGCTCTATGCGGGTGTTGTTCCCTAAAGGCAGGCAGTGCAACAGATTGACTCAATAGGACAGCTGATCAATAAAAACTAAAGGGAGTGGTGGTACTTTCAAGAGAACATGTTGCTGAATAACACTGAACTGTCATTTGTCCTAGAACAAGAGAGGTAAAAAAGAAAGTAGAATAAGATCTGCAACTAGAAAATCGATAGGACAGCTCTCTCTAACTATATGTTTATAGAACATAAAACAATACATGAATCTAGAATAATAATATAGAGGGCAGAGAACATCAAAAGAAATGTGAGTAGACTACAACAATTTAAGAGACCAGTATAATTTTACAAGTTTATTTGATGTTGCCATTATTTTACTGTACAAGAAACTTAGAATGTGTTAGGATATTGAATTTAGTAGTTGGAACAGTAAAGTGTACAATAAGCCAGAACATATGCTATTTTCCTCCTTTGTCCACCCACCCGAGGGCAGCCTGTTCTAGAAAAGAGAGATTATTGGGAAGAAGAAAGAGGTAATTCTATATCCTTGCTTCCTCTATCTAATGTTGAAGGTGAAAATCCTAGCTTCTTCAGAAATTGGAATAAATCAAATCCAGAGTAATATATATGGCTTTTGTTTTTGTGACACTCAAAAGTCAATCAACATCCTTCAAGTACATTATTTTATATAGAAACATTCAAATACACACACTCCTAAAATGTAAGTGATAATGTACATGTTCAACCAGCTCAATTAAGGACCTTGCAGCTGCTTGGTTTTGTTTTATTTTGTGTTGATAAATTAGTGTGTGGTGTAAAAACTCAAACTGGCTACACTATTTAACAAGATGAATTGCTAAATGAGCTAATTCATTAGCCAGATAAAGCAATGCTGTGCAAATACAGCATTTCATCCGTCCACTAGTAGTTTGGATATGGCGACACCATTTGTTCATCGTTCTTGTGATCCTGTGGCTAAAAGGAAAAAAATGGCGAACTCTTGTTAATTTCATTCCAGCTCACCAGTATCCCAAATATGCCTGTTACAAGGGAATACTGTCAGTTAACAGATTCAGGCCACCAGTAAACTGCTTTTAAAAATGCTCAGCATTTCATGGGGAGGGGCAGTTTAACCATGGGAAGGGCATTTCTGAAGAGGGGCAGCCTAGGATGAAATGGATATGAGGGGATTGATTTTTGGGGGCGGGTGTAATATAAGCCCTACCCCAAAAATAAGTCCTAGTTTGTCGGCAAGGCACACATCTAAAAATCAAGCTAGGGCGTGGGTAGGGGTATGTATCTGCCCGATGCGCCCCACCAGGCCTTGCAGCCAGGCCTTTCCTCGCCGGTCAATTTCTGCGGCGTCGTCTGCAGCCAGACCTGCTTTTCTCAGTCACAGGCCTTTCCGGAAGGCCTGTGCAGCTGAGAACTGAGCTATAGATTCAATCCATAGCTCAGTTCTGCAGCCGAGGATCAAGCTATGGATTCTGAATAATCAGAATCTTGCAGAGATTGTTGACAAGACAGAGTGCAATTTAATAAACACAAGGAGATCAGAAATTATCCCAATTATTGATTTAATTCCATATTTTAATATCTAACTTCCCAATACCTTATCACAAGATTTGTTGAAGGATTGAATATAAGAGAACTAAGACAACAAGGTCAAGCACATAGGAAAATATTTTGCAACTATAAACTGTATGTAGATTTCTACACCTTTTTTCTAAACATCTCTCAAGTAAATTGGACCTAAAATCAATGTATTAGTAGTATTCCTTATGGAAACAGTACTTAATCTCAAATAATTAACTTACCAAGAATTTCAGACCTTCAAGACAAGAAATATAATCAAACATATAATTAAATATGCTAAATCAAAAAGAGACATCAAATCAAATTCAATACTTTAAAAAAAAGTAACACATATGATATCGTGTAATTAATTTTGCTTCATTTTTCAGTATTGCACAGTAAAGACAAATTAACAGACCTGGTCATTAAGCATTTTATCAGACTCACATTTTCAGAACTTACAGTAAGTTTGCTTCATTCATTTCTGTACTAGTCTGTAACCATCATGAGCAAATAACAAACGGGGAATCTGATGCACTGACATAGCATTAGTTTGAAAGCTGTTGCATAATATTTATGCACTTTCTAATCTTTAAAGGTCTTCATGTGCATTCTTAAGCTGTAGCCCTGATTTACAGCTTAGCTTAGCCCCAAGTTACATCAGCATACACTGAGTAAAGATAGATATTATCAAGCAATTACAAACATATAATCCTGAATGTGAATCATGGTAATCTGAGAGCTACTACAGTAGTAAAAGTAGATATTTTGATTCTTAAAATTAAAAGAAGCAAATGACTAAGAAATAGTCCATTTGAAAGTCTTTGCAGATTCAGTGAGCTGAGGATATCCATAATGTACCCATAATGTTTTCTCCATTTTCCATAAATCAAATCCAATGGAAATTCATGAAGGACTGAGCAGCCAGTTGATCTTCCTTCCGTTACTTTACAAATTAATCAATTGCAATTTTAAGTTTAAGACTCCTAGTTACGGATTCTATAATCAGGAATCTGTAGAAAGAGAAATGAGTGAAATTGTTATCAATTAAGGTGGTTTTTTTTCAATTGTCAAAAGGGACACTTGGAATACAGAAAGGATTGCAGAACATTTAGGCTTTCAGAGGCAAGTTGCCACATTAAAAAAAACTATAGTCTAATGGAATAATGAAGTGGACAATCTTTACAAGCAATTATCATAAACAACAAAGTAATTCTGGCTGGTTTGCAAGCTGTTGTTCTTAGTATTTGTTCTTCTTGGTCACAGGGGCCACATGTTTTGTAGTATGTATGAGCAATTCACACAGCAAAGCTATCTATGCATTATGTAATAATGAGAGGAGGGGTTGTTTGTTTTTCAGCTTGCTTGCTGAAGACCCTGACACACATTAGGGCTGAGAGGGTGTTACTGGCTAAAGGTCATCCAGGTAGTTCCATGAGAATTGTAACCTGAATCTCCCATATTTGTGTTTAACACTTTAATCATTATATGCACTATGCAGACTGTCGCTGCTTATCAAGTAAAAAAAAATGTTTATTTTAAAAAATGTTTATTCCAACTTTAGGTTTTCAACATGATGCCCCCAGAATGCATATCATCCTATTCTTTGGGCCTCTTGATCCTTTAAGTCAGAATTCCCAACCTTTTGGGGTTGGCAGTCCGGAGCAGGGGGAGAGAGGAAAGAAGGGATTGTTTGGGGGGGGGGTGAACAAATGCACACGCTCATGCACACGCACAGCCATTGCTCACGTGAGTGGGGCTTTGAGCGCTTGTGCCTGTGGGGCCGCAACTGCCTGTGATGCTTGTGGTGACGCTCATGCGTGGGGCCGTAAACATCCATGATGCTTGTGGCTATGCTCACACGAGTGGGGCCACAAATGCCGGTGATGTTCTCAGTGACGCTCGCATGAATTGGGCTGTAAAACATCCACGACAATCCTGGCGATGCTCACACAAGTAGGGCTGCATATCTCTGTGACATTCCTGGCAATGCTCATGCGAGTGGGGCTGCAAACATCCGTGACGCTCCTGAGGATGCTCCCATGAGTGGGGCCACGAACACCCACAACGCTTCTGGTGACACTCATGCAAGTGGGGCTGTGCGCGTGCACACACACACATGTGCACTGGCCAGCCACTCACACCACCCAGTGGTTCATAGGCAGACACAACTCATAGGTTGGGGACCCCTGTTTTAAGTAACAAAAATGTTCTTCCTGCACTACACTCCTCCTCTAGAATTCTAAATGATTAAAGTACTTCAGGTTATCCTCAGCTTATGACCATAAATGGGACCAGAACTCTGATGCTAAACAAGGCAGTTGTTAAGTGAGCTGTGCCCAATTTTACCATCTTTTTGCTAGAGTTGTTAAGTGAATCACTGCAGTTATTAAGTGAATCATGCAGTTGTTAAATGAATCCAGCTTCCCCTGTTGTCTTAGCTTGTCCGAAGCCAGTTGGAAAGGTCACAAATAATGATCCCAGGACCCTAGGACACTGGAATTGGCATTAAATATATGCCAGTTAACAAGCACCTAAGTTTTGATTACACGACCATGGCGATGCTGTGAGGGTTATAAGTGCAAGGACCAGTGGTGTCACTTTTTTTCAGTTACGTTGTGACTTTGAACAGTTACTAAACGAATGGTTGTAATTTGAGGACTACCTGCATTTCTTGCTCTCCTTCTCAGCATATATCCTATTCCATGATAATTGGACTGGTATCCTTTCTATAGGCAAGTAGCTGGAAAAAGGATTTGCTACTCTGCACTGTCTTTGGCTCATATAAAAGCAGAATTGATTTGTTGCTTTAGAATTTCATCATTATAGTTTTCACAAGGTGAATTTTGCATAATGGTGAAACAACTTATAATGTTGCCAGCATGATAACAGCCATGATGGATTAAATAAAAGAATTCTTAAATTCAGTATTTTGTTCTGTATGTGATTAGCAAAGAAGATGCCTTTGGGAATCCCATAAGCAATTACATTTTCCTAGCCATTTGGCATTGTCATTAATAACTGAAAATATAGATATAATGGCCAGTAGCAGAAAAATTAAAATTAAAAATTAAATTAAACAGTACTCAAATAAACAGGAAAGTTTAATAAGTAAAAGTGATTAGGAAGAAAGTGAAATTAAGTGTTTACATGCAAATTAAAGCAGCTGTACATCTTGATGAAATAAATGTGCTATTTTTTTCAAGTCATTTGGCCAAAGGAATATCAAAATTATAAAAAATATTATTTTTCCAGAAAATACTGAAGAATTATAAGGAGTTAATAAAAGACTTTGTGCATTATATGGTGAATACAGTATGAAGTGACTTACTGCTGCTTTCAGAGCTTGGTCCAAATCTTCTAGTAAATCTTCTGAGTCTTCCAACCCAATAGATATGCGAATTAACGTATCAGATATTCCAAGGACCTCTCGGTCTTCCTTTGGAACTGAGGCATGAGTCATGATTGCTCTGGAAAAGAATAAATAGTCTGGGAGTGCAGAATTATAAATAAGGGAAACATATCAGCTAACACCAGAAAATATAGTAAAATGTACAAAATTGTATACAAAAAGTGAGATACCAGCTTCTATTATCAATCCATTTGCAAAAGTCACCTTTGGCAAGATTGGCAGTATAATTAGCTAGATAGATAGAAGGTAGACAGACAGTATTTTTTTCTGAATTCAGGAAAAAAAGAGAATTCAGATCATATCCATGGGCTGGCATTGTGGAACATCCTTCAGATTTATTGTGATGCAACTTCCACAATTCTAGCTATTCCCTATACATCTGGAAGGCAGCAAATTGGGATGGGAAAATGCCAAATTATATTGTCTGAAAGAAACACTTTACGCAATTGAAAACAGAAGAGCTATTCTTCCAATAGTAAACCATTTTTACACAACTGCTATCAGGAGATTCTTAACCCTAGAGCAAGCTCACTTGAAATCAAAGGTATGTGTGCATAGGCTAAACTTGGGGATTTAAATAGGTTTTTAACCTTGAGGATACTAACAGAAATAATGATCTATGGAAGGAGGAGGAAGAAATCCCAGTTTAAAATATTCTCTGCAAGGGTTTTTGGAAGTGATTTGCCATTGTCTCCTTTCAAGGGCTGAGAAAAAGTGACTGGACTAACATCATCAAGTTGGCTTTGAGCCTAAGGCAGGACTAGAACTTGGTTTCCAGATGCAGAGCTTATTAAAATTATATAAAAGTATATATGAATATATATATATGATTCTATAAGAACATATATAATCAATTATTGAGTATTACAGACTGAAAAAGTGCTCCCCCATAATAGTCTGCAAACTGCTCCTCCACTGTCATTGCAGCATGCTATGGTCATGTGATCACAATTTGTGAACTTCCCAGCAGGTTTCCGACAAGCAATATGTCAAGTTTCCGACTAATGCAACCAAGTAAAACAAAACTCCGAGACTTGAAGTCTCCTCAAAACACGTTTATTGGATACATATTATTGGCACAGTTAAAAGTGAAACCAAGCCTCAACTTTTCCCCAGAGATTCAAAGTAACTAAAAGTAATACCCCCCTCCCCTCTGCTGTGCTTTAGATCAGAGGTCCCCAAACTTTTAGGCACCAGGGACCAGTACCAAGGAGAAAGGTTTTTCCGCAGACCAGAGGGAGTGTGATTTTGAATACTGTCTGCATCCCGAGGATGGAGCTTTGCTTATTTGTGCGGCCCGCTTACTGGAATGCTGCGGAGCGGTGCCGGTCCGCAGACCAGGGTTGGGGACCACTGCTCTAGTTCATGCTATCCAATTAAAGTAGTTAGTGGGCTTCTCCACTCCTCCCTCCCACATCTGCAGGAATGACCTTGGTTCCCATGAGATCGTTTGGTGTTTTGTCTGCACTGTTTTCCCCTAGATTCCCCTCTCCCAATTTGTGGCAACTCAGAACAACAAAGATGGCTTCAGCCTGGCTTGGTTCAGAAACTCACATAACATCAATTGGGGAAGCCAGATAACATGCCTTGCTTAACCACTGTGATGATTTGCTTAACAACCGTCTGGTTGTCTGTCATATGATGACTCACTTTATGACTTAAATAGAACTTGAATCTCAATAGTCATCATAAGGCAAGGACAATCTATAATCAATATTGTGGCTAATGAAAATTATAATGTGACACATATGGAAGGCACCAAGATTGGGAAATCTGACAAGTAGAGAGAACAAGATACTGAAATTGATGTTTGTCAGCAGAGTATTGGTTACAGGTGAGTATTAATATACCGTATTTTTCCTTGTATAAGACACTATTTTTTCCTGCAAACACTCTGTTCAGAAATCAGGTGCGCCTTATACAAGTGCAGTGTCTTATACACGAAAAAATAATGGTAACCTCCGCAGCCCAGGGCATGCCTGTGTGGATTTTTTACATGCCGCTACCATGCTGCCTGGTGCAGGTGTCAAGCCCCTGTGGATTTGCCACTAATGGGAGGGAGAAGGGGGCAAGATCGTCAGCCAGCCGAACTTCCGGATTTGCCAGCTCAGTTGTTCAGCACTCCACCGAACAGCTGATTAGCGCGGAGAAACGGTGGGGAGTTTAAAATCTGCCTTCGCTTCCCTTGCCTTGCTGTCATGCCTGTGGTCACGCCGGTTTGTTTACCAGGGTCTGAAGGCTGCTGCTGTGAACTGACTATGCATGGTCATCGTGCCGGATGCTGGTTAGGTGGGTGGGGGATGGGGCCAGCCTGGAGGCATCTATTTAGAGCGCTGGGAGGTGGTTGTCCCAGCACTGACTTTGTTTGCTGTAAGCTTGGAACTCACATGCCAGAGCATCTTATACAAGGGTGCATCTTATAAATGGAAAAATACAATAATCAAAAACTTAGCTTACACTTCCCTGAAAATTAATGTAAAATATTGTGACATAAATGTTTTTTTTTCAGAAAGATAGGGTAAAAGATATAGCAGTGAATATGAAAAAGGCTGTTATAAAAAAAATAACATTCAACATATTGAACTAAATGTTATTTAGTATAGCTTCTACTAGGATTTTTAAAATGTATGTCATAAATAACAAAAATTATTATGTTAATCTTACCAGTAAAACTATATCTTCTACTGTACTATGTTTAAATATAAGCACATATCAAATAAAAATTCTAAACAGCAAATGTACTCATTTAGAACTGAAACATAGATGGCAATAAAATGTGAATTTTGGAAAAAGGATACAGGTGAGTCTAAGTAGTTCTCAACTTATGATGGCAATTGTGATTGAAATTTCCACTACTAAAGAGTACAATCCTTGCAGTTCTGGTTCCCATTTTTAATCAAATCCCACAATTATTAGGTGAAGCAACTTCCTACCGACTTCCCAGAAGAGTCAGTGAGGAAGCCGGTAGGAAGTTGCAACTCTCTGACCAAAAGGGAAGTAAGTAGCTACTGCCATGTGGGCAAGTGTGACTAAAATTATGCAAGAAGAAATTCTACATAAATTGCTGTGGCTGGCATTGTATTATCAGAGGCTCCTAAGCAAAGAGTTTCAAGCATGAATCCTTGTACCAAGGTTATTATTTTCAATCCATTGTATTATTTGTATGTAAAGCAGGGATGGGCTATTAATTTTCCCAAGGGGCCATATGAGAAACTGGAACTGTTTTGAACAGCTGAACCAACAGGCTGAACTTAATTTGCTTAATATTAACTTTATTGCTTTATAAAAGAAGTAGTAAATTATATGATTTTGATTAGTTGCAACTAGTAAGAATACATGTTATATCTTATTTACATTTGATTTCTAATTTCTGATTGACCTCACATAAGCCAAACAGTGACAGCCAAGGGCCGGATATGGCCCAGGGATCATAAAATGCCTACATCTTGATGTAAAATATATAGAAACATAGGACCTATTTACTTCCATTAATATTCGGGGGGGGGGGCAAAGTTAAACAGATTTTGGTTTCCTTTTCTGTCTGATCATCCCTGTAACCTAACTTTTACAAGGCTTTGCCATTTGTACTTCTCTGATTTTCTTCAGATCGGTGTTTTTCAAAATTGGCAATGCTGGTTATGGAACTGCAGGAGCTGAGTTCCCTATATCTTAAAGAGTTCAGAGTTCAGAAACACTGATTTAGCTATTTGAACAATGGCAGTGTTTATCACAGAAAAGATGAGACTTATGGAAGAGTAACATCCATAAAAGTGAACAAGAAAGAAGATACAATTTCCAAGTAAACTTTGCAAAGGTGATATAAGCAAACTCATATTGTTTAGTTGGAGCACACAAAGTGAATATTAAAGTATCAAGTATTTTGATAAATATCAGTGAAATACATTTATTAAGGGGTGCCAGAAAAAATTACTTACGGATGCTCTGCTAGACTTTCATATCCTCCCAGACTTTCAGCGAGGGTAAAAAGCTAGAACAAGGAATATAAAAATTATACTGTATTTCAAATAATATTAATTCAATTTTTTATTTTAAGACATGCAATGTACTCTTATGCAAACTTAATTGTGTGTTAGCCTAGTAAAAGCAAATGGACAGAGCAAACAACAGAAACTGTTTTTGCAAAATAAATAACTAAGATGCAAGAAATGCAGCATACTTAATCAAAACAAAAGGCACAAATTTCCTTTCATTCCAGGCCATCTTCTCTTGAAAACCCAAATTTGATATCAGTAATAGATACTAAATTGCCTTTTAACTTCAGAGGATAAATTCTGGGAATCTGAAACTAAATAAAATGAAACCTAAAAATTTAAGACAAAGCATACTTTTATTCCAGTCAACCATAAAAGTGGCTTTTATTTTTTTATCAGTTTTTGAAAACTGCCCATCTCGCAGGGGGACTCTGGGCAGGATACAAATAAAATATTAAATACATAAAAAACTTTACATAACTTTTTTTTAAAAGGCAAGCCATAGTCAAAATTAATTAAAATCCCATAAGCATCTAACACAATTCAGGACACGTCCATCAAATGCAAAGGATGTTCTTTCATTGCCTGCAGATTAGAATGGCCTCATCTGATAGAAGAATAATGCTTTGTTTGCAAATGCTGTTGGCAAACTGTTTGCAAATATTACCTCGCAGGCAAAAGTGTAGCAACAATGATAGCACAAAAACACTCTCTGATATTCTGGCCATTTCTTCTCCTTATTTTTTTTAAGGGTCAGAAGTCTCTCAGACATTACGTTCCTAGCTAGTACTGTTATTTTCAAGAGTATAGAGTGATCTCAGGTATTTTCAGGGATCTTCCTCTGTGAAATTCCCTTTCACTATAAACTTGTCAATGCCTGCACAGAAGAACAGTAAGATCCTGCTATTTAACAGAGTTTCAGTGGCCAGCAAGGCTGGTGTGGCCTTCAAACAGAAGGCTGGGTTGTTTGTATTACCTCAGGCATGAAAACATAGAGGGGCCTGCTCTCTACTTTCTAAGTTAGGTTACTGTCTCAGATTGGTGTGAGAAACTAAGATTCAATAGTTAGTTGGCTTTTATTCATACATTGGCAATAAAAACACTTTGATCTGGGACTACGAATTGAGCAGAAGCAGGACTTGCTCTTTTAAGACTGGTGTTTTGGCTCCAGGAGTTAAACCAGGGGTGGACAACTGTGGCAACTTTATAACTTGTGGACTTCAACTCCCAGAATTCCTGAGCCAGCATGGCTGACTCAGGAATTCTAGGAGCTGGAAATCCACAGGTCATAAAGGGTCCATTGTTGCCCACTCCCGAGTTAAACTAATAGTACAAGGTGGGTAAGACTGAAAAGGATCAATCTTTGAAGGGGGAGGTTTAAAGGTCAAAATAGTTCCATCAAGTCTTGTAGTGAGTGAACATTAGACTCTCAATTTAGTAAAACATTAGCCTTGCAGAAAATCAGTTATTTTTGTTGACAAATTTCAGTGGTCAACTGAATTAACTCAGTCAGCTAGGAGTGCTCTGCGGATCGCTATTTCATTTTAGTAATTTTAACTGTCCTCATGTTTATAATTGTTATATATCTATTTTTATTGTAGACCACCCAGAATCATTCTGGATAATGAGATCAGTGGCATATACAGTGTGTGTGTGTGTGTGTGTGTGTGTGTGTGTGTGTGTTTGTACACATGAATGAAAGACTGGAAATTACATGTGGATCATACACACTGTCCACCCAGTGACTAAAGCAGTGAGTCCCAACCTTGTCAACTTCTAGGTGTATGGAGTTTGTTCTCAGAATATTCAGCCAAGTCATAGTAATTGGGAAATTCTGGAAGTTGAAGTCCACAAACCTGAAAGTCAGAAAGACTGGGAAACATTGTACTACCAATAAAATGATGCTTTAATCTCAAAATCCCGATTATTAACATATTCTTACAGCTCTAATCCCAATTAGAATACACGTCTTCCACGTTCTTGATTCTTGGGATGCTTCTGCAGTATTCTCAAATATTGTCACCAAACAGAACATTTAATTAAATGCACATTAATCTAGATGCAGGTACTGACAAAATCACATTTGGCTACAACCAGTGGCTATAAACCAAGATAAATAATGCACAGCTAGTAGATATCCAAGAGATTTGACTGCACAGCTATGTTTAAAAATCAATGTTTTTTTCCAATGATACAAATCAATGAATTGACTTCTGAAGTCAAATGTATAATTTATTTATTTGAATTTTGCCTTTATTTATTTTTTTTATAAATAACCCAAGGCAGTCTCCGATACATCTTCCTCAATCTATTATCACATAACTACAATCTTGCAAGATGGGTTCGGCTGAGAGAGAGTGGCTGGCCAAAAGTCACCTAGCTGGCTTTCATGGCTAAGGTGGGACCTGAAGTCAGTCTTCTACTTTCTAGCTTGGTGCCTTCAGATTTCAAAAGCAGCACAACACTGTTACATCAGCCAAAGCTGTTTTGCTTTCCAGATTCCATCTATAATTGTGGAGGAAGATGGCAGAGAGGCAGCTAGAGAGCAATTATATGGCTCACATTGCTTGACTCCCATTCATATGGATACACTCATTCCATTCCCTTTCATTAGTGCCACTTCCTATAACTACATGGGCTAGTTACATTTTGGGAGCTCCTACAAATGCTCAAAATCCATAAAGACTTCAGCAGGGACCACAGTACAGTACACGACTCCTGACAAAGTCACAAGATAGCGATGTGGCTCTTTTAGAAGCATTCTACAATGATAAGTTTTACCTTTAAGTTTTTAAGGAATCGAGATGCATTTTCAAGGTTTCCTTTGATGTAAAAGGAAATCATTCCTGGGCAGCCTGTGCACTGACGTTGCATCAGATCGTATTGTGGGTGTGACTGTAATCCTGCAATGAATCATACATTACACAAACAACCCAGCCTGTGTTATTACTTTAGCTCAAACAAACACATTCAGTAGTTGACCTATGTAGATGTTTCCCGATGAGGCTTTTCTTGTTTAATTGCCTGTTCTTACCAACAGCAGTGTATGAGGGCATCTAGAAGATGATGACATCACCTATCTGCAATCCCGCCATCTTTCTCCAATATTCCTTCCTCCTTTTCCCCTTCAGAGAAAATCTATTGAAAAGGGGGCATTGCTTCATAATGACTTTTGCTTAGTAACACTAGGAGCCCTTCAGGAATATGTATAATTTAAAACTGGAACCAGTGATTTATGGAATCAAGATGATATGCAGCAGGAAGTGGTATGACTATGAAGTATATGTGGAAGAAACCAACTTAAGGAGGCTTACTAATGATGATAAAAGATTGGAGTTTTAGTTAGGTAGCTCATCAGGTCCTGCCCGGTATGGAATATAAAAATCTTTCTAGGAAGACTTCCAGGTTATCTGAGGGCAACATACCAGGGAAGATGACTTTTTCAACCCTTGGATCTGACTCAAGATATTGGGCCACAGTCAATGCGTTGCGAAAATGCTGTTTCATGCGGATTGGCAGAGTCTTTAAACCTCGGTTGCAAAGGTAGCAATCAAAAGGAGATGGAATTGCTCCAATGGCTATAAGAGGGGAAAAAAAATATTCTCTTTTTGGCATATTGCATTTTGTATCATTTTTTTTTTCAAACAAATATGCCAGTTGTTAGAACTAAAGTATTCCCTAGGTTAAAATAACAACACAAAATAATAAATGAGTTTGATCCACTCAACAGTCCATTGGTGTTCCATTATTTATTTATTTATTTGTATCCCACCTTCATTAATTTTTACAAATAACTCGAACATATCCAACACACCTTCTTCCTATTTTCTTCACAACAATAACCCTGTAAGGTGGGCTGAAGGAGAATGACTGACAGAATGTCACTCAGCTGGCTTTTATATCTAAGGCAGAATTAGAACTCACAGTCTCCTGGTTCTAGTCTGGTGCCTTAGCCACTGGACCAAACTGGCTTTTGGGCCACAATATGACTAGCTGCCCAAAGTAGCCCCATGGTGAGATAAGTAGCAAATACATTTAACAAATCGTTATTACTATTATTAATATTAGTATTATTAGTTTGCCCAAAGCAGATGAAATCTGTGGACTTGTAGTTCTACTGAGGGATGGGGTGGACTCTAACAGTAGACTCCTAGGAGATAGAAATTAATTTTGATTAAGAAAATATAGAAATGGAAGATTAACTCTCACACACTTTGCATTCCTATCCCAGATTATTTTTTTTAAGAGACTGTTCTGTAACCACTTTGAAATACAAAACAAAATTGACAGGAAACCCCAGGTACAGGTCTGCAAAATCACATCTATTTTGACTGAAGGAATAGTACTTATTTTGTAGATAAACGTTAGGTTTAGATTTTCCTTACAATTGTTTTATCTTTTCCAACGTAGCATCAAAGTGTCCCAAACTACAAAGTGTTAAAAAAATACAAAAAATACAAAACACCAATTAATACAGTGTCTTTTCTGTACTGAGGGTGGGTAGATTAAACAGGCAATGAATCCATTTTGCTAAAGATTTTTTAAAACACTAAAGGGATGTCAAGCAGAGTTACTTTACAAAATCAGCAAGCCACACTTTCGGGTTTGATCTTCATACTCACAATATTGCAAGAATCTGAGTTTCTCATGAAGTTCATCATTATTTAGTGAAACCAATCCCATTACAACATCACTGTGTCCTGAAAATATAAGAGGCAAGTGATCAGATCTATTTACAGGCTGAGCATGTTCAAATATCACAAGTAGGTTGACAATGAGGCAGTGAATATGCTTGCACCTGACAACTGGTTTCTCCCACATGTAGACTAATGAGCATCTGTGGTTATCGTAAATTGGAATAACAACCAAACAATGGGCTGTGGTTTTATTTGTCTGGAAAACAACAGTGAGCAAAGTCATCATTTGATTTTAGATTGCTTATGACCTTCTTCTAACACTTATTCTAACAAGTGGGAAAAGCAACAGTCTAGAGCCCACTTCACATTAGTTTAGGATATGACATCGCAGAGGAAAGAACCAGGTGGTTGTGTTATTTCTTGTAATGTTTCTTTAACAATAAGCCTGGTAAATGTGATGTGGAAACTGGTCCATCCACTTACAGGTATCATTGCCAGTATCATTCTGTTACTCTAATGAAATTTCAAGCCATAATACTAGATTTCTGTAGTATTTATCTTTTTAAAGCCAATTAGCCGAGAGCTTGGTTGCAATGATTTTGCAATGGTATGGAATGGCATGATTTTCTAAGGTAAGGTAAGAGAAGTTTTTTTTAAAACAATGTTGGATATAGGAGACACAAATGATGTTCAAAGACAGCCCAGATTACCAGAACAGCAGAAGAAAGATTCCCTGTCAGAACTGGACCAATTAGAAACAATATGGTTTTCAAGCACTTCTCCAGTTCTCAGGGCAAATATTAAAAATGCAAATACATGCCAATAAGATACATATTCAGATATAACCCCACCTTGAGCTATTTTAGATATATTTAAACATATTTAAAGAAAATGAATGTAAGCCACAAGCACTGACTACAAGCACTACGTTAGGAAATGCATCATCTGTTTATGAATTACATTATAAGGGATATAATTTCACTTTCATTTTCAAGATGAATACAATAAAGATCTAACATGTATTTAAAAGATTTGAACATATAAAAAGCATTATTATTATTATTGCTTACTACAAAATAAATTCAACATAGCCTGCAAGCGTAACTACTTACCATTCATGTACTTAGTTGCTGAATACATACAAATGTCTGCTCCTAAAGACAAAGGACGCTACAACAGAACAAAATAAGAGACGTATTTCATTTTCTGTTAAGAAAATCAATAGCAATTACCAGTGAATACTGAGGCATGCTGCAAACAATTTTCAAGCAATTCCTGCTATGCAGAGATTAGGCTATTGAGAGAAAGGCCAATTATCACTGACATTTCATTGATGTGAACCTGAAAAGGTTTAAAGGGAAATGAAGTTTGAATATCAACTATGGAAGAACAAACAGTAAGAGAAAGGAAGGGAAAATACAGCTCTCAGTTCAAATTCAGTTTGTCTCTTTTCCTATTTGGTGTATCAGTAGTGTATCAATATGCAGGCCTGGGTTGAAGAAAATCAAAGTGCTACCATCAACCAAGTGTTTGATTTGACTCTAGGCTCTAGTTCCCTTGAATCACCGAGGTGATGACCTAACCTTGGGGCTCCTGCTAATGCTAACATTCAGTATCTTCTACTCTTTGCTTAATAAGCTTCTTGGCTTTATTGTATTCTACATTTAGACAGAAGTCAGGGAACCTGCCAAGGTGGTTCAGTTTCTTGCTTAATGTTACATAATATCTAGATTTAAAGATATTGCATGGGACTGGGGTCAGAAACCTGGTGGGAGTAGATAGATAGACAGACAGACAGATAGATAGATTCTAAAGTAGTAAGACATTATTAGCCAACCTCTTGTTTCAATGCTAATCAGATTGGCCTCTGGCCTAAGTACAATGGAAACTCTTCTAGACACAGAGAATATGGTTTTCAAAAAGCATGACTGCATTTGTTCACATGATTGGAATGTTATGTCAGAACATCGATGTTCTATTTTGCTGGTTTAATCCTACGCACACCGCCTAGAGCTGCAGTTGTGAGATGGAAGTCTATATAAATTGATATAACAAATAAATATATTTCATCCTCTTCTGCATTCTGCAGCTCTTTGTCTTAGTGGAATTATTTCCCTCTATTACATTAGCTATTGTGTTAGGAATGATTAGCTGTTGAATGGTTGGATGATAGATTCACAACATTGTCACATTCTATGGAATTAAAATTGTTTCTACTTGTCACCTCATTTTCTAAAGGCTGTCTCAATGTAGCCCTGTTATTACCAGTCCTGACAACACTTCCTGTTTTCCAATAAAATATTAAATTAGAACATTTACACTTGCATCTTTCAATCCTAAATTTCTTGGTCCTTAGCGCAACCACTGTATGTTAATTCAGAAATAAAATCCACCACTGTATGACTAGTGGAATTGACTCAATAAAGTGTATTTAGAGTTACAGCTTCATTGTGTAAAAGAGAATCAAGTATTAATGGGATTCCTGATGTTTCTATTGAAAGAGAGTCAAATATCTGCCCCCCCCCAAAACACTTTTCATACGAGCCCTTTGTGATATGTTCTACCATGTGAGATGAAACGTGTGATCATAGTTGGTAGTGACATGCCATGGCTTCCCCAAAACTATTGTTTGAGGCACAATCCTTTTGATGCCAATCAGAGTCATTTTCACATTCAAATATGTTTAAAATGACTCTTGGGACTATTAGAACATTATCCTCACTTATTATGGGTTTACATTCCATAGTTGTTTGCACTGCTGCATCTGGTGATAGCATTCTAATTGTGTAATTATTGTGATGGTTTTATTGTACATTATGTGGACTGTTTACAACAGCTAAGGTTTTAGATGCCTATTAATCAATACATTTTGAGTACCCAATTTCACACCCTACTTCTGCCATTTTGCAATGTTTACTAGGCTGTTGTATTATCATTATTTTTTCCTTTGTAAAAATGAGAATCACAGAGTCATAAAAGTAAAATAACGAAAAGCATTTAACAGATGAGATGTGCTATACTAATAAAAGCAGCTAAAGCAAACCAATGAAAATTGACTTACCTGGAAATATGCAGACATAAAAGTATTGTCTACGACTAAAATAACTCCTTTGTGTTTACGAACAATGTTTGCACATCCTTGAATGTCAACAACTTTCAGCATTGGATTTGTTGGAGTTTCAATCCATACAAGCTGTTAGTTTGGGAAGAGAAGGATATTAAATATATATTATTGGAAAGTATCCACTTTAAAGGATAATGTTGTTTTTTCATTAATACTTTTGAAAGACATTAAATGCTACAAGATAATGTTGAGAACATTCTTTTTTTCACACACAAGACCCCTTATTTTGTTACTACTTCCCTAAGATGTATGGGAAAGTGAAGGAAATTCATTATTTACTATTGGTCAGCCCAAATGATTCCTTGGAAATATATTTAGAAACTTTTAAATATTTCAACTCTGTCTATAGTTATCCTGAAACAGAGTTGAATTGTGTAGGAAGCACTTTAAAAAAGCAGTTTGCGAGGAAACGGCCCCCAATCCCTTTCAAATCAAAGAATTCTGAAATCTTTGTTTGCCAACTGATCAGATAAGGACTTTCTGTCTTTCTCTCCATTCCTCTCTCTTAATTTCTTCCTCTTTTTTATAGGTGCGCTATAGGCATAAGTAAGTGCAGGTGTGCAGAATATATTCTAATAAAGTAATTAGAAAAAATAGTTCTTGCTCCTGGCTTGTTATATGTGGTCGCCACAGGTAGATGCTCTAATATTGCATATAAGATTCTATGTATTTTGTAACACCATCCAATTTTATGTTTTAAATCCTTCAATTAGTTACCCCTAATTATCTGTACATCTCACGATGATATCATCCATGTGTCAGTTCTACTGCATTACTAGCCAACAGGCAGCAACCCTCAATTCTGCATGGGAGAAGCCACTGAATCAAGACTAGAGTAGATTAAATAACAGAGAGCCTCTGGATTTGTAAAAAAAATTGTTAAGACAGGGCAAGGAGGAGGAAATTATCCTTCTGTTATTTCACCGAAAAGTTCTACAGCAAATGTGCTACTTATAGGCACTAGGATTTGCCCTATCAAACCATACCACAATTAAGTCAAAACTACCTAACAAAAAGTGTATCTTGTTTTATACAGTGCAATCTGTAGAGTTAGCTTGTTCTTCCCACTGAAATAAATGTTGGCAAAACCCTGTAAGTTCAAAGCTCTTAGCAAAAGACACAGGAATCTCACTAAGCAAAGAGTCTTGAAAAAATAAACAAACTGCATCATTTCTTATGCACAACAATCACATCTGGAAAAAGCTAATACTGGGACAAGACCTGGACTACAACTAGACAGACCCAGATTCTCACTTCTTACTATCATGACCAGTCACTACATTTATCTCGCAGACCCATTGTGAGATAAAATGTAGGAGCAAGGGGAATCTATATGGAACATGGCAGCCTCAACTATACAGGACACTGAATTCTCCAAACTTGTTAAAAAGGAATGAAAAATACTTTTCATCAGCTCAACTGGAATGCTTAAGCTACTAAAAAAATCTTACCTTGGCCTCTCATAGAGCTCTGAAAGAGCTTTAGGAAGCCTCCATCATCACTTCAGATCGGCTGATATTACATTTTCACTTGTTTTGTGGTTTCTTATGAAAGTCTTAAAAATGATTATGAAAACCCAGACAGATTCTATCCATTTTTAAAACTGATCCATGTTTTATTGCTCCAGTTGTGTTATGACACATTTGGATGTTGGGAAACATGCAATTTTCTCACAGTCTTCTAGCATTACATATTAATGTTCTCCAGCTAATATTGTACCTACCAACATTGGCAAAGACATCAGCTGATAAATTTACTTTACTCTCTTTCTTGTACAACACAAGATGATTTTAGCACAGCACACTCTGTTAATGTAGTCCTTGACTTACGACCAAAATTGAGCCCAAAATTTCTTTTGCTAAGTGAGACATTTGTTAAGTGATTTTGTCCCATTTCTTGCCACAGTTGTTAAGTGAATCATTGCAGTTGTTAAATTAGTAGTATAGTTATTAAGTGAACCTAGTTTTCCCATTGACTTTTCTTGTGAAAAGGTTGCAAAAGGTGATCGTATGATCCCAGGACACTGCAACCATCATAAATATGAACCAGTTGCCAAGCATCCAAATTTTATCACATGACCATGGAGATGTTATAATGCCGTAAGTGTGAAAAATAGTCATAAGTCAATTTTTTTCAGTTGTAACTTCATTACTCACTAAATAACTACCTGTATAAATCTGTATAATAATAATAATTAATAATAATAATAACAACAACAACAACAACAATAAGTTGGTCTAGTCCAACCCTCTGCTCAGGCAGGAAACCCTATACCATTTCAGACAAATGGCTGTCCAGTCTCTTCTTAAAAACTTCCAGTGTTGGAGCATTCATCATTTCTGGAGGCAGGTTGTTCTACTGATTCTCAACTGTCAGGAAATTTCTCCTTAGTTCTAGGTTGTTTCTCTCTTTGGTTAGTTTCCATCCGTTGCTTCTGTTCCTGCCTTCAGGTGCTTTGGAGAATAGCTTGACTCCCTCTTCTTTGTGGCAACTCCTGAGATACTGGAACACTGCTATCATGTCATCCCCTCGTCCTTCTCTTCATTAAACTAGACATATACAATTTCAGCAACCATTCCTTATATGTTTTAGCCTCCAGTCCCCTAATCATTTTTGTTGCTCTTCTCTGTACTCTTTCTAGAGTCTCAACATCTTACATCTTATCACCTTAATCTCTTTCAACATTTTTGCTCTGATCAGTTGTAACCAAACATAAACCCTATTCATGCATGATACAAAATCTTTGAAGCTGCTCCTGAGAGTTAGAAGAATAACACCCATGAGCTGTAGCCATTTCTACAGGTACATACAACTCTGTAGGAAATTCTGAACATTCTGTCCCTAAATAAATTCACCCAGTCCAAATAGATGGCTAGAGGCAGACTGAATCCTATGCATAAGGTCAGAGTTATGTGATATAGATGACTTTCATGTTTAGCAAAAAAAAGGCAATAAAACTCAATGTTTATATACTGCAGAAAATTCTAATCTGCCATATAGTCATGCTGGGAATGTTATTTTATTACCTTGGTCTCTGGTGTAATTGCAGCCTCAAGGCATTCCAGTTTGGTACAGTCAACAAAAACAGCCTTTAGACCCATATCTGTTGCGATTCTTCGAAAATATCTATTTGTGCCTACAGTGGAAAGAGACTTATCTTTATTAATGTCATTAGGAGAATGTGCCACTAAACTCTATATGCTATTTCAGTCTTTTGGAAAGAATGACGTCTCTAGTATCGTCAGCACTTCATACAGTACTGATATTAAACACTGTTGATGATCTTATCTGCAATGGGCTGCCTAACTGAAAAATAGTTATGTTAATATCTTATTAACATATTTCTACTCTGCCTTTTAAAAAAAGTTTCAAGAGCTACCCTGTTGCTCAGTGCAGAAACTCTGCTGATTGCAGCACAGAGGAAACCTTGTTGTAGAGAGAAAAATACTCAGTTAGTAGAATATCAACTGTGGCTTCCATATAAAAGATCCTGGACTCAACCACAGTCATCTCCATATAACAAGAATTCAGGAGAAGATACTAGGAAAGCTTATTTTACATCCGGGAGGGTGGATGCCATTTGGTAAAACCAATACCAGATTAGATTTTGAAATCTCTCCTGAAAAGGGGTTATGTGTTTCTTCTGTAACTGCCATGTCTCTTATCATACAAAATTGGCAATATTGTGCAATATGCAGAACAGAGATGGCAATTTCCATAGGCTAAAGGAATGAACCAAGCTTTGTTTTCCACATATAAAGGGCTGCACTCTAAAAATGCCCCTTTTCAAAGGGCGAATTCAAGTATTTTAAGAGATGAAACGAGTATCATGAGCACTTGGAAAGCCTTAAGACACTCAGAACACAAAAGGGAGTCAAAATATTTGGTCACAGTCCTAAAAGAGAGCTTTTGGAGTCCTAAAGTTAGGATTGCAATCTGCATATTTGTGTGTGTTTGTATGTATGTATGTATGAATGTATGTATGTATGTATGAAGCTACTTGGACTACTGAACCTTTTGTAAACAACTTTACAGTTGCTGGAAATCTTTCATCAACTTGACTGTGTTCCAATACAGAATGTCAAATGCTCTAGTCTGCATACCATGGTGTCATCAAGCATTCCCAGAAAAAATATTTTCAAAGCTACAAGCCTATTTACAAGCTTTCTGGGAAAAAGATCCCAATGCACTCTAGAAAGCATACATTATATGAGTTGACCCACATATGTTTACCCTCGCAATAAGGTTAACTGAGAAAATTAGGAAAAGTGAGGGAAGCACCAAAGAACACAATGATACTTACTTATACTGTAAATAAACCATTAAAGAAACTTTAGTCATTTTTAACAGTATCTTAAGAAGGAGGTGAACTTTTCCTGATGGATTCTCCGTTTAAAAAAATCCCAATCCCCTTCATTACACACAATGTGTGTTGAAAATGCCTTATAACATTGAGCTCCAGAAGGAATTAAAGGGAGGGGGAACACAATTCTGATATGGATTCATAATTTGCTGTTACACTGTATACATTTTTGGCATTTTGAAAAAGAAATTATTAGTATCTTCACTTGATCAAAAAAAAAAAAAGGAAGCAAAGTATAGCTGGGGGCATTGATCCAACATTACTTGCTTTTGAGGAAACATGTTTTCCTTCTCCTATTGCTATGTGAGACGTTTTGTCTCAGGGCATATATTACATGGCTAACCCTGTGAAGTAAGTGGATACCCTGTTTTGTTTATGACTAAAATCATCTTGGCTGCTGTCCTAGAAATTCTATGCATAAGTAGCAGAAAGGTCAGCTATTCAGAGCTCCCCATTAAAAAGTAGTGGTCTGCATCTTCAGCCAGTTCAAATGTAGGTCTGCAATACCTGCCTATTAAGTACAAGATATTTATCTTCCAAGAACAAAAATAAAGCTTCAGAGTAAAACTTTATTTCTGCCAATCTATGTCCGAATTCGCGCCTTATCTCATTTAATGCATTGCCTTCCCTATGTTAAAAAAATGCATAGAAAATTGTTCTAATGTCTAGATGGACAAATTGCAGACAAATTGAGTTGGATCATTCTTAAAACATAGTGCAAATAATGGTGTGGATTGCTAGGAATGCTCCAGCCTTTAAACATGTAATGGGACATAGAAGAGCAATCTTCAGGAAGAGCACTCAGCAGCCAAAGCGCTCAGCGTTTGCAACATTCAGAACCCAATGACTAATATTAAATGGAGACCTTAGGACGGGGTCTCTCTCATCTGCCCGGCTACTGGGTCTGTCCCTCCCCCCAGCTCTGGAGTAAATCGCTGCTCCATATCTCTTCCCTTCTTTTGTCACCTGACCCTAAATCTTCCATTTTACTTGTTTTATCCTGGACCCACCTCAAAAGCTCTACCTCCTCAAAGCCCCACATGCTCCTGAAGAGTTTGTGGGACCCTAATTCCAGTCTTAAGAGTAGATTCTATTTCTCACACCTAGGCTAGTTGGAAGAAGAGTTTCAGAACATCATTATTTGGTTCAATAGCATGTAAATAAATTGCCATAAATGCTTTCAGTAATCCCCCCCCCCAATTTACACATAACAAAAGCAAAATTTTCAAAATGTTCAGAAGCAGCAATGCCAAACCATACTTGTTATTACATATACTCTGCTTTCGTGGACTTTTCTCTCCCTTTATTCAGAAACAGTGTGGGATGGGGTTGGTTTTTTTTCTGTAATTCAACCAAACCAGCAAAGAATGGTTTCTACCCTGTCATCCAAACCAACTCCTCTCTTAGTTGGGAGACAAGAACAAACCATAGCTTTCCAGTCCAGAGAAAGATTGGTAAGAAAGTAAATCAAACACATGACTTCTTGCTGTAAATTCCCAAACATTTAAAATTTAAGTCAGGTAAGGTAATACTGTAGCTTATAAGGCATATAAGCAATATAAAGAAAGATAAATAGTGTCATTCATTAATTTGGCAAATCTAAGGACAAATTGCAAGACCTTCTATTGATACCTGTAACTGACTGGGTAAATCCCTCTGTCTAAAACAGTATTCCCTAATCTTTCCGGGTTGATGGCCTGCTGCGGGGGGGGGGGAATGGTTTTGTGCGAGGGACAGACGTGTATGTGCATGCAAACACACAGCTTCATTTGTGTGAGCTGCAGGCGTGTGTGCCCATCTCTCTCCAAGTGGGGTTGCGTGAGCCAGCCACTTGTGTGAGTGGGGCTATGTGTGCACACACATTCACCCACCGTAATGGACAATGGCCCAGGTTTTGGGGACTCCTGGTCTAAAATATATTGCATCTGAAGTGATAAAAATATATCCACTAATGATATTTGAACTACTGTGGCTGTTCACCATCAAGTTGTTCTTCATAATGCAATCACCATTATGTCACCATTAAGTAAATTTGTTTCAATCATTTTGGTGCACCAACAGAAAAGTTTACATCCAAAAATGTTTAAAACACATGCTGCTCTACTTCTTACCACCATAGACATCGTCTGTACAAATAACAGTGTCTCCTGCCTTCAGTAAGTGTGCAATGTTCACAGTTGCTGCTAATCCAGAAGCATATGCTAAACCTGAAGTAAAAAGAGAAGCAAATGAAATTTGATTAATAATTTTTTTTTCAATATATTTAAACTTTACAGCAAATAGATACTATCACCTGTGACTCTGAACGCCTGTTTGTTGGATAGGAATAGAAGCTTTGCCCCATAAATTGACTCCAGAGATTTAAGTACAACCTATCATTTTAGCCATTATATTAAGTCTGGGGACATGGATTAATACAGATATCAATATCTCAGAACAAGATTTCTACTTGGTTTAACAAATCAGATAAAATGAAATGATGCCCCTGCACAATGTCAGATGCAATTATATCGAGGTTTCAAATGTATGTTGCTTTCCTAGGAAGCTAGTCTTCATACAAGAATATAATCATTACTACTCATATTAAAATATTGATAGCTCACAGTATTTGGCACCATCTAGTGCTGCCACAGCCTTTTCCAAGCAGTCACGGGTGGGATTTCCACAGCGGCTATATTCAAAGCCCTAGGAAAAAGAGGACACAGAATGTCAAACTTCTTAACCAGATATTGGTGCAATTTGTGTGACATTTATAAAGGTTTACTGCATTTTCCATGCACTGATTTACTTAAGAACTCGAATCACGTTATATGAATTAAGTTTTGAGAACTAAAAATATTTTTGTATAAATGAATCCACAATTGATCTGAGTTAGAGACTGATGGATGAGCAGACTTCTTTTAAGATTCAACATTAGATTGCACAAATATCAAGAATATCCTTCTCTTACTTGGGTCCCTGCATCTTGCTAAGCCATTGCTTGTTTTTACAGAGCTTATTGACTAAACCACAATGGCTGTGTTCACATATCATGCAAGAAGGGTATATTAGTTTTGAACTTGTTTTATGGATTATTATGAGTCATTGTATGAGATGGGCAGCCATATAAGTCTGATAAATAAATAAATACATAAATAAGCAAGCTAAAGGGCGTCTTAAATGCACAATGCTTTTCGTCATGTCCCCTATTTAAAAAACAGAAAGAATAAACTCATAAACTTCATGCATATTAGTTTACTTTGTAAGATAATATTAAGCAAGTGGGCTAGAACTGCATTTTCAGCCAAAATGAACAAAGAAACCCCTTGTACTTTTCCAACTTAAGCCGACTCGCTTACTTGACTACAGATGCAAAAAAAAAAAAAAAAAAAAGCTGCATGGTTGATCTTTCTATCTATTCCTATGTTGTTTCCTGCATTGTAGCTATATAATCTCTACAATCATTGTTGCATCAGAACTGATTATTCACAAGCTTCAATACATCCTCTGCAAAACTGTAATAATGGAATTGGTTGCTTATTAGCCAAGAGGCAGAAAAAAATTAAGGTAATAAGGTATTACTGTATATAAAAATGCAGAAATGTCATGGCAAGTTTTTTTTTTTTTATACTGCCCTTCAGTTTTCGCTTTAAAAGCACCTTCCTGGCTAAACATTCAAAGATTAACTAGTTATGCATTAAATGTCTTTTTGAACAGTAAGCATATCTTAAATTGCTATAGAAAAACCAAGAAAAGGGGTTTGGGCACATAAAAGCTTTAAAATAATTGCCATGCTATTTTTACCGAATGTTATATTTTGAGCATGTGATTACTAAAACAGTATTTTGGATAGAAATACTTATTTATGTAATGTTCATATTGTGGTGAATAATATAGAGAGAATAGTGAGGCAAGTTTGCTTTGCCCTGCCCTCAAGTGTTTTCTGAGTTAAAGTGAGTGAGCATTTCCTTCCAATTACTCAGAACTGCAATAAGATTCCAGAAATTCAACATGGATTCAATACTTTAACTGGACAAATGTAAATATTATATAGTGAGCTGAAAATTTCACTATGATTTTTATAACATGGAACCAGGAATGAATTTTAAAGAAACATCATTTAAAATGTCTAAAACAAGCCATCTTGGACATCGAAGTCTTTAAAAAAATATATTTCTACCAAGCAAACAAACGGGAATAAGCCTAGATACCACCAGCAAGAAGTTTGAGATCTGAGGTTATTTTCCCCATGGTTCCGCCAAATATACTGCTGATCAATATGAGACAGAGAAGACCTTCACAAAAGAAACTTAAACCCCAACAGATACAAACGTAAACATATGGCTCCTTGAAGAACTGGTTCCCAAATCAGATCTTAAAGGTCATCATAAGTCCTTTAAACTCTCCACAGAAATGGATAGTAGTTGTTACATAAGAGTTACATGTTCCTATAATTGGGCTTGGTCAGAGGCCAGTAGTCTGCAGTGGTCTGCTTCAGCTGAATGCATTTGAGAAGCAGAGCAGGATTTGAAATGGGATGTAATTCAAGCATGTGTTACAGTTCTAAGATCTCCAAGAATGGCTGCAGTTAGCACACCAGACTTAGCTGCGCAAATATACAGCTAAGGTATATATACCAGCTGCAAACTCCACGTAAGCAATGGGATTTTAACCCCAATAAAAGCCAGCTGAAAGACCAATTTTCCCTGCCTTGAAAGTCTAACTCAGGGGTAGTCAACCTTGGCTCTTTTATGACTCGTGGACTTCAACTCTCAGAATTCCTGAGCCAGGAATTGAAGTCCACGAGTCATAAAAGAGCCAAGGTTGACTACCCCTGGTCTAACTTATTTCTCTGGTGGGTTTTTTTTTTTTTTATTTGAAAGCATGCAGGAGATGGGAGAATAGTAGGACACCTCCTATGTTGTGAAACTTTGAAAAATTTGCCATATAGACTAGTGATGGCGAACCTTTTAGAGACTGAGTGCCCCAAAACTGGCCCCACCCTCGCTCCACCCCCTGCCCCGTCCCCACCCTGCCTGCTCACAGGGCCACTCACCGCCTCCAGGGCCCGCCGCAGATCACCCAAGCAGCCCAGCAGGGCCATGGCGACCACGCCCTCTGCCCACGCCCTGCAGCATCAACTGTGCATGATGAGGCATGAGGGCAGAGTCTTCCCTACGCTGCCTGGCTGCCATGTCCTTGGCTTCACTGCTCCGCGTGGGCCATGCTCGGGGGGGGGTTACTCTCCTCCAGGGGGGCTGCTGCGGAGGAGGTGGCTGTGGGGGGGAGGCAGGGCTGGGGCAACGGCATGTGTGCCCACAGAGAGGGCTCCGAGTGCTGCCTCTGGCACGCGTGCCATAGGTTCACCACCACTGATATAGACAAATGGTGTCAATTCCCAAAAAGGAAGACAACCCACAAACCACATCTAAGAGGTTTTATTTTGTAACAAACCCCACTTAGTGCAACTGAGACACTTCAGGAACACATCGTCTCTTTGTTGGTTGGCAAAATTAATCCCTTTCTCCAAAGCAACCCTCCGCACTGGATCTCAATTTAGTTTTTTTCTTTAAACACCTACATGTCAAATGTCAGGAGGTATTTCATTCCTAGGGAATTATAGAACTGGAAGAGGCCATACAAAACAAAAATTATAGCATCCCTAGCAGATGGCTATGGACCCCATTCAGTTTTGTGCATAATTAGTCCCAATGACAACTATTCCTGTTGTTAGGATGCTCTTTCTAACAGCACCTGCCCACCTGTACTTTGAATTAATTAATGGCACTTCATGTCCTTAACTTTTTCAAAGTGAGGCACCAGCTGTTTGGGGGGGGGGAGAGAGAGAGGAAAAAAGATTGCTCCTTTTTATCAGGAAGACCAACTGAAAGCAGACACATACCAGGGCTATTGCACTCCCTCCCCCCCCCTCTCTCTCACACACAGAGGTTCCCCTATTTTGGCCTGTAGACTGCACAGTGACATGACAAAAAGGACTAAAGGAGCTACTATCATTAACCATCCATCGTCTTTCTTTCCCCTCCAATTAGAAGTCGTTCTGTCGTTTTTTTGGGAATGGGCAACTGTGACCATGCATTTTAATGAGACATTATATATATGACGGTAGTTGAATATTTGAAGAGGCTCAACCATATGTTTCTCCCTTATTTTTTTAAAAGATCGCAGGAAATGGGACCGAAAGTATAGCTTTAGGAAATTAATATCAGAGGCTTGAGAAGAGATCCGGACAGCACACATTGTGCCATTGTGCAATTTCCCTAAGAGGAACAGATGCGGGCGCTTGAGGAAGGAATGTGCTCCAGCGATGCGTTGGCCGAAAAAAAACCCCTGACTGTAATCCGCGGAAGGTGCCTGGGCTGGCTTTCGAGATGTCGCAAGTCTCTGCGGGGCCAAAAGGGAGAGAAGCCCGCCCTCCCCCCACCCCATGCTCACTCACGCTGTGCTGCCCGGGCGCGTGCTGCTTGAAGGTGGTCGCGAGGGAAATGGGGGGCACCACGGCCAGCGAGCTCCATTGTTCGGGTTCTTGCCCCACGTGGATAGCCTGCGTGGCGAAGTGCTGGAAAGGCGGCAGGAAACCGGAGCTGCTCTTCTTCGCGCTTTCCATTCTTGCCCGCGACAGGTGCTCCCGGCGAGAGACGCGAAACGGGGACTAGGGAGCTGCAGGAGGATCGGATGGGGAGCGACCGATCTGGGCAGCGCTCGGACTCGGCTGGCGCAATACCGCGGCGACTTGCTCCTTTACCGGCTCGCTCCGGCTGGCAGGATCAACTGCCTTAAGGCGGGGACGCTCCGCTCGGGTTGGCTGGCCGGAGCGTCGCATCACACCGCGATGGGTGGAGACACAGCAGCCCTATCCCGCCATATGGTGGCCCGATCCCAGTGTCCGATTGGCTCAGGAGCGAGGCGCGCCGCCCGATGGCCGAGTTAGTCCTGGGGTCGAAGGACAGGCGAGCGTGCGGAGGGCACAGAGGGTTGGCGCTGCTATACCGGATCGTTGGTTGGAGTGCTGCCTGCCCATCCTCCGGGATCAATGGGAGGGAGGGAGGGAGGAAACGCGGCTGGTTGGGTTGGGAAAGATCCTGGCACAGCGTGCCGAGGGGATTCTTTCCATCGCCTCTGATCGCTTCCCGCAGTGTTGGAATGAGGGAGGCTCATTGTGCGACCGGATATTGGGATTCATCCCCCTTTTAAAAATCCATCTCTGGCTCTTTCCAAACAAACTTCAACAAGTAACGTCATCATTTATTAGAGGGAGGGACGGAGAGGAGTGTGCGCTCTGGAAGAAGAACGCGTTCGTCCTGATGGTCATCTGTCTCCGAATTAATCATGATCCCGAAAAGGCTTGGGCAGCGAGAAGCGAACTCATCCATTGCAGAAATCTGTGAACCAGAAAGGCTGCCACTCGCGGCCTCCCCAGCCGCTCTGGCCAAGAGGGATGTTGCAGCCTTAAATGGGAAGGCTGAATAAGGGCAAAATTGAGGCTTCGGTGAGGAAAGCTTTCGTGTGTTCCGTGAATGATCCTGATAATCTTGATCCAGTCAGAGGACTGGAACTACCCAGTTGGGAGGGGAAGCCTCAGGGTGCAGCTGGAAGTGAAGTTGCTGCATTCTGGGCTTTGAAAGATGTGAAATGGACCAAATCCTGTGTCAGCATCTAGTACGGAAAAGGCATTTCGCAGTGTTTGTCAACCGTGACAATTTTAAGGCATGTGGACTTTAACTCCCAGAATTCCACAGCCAGCAATGCTCGCTGTGGAATTCTGGGAGTTGAAGTGCACGTCTTAAAATTGTCAAGGTTGAGAAACACTGAGGGCTATAAAGGCTGCTGAAGTTTTGTCAAGACTATAGAAAGTGTATACATACATACATACATATATACATACATACATTTTTAACCAGACCTCTTAGGTGCCCAGGAAAGCCTCTTTGGAGCTGGCACCTCACCTGCCCTTCCCTAAACACCTCAATATTAGCCATCCCCAGGAGCACTGGATGCAGTATTCCCCCTCTTGCCCTTCCACTAATCATCATCTCCGAGCAACCAATAAGCTGCTGCTCCATTTTACAGCTCCCAAAGTTGCTTAGGAAGGTCGAAGCAAATGGAAGAAGAAGCCACAGACTATGCCAGTGCTATTGACATTAAAGCCCATCCGGGGGTCCTAGGAGAGTAAATATGCAGCTCAGCCTGCTCAGCTCAGTCTGCAAATACAGTCTGAGCCTGCACTTAGAGCTTAAATATATATTATGTGTGCGCCAGTATAATTAGATTAAATGCCTTGATGCTAGGAAACTTTAAACATTTAATGATGCATAGGAAGTTTCAGCATGTGGAGACAGCTTTAATTTCTCTTTCCCCAACTATAATTCTAAAGAAAAGCACCCGCACATAGCAACTTCAGCTTTTTATTTCTTGAAATCCTATTGGTTAATGTTAATAGACTTCAAACCTGAATATTTAAGAAAATAAAAGTGACGTTTTGGCTTTCTTAGGAGAGTATCTAGGTGTGCACAATTATTGGGCAACTATTAGTGTGCAGAATTATTATGCTAATAAATGAAAAACAAAAATCTGCCCATCTCATTTATTTGCATCTGTTAAAGTGAGAATAATAAACAAACCACTCAAAATGTACAAATGAACATTTCTGACACTTCTGGGAGGAGAATGTTTCAATGGGCAGGGACAACAGGAAAAAAGACTCTCTTCCTGGACATCCCCTCCCCCCATTAGATTTTCCTTGTGATAACTGAGGAAGATATATCATGATTCTGGAAAATCACTCCTTACAATTGCCTGAATGATTAATATGCATTAATGTTGAATACAGATAACCCTAATTATATAACATTTCATCAAATGGTCATAAAATTTATTTTGCAATTTATTTATGATACTGTGGAACCTGAAAGTCCATAGACATTTCAGCGTCATCCACAATTTTAAAACCAAAATTAATGGGACATTATTTGTGCAAATAAAGTCTTAAAGAAACAAACAGCCATACACTTTGACCTGTATTGTGATGCGATAGGAAAACTGCAGATGAAGGTTTCATATTTGTTTTGGTCCTTAAGAGGATCAGGGAATGTTACTCTTTATTTTATATCAAATACAAACGGCCATTGGCAACAATGATTTGTAAATATTGCCCTGTCTTTATAAAATATCTTGACACCCTTCTACTTCATTCCAAGATACAGACCAAATTGTGATTGCTTGGAACAAGTACTGATTACTATATATATATATTTTGTATTAGTTTCACTATAATAGCAAGTATAGACATCTCCAGTTCACAAGTGGTATCTTAAGATGGTATCATGTTGAGATAGTGTGTATTTAATAGATAAGATCATTATTGTCCAATCAAAAGATGAGAATTAAAAGTGGCATCGCTTTTTCTTCTCCAGCTTTCCAGTTGTAAAATGTGATGGTTTTCTCATAATTTGGCACAATAACAAAGTCCTTCATCTGTGCCTAGCAGTTTCTTTGTGTTGCACAACAGGATGAGATTTGCCTTATGCAATTTGACTTAAGGTCACCAAACATTCTATCAGACCTTGAACCACAGTTTGCATTTAACAGAATAGGGGAAGAACATTGACCCATAAAAAGATTTCAGAAACCTGCATGTATATGTCATAGATTGAAGTTCTCTATTCACATTTCTTTTAGATATTCATTTCCAGATCTAATAATCTAAAAGAAATAGCGTGTCACATTCCACCCACTTGGTAAGTGTATTGTTAACTACCTAGGAACAAATTTACCAACTAGAAAATCAAACCTGCTCTTTTCTTCCTTTTAAAGGCAGACCGATTTGTAGAAATCAGCATTACTTTTCTTCAGGAAAATTATCTGCTGCTAAAGGCACAGGAACAGAAGCAATAAAAACACTGTCTCTCTTAGTGGTATTTACACAGTATTACCACATGCAAGCTCTATTAATTCCAGTGAAACATATGTTCAGATTAGTTTGCATATGCCTGGAATTGTACAAAACCATTATAAAGAATTTTACAAGAGTTCCTGTGAAGCCTCTTTAGAATCATAAGTAATGCAGCCATTACTATTCTATACATGATTTTGGACCAAAAGTTAATGACCAACACCCCCCCACTTCCCCTCTATCACATATGATTAAACTCAGAGATAGATTAACCTGACAAAATAGGCTGGAATATTATTCATACCTAGGAGTACATTTCATTGAAATGAGTGGGGCTCCTGAGCCGATATATATTCTAGGATTGTACTATTACTTTTGAAGACCTGGATCACGATGATGATGATGATGATGAGTCAAATTTATAATTAAGTTCTCAACCACTGATCTTAAAGTAGCTTACAACTAATTATATCTGCTTATTTGGAAGTAAACTTCATTGGATCAATGAGATTTGTCTTTTGTGTACACCTGTACAGGTAGTCCTCGACTTACAACAATTGAGCCCAAACTTTCTGTTGCTAAGTGAGACATTTATTGTGTTTTGCCTCATTTTACGACCTTTCTTGCCACAGTTGTTAAGTGATTCACTGTAGTCATTAAGTTAGTAACACCGTTGTTAAGTGAATCTGGCTTCTCCGTTGACTTTGCTTGTCAGAAGTTCGCAAAAGGTGATCAAATGATTTCAGGACACTCCAGCCGTCATAAATGTGTGCCAGTTGCCAAACACCTGAATTTTGATAACGTGATCATGGGGACGCAGCAATGGTCATAAGTGTGAAAAACAGTCAGAAGTCACTTTTTTCAATGCCGTTGTTAACTTCGAATGGTCACTAAATGAACTGTTGTAAATTGAGGACTACCTGAACTGATTTAATGAGTAATAAAGCCAGAGTGATAAAGATATAACAGATTAAAATTGGAATTATTTAAAAAAAAATTTCCGGAGTAGTTTTGGATAGCATTTTCCAAAGAGTTGTCCCTTGGATCAGTCACAGCAAAATTAATTATTGACTCCAGACCTTGGTAACAGCCACTGAAAAATTCTGGCACTTGGCCCTAGCCTGGCTTTCATCTTTAGATTTCAAAGATGCAAGAAGCAACAAAGGAGAAATGCCATTACCTCAATAATCAGGATCCAGTCCATAAAGAATGTAAAGGGCTACATTTTAATTGTGTATTAAATAACCTCTGTTGTACTGTTAAACTAGGTGGGTCAGTTACCTATTTGAAGTAGGCCTAAAACAGCTGTGGTTGCTTGGTAATAGTTGGTATGGAAAAGAAGCTTCAAACAGGCATTTGAAAAAATATCCAAGCATTCGTGAGGAGGCGAAGAAATCTGGAATAATAGAATTATATAAGGAGCATGACTGGTCGAAGGCTCTGGCTAGGTTTATATTGCAAGAAAAGAACTGTTTGTCAATAGAATAATGATAGGCACTTCATTTGCACCAAAGAAAGCGTTCCTTTCCAATTTCTGGGAGCCTTTATTAAGAGTTATTCTCCAGCCCCTATCCCAAAGCTGGGTCCCTATTTGAATGAATGTTTTTAATTCTATACTTGGCATCCTAAGATGCATAGAGATTCCAGGAATTAGTAGTAGATGAACATAATTATGTTTAAAAAAAATGACCAGAACTTCTATGAAGCGGTTACAATTATCAGTTTTCATATAATTGCTTAGCTGCCATGGAAAGAAAGATGTGCTTTAGGTGATATATGCTGGTGTCCTTCAAATCATATTATTGCATAGCTTTATCAGATAACTAGAATCAATCTCTCTCTCTCTCTCTCTCTCTCTCTCTAATTTGTAAAGCTGCCCATTATACCAAAAGAGACTGAACAGAACACACCTATTGGATAAAAAACATAAACATAAAAGTAACAGATATAAAAATACAGGTATCTACCTTAAAAATAAATAAAAAATAAAACAAATATAAACAAATATAAAATACAAATAGATATATAAATAGATATAAGATTGTACTTCCTTGATCTGTCTGTTATGTTTGTGGTGACCCAGTGTAGAAAGGAGGCATTTAACAATGGATAACTGAATACTTTTTATTTCTTCAGAGGGTCAAAAATAAAAAAGTTGTAGTACTATTGAAATGAGGTTTCACAACTACAAATATAAAATGTTTTCTGTGCTTATTATCCTCCTAGTACTATGGTTTTTTTTTTTTAAATAAAATCTACTGCTCTGGATGACATTTCTCTAGAGCTGCCAACCAAACAGGAAACCAGCAAAGGTTTTCATAATCCTGTGTGTAAATGAGATTCCATTTAAGGCTTCTTGGAATAATCCTAAGATTTTAATTCTTAATTTCACTACCGTTCCACTGTATATGCTCTGCCGGGCTGTTCCTTAGCTAAAGAAATATAAAGCAAACCCAGTTATTACATTTGCTGTTATACACTAGTTAACAGGAAGAGAAAATTATGTGGGAAATTATATGTTGACTTACATCTTTCCTTCCTCAGTAGTTTTGGGCACACGCATGCTCAAAAATATTGTATGTCTCATAAAATAAATTATAAGAGAGAGGCAAGGAAGGTTGAGTTTAAGCCTAACTATTCTGATATGAATCTCTCTATACCAGCTGACTCATATTCTAGTGTATGTATCAATCAGCAACAATCCCAGCTATTCTGCTGTTAGCATAATTCAGGAAACTGAAGATTTCATCTTATTTGAACTCAATATTATAATAATCAGACATGAATATTGTATTATAGTTTTAGCTGGATTTCTCAGAATAAATTATTAAACAACACCTGCCTATCATAGGTCCTTGGGAAGAATTCGTAAGTGCACAAAAATGCCTAATCCATTAACAGTATTGGATAGGTTTTTAAAAATGCCAAATCCAGTCTGAATATCTGGCTGACAAACCATAACACACTGCATTAAAGTTATACATGCTGCACAACTACTAGAGATTCTGGGTAGTTTGCAATTATTAAAACATTTAAAAACAAAGAACAATACAAAAAGTACAGAAAGAGCATAAGACAAAAGAACAACGGTGGCCAGGAAAAAAAAACAGAGGGGAGCAGAAAAGAAGAAATGGACATCAGTCATCTTCCAAAAGCTCGGGTGAAAAGACCTTAAAGAGTTTAGGGACATATTTTAGACATTTAATCATTTTTATATGAATATGTTTATTTTTACATGGGAGGCCAATACATACACTACATACCCACATTTACTTCTGGTTTTTGCCAAAAGAACACCTAATGCGGACAATGAGTTCGTTTAACGACTGTGGCATTTACTTAACCATCACCACAAATAAGGTCATAAATTATTCATGGCCACATGATGATCTACTTAACAACCGGCATGACTTACAATTATAATTCTGGTTTCAATCATGAACATATGTTGAGGGCTACCTCTGTATATCTTTTAATCATTGGGCTGCTACATCTGAACTAGTTGAAGCTACCGAAGGGTTGAAAAAGGCAGCCCATGTTCAGCTGCAGTGCAATAATCCCAGACAAATAGTGGTGAAGTATAAACTTCTTGCTCCAGATAAGGGCTCTACCAAGTGGAGCAGATACAACAAAGATCCCCGTGTCAGACATCACCTTGTATCAGGGGTCCCCAGCCTTTTGGATTCTGCAGACTAGTGGCAGTGGTGGCAGCTTTGGCGGTTTCGGCAGTGGGGGTGAATGGCTTTATGCTTGCAGCCTGAATCCCGCCCGTGTGCAAATGAAGCACCTGCCTGCCATATCAGTAGCCCGGTTCCCAATGGGCCATGGCCTGGTATGGTAGCAGTCTTCAGTCCAGGGGTTGGGGACCCCTGCCTTGTCTACCAATTACTGTGGTTCCAGGACAGGCATTATCTAGACTACTCCAATTGGGTCTGCCCTTGAAGACTATTTGGAAATGCCAATTGATATAGAATGGAATATCTACGTGCTGACAGGCAAAAGTCGATGAATCAGAATTAACATCCCTTCATCGGTCACTGCAAAGGTTTCCACGTACAATTCCAAGGGCTCGTTATCACTTATAAAATTCTTTAGGGCTTGGCTATTTTTGCAAACATATGCTCAAGATACAATCTTCTTATCCTATACACTCAAATCATGAAAGCGAGATTTCTATCCCTACCTCCATGAAGCTAAGGGTGGAAACAGAGAAAGTCACTTTCTCTGTAGCTGCCCTAGCCCTATGAACACCTTATCCCTGATGTAAACATTTGCTTATATATCGTTACTATTTGTTGGCCCTTCAAAGTAGGCCAGGTGAGGAACCAGTCTCTACAAAGACTACTGGAACTCTATTGTGGTAAGTCATAATAGCATCTTGAAAGCTTGCTAGTTTCCCTCTGTCGTCATTCATTCATTCATTTCAGAAAATTTATATGACTGCCCAACTTACTTTCAGTGACTCTGGGCAGCTTGCAGTATCCCTTATTTTTTACTGGTTCTTGGATTCCTACATCAACATTACCTCTGCCTCCCTCTGCCATATCCTATCTTTTTTTCCAGGAGCTCAAAACAGCCCTGTTCCCAATTTTCGTTCCCTTTCTTCATCAATAGTCTTATAGGATAGATGGGACCGAGAGGAAATAGTGAGCTTTCATGATTGAGAGTAAGCCTGAATCTGGATATTTGTACTTGTTATTAAATGTGTGCTATGTATGCTTTTGCAGAGAGGTTCTACAAACTTTAACTCTTGGCAGGCTGCAACATAAAAGTAACTGGGGCCCTGATTGGATCTCCATTGTATCTGGCTGCCTAGAGTGCTGGCAGGCTTTTGCAGAGAGGTTTTAGAAACTTTAACTCTTGGCAGGCTGCAACACAAAGAATTATATAAGTAAAAATCAAAAACAGCGGTACATTCAGGGCAAGTGTGTTTGAAATTACCTATATCTAAGAATGTCTGGCTTAGTTCAGTGCAACGCTTGCTTTGCAGCTGTCTTTCACAATACCCTTTTCAAACTTGGTAACTGTCCTATCTGTAAACAAATCACTAGTCTACAAGGACAGATTATTTACATAGGGTCTGTAATCTGTGCTCTTCAGGCAGAAAGTAGGTATCCAGTTCAGTCCCACTACTCTACTGAGCCTCCACACTATCAGCCCCCTCTGCCACAAAGATCCAGCAGGAGAAGGGCAGTGTGGACAACCGTGGGATCTGGCAGGGTGAGAGCTGTGAACCATAAATGCAAAGCTTTTGCTGTGTCCCTGCACAACAGATACAGTGCCCTTGCTGACCTTAATAGGGACACTAAGGAGACAGGGAAAGGTATTTGTGATGATAACTCAAATAAGCAGGGGATCGTGATCTGAGATGAAGAACTTGTTTTTGACAGGGAGAAGCGTGAATCAGGTATTACACATCAGTCGTGCAAGAACAAAAAGGCATCCAAAAAGAGAAGCCACCTTCTGGTAGGTGATTCAGTTATAAGGGATGTAAATTTAGGAAAGGACACAGAGGTTTCGAAAGAGGTCAGATGTCTTCCAGGTGCTACTGCCAGTAAGGACAAGAAGCATGTTTCTAAAATAATCAAGAATGCCAGCAAGGACTGTGATGTGGAGGCTATTGTACATCTTGGCACTAATGATCTGTCCCAAAAAGATGTACTCTCTGTGCAGAACAATTTCCAGAGCTTAGGGCAGGAACTTAGCAGAACAGGCTGTAGGCTCACTTTTTCAGAAGTTTTACCAGTATACAAGGAGCAAAATGGAAAAGGCCAGCGTATAGCACAATTCAATATGTGGCTAAAGGAGTGGTGTAAAGGGGAAGGGTTTGGATATATTAGTCACAATGTCTGTAGCTGGTCCAATGAAAAAATGTACAAAAGAGATGGTTTGCATCCATCAAAGAAAGGGACTGAGTCGGTTATAAATTCACAGATTTTCTGGAGGAATATTTAAACTAAACAGCAGGGACAGTGAGTTAATTGATACAGAACATCCCTGTCTCCGGCAATCTAAAAACTCTAGGGCTACCAGTGCATGTAACATAGATGTGTGTGCGAACAAGAATATCAACCTTGCTGTCAAGCAAAATCAAGCTTCTAATAGCGAGTGTCACACAAAGTGCACTAACCAAATAGATAGTAAGACAATAGGGGAACTCAGGCACCACACAGGTTACGTAGAAAGTAAACACAGGGTCAGTCATAAAGGACTCAAATGTCTATACACCAATTCACAGAGTATGAACAGCAAACAGGGTGAACTAGAAATTCAGGTTAATGAGGGCAAATATGATATTGTTGCCATTACGGAAACATGGTGGGATGAAACCCACACATGGAACACACAGCTAGAGGGATTTAAATTATTTAAAAGAAACAGACTAAATAAAAGAGGAGGCGGAGTTGCTCTATATGTAAGAAATAACTACATCTCTAGAGAAATATAGCACAACAATGATGAAAACTGTCCTGAATGCATTTGGTCAATATAAAAGGGGGGAAAAACGACATTACCATAGGTGTATACTACAGGCCACCCAACCAAACAGAGGAACTAGATGAACTTTTTGCTAGTCAGCAAACAAAGGTATGTAGGAAGCACATCACAATAGTAATGTGGGACTTTAACTACCCTGACATCAACTGGGAGACAAACTCTGCACCAAGTGGAAGATCAAACAGATTCCTGACAAACCTAGCAGACAACTTTGTCTCCCAAAAAGTAGAGAAGGGAACTAGGAGATTAGCCATTTTGGATCTAATTCTCACTAACAGAGATGAAATGATAGAAGGTGTTGAAGCCACAGGAACCTTGGGAGGAAGTGATCATGCAATATTGGAATTCAACATTATGGAAGCACAAGCAATAGAACACAGTCAAACTAGAGTCTTGGACTTTAAGAAGAGCTAATTTCAATAAACTTAGAGAGGGCTTGGGAAGGATTTCATGGATGAGAATCCTCAAGGGGAAAACAACTCAAGAAGCTTGGGAAATTTTGAAAAGTGAAATAATAAAAGCCCAGTCCAGTACAATACCAACAAAGAGGAAAAATAACAGCTCTCAAAAGAAACCAGCATGGCTGCATAAAGAACTCTCTGATAAATTGAAAGATAAAAAGGACAAGTATAGAAAGTGGAAAGAGGGGCACATAACTAAGTCAGAATATCAACAAATAGCCCGAGCCTGCAAAGATGTAGTGAGGAAAGCTAAGGCTCAAAATGAACTAAGGCTTGTGACCAAAGTCAAAAATAACAAAAAAAAGCTTCTTTCAACATGTAAAAACAAGAAAAAAGTGAAGGAAGTGATTGGTCCATTAGTGGGGGAAAGTGGCTAGAAGGTGACAAGCAACAGGGAGAAAGCAGAACTATTTAACTCATTTTTTGCATCTGTCTTTACACAAAAGGAAAAAACAGACCAACCTACTAAAAATAGTGCCATAAAAAATAGAATAGAAACGCAAGTTAAGATAGACAAGAAAACGGTAAGTGAGCACCTGTCCAGCCTAGATGAGTTCAAATCACCAGGACCAGATGGATTACACCCCAGGGTTCTCAAGGAACTGGCAGATGTGATCTCAGAATCATTGAACTATATTTTTCAAAGATCCTGGAGCACTGGGGAACTACTGGAGGACTGGAAAAGAGCTGATGTAGTTCCCATCTTCAAAAAAGGAAAACAAATGGACCCAGGAAATTACAGACCTTTCAGCCTGACCTCGATACCTGGAAAGATTCTGGAAAAGATAATCAAACAACGAATCAGCAAACACCTAGAGGCAAATAAAGTCTTTACTAAAAGCCAACATGGGTTTGTCAAAAACAGATCATGCCAGACAAATCTTATTGCATTCTTTGACCAAGTGACAAAATTAGTGGATCAGAGGAATGCTGTGGATATAATTTAGTTGGACTTCAGTAAGGCATTTAATAAAGTAGATCACAACCTACTACTTGATAAGATAGAAAAATGTGGGTTAGACAGCATCACCACCAGATGGATCCATAGCTGGCTGACTGGCCGTACTCAGCGTGTGGTCCTCAATGGAACCGCATCTACATGGAAGGAAGTGAGTAGTGGGGTGCCCCAGGACTCTGTTCTAGGCCCAGTGCTCTTCAACATCTTCATCAACGATGAAGACGAGGGGATAGATGGGGAAATCATCAAATTTGCAGACGACACCAAGCTGACAGGAATAGCCAACACTTCAGAAGACAGGCTTAGGATACAGGAGGATCTGGACAGACTTGAACACTGGGAGCTATCTAACAAAATGAAATTCAATGGTGAAAAAAGTAAGGTTCTACATTTAGGCAAAAAAAAAATCAAATTTACAGGTATAGTATAGGGGGTACCTTGCTCAATAGTAGTAACTGTGAGAGGGATCTCAGAGTCCTAGTGGACAATCACTTAAATATGAGCCAGCAGTGTGCTGCAGCTGCCAAAAAGGCCAACACAGTGCTAGGCTGCATTAACAGGATAGAATCAAGATCATGTGAAGTATTAATACCACTTTACAGTGCCTTGGTAAGGCCACACTTGGAATGCTGCATCCAGTTTTGGTCACTGCGATGTAAAAAAGATGTTGAGACTCTAGAAAGAGTACAGAGAAAAGCAACAAAGATTAGGGGACTGGAGGCTAAAGCATATAAGGAAAGGCTGCTGGAATTGGGTATGTCTAGTTTAATGAAGAGAAGGACAAGGGGGGACATTAGCAGTATTCCAATATCTCAGGGGCTGCCACAAAGAAGAGGGAGTCAAGCTATTTTCCAAGGCACCTGAAGGCAGGACAAGAAGCAACGGATGGAAACTAATCAAGGAGAGAAGCAACCTAGAACTAAGGAGAAACTTCCTGACAGTTAGAACAACCAGCGGAACAACCTGCTTCCAGAAGCGATGAATGCTCCAACACTGGAAGTTTTAAAGAAGAGACTGGACAGCCATTTATCTGAAATGCTATACGGTTTCTTCCCTGAGCAGGGGGTTGGACTAGATGGCCTCCAAGGTCCCTTCCAACTTTATTATTATTACTATTATTTATTATTATTATATGCTTTTTGCACTCCAAAGATTGCTAGCTTCATCAGAAGCATACCTTTTACAAAAAAAAAAAACCACAAACATTATCTTCACAAATAGCAATTGCTGTACTTTTTTTCCCCCCTACAAAATGGAATTTTGTCCAGGAAGAAAAAAAATGAGAAGCACAAAAACATGGAAGACAGGATGCTTCATAGAGATTAGCCAATTTATTAGAGATAAATAGGACTTAATCCTAACAGACTATTTGCAGCAGATAAAAAGATGTTAAGAGTGGTAGAATATGGAAAGTTGATGAGGCTTTATACATAAATATTCTGAGTTTGGGATGGCTGGCAGAGGGAGGGACAGAGGCAGAGATTGAAGCAGCTGTACTTTATCTGAAGTAGCTATAGCTTCTTTAACAGAATAACAGAGCTGGAAGGGATCTTGGAGGTCTTCTAGTCCAACCCCCTCTTCAAGCAGGAGACCCTATACCAGGGATAGGCAACCTTGGCTCTTTTATGACTCGTGGACTTCAACTCCCAGAATTCCTGAGCCAGCATGGTTGGCTCAGGAATTCTGGGAGTTGAAGTCCATGAGTTATAAAAGAGCCAAGGTTGCCTACCACTGCTCTATACCATTTCAAATGTTGTCCAAGCTCTTCTTAAAAACCTCCAGTGTTGGAGCATCCACAACTTCTGGAGTCAAGTCATTCCACTGATTAATTCTTCTGTCAGGAAAGTCATCCTTCCTTCTAGTTCTCTTTTTGATTAGTTTCCATCCATTGCTTCTTGTCCTGCCTTCAGGTGCTTTGAAGAATATGTTGACCCCCGTATGTGGCAGCCCCTCAGATATTGGAACACTGATATCATGTCACCCCTGGTCCTTCCTTTCATTAAACTAGACTTACCCGTTCTTCATAAGTTTTAGCCTACAGTCCCATCATCTTTGTTGCTCTTCTCTGCACTCTTTCTAGAGTCTCAACATCTTTTTGACATTGTGTAAACCAAACTGGATGCAATATTCCAAATGTGATCTTACCAAGGCATCAGAATGGCTTGATATTTTGTCTATGGCTTATATTTCTGCTACAGTGACAGTACATTCTTTCTTAAAATGCCAAAAAGCTGTCCTTTAGATTTATTTAGTAGGCTCTTTTGTCATTTATTTTGTTCATTTGACTTTTACAATTGGAGCCACTTAATGCAGACTTTCACATTCACAGGAAAAATATGGAAATTGGATTATTTTTTTAAATAAATGTACATATACCCTCTGATTTTACATCTTATTAGAAAATGCATGTTTGAAGTTTTTCCTTTTTCCTTTGAAAAGCCAAGTTACAAACATAAACAATATTTTTTATCCTAATCGACTTTTTCCAAATGTTGCTTTTTCAGCGTTATCCTTTATTCATCACCATATTCTAATTTGATCATCCCATTCTTATATATAACACTTATATCACATCTTCTAAGACGCAGAGAATTACAAATCATTTCAGATATCTTGGTTAAACGACTGTAGAAATTAGCTCAGACAAGAAAACTCCGTTATTTTACAGTATTCATTTTTTTTTTTTTAACAAATGGAGAGGGGAAAATGATCGTACCCTAACTAATAGGACACTTGATCCTTTTGAACTTTTGGTTTTATTTTCAGCCCACCTCCTCCTGTTGTAACTCCGCGTGGGAACTTTCAACTGCGAATCTGCTCTGGATTGGTGGAAGTCAGCCAATACTAGCTGGAAACAGTGCAAAGCCATGTGGCTCTGATGCTCCGTTTTTCCGCCCAACGCGGCATTTCTACGCCTCTGTTCCACCGCAGGGTAAAGTTCCCGCTCGCCGAGGCGCCCACGCTCTAACGCTCCGCCCAGACAAGAAGCCATCCCGACCAACGCCGTCCGCACCACGTGACCCAGTTCCCGTGCCGGAATTTCTTCCCCGGCGGCTGATCTCTAGGGGTAACCGTCTCGCGATACCTTTTGTGATCTCGCTCGTCCGAGCGCTCCGCTTCTCGCGAGATCCCTCGACAAGATGGCAGCGCGGTTGAGCTGGTGAGCGGATCGGTGAGCGGAGGAGGCGACTCCGAAAGCAGCTCGGCTGGAATCGGAGGTTCTCCGCTCGCGGAGTGTCCCCGGCTGGGGGAATGCCGACCGGACGGGACTCGCCACCGCGGCTCTGAGCGCCCCGAGTCCTCCGCAGCCTTTGCAGCACCGTGTCTCCCCATCGTGGCCCCCCAACGCCCGGGGCCGCCGCTGGCGATGACCGGAGAGAAGCTGCGCTCGCTGCGCAAGGACCACAAGCCCAACAAGGAGGACGGGGACCTGCTGGGGCCCGGCGAGGAGGAAGCGGCGGCCACGCCTGGCGGAGGCGCCTTCACTAGCGCCCGGGCGGGAAGCGGCAAGGGCAGCCGCGGCTCGACCCACCGCATCTTCACCAACCATCACCGGCTGCCGCTGAAAGGAGGGCCCGGGGGCTCTTCCCTCACCGCCTCTACCCTCGACCCCATCAAGCTCCTCCCGAGCCCGCAGTTCCCCGTGCATGAGTGCGTCTTCAAGGGGGATGTGAGGAGGTTGTCCGCGCTGATCCGCACGCAGGGCATCGGCCACAAGGATAATCACGGTAAGAAGCCGTCCTCGCCCTTCTCTGCTCGTAATGAAGGTAGAGCCTTCATTACGACCCGTCGCTTTGGAAAGAAGGGTCTGCCGTGACCCTTCGATTCTCCTGGTGTTACTCATAACTTACTCATAGTAATTTTGCCTGTCCCTTTTCAGTATTAATCTTCAGTTCTCCCTCTCCAGGAGAAATTAGGTGTCTGCCGTTGCTTTATACCATCCCTAGAGTTACAACTCTCTCTCTCTTAAGAGGGGATCTCTTAAGAGGGGACGGTCTTTTCTACTGTCCTGAATAATCAAATATAACTAATTCCTTCCAAGCCTTGCAAATACCTCCTGTTGCTTTTTTTTTTCTTCCCTTCCTGTCCTTTTGCCCACAAGTACAGGTTTCACTTTTTTCAGATGGGGAACTAGTACTTTAACTGGATATTTTTATCTTTATTGAAAAATATGTCACTGCATTTTAATCTTGAGAATTTCAGAACCAAACCTTCGAGGAACCCAAGCTTTAATTCAAGTTGTTCCTGTAGCATTTCAGGTTACGAGCCGATTATGGGCTATTTTAAATGTTGAAAATGTTATTATTAAAAGGATTGTTTTTTGATAAAAATGTATTTGTAGTTATGCTTTTGAAGAAATAAAATTCTTGTTGAAAAATCCACGTTGCATACAAACGGTTGATGGAGTATTTTTCTTCTTTAAAAAAAGATACCATTTTATGAGTTTTCTTCCTATTTTAGTCTCCTAATTCTACATTTATCTAAGTTATATTCTGTTGAAGGAAAACAGTTACCCAATCAGTGCTTTAAAAACAATGTCTCAAGCCCAAAGAGAATGTACTAGTCAGAAATGTAGGTTTAATAACCAAGCCTTCACTTATCGTTTTCTTTTACAATCTGTTTTTTTTTTACTGATCATAATAATAAAGGAGAATATTTGTAAATCATGGTTGAAATGAGGTATGATGACGTTTGGATAATGAAATGTCTGTAAGAAAACAACCAGGCATAGAGAGCACCAATGGCCCCTGATCATTATGAGGGTAACTTTGCCATTTTCATGTTCTATGAAGTTTTTTAAGGTTTCATCTGTACTACATTCTATAGTTCTTCTCCATTAGTACAAATATCTTTTGTGATTTATCACTGCCTAGTGCAGTGGTTCTCAACCTTTCTAATGCCGCGACCTCATAATACAGTTCCCCATGTTGTGGTGACCCCCAACCACTTATACATCACCGGGTGCCAGGGGCGTGGCCAAAGAAAAGGGGGAAAAATGGCGGACAGCCTTGTTTGGCGACCCCCGTGAAATGGTCGTTCGACCCCAAATGGGGTCCCGACCCACAGGTTGAGAACCACTGGCCTAGTGCAAGGGTAGGCAACCTTGGCTCTTTTATGACTCGTGGACTTCAACTCCCAGAATTCCTGAGCCATGCTGGCTCAGGAATTCTGGGAATTGAAGTCCACGAGTCATAAAAGAGCCAAGGTTGCCTACCCCTGGCCTAGTGTTAAGTGAAATGTATCTGAGTAAATGGCAGATTTGCCAGCTTCAGTCCTAAACACTAGGACTTAACAAGTATTTTGTTAGCAGTATGTAACCTGTTCATAGGAAATGCTGCCTTTCTTATAAGAGAATAGGAATGCAACCCTTCTGGAAAAAAAAAGAAAACCTTAGCCCTTGGGATATGTGTCAGGGTTACTTTTTGTTAGGTTTTTCCAGCATAATGATATCACCTTTCTTTTTCATCTCTGGTGAATTGCCATGTTAGCTAGTTTTTAAGATCGTGATACTCTCTTAAGAACTATGCTTCATTTTTAATAACATGTATTAAAAGTAAGTTGATTCTATAACCATTAATATTAATCTAATAGACAATATATGTAGCTCAGGGTTGAACTGTGAAGTTCTTGGTGCTCTCTGACCATGGTTGCTTGCTTGCAGACATTTCATTAGTCAAGTAAGTAGCTTCAGTGCAAATGAGGATGGGGTTTGCTTATGTATATATTAGTGGCTGCAGACTGCTATCTATAAACTGTTATTCAGTTAGGATGCCGATAACAAATTTTGCTTAACAAATTCAGATTCAAAAGAGAAATTGATTTAGGATATAGAAATATATGTTGTATCTCTCAGCTCCTAATTGTACACAACATTTTCCTCAACAAACCTGCGAAAGATGTCACATATGGCCAGCAGTTGTCTCGCAAAGGGTTAGGTGGGCAGGCCTCAGCAGCAGCAGGAGCAAGATAACAGCAAAAGTCACTTGGGGAAGCAGAGCACAAGGCAGCAGGACCTTTGGAGTGCAGGAAGGCAAGGGACAATTGCAGCTGGGACAACTGAGGCTTCCTGGGGTGGCTGCAGTTTTTCATGACGCTGCTGGGTCTTCCCAGAATGGCTGCATGTTTTGCACTGCTGGAATAAACTGACCTTCCCAGGCTGCAGCTTTGCACTGTGCTACTGAGCTTAGGGTGGCTGTAGCTTCACACCATGCTGCATTGGTGGGATGGCTGAAGCTTCCAGGGTTGGCGGCAGCTTCATGTTGTGCTGTGGCTCAGGGGCTTCTTGCAGCTTAGAACTGTGGCATGCCAAGGAGCCCCTCAAGTGCAGCATGGCAAGCAGCCCCAGAGTCATACGGTTTTGAAGCTTCTTGCTGCCCCACAAGGCAGAGTGCCTGGCAGCAAAAGAGCAGAGATTTTTTTGGGGGGGGGGGGAATAGGCAATTGTGGGAAGTTGAAAGGAAGGCAGTTCCTTACCTTGGAAAAACCAAAGCTTGAGGCTGAGAGGAACCAAGCCAGAATGCCTCAGATTGGGGTGGTTCTTGGCTAATGACTGATGGAATTTGGTTAATGACAATAGGGAGTGCCATCACTAAATAATACGTTACAGCTGTATCACTTAGCAATGGAAATTCCAGTCCCAAATACTGTCATGACTCAAGGATTATCTGTATAACTCATAAACCAACAAGATTTAAGCAGAGACTGCAAATTAGGAAGGAATAGGTATTGCGTGGCACGTGGCTCATAGATCCTCTTCTGACTGCCTTCCATAACCCTAAATTAAGTTGATTTGAAGAAGTATATGCTATATTCCAAATTACATATCTCTAGTATGTTTCGTACCTATAAGATTTGCAGGTGAGAGTGGACAACTTTTTAACATTCCCAACTTGCTAAACTACCATTCTTAATAGCTCAAGGCAGCATGAATAATACTGAAGAACGCTATGAGTTGTAAATAATTGGAAGGCCACAGATTTTCTACCACCTGGTAAAGAAATCTGAATTGCCTTCTATTTGTTCAAACATGAGCAGTGTCAAACCTCTAGGTGTTAAGATATCAGTAATATGTTTGTTCCAGTTGTGAACAATTCAGAATTTTTTTAAAAAAAATCTAGAAACAATTATTTTACTGTGTTGAGTGTGTATGCTTTTAGTCAGCTTTTTTAAATCTTGGCAACTGCCTAGACAAATTCCTGCAGTTTTCTTGGTAAACTTTTTCGGAAGTGGTTTGCCATTGCCTCCTTCCTAGGGCTAAGAGGGAGTGACTGGCCCAAGTTCACCCAGCTGGCTTTGTGTCCAAGGCAGGATTAGGAGTCACAATGTCCCGGTTTCTAGTCTTGTGCTGAAACCATTACTCCAAGTTGCTAATCAGATGTTTCATCAGTTAGTACTCAAGGGATAAAGCAATTATTCCTTCTCACGCCTCTTTATATGTTTCATTGCAATGTAAATATGAACCAGCAAGAATTATCACCATTTTTTTAAACATTTTTAAAGCATTAAATTTGATTTGTGTCTTGTATGATTGCAAAGTGTGCCAATACAAAGCCACAACAATGTTACATTAGAGGAAATACTGTACTGTTTTCTTTTAGTTAATGCTGCACAGAATGTTGCATCTGAAAATTTCATTAGAAGTTTGTAGTGGAATGTAAGCCCAATACTTAATGCATGCTTAACATCATGTATATTCATACTTACTGAGGTAATCAGGGTTGTCAAATTGAAGGATATTTAAATATGCTAAATTACTTGTATATCTTTCTTTTTTTTTTGTATAAATAAAATCTGGAAAGAGAGATGCAGTTGTACAGCCTTACAATAATAAATACTTTAGACATTTTAAAATTGCAGGCTTAGATCCAGGCTATAAATATATAAACCTGTAGCAAAATGGATCATAACATTATGGTGATATACCTTCACTTTCCATGTATTTCACATGCTGAGTGTCTGTATTAGAAATGTAATGCTTGTGTTTAACAATTTCAGTGCATTTTTTAATGGCATTGGAGATACTTTTCTCCAGATTTGCCTTCAATAAAGTTCACAGTGTTTATTGGATTTCAAACATATTTGCTTCTGAGTTGTTCCACTTAATTCTCCAATTAAATTGTAACCTTTATAATCTAATAGCAGGCTTGTTCATACAGTATATTAAAACAGGTCTTCATGTAGCCACAGACATGGTTTGGTGTAATATATCTTAACAAGTACTAGTTCAAAGAGGCTTCATCACTTGATTAAATATGGTAGATTACAGGGAACGTAAGAAGTATTGAGAAAGAAGTATATAAGTCAATGAACTTTGTATGAATAAAAATCTACGTACTTTGTATGATGTTGGGGGTAGTTCCAAGTTATCAGGTTAGTGATTCCAGCCACCAGAGGTAACAGTTTAATATAGCTGAATTGTATTACTGTCATTTAATCTATTTCCAACCCTTCTATACACTATTTTGTTCTAAAACTCAGAATGCTACAAATCTGCTAATTGCATCAAAAATTATATTGTTTGCTTATTTTGTGTATGTTACTATTCCAGTTGTGATAGGGGTCTTTCATACAGCTAGACATATTGTTGAGTTTTACATCATTCCTTCTGTTAATTTTTTTTTCAGCTTTTTCTTCTTTTTTCCCCCTCTCATAAAAGCGAATGTTGCTTTTATCTTGAGCCTAATTGCTAGATGCATATCAAAGTCTTTCTTCTTGTATCACAACTACAGAAAACAACCTTCTTTATAATGTATAATTGTTATACAGATACTCCTCAACTTAACAGTTTGCTTAATGACCGTTTAAAGTTACAACAACCCTGAAAAAAAGTGACTTATGACTGTTTTCCATACTTATAACCGTTGCAGCATCTTCATGGCTGTCTGATCAAAATCCAAATGCTTAGGAGCCAGTTCATATTTATGAGGGTTGCTGTATCTGGGGAGTCATGTGACCATCTTTTGCAGCCTTTTGACAAGCAACATCAATGGGGAAGCCAGATTCACTTAACAACCATGTTACTAACTTAACAACTGCAATGATTCACTTAACAACTGTGGCAAGAAAAGTCATAAAATGGGACAAAACTCACTTAAAAAAATATCGCATTTAAATTTTGAGTTCAATTGTAGTAAGTTGATGACTACCTGTACATAGTCCTCACTTAATAACCAGTTACTTAGTGGCTGATCCCACAAAAGCTATTTACAACCCACTTAATGGAATTTTGATGGCTGTACCCCATGGTTATATGACCACATTTCAGGTGCCTGGCATAGAGCTCATCTTATTAGCCAGTTCCAGTGGTCTGCGGTCACATGACCATGATTTACAGCAGTTTTTGCCTGTTTCCAGCGAAATAAGCACATAGGAATACATGATTGTGATGTTTACTTAACAACTGTGGCAAAAAAAATCATTAAATTGGGTCCAGTCGCTTGGGTATCTTCACTTATGCCAAAAATTCCAGGCCTCCATTATGGTCCTAAGTAAAGGACTACGTGTATTCCATTTTCTTTATTCTTTTCAATTTATTTAAAATATTTCTTTGTTCCGTGGAGGTTTATGTAGCAAGCTATGGATTATTTCAGATTATTTTATTGTACTCAGCCCAGTTTGAAAATCTGGATTGAAGCTATGAATAAATATATAATTTTGGAGGGGGATTGAATAGTGATAGATCTATCTATTATGATAACACTGGAGACCTTTCAGACCTTAATTTAGGCCAGAATTTTGTGTCCTTTCTTCCAGCAGCTCCCCATCCCCCATTTTACTAGACTTCCTCTTATAAATTCTTAAGTATAAAAATAATACATGGATATATCATTTTATTCTGCTTGCTTCTAAAGTTAAAAACAATGACATTGTTACATATTTCCTAAATAAGCTCAGGATAATTAGCAGGCTATTTAATTGCACTGAGTAATATTTTAGTTAATTTAATATATTTTTTTCTTTATAGGGAATACTCCTTTACATCTTGCTGTGATGCTGGGTAATAAAGGTTCGTAAATATGTGTCAATATATCTATTTTATGTTAATGCATTATCACCAGTTAACCTCCAGAAACAGATTTTTCTTCCCTTAGCTATTAAAGCTTAGCATATGTTGAAATTGCTTGAAGATTTTGCTAAAGTGAACAACAAAACAATTTCTGTCTATACTTTTTCCTTCTACTCTAACTATCCCATTCTCTTTTAATCTTGGGACAGAATTATTTATTACATAAATTGAGAATGAAAACTCTCTTAAATTGGCTTCACTTCCTTGCTGATTATACGATCATTTCTAAAATTATACAATCTTCAGTACACTATTACAAGTTCTAGACTCTTTCATATATCAGTTCAACAACTGCCTTTAATAAGGTATCTTATTCTGTAGCTGGATCCTGGATCACACATTATCTCGAAATAATTGTATTCAATTACTGACTATCGATTAAAAGTTATTTGGTTCATCGGACATTTCCATTAATAGATTGTGAAGGCAATTTTTACTGTCCCCCCACCACACCCCATTACCTTCTCTACTACATCTTATGTAATTATAAGAATATTCTGTCCCTTCAAGGCAGACTTGATAACTTTTAAAGAAAAAAATTCTCAAGTTTTTATTTCATGTAATCTTCCTGGTGGTAGAGTTATTGAGTTGAATTAAGAAAAAACTGCCGTTTATCTTATTGGAATCAATGGGACAAGTTGATATGATGGAATGTACTAGCCTGGATTCCCAGGAGGAAGTCCAGATTAGTACATTCCATCTGAGTTATTCAGGACAAAAGCTTTGATTCTATTGGAACCAAAGCATAGCTAATTTCTTTTGATTCAGCCCACTGTGCTTGGAAATCCACACAGTACCTTTATATAGCTTGTACCAAAATAGTAACTCAGAATGATTCAGAAGCAAACAGTATCCTCCATTAATTTAACACACAGCTCCATTACAAGAAAGTTGTTATTTTTATGTGATTAGTTAATGGAAACTTAATATTATTGTTTTATCTAATATAATTTATTACAGAATGTGCTCACTTGCTTTTGGCCCACAATGCTCCCGTCAAAGTGAAAAATGCTCAGGGATGGAGTCCTCTTGCAGAAGCCATCAGCTATGGAGATAGGCAAATGAGTAAGCAATTATTTCTCTGATTTTATGTAAGAAACCTATTTAGTCTTTGAAGGAACAATATGCGAAGTGCTGAAGAATTGAGGTTTCACTGCAACTGTGAATAAATCAAGAACAAAGTGCATTTGTGCGTACAGGTAGTCCTGTACACAAAACTGACTGGCCATTTAGTGACCGAAATTATCCCCAAAGGTACAATCCAGTTCTGAAATTCAAGTGGGCAGGAGAGCTCCCACTTGTCACAGTCACGTGACCACATTTCAAATTGAAGCAGCCATCCTGTATTTATGGCCATTTGCCACAATCTGCAATCACATGATCACGATTTACAATGTTTTCGCCAAACTTTGTCATGTAATTTTTGTTTTTGTTTGTTCGTTTCTAAAGCAAATATTTTCTTCAATATACTGTGTTTCCCCCAAAATAAGACTCAACTGGAAAATAAGCCCTAGCATGATTTTTCAGAATGCTCGTAATATAAGTCCCACTCCCAAAATAAGCCCCAGTTAAGATCATCAGTCAGACAGACGCATTTAGTACCATATTTCCCCGAAAATAAGACCTAATTGGAAAATAAGACCTAATGCGTCTTTTGGAGCAAAAATTCATATGCCTGGTTTTATTTTGGGGGAAACACGGTATTTGTATTTGCTTCTTATATGTATTGTATTTCTGTGATTTATGGCTTACAGTGAATTTATTTAGTTACAGCACTCTTAAGGAAACTGAAGCAACAATCTAGGGAAAGTGTTGAAGAAAAGCGACCTCGATTATTAAAAGCCCTGAAAGAGGTAACTAATTAAATGAGGATTCTATCACAATGCTATTAATTTTAATAAAATGGTTTGGTTGCATTCATTTTCAAAGTTACAATTTTCCTAATTAAACCTTACATTTCTAAATGTCATTTTGCTGTGCCAGATTTTGGTGCTGATCTATAAGTGAATCATTATGTAGCAGTAGTATGGATTTTTGGAAAAAAAATGTTGTGGGTGTACTTCTGAGTTGTATGATGCTAATGCCTGCTGGAAACACCAGGCATTGATAAAAACCTGTTTAACATTTAAAGTCTCAGGAGATGATGCAATTAATATGTTCTAGGTTAATTTGGCTTTGGTTTTGGTTGGATTATTCTAAATGTTAACAAATTATGTACGCAGGCCTGTAACTGCTCCATCTCAGCCTATTCACAGTGGTCCTGTGAATGGTAATATAAAATTAAATCAGCTGTGGGAAAGCAGAAGCAATTTTGAACAGTGATCTCTTGTAATCCTAACCATATGTGATTTGCATATCATAAAATGAAATATCTTTCTAAGATAATATGATAAGTAAATTAATTAAATTTTTGTTGTTTTACAAATATGTTTTGTAAGACCATGGTAAAATAGCCAAATTGAAGTATGCATTCAAATATTTTTTTTAAAAAAAAAGTCACGATGTATTAAGTTTTAAATGTAGTATTTCTCTTCAGCTAGGTGACTTTTATCTTGAACTTCACTGGGATTTTCAAAGTTGGGGTAAGTTTTTTTTTAAATGCATAGAGTCATTGATGACATACCGTCAAATTGCTTATGATTCCTAATGACCACTCATATAGACTATAGAGAGATTAAAAACTTATCAGTACTTCTCCAGAAAATAATTTCTGCTTAGAAAGGTGCAAATTCATAAAATACATTTTTATGTAACTTTATAGGAGCATTTCATCACATTTATATGAACCGTGGTGGTGAAGTAGTTAGAATGCAGTATTGCAATTTTAACCGGATCAAGGTTGACTCAGCCTTCCATCCTTCCAAGGTTGGTAAAATGAGGACCCAGATTGTTGGGGGCCACATGCTGACTCTGTAAACCGCTTAGAGAGGGCTGTAAAGCACCATGAAGCGGTATTTAAGTCTTAGTGCTATTGCTATTGCTGTGCTTGTGAGGCATGTTAGATACATAAAATCCAAATGCCATTAATTGTACAATATGTTTACAGAGTTCTGGTATTTAATATTTTAATTATGTATATAATACATTTTAAAGACTATAGTGAATTGTAAAACTGGTATAGCATTACACTAATGAATGAAAGCAGCACGTGGGTGATTCTTTGCTGAGGAGCTTCTGTTCTGCCATTATGTGCACTAATCTACTGGAGAAAAGGGCCTTGACCAGTGGAATTGTACAGAGGAAAGCTTCCATCCCACTTCAGATCCCAACTATGCAGCTTCATAGTTGTGGCCAAACTTTCATGTATTTCTCTCATTATTATATAAAATCACCCTTTAGGACCAAGGTTTCCCAACCCTGGCAACCTTAAGATACGTGGACTTCAACTCCCCCTGCTGGCTGGGAAATCCTGGGAGTTGAAGTCCATGCATCTTAAAGTTGCCAGGGTTGGGAAACACTGATGTAGTCATTGGTGCTTTATGGAGGGATTCCAGAATGAGCAGCTGCTTAGGGTCTATAGCTATTTGATATTTGTGTTGATGTTTCATTTCATGTTGCTGTTTCTCCTAAGCATAAGTGTAGTATGTTATAGTTGGGACATGTTTCTCCCCTGATCTGACTTAAAAAAGAATTCCAATTTGTGACATCATCTGTTCCTTGATTATGTTATTCTGTCTCTTGTTCCCTCAGTCATAGTTAATAGATTAGGAGCAGCCCCTCAGCATGTGTGCTTCATCCCTCTCTCTGGTGTTTTGAGTTTCTCAGTGCTTCACATGCAATTTCCAATTTAATTGCCCTTCCCCATTTTCCATATAAGTTGCTGTTACATCTGTATCTTATTCAGACTTTAACCCCCACTTCTGGCTGTGGTTTAAAAGCTATGTGTGATTAGCATTCAAATTAATGAAGTAAGAGTAATGACAACAAGAGAGTAATTGTTTGACTAATCAGAGAGAAAGCCCAGCAGTTAGAAATATATTTCTAATGTAACCAGTTAATGATTCATTTTAGAAATATCTGTATTGACTCAATATTGTAACAGAAATTGTTTACTGAAAGAAAGAATTGTAATTGTAATGTTATTTTTAATGCATAACATTACTTTGTAAACCATTCAGAGGGTGTTTTGCAAAGTGATTAAATGTTTTTTTGAGTCCACTGCTCAAAGCATCCAGAGCAGACCTGCAAAGCAGTTGCATTGAAATTTGAGAGGCTGCAGTGCTTTGATCCTTCAAAGAGTTCATACCGTTTTCCTTTTAGTATTTTATTGTTTCTTCCAAACAGAAACTGAAAAGGGTTTTGTTACTTTGTTATGCAGTATATTTGATAACTCTTAAAAATGTAACTATCAATTTGAATTCCCAGAATTTTGGTTCTGTAATAAAAAAAGTATTTTGGTATTATTATATATGAATTGATACATTATAATGACATTTAATCAAATTGTCTCATTTTTGTCAAATTCAGTGCCTTTACTTTCCCGAATCTTGCCTTCTGATGCATGTAAAATATACAAACAAGGTATAAATATCAGGTAAGAATATTCAACTTGCATTACATTAATCTATCATTTTTGCTTTAGAGTTTTAATATTTCTTTTTTCCATATAATTTAATGTAATTAAGAGAAGCAAATATTAACCTTTTTGGTTAGGAAATAAATTGTACTTAACAAGTTTACCAAGATTTTCATTAGAATTACCTTCATATTTTCTGTAATGTTCTGAAAACATTGATAAATAGAGCCCATGATATGGAATAACTTCACGTGATGATAGACCAGTGACAGAAACCGGGAACAAGAGAATCTTCAGGTAGTCCTTGACTTACAACCACAATATTTCTGTAACATTCAGATCCCAACTTTCTGTAAAAGTGTAACATTTGTTAAGTGAGTTTTGCCCCATTTTACGACTTTTCTTGCCACAATTGTTAAGCGAATCACTGCAGTTGTTAAGTTAATAACAACAATGGCTTCCCCATTGACTTTACTTGTCAGAAGGCTACAAAAGTTGATCACATGACCACAGGACACTACAATTGTCCTAAATATGAGTCAGTTAATAAGCATATGAATTTTGATCACGTGACCATGCTGTAACGGTCATAAGTGTGAAAAACAGTCATAAGTCACTTTTTTCCAGTGCCATTGTAACTTCATATAGTCATTAAATAAATTGTAAGTTGACGACTACCTGCATAGGAAAACGTAATGTCAGTGGCCATGACAAGGCAGGGGTTAAGTGAGTCACACTCAATTTAACCACCTTTTATATTGTGGTTATTAAGCAAATCACTGCAGTTCTTAAGTGAATCACATGGTCATTAAGCGAATCCGGCTTCCCTCATTGATTTTGCTTGTTGGAAACTGGCTGGGAAGGTTCTACATGGGGATCACATGAACCTTGGGTTGTTGCAGCCGTTGTAAATGCATGCCAATTGGTAAGCATGCACATTTTTTATCACATGACCGTGAGGACGCTGTAAGTTCAAGGACCAGTCATAAGTCACTTTTTTCAGTGCCGTTGTAACTTTGAACGGTCACTAAATACATGGTTGTAAGTCGAAGAGACTCATATACATGCATACATACATACATATCTTTGATAACTCTAAATACTTGAATCCCAGGTGTAGACGTTTTTAAAATTAATGAACTCCGGGATATAATAGCCTTTTTATTACTGAACTTTCATCAACTAGCTGTTGACATCATCAGAGTAAGGGTTGAATGATTAGGAAAACCTATACATAGTTATATGACCATTTTAATGGTCAAGATATAGAATGTATATATGGCATGCTCACAACCCGTTCACTCGCATTCAGTCCCAATAGTTCCGGCTTTAATGCAAAAGCCAGTCTTTGGCTGGGATTCAAAAATCCTGCCTCTCAGCTGTTCAGCGCTTGAGTTTAGCTGCGCTGCGCGCAACCACACGTTAATTGTTGCAGTCTTCGTGCGATGTATAGTCAGCACAGTCGTCTCACTCTGTCGAGTGCGGTTGCCGTGAATCTGGTTCTGCCATGGGAGACAGTAGATGTCCTCATGGGAGGGCACGTGTATGTATAGGTTTTCCTAATCCTTCAGCCCTTACTCTGATGATGTCAACAGCTAGTTGATGAAAGCTCAGTAATAAAAAAAGGCTATTATATCCCAGAGTTCATTAATTTTATTAGTTTTAAAAATGTGTGTGTGTGCAGCAAAAATATAAATTTAACACAGATATATATAACACACACACACATATATACACACATACATATATACATATACATATATACATATATGTGTGTGTGTGTGATATCTGTTAAATTTAGATTTTTGCTGACAAAGAATTAAAGGGAGACTAGTATAGCTATTTCGAGCTATTCAGCTCTCATCAGCTAGCCATACCCTTCTGAAATTCGAACCCAGGCCGCTTGCACGTTAGGCAGCTGTATTAACCTCTAGGCCACCTCACTTCTGTCAGCTGTACCAGGGAGGATATATATTAAGTGTTTTCTGGTGAAAACGGTCTAATAGAGCACCTGGTCTACCCAAATATGTGACTTCTGCTATTACTTTTGCCTTTCTGCCCCAATCTAGGAGCTTTAATTCTTTGTCGGAAAAAATCTAAATTTAACACAGAAATAGTTTATTACAGTAGCAACTTTAGCTATAAAAGCTATATTATATGTATATATATGTATGTATGTATGTATGTATGTGTATATATATATGTATGTATGTATGTATGTATGTATGTATGTACGTCTTTGGTTATTCGGGTTTTCTCCCACGTAAAATTGGAAGTGTCTTGGCGACGTTTCGACGAAGTCTCATTCGTCATCTTCAGGCTGGTGCTTTCGGCTTCGTGCTTCTAGGAGCAATGTGTGATTGTAGCTGTTTCCTCCTTTTAACTGCCAGTGGGGGTATGAACTGATTGGATGAGAGCTTGGATGTGTTCTGATTGGATGGAGGTGTGTTCTGATTGGTTAGGAGCTTGCCTGTGCTCTGATTGGCTGGGGGAGTGTTCTGTTTGGGTGGGGGCTTTGTTGTGCTCAGGTTAATCTGAGTTGCAGGGGGATTTAAAATGGTGAACTGCATTGCTATTTTTTGGCTTCGCGTTCGTGCCTCATCTTCATGGTGGGTGTCAGTTTGCTTCATGTATGGATTGGAGGGGTTTAAAGTGGCTAATGATGCAGCTGTGGTCTGGCTTCTGGTTTGTGGTCGTGCCTCATCATCGGTGTGGTTTTGGGTTTGCTTTTTGCGTGGATGTGTGGTGGTGACATCCTGTGTGGTTTTTGTGAGTGTGGGTCTGGTGTCATTTTTTGTGTTAGGGAGTCATTTGTCAATAAGGGCGGGTTTCCAAATGTCTGGTAGGCGGGAGGTTTAGAGGTTTGTATGTCAGATGTGTTCAGATTTCGAGTCTGATTCTGATGTTGGTGATTTCGAGTCTGAGTCTCAGAATCAGACTCGAAATAACCAACATCCTCTGCACCAGCAAGCCACCCAAAAGCAACTTACCCAAAGAGGAACAGACAGCACTACGTATCCTGAAAGAAGACACCAGCATAATAATCTTGCCAGCAGACAAGGGCAATGCCACGGTGGTTATGAACACATCTGACTACCAAACCAAATTAACCAACCTACTCCAAGACTCTACATACAAACCTCTAAAGACAGATCCCACCACCTACCTGGAAAAAAACCACCAGATCCAAAATAAAAGCCTCCCCCATTAGCGAAGAGATCCAGCAAAGAATCATTCCCAGAGAGAAATCATTGTCTATCCAACACATACTTCCTCTATAACGGACAAAAATACAAACAAATAGAAGGAGCACCCATGGGATCACCCCTCTCACCTGTCATTGCAAACCTCTACATGGAACACTTTGAAACCCAAGCTCTAGAAAAATCTGAACACAAACCCAAACTCTGGCTCAGATACGTAGCCGACACCTTCATAATCTGGCCACATGGGAAAGAAAAACTGGACAACTTCCTCATACACCTCAACAGCCTACACCCCAAAATACAGTTCATCATGGAAACAGAAGCTAATAACCAACTTCCCTTCCTAGATGTCTTAGTCTACAAGAAATCCAGTGGCTCCCTAGGACACACCATCTACCAGAAGAAAACACACACAAACCGCTATCTGCATGCTCTCTCACACCACCCCAGCACAGATCAACTCTGTAGCCAAGACACTCATCTCTAGAACAAAACACTTAGCTGATGAACAACACCTAAAAATCGAACTACACACTCTCACTAATGTACTTACAGCCAATGGATTCCAACGAAATAAGATTACCAAACTAATCCAAAAAGAAACCCCCACTAAAACCCAAGACAGAGAACAAGAAAATGGCAAAGCCCTCCTCCCTTACATAAAAGGCACCACAGACAGAATCAGTAAGATCCTCCACAAACACAACATTAAGACAGCATTCTGCCCAAACAGAAAAATATCCACCATCCTAAGAAATCCCAAAGATAAAATTGAATTAGAAAATCAAGGAGTATACGAAATCCCATGCACCACTTGTCCCACCACATACATCGGACAAACCAACAGAAGAATAAGTACACGCATTGAAGAACATAAGAACTCAGTCAAAAAAGAGGAACCAACTTCTTCCCTGGTCCAACACCTTAAAATCACAGGACATGAAATTGACTTTAAAAAGACCAGAACTATCGCCAAAACTGAACATTTTAATAACAGAATAATCAGAGAAGCCATTGAGATAGAAAAACACCCACACAGCATGAACAAACGAGATGATACCTCCCACCTACCAGCCATTTGGAAACCCGCCCTTATTGACAAATGACTCCCTAACACAAAAAATGACACCAGACCCACACTCACAAAAACCACACAGGATGTCACCACCACACATCCACGCAAAAAGCAAACCCAAAACCACACCGATGATGAGGCACGACCACAAACCAGAAGCCAGACCACAGCTGCATCATTAGCCACTTTAAATCCCTCCAATCCATACATGAAGCAAACTGATACCCACCATGAAGATGAGGCACGAACGCGAAGCCAAAAAATAGCAATGCAGTTCACCATTTTAAATCCCCCTGCAACTTAGACTAACCTGAGCACAACAAAGCCCCCACCCAAACAGAACACTCCCCCAGCCAATCAGAGCACAGCCAAGCTCCTAACCAATCAGAACACACCTCCATCCAATCAGAACACAGCCAAGCTCTCATCCAATCAGTTCATACCCCCACTGGCAGTTAAAAGGAGGAAACAGCTATAATCACACATTGCTCCTAGAAGCACGAAGCCGAAAGCACCAGCCTGAAGATGACGAATGAGACTTCGTCGAAACGTCGCCAAGACACTTCCAATTTTACATGGGAGAAAACCCGAATAACCAAAGACCTACATACAAACACCCGCGAAAACCTCAGAAAACGTGTGTGTGTGTGTGTGTGTGTGTGTGTGTGTGTGTGTGTGTGTGTGTGTGTGTGTATATATATATATATATATATATATATATATATATATATATAACATCTGTTCAGAGTATCAAGAGTCCAATAATGCTTTCTGTTTAACTGAAAGTGTCTATAATAAACAGTATATCTCTCTCTCGTTCTCATTTTGGAATATTTCTGCAGGCTTGATACAACCCTCATAGATTTTACTGACATGAAGTGCCAACGGGGGGACTTAAGCTTCATTTTCAATGGTGATGCTGTACCCTCTGAATCCTTTGTAGTTTTAGACAACGAACAAAAGGTTTACCAGCGAATACATCACGAGGTAGGCCATAGTGTGGCAAAGCCATTTGCAGGTGCTGTGTATTCGGACAACGTACGTTATTTTAGCATGGCTTTAAACCCAAAACAAATGGAAAAACCTAGGTTTAAAATGCGCAACATATAGCCTTGTGCAACGGTGTTTGCTCCCTTTTGAATTTGCTGATTTTTTATTTTATTTTTTATTTTTTGCAAAATGTAATACTTGTTTTATGGTAGGGTAGCAGTTCTCAGCCCAGGGCCATAAGGTGTCCTGGAGGCCCTAAGGTATTTCAAGAAGTTCACAGAAAAGTAAAGTGTATTATACTGCAAATACTGTCTTGTTGATGCCAGAAAACATGCCAGTTACCGTCCCATTTGCATATCCAGTAATGGAACTTGTACAGGAGGCACAGGAAACAAATAAGGTTGGGAGGCTGCCACGGACGAAAAAAGGTTGAGAAACACTGTTTTAGGGTGTTATTTGTTCCTTTAAGTTCCTCCCATTCTGGATAGGCTGCTAAAATGCTTTGACAGGCATACCAGTTTGAACCCTCAATTAAAGCCTTTATATTTCAACAGGAACCACATGAAGTGTTGATAACATTTATTGGAAAAGACAATGTAAAAATTCAAAAGTCCAAAGGGGAATGATACAGTTTTCCAGAACTGTAAGGTTTTAGTTCTGAATGCTATTTCTTGGAACAGAGCAAGCATTTTGTACAACAGATATGTATAGAAAAGGGCTATAGATGTACAATATTACTATTTTTAATAAAAAAAAGTAGGGCTGTTAGTTTAGTATTTTGAGCTTTTTTGTTCTATTTGTGTTTAGTGCCTAAAACTAATAGTAATAGTGGCATTTCACTTTAATTGCCAGCATACTATCATATACCATATTGCCCCATAAATAAGACCTAACCTTGAAAATAAGCTCTAGCTTGATATTTACATATGTACCTAATATAAGCCTTACTCTCAAAATAAGGGTAGGGCTTATACCCTCAAAATTGGGGGTGGAGCTGCTCCATGCGCCTGTACTGGCTTACCTCAGGTCTGCCGCAGCCAGGCCTCCCATGCCTCACAGCGCCGCGTTGACAGCCCCATTCAGAAGGAGCCTGCATGGCCACCACCCGCCCACTTTTTCAGCTCCTTACCACTGCTTGCGCATGGCACCCCCAGGCTTCATTTCACTGGCATAGGCCTTCAGGAAAGGCCTCTGCAGCTCAGAATGGAGCTCCAGGATGACAGGTGCATCACCCCCCAGCGTCCATTTCCCCAGCAAAGCCTCTGCAAGTTGCAGTCATAATTCTAGGACTACTTGTAGTGTTCTCTGCGTGATACTGTCTTTGGAAACTGCAATTCATTCATAATGTGGCAGCCTGTTGGTTGGAGCAATTTTAACTTGTAAACCTTCTGGGAATTTGTAAAACTTGAATTCTTTCAGACTTTGTTTGAGAATCAGTGGAGATGCTGCCATCCGTGTTTTGTTAATATAATTTTCCCCATTCAAGTTATTTTTGGTTTTAAGTTAAGGGTATTTTAATGATTATTGTTAGAGTTTTGTTGGTTAATTATCGCCCAGGAGTCCTTGGAGATGTAATAAATTATATCAACAGAAGGCATGGAGCAGATCTCCTAGCAGTGGATAAATTACATCCTTAAGAATAATTATTGGGAGACTCTCTGTTAAATACAAATTTGATTAGAGAAGAAAATGCTTATGTTTGGTTACATTTAATACTATTCAATTTTATACTTTGTTAGGAATCAGAGATGGAAACTGAGGAAGAAGTTGATATTTTGATGAGTAGTGATATTTATTCAGCAACATTATCAACCAAATCAATCACCTTCACACGTGCCCAAACAGGATGGCTTTTCCGAGAAGATAAAACAGTAAGCTTATTTTTTATTTTAAAATTACCATCTATTATATAGTAATGGGGCACTAAGGCAGTGGTGGCGAACCTATGGCACAGGTGCCAGAGGCGGCATTCAGAGCTCTCTGTGGGCATGCGCGCTGTCGCCCCAGTCCTAGGCCTTCAACTGCGTTTTATAAAACCTTTTCGCTTTAGGCCTCCGTGTACAAAAAAAAAAAAAAAGGTTCAATCAATCAGTCAATTTCAACTTATCGTGGGAAAAAAAAGATCTTGCAGAGTTGGAATTGATTGATTGAACTTTTTAGTCCCACCCAGTCTGCCGTTACCACCGAAGCCACGCACATGCAATGGGCCACACCCAGCCAATGGGCCACACCCACCGGCACCCGACGATGCATAAGTGGGTTTTGGGTAGCAGTTTGGGCACTCAGTCTCTAAAAGGTTCGCCATCACTGCACTAAGGCAAAGAAGATGAAGTCACTTGGACTATTATGGCTCCTTTGTTTAATCTCTGAAGTGGGAAGGTCTTAAAAGGTTAAGAGAGGCCACCTCCAGTGAAACTGGAAGAAGAGAATTTGAGGAGAAAACAGTAAACCAGGGTGGGCAGCCTTTTCATGGCTGAGATACAAGCTTCATGTTTTGGAAAGGTGGAAGCTGTAGCAAGTGTACCAATGATGTAAATCAGACAAGATGCTAATCTTTGGTACTCGTGTCTCCAGATTTCAGCAACACATTTGCACATTTGGAGGAAGCTCTTCAAGAAAAAAAAATTGCAACTCTATATAGCCCTGGACCAACAGCTTACCCACCTTGGATATAGATAGTGAATAGGTAGGCAATATATATATATATAGGAGGCTTCACAGCTCTGGTCTTCTGATCAAATACTCTGTGTGTGCTTCTGTCCTTAGGTCGTTTCATTTTTTTTTTCATTTTTTTTTTTAGGAAAGGGTGGGAAACTTTTTGGCAGACTTCTACCTGGTTAATGGGCTTGTTTTAGAATCAAGAAAAAGGCGGGAACATCTCAGTGAGGAGGATATCCTTCGGAATAAGGCTATCATGGAAAGCTTGAGCAAAGGTGGAAATTTGATGGAACAAAACTTTGAGGTAAAGTTGAAGATTTTCTTAAATGGAATGCTTAGTATACAGCTTTTTAAAGTCAGATTTGAAATATTATCCTGAATATTTGGTGGAGAACACAAAATTCATTACAGCAGTCTTAAGTTCTAGGAAGAATCTCCTTTCATTTGTATATAGGTAGTTTTTGTTTAGCAAGCATAATGGGGACCAGCAACTTTGTCCTTAAGCAAAGGAATTGTTAAATGAAACCTCTGTGGTGCTTAGGATCTTACTTCAGCTTTCCTTTGTTTTATGCCCGTAAAGGTTATAAATGTGCCAGTAGGTCAAAAAGTTACTTTTTCATCACTGCAGAAAGTCACTAAACTAGGCAGTCCTAAATGAGGTCTACCTAGATGAGTTTCCATTCTGACATTTTCTTGTGCTACCATGTTTCTGAAACTTCTTGAGTTTCAGGGATGATATCTGAGAGACTTTGAGAAGCAGACGTCTTGAGACTATCAGAGGGGAGGGGAGGGCTAGACCTAAACTGTGACTGTTTGGATTTGATGCCAGTTTAGCAACTGATCCTTTTGTCATTCTCCATATTTGTCACTGAAATTGAAAAACTTTTGTGTTTTTGTAAAAGAGGGTTTATTTGATATAATTGACATAGAACTGTGACATCCCCTTAGTTGTATAGATTTAATTTGTTTTGTCCAAATAGTTCGATATATCTCAGGTGCGTTACTTTTTCTAAGTTACTGAAATATCAGCAGAATATTATTAGCATCTTTAAAGTTTCACTGTAACTTGTTAACAGTTGGTCATTTTCCACCATGTTAATTCTATACAAGTACCTGTTTTTATAAATGATAGTCTTCAAGATCAGTTAAAAAAATTAAAAACTTGCTTTTCACACAACAGCTTAATAGTAGGCTTAATGCTGGTAACATAAAATAATAAATGATGTTTCTAAAACCTGAGCAACAAACTATAATAAACCAATATAGCGAGTTGTCCAGTTGTTAACAGTCATATTCTGTTGGGAAAAGAATACCAAATCCCATTGAGGAAAATTATTTCTTCTGTTAGCATCAGAAATGATTAGTGCAAGTTTGTAATGGCTTATCTGCTCTTTAAGTTTCCTCCAGTGATATGGAGTAGAAAAACTTTTATGAAATAAAAATAGTTGCAAGATAAAAAATAATATCACTCCTGTATTTTTTTTCTGAGGAAAAGATGTTTTTTCTTTTAGAAGTATATTATTGACATTATACTATAATGAATGAATACAAGAAATGTCTTTGAATAAAATTAACGCTGAGAGTCTAAAGTATGGTCAAGCAATCCTCTTTAAGCATGCCTTTCTCCTCATCTTGGCCTTTAGACAGTTATTTCATGCAGCATTGACAAACTAGTCTTATATCTAAATTTCTGCTTTAAGAGTGTATCACATTGGTCCACCAGAAATTATTTGTTGAGCTGGTGGTTTAGACTGGACCAGTATTTCAGACTGATGAGTTGTCCTCTGTGGTTAGAAAGGTGATATCTCTGTACTTCAGAAAAGTGGTAGCTATTGAATAAATCTCTGTGTCTTTTCTTTAAAAAGCCTGTCAGGAGACAATCTCTTACCCCACCACCCCCTAATACAATTTCATGGGAGGAATACATATCTGCAGAAAATGGGAAGTGAGTATTATCTGTTATACGTGTATGGCTATTTATTTATTTAGAATATAGCATATCATACATGGAGTAGCAATATATATTAGCACTTCATCTAGATTAGACAAATACAATAAAATATAACTGTTAAAAGATCTTATGTTCAAATATTCTTAGGCCATCTAAGAATTGAAGCACAACATCATGTATATTTTTTAAAAATCAGACACTGGACTGGTATATGCCCTCAGCTTAGAGCTGATCACAAAGCGATCTTTGACATGGGACCCTGCAATTACACTGAGGGGAGGATACTATGCCCCCATTTATATAGAGAGTCCCATCAGACACTGAGGTGCAAATCCTATTCAGGATGCCTATTGCTGGCATGGTAATTCAAAGCCTTCACCATTTTTGTGAAGTCATTTCTATGTCTTCCTGTGTCTGGGCGTTCAGCGACCCCTTTGGCTTTCCATTGGGAATCGATGTTAAAATTGTTAGGCAGATGTTGTGCAAGTGCCAACGGAGCCTCCCTGGATTTGAGTCTTTCAGCTGACCTTCCAAATAGGAAGGTTGGTGTGCACTAGTAGAGGAGGGAGTTGTTCATAATTTTTCTGTATTAGCTCACTAGTGCATCTTGCCTGCTTCGTAAAGCTGGCAGTGCTTTACATTACAAGAGCCAAAAATACTTATTGTTCTAGACCAGGGGTAGGCAACCTTAGCTCTTTTATGACTCGTGGACTTCAACTCCCAGAATTCCTGAGCCAGCATGGCTGGCTCAGGAATTCTGGGAGTTGAAGTCCACGAGTCATAAAAGAGCCAAGGTTGCCTACCCCTGGTCTAGACTTTGCGTCATGAGATTTAAAAAAGATAATTGGTTGTTTCTACCTAATATTTTGTTTAGATAACTATAATTATTTATATCTATTGGTTTTCTTTAAAAGAGCAACCAAAAGTTGCCACTCTCTCAGTATACCTGAAGAAATCGGAAGTCTAACAGATTTAAGCTGCCTTACATATGGCACTTTGCATAAGGCAAATTTAGGATTTAGAATATGATATCTAGGAAAAAGGTTATGAGACTATTTAAAAAACAACAAATGAAAGTATTTGAACAGAAACTAGCAACAAGCCTTAATGTGTAGTGTAAAGTAAAAAAATAAATAAATACTGAAGTTGCTATTAGCATTTGGGGGACACAAAAAGAAGGGAAATAAATAGAAAATGTGTCACTAGAAAGTTTCCATAGTGCTTTTTATTTATATTTAGTTATTGTTCTGTTCTGTTCTTTTTTCTTTTATATTTCATTGTTTTAATAATCAAAATATTTAAAAGCAACAAAAAGGAACAAAATAATGGCTAAAGGAGCATGATTCAAATGTATAAACAATGAATCTACAAATATAGATATAATTTTTCCATGTATTATCAATTAATGGTAATACTGAATGCATTATAGTTTAAAAGCTTGAAAATCATTATTAAGCTGTAAGTGGAACATAAATATCAGAAGTATAGTCACCACAATCTGAGTCATAAAATGAATCTGGGTTACAGTAAATTCTACCCATGATACTGTAAGTCTATTCTCATTTTTAAAACCCTATAAATTGGAATTTAGATTTCATACAGAGAAAAATCCACATTTTTAGATGTGGCTCAAATCCACATCTTGGACTATAATCAAGAAGTGGTTTCCAGTTTGAGTTAAATTTTTAAGGTAACAAGATACTTTAATCTTTATTTTTTTAAAAAAGAAATTAATTGCACCCTTTATTTTCTTACTGAAAATAAGGAGTTCCGAAAGCATTTAGGTTTAATTATGTCCGTGTGTGCATGAGAAGAAGAACAACAATGAAAAGAGAAGTATATATTCCCTTCCTGCCTCAAAAGAGCCTTCCAAGCCTCATTGAATATTTTCCATCCCCTTGTTTCCTATTCAACAATAATCTGTTTCAGGGTGTTCTGTTTGTGCATTTTCTGTATGTGGGGAGATTTTCATTTTGATTGTCTTTTAATTAGAGCACCTCATTTGGGTAGAGAACTTGTCTGCAAAGAAAGCAAGAAAACTTTTAAAGCTACGATAGCCATGAGCCAAGAATTTCCTCTAGGAATTGAATCGTAAGTCTGAATTGCTCTTAGAAAAGATTGTGAAAGAATGTGATACGTTGAAGTTATATTCCTGATTATATTGTTCTTAATTCCAGGGATTCTAGTATATAGAATAAGAAAAAGTTTTATGCTACCAACGAGGTTGCACTCTGTTCTGTTGTACAATGTATGGGTTTCACATAGTTTCCGTTTCAGCCTGTGTTTATCCCTTGATGAGTCATAAGCATTCTCTTCCAAATTAATCAATTTCTATAAGCCACGTAGCACTTAGGAAATATCTGATATTGTTTATTGCTTTCCAGAATGTTTAAACCTGTGCAAAGTGATGTCACTTTGTAGAGCTTTCTTGACTATTAATTGTTGAAGCAAAGAGTTCATCCTGCTGGCAAAACCCAGGCATTTTTGACTTAGTTTCTTCTTCTGAAGGGTTAATGTCAGCTGCTTTGCTTTGCCTGCCATTCATTTAGATGGAAATACCTTATGTTCACTCACGTGCAGAAGAGTACTAAAGGTAGGAAGCCCATCCTACCATGAATTTCCTAAGGCTTTCCAGTACAGCCAGATCAGATTTTAGCAGCTTTCCTAAATACTAGCAGAGTTGGTGCTGACTTGAAGTTGGTTGAAAGATCAGATAGCAACAGGAAAGGTGTACCCTTATGGTCCCTGATAGTAACAATCCTTCAAGTTGGGATTCAAAGAACATGACTTATTAGCTCTTTGAATTGCATTTGGAAGCCAACTAGCAGTCAGTAGGGCTCTTAAAGTAGTAATGTGACAAGGACAAATCAAGAGACGTCCTAATTTCTTGGGCTGCTGATTCTGAACCAACTGTAATATACAGATGGTCTTCACGGACATCCACACATAGAATGAGTTGTAGTAGGCCATTCATGAGGTTATCAAGGTGTAAACGACTGTGAGCAGGGCCTGAAATGGTTGTAACTGGGACATAAGTTGAGCAAGAGCTCAATAATAATTATAAACCAGTTGAAAGGAGGTAGCTCCTCTGTAGTCCCATGATCTGCAAGATCCAGACGTTTCATCAGAAGAACTGGAGAAGCCCTGGGAACATATTAGTTTCTGAACCTTTCAACATCTGCATTGATGTTGTTTTTTAAATACTTGCTTGTTTAAATAACAACAAGAAATCAAATTCCAGTATTCAATACCCAAGTTCTGTATCCATATTACAAAAAGTCATATTAGAGGCGACACTGTGCACATCCTGCAATAAGAACAGTACTCATTATGAATATGTAATTTATTTAAATAATTGGTCATTTGTTTTTGAATATATCTTTTTGCTTAATAGTTTTTTTTTTTAAAAAAAAACTGATTGTAATGTGCCCAATAATGGGTGAGAACAATACCTCCCCTTTTCAACTGCTTAAGTCACATGGTTAATTGTTGAAGTTATTAATACATGCTAATTGCCATGCGTGTGTTCTCTTTCAGGTTGTTGAATGTTTTAGAAGTAATTGCACCCTTCAAGCACTTTAACAAATTGCGGGAATTTGTGCAGATGAAACTTCCGCCAGGCTTCCCAGTAAAGTTAGGTGAGCTATGGATTTTGTCAGAAACCAGGGGTTATTATTTGATGGCTTCTTGGGATGGGGGGGCAAGACCTGCAGTAGTTTCCAATCGGGCACTAATAAAATATTCCTTTTCGTAGTGTACTAAATGGAAAATACATAATAGTCCAAAGTAAAAGTTTTGCTTGAACAGAAAGGGCCAGCCTAGTCAAAACATGGAGTGCGTGTTTGCATTTCCCTGATCTTTTATGAAGAGGAAGGCAAATGGCAGAATTATTGGCATTGTACTGTGGTTTAATCCTTTCCCTCTGCCTGTCCTCCTTGAAGCTGGCATGGATGCTTTACTGAGACAATAAAGAGATATATACAACTAATGCAACCTTCTGCTTGGACGTCTATTTAAACTCCAAGTTAAAATATGTTTTATTCTTCTGTCTCATTTGATTAAAACTGTTGATGATGAATAGTATAAAACACAGTGGCGTAGAAGGAACATTGCCTCCTGTACTTTAAATTAAGTTTTAAAGGATGGTCTAACCCAGGGGTAGGCAACCTTGGCTCTTTTATGACTCGTGAACTTCAACTCCCAGAGTTCCTGAGCCAGCGTGGCTGGCTCAGGAATTCTGGGAGTTGAAGTCCACGAGTCATAAAAGAGCCAAGGTTGCCTACCCTTGGTCTAACCAGACACCAATTCTCATCAAAATGTGGCTTTTGCAACAATTTGTATTTGCAATCTGCTTCCACGTTATAGCTTCCACGTTATAGGCTATACCCCATGCCCATGTTTATTCAAATGGGAATATAACTCCTTCCAGGGCAACTTCCCCCTCCCCCTCTATAACATTATTTTTGCCTGGCTAGGAATTTCTGTGATTAATTCCAGAATTATTGTCAGATACATTGTACCTTCCTCTATTATTTCCTTGGATTAATGGATAGAAATGAGAGGTATGGATGCTTATTGTCTGCATATTGGTGGTCCTGCCATACCCAGATCTGTAGGTGATCTCTGCCAGCAGCTTTCTTGGGTAGCAGTGAAGGAGAATATTTGTAGCTCAGGATTGGAATGAGGGATCCTTGGTGCTCTCTGAGCTTGCTTGTTTTCTTGCAAACATTTCATTACTCTAACTAGGTAACATCATCAGTGCCAGTACGGAGTGCTGTTTGCTGTCGGTTTATATTCTGGTGTCTTGTCTGTCTGGGTGAGGTCTTAGGGATTCTTTTGGTGGGGCTGTTTACTAATGGCTCTTTGGCAGTTTCATGATTGGGGTATTGCTTACTTGATTGCTGGTCTGAAGTTAACCTTGGAGTTAATCTATGCTGATCTGCATGCTGATTACTGATGGAGAGATGCTGGGAATCTTTTTCTCTTGGGCTGGTTGATTGTCTCTTTTGCACAGTCCATAGATCAGTGTTTCTCAACCTTGACCATTTTAAGGCATGTGGACTTCAACTCCCAGAATTCCACAGCCAGCATTGCTGGCTGTGGAATTCTGGGAGTTGAAGTCCACATGCCTTAAAATGGTCAAGGTTGAGAAACACTGCCATAGATGATGTTAATGTCTATGTGTCTATTGATGGCTGATTTGTCAGAGTGCCGGGCTTCTAGAAATTCTCTGGTATTTTTGGATTTGGCCTGGTCTAGGATTGTCACATTTTCCCCAATTGAAACTGTGGTTAAATCTGTCTGTATGTTAAAAAAAATGTAAGGATGTTGCTTTTTGGGATAACATATTTATCTTAGATAGAATCATCATGATAGGGAAAAGAGAAATGAGGAATGCCCGAACTGTTAATATGTTTATATAAGCTTAATTGGAATATGGTAATTTTCAAAATAGTAAAGCTTAAAAACAGGACTTGGATTCTTATAATTGAAATGTGATTGATGACCGATTGGATTGATTGAGCTTTTTTTTTTACAAATGTAATAATTTTAATTGGTAAAATAATATGTGGGAAATGGAGAGGGAACTTTTAAGGGATTAATCTGTGTGATATATGTATGATTTTGTTCTTGGATAATTGATAGCCCAACCACCATGTTGTTTCTGAAGCACTTCTATGAAAATGAAAATGAAAAAAAACAATAAAATTTCTTCATAAAAAAAATCTGTATGTTGTGAAATTAAAAAAATTTCATCATGCCTTTTGACTGCCAGTTGTTGTTCATGGATGCGTTCTGTCAGTCTTTCTGCCTGTTTGTCCTATATAGCGGTTGTTGTAATTCTTACACTGTGTGTTGTAGATGACTTTCTGTTTTTTTCTTCTGGGGTTGCTGGGTCTTTTGGTTTGCTTAGGATATTTTAAAGGGCTTTAGTTGGCTTGTGTGCTATGCTGATTCCATGTAGTTGTAGTAGTCTGTTTGCGGTTTCTGAAATATTCTTGATGTATGGCAGTGTAAATCTTCTTAGGGTTTCTGTTGGTTGTGCTATATTGGGTTGAGACCGCCCCCATCCACCCAGACAGGCAAGACACCAGAATATAAACTGACAGCAAACAGCACTGATGATGTTTCCTTGTTAGGGAAAAGAAACTTTTGCAAGAAAACAAGCAAGCTCAGAGAGCACCAAGGACCCCTCAGTGTTCTTAGGGTTGACAAACAATTAATATAGGGTGGTCCATTAAGGCATCTCACTGGCCATCAGTCACAACATTCCTCTAAACCAGGGGTAGGCAACCTTGGCTCTTTTATGACTCGTGGACTTCAACTCCCAGAATTCCTGAGCCAGCATGGCTGGCTCAGGAATTCTGGGAGTTGAAGTCCACGAGTCATAAAAGAGCTAAGGTTGCCTACCCCTGGTCTAGAACAATAAGTATTTTTGGCTCTTGTAATGTAAAGCACTGCCAGCTTTACGAAGCAGGCAAGATGCACTAGTGAGCTAATACAGAAAAATTATGAACAACTCTCTCCTCTACTAGTGCACACCAACCTTCCTATTTGGAAGGTCAGCTGAAAGACTCAAATCCAGGGAGGCTTCGTTGGCACTTGCACAACATCTGCCCAACAACTTCAACATCAATTCCCAATGGAAAGCCAAAGGGGTCGCTGAACGCCCAGACACAGGAATTTATAAATGAGCCAAGGGTAGGAACTCTGGGAGTTGAAGTCCACGAGTCATAAAAGAGCCAAGGGTAGGAATTCTGGGAGTTGAAGTCCACGAGTCATAAAAGAGCCAAGGGTAGGAATTCTGGGAGTTGAAGTCCACGAGTCATAAATGAGCCAAGGGTAGGAATTCTGGGAGTTGAAGTCCACGAGTCATAAAAGAGCCAAGGGTAGGAATTCTGGGAGTTGAAGTCCACGAGTCATAAATGAGCCAAGGGTAGGAATTCTGGGAGTTGAAGTCCACGAGTCATAAAAGAGCCAAGGTTACCTACCCCTGCTCTAAACCATCCTTTATATTCTTATATTGCAGCAAAGCTCTCTGCGAGGAGACAACCATGGAAATGATCAGAAGGAATCTTGTTAAAGAGAGGAGAACCTCATCCCTGACCTATTAACAGTTCTGTTCCTTTCTTCCCAGATATTCCTGTGTTTCCAACAATCACAGCCACTGTGACTTTTCAGGAGTTTCGCTATGATGAATTCGATGAATCAATTTTCACAATTCCTGATGACTACAAAGAGGACCCCAGCCGCTTTCCTGATCTCTAAACTTAACTGGACAGTTAGCAGTGAATAAAAGAATACCAGCATGCCTCAGACAACAAGAACACCGAAGGACGTGGATAGCTTAAGACCGGTGTCTGAAAGTTGGGAAAATTGAAAAGATAAAACTTATTTAAATGAATTCAGAAAGGGAACACAGAGTGAATTTTATCTATTGTAATATATAGCAAGCATCCATCTGGTGTCTCAAGGACAGCAGGTCTCCTGATGTATCACATTCATTTTTACATCTCGACTTGCAAGCATGGTAATGTGGCACCTCACACACACACACAAACCTCTGCCCCCTCCCCCCATGATACATCCATAAATCCCATGAAGACTATAATTTGTTTATAGATTTTTTCCTTGATAATAAAAAGCACTCTTGGACCATTTGCATAAACACTAAAATGTCTTACCAGGGTATTAGCCCTTTTAAATGCTCATCGGAGTCAAGATAACCTTCCTTCAAGGTTTGTTTTCATATGTTATAGATCCTGTTACATTCAGCAAATTAAACATCGTCTGAGCATTTAGAAGAAGGAATTACTTTTCTGTAGATAAATAAGCCAAAAGCTAACCTTTTATAAACAGTTGCTTTTAGTTATTGCAATACATTTCAGTACTAGAACATTCACTCTGCAGGGAATAAGGTACCTCCTTTAGCACCTTAGTGCAACTCATTGTGGTGCTATCTGTATTTTCCCCAAATTGTTGATTTTTCTCCATTGAAGATTGTCTCCTAACCTTTTCATGAAGATCTTTTCAAGATGGCTGGAAATGTTCTTGCAGTATTTATTGGAGATTCTTCTTTGACATTTATTTGGGCTATTCAAATGTACATAAGCGACTCAACAAGCATACCAAATTTGCATTTATGCTCTGCAGCATTTGAGAAGAATGAATAATAGCAGTTAGATTATAGCAGTCTCAAAGGTGAAGTTTTGCTTTCTCCCAAGGAAAAAAATCTAGTCGAATGAAGTAAACTAAGAAAGTAAGCTGCAGTACTTTAAGAAAAATGTACAAAAATGCCATGGGCTGTTTCCAATCTGGATAGCTTCAATAAGAGTAACTTTTGGCTTTTTTCTTCAAATTGACTTTTAAAAATTAGGATTATTATATGGTTCCAGCCACCAAACAGGAATATAACCTAGTGTTTTTGCTCTACTGTCTCAAACTGTTGATAGCTACATTCATTTGTATTGCGAGATTTGGCTTCCAGTAATGTGTATGTGTACAGAAATGTAAATACTTTCAGAAGAAAATTCTTTGTGCGGTCTAGTCTTTTTTTTTTTTTTTTGGTCTGGAAAGTTCTTAAGGCACTTTCAGACATGCAGAAAACCACATGTCGGGTAATACCCAGCGCTGGCAATATCTTAAAATGTGAAATGAGGCTTTCTGAGGTATAGTCCTCAGTAAAACAGACTCATAAGCCACAGCAACCCTGTCAAGAAAAAAGGTATAGAACTAATTAAAGTTATAGCTTTGCACCAGGGCCACATGGAGTGAAGCAACCCAAGAAAACTGCAGCTTCATATTATAAACCAGGAAATAAATATTGAGACTAATTGCAGAAGTACTGCAAACTTGTAAGAAGTTTAAACCAACCAAGATAGACAATTGTGAGTGTTAAGACAGTTGGTTAGGGCTTTATATTGGTTGCTGGTTTTGAAATGCATGTTATTTCCAGTACTCGTTACGAGAGATTCAATCTGCTGCCTATAAAATGTAATTTAAAATACCCTGTTATTTCCTCTTTCAGTTGATTAAAGAGACATCATTAAATCTAAAAGTGCTTGATAATATAGGTTGCATCCAGTTAGTGCCACCTGCCCACAAAATAACTTTTGGCAGAGAAATGTGATTTTCTCGTAGTCTGCAATTTCTGTGCCCTCCAGCTTTGCTCTGGAAGTTGGAAATTCCCTACAATTTATTCAGAGCATGAGGAGAATGTATTCCTGCTGCTTGAGTGGAAGTCTCACTTTTTGTCATTGGACTGTGTCCTTTGTGTTATCTGTCTTGTGGGCATCTCCTAAAAAGTATATGCTGAATAGAAATGTACAGTACTAGGTTTTTTTTTCCCACGGGAATGATGGACAGTATGAATTTGATTGGATGGCTGTATCTCCCTCCAAATAGTAGGAACTTGATAATGGTCATCTGAATCTGAAATTATCAGGTTAATAATGCCAAAGTTATTGAGTTGTATATAAAAAAATGCTTAAGTATTTCAGCCCAGCACATAGAATACATAAATACATAAATCTTTCCAGATTGGTTAAAAACTGGGTCGGGTCCAAATTTAATCCCGTGGGAAATACAAAGATACCTGTTGAAATCAATGAACAAAGACTGATTTCATTATGTTTAACCATAATCTGGGATCCAATTTAGTGAAGTTTTTTGTCCAGTGTAGTAAGTTATAGTCTAGTAAGATCTGAATGGAGAAAAGAGCTTTACTTTGGTAGTTGCTGGTCAACCTCTGAGGACAGAAGAATGACCTCAAATTTTAGCTTGTTTGCACTGAAGAAATAACAGCCTCTTAGTGGCTTCAACCGATTTTTCAAATTGTGGTTTATATTGTATCACAGCCCTTTTTAAAGATGTATAGATATAATGACAGTTTATTTAGTTCCAGTAATAAATTTTCAGGGAAAAAAAATCAGTGTCCATTGCAATTGATCTGATTGCATTCAAGTGCTTATGCATGCAGCTCTCTTGTTTTCATAGAGCTTCCAGTTCAAAATTTTGGGGAATTCGATTTATACATGCATTAGTAAGGCACATATATATTGACTTCAAATGAAATGGAAAAAAAACGTTCCTGTAAAGAGAGCAATTTGCCTGCAATGGTGTTTCTAAATCTAGAGAAAAGACTGCATTCAGAATCTTAGTATTAAGATTTTAGATTAATAATAAACATTAATGAACAAGCATAGATTAGCGTTTGACAATTAAGCCCTTTAGAGGATCTATTTTGTTTTTTGTTTGTACCATCTAATATAGTACTTTGGAGAATTATTTTGTACCAAATATTTTGTGTTGGTTGCATCCACCACTCAGAATGACAAGTTTTTGAGGTCAAGACTATTCCTGAATAATTTTGAAGAATTTGGGATTTAGTTATAATTGTATTAAGGAGAAAAAGTTCACATAAAATATGCAAAATTTATTATAAATGTAGCACAATTAGTCAAGTTAAAGAATGATCCATTTGCATATGTTTAGACCTGAAAAGGAATGTTAATTGGGAAACATATCAGTATTCTGAGTAGGAATGTGCAAAATTTGTTGATCTGGGAATGGACCATTCCAGAGAAGTCCAGAATGTTTTGTTCCAGAAAAAGCACTTAGGTAATTCCCATGAATAAGTTCTCCAAACTAAACTGCAGCTTAAATATCAGATCACCCTCCCAAAACACCTCAAACTGCTTTTGGTTTGAACAATTTATTTTGGAAAACTGCCTATCATATTCTGAAACAAAACATTGAAGTTTTCCAGAGTAATCTCTTCCTGCACATCTCTTGTTACGAATAATTTGGAAACATGCAGTCGTATGTTAAATCTTCTTTTGAGAAACATCTGAAATTTCCTTGAGGTTCTCTTAAAAAACTAGCAAAGTGTTCTGTCAGTTTTTAGCTGAGGATCTTTGAAAAGAACTCAAATGCTTCCTTAATCAAGCTCAATCTTACTGGTCTTCCAAATAATTGCTTTAATTTATAACAAAAAAGAATAAGACTTTTTCCAAGCAGTTGGTTTTTCACTCATTGCAATTCATGTATACCTAGCAAATAGTGCACCTGTGGATATAATCCAATGCTGGAAAGCCCATCTTAAGCCGAAGCATAATATATTGAAAGTTACATACTTTTGACTTTATTAAAGATAATTATATTTAAATATTATTAACAAACTTTCTATAATGCTGCAGTTTTTCCTTGACAGTTTGTAATTGTGGTAACAATGGCATTTTTTTGTTGTTACATTTCATGTTCTTTGTCTAATCTAAACTCACCTTCACTAAAAGGAGTTTTGGTTCTACCACTTAGAATAAAGACCAAATGATGCTGTTTGCTTTTGAAACTGAATATATGACAACTATATTATAACTTAACATGGATACTTCCTCCTTATTAGAGGCGAACTAAGATGTACAAAAAGGCTGTTAACAGTGTACCACTTTCACAAGGACATTTTACTGGTCAGTTTTTCAATAAAATCCTCAATTTTCAGTGCATTGTTGTTGACTGCAATCTTTTTAACTTTTAAGACAGTGGTTCTCAACCTTTCTAATGCCGCGACCCCATAATACAGTTCCCCATGTTGTGGTGACCCCCAACCACTTATACATCACTGGGTGCCAGGGGCGTGGCCAAAGAAAAGGGAAAAAATGGAGGACAGCCTTGTTTGGCGACCCCCGTGAAATGGTCGTTCGACCCCAAATGGAGTCCCAACCCACAGGTTGAGAACCACTGTTTTAAGATTAGACCACATAAAGATGAGTGAGTATACTGCTTACTTAAATGTCACGCTTGTAGTGTAAGATGATGGCATTTATAAGCCATATCTTGCTTCAACTGTATAATGGATGCTATAATCTATTCTCCTCTGTTTAACATTTGTTTTCAATTATAGTAAACGCAAATATTGTCATGGAGCATACTCTAGTACAGGAGTAAGCATGGCTGGCTCAGGAATTCTGGGAGTTGAAGTCCACGAGTCATAAAAGAGCCAAGGTTGCCTACCCCTGCTCTAGTACTACATTATTTATATCCCACCTTTATTTTTATAAACAACGCAAGATGGTGAACATATCTAATACTCCCTCCTCCTATTGTCCCCACAATAACAACCTGTGAGGCGAGTTGGGCTGAGAGAATGACAGGCCCAAGATCACCCAACTGATTAGAACTCATGGTCTCCTGGTTACTAGCCTGATGCCTTAACCACCAGACCAAATTGGCTCAATATAGTGAGCGCTTATAAGGAACAAGGTCATAAATGTGAGGTGAGTGGTTATATAAATGGAATAAAAATATAGGAAGTTCCACAAATCAGAATCATTGCATCAATCCATCATCTACAATAGATAACGTCAACTATCACTATCAAGTAGCAATAGGGAAAGGATCCAAGAGTGACTTTTTATAATAATAAAGAATAATATAAATTTTTATGCTGCCTGACTCCCAGCAACTTTTTGTGAAATGTTGGATGCAAAGTCCAGCAAATCTCCCTTCAGATCAGTAGTTATTGTGATTAAGTCACCATTAGCTGTCCCCAACTTGAGTGCAATTAGTTAGCAAAAAAGAAATTCTTATCTATATTATAGGGTCTCCTGCTTGAGTAGGGGGTTGGACTAGAAGACCTCCAGGGCCCCTTCCAATTGTTATTCTGCTATACCAAATAAGAACCACATCACTGCATTACTTTGACATCATACATCTATAGCTAAAGCCTAGAATTTCTTTTTTGTAACTGCATTAGATTTGTTAATATTCAATTTGTTGATTCTTCGACATCCAGATCCTATTTAGAAGTCCACGAGTCATAAAAGAGCCAAGGTTGCCTACCCCTGCTCTAGTACCACATTATTTATATCCCACCTTTATTTTTATAAACAACGCAAGATGGTGAACATATCTAATACTCCGTCCTCCTATTGTCCCCACAATAACAACCTGTGAGGCGAGTTGGCCAATAACCCTAAGAATATGCCATCTGCACATGCTCATCCGCCGCTCACCTCCAGCTGTGTAGGCCAGTTCCTAAGAGACCATGGGCCGGTATCAGTCCATGACCTGGGAATCTCTGCTCTCGAGTATGATTTTCAGTTTTAAAAATATGTTAAATTAAAGCCAGCTTATTTATAAAGCTCATTTTTTGATTTTCACAAAGCTGCTGTTCCATTTCTATTGTTCTGAATCTGGCCAACAAACCTGAAATTATCTAGTAACCAAATTAATTCATTTCTCCTGGGATTATACACTTTAAATTTCATCATCTGTGCCACTGTACATGGTAAAAGCTTTTTGGGAATCAGAAGTTGAATTCCATCTGTTCAGCCCTCATTTATTATACTTCTTTGGTACAACAATTTGAAATTTAGTCAAAAGAAACTGCAAAGATTGAACGTTCTACAAATGCAATTTTATAGATACAATTAATGGTATTATACATTTCATTTTCCTCTCCTGTAAAGATATATCTTATTTGTTTTTCAGAGAAGAAAAGGCCGGGTAACATTTAAGGTATATTTTGAGATATTTAGAAAATACTTATTACTAAAATTATAAATTTTATTTTCACTTTGAAACACCAATAGAAAATATTATTTCATTTTATTATTTCACTTACTCTTTTTTAAAAAAATCAGTAGATAACATAATGGGGTTTTTCTTTTTGGTTACTGGAATTGGAGGATTTTAATAGATTAGTATTCTGAACCCAAAGTATACTGATATAATTTTAATCTTACAAACTTTGAAAAACAAATACCAAGCAGTATGTTTGTCCAATGATACTAAATATTAAAAATACATGGACTATTTTCTTTTTTAGAAGGGCAGCCCCTCTTTTTTGGGAGGAGTGGTTGCTATCAGATTTTCAACATATGGGGAAAAAAACTTCCCTGGACACAAATTATCAACATGCTAGGTATTTTTTTTTTTGGAACCAGACACTTAAACAATGATACTAAATGAAAATATAAATGGAAAAAAGTTAGGTAGCTTTATACAAATCATTAACACCAATACACACACACTTTAGTACAAATCAAGTGTATATAATTATGATTTTTTTATTATCAAAGTCTTGTAAAACAATTTCAGAAACTGTACATAAACATGGCACAGACTGTAGCCTACTTTTGTTTTTTTTACCTGCACAAAAGTATATGCCCCCAAAACTTCCAGAACTAAAATAGATTGCCTATATACTTTGCATAACATAAAATTACTGTCAAAGGTTACTACTTCAGCGACTGCAACACAAATGAGTTAGTTTATACAACTTGAGATCAAATACATTATCAAGTAGACTTGTTTTAAAATCATTATGAAGTTCCATTTAAAATGCACTACCCTTTTTTTCGTTGCAGAGTTTTAATACTCAAAATGAAATGCAGCTTCTAAAAAACTACACAAGGTTATCTTTCTCCGTCTCTTCTGCAGAATACAGAAATGTTATTTTTTACCTCAAGAAGTCCAAATTGTGAAAAATCAAACACCCACCTGAGAAGGATTGAGACTCAGCCTACCTTACGCTGGGCATTAAAAAGACTAATGCATTTCAACCATGTCAAAGCCAAACAAATCCACAACAAAAAGATTCAGCCATAGGGCTAGAAATATTATCTACCTCTATCCGATTTCTTTCCAGATGAAGCTAATGTTAGTTTCTCTCTCGATACTGAAGGCCCTCAGCGGGCCACCATGTTGTAGGAGATAAGGATGTTCCTGCCAGTTAACATGCAGCCAGTTCATTCCCTATTTTTGCTCTATTATTGTAAATAATCAAACTCTAGAAACACTATTGTAGGTGAGCTGGTTTACTAAAAAGATCATACAACACAAACAGTCCATGCCTGTCAAAGATGCATGCAGCTTTTTGCTCAAAAAGGAAAAAAGCAGCACCAAGCTAGTTAAGGACTGCTGGGCTACTCAATTCAATTTAGCCAATAACAAGAATGGAAACCCAGATACCACTTCCTCTAAAACTTTTGATGTAATTATTTAATATTAGGAGCTTTACAACCATTTATAGTTACAGCTGTATACATCTAGTTTGGAAGATTAAACAAGTACAGCATAAAGAAATCACACAGGAATGACACTGATGCATGTGGCCAATTGTTTTCCTGGCAAAGGCATATTCAGTCACTCATATCCATATCCTCTTCATGATGATCATCTCCATTGACCTTGGACTCCCTTGGTTCACCGCTCCCTTTCTCCGGGGACTCCTTAAACTTTGGAGAAGTGGCATCAGATGCCTTTTCGTCTTTTTTCTCTTTTTCACTATCGTAGCCTTGTTCTTCTTCATCATAATCCCTTGTGACCTGCTTTGCCAAGACAAAACATAAAACAAACCACGTAAGACAGGCTTCAAATGAAGCTGGGAATCTCTGGAATTCAAATTCACCAGGAGAAATATATTTAAGCATACTTTGACATCTTTGTCACTTTCTGATTTCCTCTCTCGCTCTTTGTCTTTGTCTTTGCTTTTTTTCTTTTTACTGGTTGATCTTTCACGTTCATCCCTGCTTCTCTCTTTATCTTTGTCTTTTTTCTTCTCTTTCTTATGCCTGGAAGGAAAACCACAAACACCTTAGGATGAGAACCCAAGCACTTCGTGGGATTATCAAAATGTTTTCACTAAAAGGTTCTATGGGGCAAGTTGAACACCAGTCTCTGCAAATGGAAGCTGTTTAACAATCTGAGAAAATGCAGAGAAGGTAATCGCTGTTACCATTTATAAATAATTAAATTATATCTTTATTGATGTTCTGTTAATTTACTGAATAACTTCAAAAATTACTTCACATTCCCCAAAGTGAAGTAAGATTCTAATGCCAGTAATTATTACTAGAATGAATGGTTACTCAATCAGTTAATTTAACCACATTGACAAATACTGTCCAAACAAGATCTAAGGCAGTGGTTCTCAATCTTTTTAATGCCGCGACCCCCCACCGGTCGTAAGTCGAGGACTACTCAACTGGTGCATCACCGTTTGCAGAATGGGACTTTTGGCGGGCACAGCAGGGTAGAGACAGCCTGGACAATTCCTATTGGCTTTTGAAAGCCAATAGAATTAGACTCTATTCAAGAGAGTCTAATTCTATTGGCTTTCAAAAGCCAATAGAATAAAAGGGAGTAGCACAGCTAAGGAAAAGGGGGAAAAAATGGCAGACTGCCTTGTTTGGCGACCCCCATGAAATGGTTGTTCGACCCCAAATGGGGTCCCGACCCACAGGTTGAGAACCACTGATCTAAGGCATTTCCTACAAGAATAGGAGGAACTGAGAAAGAAAAAAATGATTAAGTCAGTAGATTTGTTAAAAGACAAACCTTTTTGGTGAAGGGGATCTAGACACCTTTCTCTTAGGCGACCTAGGCTTTTTAGGTGATCTGGAGCCACTTCTGCTTCTTCTGCGGCGCCTTTCTCTGTAACAAGAGTGTCTCCCAATCAAACTTTTCCTTGCATTTATTAACATCCCCAATGTCTATTTAATCTCCAAAGTACATTTAAACAAGGAAAAAAATATATATTTTAATGGCTTGAGCATTTCTTTGTAGCGGACAAAAGCGTGAACACAACACAGAAGGCTAAATGAAGTCCCTCTTTCTGAAGTTTAGGATTGTTAGTTCCTAGTGACCTCAACCAACATAGTGAAAAATCAGGGAGAATAACTAAAAGCCAAGAGAAAAGACAGAAATTGGTCTCGCTGGTAGCCAAAACCTTGCAAAACGAGGTTTCTAATGCGGAATGCAGCCACACTGTCCCCAATTCTCAATCAGTAATTCAATCAGCTGGATAAACTAGCCCAGGGGTAGGCAACCTTGGCTCTTTTATGTCTCGTGGACTTCAACTCCCAGAATTCCTGAGCCAGCACAGCTGGCTCAGGAATTCTGGGAGTTGAAGTCCACGAGTCATAAAAGAGCCAAGGTTGCCTACCCCTGAACTAGCCTGAGATGTGCAAGTACAGAATGAGATCGCTACGTCTAGCAACCCGTTTTGTTTAGCCTGTAAAAATTAAAGGGCAGGAGCTTGCATAAGAGGAGTTAACGTTCACATTCTTCATGACCCACATTGGTAAATGCAAGATGTCTATAACACATGGATTTACTTCCAACCAATAAGTGACTTCGGCACATTGGCTCACTAGCCCTCAAAGATAGAAATGTCGATGGGTTAACCCCGAGAATTCTATCTCAGTGTTTGGATCTAAAGCAGTACAATTCATCAAAATGCTTTTAGTGTAGTTATGAAAGGACCCTTGTTCAAATAGTTAAAAGTTTCCTAGAAGTCAGAATTTGGACAGCATTCAAGAGAAACACAGGATTACACCCAATACCAAACCTGCTTGTGCTTCTGGATCGCCTGGCCGTGCTGTAGCTTTTGGGTGGCGTTTTAGATCGTTTCTTCTCCTTTTCTTCTTTCTTTTTGTCTCTAAAAAAAAAAAGCACACCTGGATAAGCTGTTTTGTCTTCCAAAAAAAGAGGAAGAAATGATTAGCTTGTTTTGTTTTATATATCCTCCCAATATCTATCCATCCATCCATCTATCCTGGTTACAGGGTAGAATTAATACCAATGCTATTTGATCTAGCAGAAGCTTCTGACAGCAGCATCAAGAGAGAAGGAAGGTTTGCCTGATTCTTCCTACCACTGATCTCCTTCTCATGTTTGGAGTAATGTTTAAAACTGAAAAAAACAAAAACAAAAAACAAAACTTGGGTGAAAGTTGTCACCTTCCCATTCTATAGATCCGTGGTGGCGAACCTATGGCACGGGTGCCACAGATGGCACGCCCTCTCTGTGGGCACGCGCGCCATTGCCCCAGTCCTAGGCCTTTAGCTGGGTTTTATAAAACCTTTTCGCTTTAGGCCTCTGCCATCGTGTGCCCCCCCCCCAAAAAAGGTTCAATCAGTCAGTCAGTTTCAACTTCTCGCGGGAAAAAATAAATCTTGCGAAGTTGGAATTGATTGATTGAACTTTTTAGTTCCACCCAGTCTGTTACCATCGAAGCCACGCCCACTCAATGGGCCACACCCACCCAATGGGCCACGCCCTCCCAGCACCCGATGATACATAAGTGGGTTTTGGGTTGCAGTTTGGGCACTCGGGTCTCTAAAAGGTTCGCCATCACTGCCATAGATGGAGCTTTTTGCTGGATCAAAGAGTTTTTCATCAGACAAGAATGGAAACTGACTACAAACCATGTTCCCAATATTTTTATAGCTAACAGAATAACTTCAATCCAGAATTATATGAAGCACCTGGTTTTCAAGCACCTGGTTTTGGAAGTGCTCCTAGACCTTTTAATACGTTCTCTGGAGTGAGATCGCCGCCGTCGAGGACTTTTAGATCGTCTTCTGCTCCTTGACTTTGAATGTGACCGTCTTCTTGATCGACTTCGTGACCGTCTATTAAGCAAACCATTAATCGAACAAAAATAATTTATCAGATCACATTGTAAGAGATACTATATGAACTATCAAATGCTCAGTGATGCTCAGTGACTAAGCAAACATGGACTAGCATGTGCACGACTATTATTTACAGTAGGGGAATTTACTATTTGTTAGGCAGAATTAAACGTGTTCCAAGTATAAATGAACTCTTCACACTTTCTTGCAATCTGACAAATTGAGGGTAGCTTTGCATGGTGAAAAGTTAAAATTTCACTACAGTTATTAGGCACTGGTTATGTCCATTTGTCTGACTGTATGGCTTGAGATAATCTGAGTGCTAGCAGAAATACAACATATAGAAATGGAAATATTTGTCATGTTTGACAATATAAGGAACTTAAAATACATTTTGAAAGACGTGAAACACAAGAAGCCCCTTATTTTGAAACAAGACAAATTATCAACCACTCACTGGGATTCCTCATTTCCCATGCAATACTATCTAGTCATTACACTCATTCCAATGACTTCATATTCAGTTCATGTGTACTAAAAGACTAATCAGCGTTTTGGAAATTATTTGTGACTATTACTCAACTAATCAGCTGTATTCGCATACAGTTATCTAAAAATAAGTCCTAAATCAATTTATTTAATACAATTTATTTCCGAATTATTATTATTTTTTAAATTATAGTGTTTACTGCCTGCCATTACCATACTATATGGTAACCAAGGTCTTATCTGCCAAACTCGGTAAACAGGTGAGTCATTCTGGGAACCCTGACCTGTGTCTAGAAGAAGAAGGTGTTCTCCTCCTCCTTGAGCGCGATCTGGATCTGGAATGCCTTCTTTTATCATCCTTTTTATCTGAAATCAGAACATAAGAAATGTCAATTACAGAACAATTAGCGGAAATTAGGCGAACATTTTTAAAGTTATTTTTTAAATACATAAACTGTAACCAAAGGAGTTTGTATGTCTCAAAAGCAGTTTTCTGCTATTTCTATCAATTGCGTTAAGGGTCAAATGCATATTTCAAGTTAACTACAAACATAACAATTCATATTCTTATAGATAAATAGATGCGGGATGTATTATATAAAATGAAATATTGATTAGGATAACATCTGAACAAGCCTGAGAACAAATATAAAAGGGGTTCTTTGGTTCAGATCAAAAATAATTCCAGCATCTCATTTCCAATGGCACCCATCAATATGCTCCTGGAAAGCCCACAATTGCTGCATTTTTCAGCAACTGATATCAAAAGACTTACTGGTTATGATTCTTAAGCAGATGTCCTTCCCAATGTTTACTTATACAGTCAGGTCCAGAAATATTGGGACATCGACATAATTCAAACATCTTTGGCTCTCTACACCACCACAATGGAGTTGGAATGAAACAAACACAATGTGTTTTAACTGCAGACTGTCAGCTTTAATTTGAGGGTATGTACATCCAACTCAGGTGAACGGGGTAGGACTTAAAGCAGTTTGCATATGTGCCTCCCACTTGTTAAGGGACCAAAGGTAATGGGACAGAATAGTAATCATAAATCAAACTTTCCCTTTTTAATACTTGGTTGCAAATCCTTTGCAGTCAATCACAGCTTGAAGTCTGGAACGCATAGACATCACCAGACGCTGAGTTTCATCCCTGGTGATGCTCTGCCAGGCCTCTACTGCAATTGTCTTCAGTTCCTGCTTGTTCTTGGGGCATTTTCCCTTCAGTTTTGTCTTCAGCAAGTGAAATGCATGCTCAATGGGATTCAGGTCAAGTGATTGACTTGGCCATTGCATAACATTCCACTTCTGTCCCTTCACAAAGTCTTTGGTTGCTTTTGCAGTATGCTTTGGGTCATTGTCCATCTGCACTGTGAAGCGCCGTCCAATGAGTTCTGCAGCATTTGGCTGAATTGAGCAGATAATATTGCCCGAAACACTTCAGAATTCATCCTGCTGCTTTTGTCAGCAGTCACATCATCAATAAATACAAGAGAATCAGTTCCATTGGCAGCCATACATGCCCACGCCATGACACTACCACCACGCTTCACTGATGAGGTGGTATGCTTAGGATCATGAGCAGTTCCTTTCCTTCTCCATACTCTTCTCTTCCCATCACTCTGATACAAGTTGATCTTGGTCTCAACTGTCCATAGGATCTTGTTCCAGAACTTTGAAGGCTTTGTTAGATGTTGTTTGGCAAACTTTAATCTGGCCTTCCTGTTTTTGAGGCTCACCAATGGTTTACATCTTGTGGTGAAACCTGTTTTCACTCTGGTGAAGTCTTCTCTTGATTGTTGACTTTGACACACATACACCTACCTCCTGGAGAGTGTTCTTGATCTGGCCAACTGTTGTGAAGGGTGTTTTCTTCACCAGGGAAAGAATTCTTCGGTCATCCACCACAGTTGTTTTCCATGGTCTCCCGGGTCTTTTGGTGTTGCTGAGCTCACCGGTGCGTTCCTTCTTTTTGAGAATGTTCCAAACAGTTACCATGTCTAATGTTCTTGCTATCTCTCTGATGGGTTTGTTTTGTTTCTTCAGCCTAATGATGGCTTGCTTCACTGATAGTGACAGCTCTTTGGATCTCATCTTGAGAGTTGACAGCAACAGATTCCAAATGCAAATAGCACACATGAAATGAACTCTGGGCCTTTTATCTGCACATTGTAATTGGGGTAATGAGGGAATATCACACACCTCCCCACGGAACAGCTGAGAAGCAAATTGTCCCATTACCTTTGGTCCCTTAACAAGTGGGAGGCACATATGCAAACTGCTGTAAGTCCTACCCCGTTCACCTGAGTTGGATGTACATACCCTCAAATTAAAGCTGACAGTCTGCAGTTAAAGCACATTGTGTTTGTTTCATTCCAACTCCATTGTGGTGGTGTAGAGAGCCAAAGATGTTCAAATTGTGTCGATGTCCCAATATTTCTGGACCTGACTGTATCTGACTTTCTACTGATATTTCATACAATGCATTGTTTTTTCCTGAACCTGAACCACGGGGTATTACAGCAATTTTCTGGAAGGCAAAATTGCCTAGGAGACATTTTATATTGCTTTACCTGGCTCTATAGCAGCAGAAATCAGGGATTGTGCTTCTCGTACACGTTTCATGGCTTCTTCTATTTCTTTACTGGAGGTATCTGTTTTCAGACTTGGTGAAACAAGGCCTGCAGCTACATGATTCAGCCTGAATCAAATAAAAGAAAAAAAAAAAACGCAGAGAAATTAAATTGTAAGACCATTTAAACCAGAATATACATAACTTGTTATCTATTAGAAAAATAATCACAACAGTCTACTTTAGTAAGGCATTCAGTGAAAAAGATTGTTGATCGCTGACAATAGCATTTCGAGGTATGGTGTTAGGAATTTTTATTAAGTATTTTATTGTTTTATTTATTTATGTCTAGAATCAGTTGAATCCACTGGCACATACATCTTCATGAATAAACGAAAGCATGTGTTAGCTGTTAATTTCAGGACTAGGTGAACTTATTTAAAACTTAATTTGAAAAATGAGCACTTGAATTTGCTTGCCGTTTTCTTTTTTTGCTTAGTGTATCCTTTTTATTAGATAATCTCACTGCCTAGAACAGGGGTAGGCTCAGGAATTCTGGGAATTGAAGTCCACGAGTCATAAAAGAGCCAAGGTTGCCTACCCCTGGCCTAGAATGTTCTTGTTCTTTAATATGCAATATTTAGATATTTAATTTTTCGAAATTAATAGGGATCCTCCAGCTTCTGCTCTTTAAAGAGTACACGTGGTCCTTGACTTACAACCGTTCATTTAGCGTTCGTTCAAAGTTACAATGGCACTGAAAAAAGTGACCTATGTCCGTTTTTCATAGTTATGACCGTTGCAGCATCTGCAGGATGATGTGATCAAAATCCAGATGTTTGGCAACTGGTTCATATTTATGACCGTTGCTGTGTCCTAAGGTCATATGATCACCTTTTGTGACCTGACAAGCAAAGCCAATGGGGAAGCCAGATTCACTTAACTGGGCTACTAATTTATCAACTGCAGTGATTCACTTAACAACTGCGGCAAGAAAGGTTGTGCTCAATTGTGATTGTTAAGTTGAGGACTAGAACTAGAAATCTGAACTAGAAATCACTGGACATCACATTTCAAGAGTAGGAGGATTGGGAAGAATATTCTAGTCCAGGCAATTTCCTCAACTGCACATATAAAAAAAAGGAAAAGCAAAGATCAATGGGTTTGTTCTCTTTTGCAATAAACTCCCTAACTGGAACATCCAGGATTAATCTGGGATTAGTTCATAACAGATGCATAAATTGTTTTCTGTTAATCTGTAAAAATAATTTGTTATCTCTTGTTGCTTTAGGATTTAACATGGGTACGCACCCTGCAAAATGCCTGTTATTGCCAGGAAAATTAATTGCATTCTTCTGCAGATTATTTTTTTAGTTGTTTTTTGTATCGTTGTTTGGTATGTGATGGTTTTGTTGTATTTTTCTGTTTTTAACAGTTTATGCTGTTTACAGTCACATATATTAGATCAAAGGCTATATAAATTTACTAAATAAATACATTTGAAGTCCTGTGGCTAGTGTTTCTACATTTCCATAAATTTCAACAAGCTGAATCTTCTCATGCATATACAATTATAAGGAGAAAGGCCAACTCTTGTAATACTACAAAAGTCTTGGTAATTTTAACCCACATTTTGAATTTTTATTGAACTTTTATTTACATGTGAAATTTCACAGCTGAGAGCTAATCAAATGCCAGGACACATATAAACAATTGGCAGTACAAGCTTACAATTGCAGCACTTAATTCAACTACAGTTTGAAAATATTCTTAATTAATGGACCTTATAAAATTGACATCTTCCAAAATTCCCACTTCTCAACTGTTTATTTGCCATCCCTACCATCAGTAAATTAGAATTGCAATACCAAGGAGAGGAAAACATCTTACTACTTATGAAATGTTGTCCCATAATTCAAAGGGCAAATAAAATTATAGCGTGCATCCAGGGATAAATCCTGCCTAGAAGAGCCGAGGGTGCTGTCTCAGCATTTGCCCATTTCCTCTTCTTAGGAAATTAAGGAAGCCAATTAAGCATGTTAAAATAGTCTTCACAGCGCCATCTCGTTTTTAACTATAGCAAAAGTGGAAGAGCAGCACAAAAGAACTGCTTTCCCAAGTCCAGGTACCTCAGGCAGTCCTCGACTTACACCTATTCATTTGAAGTTACAACGGCACTGAAAACCGTGACTTGTGACTGTTTCTTATACTTACGATCATTACAGCATTCCCATGGTCATGTGATTAAAACTTGGACGCTTGGCAACTGGCATGTATTTATGACAGTTGCAGTGTCCCAGGGTTATATGATCAGATGCACTGACCTCCTGACAAGCGAAGTCAACGAGGAAGGCAGAGTCACTTAACCTTTGTGTTACTAACTGAACAACTGGAGCGATTCACTTAACACCTGTGGCGTCAAAGGTCACGAAATGGAACAAAATTCATGTGACAAGTGCCTTGCTTAGTGACTGAAATTTTGTTGTCATGAGTCAAGGACTACCTGTATCATGCAAGCCTGGGAAAAAGCCCTGCTTCTTATTCACCCAAAAGGCATTACTTTCAACGATTCCCTACTAATGGTTTCTTTTTAATCGTTTCCTCCTCTTTCTCAAAACCAATTGCGCTATAGTGCAATTCTAAAAGTCCATACTTACTTTGGATCCACTGTGCTCATAAGTTTTAATAGTTGATCTGCTGCAAGAGACTACAAGGAAAAATAATAAAAAAAATGTTTTTATATAAATATTTTTGGGGGGGGGAAATTACACCCAAACGGCTTTAAATCTAGCCAAAATTAAATAATACAAGTTACCATAAGTCTCAGAGCATATGTATTAGCTTGGTGTACATTTAAATTCTTTGAGAATACTACCGTATACATAGACCCAAGCTATTTTTTTTTTATTTCTGATAACTAGTTAGTTATTCATGTCGATATTTGCAAGGTTTTATATTTAATTTTAAACAAGAGTCCTCAATTATTTGAGGTTTCTGCAATTGGAGGAGGAGTTGTCCATTTACAAAATGGCTGCAACGAGAAATATATCCAGAATCTAAGAGTCAATAGACAAATACAATTAAGACTGCATTTGAGTCAGAACTGTTATATACCTTTTTCAGTTGTAACAATGGTATTAGCCAAGTGTGAACTCTAATGTTGTTGTTAAAGAACTTCTAAAGAGTTTGAGTTCTCATTATACAATATATTGATGGCATGAAATATTACCATTGTCCAACAATTCACCGAAATCTGCTCCAGATGAATTCCTAACCCTTTGAATCAGATTTGAGAGATATGGGAGAATGCTGAAGGAGTTTATTTCCCTATATTGTTCATTATTATTATCTTAAACTGATAAAGCAAAATAATACAAAGAAAAGCCCAATTTGTGGCTAATTGTAGTGCAGTGTTTTTCAAAAACGCGTAAATATTTCACTATGAGAGAAAGTTCTCTCTACACTGAACTTTAGCTGATTGGCTTTCCTCCAATACTATTCTAATCTGATACTGGTTCAGCATATACATTGCTCTAACTGAGTTAAATACACAATTGTACATCACAATCTTCCAATACTCAGATGAATTCACTTGTTTCTTGCCAATGTGGAAAACCAGAGTCAACAAAAATAATCCTATGGAATTTCACAGTAAAAATTCCATGAGCCTGGAATTGCATAAATGTTAAAACTGACGATTTTCCAGAGACAGGCTTATACTTAAAAGCAATATACCTGAGAGTTTAAGTTTGCCCCAGGAAGACCTAGAGCAGCTAGAGTTGGATCTAGAGTTGGAGCTCCTAAAGCAGCCAGAGGAACAGCACCGATCTGTAAGAATGAAAATGTGTACAATCTATGCATTTTTCGTAAGGAAAGAACAAATACAGCACATTCTAATTGTTCTACCATTTTCCAAATCTCTGGAAAACAGGGACAACTTGTAACTTTTTAAAGTTCTGAAGTACTGACACTGATTATTATATTAACTTTAATGTAGATAGCTGTTTTATATCAAATCAGATTCTTCATCTACTTGGGATCAGCGCCTGTGAATCCAATGCAGAGACTTCCTATCTTCCTTTAGCTATCAAGTGCATCCCAACTGGAAGTTCTGGTGACTAAACATGGGATGCTTGGCCAAATGATGTCCCCTTAGGTTGAACAGTTGCCATAATGGCTACAGTAGCAATTGGTCATAGTTATCCAATTTTCATGCAAGAATATTTATCATCATTTGCTAGCTGATTTTTTAAAACAAATATTGAAGATAAAGTGAACGTGGACTTGTTCACGCAAGTAGGAAATATGAATTACCCATTTTTAATTTTCTCTCAATTTTTACAATATGCGCCCAAATTAAACCTACAAAAGTCCAATGAATGAAATAGTAGTTAGATTTTCAAAACTTTTTCATTTATACTAAACTAGCTGCATCTCAGAAGAAGCATTTCTCTTCTCTCTTCTAAACTGGCAGTCTCCACTCTCTGAATGGCAGGAAACAAAAAAAGGAAATTAGAAGCAAGAAGGTATTTCACAGGATCTGCATGCTTCTTCTAGCCTCTGACTGTGAATTTGTAAATTTGGCTTATCTTTAATTTTGCAATTATGTAGACCATTTAAGAGAAATTCACATCCTTGCTACAAGTAGTGTTTCCCACTTGTAGCCCACTGTTCTCTTAAACTATATTTCTGGATATTGGAAAGGAAGAATAATACTCTCATTGTCTTTTCTATACGATTCTTTATTCATCGTTTTAGAATCTCGATCCAAGGTCCTCACTTGTGGTTCTAATGCGAACATGAAAGCGCTCACTCTTAGGCTACAATAGAGGTAAACTTTCTAGAACAGTGGTTCTCAACCTTTTTAATGCCACGACCCCCAACCGGTCGTAAGTCGAGGACTACTCAACTGGTGCATCACCGTTTGCAGAATGGGACTTTTGGCGGGCTCAGCAGGGCAGAGACAGCCTGGACAATTCCTATTGGCTTTTGAAAGCCAATAGAATTAGACTCTATTCAAGAGAGTCTATTCTATTGGCTTTCAAAAGCCAACAGAATAAAAGGGAGTAGCACAGCTAAGGAAAAGGGGAAAAAAAATGGCGGACTGCGTTGTTTGGCGACCCCCGTGAAATGGTCGTTCGACCCCAAATGGGGTCCCGACCCACAGGTTGAGAACCACTGTTCTAGAAAGTTAGCCACACCAAACTCAAGAAGATAGACATTACTCTAAAAAGATTGCACTCTGGAAGTCCCAAGAAAGCCGCTTTCTGAAAACTACAAACATCTCCCTCCTTTGTGATTTTACAGGGGGGAGCAGTGAGTAACCAAGACATGGTTTTTAAATGATTTGACTGCTATAAAGCATTTTCATTAAAAAAAAATTTTTTTTAAAGAGAGGGTCATAGAAACCAGATAAGACATATAAGCACTGCAAGTATTATGCTGTATGAAAACATAGCAATTCTTTTTGCTTCTTGCACCGGGCTCATCCCTAGCTATAGAAATGGTTGAACGTCATTTCTGGTCATAACCTTCCATATGTTTTCATTTCAGATGTTGCTTTATGGATTGAAGAAGAAAAGGAAACTCTTTTTAAAAAGTAGCAGTGAATTAGATGTCAACTCAGTGATCTAAAAGGAAGAATGGGATCCAGTCTAGGAAATCAGTTACTATGGAGGGAATTCTTATTCGTTATAACGCAGCAGTTAGAGTGCAGTACTGCAGGCCACTTTAGCTGACTGTGTTCAGCAGGTCAGCGGTTCAAATCTCACCGGCTCAAGGTTGACTCAGCTTTCCATCCTTCCGGGGTAGGTAAAATGAGGACCCAGATTGTTGGGGGCAATGTAAATATATATATACATTGCTTACTGGTGTACACCGCTTAGAGAGTGCTTGCACTTAAAGCGGTATATAAGTCTCATAAATAAATAAATAAATAATTCTGCTACCAATACTATAATAACTTTGAATAAGCATGCCTCCCATAAACACAGGAACATAAATAATATAATTTTGCTGTATTTTATGCACCCTGTACTTCTTACCTGAGAAAGCGGGTTAGGTGTAGGCAGGAGTCCACCCCCCGGCAGAAGGCCTGCCACAGCATTAGCTGGTGCCAGGAGAGATAAAGCCTTAGTCTCATCAGGAATAACTCCTGCAGAGAGACAACTTTGCATTAGAAGTTACCCCCAATTTATCTTTTTTTTTTCTTTTAAAAACAAAAAACAAAAAAAACACACACAAATACACCCAGAAAATGTCTCCCTGAAACACCATCTGAGTTTGCTGAAAGTACTTATGTTGGCTATAATACAATGTTTGCTCTCTTAATAATTTATCATTAACTTGTTTGTCAGAATGTGTGAAAATTTGTTCCTTTTTCTCTACAAAAGGTTAAGTTCTAGAATAAAAAATAGCACAATACACACTACTTTTTTGTTAACACTGCCAAGATTTCATCACCTGTACTCGATTTTTAAGTCATGAACCAAACGTAAGCAAGCACAGTCGGTTCTCCAGGGGTGTGCTCTCAACTTTCAAAAGCTGTTTTATGAACAACGACTCGTGTCGGCTGCTTCACTATAAAGCACACAGAAAAATCAAGATACACAAGACAAAAAAAGTTTGATTTAGGGGTTAATAATATGGCACAGTTCACTATGATTTCTTTTACACCTACCATACAATTTTGTAAAACTTAAGAGAAGGTAAGAAAAAGTGTAGGGCTTTTGCTGACTTCTCATTTGGATATGAAGGTCTCCACAAAGGTCCAAATGTAGGTTCTGCATATGTGTCCGCGTGTATGTGTTTATGTAAACACCTAAAATGTGACACATTCTTACCTGTGCAGTAAAATACATGCTCCACTCTGTGTTATGGTTACTGTACCAAGAATGCTGCTGAGTATTGCCCTTTCAGAATAAACTTCTGATTTGCAGCTTGTAGTCTGCTAAGTGTCTATTTTTATTGCCTACCCCTGAACAAAGAATAACCTTCAAAAGGCCCAACGTGAGACAAACAGTAAATGTTGATTGTTGTTATTTTAACCAACAGCAAAAGCCCTATACATATGGATTAATCTGTTAATGTGCCCAAGCCCCCAACGTGAGAGAGTTCAATAAGACAACTGTACTATATATTTGCAAATACCAGAACCGTTTCTGCAAGACATTAAAAAAAACTGCATCTCATCATAAAACATACAATATGTACAGGGCACTTAAGAGAAACTGGATAAGCTGCAGAAGAAAACTGTTGGGTGGTATTTTCAGCAGGGCCTGGTATATAGTTCAGGCTGAACCAGGGAAAAGAACTGTAAAACACAACAACAAAAAAGAAAAACCACTGTTAAATAAAGGTAATGGTTCCTTCCACCTATACTGAGAAGTGCCGATAATATAAACAAATGTATAATACACAGCACTGTTATCTTTCTTCTGTCACTGAGCTGTCATAATTTCAATACCAAAAGTTATGGTGGGAAAAGGGGGGGGGGAAAGGTCATTTAGATACAGGGCATTAATGCATCAATATAAACATATCTACTGAGATTATGGGATAAATTTGCATGCAAATTATGTCTCAAGAGGATATTATTTATGTTTACACACAATTAGTGCAACTATAACATTTCTGGCATCTAGCTAAAAATTCTCTTGAGACACCTCACAGAAGATCTGCATCCATTAAGTAGTAGTCATGCATTTGATCCTCTCGTTTTTAGGAAAAAAGTTATTCAGAAATAAAACTACAATTTAAAAAAACAATGAGGCCCCTCACCAGTTAATTTTCATGCGTCAAGAGTTTTTTACTGCTGCTTTGTTAGAACCATGACATACTGCATGAATGTGTAGAAATGAAGAAAAAGAAACAGACAAAAGAAACAAACATTAACCAAAGAACCTACATAAACCCACCCAAAGTCACTGTTTTAATATCTACATTGCTTCCAAACCTTCCATTTCATCACAAAGATTATAGTACTATGCCTTACCGTGAACTTTGTGTTAAGTCTAGAACACAAAGCAACAATCAACACCAAGATGTATGTAACACACCAAAAACAGAAATGCGACTTGATACTAGGGAATATGATCAGTACAATGCATACTTTAATATTTGTAGAGAGGTAATATCAGAATGTATCGCCACAGTAGCAAAGGGTAAAGATTTCAATTCAGCAGAGTGCTTAAGCATGTGCCTCAATGCAACTGAACAGTTTCACTGATCTTGAAATGTTTTTTTTTCTCAGCAATGCTGAAGCACTAGCAAAAATGGGGCCTTGTGAAAAGAAGAATTGAAGAGTGATACCCATATTCTTTCACAGATAAGGAAGATTTGCGAGAACAGAGCAGACCAAGTTCATAGGAAAATCCATGGGTCCATTATTCTGATAGACCACTGTACCCAGAATTGACATACCTTGCCAACTACAAAATGGTGCAGATCCTAAAAGCCCAATGAGTTCTTGATAGGTAACAACTGCTCAAATTGCATTAAACAAGCCTCAGAAAAAATTCAGAAAAGTCATCTTTTTTTGACCGATATCGCAGTGAGAGATTTATCAGTCATCTATCTTTCTAGCAGAGTTTAAAGTCATGTTTATAAAGAGAAAAAAAATATTACGTATAAAAACCATTCAAGCTCTTAAGAGAGATACTGTTCTTAAACACTAACTTGCATATATTTTGGCGACTATTGGTTCAGTTAATTAGAGCCAAGGTGAACACGACAGCGTGTGTTCCTTCCCCAATCACATAAAAAGGTCTATATCCATGTTTAGTAATAAAAGGAATACAAAGAGGCACGGGCCCTGAAACCTACCCCAGCCTGCTGCTTATTTCACCATAGTAGCTTTCTGCGGGTGCTGGCACAGTTGCAGCACTGGAACTCAGATAAAGAAAAAAACAAAGGAAGACAGACTGCAAGGAGGTTAAATTGCAGGCAAAGGAAGGCGGCTATACACTTCACCCACGTGCCCCCTTTTGCTCTAAAAAGAAGCATCCCACCCTTCCTCTTTCTACGAAATCCATATTTAAAAACACAGCTGTCGCATCTAGCTTGGCCCTAATACAGACAGCAAATATGGAAGACTCAGACACAGATGTATCTGACCTTTCAGAATTATATGTAAGAAGCAATACTTTAAAGTATTCTATTCAGCCAAGTTAAACCAATGAGGGTTAAACTTTGTGGATCTTAATTATAGTTTCAGTTTGGAATATCCTAACATTAATTAATCAGACCTGCCTGTGGCATATTCTTCTGCCTTGTTAATGAGTAAAACGAGATACTACATATAAAACATAAGATTACATTCCAGCACAATTAGTCTGTGTAAATCCGTTGATTTTAATGAGATGTAGTAATCTCTGTATGCAGAAGTGCAGCTTAACCGTTTACTGTAATCTCGTGGTATAAAATGAGTGCTAGTTTATCAGTTAACAGTGCCTTTGAAAGAGCTGTGCTGCAATCTATAGTGGTTCAACAGAACTCATTAGAAGAGCAGTCTTCTTGGCAGAGTTTTAGTTATATTTCCAACCTGCTCATTGTTTTTCAAATTACTGTAACACCCTAAAAATGTAAGAAAAAGAAGAGAAAAAATGTTGTTAACAAGTGAGTGATTTACACCAGGAAAACACTTGGGGACTTGAGTGCTTGCTGGCCTTTAGTTAATGTCTAGAATCCCCTGTAGCTGCAGAGGACCCCACTGTTTCAGTCATCTGGAAGGGCTTTTGCATTTGCCTTCTCCACTATAAAAATCACACACACAAATAAGAGAGAAGAGTTTATTATTTTAGAGAAATTCTAGAATATATAGCAAGGTTGAATAAGAAAATGTGGAATAAGATCTAATACCCAGTGCCCATTTAGCACCTTTACAGATATTTTCTGACTAACAAGAGATATCAAACCCTTGGTGTACCAGAATTTATGTTGAGGGTAACTGCTTTTCAATTGTTAACTAAAACAGGCAGAACATTGCCTTGTAACTGATGATATGTATTCCCTAACTCTCCACGAGGGAGAATGAACCATGAGATCAGAGATGCCAGGCAACTTAAAGCAACATTGCTTGTTTATATATTTCATTTAAAAAAGACAGCTTAAAAAAATTATTGAGGCAGTCTGGTGAAAATAAATCAAATAATGCTGCATGAATATAAAATTATTGTAAAAGCCTTTGCAAAAACGGATGGGCAAGCTCCAGAAAGTGCTGAATTAGTATTTTCTGTCTGTTGTATAGAAATCAAAGATGAGGGTATACCAAGGGTTTTAAAAATGCAAAAAGCTTGGATGTTTTATATGCTAAACTTTATGCTATTCAACTACATCAGGATTTAATATCAGAGGTCTATGGCTTCATAGATCTTTAAACAATTCACAAACCTTCTGCGTAGGGTACGACTATCAATGCTCGGTCAACGAATACAGTATTTGTCAGGTGCTGAGCCACAACTGCCGAGTCAGGTTCTTGGAACTTTACAAAACACACACGGGAAGAAACAGGCAAAGGGGAGTCACTGGGGAAAAAAAAAATCAGAATATGAACATCAGATGTAACATGAACAAAGGTTAAGACATTATTTGACTTGTGTAACTATATAAAAAAGTATTGGGCATGGACCCTAGTTTTTCCAAAAATGCTTACTGTTTTTAATGTTACAGAACAGGGAAAATTATTAAATGCATGGCTGGAGAAGACTCATATTTATACTTAATTTCAATTAAACTTAAATAAGTATAAATAATATTAATATTCATCTACCCTTTCAAAATTACAAAGAGGGCAACCCTAGAGTTGTTCACTCAGGCATACACTTGGTTCTTATTATGTGTATTTAAGATTTAATCTAATACTGAAAACTGGGAAGATGTAACCGACATTCTTGATAGGATGTCACAGGCAATAGATAATAACTTGAATTTTTCCTTGAGAGAAAAATCTTCCCTCAGGGCAATATATCATTTCTTTCTTAAAGCAATACATGCAAAGTGCATTGTACATACTTCATATTAATGATGGTAAGTACTTTATTTTTCCAGTGACAAAAAACATATCTACTACCGGTAGTTCAGGGCTAAACTGTAGGGTGGCTGGGGAATGTCTACAGGAAAACCATCAAGTTCAGACAACACCAAGAACCCACCAAAGGTTTAGCTTTGCACCAAATAAAAGATTAAGTGAGGTAGCATGATTATGGTGTCGGATCAGAGTTGAGAAGAACCAGATGCTAATTCATCATTAGCCACAGAACCTCATCAGGCACTTTGGGTCACATACATTCTCAGTCCAATCTATCATTTGGAGTTTTTTTTTCCCTGAGAAAAATAGGACAGAATATAATATGAACTTTCTTAAACTGCTGAATTAAAGAAGAGCTATAAATCAAATAAACAAAATGATCCAGATTTGTAGCTATATCCATAAAGTAAATGCCCAGACAGAATTATGTCACTTATGGTGGGAAATCAACAACCAATCCTCTTCCACGGAAAAATGTTTTTACTTTCCAACTTATTTCAGGGTAATTAGTATAATTTAACATTATATTAGGGCCAAGTTAGGCTTGTACTAATACCGTATATGCTGCCGTATTAGGCGACCCGGCGTATAAGACGATCCCCGTCTTTATAGCCGGGCCGCATTCCTAGAACGTCGTCTTATACGCCGGAAACTACCAGTATTTCCGGCGTATAAGACCCCCGTCTTTGGTGCCGATTTCAGCGCTCGCGGAAGTCGTCTTATACGCCGGCATTTACGGTACTATGCAGACATTTTCTGAGATGTAACCCTGTAATAGTTGGGTGGCTTCCATATTTCAATAATATCCCATAATTACATTTTGCAGGGCTTCTTTTCCTTTTTCATACAGAAAATCTGAATTTTTAGAAAGGTCCCTTCTCTCCTGTTGTGTTTTGGGCATATTGTGACAATCTGTGGAAGCATCTTTTTCCTAACCTGGACCCCCCCCCCCCAAAAAGTATGCTTCACCATAAATCCCAATGTATGCTATATTTTACTGGCTAGGGATCATGGGAATTGCAGTCCCATTGATCTAGAGGCTACCAGATTGTTAACAGCCATTCTAGAATATGCTTTCAGATTATATGGGACAAAGGCCAAGCCTGCTGCGTTTTCTTATTGCCAGAAGTAAATGGAGTCAGATTCTTGGAACTTTACTGAAGGCCAGCATCTTCCTCTCTCAATGAAAGAGGGAAGGCAAGAAAGATGGTGGGGGCCATGGCAGATGTCATGCAGGGTCATGCTTAGCTGAGGCAAGAAGAGACAAGTAACAAGAAAGTTGGGGAGTGGTTGGGCCAGTAGGTTATATGTTGCCTTGGCATCTACTTGAGATGTAGCAATTTGGCCTCCTCACACTATTTGGATTTTGTTCTGTCTGAAACCTGAAGAAACAAAACATTTGGTTATTTCACTGATCTGTGGACAACCTCAACAGTTCAGCATTACTTCTACTACACAGTAACCTACCACAGTGGTGGTCTCTGATGAGCTTGGTTGTTTTCTTGCAGATGTTGCATTAACCAAACTAGGTAACATCATCAGTGCTAGGATTTCAACCCTGAGCTACAAATATTCTCCTTTATTGGTACTATAGGAATCTGTTCTGGATTTATAATAAAACTATGTTCCTGTTTCACCCCCACCGGCTCTCTTTCAGACACCACAGCACAAGTTCCCAAATATACTCCCAACGAAGGAGGAGGATATATGCCGGGGAACATTTTTTTTCACACTGGTTACTTCTTGTGGCTCTTATCAATTCAAAATCCAAATCATGGGTTATACTGCCTAGTGTGGAATCAACAAGACCACATCCCAAGGGTCTGGCTTATCCTTACGCCCCAAACACTCATCGAAACATAACATTAGACACTTAAAACTTTTTACCTGAAAATTACAAAAACTACAAATGCTAATATGGCTGCCAAAAAAAACAAAATCGAAAAGAAAAATCAACTTTGTGTTATATTTAACTGGCAACAGGAAACAACCTGTATTAAACCATAGCTTAACTCTTTCGCCTCTTACAACAGAAGTTTTTTTTCCCCCACGCAATACAGTACTTTTCCTAAAACCAATCCACCCCACAACGTGGCTCTGCCACAGAAGCTGGCCAAGCGCGTCCAGAACAGCATCTGAAAATGCCTAATCCCTTAACACACAAATACATGTTGCGTTCAAAATCGTCTATCAGCGCCCCCCGCCGGTCTTTTTTTCCGCCGCCTGCCTCTCCCCCGATTTCGAAAGCAGGCGAGGGCGTGGAGCCAAAGAAAGGCAGCCCCAGCGCCGGAAACTCAAGATGGAGTGGGGGATGGCGCGGAAGGGGACCGCGTGATCCGCTTTAGCCTTTGGAAAACGGCAACCACCGCGGCCAGCTTGTCTATTTCTGCGCTGTCCTCCGGCCCTCATCTTCGCCTGGCCCCACCCAGGCCGATCGGGGCCTAATAATACTCGAGCAATGGCTTCACGGCTTCAATGAGGCCGCGGCCTTTAAAAACCGACCATCGTCTCTCGAGGAGAAGCGGAACTTACTCGGGAGGGAAGAGGCGCAATTCTTCGATCTTCCCCAGGAAGCCGAAGAGAGTCCGCATCTGTTCCGAGCTGGCGCTCGGGGAGACATTTGTGACCTGAATCACATCGGTGCCGCTGCTTGAAGCCATCACGCTGCCTCCTGGTCCGGCACTTACAAACGCATCGAGAGCAGAGGGGTTAAGGGCCCTGGGGGATCGGGAGACGCCTCCTTCGTATGTCCCTCGGCGCTTCCCGTCACTCTAATCGCAAGGGAGAAAAAGGCCCTCGCGCGCAGAGTAACGGCCACCGAACGATCGTTTCGATACCAGACTCCCTGGGCCGCAATATCCCAAGCTCCTCAGCGGCTCTCTCCGAACGATGCAAGAACCTCCCAGACTGCGCCTGCTCACAACCAGGCCGCCTGGTGAAACGAGACACGCATAAGTTGCGTGTGCGCATGCCCACTTGAGATTACTTGCTGCGCATGTGCGCAATCTGCAGGCGGCACTAAAAGCCTTTTTCCATTTCCGGTTGGGGGTAGCCGTTGGGGTTGGGGTTGGTGCTTAGCTTTATTCGGCAGAGGGATTTCTAATTCTGAACGCTATTTAGCGTGCCAGCTTTCCAAAGACCATTTGATTCGAAGTGATGGATAGATTCCATGCATAAATCTGTCAAATTAGTCTCTTTCCATTGTAATAAAACAGTGCTGGCAGGGGCTGTATTTCTTGAGTGGTTTAGCTGATGTATACATGGGGTCCTTGATGCTAGTGCATCATTAGTACTGATGAAGTTAACTCAATTTGGATAATGAAACGTTTGCAAGAAAACCAAGCTCAAAGCATCAGGGATCCCTTATGTCAACCCTGAGCTACAAATATTCTTCTTTATTGATGTATAGGCATGCTGGATCACCAGCACAGGAGAAGGCCAAAGCTTGGAGTGGAGCTAATCTTCCCTTTTCAAACAGAAAGTCTTTTGGCCATTAGCCATATTAAATGTGCAGTTTCTAAGTACTGCAGAAATTATTCATATTTCTAAATAGCCCATCTCTGAAAGGGGCTGCAGTATGGTTTATTCATTAGGTCACTTTAAAAAAATGCTGTTTCCTGCTGTTTATGTGATTTTATGTAAAATACTTGGCAAAGTCTTTTCCATTAGTCTTTTCAAATTATTGTGAAATGTTCACATGAACTTGACAAGTAAATTTTGTGTATGTATACCTTTTTTGCAGAACTTAACAAGGCACTCTTTTTAACAGCTCGTTTAAGTACTACACTATAGCATTAAAGCAGGATTGAATATGGTATGTATCCAGTCCTTACAATTTAGAACAGACATGTCAAATTAGTGACATCATGTGACGTCGCACGTATGGGAGCTTTTTCTTCATTGCCAATGGGGTGGGTGCAGTTTTCCGGTGATGCGTCCGGCCCGTGGGCCAACAGTTTGACACTCCTGATTTAGAATAACAGAGTTGGAAGGGACCTTGTAGGTCATCTAGTCGAACTCCCTGTCCAAGCAGGAGTCCCTACATCATTTCTGACAGGTGGCAGTCCGGTCTCTTCTTGAATCTTGATCAAGCACCAGCAACATCTGAAGGCAGTCTGTTCCATTGGTTGATTGTTCTCACTTTCAAAATGATCAAGAATAGAACAATAGAGCTGGAAGGGACCTTGGAAGTCTTCTAGTCCAGCCCTTTGCTCAAGCAGGAGGATCTATACCTATACCTATACTATGCATGTTCTGGAGGTTACCAGATTGCAGAAGGCTGGGCTGATATGTTCCACAAGATCAGCTGATGAAAGTGACATGAATTCTGATTTTTCTTTCTGAATTTAGAAAAAAACCCTGACATTTTGCAAATGGATTGATAGTAGAAGACAGTACCTCACTTTTTTGCTAGATCTAATTATTGGTGGCAGAGCCAGTTTTGAGTCATGGTTAAGATATCAGGATAGAAACCAGGAAACTGGGTTCTAGTCCTGCTTTAGCCATTAAACCAGCTGGATGACCTTGTGCTAAGCACTCTCAACTCTAGGAAACAGGCAAGGGCAAACCACTACTGAAATCTTGTTAACAAAAGCTTCAATCCAGCAGTCATCAGGAGTCACCACTAACTTGAGAAACATACCAAAAAAGTTTTTAAAAAATCACCAATATGCTGATAACTTCAACCCTGACTATTCTTTGGAAGGACAGACAATGAAACTGAAGCTCAAATACTTTGGCCACCTAATGAGAAGAGATGATTTGTTGGAAAAGACCCTGATGTTGGGAAAAATTGTAGGCAAAAGAAGGGGACAGCAGAGGATGAGGTAGTTAAATAGAGTTATTAATGCAGTGAGCATGAATTTGGGCAAATACAGGGAGACAGTGGAGAATGGGGAGCCTGGTATGGTGTGCTATGATCCATGAGATTGCAAAGAGTCAGACACAACTTAGTGACTGAACAATAAAATGCTGATAGCTAGATCTGTATAAAATTGCACATTAAAAGTATTTTAATATTAAATATTTTATTCACTAGAAATGCTTTCTTGATTTCCAGAGAAGTGATGCTTATGTTGCTATAAAAGCAAAAGGCTTGTGATATCTTAAGACTAGCACACTAATGTTTTAATTTTGTGAATTATGGGCCTTTCATTATAAGTTTGGACAGAAATAGATAGATAGATAGATAGATAGATAGATAGATAGATAGATAGATAGATAGATAGATAGATAGATATAGATTCTGTTCACTCACCCCCCTCTCTCTCTGTGTGTGTATGGAGATGAATGGACAGAAAATATGAAATAGTAAAAGGACACACCAGTATTAATGACAATAAAGCTGTACTTAGATGTGATACAGACTAGCTAGGTTTGCTCAACCCATTAGTAAGGACATCCCTGAAATGAGCTTGAGGTTTGGTGAATACTAGAGAACTGTACCTTTTTGGATCATTATTTCAGAGATACTTCTTTACCTAACCTAAACAGAAACAGAATGACCAAGAGTGGATAATAAAGCAGTGGGAACAGGAGTGATTTCCAACTTCCTGCAGGCTTCCCGCATTGAATTTCCTTAGAACCGAGCAGATAACATTGGAAATTTCCCCTTTCCAGCAGGCATGTGTCTACTGCTGAGTGAGGATGGGAATGAGGGATTGCAAGACTGTCTGGGTAACTGTCATGGAACCGCAGCAACGGCAGAACTCAGGAGTGCAGCTGCACTGAAGCAGCCACAACTTCTCCAAATGTCATTCTCCCAGGAGTCATGGGTCCCAGATTATGAGCACATTGTATAATTTAGCCCATTTCAGGTACTTTGGTTCAAAAATTGTTGCTCTTCTGATGTACCATTTCACCCAATGATGGGTCATGACAATCAGAATTTTAGTAGTATTTAGATCTGGATGCATCCACAAAGATTTTTTTTGGCAACAATATTGTAATTTGCCATTGCCTCATGGATTAGCTTTTTTAAAAAAATTCCCAATCTACTATAGTCCTGAGAAGTCATACTATTTTTCCACCAATGCACAACATAGTCTGATCCTGCTTAGTCTCTCCCCATATCAACTACTGTTAAAGTGCTGCCATTCCTTTGTAACATACAACTGTAGAATTTGTAGTTTGGTTTATTGTTGTAAACCCAGTCATCTTGTTTGCAGACCAAATATAAAATGTTTATTTGGATGCAGCATGCTGTGTAATATGGTGTACTTTAACCTGGGATTCTGCTTTAGTAATTATGTGAATTCAACCACATTCTTGCAATGATGAGCTGATTAACATACATAGTGTGGTAAGAAATCTTAATCATAACTATTTGGACAGGACTGGAAGCAGGGCCTTGATCCTGGTTCAGCCTTAACCTACCTCACAGCAAAAGCACAATCGTGAATCTCAAGGAGACGCCCATTCGGGAAAGAGGAAAAGTGGACGCGTAGTTTCATTTCGCAGAGGCGGCGTTTCCTTGAGAGTCACTAACTGAGATCCTTCCCCATTCACTTCCCAACTTTTAAAGCAAAAATCGCGGTCTCGATTCACAAGACTGCCTCTCAGCTCTTCTCACGCCTCCTCCCAAAGGCGGAGGCAGTGGGAATAGCCCGGCCCGTCTTCTTTGCGCGGAAAAGCCGGCTAGCCGCGTTTCCCGCCCCCTCCCTGGAATTCAGGCGGGAGAATTGCTGAAGCGCCCGTGATGTCTGGCGCTCGGAGACGGGGCGCGGGCCACTCCTTGGCGGGTTTCAGGCGGGGCGCTGGGCAGGATGAGGCCGACGCGGCTGCCATCCCCCAGGGCTTGCTTCGGGCGGCTAGGAGGAGCGGCCAATTAAACCTGTCCGGCCGGGAGTTGACCGAAGGTGAGCAGGGCCAGGTCTCCCCTACCCTAAAGAGCGAAGGTAGATTTAGCTTACGCCTCCCTAGAGAGGGACGGCCTGCGCTTCGTTCCCAAGCCGGAAAGGCGGGGATTCAGCACCTCAACCTGGGGGAGGGGGAACGAAAAGGGCTTTTTCTACTCGTTTCTTCGGCTCGTTTTGCACGAGGTGGGTAGATGGATTGCATTACTATGCATCATTCACACCCTCTTTTGCGTGACTGGCGTTTTTTTCCACACGGAGAAGGAAACCGTTTGCATATATTGCATTTATGTTATTTTTTTGACTTGCTATGGCCCTATAGGTGTTGTGTGTTTCTAGTAGTTGTTCCGGGAACCAAAAACAAAAGCCGGTGTTAGTTGACGTGAATTAAAGCTCCTCCTGCAACTCTTGAGCCAGCTGCTGGGGCAATGTAAAGGCTGACGGCCTTAGTGATTTCTTGGGTTTATCTTCCTGGCTTTACAAAGCAGTTTTAGAGGCCATGTCCCTGTGATTCGGCCTCTCATCCCCATCCACCACAGAAGCAGCTTACATTCGTTTTTCCTCCTCTCTCAACTTGTCCTATGTCTCATTTATACTGATGCAGAAGTGGCTGAGATTGGCCCAGCTCCAAATTTTGGCTACCGTCAGCATTCCCCATCTCTTTTAGCCAAAGGGCACTGTCCTCTCTAGTATGGGCCGAAGGAGAATGCAGCTAGTCCTCAGCTTGACAACCACAATTTTCCGCCCAAAATTTCCATTGCTAAGTAAGATAGTTGTTAAGTGAGTTTTGCCCCATTTCACGACCTTTCTTGCCACAGTTGTAACATGACTCACTGCAATTCTTAATTTAGTAACACGGTTGTTAAGTGAATCTGGCTTCCCCGTTGACTTTGCTTGTCAGAAGGTCGCAAAAGGTGATCACATGACCCCAGGACACTGCCATTGTCATAAATACATGCCAGTTGCCAAGCATCTGAATTTTGATCATGTGACCATGGGGATGCTTCATTGGTCGTAAGTGTGAAAACCGGTTATAAGTCACTTTTTTCACTTGCCACTGTAACTTTCAATGGTCACTAAACAAATGGTTGTAACATGAAGATTACCTGTATGGACACTTAGATTCTACAGTCTGCATAATTCTAATCACACTCCATAGGATATTTCTAGATATTGCCAGCCACAGTCACTTGTTGCTGACACTGCTTTTGTCTTGCATTACATTGATAGGGATATTTGGGAACTGGGATGAAATTCACAAGAGTTGTGACAGTTATTTTTTTATTTCAGTAAGCATGACCAATAAATGGTAAGTTGATCAATAAATCTGTATGCAAAAATAGGTTGCCTGATAGGTTGATGAAAGACAGATTAGAGGTGCCATATTAGTGCCATCACACATTTCCTCTGCCCCATTGATTTGTGGACTGGACTATATTTTGGCTTGTTCCAGTTCTTCTGGAAGACTTGTAGATCCCTGTTTAGAAACAGCCTGAAAATTGTCATTGAAGAGTAAACTGCCACTTAGACAAGTTGACAAGTTGAAAGGTAGCTAAAGCCTGCAATGAAATACTACATGTTTTAAAATTTAAGAAAATGTGTAATTCTTTTCAGAAATACACCTGTATCCAAAATCCACTAATTTATTCCAAAATCAGTATTCGCTTTAGAAGAATAATATCAATAGTGGAAGATGAATGTTACTAAATGTTACTAAATGATTTTTTTCATATGGATATGTCCTATTTTTATACGCAGTACCTCTACATGTTTGGCGAATAAATTTGGATACTCCAGAAGAGGCCCACCAAAATGTATCTTTCAGTGCTGCCGATCGCTGGTGGGAGCAAACTGATCTCAACAAACTGATTTTATCTTCTAACAAACTGCAGTGTCTTTCTGATGATGTCAAACTCTTACCTGCCCTCACTGTGCTTGATGTGAGTAAAATAACGGATGAATGACTGTTACCTTTATGTTACTAATCTTGCATTGATTACTTTTGGGGGAAAACATCTGATCTGTAAACTGTAACAGTTTTGTTGAATGATGTATTTTTGAGGAGCATATAAAAATCTCTCTATTGATTTCTCCCCCCTTCCTCCCTCTCTTGCACACATTCATACATTTCTATATAGAATAAAAGGTAGAGAGCTTTTCTTGAACAGAGTAATCCCAGTTCAAACCCTTGTCCAATTTGTTACCTAATCTTAAATCACTGATTTCATTCACAGAATGTTGTGAAGTTAGAATGAATGTTGGCTTCTGACTGAGGAATCCTTAGCCTGTTGCCTTGTGTAATACAGTTGTCTTCCCCCCCCCCCATATTGAGGAACCTTTGATATCTGAAATAAAACTGTTTCTGTATTTTAAAACTCTATTAAATACAATTCTTGGAAAATGCTTTGCATCGTATTTCCATTGCTAGTTTTTTTTAGAAACTTGACTATCGCAAAGAAGCAAGCAAGAACTTTATTGTAATAGCTTTAAGTCAAACATGCAAACCATCCCTATGAAAACTCTTCTCAGTGTGAAGATGGTTTTTCTTCCTTACCTTTCATTCTTCTTCTTCCTTCCCCTCCCGCACCCATCATTTGTCTTCATGATGAAATGGCAAAAATAAAAAGCACAAATTGTGTAGCTTAGTGCAGATTGTAATTTTCAAAGTCTACCTTTTGGCACATTTGAGCATTTAATACACCATATTTTAGCAAAATAGATGTTATAACAATTGCTTATTACTTTTAGGTGCATGATAATCAACTCACGTCTCTCCCTGCTGCTGTAGGATCACTAGAAAATCTTCAGAAACTTAATGTGAGGTAAACACATTCTATAAATGAAATAATATTTATGAAATAGAGTCTTGAAATATAGATCTTAATAACTATATTCAAAAGTATTTGCAAGCCATAGTGTTTTTTCTGTGGACAGGATGTTTTAAATTATAAAGGTATATTTAGGAAGAGAAATGAGTTATTTATTTTGTAAAGACAAATCTGGTTTAACAGTTCAAATTGGTCATATGTTTTGTTCTGTATAAAGCAAATCTTTTAAGCTCAAAGCTATGGCTTTCTCAAGTCCACCTCAGCTTCTGGTGATCACAAGAACAAAATAAGAAAGAAGTGCTTTTTTTACCTTTCCAGTTTAGTCACAGCCCTGGAATTTTCTGATTTCCATTCTAGTACTAACCTGACTAGCAGACTAGTACTAGCATCCAGGATACCTAATATCCTATATGTACAGTATCTCTTCCCCCTTTTTTTTACCATCTGTTCCAGCATAGTAAGGAATGTTGACTGACAGGCAAGAGAGAAGAGAGCCTTTTCTGTTCTCTGGAATGCAATCCTTCCAGAGATCTGATTGGCCTGTTGGCCTTCCATAAGCAGACAGTTAGCAGACAGATCAATCATATACAAATGCAGCCTTTCACAATTCCTATTTTATCAATAGTCATAATAAACTGAAAAAGATACCAGAAGAACTTACTCAACTAAAACACTTGAGGAATCTGCTTCTGCAGCACAATGAATTGTATCACTTGCCTGATGAATTTGGACAGCTTGTCAGTTTGGAAGAGTTGGTAAGTAGAAGCTTATGGCTTTATGACTTTTTGGTTTTGGTTGTTGCTACTGTACACTAAGTACAGTATATTTCTTGGTTTTGAAGTAGGCGAACCCCAAGTATAGGCAGTCCTTGACTTACACCCATTCATTTAGTGCAGTGTTTCTCAACCTTGACAATTTTAAAGGCATGTGGACTTCAACTCCCAGAATTCCACAGCCAGCATTGCTGGCTGTGGAATTCTGGGAGTTGAAGTCCACATGCCTTAAAATTGTCAAGGTTGAGAAACACTGATTTAGTGACTGTTCATAGTTAACAATGGCACTGAAAAAAATGATGTAAGACTGTTTTTCACACTTAGGATTGTTGCAGCATCCCCATGGTCACATGATCAGAATTTGAATGCTTGGAAACTGGCATGTGTTTGTGATGGTTGCAGTACTGTAGAGTCATGCGATCACCTTTTGCCATCTTTTGCAAAGTCAGTGGGGAAGCCAGATTTCATTTCACAACCGTGTTACCTAACTTAACTGCAGTGATTCACTTAATAACCGTGGCAAGAAAGATCGTCATATGGGATAAAATTCACTTAAATTTCTCACTTAGCAGCACAAATTTTGGGCTCAATTATGGCCGTAAGTCGAGGACTACTTGTAAAGGGAGAAAAAAGAGCAGTCAGTTTCGTTTCTGTTTCCCAAAATTTCCCTAAGAATGAGATACCCTCCCTGTAATAGTGCAAAAGAAAGCAGTGGAAGGTGTAAGAAGACAAGTCAACAATCCCCATGCTGTTTCTCCTGGGCTGCATACAAGTTTATATTATTATGGCTGGTTGCACAGTCAGCCAGATGTTTAAGCTGGATTTGGCCTTTGGCATTTTTTATCAATCTATCAAGTCCTTCCCGAAGACCTGGGATAGGCATATGTTCTGGTTTCATCATGTTAAACGTGTTGTCATAAATGCAAGCTGTTCCAAGTAAAGCTGCCTTTTTGCAATTGACTGATGGTGTTTTGTCTATTATTATTATGGTTCATCACCACAATCAGCCAGATGTTTAGAAGGGATTTGCATTTTTATCCACTTATAGAAGTTTTCCTCAAGGATTTAGGATTGCAAAGGTTTTTGTTTGATGGTATGAAAGGTATTGTTGCAGAATATAAACTTAATTATTATCCATTGGCTCTTGGTCATCGTAAATGGAAGAATTAGCTACACAATGTTATTGGGGAGTTTGGGTGGCATAGAATGAATGCAGGATACATCAATTTCCCTTTTTGTCTTGAGAACAGAGAAGGAATATGGCTTTAGTGGAGGAAGTTCAACATCAAATTCTTCTGCAGTGATAATCTTCACATGATATACCTTCCCCGGCATTGAGTTTCAGCCAGATACAGTATCTAGTAGCTCAGAGAAGGTTTGCAAACATATTCTGCAGTCACGCTGACTAAACACACAATGGTAAAAATGACCTTTCATGGTGGAAATGAAATGAAAGGAACCAATTTGCTTCTGTCTGGCTCATCAATCGAATAGGTAGGATATGCCAAAGCTTTGATGTTGGAACTCGAAGTGGAAGGTAGAATTATGCTAACCAATTTGTTTTCAGCTAACCCAGATCCAAATAGGTTAAATAAATAGGTTAATAAACATGGTTTTCTTTCCTTTCTTTCTTTAGGATATCTCTAATAACCACATATCTGGCATCCCAACAAGTTTTGCTTTCCTTATAAACTTGGTGCGACTCAATGTAGCTTCTAATCAATTAAGGAATCTACCCACAGAAATCAGTGCAATGAAAAGTAAGGGACTATTGAGTTAAACTTTAATCACTGCTTTATTTTTCCTTTTCTAAAAGAGGTTATTCTGAAATATTATTGTCAGCAATATTTTTTCTTTAAAGGAATTTTGTTTTCATGTAAGTGAAAAAATGGCATGCTAATTTTAAATAAACTATTAGACTAAATCTATCTGCCTTCCGTAGCTGTGAATGCTCCAACACTGGAATTTTTTAAGAAGAGACTGGACAGCCATTTGTCTGAAATGGTATAGGGTTTCCTACCTAAGCAGGGGGTTGGACTAGATGACCTCCAAGGTCCCTTCCAACTTTTTTTATTATTGTTGTCGTTGTCTAGGCAGGCGAGCAAAGTGTACTTCTATCTAGTTATTAGTAGTAGTATGCATTAGTAGTAGTATGCATACTAGCTCTGGGTATAGAAATTATTTACCATAAACTCTACTGCACATTTTCTTAGTAGTTTATACTGTAGAGAAATGGAAGTAGCATTTTTTTTTCAAATTCTCACTAACTTTTTTAATGGATTGCCTTTGTTTTTATTCTGAAATAGCATTTATGATTTTTCTAAACTGCATTGGGATTGTATAACAGTATGTGGGAATGATCTTGAGGGACAAAGGGAAGAGATGCTGCAGAGGAAACAACCAGAGGGAGGCACCCAAAAGTGCTTAGTGGTCAGAGAAAGAAATTTAGGTATGACTTGCTCTAATTGATCAGGCTGTTAAAATCAATAGCAGGAGATTAGTATGATTAAACTTGCAGGATTCTGTTAATGTGGTCTTCCAATAAAGTAAAATTAGCTTATTTGTGTGTGTTTTCTGTTTGGTTTATCTGGATGGCTGACAAATTGTTTGCTTTTAAGAACACCTTTAGAATAGCTAAAAAGAAAAGCTTGAATTTTAAAAAGTGTTTTGAGTTCTGCTTACACAACATTTCATTGCAGTTTATGAAAATCATTTGTAACAACATGTGTTGTTGACATAACTATGTAAATAGAAATACTTTATGCATACAGGTAATCCTTACTGACCACAATTTCCATCACTAAGCCACACAGTCATAATATGAACATCATGTGACTGTGGTCAGGAAATAAATCAGCCATGGTAGTTAAGCACACATTACATGATTATGACTTGTGCTCTCCTACCACCTTCCTTGTTCACTTGGCTGGTCAGAAGCTGGGTGTGCAGGTCATAAACGAAGATCATGTGACTGTTGAAATCTCTGACTGTCATAACTTCACACCAGTTGACAAACGCCAGGATCATGATCATGTGACTGGAGATGTTGCAGCAGCCACAAGAACAAAGGCTGGTCATAAACCTCCATTTTCTGTAATATTGTAACTTTGAACATTTGCCGATTGAGCGTTCGGTAAATGAGGACTACCCACATAACATAGATGAAATATTTTTAATAATGTTTTATAGATGATAATATAAATCATGCTGATTCCCAAGATTATTTCTATAACCTTGCATTTTCCACTGTTACTGAAGAAGCCAAGTTGGTAACATGCCATACATATACTTGAGAATTTCTTTTTATTGATCTTTGTTAAATTAAACATGGATACACTTTCTAGAGGTAGCATATTGAAAACCTGTATGGTTGTGATCTTTAATAAGCTATCATAGAATAGAATAGAATAGAATAGAATAGAATAGAATAGAATAGAATAGAATAGAATAGAATAGAATAGAATAGAATAGAATATCTTTATTGTCATTGTGCATCTCACAACAAAATTAAAATGTTGTCCACAGTACACACTACACACAAGTAAGAACCACAAGTTCTTATTTTGGTACTGATTATTTTGGTACTGATGATATAACTTATTTCTCCATTTGCTCTGTTCCTCTAGGTTTAAAACAGCTTGATTGCACTAAGAATTTCCTGGAAACTATACCTCCTGAATTGGGCAGTATGGTTTCATTAGAACAACTTTATCTAAGGAGAAATAAGTTGTGCTGCCTGCCAGATTTTCATTCATGTACATATTTAAAGGTAGGATTTGTTTTCTTTAGCAGATAATTGAGATGTGAATTGAATCCAGCAGTTTTTATCAAAATGAAAATATCCGTGTCACAATATCACTATAGAGGTTCCAACTCTTCTATACCTACATGCAATAGTGAGATAAGTATTTTGTTGTTTGCTCTTTTCAGGCATCCATAGCAGACAGTGGTGATATAAAATCTTACAGTTCAAGATTGTAATAAATGCTATCATGTGCGCTTAACCTCTAGAAAGATTGGAGAAGTCATTTATTAAGTTGGTGAAAAAGAAAGAAATTGCGACTGAGTTGGCACTATCCTCCCTCTTTTCAATGTACTTGACAATTCAACATACAGTAAATTATGCAATAAACTGCTGGCCATTATTTCAGTTCAAGGAGCACATTTCTATTTTGTATGGTGTATATACCTCAGAGGGTAAATGAAAGGAATATACTTACTCATTAGTTGAAGAGGAAGAAGTAGAAGAAGAAGAGAATTAATAAAATAATAATAGTGGGGCCCCGTAGACGGAAAAATCTCCCTCCCTCCCCCCCCCCTCTCTGGAAATGAATACATTTACAAGTTAACTGCAATTATATGAATATAATTTTTTCTTAAATGAGATTATCAGAATTGTAATTATATTTGTGGAGGAACAGGTGTGATTTAGTTCACAATAATCTTTATGTATTTAATGCTTGTAATATTACAATACAATATCACATTTAAGGAACTCAATTAAAATAATGCATATTATTGCTTTTAAACTTATAAAATTACAAAAAATTTATTGGCATATTCTGCTTCTTAGATTACTTTATCTTAATACGGTAGCTGTAAGGACAATATTTCTTCTTTATTTTTCTAGGAATTGCATGTTGGTGAAAATCAGATTAAAGTATTAAGAGCTGAACAACTGAAGTATCTGAATTCCTTGTGTGTGTTGGAACTAAGGGATAATAAGCTGAAATCATTGCCTGATGAAATTACTCTGCTACAGGGATTAGAACGACTAGACTTATCCAACAATGATATTAGCAAGTAGGAAGCATATTTATTGTTATTACTTGTGGATGGAGAAACATTATATGTTAACTGAGTTCAAAATCACGCTTTGCCTTTGGAAAGTGTGTTATTCATGAAACTGTAGAAATAAGAGTCTTTTCTAATAATGAAGTTCAAAATAATGAATGATAGAGATAATTATACTGCAGTTACTTGGTTTGATGGATATAATCTCTGAAATAACCCCTTTATGTTGTCAGTCTTCCTTGTAAACTAGGAAACCTTTCTAAGTTGAAATTCTTAGCGCTGGAAGGAAATCCTTTAAGAGCAATCCGAAGGGATATTCTACAAGTAAGTATACATAATGTACATACCACATTACTTATTTCTGATCCTTTAGAATTATAATATAAACTACCTATGCTTTTAATTCTTTCATTTTAGAAAGGAACACAAGAAATGCTGAAATACCTTAGAAGCAAAATACAAGGTAAATAATGTATTTATAAGTCAAAAATTATAGTTAATTGAGACTTTGGAATATCTGTTACATTCTCATTTGTTGAGAAATGTTTTAGCAATTTTAACGGAAATGTGTATTTTTATTTTGGAAAATATAAGTACCAAGTAAACATGCAGACTTCCTGGATGGCGGAGCAAAATATTGTGAACGTTACCTTACTGATCACTTATTTATTGAAATATCCTTTTATTAGCAGAACTGGGTCAATAGTTTTGAAGATTTTTTTAAAGAATAATTCCAAATATTTTCCAAGGATGCTATATTTAGAATTGACCTAAATTTGGGAGGGAGAATTAAGCCTGGTGTGAAACAATTACTTTTGGTGATGGACAATCTCAAAAGTGAGAACAAATGTATTCACTCTTCGTTTGGTTCTGTCTACAACAACTATTCAACGCTAGGAATTTTCCAGTCCATTTAATTGAACAAGTTTGATTTTTGAATGCACCTATATAGCATACATCCCAAATGAAAAATACTTAAGGTTGAATATTTTAATCTAGTCTGTTAAAACATAGACTAAGCTTATTGGTAAAATTTGAAATAATCTTATTGGATTTTACGTGAACTTACATTTTTTTTGTAGATGATGAAATAATTAACCCAAACGGAGAATTTCCTGTGACAGCAATGACTTTGCCAAGTCAATCCAAAATTAATATGCATGCTATTACTACGCTGAAGACATTAGATTATAGGTAGGAATATTTTAATTTTATAAGAACCAGATTTTTTTATCATTTCCTGCCTCTGGAATATCTTTCACCTAAAACTGAATGAATCAACCTCTTTGCTGAAAATTTGAAATTCTTTAAAACAGATTTTTATTTTAATTTTTAATTGTTAGTTTAATATTTGTATTAATTGTGTTAGGTTTTTTTTTACTATAACCAACCTTAAGAAAATGTTAGTCAGAAGTATAAAAGCACAATAAAAATAAACAAATTTATGAAAGTATTCAGCTTCAGGGTGGATGTGTACCCAAATCTTCTTGAACTATAACATTGTTTGAATTTGTTTAGAACTATTTATGAATTCAACCGTTTTGGTTTATAGAATATAACCCATGGAATCAATCATTACAACTTAATTAAAAAAAACATGGTTTTCAAAAATTCTGGCTTGAGATGAATGCGTGAGCCCAATCAGTGACCCCTAAGAAGTCACTTATATCAGGAAATTTCTTATTTATACTTGAATGAAATAAGGCAATTCATTTCTGTTACATGAATTGCATTTTTTATTTAAATTATTGTTATTGAGGTCAAGAGTTTTGTCAAGCAGACATTGCAAAGACTAAATAAGAGTGTTAGTTGTGATATAGCTATCCTGGCTTGTGGTTTCATAGGTTAATGTCAGCCATCCCATTTAGCACATTCAACAAAAGAACCTTCTGGCTCTTTAGTGTTGCCAAGATTTTAGCTTTATTGAAAGATCCATCTAGGCACAGCAGAAGCAAAGTCAGTTCTGGGATTTTCCCATGAAAACCCACATAGTGAAACCCCTTTTCCCCTTCCAAGCCACCTACAGTTCATAGTTCACCAGTGTAGTTGTCTTGTTTTGGGAAAAAACTTTCTGCGCTGCTCAAACAATTTTCATAACTTGACCTTGGTGGATAACGTCTCGCCGGCAACAGAAGGCTCTCTTGCATTCCATAGCTTCCCCCCTCCCCCCAAGAATTCACCAACCTTCCTCCCGTCACTGTTTGACAAAACTGCGAGCGAAAGCAGGGGCAGGCATTCATGGAGTGCAGTCAGGTTTGACAGTTAGTACAGTAAAACCTTATTTTAATAGACCAATTGTGGGTAGGGTCTGTTGTTGAAGAAAGTTGAACTGGAAAGTGAGATAACGTAGAGATTTATACCTTTTGTGCACGGGGTTATGAAGTTGCTACCCAAATTAGATGAATCAAAGCAGAATTTTGGTCTCTTGCATGGCAAAGTCTATTGTATCCTGGTCTGGCACAGTAAGATTTTATTGTATAAATAAAATCTACAACAGAAGATGTTGATAGGGATTTTAAAAAAGGAATGGTTTTATCATTAAATGTATGACATGTTGAACTTTTAATGTGTTTTTATAACATTCCAAAGAAAGACTGTCTAGAGCAAACAAGACCAATCATCTTTATCCTTTCAAACGAGGTAACTTTTTAAAATGCTGTGTAGTGAGAAACAGGCCGCTGTAATACCGGATGACGTTCTGAATGCAGTTGGGGACAAACCAGTCAGCAATGTAAACTTCAGCAAGAATAATCTGACTGAAATTCCAGCAAGGTACTAAGTTTTTATAATTTTTAATATTGCTCTTTCTTACTGTAAAGGAAATTTACAATAACGACCCTAATTGGGACCAGAATTTCCGTCCCTACGCGATGCAGTTGTTAGGCGAAACATTGCATGACCACACACGCCTCTTAGCGATGGCAGTTCTATAATCTCAGTCGTGAATGTTAGGCGAGACCCATGTCATCATAAAGCAAGGACCTCAGGCTTTTGCCCTTTCCTGCAGTGGTAACCCCCCACTATAGCTCCCCCCAACCTGCCTTTCTCCCCCTCCCCACCTCTACCCTTTTGGCCGCCTCATACTATGCTGCCCTATATTTTGCCACCCAGTGTTCCCTTGATCTATTGCCCTGCTCTCCATTGCCCCTGCTTTTCCAGCTACCCTCCACTACACCCTGTAGCTCTATTTTCCCGCCCTACATTGCCCCTGCCACCCTAGGCTCCACCTCACCTCTCTGTACTTCATCCCTCCTGCCCACCTTATCCTATGGTTTAGCTGCGCTTCCATTGCCCCACCACCCTGTGCTCTGCCATCCCGCCACTCCCACTGCTTTGTGCTCTACCCTGTACCCCCACCACCCTGCCCTTGATCACGCTTAATGTCTGGTCTCTATAGCTTTCTGTCTCACTATGGGATGAAATGTAAGCTTTCAGATTTTTGTTTTTTTTCTAGTGTTTCTTAGCAATTGCCCAAGTCCTATTCTCAAATAGCGTACATTTATTTTCCTTCGGATAGCATTACATTTTAACTATGAAATATAGGCCAGTTTTTTTTAAAAAAAACTATAAAAGTTTAAATGTATTATTGGTATTTTTTTAAACCGCTCCAAATAATGCAGAACCTAACAACATCAATTAAATTGCTTGCTTATTTATTTATTTTTACAATTTCTCCAGGATTGTGGAACTAAAAGAATCTGTGAGTGATATCAATTTTAGTTTCAATAAGCTGTCTTCTGTTTCACTGGAGCTCTGTATGCTTCACAGGCTGACACATTTGGATCTTAGGTAAGCAATTCCTGAAAAATTTCAAAGGTGTATTTGAATTATAACTTTCTGCAGTTTTGTTTCCTCCCCAAATGAAAAAAAAATATTGAAAGGTTTATCTAAGAACTCAATTCAGAAGTGTCAGAGCAGAATAAAACCAATTCAGATGAGTCGCAAAGGGTCCTGAAAACGAACATTTCTCTCAAAATTGCCAGTGTTATCAGGCAGGAATGTTTCAAAGGCTCAGCTTCATTTACTTCAGTGACAGAATTGTGGTCTTGGGATCCCTGATAAAGTACTCTGGTTGCATGAAAATTACTATAAATAGAAGCCCCCTTCAGAAGCTTCCTCTTAATATTTGGGCAAGACTTATTTGATTCTTATGAATCTGACTAATGTTGATTTAGATATGGTTGAAGTCCAAGATTATGTGAGAACCAGCATATTGCAATATATCAGGTTTGGGATTAGAAGTGGGGAATTGGCTCTAGTTCACCTTCAGCCGTGGAATCGTACTGGTTGAGTTTGGGCCAATTGCATTCTCTTCTACTATATAGGATTGTTATGCAGGAAAAAATAAGTTTTGTATTATGCTTAGATACAAGCACATGCCAAATAAACCTACTAATGCTGATGGCAATAATTTCCTCAACATCAAGAGGAGAAACTAGGCCAGGGGTGTCATGTGACGTGTCGCGACGTGTCATGACTTTTTTGCCATTGCCGGAATGGAGTGGGCGTGGTTTCGCTATGATGTATCCGGCCTGCGGGCTGGCAGTTTGACACCCCTGAACTAAGCCATACTTTGCATAATTTGAGACCCACTTATTTATATCTATTCCCCTGGCCATGTAGAGTAGATACAAGTAGAAAGAAGAACTCTTTGGAATTAGGCCAATGTTTCTTAATCCTGGCAACTTGATGTATGGATTTTAACTCCAGACATTTGCTAGTTGGGGAATTCTGGGAGTTGATGTCCCCAAATCTTCAAGTTGCCATGGTTGAGAAAAACTAAATTAGACTATCTAGAGTAGCGTATTTTCCGGCGTATAAGACGACTTTCTAAAGCATTCAAATCGGCGCCGAAGTTGGGGGTCATCTTATACCCTGGAAATTACGGTAGTTTCTGGCATATGAGACAACTTTCTAGGCATGCAACTTGGCGCCGAAGTCGGAGGTCGTCTTATACGCCTAGTCGTCCTCTACGCCGGAAAATACGGTAATTCTCAATCTTACTAACTGGAGGTTCCTAACAGGTTTTGAGAACAGCAGTTCTATTGTCTGACCCCAAAACTACCTTCTTTTCAAACTGAGGTATATTTATTTACGTTCGAAGGGAAACATCATTTTATGTATGTTTTACATTACATAGTTCAATTTAAATATTAACATACAATAAAAAGTGATTGCTTTCTGTTTGACAATTTAGAAATAACATTTTGACATCTCTGCCAGATGAAACGGAAGCACTGGCAAAACTACGGATAATAAATCTTGCCTTTAACAGGTGAGTGCTCTTAGAGTCTCTCCTTTTCATTGTGTGATATTATGTGGGGCTGCTATTTGTATTTTGGAAAGCATTGTGCATGTATGTCACCCAACAAGTCTGATGTACAAACAGAATCAACGCAGGAAACTTTAAGGAGATTTCATATTTGAAAAAGCTATCTTCTGACAGTGGAAATGCCTGTCCCATACAGTAGATGTCAAAATGTTATGTTCCCTTTCTCACTATTCTGCAATAATTTAAGATAGCTTCACATAGAAATTGATTGGCTAGGGACATTTATAGAGTAGTTAGCGTGCAACCTGTTTGTCATTCAGAGATGAATTATACATAAAAACATTTGTTAAAGTAACATCTTTTCCCATAAGCATTTCTCTGTAAAAATTACCCTGGGGTAAGATGGGCGGCCAATAAATTTGATAAATAAAATAGGATCCAGCCAGTGCCAATTGGTTTTTCAGGATACAAAATTCTGTTTTTAAATGACTTTATCATCTGAAATCACAGTTGGATTTTAACCATTAAAAATAATTCTATGTTTTTTATTCCTTATAATTAAGACTTTTATAAATTGCGCGTGTTTAGAGTGTACTATATAGTAATCTCATCATTCATCACTCATCATGTTTTTTCAATAAGGTGTCGAAAGAATATAGTTTGTCATGTTGGCTCTGTGTGATCACAAGAATTTAACAGTGTATTGTTGGTTCTGTTTCCACAGATTTTTTTTTCCCTTTGGTATAATCAAATTTATTTCAACTTACCTATTTACTAATGAAATGTGTATGAATTTTTATAGATTTAAAATATTTCCAAATGTCCTCTATCACATTCTGACCCTTGAAGCCATCCTTCTTGGAAATAATCAAATTGGATCCCTAGATCCTCAGCAGTTAAAGAAGATGGAAAAGCTCAGTACTCTAGATCTTCAAAATAATGATCTCTTACACATTCCACCAGAACTTGGGAATTGTGAAAATCTCAGGTGACCACATGAGCTTTGAATATTTTTAAACAGCGTATTTATTTTACCAAAATACTGTGCAGAAGCATTACAAACATTTATTGGGGCTTTTGCAGGGGGTTTACTGTTCCATTGATGTCTGTTGAACTGATTTGCTTTTACTTTTGAAAGTATGTATTATTTAATTGGCTACGGAGTGTCAGAGAATATTCCGATCCTTAGGATAGTTTGCATCATTTTCAGTTAGAGATCTGCTTTGCCATGTGCTCCTAATTTTACTTACTAATTTGTTCAATTTGTTCAAATAAATTACATTGTTCTAATTTTGTAGTGTGTTAAGCTTATGGATTGTCTTCGAGGGCAGCCCCATGTAGAGTGCATTACAACAATCCATGCGGAAGTGACCAGGACATGAGTGACTGAGAGTAGAGTCTCCGATCCAGAAGATTTATGTCCTATCAACCTAAGTAAATTCTTGAATAGCATATATGCCAAATTCAATTTAATAAAAACCTCAGAATCAATTTGTTGGAAAGACCACGTCTAAATAAATTGAATTCTTTCCCCTATGGGGAGTGAAAAGGACAGTGCAAAATCAGTCATCTGACGTGATGGCTATGCAGTTAATTACCTAAAGTAGAGCAGTTCGGCTTTAAATCAAATAAACTGATAATTATTACTCGGAATACTAATAAGCCCCAAAGAAGGTTAAACTGATGCTTTTGATGTGTAGATCTTGTTTCAAGAATTTAGAATGGATTAGGGCTTTTTTCAATGTAGTAGGTTTCTCTTGCAAAGTTGCACCTAAAAGCAAAGCTTGCAAGAAGATCAGTCAATCAAAATATGAAGCTGATTTCAGGTCTGCCTTTGAGATAGAAAATAGACTTTAAAGCAGGGGTTCTCAACCTTGGCAACTTTAAGACTTGTGGACTTCAATTCCCAGAATTCCTCAGCCAGCTTTGCTTTGCTGGCTGAGGAATTCTGGGAGTTGAAGTCCACAAGTCTTAAAGTTGCCAAGATTGAGAACCCCTGCTTTAAAGAGAGCTGCTGAGAGGACATGATTTCAAGGGTAAGCCTGTAGAGGAAAAACAGACATTTTAATAAATGGCAAAGTATTACTGAAAGGCAAATAGATTATATATATATATACAGTGTTGCTGTTGAATGTTTAGTCTAGCAAAATCCTCATGCGAATTTGGAAGCATTTTGAAGATGTTGATTCAGCTTTCTCCAGTTTGAATGAGAGGCGTCTCCATGGGTTTCCCCTCTCCCTCTGCATTTTTATGTCTTCTTATAAACTCTGCATCCGAATGAACAGCAGTTCTAATTGGTTTCTGTCTTTCTCTTAAGAGTACTTTTACTGGAAGGTAACCCTTTCCGAACTCCCCGAGCAGCTATTCTGGCTAAGGGGACAGTTGCTGTCCTTGAGTATCTGAGAAGCAGGATTCCTACTTCATCTGTTGCTGCAGATGTGAACTAAAAAGTATGCAACATCTTACTTTCTGAAGAACGAAGATCACGGCGTTTGTTGTTATGAGAAACGTAACTTGAAAATGCATATGTTAGGAAGTTGCTTATAGGGTTCTCAAAGATTTTAGTCTACTGCAGGCTGTCCTCGGGGCCATACTTGTATGGCATATATTTGGGTGATTGATATGTGACTCTACCCAGCAAAAGCAAATGGTTGCTTATGGCCTTCTCCCCCCTCAACATATAAATTTGGTATGGACATGTTCTAATTTTATATTTGGTACTTCTCAGCCACTTAGAATTCTGTTTGTTTATATGTTTTAAGAGCACCAACAATGTGTTTGCAATTCATGTATACAACGTTAAGGCTTTGGTCCGAAGGCTGTTAGAGAAGAGGTGTAAGCTAAAGATTTGCTTGCCATTGGTATTTTGGTACATGAATGTAATATGTATTTTAAAATCAGATTCAATTTCAAAAACAGCATTTATACATGTTTACAAATGCAAAGAATGTTTATGGAACAAAAATATCCTCAAAGTATCCTCAACTTTGGGGCTGTAGGCTCTCATGGTTTTAGTGAATTTCATAGGCATCATTGCAAATATTAGTTTTGTAGGAAGTAAACTGGTGAGGTTCCTTTCGTATTTTTCCTCACATATATCACATTGTAAATACCCTCTACCTTGCTTGTATTCTGTTCTCTCATATGTTTGTTTCTTAATTGGAATGATACACATGATACACTTATTTCATTGTGGTATTCTGTTTGGCTTGCTTTCAGATTATTTTATTCTGATACAAGTCTCTGTCTGAGTGAGAATTCCTGACAAATTCTAGTCCTGAAATATTAAGTAAACGTTCAGTTAATTGATAAGTTGTACTGTTGAATCACCAGTGTTCCGACTAAAGTTTTAATTCCTTGTAGAATACTATCTGTTCAACAATATATGGAATTGTTTATTTCTTGGATGCTGGCGAGTACTGAGGGTAATTGCGAAAGCTACAGTCGTAATTGAATCAAGCTTAAGAGACAGCTAATTCTAGCTGAGGGGTGAGCAACTATGGCCCCTTTACAACCTGTGGATTTCAATTCCCAGAATTCCTGAGCCAGAAATGGCTCCTGGCTCAGGAATTTTGGGAACTAAAGTCCACAGGTCAGAAAGAGTCCATAATTGCCCAACCCAGTCTAGCTTCCACCCATACAACCTTACCTCTGCCTAGCCCAGTCAGCTGTTCCAGTAAGGGGGCGATTTCTCCAGTATCTTGATATTAGATGCTGGCCATTGATACACTAAATAAAGGCCTATTTTAGAGAAAGATAAAATGTGCTGATTGAAGGTAAAGAGGTGCTGTGTCCTCTTCTAGATGTTTTCTTTTGTCTGTATAATACAGTAAAATGTTTTGTAAATATGCTGGGAGGAATTCTTACAGATCAAAGTGGTGCTTCTGGGCATTAGTTGTAATCCCCAACAAGTATCCTTAGGTGCTCCTGTGTGAAGCAGTAGACACTGACTTTTTTTAGCAGTTAGGAAGATAAGGATAGCATAAAGGCTACACTAGTGCAATAAACCTGTGTGTGTGTGTGAGAGAGAGACACAGAGAGAGAGACAGACAGAAAGACTCCACACCCGCTCAGCTCTGTCAGAAGCTTTCCACTCTATATGAACTTTAGCTACAGCAGGATCATCAACCTTCAAAATTCAAAAACCCCAGAAGAGCAAATGTTCTCTCTATGGTGGCAGCTGCTGGGAAAGTAACCTTTAAGCTGCACTTTTATGTTCCAAACTATGCTTCAGGCCAGGGGCCTTCAAACTTGGCCCTTTTATGACTTGTGGACTTCAACTCCCAGAATTCCTCAGCCAGCATGCCTGGCTAAGGAATTCTGGAAGTTGAAGTCCACAAGTCATAAAAGGGCCAAGTTTGAAGACTCCTACTTCAGATAAACTTGGGAGTTTTAAAAAAATTAAAAATAAGTGTGAAACCGAGTACAAATAAAACCAAAGTTCTCACGAGACACGTGCTGCTGATTACTGATACTTGCTTTCTGTGGGGGATAAAAGATTAAATTGTTGCAATACATTGCTCTGAAGGCAGAATATTTACAATAAGGTGACTTTATTTATACAATAGACTTTTTAATATATTATTCAAAACACTTTTTTTAAATACTGAAAAAATTTGAGTACATCAAAGCCGAAAATGGCTCTGCTATACGCTGCACAGCATTGTTTTGAGTCCCTGTATTCTTTTTATGTACAGAAAGCATCTGCAAAATGCATTCTAGACACAATATACACCTTACTAGTTAGTGTCAATACGCAAAGTAAAATGGAAAAGATACTATCTGTATGTGCAAATTAAAGATAATTGATTTCACTGAATCAATTCATTTAAAATATAGCTTTAAAGTACTTTTTCACATAAAATGAAGCAGCTTTCAAGTTCAGTAAATCTGTATACTGCAAAACATTGAATTACATTCACAATCTATGTTAATAAAGTAGTAAATGATTCTTCAGCCTTATTTACAATGATACTGTAATTAAACTGAAAAGTATTTTGTCATATAGCAATCTTTTTAACACATACAAAAATGACAGTTCTGTATATAATTTAAGCTCAAAATCACAATTGTTTCAAAATATTAATTACAATACAGCTATCTCTATAATTCAACATGTGTTTTATAAAATGGTAAAATTTGTATTAAAGTAAGTTGTTGGTTTTTACTTGATTACAGTACCCACAAGTAGAAAAACGTAACTAATAAGTCTTTGTCTTGCCCAGTGTAAAGCCACTTAAGCTAGCAAAGAGGCAGGAAAGGCCCCCGATTTATAAAAATTCAGCCTCTTGTGTTGAACTGGTGTGGCTTATTGATGTTCAGAATAAAACTTCACAAAGGGCCATGAACATTCTAGATGGAATGAAATGGTGAGGAAACTTAATGCACATTTAAAGTTCATAAAGGTTAGCAACAGTAGTCTGAATTCATTTTTTAAAAAAAAATAATCCACCATCAAGAACTTGTGTGCTGAGGCAAATATTCTTAGCCTCTGGGTGTCACTGTGGGATTTCTCAATCAGGATTACCATTGTAGTAAGTACATAAAGTGAGTTTTTAAACTACCAGCAATGCATTTTAAAAAAAAATTAATTCTAATTTCTGATTTAAAAATCGCTTTAATACTTGTCTCCTGTTTGGAATGCAGGGTAATAAAGGCAGACATGAACAAAAGGCAAAATATTCTAGTAATTCTGAATGAATCTGTAGATATTTTACTAAAAATAATGTTTTATAAATCCTAGTACTCTTCAATTTCACCTCTTACTTTAGGAACATGAAAGTTACAAGCATGGAAAACTTCAGCTGGTCATTGGAAAATGGTTGCTGTTGGTGTGACTGAATCTTACCAATATAGTAGCTCTTCTCATTTGCTTGGGCATTTTGAAAAAAAGGCATGCATTGTTGCCAGAAACCGAACTCAAAGCACTCACAAGCTAGCTCAGTACAATGCTTATCTTTTTACTGAGAAATAGGAGGCATGAGATTTACAGTGAGGTTTTTTTTGAAGACATTTCATTACCCAAACTAGGTAACATCATCAGTGCTATATATGAATGAAATGTCTGCAAGAAAACAATCCAGCTCAGAGAGTACCAAGTACCCCTCATTTCAGACCTGAGCTACAAATATTTTCGTTTATAGGTTTACAGTGATTAAATCTCTCTTAAAAAAAAAATAAGATTCAAATTCAAAAATCTGTCCCTATTTAATGTATGAGGTCCTTAGTGCAAAAGGATGCGCTGAAGCTATGGAAGTCATAATAAATCTGCTACTGCCATGCAAAGCTACCAAGGGAATCTGTCAGCTCCTGGGAAATTTGACAATACGTTTTGTGAGAGATTTTAAACGGTACTCGCCATTGATAGCAAGGGCAAAATAGAATTCACAATAGCAAAACAGTTCACTTTCCTAACCATTGTCCTAATGTGCCTTCCTTATTAATAGTTAATTGTATCTTATTACACTAATATTTACACATGAATTAAAAAATTTACATCATTTGTATGACAAGAACAGAAGTCTAATTTTAAACCAGTTGCAATTTTTAAAGAGGTGCTTGTATGAAAGGATAACTTTAAAAATTGCTGCCTAGATAATTCCTTGCACTTAGTTGATTTTTTTTTTTTAAAAAAAAATGTCATACCTAACAAAATGATTCCATGTGCTACTTGCAAGGTGGTGTTTAAAAATTTATTGTACCTCCTAAAATGATTCCGTACAGCATCTTATTAACTAGATTGCTTTTTAGATTACTTTCTATAAATAGTCCTGGGAAGAAAATCCGTTAAGAGGGGTTCTGAGAGCAAAAGCTTGCCTAAGACCGCTCGGTATAGCATCTGTTACAGGCAAATTGGCCTAGCTGCAGGCACAGATACAAACCCATTTGTTCTCTGTACAGCAAAGTCCTATTTCTCGGAAGGGGAGGAGTGTCCAAAAACAGCTGCTCTGCTGAGTGGAAGCCAAAAAACCAGAGCTGTCTGTCTTTCCTGGTTCTTTTAATCACGCTTTAAGGCATGTTTGGGCAGAGCGCCTTTGTATATAGTCAGGATTGGCTAGCACAACTGTCACCATGGAAACAAATGCAGCAAAACCCAATTTGAATGAGAAGTAGAAGCTGAAGGGAGCAGTTCAGCTTCAGCTTCTGCTTTGGAATTCGCAGGAGCCTTTAAAAAGCCAAGATGACTGAATAGATTTGCTCGGATTACCTGTTTGGAAGCAGGAAGGGAGATTTTAGCTATACAGGCTCTGTCTGTGTTTTTCAGAACTGTCTAAAGATCATTGTGGGACTAGTGACATATATGCAGTCCTTCACAAATTGAATAAATGTTGTATACTGTTTGAAGCACTATATTTTCTTTATCACCGTGGGGGAAAGCAGGGTATGCTTTCCCCCACAGCAAGAACCCTGTCAAGTAGTTTGGGCTGAGAATGACTGTCTGAAAGCCACCCAATCAGCTTGCAAGATTAAGGGTAGGCTTGAATCTGGATCTTCTGGTGCTGGTTCAACAGGTTAAGATCACACATTATTCCTTATCCAATGCTCTGTAAATTTAAGGAGATGGGAAGAGAGAAAGATTTCCATACTTAACCCTTCTTCCAAATTACACTCCCTTTTCTGACATGGATATTTAACAGAACTCAGCTGGATGTGCCATACTTGGGCTGAAGACATCTGCCGTTATCCTCAGGTCTGTTTCTTAGTCCCCAACCTCTGCATTCCCCCAACTGGATAGTTGCAAGATGGGAACTTCCAGCTAGCTCTAGTCAGCTTCAGAAGGACTACTAGGACATGATGAAATGTGATAGTAAAGAAAACATGAATTGGCTTTATACTCACACTAAACCTGAGCAGAAGCAGGGAATAACGTTTTCTTAATGATTTCATGCCCTTCAAAAAGGTAGACTCCCTAAAGCTCCCTAAATAACATAAACATTGTTCTGTTGGGGGAAAGCTGTCCATGTATGGTAATTAATCCAGTACTTGACTTGGAAATGCTGCGCTCACTGCTTTATGATGCCATTTTTTTCCCATTAAAGGATGACCAAAGCAAGCAATGCTAATTAGGACATGCATCATAATGCACTTTTCCAAACTACATGTTGCCAAGGTGCAATTGTGCTTTTAAGAAGTATAGTGATTTTACACGTCATAAAGCTGATTTCAATACATTAATTTATATTGGCATTTTAGAGAAAAAGCAATGCAGTCCCATTTTCCTTACTGAATTAATCTCTGAGAAAAATCTACATGATTTCTGGTTGGCTGAGATGATTCAGTAATTAAGAGGAAAAGAAGGGTTAATGCTCTTTTTTTTAAAAAAAGAAAAAAAAACAGCAGAACAAAATCATGGATAAAATGGATAAAATGTAGAAGCAAAGGATCTTTGCACTCCTGCAAAGCATTTTTTTTCTTAAAAATTCAGCAGAGCTCAAATTTATATTGTGAATTATTTAAATGTTTTTTATCGCTGGGAAGATAGCATATTAATTTTGTACAAGATTTTTATAAAGGATTAGGAAAAAGTATTAATAAATATCAACTTTTTACGTAATTAATTTTCTACTCACTTTGAGACAACCAGTTATTTTTGTTAGGAATGAATAATTCCAAACCAAGGCCTCTTATTTAAACCATAGTGTATCTATCTTTGGAATCAAAGAAATTTCCTTCCCACACAGAACCTGCAATAATATTTTTGAACAATAAAGTTAAATCTCATCTAAACAAACACTAATTTTTTAAAACAAACATTGCCATTAATCTAAAGAATATTGTATGGATTAATCTGTGAATTTCTATTTACTATGTCCTCACTTCTAAGTCAAATTGGAAGCTCATAGCAAAATTCATATCCCCCCCCCTTGAATATTTAGTATTGTTAAAGCCATCCATTTATTTGCACATTGTGCTAATGTGCACATTGTGGGATCTCTTTCCTATTTAATAAATTTTTGGTATGGACATTTTTCTGCACATAAGTCTTTTACACCAATTTTCTAATTTGACTCTAGAAACAATGCACAAAGTTGGCAATGAAAATGATCACCTGTTCGGAGTCCAGGAAGAGAATAATACTATTTCCCTTACTAGGTTGCGCATTACAGACAAAGTGGAGATATTCTCCATAGCAGCATGGTATTCAGAATTCAAGAAACAGCCTACTTTGTGGTCACACACAAATTGTGAAAAAAATGGAAGTTTTCTTGATCTTCTCTCCTTATTCAGACAATTATCAGACTCTTGGGCTAATCAATCTGTGGCAATTTTTTGAACTCCTGAATTCCAAAGTTGGGCTTGTTTTCAAAGTCCTTTGGCATGGTAAAGATTGGATGTATGGTGGAATATTTATGCACTTACGAAATTTCTATATCATGGCAATAAAAAACTCTTGGCAGTTTTCAGATGCCTGACATATTTGCCTTACAAGAATATTCAATTACATACTTTCTTAGACTATGTGAGGGGCAACAAAATACTTGTATTTCCTTTCCTTCTTGTCACTATGTTCAGAATTGTAACATTCTAACCCTGTCCGTATCTGAATGTTCTGGTAACTCAAAGCAACATTACATTCATCTGATGAAGATGGACTACAATCCTTGGAAGCTTACACCAGTTTGTCTAATTTAGCGTCTTCTAAACATATAGCCCATAATTGCCAGCATAAACAGAGGTTGGGATGCCTAAAGGTTATGGAAGTTGTAATCCAAACAATCCACAAACCATCAACCAGGATGATACAAGATACAGTATCTACTGATGTTCCTACGAAACATCAGTAAATACTGTTACTATTTTTGTGATTTATATTGTAAGCTTCTTTGAGGTAAATACTGGAAAGGAAATATATGGTTTTTTTAATAATTAATTGTGAGCATAGCAAAGCCTGGTTTTGCCAATGTAGACTCCTATTACCATCCCAAATAAATTTAATATTGTTTTAAATTCGATATTGCACTTTTCAAAGATATATATGTATTTACATTGTAAAAAAGGGAAAACTGAAAAAGCTAACAGGTCTGCAGTGTAACTCCAGACCTATTTCTACAGAAGTGAATCCCATTACCGTAAGTTCAATTCTTATGTTACTGAATATAGAACTACTAAAATATTCTTTATAAATAATTTATATCCGATGTGAGATAGAAATACTTTATGGGAATTATAATTTTATATAATTTTCTTTTTAAAAACATAAACAATTGTGAGGCAGTAATTCTGATGGAGACTAAGATTTGTAAAGAACTTGTGTGTGTTTCTGTGTCCTGAAATAAAGACACCTAGAAACAATTAAAAAGAATATTTTAAAAATAAGCTGGTACCAATGCATAGCCAGAGACTTACAAAGAAAAATAATACATAATCACTTGCAAGTTATATTTATATAATTATTTTTCCCCAGAGTAATCATTACTAACATATAATATTATACATTTGGCACTATATTTGCCATTGGTCCAGCAATTGGCAAAAAATGTTAGGCATATTTTATTATTTATAAAAAAATATTTAGACAGTGAGCTCACGTTGAATAACTAGGTCTACTGTATTCTGGAAACTCTTCAGCAGTAATACAGCTTTTTCATGTTCCATATGTACAAAACTGTGTCCATTTGCCTGCAACAGACAAAATAGAAAAAAAGTAAGTGTTTTAGAATTTAGTAACATGGAACATATAGTTTAAAGCTCAACCACTATTCCATGATGGTATAATTTTGAAAAGCAATGCCATAGAACAGTGTTTCTCTACTTTGATCACTTTAAGATGTGAGGACTTCAATTCCCAGAATTCTCCAGCCAGCATCATTATGACATCTGTACAAATTTTACAGCATGTCATTAAACAATCATCAACTTTATTTTGAGGTCTTTCCCATATTATGCCAATAGAGTTGTATTTTGTTTGTCTAAGTAATTTGTTCAGTTTAGAGAAGCCATTCCCAGCATTGTACTCTCCATGTCCTTTTAGAATTCCCATCATCATGCTCAGTAGCTCATACTGAATTCTCTGTAAAAATGTCAGATGAGGATGAGCAGCAAGGTAGCTATGCATGCATTGGTCTTGTTTAAAAAAAAGTAATTTGCTGCTCAGAATGCTCTGTGTGCAAGAGATTTACTTATTTACCCTTCCTTACTGACTTAGCAAAGACCCCCAGAGGAGCTTGAGGATGCCGAAACAATTTAAAAGTCTTAAACAGACTGGTCATGGACATCAACTGATTTGGAATATTTTCGGGATGTCCTGTGTAGCTCACAATACTTTGAAAAAAAAACAAAACCTTGCCTCATAATTGTGAACAACAGACCCAACTGCACAGTCTGGCATTTGCTTCATAGTACAAGCCATTAAGTACTCATCTCAGGGATTGTTATCTAGCAAACAAGTTCTTAAGCAAATTTTCTTTTGATTTTATATATGTATGTATATATCTATATCTATATCTATCTATCTATAGATAGATATATAGATATGTATATATATGTATATATGTTTTCTGAGGTTTTCGCGGGTGTTTGTATGTAGGTCTTTGGTTATTCGGGTTTTCTCCCACGTAAAAACCCATGTGTGTGTGTGTGTGTGTGTGTGTGTGTGTGTGTGTATATATATATATATATATATATATATATATATATACACACACACACACACACACATACATACACACATATCTAATATATATATACACATACAGTATCTACTATAAACAAACATATATAATATCTATATCTATATAACGTGTGTATCTAGCAGTTTTATACCCATTTACCGATTAGCACTTAGCAATAACACTTAGACTTATATACCACTTTGCGGTGCTTTACAGCCCTCTCTGAGTAGTTTACAGAATCAGCCTATGGCCCAAACAATCTGGGTCCTTATTTTACCAACCTCGGAAGGATGGAAGGCTGAGTCAACCTTGAGCAGGTGATAACTGAACTGCTGGACTACTGGTAGCCAGCAATCAGCAGAAGTAGCCTGCAGTAATGCAATTTAGCCACTGTGCCACCACGGCTCCTATTATCTATCATCTATCAATATCTATCTACTACTATCTAATCTATTTTATCAATAATCTCAAGTTCTTAAGAATAAAGCTGCCTTTAAGCACAACCCTAATTTTAATATAGTATACCATCTGGAGGGTATTAGAATACAGCAGAAGTCACTATCCTCATCATGTTTTTCCCACAGTTGTTTCCAAATTCCACCAAGAAAACAGAGGGAGGATCAACAGAACAATAAAAGTAGATAATGGTGTTGCATAAAACTGGAATTTCTCATTTAGTGAACTCCAACAGCCACTCTCCAAAACCATTCCTACCTGTTATTCCAGGCTAGAAAGATTTTGAATTCAGCACAAATTCTAAACCAACTGTGTCTTTATGGCTATTTTGGAACAGAATAAGCCAGGTCACAGAGTTAAATTTCTGAACCAATTGCTTACAACAGCTATGTCATATTCCAAATAGCCTTTATATCAGACCAACATTTCATATGCAACAAGCAGAAGCCTATCAAATGCTCAGTGTAAATGGAAAGAAGCAATCTGCGCCAAGACAAGTTTCCCCACCTCCAACTGTGTAGTCTGAATTAGTGAATATCTCTAATCAGGAAGAGGGATATTTTTGGGGAATGTGTGTTTAATATTCCTATTTAAACTACTGAGATGTCCTAAGGCTGTATCGTCTAGGACAACTATTTATGGAATATGGAATTTATTTTTGAAAGCATGACCAACCTTAATTTACTCCAGAATTTTCTAAGACTTTGGTTTTATTAGATTAGCATCTACATGCAAAGTGTAGCATTTTTATTTGAGCATTCTAACAGCATGCATGGTTGAAGCAGTCTGGTCATATTACTTGCATAATTGCTCATTTGAATGAAGAATGTGAGTTTCATGCTTTATGCTTGGGTCAATCTCAACTATTTCTAATAATCATTGCAATGAATACCATGTTTTGTAACTCAAGTTTTATTTTTTAATTTATTCTTATGCAGGTTGTAGTTCAGAATTCTAATTTATATATACAGTTTTTGCTCCTCAGCTTTGGTTTAGTAAGTTTGGGAACTAATAGCACAACCTAGGTGTAATTACTGTGCAAGGTGACTATTTTAGAGTTTTTAGTTTGTATGTTTCCAATTCTCCTTCACCTGTCCCACACATTCCATTTTTATACTCTCTTATGATTGAACAAAGCACTTTTTGTTTCCAAAACTGTGCATTCAAATTCTGGCTCAGAGGCAAACTATACTGTAGTTGGTCAGTTTGCTAGCATGACAATTTATAGTTTGTTCAAATCTATATGGAAAAGAGATAAATGCAAAGACAGGAGGAAATCAATAAATGCTAAAGCCATTTAAGAAAAAAAATGTTTTTCATTGGAATAATTCTTTTCTTTAGTTCAGGTCTGAGCACCATACTTGGATCAAAAAGCTTTTGTTTAAAAAATATCAAAGTGTAATCATATCTCAGGTATCTTGAGTGTGTTAAGACAATCCACTTAATTTCTGGTTAGTGGGATAGACAATATTATGTTGGCTTGCAAAGTAGATTTTAAAGATCCTAACATGAGCATGCTTGAAATAAAATTACATGTGGCAGTATAACTTTAGCATCAGCAGAGTGAGCTTCATATGGCAAGGATATAATTTGAGGCTGACACTTAAGCTTTCTCTTAGTCAGAGTGTTATATGAAAATTGTGGCTGCTCAAAGCCATAATATGAAATGAATAGGTTTGAATAATGGGATATTTTGCATGAATATGAAGTTGAAAGCTGATTGCTTAATGTGACAAGAGCAGAATATGAAGAAACAATGTATGAGACCTAATGCAATGATAAATAAGTGGTTCAACACTGAGCACAGAATATGACAAGAATACAACAATGTACCATAGAGTGTTTGATTTATTTTTGAATAAATGTATAAAAAGAGTTTTTGATTTGTTGAGGACATGTATGTGTGTGTACTTTGACTACAAGATAATACTTGTGGCAAAGAACCTAATATTTACAGCATTTGTTAGACTCTTTTGTAATGAGTATCGATATGAAATCAAGGTAGTCACGTCTGACATTGCCATTGGAGTAAATGATTGCAAATAATATGTGCATTGTGAAAAACTAAAGCAAATAGCTAATTTGTGTACCCCGGTAGAATGTTTACTAAAGTTGGGAGATGCTAGACATGTAAATGATGGTAAAAAAGGGTTTTATGTGCTTGTTGAGAGAAATGAATGTTTGTCAAAGGAAATAAATGTGTGGAAGTTAGTGTTGGATGGGAATGCGTTATTTCAGAACTTTATATAGAAAACAAGAAAAAAATATAGTTAAGTAAAACTAGGTGCTGAATCAATGTGGATTGAATATAGGAAAAGAATTATCAACATAAAAATATGTAGAGATAGTTGGATATATAAAGAGACTGAATTAGGATGTAATATATGAAGTAATAGTGATGTATTAAAAAAGAGGAAACTCAAGACTGTTATGGTTCAATGGAGTTGATGAGATTCTCAAAGAAAGACAAGACTTTTCTAAAGAACAAAAGTCAGTGTACTGACATGATAAAGCAGTGGTTCTCAACCTTTCTAATGCCGCGACCCCATAATACAGTTCCCCATGTTGTGGTGACCCCCAACCACTTATACATCACCGGGTGCCAGAGGCGTGGCCAAAGAAAAAGGGAAAAAAATGGTGGACAGCCTTGTTTGGCGACCCCCGTGAAATGGTCGTTCGACCCCAAATGGGGTCCCAACCCACAGGTTGAGAACCACTGTGATAAAGGCAAGGATGGTTTAAAGATTAAAATAGAACGCATGAGTAGTGTACGGTGAATGGTATTGACCAAAACTAGATTTAGCTGCTTACTGTTCTTTTTTTGCACTTTCCTTCCTTCCTTCCTTCCTTCCTTCCTTCCTTCCTTCCTTCCTTCCTTCCTTCCTTCCTTCCTTCCTTCCTCCCCTTCCTTCCTTTTTTATGTTTTCAACATAGTCTTTGAAATGGGCAATATGAAAAAATATTATTTATACAAAGGGCAAAATTTTAAAAGAAATATAACAATAAGGTCTTGGTTTCTTTTATTCAAATTCTCTTTTTTTGATGAGTTTCTTTGAGTTTGATGCAATATACAAGCTCTCATGCTCTCATAAAATCTATAATTATACACAGAAGCACCTGTCCTATTTCAATAAAAATGACTGTGATTCAGAGCCTTCTATACTCCTTATCGTTATTTATTTATATCAAATATATATGGCCAGCCATCTCACAAATGCAACAATGTAATAACAAAATATAATTATTATTAGATTACTATTTTTAATTGCACTGATTTATAGAGAAGGTTATCATAGCAAGTAATAATAGGTAATGAAACTTACTGGATCTAGAAAAAGCTAAGAGGATTGAATCTCATTAAGATTTATGTTAGGTGGGCAGCTATCAAGAAATTCCAGACTAATTGAGGAAATAAAATAGGTGGCAAATTACTTCTGTACTGTCAAGAAAAAAAATATGGACATGTCCATGTAATTACTAGAAATTTACTTTATAATGTGTATATTTAGATTTATAAATTTATAATCTATGGCTTTATACAATTTATAGAAATTGTTAATACATTAAAATTCTTACAAATACACTGAGATGTGTTGTCATTCTGTTTGCAGGTAGCTGATACCTTGCGTTACTCAAACATTTTAGCTTTAAGTTTCATTGTTTATAAAAATTTGCTAATGATGGGGAACTCAGCTCAGAATAAAATATCTATAGCTTGGAGAGTTTGGATCAATTCATTATTTGCAAATGTTTCTTAATGTCTGGTTTATAGCTTGAAATTAATATTGTTAGAATTGATATGCTGACCCATGCATTAAAATACACCTAGAAATTAATAAAAATTATATTCTGTGATCTGAATGATTTGTTCTCTTTGCTAACATATGTCAAACATTATATATAAATATTGATCTCAACTAGTAATTTCCAGTTGCTTAGGTGTATTATTTGAGGAAATAATTTCTCACACAGAGTTAGAAAGCTTTTCCTAGAATAGTCGAACAATGTGTATTGTTTTCCAATACCTAACTGATCATGTGTGCATATCACATGTGTATGTGAAGGTAGGATACCCAGGAGCAAATAGTAATGTATGCATTGTCAAATAAGTAAACCTATTGCTTTTATATAATAGAGAAAGAAATGAGAAGTGTAATAATAAATAGAAAGTCCACACACAAAAGATTTTTTTTAATTAAGTTAAATGTTGCTTTAACAAACAGCAAGAAAATAATTTAAGAGAAAGAGTACAAATTCCAGACAGATAAAAGACATTCAACAAAGCCTTGAATTTCATGTGCAAAACCTTAGAGGAATATTTTCTGGCAGCCAGGGTTACGCTGGCCTCTATTTAGGTGTTTTGTTTTGTTTTATATAAAGGCTGATGGTCCATCCTGTTGTAGTAAGTGACCTTAAATGCAAAAAACGTCTGTCTGTCTGTCCGTCCCTTTCTCATTTCCTGATGGCCTAAATTTGATTTCCCAGCTAAGAATTGAAAACCTCTAATTTAGGCCACAGTTCACCATCTATTTACTCCAGAGTAATCTTATTGTTTTGTATGGGAAAATAACATTTTAAAATGATGTTTTGATTGGAAATGTGCAAATCTATTCTTTTTGTGAAATTCTATTTGATTTGATTGTGATGCAGTGCAAAGAGCCGATCACATTTTCTATCCAAGGAGTTTAATCAAAGGATCAGTATGTGATTCCTAAACATGCAGCATGGATAACACATGGTATGTTGGGTTGATTTACTTTACCGTAAGCAAGCTTTCAGCCTTCCTTCTTTTACAGCTTTCCCCTGAACCTTAGAGGCAAGTGACTACAAAGACTGCAGGAAAGTCTGAGGAAGCATGAGGAATCCCTGCTACAATAGTACATGCTCCCAGATGGTGACACAAATGGAAGCAGGAAAAAAAAAAAAGATCATTTGGGGTCAAAATTAAATTATAAATGGTAGGTCACTCAAAAACTTAGTAACGTAAGATAAATTAGAATTACAGTAAACTTCAGAAAGTGAGGATGGGAAATACGCAACCAAGGCAACCCAGGTTGCTTGGTTCCATCCTGCAGCGATACCACTTCACTTCAAACTCACGATTGTCATGGACATTTATAATTTTTGATGGCAACATGTTTTGCTAAAGTGCAAGATGAAAATTTAAATGGAGGTATAATACTGATCCAACAGATCATATATGATCTCCTTCAAACATAAACCTACACCATTGTCTTTAATAAGAATTGCATGCTGGTTGTCTGAATAACGGAGTATGATCCTTATATACCGCATAATCCACTTCCCTAAGATTAATCCTTGAAAATGTGTTGACTTGAAAAAACTTCCATTATTTCTATTATGGGAGTTATTCACTCATTTGTCTTTTGTTTGTTTGTTTTAAACAGAAGGTAGTCTTTGTAATGAAAAAACGTCCTCAGTTGATAAGTTCGGTTAATGCATGAGGCAGGCAAAACAATGTATAGGCAAACTTTAAGCTTCCTTAACTGAAGCGTGTTGATGATGCTTTGGAGTGGATTGGCTTAGAGACAAACAAGTGGGATTTAAGAAAAATCCAATCCTTCATGTGTATTCGGGCCATCTGTAATAAGAACAAATATATTTCAGAACCTCAGTGCTAATTTTGTTTGACAGCAATTCTTATTAGGTTTGAATTCATTGGCAAACTTACCATGAAACCACCCCAGGTTTGTTGGCCACAAGTCAGGGTAATAACCAGTTTCTGAAATCTGAAAAAGGAAAGTATTGTGGCTGTGGTTTGGCTACTTTGCCACCGCCCAATTTATTGATAACTGGTAATTAAACAAAAGCAGTTTCTACTGAAAGACTGAAACATCATCGATATGCTAGGGAGAAACTGTCACACCTCATTTTTCACAACACAGACGTGCTTTTAAGATGGGATAATTTCTGCTTTGCCCTCTTACACCCTGGATAAAGGGGATGAGAATTACCACGGTGAAAATGGAATGCATTTGAGGCCCACTTACTGTACATGGTTTCCAGAACTGGTTTTTTTTTTTTTTTGTTGTTGTTTGTTTAATTTAAACACCATTTTCCCCAGGTTACTTACACAAGAAATACAATGGGCTAGGGAAAGGTTCACAGCCCACACATCTCAGGGGCCAAATTTCAGCTTTTGAATCCTTTCTGGAGTCCTATTTTGAGCACTTTTTTCTTGTTTGAACCTATTTCTGATGTTGGGAATCAGATGAAACCATTTTGCTTTAGGGGACCAATTACAGTAAGTAGCTGATACCCTTTCTTCATTTTATTTAGGACTAGGCAAATTTAGACTGGGAGGGTGTTAGGGTTACTACACATACTAATTAAACACATACTAATTAAATAGTCCCCATATATGTATATAACTACATTGGTAATAGTAATTATGAAAATCTGGTTATTTTGTCTTAGAAAAATGTAAGTAAAAACATTCCACAAAAGTTTATAGTTCCAGTAAGATTACATATAAAACTAACAATTGCCATATTGTTTCAAAAATTGTAAACAATAACGAAATAAGATTTTATAGCGTCCATTTCTGGAACTCTCAGTGAGCCATTTTGCATAAAAAGTTTACTGAGAAGAGTAAATGTTCATGTCCAAATGACTCTTAGTGGGCTGATTCATTGTGTGAACTGTACCTATTGGATGGGTTATTATAATCTTAGCATAAAGACAAGCTTATTTTCATGCATATTTATCAAGTGTATTGTTCAGTTATAATATGCATGTATGAATGATCCATTATAGTTTACAGGTATCCCTTGATTTATAACCATTTGTTTAATGATCATTCCAAATTACGACAGCCTAAGAAAAAATGACATATGACCCATCCTTGATAATATGACCACCCCACTATCACATGATCACAATTCAGCAGCTTGACAACCAGCTTGCATTTACAGCATCTTGTAGTCACATAATCGTGATCTGCAACTTTCCCAGTTGGCTTCCAACAAGCAAAGTCAAACTGGGTTCACTTAATGGCCACAGTAATTCGCTTAATATCTGTGGTGATTAACTTAATGACTGCAGTAGCGATGGTCATAAAATCAGGCTCGGTCACATGATGTCTCACTTAACAACTGCATTGCTTAGTAACTGAAATTCTGGTCCTGAATATAGTTGTAAGTCAAGGACTACCTGTGACAACTACAGACTGAACTATCGTTCAATCAAACTGTTTCCCAAACTTGACTATTTTAAGGCATATGGACTTCAACTCCCAGAATTCCACAGCCAGCATTGCTGGCTGTGGAATTCTGGGAGTTGAAGTCCTCATGCCTTAAAATTGTCAAGTTTGGGAAACACTGTATTAGATGATAGATTTAAATATGATTATTCCCCCTGGTTCTTGTATAACCAAATAGATTGTGAACAATAATTAAACAACTGTAAAAGGTATTTTAAAGCATGCTGAATGTGTTGCCCATAAATGAAGTAAAATGTTTTGGCTCTGCTTTGTTTGAAGATTCCAGGCCAGTTGCACTCCAGGCCTCTCCCTCTGCAGCACTTACACAAGTGGACTGATTTCTATATTTACTCTGGTATAAAATCAATGGGAGATTTTATGTCAATTCTTTATCACTTTGAATATGTCTTCTAAATGGAGAAATGTACCATCAAAAAAGACCTTTCTCCTCCTCTTTCAATCTGACAAAATCCTGAGCAAAGATTCACCTGAAACTTTCAGTATTCAGAAAAAGGGAAACAGGCATTGCATTCTGCCAGGTTGAGCATAATTCAGCACTTGACCTACTCACCCAGTAGACAGGATAGGCTACTGGAAACCTTTCTTCTTTTTCCTGGGCCCTGCTTGATTCAACATTCTTTACCTGGCTTTTTTTGTTTTTGGTGGAAGTTAGGTCTATTGGCCAAAATCCATTAATTGACAGATTTCAGCAACAATTATTAGCTGCGTTGTGACAAGAGAGCACGCATATTTTTTTTAAGTCCACTCACTCATACAACTCACATATTGCTCAGTTAGCAAAGAAAAGCTCTAACAATGACTTAACTGTATCAGAAATGAGCATGGAAACCAAGCCTAAAGTATAAAAAAAATAAATAAAGCAAAGCCAAACCTGAGGACCCAATGTGATGTGAAGAAGAGAGTGTACAAGTTGGCAGTCATTTTCAATCTAGAATTCCTCTAGTCACGTTCAAGAAGGAATGGCAAATGTCTAACATTATCTGCAAAAGGACCCTTGATATTTTAAAATGGGTTAAGTTTACTTGGTGGCAGAATTCACTATGATTTAGGTCTTAACTGAATGTCATCAGTACAGCTCCTGAAAAACATACAATGAAAATTCATGCCGAGTATGCTTTTTTTCAGAACAGTTACTTTCAAGCTGTAAGCAACTAATATTTCAAGATATGCTAACATGGAGATAGTTTTACCATGGATGCTTTATATGGGTCTTTGTGTGCTGTGGCAGGATAGAAATTAAATAAATAAATACTTAAGAAATCCTATTATTTCCATAATTATCTTGTCTATGGTAAGGCGTTGACATAATTTCAACTTCCTAACATTATAATTATGTTCCTTCAAGCTGTCATGATTGAACATTTATTTTCAATATACTGCCGAGATTTTTTTTTTAAAAAATATGTCAGGATGTTACACTTAGGGATACATAAAGGTGTTGATTTGAATCTGTAGTAAACATGTTCTCTTCATACCTCTCTCAATGTAATGGTGACAAACAATTAAGCAAAGAGAACATACATCTAATCTATTGTGATGATACTGTAGGTAAAAAGAAAATAGCCTTTTGCTCTGCATCACCTCATAACTGTGGCTAAGTAACCAATAAATTGCCTTTCCATTACCAGCATTCAATTGCTCTGTGGAATAATAAGATCTTAAGTGCCTTCCTAAAGGCAAAGAGATTAGTGGCATTCTGTTTCCTTAGGACATCAGGTTCCACTCTGCTCACTTTTCGTACAATGCGAACCTTTGGCATATCCTCCCACAAAAGTATGCACAAGGTGGGCTGAATCTTGTCAAGGAAGATGATCCTGTAAATACCCAGGAGCCAAGCGATGGAGAGTTTTAACAATGACCATCAGCACTTTGAGATGGGCCTGGAAGCAAATAGATTAGCAACATGCCAATACTATCATTAGTGTTAATGTAGAAGATAGAGAATATGACCTTTGACGAACAGGAGGAAGACTCACTGCCAAGGTAATCATCAGGTATTCAAAATCCCCAAGTCTGGCCTAGAACTCTAATGCATGTGAACTTCTCACAAGCTCCTCCCTAGTTCACACAAAGGTAAAGAGGGAGAGGTGCATTCAGACTTGCAAGGACCTGTTATTATAACTTTAAAATAAACGTAATATTGCTCTTCATGACTTTGGTTTCCTAGTCTGGTCTATCTTGAAGGGCTGACCGTTACATTGTTAAATCTGCTACCGTCCAGTTAGCAAATAAACAGACAGTACAAATATTAGCTTCCAAGTCACCTTAAAAAGGCAATCCAATATTAAGTGGCTGCAGTGGTCTAATTATTAGGTGATCAGGACAGGAGTCACTATTGTCATGGCCTCCTAGTCCAAAAAGACCAACACTTGGCACACCAGTCAAGTGAAGGAACCCCTGGTCAGGGCCTCCACCTCCTGTTCTAGCAGAACCACAAGGCCAGGAGGATCTTCAAATTCCAGATCTGTTCCCTTAGTGAGAGACCACATGCAGAGCCAAAGTTAGATCAAGCTAGACCAACCACAAACAAACAGTAACTTCTTCTTGCAAAGTTTTGATCCCCATTTTACAACTAAAATTGTATCTATCTTTAGTTTGGATTAAACTAGATATATAAAGAATGCAAGAAATTCCATAGTCTAACACAAGGAAAGAAATAGCAGAGCAGAAAAACCTAAGCTACCGACTTCTTCCTCTTCCTGCAACCCCTTAATTTTACCTTTACCTATAAATTCTGGCCTCTTCCACACTTATATGCTTACATATGTATACTTACCAACATATCTACTGCTGTATTCTAGATCCGCTCTAGTAGTAATCAAGGGGCCAAGTTCACAAAATGCCAAGTTTCATAAAATCACCTCTTTACCTAAACCTAACATGTATGACAATGCTGGTAATATTAAAACAACTTAGACAAATGTAGAAAATAAGTTTTGAAGTTTTCATAGTTTATTTTTATTATGAATTCGTATCTCATATTTATTAAAATTGATTTATGTATTTATTTTTCTCTGTAGATGCCAACGTAGGACACTGCTCTAATAACTGGGAAAGGGAATGAATGACACAAAGAGAAGGAAAAGAAGTATTCAAAGAGTGATTGCATTTGAATAATAAAAAAAGAGAATGAGGGTAGATATGTAGGATATATGATATATGATAAGCATGTTTAAAAAAGTGCAACAGAAGCTTAGTTTTGTTATTCCCTTAAAATATGTTTCCACTGACAAAGAGACATGCCATGTATAAAAATGAACCAGATCCACACCAATAGCCATCAATATGTAGATATAAGATCAGTTACTTAGATTGAGTATACTTTCTGTGAAACATCTTGATAGAATGGATCCCAAACCTATCCTACAGAAATCTGCTTGTCTATCAACATCTTCAATAAAACGATTAGTGCTTATTGTTCCAGTCCATCAAAGTTGCAGTTGATGATCATCATAAGCCACATAAACCTAAAGAATTTACTACAAATTTGAATATTTTACAGTCTGAATGTAGCCTACATTACTTGAGCAAGTATTGTTAAATCCAACAGTATCATTGCTGTGCTGTTAGTATGCTGACTTGGAAATAAATCTTATTGATTTATTTGGTAGTTAAGCTTAAACATGCATGCTTTGGAAATAATGACTAATTGGCTTAAATAAAAGCACATTAATTTAGCAAGCATGTCTAACATCAATCCAGCTCAATATAAAAAAGACAATTCTTTCAAAATTTATAAAAGGTGGAAGATACCAGAATCCTGATTTGGAAATGTTTTTAATTAATTGCTTATTTACTGCAAAATGCTTAAAAGGCAAAAGAATTTTTAGCAATTTCCCGGGACAAGTTTTATGAGTTAGTGATCCAATCAGATTAAGAAATGTTTACACTGAAGCTCTTTTCTGATATAAATACAGAATGGCACTATGCCCTAAACATTGAATAAAATTGTGCCCTAACGTTTGCATGGTAGTGGTGTTCATTTAAGGAACTGACACAGGACTGTATAAGTATAAAATCACAGGTTGAGTGTGTACCTAAATGTCTTATGAAATGGTTATTGCAACAGAGAACATCCTGAATGCAGGTTGGACTTCTACCGTTGCATGAGGAATAGACTCAATCAGATAACTGAACAAGGTTTTTTTCTTTTCTTTTATAAAAATTACTTATTCAAACTCTTCACTTCTGTGATACTGAAGAACAGTAAAAAATAAGTAGGCAAAAAGCTTTACCAAAGGAGAACATAATCAAAAATTCTTCCTTTATTTAGAGTAGTAAACTACTGTTCAGAAGTTGAAAGCAATTGTATTTTGCATGCAATAAAATGGATTTATCTCTGTAGTAGCATAAATATTTATAATATAAGCTGATAAATAAAAATTAATATAATTCTAACAGGTTTTTTTTGTTTACACTGAATCTCATCATTATAGCTTACAGGGTAAATCAAATCCTTTCCTAAAAATTATTTGGTTCAGTCAGCTAATATACACATACATGCACACACAAAAGGGATTTTTTTTATTCTGCTTTGGTTCTGCTTTTTTTTTTTTTTTAAAGTTATACGTAGGTGTCTCTTCAGTCAGCTTCACATTCAGGAATAAAATACCAAGTTCTATAAGTAAATAAAATAGGCCCTAGGTCAATATTGGGCAAACATCATGTTAATATTGACTTTTACTGTTCAGAACATACTATCTCCTTCAGACAAGCTGCTTTCTCTCTCTTTCTTCATACTTAGCCAACAACAAATCCATGTCTATTTGTGAGAGTAGCAATTGTGTGCAGATTGCCAGCATCTTAGCACTTGAATCTCAGCCTTAGACCATTTGAAACTTATTTTGGGCAGGCAGAGAAAAGTGGAATATGACGGCATGCAGATGAGCAAGGATATCTGCAGTAAAACCATGCTTTCATTAAGAAACAGTTCTCATTTACCTGAATAATCTTATCACCAGGCTGAAGCAGGTTAGATGCTGGTCCATCAGGCTGAACCCTAGTAACAAAGATACCCTACAAGTCAAAAGCAGCAGAGATTAGACAACTGAGAACTCACTAAAGATTTCTGCATAGATTAAATCGGTGACTTTCGTAATACTAATAATGATGGTAAGCAATCTTTTTGCTGATTTGTAAGTTCTCCATAAGCTTTAGAGCTGTTGTTCAGGTATACATGGTAACCTATCATTTTATTGGATTGGAAGCCACAGCCTCCGAAACACTCATACAAATGTATGTTTTCTGTGTTGAGACATCTTACTCAGTCTCTCATAAAATGCAACTTATATATTTATATCATAGTATCTACTATACTATCCTGCATAGTATCTTTTGCTATGAAACAAAACAGTATCTGCAAAGATTTTTTTAAATATTAAATTGTATTCTTGAATTAACATGTGGAAGGAACAAAATTTCAGACAGTATCTATTGAATGTGCTGTAGGAGATGACTAGGTTGAGCCAGGGGTCAAAATGCATCAGCCAGCTTGAGTCCCTTTGCACCCACAGGAGATCTAAGTCCAGCCCACCTTGAATTCCACTGACTACCGCCAATTTGCTCTGATCGTTAGTAGTTCACATTCTTGTAGAAAGCATAAGCTTGTAATAAAACTTTATAATCATTTGAATTGCCTGGACTTCCTGATTTTCCTGCACTTGACATTTACTAACAGTGTTAGTAAAGAATAGACCAAATCTTTCTTATAAACCAAAATCTTATTTGCTACAAAAATGTTTCCTAGGTTTCATGGAAACTGAAAATACATATTGAAATGTTTATCATACTAATATCTCATTGCTATAGAACAGTGGTGGTGAACCTATGGCACGCGTGCCACAGGCGGCACGCAGAGCCATCCCTGTAGGCACACACGCCATCACCCTGGAGGGAGGCGGGGCCAGACTGCTCCCTTCTGCCTCTCCATGTACGCCTGCGCTCTCGGCTCTCTTTCTCTCTGCATTGAGAGCCGGGCTGGATGGTGGAAAAGGCCTCTGTCACCTGGATCGGCCATGGGGGGGTGTGTGCAAAATCCCCCACCCGCCGCCGTTTCCCCACACCCACCGTGCAGATTGCACTGCCGCCGTTCTCCCCCCGCCGCATTTTCAGCGCCCGCATCGAGCCGCTGAAGCGCCATAAAATTGCTCCACAGCCATGGATGCAAGTTCCAGAGACTTCAAAAACACTCTGCTGCCCAGATCGGCTGGGGGGTGGTGGAGCAAAATCGCTCTGCAGCCCTAGATCTGGGCGGCAGAAGCAGCAGAGAGAAAGAAAGACTGAGCCAGCAGGGAAGCAAAAGTGTCAGGAAAGGAAAGCATTGCAGAATAAGCAAATTTACAAAAAGGGGATCTCTCTCTCTCTCTCTCCCTCTCTCTCTCTCTCTCTCTCTCACACACACACACACACACACACATACCACCCCCTTATTACTCATTTCTCCCCCCACCCCCTTTAATATCTCTTCCCCCATCCCCTTTAATATCATGTTTGGAGTTGGGAAGGCGCGCGTCCTACGCTTGTCTTCTCAAACTCCAAACTTGCGTGTCCTACTTTCCTAGCTTGCCTTCTCAAACTCCAAATTTGCGCGTCCTACACTCGCCTTCCCAAACTCCAAACTCACGTGCGCATCCTATTTTCATTGTCCTACTTCAGTTTGGAGTTTGGGAAGGCGAGCAGAGCCTTAACATAAAAAGCTGGTCCTGCTTTCAAAAAAAGAGAAAGGAGGGAAAATTATTGGGCTCCTTGCATCATTCCTGCTTGAAGCCATCCTTTGCAACAAGGAAAAATCCAATATATCCAACATTTCAAATCTGTCTGCATCAAGAGGACAGCTATTTTTAAGATACCAGTCCTGCACATCTATATCTAGGAATAAATCTCATTAAACTCATGAAGCTGTGAAACACAGAATGCAAAAACACACACACTCTCTCTCTCTCCCTCTCTCTCATCTTTTGCAAAGTGGAGTCTTCTTCTAGGCAACCTGCTGCTTACTTTGGATTGGTTTCCCTACGTGTCTAGAAAATCAGTACAGGTCCTGAAATCCAGTATTTATTTAATGAATTAATTAATTTTATTTTTATTTATATCTGACCTATACTATTTTTATAAATAGCTCAAGGCAATGAACATATCCAACATACCTTTCTCCTCCTATTTTCCTCATAACACACCTGGAAGGTGGATTGGGCTGAGAGAGAATGACTGGCCCAAAATCACCCGGCTGTTTAATCCTCTATCACAGAGCTTTTTCTGTGGGCACGCACAGTGTGAGCAGGGTGAGTGCAAAAAGTAGCACACACGTGTTTGCACTTTGGAGAAAGGGGGAGAGAGAGAGAGAGAGGAAGGAAGGAGATGGGAATGAAAAGGAGAGAGGCAGGGAAGGAGGGGAGGGAGGTAAGGAGGGAGGGAGAAAGGAAGGAAGGAGGGAGGGAGGCAGGGAGATTGGAATGAGAGGGAGGGAGCGCCTGAGGAAAGTCCTGCCTTAGCACTTGGCCACCAGCAGCCCTGTGGCCCTTTTGCCATCCTCTGGTGGTCTCCCATCCTATTGCTGAGGATGCTTTGGTTACAAAGCCAGGTCTCCTCACATGGAGAGGGAGTAGGCCTCCCTCTGACCCATGCAATTTGCTCTTCTGCACTCACCATGCAGCTGGGCACCCCCTCAGGGAAGTGCGGCTAGGGTAGGCAGGACTGTGGGGTTCTGGTGTTATGGGAGCTGAAGGGCCAGGCTGGGTGCTTGACCTCCGCTGCCAGGGCTCCAGGCAGTCCGTGCCACTGTCCATGGGCCCCCTGCATTGCCTGAGGCTCAGTGAGTCTCCTCCAATGGACCATGCCCCAGAGCTTGACCCGGTCCCACCCACCCTCCGCTGGAGACTCTCAGATTTGGCCCAGTCCTGCCCAGGCCCGCACAAGTGCCCCTGACGTGAGTGACGGTGAGCTGGCCACGCCCACCCAGTAGGCCATGCCCATGCTAACCATGCCCACCCAGTAGGCCACACCCACCCAGTAGGCCACACCCACCCAGTGGGCCATGCCCATCTGGCACCCGACGATAAATAAGTGGGGTTTGGGTTGCAGTTTGGGCACTCGGTCTCCAAAAGGTTTGCCATCACTGCTATAGAATGTACATTAAGATATGGAATTTTCCATTTGTTTAAACTCTACTAGTGGATAAGTACAAGCACTTGTCTTAATACAATATTAGAGACGCATCAAATAAACATTATGTTTATTTGTATGTATGTATGTATGTATGTATGTATGTATGTAAGCAATACCGTTTTCAACAAGATTTTTAATGCCTAATTGAATAAAAGACAATAGCTAAAGAACCAAGCACATTTGGGAAGAAAAGATGTGAAATTATTAAAAACAGATTAACCATAAAGAAATTGCAGTTAATTACTTCACCCCGGGGTTGTATGTTTCAAATTCGAAATGGCCTATTAAAGATTCAAAGCTCTTACATTTTTGAAAATGCAATATATTACCTTATCAGAAGGTTTGAATGGATTTCCTTGGCCGCTTATTCCTCCACTGATACTAAATCCAAGTCCTGGATTCTTCTCTATCCTTACACAAAACTATATATAAAAGACACAGAGTTATGACTATATTCTTGTAGTATGTCGATAATAAATATAAGTGCTCCACTTACTGTGCTGTAATTAGTGTTATTTTATTAAGACTGATTTTGGTGACTTTTATTCATCATTTCAGAAAATATTATTCCCAGAGTAGTACTTCGCATTGCTATGTATATATTTCATCAACCTCATTTCTTTAATGAAAGCTAGAAATAGGCACAATGTAGAGAAATCCCAAACTCTTAGCCATTAGGAGCAAAGGAACTGCAAAACTCAGCATTCTTAAAACTCTGAAACATTCTTTCCCTAATGAAGCATTTCAAAACCTGTTCCTGGGCTTTTCTCTTTTGAGGTTCAGTAATTTCCAGAAAAAAAAAAATCTTCTGAAGTAGAAGGAGTCCTGGTTTGGAGGATTTACTTCGGAATATACAAAATCCTACCAGAATTGCAAAAAATATTCTAGATTTCTGATGTTTTACACATTCCTATAAGAAACTGTGCTTGCACAGTGTGTTCAGTGCTAATGCTCTATTTCTTAAAATTAGAAATCTGATTGATTCAGTATTGATGCATGCATACATGGAACTAGATATAATTCAGGATTTTTTTTTGCTTCTATGCCCACAAGCTGAAAAAAAAGGCCACATTTACAATCCAATTGTGTTTCTTGTTAAAGAAAGCTAGACAAAGATTACTTCCTCAACCAGACACTTGGTGTGAAACCACTGCAGTGTGATATGGTATCATATTGACCTTCTTTTAACAACTTTTACCCACATGATATTCTGCAACATGCTCACCTGTTCTGGATAACCATCCATACTCCTCTGCCCTTTTGTCTGGATGACACACCTCCCTGCTTGTGGCGCCCGAGAGCTCTGAGAAGGGATCTGTATTGGCAACGGTGGCTGATACTGCTGGATTGTTACTTTGTTCATGTTGCCCTCATATGGCTGCTCTCGACTACGATGCTGTAGACTTTGTGATCCCATCAGAGTCTGAATATGGCTACCTGCCTGTGTATAATAGCAATCCATGAGACCAGTGATATATACAATCACAAAAAGCAATACATAAAATTTTATAGTAATGCCAACGTTATCTTAGTCTCTTCAAAGCTCAAGTTTTAACTCAAGTTGCAAGTAGCTATAATTAAAAATAGTATTGTGCATTTATTCATTTAAAATTTTTTCAACTACATGTGAACAGGGAATCACTGGAAGCACTGCTTATGTACTACGCTCATTTTTTCCTCAAGAAAAGTGATATTTTTACCGCTGTCCCATGTAAATGTTAGCCTGAGGTCATATGACTGTAACTTGCAGTTTCCTGCCAGCTTCCCTATTAATGGCTGTAAGGGGGAATGCTGTGACTATTGTAAATATGACTACTGTAAACATGCACCAGTTGCCAAGAGCCTGAATTGTGATAGATGCTGCAATGGCTACAAATTCAAAGACTAATCATAAACCTACTTTTTGGGGGCATTCTAACTCTGAACAGACATTGAACAAGCAGTTGGTAAACAAGGACTACCTTTATATCACACATATCAGTAAAATTAGGATCATTTTGCTTTTCATGAATTATGTCATGCAATACTCACATATGGTGCTGCAAGTCTGGAAACCAGGATTTTATAAAGATAATTCATAATATATAAAACTTTAATTATGAAATTCTGATTTTAAAATTTGAAGCCCCATATATGTATAACGTAAATTCTGGAAGATCAATTGAATTATTAGGAATTTTAATTTGTTTTTAGTGTGCAATCTACGTTTAACCTTTTTAAAAGATTTTGAAGTCAGATGATTTGTACATTTGAAATTTTTAGCTGGTAAAGCAGAAATAGGTCATTCTGGGTCAAATGCAATGAGAAGAGATAAGCTCTGCTAATATTTCATGCTCAAAAAACTCTCAACCGACAAGAGATAGGTAAATAATTTCTTAAATTAATTTTCACACCTGTTTAATAATTTATTTTGCAAACATTTCTCTTACTTTAATTTAATTATCCTGATAGAATTTACTAGATAAATGATATAAAATTCTTTTTTCCCAGAAAAACAAAGCGAAATAGTCTGATTGAAACAATACCTTCTATTGTTTCCACTGATCTTATTTATATTGCCTGTATTTTCTTACCAACCTCTATGTGCAAACGTGGCCCCTTTAATTGACAACACATTGCAAATTATTGTCGAATACTGTATATTGAATAAATTATGCCATGGAACTAATAAATTAATAAATACCATAAATAAAAATGTAAATGCCAGTAATCATGCTTATGATTGATTATGGAATTAGAAAAGGATGAAACAAATTGTGAGCTTTCTTTCCAAATCTCTTCCTTTAAATGTACTTTCCAATTTCACATCAGTACAGAGGAATATATATTAGTTTAGGCAAGACCCATCATCCTCCAGCATCTTTTTGTCAAAGTGATTCCTTGAAAGCAGAAAATGGACACTTACCTTGCAACTTCTATTTGGAGATATGCTATTCCTAATGTGGAGGTGACATGACTGGTCCTTGACAGATATCTCCTTAACAATTTATCAAGTGTACTCTTCAAGCCACCTAAGTTGGCTATCGTATTGTTTTGTTGTAACAAATTCTAGAGATTCAGCTTAGTGGTGCTATTGTATTAGGATTAGATTAATGCTAAAAACTTTAATTTGAATTTATTCATCATGTTTGAATTCTAGTTTCAAACTATGGCCAAGATGGAATTAATATAAGTGACAATATAATATTTAACCATGTTTAAATCCAACTGAAAAATGTGCAGTAGGAAAAAAACCCATAAAACTATGGTCAGTTCCTAGATTCTCATTTATAACTTTGAGAACATTGGCAAGTATCAAGATTTAGTTGTGTGTATTTATATTATTTCAGCATTCCGTGTTTGTGATATATGTTACCTTTTTAGCAACAGTTTCTGGTGGTACATCTCGCCTTCCAAGGGGATATGGATTCCATTGGCTGCCAGTAGAAATATCTTCCTGTCCATTGTCTAAAATGCTGCTTTGTTGTGATGGGGTCTATTTTTAAAATATTGATACATTACTTAGAATAATACAAATACCTCTTTTTGATTTACTAACAGTTACTTTATAATTGTATAGACACAATACATATCTTGCAGTTTACTAATTATGCAAACACATATATATTGATATATACACACATACTTACATATATTAAAAATAATATACTTTTATAGGTTGCTGAAAAAAATTGAATAAAGACCTTAATAGACTTCAAAGAATATGTAGAAGGTTGCAATATCAGAATATTTCCACTGTTTAAATATGGTTAAGATAGAGGGCTTGGTTTCTATTTCTAAATAGTTTATAAAAGGCATTCATACTACCCAATGGGGAAAAAATGATCACATTCTTTCTCCCATCTAAAATGTAACAACAACAACAATAATGTCTTCTAGTCCAACTCCCTGCTCAGGCAGGAAACCCTATAACATTTCAGACAAATGGTTGTCCAGTCTCTTCTTAAAAACTTCCAGTGTTGAAGCATTCACAACTTCTGGAGGCAGGTTGTTCCACTGATTAATTGTTCTATCTGTCAGGAAATTTCTCCTTAGTTCTAGATTGCTTCTCTCTTTGATTAGTTTCCTTCCGTTGCTTCTTGTCCTGCCTTCAGGTGCTTTGGAGAATAGCTTGACTCCCTCTTCTTTGTGGCAACCCCTGAGATATTGGAACACTGCTATCATGTCACCCGTAGTCTTTCTCTTCATTAAACTAGACGTACCCAATTCCATCAACCGTTCCTTATATGGATGCAGTATTCCAAGTGTGGCTTTACCGAGGCATTATAAAGTGGTTTTAACAATTCGCGTGATCTTGATTCTATCCCTCTGTTAATGCAGCCTAGCACTGCGTTGGCCTTTTTGGCAACTGCAGCACACTGCTGGCTCTTATTTAAGTGATTGTCCACTAGGACTCCAAGATCCCTCTCATAGTTGCTACTATTAAGCAAGGTACCATCTATACTGTACCTGTGCATTTGGTTTTTCTTGCCTATAATTTAATGTTAGAATGGAACTATAATTATTTAAAGCTGCCCAGTATCACTATATCAGTGATATTGGTGGCAGATGGATGGATGGATGGATGAATAAATGAATGAGGATTGTACAGATAGTCCTCAACTTATGACCACAATTGAGCCCAAAATTTATGTTGTTAAGTGAGACATTTAGTAAGTGAGCTTTGCCCAATTTTATGACTTCTCTTCCCTCAGTTGTTAAGTGAATCACTGCAATTGATAATTTAGCAACCTGTTGTTAAGTGAATCTGGCTTCCCCATTGACTTTGCTTTCAGAAAGTCGCAAAGTGTTATTATATGACTTGGGACACAACAACGGCCATAAATATGAAACAGTTGACAAGCATCTGAATTTTGATCAGGTGACCCTGGGGATGCTGCAAAAGTCATAACTGTGAAAAATGGTCATTAGTCACTTTTTTCAGTGCCATTGGAAATTTGGTCACTAAACAAACTGTTATAAGCCAAGGACTACTAGAACGATATAATCTTTGTGGTGCCATAGTAACTTTTACGTTATAAAAAAAAAGGCTGGTTCAAGTAGAGGAAGAATTTAAAAAAAAGAGAGATTATATGACTTCCATTATGGTAGGTGAATAATTTTTGTATTTAAAGATTGAATTACTAATTTTAGATGCAGCAAGATCTTGCACGATCTTAATACTGTTACTGCAATATGGTATAATGGCTTCTAATGTCCAGAGAATAAAAGCCTTTGGAGTCCGAAATACAGGTTCTTTTACTGCATTTGTCTATATGAAAACATAAAGATAAGAATGATAAAACAACCGTAGGAAGAGTAATCATATACTCCTAATTAAAAACATCATAAAAAATGAATAAACTTTATCAGAGTCAAACTTTTTTGCAGCAGAATTTGACATATCAGAAAAAAAAATATTGCAGGCATTCTTTGTAAAACATTTAATTAAGAAACTATATGTAGGTTGAAACTGCCAGCCAAATGAGCCTTGAAAGGACACAACTGCTTTAGATTGAAAATGCCCATTTTGTAACATTTTTTTCTGAATGCCTAGTACAGCCCTTTCCCCCAACTTTAATGAATCTTTAATGAATGAATGAATCTTCATTAGAGAGTTTTACATGGAGACTTGATCACCATTTTATTAAGTGAACCTTTTAATCAAGGAATGTCCTATTCACAGGAAGATCAACGGACGACTGAAATTAATGATTAGCTTAAACTCCTCATAGTATTACCAAAACATCTTATGCATAATTTGATTGCTTGTAAAGAAGCAATCAAATGCTTTTTAATAACACACTCATTTCCTTTCTTTAATTATAAATATTCTTGGCATTATCAGCCTTACTTGGCCGAGGCAAATAAATATGCACATGTTTTATACTTTAAAGGTGGGAGACAAGGAATCATAAATGTGTTTAAAGTCAAATCCTGAAAAAGAATCTAGTAAATTTCTATTCCAAAGGAAATCCTATGTCTTTACTTTAGAACAGGGGTGTCAAACTGCCGGCCTGTGGGCCGGTTTCATCATACGGAGGCCACACTCAACCCAACTCCACAATGCAACTAAAGTGGCTATTCATCGCAACCCGTCACGTGATGTGGTGAGTTTGACACCCATGCTCTAGAACATTTCACTGTATGTTTGGGAACAAACTTTAAGCAACACAGTCTGGCATGAATCCAATGACTGTATTTATAGGAATCCAATTTCATTTTAAGTGGGTAAACAAGAGCTTGCATAGGATATAAGTATTCTTCTATTTACACTGTATTCCTACATGCCATGGTCTTAAGTTAAAATTTGATTATTATTTTCCATTAATAGGAGAGAATCATACTAAGATGCCAGAATCACATTACCTGAAAACTACACAAAACAGTTCAATTTAAGGAACAATTCATCACTTATTCCAATTTCCAGTTCATATGTAGAAATGCAAAATCAACTCAATGATAAAAAAGAAGATATATATCAAAGTATTATAGTTATTTCAATGCCAAGACCCACTAGCTTGTTTCAATGATGTGCAACACTCTTTAATACACTAAGAAAAAAACATACACCTGCTCATAACAGTGTGGTTCTTTAAAAAAATAGAAATAAAAGGAAAGGGCATTATTAATGTTGCTAACTGTAGAAAGCACAAAGAGAGGAATCAACATCATAAGTATCTGCAATGATACAAAGTGGATAAGGGTCAAAATGTGCATTGCAATAAAAGTCCCATTACTTATGTAGTTGTGTTCTGTGTGGGACACAAGTACAAAAAATATAATTTGGATTTAATAATTCATATCCTCTATTCAGAACCATCTTTTTGCCAATTTGTGTGCACTTGAACAAGTTAAAAATATGTTGAATCTTATAATATATTTTGGAATATACCACTTACACAATCACTAAAGAAGCCTATTTCTTTCTGGTCAAAAAACTGAATGGATGAATTTGAACTTCATTGAGAACTTTCTGTAAAATGTTGTGGGATATATCCCATCCCGATTTTTAAATACACATGCGGTTTGATACAACATATAGCCAACTCTACAACAGTTTACATAAAGAAACACACAAATACAGTAAAAGATATGAGCAGGACATACATCTGACATTTCTCTTGAGTTAAAACTATAAGCTAGTCTTAATCAGGGCATACAATGTAGTATCTGTAGGTTCTGATTCCTGGAATGCTGTCTTAAATTAAAAGAATTTGTGATGCACTTTTGATAGTAGCATTAGGCACCTGAATCATACTAATGCCCCTGACATCTCTAAACATTGACAACATGAAACATAACTCTTAGATCTTTCTGGTTAACACATGGAGTTCTGTACATCAGTCTGCAAAAGAAGAGCAGAAAGCAACATGACAGAGATGTGGTGAGCCAAATTACTTGGAGAAGCAGAGAAGTCACATTTAGGTTTAATTTCACTTTTTGGGTCGCTTTTGGAACACAAGCATGAATAATAGAAATGAGCTAAAGAGGAAGAGGGGTATGGAAGAGTATTTATTATGTGACTTTGATATATGCAAGCTATCTCATACTTACTTTCGATAGAGGTAGCTCTTGATGCATTTGGTTTTCAAATTTAGATTTAGTCTGCAAGTTTAATGTCATGCTTCTGCCCGCATGCATTGCTGACAAACCTCCAGAGCGCAGCATGCCAAGGTTAACAGTGTTGTGTTTATAAGCAGCAGTCTGAGTAGAGGAAATAACAATCACGTGACGAGATATGAACACACATGCTTCTTCAGAAAAAATACTGCACATATATGATTTTCACAGTCTCAATTAAAGCAAACGAACAATACCAAGAAATAAGGAGCTTATTTATGCATGCACTGTGAGACAGAAGCACAGAGAGTGCTAGTTGTACATAAAATGGTTACAGTACCATAAAAAGACACTGACAGAAAAAAAGCAAACTTCATACCTCTAAATGGCCTCTAAATCATGGCTGATATACAACACCAAGTTAACTTTGTGGGGAAGGAAACACTGAGATGCTGTATTTACCTCTTTACAATAAAATATCATATGTCATCTCAGAAACTAAATAAATTGGGAAAAATTACAGAAAGTCCAGAGGACTTTGGGAAAGAAAAAGGATTTTGAACCACCAAATTTGGGGGAAGAAAAAAAATGTTTAAAAACTCAAATAAAATAATACTTTTTTGTGAATAAACTTAACCACACCAAAACATCATGTGGCTGGATATTTGAATCTTTCACAACTGACATATTAGTTGCTAAATGTCAGTAATCCCAAGAGGTGAATATCACACAGAACACAAGTCATCTTAAAATTGATTTTACTCAACATCCTGCTGTATATTGGAACGTATAGTATATTATTTCTGGGTCAATTATGATGAATACATACTGGCAAAAGATTATGCATTGTATACTATCTGGAATCTAATTGAGAAAAAGCATAGAGCTCCCGACTTACTCCATTCCCATTAAGTTCTCCAAATTGGCTACACTGATTTAGTATATTCCTATATAGGTAATCCTCAAATTATGATGATAATGGAACTCATCGCAGTCATAAGTTGTGCTGGTTGTAAATTGAGCCACCCTCATTGCCAATCTAATTTTACAACCTTTTTGCAGCGTTGTTAAGCAACTACTACAGTCATTAAGTGACTGCTGCAGTCCTTAAGCAAACACTGAGGTTGTTAAGTGAACACTGCCATCATTAAGCAAACCAATGATTCATTATGGGCAGTTTTGCCGAAAACTGGAAACGCTGGTTTTCAGCACAACTGTTGTAAAATGCAGTTGTGTGACCTTAGGATGCTGGAAATAGCCATAAATGAGGGCCAGTTGCCAAATGCCCAAACTGCGGTCACATGACTGTGGAGTGGCAACTGTAGTAACTTTGAACCTGGGTCAAAGGTACTCCTAATGTGGTCCGTCATAACTTCAAACAGTTGCTAAATGTTCTGTCATTAAGTCAAGGACTACCTGTACTAAATAGTGATAGGCAGAATTCTTGTCTAGACAGCTAAAACACAATCATATGCTAGTGTTATCTAACAACACTGCAGTTGTTTAGTAAATCATATAGTTGTTAGCAAATCTGGCTTCCCATGCTGACTTTGCTTGCTGGAAGCCAGCTTGGAGGGTTACAAATGGTGATCACGTGACTCCAGGAAATGCAATTTTCACAGATACATGTCAGTTGCTAAGTGCCTGAATTTTGGACCATGTGACCAAGGAGATGCTGCAATGGTCGTTAAGTGTGAAAACTGATCATAAGTCACTTTTTTAAATGCCATTGTAACTCTGAATGGTCACTGAATGAATGGCTGTGAGGAATACCAGTAATCAAAGGATCTCTCAATCCAGGAATGAGCGCAACTGATGCACAAGATGAATCTGTGTCAAGGCCCTCTTGGTTACAGCTGCCACCTACTCTTTGACCAAGAGCTGCAAATCTCCAGGGGAGAAGTGCAACCCCATCTAAGACTAAAGATAGAACTGGGGGAAGGGGCACTGTTGCAAATATCCAGAATTCCTTGGTCTTATCAAGATTCAGTCCATTCCTCCCCTTAACCGCCAACCTCTAAATCAGGGCTTTTCAACCTTTTCACCCATTGTACCACTTTTAGGATATGGCAACATCCGAGTACCACCAGTCGTCTAGCAAGGTATCAAAAACTTGATGACCCATCCCCCCAAAAGGAAAAAAATGATAAAGTACAGGTAGTCCTTGACTTACAACAGTTCGCTTAGTGACTGTTCAAAGTTACAATGGCACTGAAAAAAGTGCCCCCCAAACCACAGCCGAGCAAGACAGCGCCCGGCAGCGCTCTTCCTCCTGTCCAAGGTTTTCATTGTTATGAGCATTTCTGTTGAGGATTGGCAGCGGGGGTGGGGTGAAGGGGTGTTTGGTTTTTATTCCCCCTGTCTGCTGGTGGTTGCAGCAGGTTTTGATCACTTCACATGACCCTGGGACACTGTGACCATCATAAATATGAATCAGTTGCCAAGCATCTGAATGTAAATCACAAGACTCTGGAGATGCTGCAAATTTCCAGCTGATCGGCGCTTCTTCTGGGCTCAGCAGAAGTGTCAGAATCAGTGCTGCTTTCCAGCTGATTGGTGCTTCTTCAGGGCTCAGCAGAAGCACCAGGATCAGCGCGAGCTCCAACTGGAGCCTGGCGCTGATCCTGGCGCTTCCACTGAGCCCTGACAGCCCCGAAGAAGCACCAATCAGCTGGAAAGTGGTACTGATCCTGGTGCTTCCGCTGAGCCCTGACAGCCCTGCAGCTCCAGACATCTCTTGCTCAGGCTTGTGTGGTGCTGCCACCGGTTCAGCTCATTCCCCTCCCCCGCTACTTTTCTAGGATGGTTGCGTACTACCTACCAGATGCCAATGTACCACAGGTGGTACCCATACCACTGGTTGATAAGCCCTGCTCTAGACACGCACACAGGATGATAGCATCACACAGAAAGTTATAAGCACTGCTAAAAGCCTTCTCTCTAATGTCATATTTATATAGCAATATCTCTTCTTTTTAAAAGAAGCACAAATGCCAAATTATATTCATTCATATATGCATTAAAAGAAAAAGAAAACAAACTAACCAAAGAATAATGTTCACAGCTTGCAATAGCCAATTCTTCTTGCTTTTCTTTTCCCTAGCATTCAGATTTAGGATCAACAGTCAATCTTAGATCTGAGCCTTTTAGCAGCATATAGCAAAACAAAAAACAAACCTCGAGAAATAAAGGTATTTGTTTTCTTTCTGCTTTCTGAGCTCCCTTTCTTTGTCTTCTAAACTACTGCACTTTTTCCAGGGATTAGAATATGAGCTTTATTGTTCAGAATGATGATTCATTGCAGCATATATTTTTTTTTAGAATCTACTTTGAACTATGATTTTTTTCCAGTATTAATCTCTTCCCATATGAGGCTGCAATTAATTTGAGCTTAGGAAAATAACTTTTATTTGACTGCTTCACACTGGCAGTCAGAAACTGTGGGTTAAAATTTTAGTCATTTATTTAAGCACATCAGTTTCTTAAAAAAAAAAAAAAAGGACCAAGAGACTTCAGGCAGACAATGTGAAAAATAAATGTGATGAAAAATATAATTTAAATCATAGTACCATTATCTAAAGCTTTTTTATAATGACAGCCAGTTTGGTGTAATCGTTAAGGCTAGAAACCAGGAGCCTGTAAGTTCAAGTTCTGCTTTACGCATGAAAGTTGGCTGGGTGATTTCAGGCCAGTTACTCTTTCTCAGCCTAACCAACCTAACATGGTTATTGTTGTGGAGAAAATAGGAGGGGGAGGGAGTACTAGGTATGTTCACTGCTTTGAGTTACTTTTAAAGTAATAAAGGTGGGATAAAAATCTAATTAATAAATATATACATATTGTACACATGGTGCTTCTCATCTCAGAGGATCAACTGTATCAAAGGATGCAGTTCCATGTCCATAAAATATGAATGATATGAGTGATCAATACTGCAATATTTAGCCATTTACATAATTTTAATTCTTTGTTGATGTAATAAATAGAAAGAATAACTTTGAGGACAGGAGGAAGAGATGCAACTAAGACAACGGCCAGATAAAATAAATTTTGAGTACAGGAAGAACTGAAGAAAAGTCTCAGACAAGATGCTCATACGATAAAGGAAGAGAGATGGGGAAGCACATTCAGACTTGCAAGATTCTGTTTCTGTAAGCTTACAATAAAAGGAATTCAAGTCCCGTCTTAGCCATGAAAGCCAGCTGAGTGATTTTGGCCCAGTCACTTTCTCTCAGCCCAATCTACCTCACAGAGTTTTTGTTGTGGGGAAAATAGGAGGAGGAAGATATGCTGGATATGTTCGTCATCTTGAGTTATTTATAAAAATAATAAAGGCGGTATACAAATAAATAAATTAGTATGCATGGCTTTGGTTTCTTAGTCTGGTCTATTTTGAAGGGTTGACAAGTCTCCCACTGCCGCATTCATTAATGGGGGAGGGCTAACAAGATCAGCATAAAATAAAAGGCAACTCCTTAAAAAATAAGACAATCTATAATATGGACAAAATCGTCCTCAAAATGATAAGTAGCAAAATTATGTGCCTGCAAAATTCCAACCTTCACTCACAGTGTATCTTTCTTCTGTGCTATATGGAGCAACCAGGTCCAAGAAAGTCAGCACAAAAAGGAACTCTATAGGAGGGAATTCCAAAATAATGGGAGCAGTAATTAAAAATGCCCACTTCTGAAGTCCCATTGGGTAAGTCTCAAATTAGACGGGGCCTGGCAGGACTTGACTATTCAGTTTGATTATAACAGAAGGTGATTCCTTAAATAATTTGATCTGGAGTCATCTAAGGTCCTAAAGATGACAAAACCTTGTACTGCACCTGGAAACTAAATGGTAGCCCACACAGCTCCCAAAACAATAGAGTCTGCCAAATATATTAGGATGTCCATCCTTGTTTGGGCTGCTGAATTTTGTACCAATTGTAGCTTTCCAAGGAAAGCCCCATATAGAGCACATGATAGTTATCCTAGTGAGAGGTGAGTATGGCATGTGACTGTTTATGAGCTTATCAATTCTACTACTTTCCACTTCTCTGCTCCTGTTTATTCACATTGAAAAAAATTTCCTGCAGAAAGTTCCAATTGTGTGTTGTAGAAATATGCATTTATAAACCTGAATGGAAAAGTGAAGGTGAAGGGAGGTGGTTTGGATTTTGTAAACATCTACTTCCAAACTTTTAATCACTGTAAAGGTATCAATGCTTCATTTTCTAAACTTCTCTCCAATATGGCTGTTCCAATGATAAGGACGTTAAACCACTTTGATTAAACATAAGTTCCTAAACACTTTCAACTAGATTAACCCTATGCAGGTTTCAAGTTTTCATTTCCTGATGATTTAGCACTGAATCAAAAACATTATAATTCTGCTTTCCTAGGACTGTACAAATCAACAATGTATATTTCTTATGTCCATGAAAACTAGATAAGCTAAAAATAAGCTCCGTGATGTAGTTGCTTTCCACATATGCAGAAAACTAACTATAGTTGTTATAACCGAATGGTTAATTTAGCTCTTACTAAAGCTAAAGCTAAACTGTGAACTACTTTCAGACATACATTCTTTTTCATTTTGCGTATTTAAACATGCAAAATGCAGCAATAGACTCTGAAATATATTTAGCAGTTAGGGTAACAATAATTTTATGTGAGAGCCAATTTGATATAGTGGTTAAGTCATCAGGCTAGAAACTGGGAGCCTGTGAGTTCTAGTTTTACCTTAGTTACAAAGCCAGTAGGGTAGTCTTAGTCCAATCACTTTTTCTCAGCCCTACAAAAAGGCAATGGCAGTTCTGGAAAATCCTTGCCAAGAAAACTTCTGGAACTTGTCCAGGCAGCCTCCGAAAATCAGACACAATTGAACAGAAAAAAGTGACAGAAAATTTGAACATAAGGAAAATATGAACCATATAGACTACTATATGATTTATATTTTCCAAAGTAATTGAAATATTTTTATAGCATATTTATCTCAATTTTGCACTTTTTTTTACAAAAATCTACAGAGATGAACTTCATATTTAACCTATAATCTAGATCGGAGGTCCCCAACCCCCGGTTCGTGGACTGGTACCAGGCCACAGCATGCCAGCAACCGGTCCACACAAACAAGCAAAGCCCCATCCGTGGGATGCAGGCAGCACACAAAACCATGTACCCTCTGGTTTGTGGAAAAACCTCTCTCCACGGAACTGGTCCCTGGCCCAAAAGGTTGTGGACCTCTGATCCAGGTCTTCCAACAAATCAAAACTAATATATGTAGACATTTACTGTAGTTATCTCATTTTTTAAACATTTAAATATTTTTACACTTTAACTACAAAATGCAGTTTAAGACAAACCCCTCCCCCCCAATCCTGCAATTCTTTCAGTGTCGTTCAGTGTAATTTTCTAAGAACATCCTGAGATGTTCCCTTTTCTTATACACGATTATAAAGTTATAATTTCAGGTGGAAATGGTATTTTTTAATCCTTTCAAACTGTTATCCTACTATGCATGTCTGCTTATCTCTATTGCTTTTACTCCCAGTGGATAAAGAGTTATAAGTAGCTGTATTTTGCATTCATAGGCCAGGGAATAATGAATTCATTTCACAATGAAAGCAGCAGTAAAGATATAGAGAAATTTTCCCTGCAACAGCGTTGTGCTAAAATTTACAAGTTCAGGCTGAATTAGTTGTGAAAAATAGAGTCAGAGAAAATCCTAAAACCATATGTGATGCACTACTCCTTCCTCTGCATATATGGCTTCTAAATTATTTATTGCTATTTCAGTTACCGTAAAGCATTTTATTCAAAGAGTAAACACTAACATCCTAATTAAGGCTTCAAATAATACATTGACTTGTAATTATGTCTACCTAAAACTTCCATTGAGTTAATCTGTACATTTACCAGACAATATTTGTTACTTAAGAATGCAACTAAGAGTTAGCCTACTCCGAGTTTTTTCTTTACTTAGGTAAAATTCCTAAATATATCTATATAGATGTAAATTAAACTTAAATCAGTTAATTTACTTCCAAATACACTGGTTGAAGGCTTAGGTATCAGAACGTCAACATGTAATTAATTCCTGCAATTGATCTTCTATCGTGGGTAAGAAAATCAACAAATTATTGAGCCATAACTGAATGACACATCTATCATTGTGCAACAAAAGAGAGGCTTATTCATAAACACAGAAAACATTCAGTGATTCTACTGAGTTTCTCTGGATGTCTTTTCAGAATTGTGGATTGTGCCTATTCAGCGAAAGTCTTTCTGGGCCATAGATATATATCATCTTTGTTTGAAACTTATCCTGCCATTTCTCTTTATAATGTAAAAAAGTAGAATATAAAAACAGCCTGAGTTTAGTAGTGGCTTGATAAATAGTTTAACTTAAAAAAATACAGTAATTCATCACTGAAGCTAGCATTATTTGAAATATTTTTAAAAAATATATGAGTGATGTTTTTTTAATTCTTACTTCAAGAATTCCTGAAATGTATACACATTTGTCTATCTTAACAGAGATATGCTTATAATATTAACAAATAGCATATTGATCACTGCAAACAGAAAATTTCAATATAAAAAATTCAAGGCGTGAATTACAAAGAAATGCCAGACATACCCTGTCTAACCTTCTAGCTTCTATATGTCTAAGTAGCTGTTGTCTCCAGTCAGCAGGCATTTTACCACAGCTCTCATTGCCCTTCCCAGGGGTAGGCCTTGTCTTTAAATCAGGGTTATCTGACGGCTTCTCACCATAGTTACTCAAGTTATAGTCGGACGGTATTTTTTCCAACAGAGCTGCCATTGTCGGCCTAGCTGAAACTGGCCTGGTTTGGGAGGTACCATAACTCTCTGTACTGTAGCTCCTTGCAGACAAAGGCCTCCTTTGCGTTACGTTTTTAACAGGGAAGCTTCCAGACTGGCTTTTCACTTCTTGATATGAAGGGTGTTCATCTTCATACCTGCCATTTCTTTTGAGAAACTGGGATTCAGACACTGAAATGCTGCTTTGGCGTTCCATAGCTCCTCTATACTGATGTCTGTTATACCTATCGCTTTGAGGCATTTCATGAGGCTCGCTGACTCTTCTATACATTGACATTTCAGTAGAGCTGGCCAATGAATCTGCTCTTCTTAAAAATCCAGCCCTTGATCCCTGACTTGACAACTGAGTATTGACAGTCTCTTCATTAACAGAAGGCTGTGAGAAGGAAAACATGTGTTCCATGGGTGGATATCCTCGGTAGGCTCTGGGACTAACCAAATCCTTAGAGACATTTTTTGTCTGCTGGGGAATGTATTCTGGAGTATGTTGGAAAGGGGGCGGTAGTCTCTTTTCAGCTTTCACTTCTACTGATCCTTGAGGATTAAAACTTTGGTCAAACTGGTATACTTTTTTAGTCACAGAGGGCTTTTGCTGTTGTTGGACCTTTACACTTCCATAAGTCAGCAGTTCATCATCAAGCATTGGCACAGATTGGCTACGGGACATACTAGACATTCCATGTTCTGGCCCCAACATTTTATCCTGTCTGTCATGCATCCCTGCGTTATCAGTAGTAGCTGCATAGTTCTCTAGTGGTATGTTATAAACTTTATATGCACCAATATCTATCTCATCTATACTTTGTGATTTCTTAAACCGGCTTGTTTTTAAATCTCTCATCATTGGAGAAAGCCTCTCTGTACTTTTGCTGATAGAAATAATATTTTTAGAAAGCTCTGGGCGACAGTGAATGTGTGAAAATACATTGCTGAGACTTCTGTTGGCATTGGAATCATGATATTCCCATGGTGTACCTGGAGAAAAAGTACTAGATATTTCAGGAGAGTCTTTAACAAGGTCTTTCCTTTCAGGTAAAGGGCTGGTAGTAGGGGTGCTCTCCAGTTTAGAAGGAAAAGCTGTCCTATCTTCAAAGGGGCTAGGTGTTCTTGTCCAGTTCTGCCAAGGGTTTGATGGAGGCACTTCTGATTCAGGGGTATTTCGGATAGTGGGTTGTTCAAGTTCTAGGGGAATACCAACTATCCTATCTTGCCTAATTAAAGGCCTGCGTCCATGAGCAGATGTGCTTCTTGATTTGGAGCTTAAGAGAGGATTAGTGCTAGGATTCTCCACTGTGTTCTCCTCTGCCACGAATCCTGTGTTATCATAGTGAGAGCTGTCATTCCAACTGTCAGCAAAGGCATCACTCATTGGATGCCTTTCATTATGTTGCTGTAAATTTCCTGCTGGAGCAGATTCCCGCTGACTGAGTAATGGCTTGGTCTCAAGGGGTTGTGGGAAAGATTGGACAAGCCTGCAAGAAACAAATATTTAAAAAAGCCGCATCAGAAAACAATTACAGCAGATTAAAATGTTAACAAATACCTGATCATTATTGCGTACATAGTTTAACCAATCTGTTACTGAACGGAATGTTAATCTATGTTGGAGTGGAATACAAAAATTGGTTGGGGACTTGGGTGATCTGTTAATGCCAAAGTTGATTTATTTTAAATTCTGCAATAGACAAAATATTATACAAGCAGAACAGACAAATTTTCTGAACAATGAGGTCAATGAAGCGCTTCTAAGCTATATCGATGTGCTTAGCTCTTTCTTTGTTATCAACAAAATCCACCTTGGAATGAATTGTTTTCCATCCAAATAGAAGAACTGGAATGAAGGAGAAATTGGAGGGTGAGGGAGGAGGAAGAGAAAAAAGCAATAGAAAAGCAAAAAGAACTTCCTCCCTTCTTTGTAATAAATTCAGGAATAGGTTTATATCACATAGTACATAACACTGAGCTTACCATCAATGTCAAAGCCTCTTTCAAAATGTAATTGGCTATATCCCTGAAGGAATAAAATTGCTCAGTAGTTAATTTAAACATCTATATATTGATTGAGAAAAATTAGATGACACATAAACATTACATAACCTTCTATGACCTTTAATTAGTATTTTCAGTAGAAATAGACCCTTGGGAATTTGTGAAAGGTATAAGAAGTTTTTTTATTTTGGATTCATTCATGATAGGAGATTCTCAGAAAAGTCAAGAATCAAAGACAAGAATCAGGTCTTGAGCGTTATTCTCTGAACTTGACTGAAATTATAATGAGGTCCACAAGCCCATGCTTCCAGAGAGTACTTTCAATTTTAAAAAATATGTAGGATTTACTGGATTCTCTTTAGTTCCGTTTATTTAAGCTTTTTGATTAAATGAACTATACATTCCTATAGTCAACTTGAGTTCTATCAATTAAACACACCTGTTACCCCACAATGAATTATTTACTGCATCTTTAGCTGTGGTCTGCAAAGATCCTATTTTAACATGAGCATTAGAAGACCCAGAAGAAGCTTGTGATGGGGAATAGTCTGAGTAAGTGCCTGAAGAAACACTGTTATTCATGCAGTGAACTTTATCGGCTTCAGACTCATCAGTTGATTCTGGAAAACATAAAGTAACTTGTTAATACAAAATTAAAAATTCAAGGAAGAATTTTTAGGAACATATATACAAAAGATATGTTATAATTAAACCCAGAAAAGTGATTTCCAATCCTTTTCTGTCTTGTTTAGCCACATATCTACTTCGACTCCACATGAAAGACAAATGCAGCTAATCAGCATTATTTTCTGCTTGGTTTTTCATCTTCAGTCACATGGGACACTTGCAGAGATGATGGCAATCATTAATGCAGATTGCCTTACACAGCTGCATTGCTTTATTATTATACTTTTGCACTTTGCTTCTCACACTTAATTATATAGGAAGGAAGAGTTTAATTTTTTTTTTGTTTTGCTATTGAAGGATGCCTTTGCAGCATTCCACACTATCCGTGAGCTTAAGCAAACTGCAAAGGTCATAGATAAGATGGCCCAGGAACTTTGGTTAAATATGGATCAATTGTCTTTTCTCAGTCAAAGAAAGCACTGTAGCTATTATTTATTATTTATTTATTTATGAGACTTACATACCGCTTTAAGTGCAAGCACTCTCTAAGCGGTGTACACCAGTAAGCAATGTATATATATTTACATTGCCCCCAACAATCTGGGTCGTCATTTTACCTACCTTGGAAGGATGGAAGGCTGAGTCAACCTTGAGCCGGTGAGATTTGAACCGCTGACCTACTGAACACAGTCAGCTAAAGTGGCCTGCAGTACTGCACTCTAACTGCTGCGCCACCTGTATCTTCACAGCTACAACTTCAATATGATCAAAAGCTCATAATAATCTATGACCTCTGTATTATAAAATTACTTACATATAGTTTGGTGAGTAAGCAACTATGCTACTGTATTCAGAAGTCAGGGTCAATCTGATGCTTTATAATCGTATACTTAAAAGCATTTACCACAAAGCATTTCTGTATAAAGAACAATAACAGTTCTGCATCATTCTTCATCCATTATCTCCAGTTATGACACAGGAGTTCAGAAAAATCCAGTACCTTTTTTTTCCTTTCCTAAAAGAACAAGTTTTGGTTGATATAATGGTGCATCAGCCATTGAGGGGCGAAGTTCTCCTATCCTCATGTCATTCACTGGGTGTACAAAAGAATCCTGTACATTGAAATAATAAGTGGAGAATTGAATATCATAAAGACACCAACAAAGATGAAATTTTCAGTGGACTTTATACTTTTATGAGAGCTATGAATACTAAGTACATTCATTTGGAAGACAGAAGCAAATGTTATCTGGCAGAATTCAGTATTAAAATTATCCAAAACATTAACCTACATATTAAAAATCAAGAAGCATGACTAGCAAACTCATGATCACAAAAGCATGATGATGCGCCCCCAGCACATTATGTCTAATACATATAATTAGACAGCTTGGAATTACTGAGAGCCTGCTGCCTACTTGTCTCAGTAGTTCCACGCTGCAGAATAGACCTGAATAGCCTGTGGAACTCAACCCAGTTTGCCAGAGCCTTCCACCTCAGGGACAAGCCAAGATCAAGTGATCCAGGTCCTGATTTGAAAGATACCCAGCACAGACGTGCTAAACTGGCTTAGAAGGCTGTAAGTTTTGGCAGGAAAATAGATGAGCTGCTAGAAGAAGATTGATGAGGCTCAGCTGTATGCTAAAAATGGGTGCAGGGTGAAATATTTTAACCTTCTCCTACATGAGGAAATGATTTTTACACTTGGGAGTATTGCTTGTTTTTATTGTAGTTATAATGTTCCTCTTAGACTTTAGTCTGTTGTTTGACTATGCTTCTGGGCTTCCCAATTTGTTTGGCATTTTAGATTAGTTTTCTTCTGCTGCAGCATATGTTTGCCTAAGGTATTTAAAGTCAAACTTGATTACTTCCCATTTCTTGCTGTTGCTTGTTTCTCAATTTACTTCTGCTCTACTCTGTACATGGCATTGAAGAATTTTATAACCTGTCTTGACTAAAGCATTTAGAACTGTGTAATTTGCTTTAATGGTCAGCTTGCAGGACAAGCAGGAAACATGGTAATTTTTACTATTCCTTTAATTTTCATCAACTGATTCCTCCCTGCAATTGATTGCCATTCTAGATGACGGTTAAGCTATACTGATATTATTTTCATATTATACTACCAAGGTTCTTGTTTACTAACATTCTTTTTTGTTATATGTAGTAATGGTTTAACAATGATTTTATTTAGTTGTTAATATTAATAAAATGCTTTTTTTAAAAAAAGACTTGTGTGCAGAAAGTTATCTACCTCTGCAATTGGTTTCTAACGTATGTGCAAAATTGCTGCCAGAGCACTCCATCCTAAAATTAATGATTATGCTTCTCTGATTCAGCAGTCAAGGAGTCTTGCATATTTCTTAAAGCCCTTAGAAAGCACCCTACATTCTATATCTATCTTTCTCTTGAGAAACCCAACTTTTCTGTGGATCATCTACTCTGGACCATCTAGATTTAGAAATTCTCCAGACCTCTAAATCAGTATAATAATTGCTAATAACTACTGAAGAGTCATAACAACAGAGATAGATAGACAGATACAGCTTCAATCTTAAAATCATTACTTTAAAGAGCACTGGTATTTATTCTTGGTTACCTCCACTGACAGCTCTTTTGTTGCCATGGGCCACTTGTGCTCAAATTTGTCTTTCACAACTTGTTCTGCACTCGCAGATGGTGCTGAATTCTCAGGCCTCACTCCATGGGTAGATTTGCCCACTAGATTTTGAACAGATTTCACCATGTTCTTTAAATCTTCTGGATATGGAGTTGGATAACGCTTTAAATTTATTTCAACCTTAGTTAACAAAATAAATTAAAAGTAGAAGCAGAAAAGAAGAATAATTGTTAAAATTTTCACTTTGATTATCAAGGTGATATATATTACAAAACACAGACAGTGAATTTAGGAATTTGAGACAATGTTAACATACAACATCTGCTACACTGCACTTTTGAAATGCAAAAGCCAGTATCACTTACAATAGGGTGGTGCGGAATTCCAATCCATTGTTGTCAGTGATAAAAATTTGATTAAAATTATCATGATACTTATGATGCAAAATATTAATAGTTTAGGCAGATTCTAGAAATTCACTAATATATGGAATGTCACTCTGGATCTATAATACAATATTGTGAGTGCTCATCTGAATATACGGTAGCAACCCAAAAGTAACCTAATTGTTCTTAAATCTATAAAAGCAATGAAACTTAAGTGAATTGTGTTCAATATTGAACAATTATTTTTCTTCTTTGATAAATGGGTATACTTGAATAAACTGTGACACTTTATTTACCACAAACATAAAAAATAGATATACAGCCAAGATTCCAAAGCATACACAGGTTAATAGGCATCCATTCAAAAAAGCTTGACTGATATGAAAAATACAGACTATGGTACAAACTTACATTCAGGGTTGAAGTATAATAAAATACGCATTACAGACAAGCACATCCAAACAGAGACCTCAATAGTAATTATAAAATATTACATAACGTCAATGTACAGGTCCAGCACAAGAACTACTTAACTGTAATGAGTGGATATAACATCACTACAGCTCTCATTGATAGTCTAAAGACTGCAAATGCTGATAGGTTCATCTAAGCACTACATGACCTGGGCAGTGGCTTAACTAATGCCCAATACAATCTAAAAAACAGGAGGGACATAAGCAAATTGTGCATGCATTGGAAAGGCTACTAAAAAAGACAAAGTAGCTAAACTAAAACACACAAAGATATCTGAGTAAAGCAATTTATCTTAGATCAATATTATTTTTCAGTGGTAAATTATTCTCAGATGTGCTAGATAGAAGTAGGATGAAGATATTCCTATATTAATATTAAAAAGGATAATTACCAATGCAGTCTAGACTCCCTTTCTATTCATGGTCTTTTATGTTTCACATTTAAAGTTACCTCAGAAGTAGCATGCCGCTGGGGATAAAAACCTTCCAAAGTGCAATATTCCTGGATAGAAGAATTTCTTTTTTAATTTCTACTGTCAAATTCAATTCAGCAAACAATGATACACTTGACCAAAAGCAAATGTTATAAAATTCATCCGTGCAAATTTTTTATTAAAAAAGTGTTATAAGAGCTGTTTCAATTAAATGTAAAAAGCAACTTAATAAGTACATAGAAGGCTGCTTTAGGACAAGCATTTTCTTGAAAATCAGGCTTTTGATGTTGACAGTTCTTTTGCTCCTTAAAATAATGTCTTTATATTTACCTAAGAGAAAGATATCTGCAGCGTATATGACAGAGGCAAGATATAAAATATTTTGAACAGTTCTAAGAACCTATAAGATGAAATTTTTACCCTATGTTACATTACCTGGATGTAATCATTTTTAAATACTCAAATTTGCCAGTAAATATCTGAGTAGATATCGAGAAAGATAATTGCAATGTGAATTTCTTCAAACATATTTATAATTGTAAGCATTCTAGAGATAAAGAGCACATTAACTTTTACTTAAGTGTTTTAAATTCACATCACTGCAATATTTTCAAGTTGCTTAAATTTTAATTTTGAAAAACTTCCAATTTAATTAGACTTGCAACCATTTTAGGAAAAATGCTGATCTCTTTCTGTATTTACATCTACCGTATAATGAAAAATGAATAGGCATAAATAAACTGTCTTTTTAATATGGAGATTTAAAAAGATGTCATTTCAATTGTTCCCAGATTTTGAGTTCTTGCAGAGATATTAGTATATTAGCAAATTTTCTCAGAATAAATTTTCCTTATTATTATATTAACAATAATTATGGCTAACAAGGATTTTTCTTAATCAAGAATCTGAAATCAAATTACAGTTTCGGAGTCTGATTTCAGATAAATTCTGGATGAATGAATTGATATTAAGTGTGAATAAATTCAATTTACTTTCAGAATCTGGCTTCTGATTTGTATTGTTCATAGTGTTGTGTCCTACTATATATTTTGGTTAATTAAAGCTTTCCAGTTAATCCTGTCTACTGTTAAAGTTAGATTAATTTTTGTTTAACCAAATGAAAATCACAATGGATTTGCTAAAAATAAAAATGCATTTTGCAGTTTGGAAAAAATTATAATGTATTGACAAAATAGATGTAGTCTATTTGTTATTGCTCAATTTGAATCCATCAAGTATAATAGAAATCTTATTGGCATTGGCTCTTGTGCAATTTTGTAACTATCAGAAGTAACAAGGATTTTCAAATGAAGACATAACTTATAATGTAAACATTTCTAAAAATGTATTTATCATATATATATATAGTACCTGCCTGAATATTAAAAATGTAAATTTTAGAACCTCATAAGTAGCCAATAGAGAGATGGGAGGAATACAGTTGAAAGTTATTTTTATTATTTTATTTTATTTAAATATTTCAGTCAGTTTCTATTTGCTACTAAAATACTTTATGCATGTCTTTGAATTTTTTTTGTGAATATAAAGAAAATGTAAATTAGTTCTAGTACTATTTTTCTTGAAATATAAATTAATTTTTACTTGAAGATTGCATAAAGACTAAACCAGATTGTATGTTTGTAACAGTCATTAACAAAACATCTCACTAAAACTAGTGATCACTTTGGAGTAAGCAAAATTTTTATTTATGCAAAGAACTCTGCTGCCCACTGACCACTCATGTTGCTGCTTACTGCTAGATCAACCAGCTTCAAAGAGGAACAGGAGATTTACTTGAACATTTTATTTTCTCATCCAGTTATCACTTTTTCTGGTTTCTATATATGTCTTTTGTATGTCTTTTGAAAAGTAAATGATTTATTCCTTGGTTGATGAAAAGTTAAACAGAGTTGCACTGGAGAAATAAAAAGAATTATGGAAGAAAACAACTGCAAACTAGTTTTATATTTTTTGTTACTATAGAGATGAGGAATCTTCCCAACTCAAAGGAGTCCTAACATTTTACGAAGCAAGGGGCTAAATAGAATTGCCCACAAGATTCAATTTCCCTATCAAATGCATTTACTGCATACTTGTTTTAAAGTTGGTAGGGGGAAAAAAAAAAAGTAAAACCATGGCTCTTGTGTGCTTTATAGAATTTTTTCCATTCCCAACACTTGGTCATTACATAAAATACTTTTGTTTTTAAGGGAGTTTGAAATTTATCAGTATTTCAGTAAAAATGTATTTGTTGGCAGAAAATAAAGTTGAATTATAAGAGCGAAATATAAACATAGTTTGCTTTATGTATGTTGTGGGGTTAGGTGTGTTTGTGTGCACACCTCTGTTTACCCCAACATGGTCTTGATTATTTATTAAAGAAATCTGAATAAATCTCAATCACAAAAACAACAAGAAGAAAAAAATGTTGTCCTAGGGCAGGGATATTATTTTTCCTTATTTCTCCTATGAATTCTATCCATATCCTTGATCTTCCAACCACCACTGAATTAGCTGTTTTTTTGGTCTAATTTTCTTTAGAATTAAATTTATTTTCAAATCTCTGCTTTAAATAAACTTGGCATCTACCTTCAAGGCATAGGTGCTATATCTGTGTGAGGAAAGCTAGTGTATTATAGTGGTTAAGATATCACTACTGTCTCCATTCCAACTGCAATCTCTGTTTGATCATGATTCCCACCAATCTCTTTTAACATAACTTATCTTACAAATTTTCATATACAGTAAATCAGAGGTCCCCAATCTTTTGGGCACCAGGGACCGGTTCTGTGGAGAGAGGTTTTTCCGCAGACAGGAGGGGTGTGGTTTCATGTACTGTCTACATCCTGTGGACGGGCCTTTGCTTGTTTGTGTGGACCTGTTTCTGACATGCTGTGGCCTACTGCCAGTCCATGGACCGGTGGTTGGGGACCCCTGTAGTAAATCATCTTAAGGTCTCATGGAAAACTCAGTGTTTTAATTTAGTGCAATAATAATTTGATAACTTTACATTGTATTTCTGTTGTTAGTCAAAATATCAAAATAATCCTATTTGTAGTCAAACATCTCAGATATGGAGAAGGGTGTGTGTGTATGTATGTATGTGTGTGTGTGTATATATATATATACAGAAAACGTATTTTTGTATAAGAAATATTGTGTGAAATATCAATCTTATTGGGTTAACTCCTTTCTTATGAAATTGAAGTAAAGCTCAGGGATGCTGAAAATGAAACTGAAGTGCAGATATTTAGTTAAAAGATTTACTTATGCAGTCACATTATTTTACAGCAAAGGCTTTTCATTCTTGCTACAATTTGTACATTTTTATATGATCTACTCCAGAGGTCACCAACCTTTGTTGGTTGGTGGACTGGAGGGAAAGGAAGGGGGAAGCATTTTACATGGGCGCGCATGCATGCGCACGCATGGGGCCACAAACATGCATGTGACACAAATGGGGCAGGGCTAGCGCTTGTGTGATACTCACTAGCCCTGCCCTGTTCTTGTGCACAGCACCATTTTTGTGCCCCGAGGAGCAGCGGTAGCCCATTTTTGTACCCTGAGGTGTGGCGTTGGCCTGTTTTTGCACCCCAAGGTGCGATAGTGGCCTGTTTTGCATTGCGTGATGTCTTGTTTTCGTGCCCCATGGCCGCGGCACTAGCGTGAGTGGGATGTGTGCGCACACATGTGTGCACACTGGCCAGCCTGTCCCACGGCCCGGTGGCCAGCAGCCCACGGCTCACCACCAGGCTGCGGTCCACAGGTTGGGGACCCCTGATCTACTCTATCTTTAGACTGAATGAAATAGCTATTTAAGAAAGCACATACTAATAAAAGGATGTAACCTTTGTAATCTTCAAAATAGGAGATGGTTCTGCATTTCTCATGTAATGTTGGAAGTGTTGAAACAACACTTGTGTCAAGCTGATTTCTATACCTGGAATAGGAGGTGGAAAAAAGGGTGTCACTGGTTTAGACAGCAAACTATTCTGGGCCACCTCTGATGAATATAGAATGGAGATAGTTTCTTTGTATAACATGTAGTGATTCAAAAAGAAATTGAAAATAAGAAGGGATCTTAGATTAATATACAAAATTCTATGACCATGGAATGATATTTTTTCCATAGGTTTGTAAATAAGGTTTCTTTATCAATATATTGTATCAGTTTCTTTGTCAAATAAAGGTTAGGATTAGGATTTTGCAATTTTGGAAAAAAAAGACATTTCTGTTAATATGAATGAATTAATTGAATTATTATGATGTTCCCTCTTGTGTAATTACCTCTGGGTTGGCTTTGTAAATGAATCTAATGCCCTTTATCTCTCCCTCGCTCTATTTTATATAGAATGAATCCCCTTTATTAATCTCCTTGAGCATGACTACCATCTCTTAACTAATAAGAGAAAACATTTGTCAAGTTAAGGCATCCAGTTCCGTTGATTATATACTATTCCTATTTTTTGAAACAGTAAAAATATGGCACAAGAGTTATTTAGAATACAGTCAGTTTAATTCTGTGAAATCTAATTTGAAGAAGGCAATATGTAATTTCAACTTCCATACAATAGGTATTTATAATACTGACAATTGCTTTCTTTCTAAATGTCACAAGTCTTAATGGGCCATTATAACAACTATTAAGCAAACCATGGGCATTAAGGCAAGATGGAGAGGGAGAGCATTATTTAAAAAAGAGAATCAGAGTCATAGAATGTCCTCACACAATGCAGATTTAGAGATATGTAAAAATTTTACACTGCCGGCTACGGAAGAGGAGGTTCTAAGCATTTGCAACATTTCATCTGTCATAGCCAACACTGCATGTTCAAGTAAAATCCCAGAAGACAATCCATATTTCAATAAGACATTCCTACACAATCAATAATGTCTCATATATATGCACATACTAGATACTATATTGATACATAGATATGTGGAGTAGATACTATTCCAATGGTCGGGTACTTATGATATTCCAAATGTTGCTTTTAACAACTATCAGTCGATCTAGCCAATCTGGCTCAAAATGAGAGTACTGACGACTTAAGTTCAGCATGTTCTAGAACAGTGGTGGTGAACCTATGGCATGGGTGCCAGAGGTGGCACTCAGAGCATTCTCTGTGGGCATGCGCGCCGTCGCCCCAGTCTTAGGCCTTCAGCTGGGTTTTATAAAACCTTTTCGCTTTAGGCCTCCGCTGTGTGCAAAAAAAAAAAAAAAAAGGTTGAATCAACCAGTCAATTTCAACTTCTCGCAGGGGGGAAAAAGATCTTGCAAAATTGGAATTGATTGATTGAACTTTTTAGTCCCACGCAGTCTGCCATTACCACTGCAGCCACGCCCACCCAATGGGCACACCCACCTGGCATCCCACGATGCATAAGTGGGTTTGGGGTTGCAGTTTGGGCACTCGGTCTCTAAAAGGTTCGCTATCACTGTTCTAGAAGGTCATAGCTGTTCCGGCCATAATTTATCTGTTTTCTATATTCACTGAACGTTATCTGAACTGCAGCTATAATCAAGAAATATAACCCCACTTACCTTAACTTTTCCGGCATTTTCCTCTTCTTCCTTTTTTTCCTCAAATTCAAAGGCCACTGTCATACGTTGCTGCCGCTGTTCCTCCCAAAGAGTAGGATTAAAACTATCACTATCAGACTGGAAATCTGTAATTAATTTAGAAATGAAGGCTAGAATCAAATAAACTAGCTAACAAAATTTGCTATTCTTTTAAATTTATGATGACTCTAAACAAAAAGGCACAGTTACATGCCATGTGTTATTTTTTCATTTCTACATTATTCATTTATTGATTCTACACATTTCTCTTTTGCTTATCTATGTTTAAGTGCAAGTAGACAAAAAAATATTTCATAGCTGGCCCTTCAAAAACTATTGAAAATTATTCAGAAATTAATTTCACTCATCATAAGTCTTTATAGCATAACCACAAAATTATGATATTATAATACACAGCCTAAGACTTGCCATCCTAAATATGGAATTATTTTGACACTGAGATCTGTTATTTCTAAATCAGTGCAAATTCTATTTTCTGTAACACACTGACTTTGGGACATAATTCTGACTGCAGAAAGCAAAAGCTAATCTAAGATAAATTGGTCAGGAAATATATAGAACTAACCAAGGCCTGCCTTCCTGAAATTGCTTCAGAAATATGTAAGTGATTTGAATGGTATTAAAATTATAAAAACAGTAGAATTATTAATAAGATTTCTATCTACTTTTGGATATTAATAACCATTGTGTTATTTTATGCATTTAGAAAAATTGGTTAATAATTTTACCTTCATCACCACGAGGTTGCTGAGGAAACATGTAGTTAGTTAACACTCTTTGCTTTGTTTCTGGATGTGCCTCAGTTTGAAGAGGAATCAGAGCCTTAGACTGTAAATTAAAGAAAAACACAGACAGAGTCATATATAACATTATATCTCACAGAAAAAAGTGGCAATGAAGCAAGATAAAATAATGGCATTAAAATATTATGAATGCTAATAAGCAGTGTTTCATTACAAAGGGTACTGGTAACAACCTTCAGTTAAAATGAAAACCTGCTAAAATTTAATATTCAGGTATGAAATTGTATTGCATTAATATTTCTGTAACATCTACAGACTTCAAATGATGATGCACTATTGTGATTTATTTATTGTTCGTTATATTGCCATACTGTTTTGATACAGAAAGGCAATTATGATACCTTTAAAACTATGGATACAATTCAGAAGCCTACATGAAACACACACACACACACACACACACACAAGTTTTACATATACAGTATATCCTTCCCTATAGCATCTCTGCTTAGCTCACTTAAATCAGAGAAAAAAATGCAATATCAGTTTTGAAGGGTATGATAGAGATATGATAATATCAAACAGGTCTTGAGCTTCTTCTTGTGTGAAACACCTTCACAGTTCTTCGCTTCATACAAAATACTAAACCACAATATGATTTATTTTTATTCAGTGTGGTGCTCCAACTTAGCGTGGTACTCTTGCTGGTTTAGCATGATATGCAAACTTGGTGATTTTATGAAAGAAGATTTTTACATTTATCTGAACCAGAGAATACACCATGAAAAAAACTTGTCTTACTCAGTCTTTCAGGGGAAAAGATATCTGAGCACAATTATTGGGAGCTTAGAACTTAGGAAACTCTTTCTACTCGCATGTAAAAGTCAGCTTCTTTGCATGCTTACTTAAAAAAAGTTTCACAGTGGAAACTTAGATACAACTTGTAATCCGAGTGAATGGTTTATATAAATAAATGGAAGAGATGCTTTTTTTAATTCTGCAGGCTGGGCTAAACCTTTTTATTCATGTTGGGTAGAGGTTTGTGTCCTATGAAATAAAAACATCCCCCAATCTCCTTGCCATGTTTCCATCTTTTTTCCCCCCCTTCCTGTTGGGAGTTCTACCAAAGAAGGAAAAAACATTGAATGCTTCTGCAGAGGAGAAATCTAAGTGATCCTATACTTTCTGAGATGCTTTTCCAGGACAACAGAGTTGGTCTGTAAAAATAATACACATTAGAATACAGTTCAATTAAATATGTCTTTTTGAAAAGTATAAATTACTAAGACAAATGATATATTAACAAAAACTCTGAACTGAAATCTTGCACTTTAGTCAGCTCAAAACAAAGCTATTTATTTTCTAGAAAAATATAAATAGAAATATAATATATAATAGAAATACTATTAGTAAAAAAGAAACAAAATGTCTAGCTATTGCAGAGACTTTTCTTTTGGTCAGTTTTTTTTAGCAAGAATCCCAGTTCTTTACCATCAGCAAATTCACTGAAAAATTTGATGATAGATAAAAAATTGGGAAAACATACTGTTTAAACTTTTGTATCTAAAATCTGAAACTTGATTTGTTATGATGACAATGTAATTTACAAATATAAATCATATCAGTCCCCTTTTGTTTAGCTGTTATGTACAAATGGATATTAAATACATACCTGGTTATCTGAAAGCCACAATGCTGCAAGTTCTTTAAGCTTTGTAAAAGTGATGGGCAAATTTTTTAACCTGTTTTAAAAAAACATCCCAATATTTAGACAAAATGAATCCTTCCTGAATACAACATTATTTAGACTTTGACATTTATTTAAACAATACTTTGCAGTGAGACCACAATACACATTTGGTAATTTTTAAAATATCTTTTAATTATTTTTAAAATGTTTTAACAGAAACATTAATTTAGCTCTTTTATTTAAAATGAAAAATGTATTTCCTAAATCTTTAGATGGTTAAAATAATAAATGAAACTACTGACAATTTTAGTTGTGATTTGCTCATCTATATGCAACAATTGTCAAGCACTTTGGAATTAGTTGGAATCTAGAAACTTCACTTTTATTAAAAAGAATAGAATATATTTAATAGCAATATATTTTATCATTTAAAAATATTTTTGGCTGTATAGATTCCCGCTAATCCTAATTTCTATTTTGTGATGTTGCTTGATTTTTTTTCTTATTTACAATTTGAAGACATTTATTCAAATTAGTAGTCAAATAAATTTTCTCCTTGAAAATATATAACAGTAAAAATAAAAGAGAGGCCTGACTGAGATTCAGATTTATTTGATATATTATACTATTATTTTGGAACTGGTGCTAATACAGGTAGTCCTACGACCACAATTGATCCAACATTTCTATTGCTAAGTGAAACAGTTAAGTGAATTTTGCTTCATTTAATGACTTTTCTTGCGATAGTGGTTAAGTGAATCACTGCAGTCGTTAAGTTAATAACCCGGTCATTAAATGAATCTGGTTTCCTCATTGACTTTGCTTCTCAGAAGGTCATAAAAGTGATCACATGACTCCGGGACACTGCAATTGTCATAAATATGATTCAGTTGCCAAATATCTGAATTTTGACCACAACCAGCTTGAATGATCCTACAGTAGCCATGCACTTAACTCTCTCTCCTCTAAGCTCTAAGAAAGAGTTAACCTTTGATCATCTACAAATTGTATACCCTAGTCAAAATGAAAAGTGTCATAGTTTCATCTCAAAATTACACTTGAAGGAATCTCCTATGTTTTTTCTTCCTTTGCCTAAGGGGAAAAAGATTTGGTGTTTTCCCCAAAATAAATATTTTAGGTGGTTTTGGGGACAGGAGGATTCACTCGTTTCATTTTTTTTTTTTTTTAGTCAGATTGCCAAGAGAAATGTCAGCTAGACTCAAGGATTTGTATTTGGAATCCAGGGCATAGAGAATTGAAGAAAGGCCCAATGAGAATTAAAGAACAGAGCAATGTTTATCTGAGTAAATGATCAGTTCAGAAATTTGTTTTTAGGGAGAAAATGGAGCTCTCAGCTTTTTTGGACAAGCATCCAATGTTGATTACTTTCCATGCTGCCAGTTTCTTTGTATTTGCATTCAACTCCATTAAGCAATTGGCAGTCAGAAGTAGTTTCTGAATTACTGCACCGAATTAGATGACCATGTATATGCTGAACTACTATCCCCTACTTCAAACCTAACCTGTTTTGTTGTTTTGTTTTGTTTTGCTATTCTTTCCTGTTTCCTTCAATTCTAATTATATGGATTAGAATATCAGTGTTTCTCAACCTTGACAATTTTAAGGCATGTGGACTTCAACTCCCAGAATTCCACAGCCAGCAATGCTGGCTGTGGAATTCTGGGAGTTGAAGTCCACATGCCTTAAAATTGTCAAGGTTGAGAAACACTGGATTAGATTGTCATTGATCAATCCCTTAAAAAAACCTCAGCTGCTTTATGGTAAGAATGAAATAACTAGAGCAGGAAAATATAACAATTCCAAAACAGAAGTTCTTCCTGAGGGAAAAATATCTAGAAGCAAAGAGTGTACATTTGTATTTGTTTTCTTATCAACCAATAATCTGGTAACATTTTAAAAGAAACATATTTTAGTAATTTACATCACAGATGGTTCTCTATCCTTGGGATGCTCATAAAACAAGTAAAATTAAAACAATAAAAGCATTACCTGTTGTCACTCAAATTTAAGACACGGAGTTTCTGCATTTGACCAATTTCATCGGGAAGAAATTCCAGTTTGTTTGAACGGAGGGACATGACGGTTACATTCTTGCAGCTGCCAATCTGTAGACAAGAAAGAGAATTGTTAGACATGTTCAATGACATTACAACAGTTTAGGATTAATGAATGGTAATTCCTTCAAATTAATTAAATTTCATTAATTTTCACAAATATTGTTGCAGGATCCAATCTGTGTTGGTCACCAGGAACCAGAGGTTTTGTCTTCCAAGCTTTCGGAAGTTGTGCTGGAGCCCATCTTTAGGAAATTTCAAGGCTAGAGAGAATTTCCTTGAAGATGGGCCCCAACACAAGCCCGAAAGCTTGGAAGAGAAAACCTCTGGTCCTGGTGACCAACCCAGATTGGAGTCATTAATTTTATATGTTGTTCCACATAGCTCCGGTTACAAATGGATTAAACCAAAAATATATTTGTTGTTGGTAGTCTCTGTGCAACCTCACATGAATTGCCTTCTTCAAGTGAGTACAGAAGTATTGAAAGGATATCCTAATTAGCATTCATACTCATCCTAGAAAAGTCTGTTCAGCCAGAAATTTAGCAACTTAAAAAGTTCTGGTTATCTGAATGAGATGCTCTAATATGCTTATTTCCCACATCATTTCTCTAACAATGTGATATCACAAGGGCCTATTATTCTATTATGGGGGCTGGTTTTAACAGCATTCTTGTTTTGTATGCATAGGCCTAATTAACTTTTTTAAAAAGCAAACTTCCTCCAAGTTGCTTGCAATCCATCAAAAGAGTTGTGGCCTAGCTCTCTTCTCACACCAGTGGGGACAATATATATATATGCACTCAGGTTAGCAATGAAAAATGTATCACTATTCTGGCAACGCAGCTTGTTTATTTATTTCAACCTATATGCCATTTCTACCTAGGCAGCTCAGGATAATCTTGCAGTGACCCAGATAGGACCCTGCAATATATTTTATTGTGAGCTGCCTAGGTAGAAATGGCATATTCACGTATATTCACCTTCATTCATAATAACATAAATCTATGAAGCAGACATTTTGAATTACATTAAAGGTCCCTAATTGATGTTTAATTAATGTGTGATGTATTCCATGATACTGTACATTTCTTATATGGATAATAAAGTGATTCAATATCTATACTGATAGATAGGATGAAGATGAAACATGGTCACCTATGTTTTTTGAGGATTACAGACCCATAAGAAGCTCCTTTTAGATCTGTTGCTTTTATTTCTTTCCTCTGTCTTTATCAGTGATGGCGAACCTTTTAGACACCAATTGCCCAAAAACCACCCTGCCCCCTGCTCCACTCCCACTCTGCCCCCCACCCACCCACAGGGCCACCTACTGCCTCCACAGCCCGCAACAGATTGCCCAGGCAGCCATGCAGCGCCATGGCAGCCACGCCTTCTGCCCACACCCTGCAGCATCATCTGCGCACGATGGGGCGTGAGGGCGGAGTCTTGTCCCTGCTGCCCTGCTGCCATGTGGCTGCACTGCTCTGTGCGGGCCATGTCAGGAGCTACTCTCCTCTGGGGGAGGCTGCTAATGAGGAGGGGGCCATGGGGGGAAGCAGGGCTGGGGTAACGACACACGTGTTTACAGAGAGGGCTCTGAATGCCACCTCTGGCACGTGTGCCATAGGTTCGTCACCACTGGTCTATATAGCCACCATGCACAATCTGTAGAGCCATGAGACAAAGATGGGTGGATGTTAATGGAAAGAGAATCACACAAGAAAAGAAAAAGTTTTTTTTAAAAAAAAATTAAAATAAAAAAGACACTCTGTAACATTATTAATAAAAATGGAAGAAGGGCATGATGATATGTAGTCCAAATGCAGAACAAGAGCCACTGATTGTCAGTTCTCAGATTATCTCACCAAAAGAAATCAACACTGAAAACTGGTCCATTGTTAGAAGTAAAAACCTTCATTTGCTTTGTCTTGTTCATCTTTTGAAGTTTTCCCATTCTGCTGTACTACAGATCTATTAGATCTATTAGATAGCACTATTAATCATATAATCATCCTGATTTTAGGCATGAATGAGTTTCTAGTTCTCAGAATAAACATTATTTTAATTAGCTTTTCCTAAACTGGATAGTTAATGGAAGCTGTGGTCTAATACATGTGGAAGGCATTAATTTGTGAAAGGCTGTTCTAAACTAATATGCATCTATGGAGATAATATCACATTGCAACTTTTGAAAGCATTCTCTGAAAGAACAGAAAAGAACAAAAAAAGTTTTGAGAAGCCCCATGTCTGTAGAGGTCAATGATTAATTTCTTCTTGGAATTGGTTGAATAATTTTGTTCATATCTGATGGTCATTCTTTTTTTTTTCAACAGATTTTAAACACTTCATCTAAACCAGGGGTAATCAACCTTGGCTCTTTTATGACTCGTGGACTTCAACTCCCAGAATTCCTGAGCCAGCTAAGTCCACGAGTCATAAAAGAGCCAAGGTTGACTACCCCTGATCTAAACTATTGAAAGACTAAATATAAAATTCAGGCGTTTAATGTAGAATCCATTGACTGAACCTTGCTCTCCCTTAGAAATATTTTTAAAGAAATCGAACTGGTTATTGACTTATATTTTCCCCTTTGTCAATCTTCTTTATAAAAGGATATAATATATGAAAACGAAAACATGAGACTCTACTTAAAAAAAAATCAGCATCAAAAAAATGGCCCAATATTTTAACAAAACTTAAAAGTATTATACAGAGGACTAAAGGCTCTGTAGCCACAGGATATGATTTGCCAGATATCAGCATTACATGAAAAAGTATTAATCTCTCCAAAGAATTAATAGAAAGTAGACATGATAAAAGATGAGGTGAGGGTCTTTTGGGACAAACTAAAAAGAAGAAAACCACAGTAGTGATTAGAGTTATGCTGAAGGGAAACCTGTACAAAGATAGTTGGTGGAATAATGAACTGGAAGAGTCTGCAGGTAACAAAATGTATGATTTGCTGTAAAAAGTGAGAATGGCAGATATTGTGTAATATGAAAATCAGGAAACAGTATTGGAGAGTATTTCCTAAGGGAAAACAATGAAGAGTGTCTTTTCTGGAATACTTCTAATCCCTTAATAACAGCTTCACCCTGTGTCATTTGACTGGGAGTAGCTCAGAATGAATGAACTAACATCTTTCCAAACTGCCTCTCCCATAAGAATGGATTGGGGAAAATTTTCAGACATTTTTATTTCCACAGCTTTAGTCACAAGTCATCAAGTTTGAACTCCATCCTTATTTTTGCTATTTCTATTTCTATTTCAAGTTTTCTGTCGTAAGTGGGAAACAATAAAGGAAACTGCTTAGAAGAGTATCAACATGCCTTTCATGGTTTCTGAAGGCTGATAGGCTGATAGGCCCATTTATAACTATATTGTTTATCCTGAAATAAATGCAGTTGTTGAATTGTCTGCAAAAACATGAAATTTTTGCTGTGAAATTTGTTGAGCACTCTGAGTAGATAAAATGACCAGAGACAAATGATCAGCTAGATCATTGAATGAATTTTGTTTTTGACTTTGTATGACTGAAATTAAAAGAGAGCATTCTGAAACACTAAGATGGCAATAACCATCTTGTTTGATCACTGAAATTTACCTGCACAAAAAAAGAGAAGAATTTTCTTTTAGACTGCATCTAAGGACAGACTTTGGATGAGTCTTTAGTTTCTAAGTCATCTGCAGTACATTTTTAATACTGTTTACTGCAAAATAATGGATACTATTGTTCACTTAAGATCATGTTGTCTGGATCTAGACTTTACACCACATTTCCTGCCAGTTCTGCTTCTTGGATTTCTATACACTATGAAAAACACCTCTATAACAAATGATGCAAGTTATGTGGAAGTATATCTATTAGATGTGGTATGTTTTTTCCACTCATAAATCATAGTCTATGGATAGCAATAATAACACAGACCTAATCTTTTTTCTTTAATGAGGGCCTTATGAATGAGATTCCTCTTTCTAGGAACATCTGATGCATTGGAGTGATAACCTGGCCCAGGAAGACTGTAAAAAATTCTTAGAGCTGTTTCCTGCAGTTGTAAAACTGTCTGCTTATTTTAGTTATAGAGGAAGGATGATGAATGTGAAGAAAACAAGTTCTTCTAAAACTGAAAATACTGCTATTGGATGTGCCCGTAATTCTTCCCATTCAATAAAATATTGTCTCAGGTCCCAGAAAGGTTATAATTTACTCTTCTAATTATATACTTTCATAATTGGGTGTTCCAGCTATTGATTTCTCTCTTACAAGCTATGTTAATAAAAGGGAAGAATCAGAAACTATTCTCATAATAGAAAACCGGTTGAATCTAATGTCTGCTAAGGATGCAGGATTAGGAAGGTAGTTGAAGATGGAGGAGGGGAAGAATAAGATGATTTTTTTTTATCATCTTAACTGATTACTCTGACTGTTACAGAAGTTTATAGAAGCCAGGAAATGTATGGAACCTGACTTGTAAAAGCTTGGGGTTTTTATTGAAAATTATGTTGTTTCTGTTGCAAAATTATTCTTCTGAAAATAATAGCAATAACTAAACATTCATACAAAGAATAAAAAATATGCTTCCTTGATTCCATGATTAGAAATCCTTCCCCCAATGAATGATTAAAAATTATGAAATCATAACAGATGTAACATTATTGACTTTTTCATTTGGCGAAGAGTTTTCCAAAAATACTACTACTAAGGAAGATAAGTCTGAAAGAAAAATGAAATTGGTCCTCCTTGATTACACTTATGGAGTATGGATACTAGGTGCTAGTAGTCCTTCAACTATTAAGGAAAGAAAGTATCCAGTAATCCATTAGGTGCTTTTGCAATATAAATCATTCAGAAGAAATTATGTGGGATGGTTAACGCAGTATTCATCTAACCATTGTTCTCCACATTACAGACCAATACTACTTTGATATAATAAAGAAGCTCCTTCAAATCTCCTGAGACTCTTTTCATTTTCTTTTTGAAATGTACTGTATTAGCTGCTGCATTTTTCTAAACCGAAAGCAACTTAGTGGCACTTGATGGTTGAGGGAGCCATCAACAATACACTTACAATTAAATCTGGAACTATTGCAAACTAGAATATTTCAAACTCCACCTGGGTTTTGGATACTATCATTTCCCATTCAATCAATGACTAAAGCACACAGTCCTGATACCTTTCAATAATGATACAAATGAAAAAATGTTTTAGATGAAGACTAGGCATTACTGAAGTAGATTGTATTTCCCAATAAATCCTTACTTCTCTGGGAAGTTCAGTCAGGAAGTTTTCATCTACAGCTAAAGTTCGGAGACTGTGTAGATAGCCAATGGTGGGAGGTAGAGACTCCAGTTCATTACAGCTGCAGTCAAACTCTTCTAATAAAGATAAACTGAAATGTTAAGTACATCTGTTAGTCTAGCTCTCAAAGGGATTAATCATTATTTTCTTTGCAATTAACTTTCTACATCCAGATTTGTGAACTAGGCAAAGAGGCATAAAATTTTCTTACATTTTATTTGGGGGGGGGGGAATTACAAAATAAAGGTAGGCTGGAAGTACAAAAGGGCGAGAGATTTGGAGCTGCTTACAAATTAAAGAAAGCAATAGTCCATCAAGTACACTATTGTCAACAAAAATCGCTAGTTTTCCAGAATAAAAGCAACTTCACGCAAGAAGATTTCTATGTGAAGATTTAGTAATGTGTATGTAAAAATACAAATAGCAAATAATTACTTGTCAAAATTTGCTGATATATATAGGAAAGCACATTTTGGCAAGTAATTATTTGCTATTTGTATTTTTACATACACATTACTAAACCTTCACATAGAAATCTTCTTGCGTGAAGATATATATAACGGTGTAATTCTGTACTATAAATGAAACAGGAACGGTCAAATTCATAATTAAATAAATTTTATCAATAATTTTAAACCATCAAATCCTGTAAGAAAAATGAGAAAAATTGAAGTTGAAGTATTATATACTTGTAACAATAATACCACATTTGATTTTTTAAACATGTTTTAGTTTAAAAACTTAATGATTTGTTGGTTGTTATTACTTGAACACTATATTTTCTTTAGGCACTGTATTGTTTGTTCATAATCATTTAATTCCAACTGCGCTAAAACAGACCATGTAATAAAACAAAACTTTATACAGTATATCTTCCCACTTCCATTCTCTTGATGACCCTAAAGAATAAAAAATCACAATTAAAGTTATGTTCCTTGCATCAGCCCTTGTAAATGAAGCATTCGAGGGAAATTTTATCCTTTGTAGGAATGTTTTGTTTTTCAGACTGATAGGTAACATTCTATATAGACCTTGTATCTGAAAAAGAAATACAGTGAAAAACAATTGCTGCTAAAAATATTTGGTGATATAATTACAGGTAGTCCTTGACTTACAACAGTTCATTTAGTGACCACTCAAAGATATGTCATTGAAAAAAGTGACTTATGACAATTTTCCTCAGTTACAACTGTTGCAGCATCCCCATGGTTATGTGATCAAAATTCACATGCTTGACAACTGACTCATACTTATGATGGTTGCAGTGTCCCAGGGTCATTGATCACCTTTTTTTACCTTCAGACAATGGAGAAGATAGATTCATTTAACAAACATGTTACTAACTTAAACAACTGCAGTGATTCACTTAACAAATGTGCCAAAAAGGTTGTAAAATGGGATAAAACCTAGTTAACAAATATCTCACTTAGCAACAGAAAGTTTGGGCTTAATTGAGGACATAAGTCAAGGACTGTCTATAGCAGTGGTTCTCAACCTTTCTAATGCCGCGACCCCATAATACAGTTCCCCATGTTGTGGTGACCCCCAACCACTTATAAATCACCAGGTGCCAGGGGCATGGCCAAAGAAAAGGGGGAAAAAATGGCGGACAGCCTTGTTTGGCGACCCCTGTGAAATGGTCGTTCGACCCCAAATGGGGTCCCGACCCATAGGTTGAGAACCACTGGCCTATAGTTATTGTAAAACACATATATCAAAATAAGAATTTGAACTTGTTTGATTAAGTACATCTTCATATTGTTACCTGAAGTAGAACTTCAACAATTTCACTGGATTACCTTAAATGTCTACATTTGACTGTTTACAAATATCTAAATCATCTCTGAATAATCTAGGGGAGGATTTGGGACAAAGAACAGTTATTATTTAACAGGAATATTCTTGGCTACCAGTTATGCAATATAAGCTGAAAGAGGACAAATCCTGACATCTCAGAGCCAGGAATAATATATTTTTCAGATGGCCAGATTCCAAACTTCTTTTTCACAAACGGCCTGGACTGATGAAAAAGTATGAGCATCCTGTGAATCCTCTATTTCTTTTTTATCTTTAAAATTCCTTAGTCTAAGAAATCTAAAACAACTGATCTATAATCAATTACCTATTTAGTTCCCCATATATTTTTTCTGCTAGTAGCTACTCAACTATACTTGCATGAAAGACTGAAAGCTATCATCCTTTTTAAAGCTATGTAGTGATTAGTGAACTAGGTTGCAAAGAGAACAGCTGAAGGCTTTGTTAGGTTTTTGATTTTATTGTTTGTACTGCCAAGCTGTCATTCAAACCAGAGAAAGCAACTGTTTTGAAAGCTAACATTCAGACAAATTAGCTGAGATCCACTTTATGCTTGCACTGAGAGAAGCCAATCCAGCCAGAAGCATTGTAGTTTAAAAGACCACCTGGCAGAACAAACATGATTCATTGTCTCTACAGCACGCTAAAAGATGTGACATTCCTTTATAATTGTCCTTATGGCCTGAAATAAAAAAAGCTGTAATTATTACAGTAGAGAAACTCTTGTGTTTCTGATGATATTCACGGTAATATGACTCTAAACATTAAATGTAATTTTATAGAAAGAGCTGTATAGTTCTATAGCCTGCAAATTAATTAATTATTCATTAATACAATGTTGAAATCATTTGTTTAGAAGTTGAGCTAATAAAAAGAAACCATAAATTAATATATTAATGATATATTTTATATCATTAACAACGTAACAAAATTATCTACTATGGTTCCTCATTACTTTAAAATCAATTATTCTTACTGAATACTATTCGGAGAAACCTGGCATTTTAAGACCAAATAGGTCTTAAGTATTGCTTAAATATTTTAAATCTCTTAATTTATGAGGTAGAAATGTGTATTTTAGATGTCTTCAGAAATTTCTCTGACCACTTAGTGGAAAGATCTGCTAAGATCTCTTCAAAAGATCCGTGCAAAAATGTCTTCCTTTACTGAAATATGAGAAGGGAATCATAGGTCAGTGACCAGGAAGGAAATCAGATAGATAGGTTTGCTGGCTGGCTATACAGATAGGAAGAGATTCCTAACTTCTTCTAATAAAATTCTTTGTCAAAGTAATGATTTTGTAAAAACAAGATCTCTTGAACATCTCTTAGCCAGGTAGGGGTTGTGATGTAGAACTCAAGCAAATTGATCAAGCATACTAATATCTAATATCTAATTTCTAGATATTATTCTAGATCTAATATCTAATATCTAATTTCGCCCACTGATTTAAATGTAGATGTTAAACAGGAGTCCCTTTCTCTCCTTCCCATTCCATCACCACCAACTGGAACTGGCTGTGGAAAAAGAATGAGAACTACCACCACATTGTGTCTGTCCCTCTGCCTCCTCCTTCCTTTACCTACATTTGGTCCAGAAAGATAACATGATCAGTGTTATTGAAAGCTGCTGAGAACCAGGACAATTGCACCATCATTATCCCAACTCTGCCATAGGTCATTAATAGGGCTGATCAAAGCCATCTCCATTCTATATCCTGGTCTGAATCCTGATTAAAAAATGGTCTAGATTCACTTCATCTTAGTCCCTCTAAGCTGAAATCCTAACATGAAAATTGGAGAAATTGTTCAGACCACAACTGCTTCTTGAGGAGAGGGATGAGCCATTCCCTTACTCAAGGGTGCATTCATTATCACATGGACCCAGCCACACAACCTTAAATAGTCAGCTGGGTCATGAGTTTAAAGGATAAGTAGCCAAATTAATTGCACCAAATATCTATCTCCTCGGGATTTACAGGGTTAAACATATATCAGTTAGTAGAACAAGACCATGCCTTAGTTCATCGGCTCCCCAACCTTTTGGACACCAGGGACTGGTTCCCTGGAGGGAGGTTTTTCTGTGGACTGGAGGGGGCATGGTTTCACATGCTGCCTGCGTCCCATGGATAGGGTTCCGCCTGTTTGGGTGGCTCAGTTTCTGGCATGCCATGGGCCAAGGTGGGTCCACGAACGGAGGGTTGGGGATCCCTATCTTAGTCAATTCACATGGAATTATCCAGGCAGAGTCAAACTCTGAGTACATTCGAGCAACTTTATCTGCCAAGTGCCTGAAATATTTCTCATAATGGCCTTGTGGTTATTCCTGTGATTCTCCCTCCTCAACAGAATGTGTCACTCTATACAAGGCCACTGGTTGGCTACCCCCCAGTGCAATAAGAATGGAAAAAATAACCATATTTTGCTGCTCTTCTTGCTATAATGTAATTCCTAATGCGGCCCTTACACATGTTTAACTGGATTAAACTTGATTAACTGTATTTTATGTCAATAGTTTGCTGAATATTATCCAAAACAGGTTTGTGTTAGAAATGGAAGATTTCTTACAATTACTAATGTGAGAATGCATTCACAGAGTTTCTTTTATGAGATGCTGCATGTAATTTATTATGTACACTTGAACTGAGACTAAAATTCAATAATCCATAATATTCCACACTGTCTGTTGCATGAATTGGCCTTGAATGCTACCACTGAAACGTGAGACCAGGAACAGTTAAGTATTATTTGTCAGAGATAATAAAATTTATAAATTCTTCAATAATGTCCAAATATATTATAAGAAGAGCTGGCCTTTAACATGGGAAAAATTGGCAAGGTTGCAAGCTTAACAGAACTGTAATACAATAATATACTTTTTAAATTTTAATCATTTGTAAATTAAGCTGGCAATTGGAAATAGGTCTTTAACTATCATTTATAGACAACTTGAATAGGCCTATAGAATGTTTTTACTGTTCTTTTTCCCTAGAGTATAATAATAGATTTATTTTAGTAGGCTATGTAAGGATAAAGGAGTCCCTGCGGATTTTACTCCGCTAGTTGTAGCTGACTATACAGTGTGGTGTTTGTCTCTTTTTCAAAGCCACTGAGCCAGCAGTGCCTGAAGATGTTTCCATGGTCATGATTTTAGTAGGTTACTGATGAATAATTATTCTCCCCACTATTATTTATTTGTTTGTAACTAGATCCGAACTCAATAAAACTTCCTTTAGGAGAATTTCAATTTATATCTTCTGTTTATAATAATAAAATTCAAGGACCATTAATATTCATAAGAATCATAAAATTACCCAGATATAATGTATTTTGTTAATGTTTTAGGCATACAAAGTTTTGCATTAAGAAAATTATCATGTCAGAAAAGAGTTTAGCCCTTTACATAGTATTGCAATCACTATCATTTTGTATAAATGATTTAATTGAATGATATCGGTTTATCGAGAAATATTATCTACTGTTAGCTATCCAATGCCTCTTGCATTACATTTCATTTCTGTGAAGACTTACTAGATGTGAAAATAACTTGTTCTGGTTCCCTGTGTTGTGTTTTAAGAAATAGAGAAAGAGCTGAAAAATCAAATCTTTTAAAAAGATCCTGCGATTCTTTCCACGCCACCTCATCAAAATGCCTTCTTATGTGCAACATACTTTGCAAAGGAAAAAAAAAATACACATCATTGCAAAGATGAAGGGAGCCATTAGCAGCAGGAGAGTCTAGCTAATTACCATTTAAGCAGGCAGACCTACTAACTCCAGACTTTGAGCGGATACTCTAACCATGTTCAAAACTGTCATTTATCTGGAATTAGCAACATGATCAGCCACAGGCTAGTTCACGCTGAGCTTATTTCCACCAATTATGCCCTTCTCACAATAAAAAGATTTGTCTCTACTCCACAGAAAGCAGTAGCATGATACTATACCAAATCAGTTTCTAAGAAGATTTTAACGAGTGCTTCAAAATCATTTGATGGTTTTATAACAATCACAAAAATATTTGTAAAGAATTAGATGATTTCTAAGCCAAGCAGTTGATATGTTGATTAATGGAGAAGAAAGGGGAATGCCTGAGTGTGTAAGATCCTACTTTGACCAAGAAGGTTCTTCTATGACTTCCATCAAGATGTTCTATAAAAAATCATATATTCTGTGCTAAGTAGGTGAGATAACTTCACCAAGCAGACTCCATGAAAATATATCTTCTGTGTGAATTCATAATAATGAGAGACAGTTGAGGGAATGGGTTGATTTCCTCTGTTTATGTTTTGCTTTAAAATATTTGAGTGTGTTTTAAATGAAAAAGCTGGAAAATACTTTTAGGTGAATCAAATATACTCTAATTGATTTGGGGATGTATATGTTTTTAGTGCTACTTATATGATGATTTTCCTTTGTGCAGGGATAAAAATTATGGTCACTTCTAATTGAAAATATCAAAAAGGATTCAGACTTATTAAATCAGTACAGGTAATCCTTGACTTACAACAATTCATTTAGTGACCATTAGAAGTTATAATGGAACTGAAAAAAGTGACATGACCATTGCAGTATCCCCATGATCATGTGATCAAAATTCAGATGCTTGGCAACTGACTCATATTTATGACAGTTGCAGTGCTTTGGGTTATGTGATCGGCTTCTACGACCTTCTGACAAACAAAGTCAATGGGGAAACCAGATTCACTTAACAACCATGTAACTAACTTTAGAACTGCAGTGATTCATGTAACAACTGTAGCAAGAAAGGTCATAAAATGGGGGCAAAACTCACTTAACACATGTTTCACTTAGCAACAGAAATTTTGGACTCACTTCTGGTCATTAGTCAAGGACTACCTATAGTTGCCAGTTACATCACTGAAAATAAGTGATTCAGCAAATAATTTAAATCTGGTACATCAGGTGATGGCAGTTCACAAAACACGATCAGCATGAGAAAGAAAGAGAAATAAGACTTTTTCTGTCAAAGTAATTTGATCAATAAACCCACATGCAATATACATATGCATATATGTACATAAAAGTTTTTCTCGGTGCTCACTATATTTCTGCTAACACCTAAAATGTTAATTTTATAACTTAATACAACTGCATAAGTTGCTTACTACACTGATACAAATTTTTAGTTTATTAATTCATTAGATGTATATGCCAGTTTTCTCCTGGGCTCAGGGTGGTGTGCACAGTGCCCTCTCTTCCATTTTTCTACCCTTTTAAACCTTTGTTAAGCAATTTACACTCTAAACAGATAAAACATACTGTCAGTTTCTATTCAGTAAAGCAAATGGCAAAATTGTATTTAAAAAATATTACAATATTAAAAATAGTCCAGATATTGGTTTAAAACAATGGGACCAAAACAAATACAGGTTTAAAGTATATTTAACACACATCATAAACCTTGTTCCTTGGATCCTGGTCTTTGTTATTTTCAAACCAATTGAAACAAACAATATAACCCTGATCTAGAAATTACAATGGTTGGATGTTCACAAAACCAAAGTCAACCACACTATGGTGAAATATTTTCTGTTATTGTTATTCTATGAAAATTATTGATTTTAACATTGTTTCAGAAACAGACATATCCAGAGGTTAAAAGACTGGAAAAGTTTCATATATTTATCTCTTCATTAACTGAAATCAATAAATCAGTGGATTTAAAAAGAAAACTAATATCCTTAACTTGATTTCCTCAAGTAGTTACTTATATAGAGACATTTATGGCATTTTGGTCTTGCACAGAACAATATGTGAACTTTCTAATGTTAGACAATAGCAGGAAATATGTACTAAGAGCTCATTGGACATGACTCATGTCATCTGAGAGTTGATTCTCAATAAGGAAATAATAAACAAGAGCAGGTTATAAAGCTATAAAAGGAGAAGCAAATATTGTATCATAAAGAATAACAAGTATGAAAATAGAATTAATACCAATTCCCAGTTTTGACAATGAGTATACTCTCATGGAGAACAATGTGTAAGTATCCCCAAAAGAAAAGGCTATGCCACTGGGCAGTGCTTTCTCATCTGCTTTCCCATCTGGTGGAGAAATGAATCAAAGTGATTAATCAGAATAGAGCTGGAAGGGACTTTGGCTGTCTTCTAGTTCAACCTCCTGTTCTATTACATAATAATGTAATTATTACATTATTGTAATTACTATTACATTATTACATCTTATTATTATTAATGTAATAAGTATTACATTATTATTATCTCTATTACACAATAATGTAATAATAATGTAAGTTCTATTATACAAATAGAACTTAGATGGATTGACCTACATTATCTATAGAGTTTTAGTGACTTTGGTTTTGACATTCCTGCCTATAATATAGAACATTATTTGAGTGCTTGATGAATCCAAGGTCTGATGGAGCCTATCAATATAGTGATGACCGAAATAAATCAAAACTCAAAAATACAAAGAAAGAAATTACGCTGCAGAAAAAAGTAAAGGAAGAAAAGGAAATAAGTGTTTTCTTTTTGTTAAGATATAACCTAATGAAAAGTTTTAAAATGTTTTCCACTTACTTTCCAATAGCATTGGGCAGAACTGTGAGTTGATTGTCATCTACTTTCAAAGTAGTCAGTCTTTTCAAGAGCCCTGGAGAGAGGAGAGAGAGAAAGAGAGGAGAGAGGAGAGAAGAGAGAGGAGGGGGGGGGTGTGTTATTGTTAAATAGTTGGTTAATGTTTCTTAACACTGGTTAAGAGAGTTAGAATAAAAGGGATAGTGCAAGCAAATGCTACATTTGTTTTGCAATGCAAAGTGCAGCTTTTGTTGTTTGGTAGTTCTAAGTACTATGTTATGATGCCTATTAAAAATGTATGAACAGAAGTGACTTGAAATAACAGGATTGAAAGAGAGAGAGAATCACACAGACAGAATCTGACAGATCAACTGAAAGTGTTCTTTTCCATAGATAAACACACTATTTTCCCAAAGAGACTTCAATTTTTGCTGCTGCCAATAGAGTGCATCTAAATTAATTGAAATCCATTTAAATTAATTCCTACACTATGCCTTTTAAAATGCAGTTTGAAACTTATATCCAAAGATGTTAATTTTACATACTGTGAGAATAATTATTCTTGGTGACATCTTCTAAATGAAATTACTATATCTATTGTAAGATACATTATGAAACAAAAATATTAACGCTATTGAAAACTTTTAAGAAACATACTCAAACATGAGTTGTCACGTAGGAAAATGATATACTGAGCAATTTAATGAATGCATTTTTTTACACTTTGAAGCATGACATGAACATTTGTTTTCTTGAACTTTAATGTAAGAGCAGTATATATTTTTAAGTTAAAGTTGCTTATGCTTACTGGTTTTTTCTTTACTATTGAGACGAATCTAAATGAATTTCATCTATTACCCCAAACCCAATTCCAGAGTAGTCATTATTTGGTCAATACCTATAGAATCTGGCAGTTGTTGTAGCATATTTGATGACAATAGTAGATCTTCAAGGGCTTCACATCCTGATATGTCCAGATCTATACTTTCTATCCTATTTTTTGACATATCCAAGTATATCAGTTGTTTTAATCGTCCTATAGACTTGATAAGATTACATAAGAATATAGTTAGTTGATTCAACTATTCATTGCAGTTACTAATATTTAACACAGTAATACACTACAAACTTAAAAGTTAATGAACAGGCAATGTCAATTTACTGAAGCAAAAGTAAATTGTCTTGATGTCTCATTGATCTGATTAAATGAAAATACCAACCAAAATATATCCTAATATTTTTTTTGTTTGAAGCTATAGTTATTAAGTTTTGAATATTTTATGTAACTTCCATATGAGGCAAAGGTGATCATAAAAGAGCATAATATACTTCCACCTATGGCCCGCTGAATGTAGCTCTCTAAATAATGGACCTGTAATATGCCCTCTCTACCGGAACTACTGGAAAGGGCAGATGAAATCTGGGAGACAGTCCATCAAGCAACCTGGTCCCCATGCAATGGGGGGCTTTAAAGGTCAACATCAGCACCTTGAATTGAACCCAATTATAACGTGGGTTCTTCCAGAACATACATAATTCTTTATGCCACTGCATTTTGCACCCCCTGAAGTTTCTATATATGCTTCAAGGGCAGCCCATTGTACAGCGCATTGCAGTAATTCAACTAGGAAGTGACCAGAGCATGAGTGACTGTGAGTAGAGCTCCTCACTCTAGGAATGGGCACAAGTGGCACACAACAGAAAGTTGTGCAAAGGCCCTCCTAATCAATATGGGGGATATATTAGAACAGGCATGCTGCATGCCCTTCTATTTTTTGGGAAGGTACCTACACATAGTCTATTTATTCATTTATATTGGATTAAGATAAACATTTTGGTAAGCATTCTGGTCTCTTTGATACTACAGTACAACGTTGTGTCCTTACAAACGGCAGTAACTGTTGCAGACTCAAAATAGTATAATCAGCTCATTATTTAAATCTGGAAAACCTGGTCTCATCTGAAATGATGGACCTTTGACAAACACATCCAGCATGATTTAATCAAAGCTCCAACTTTGTTTGTATTGCCTTTCTATGGAAGACTGCTCTCTTATATTAAATATTTATATTAAATATTCCTTGCCCAGCTCACAAAACAGCTTTTATTCTCAACTGCTATATACAGTAGTGATATTGATCTTGTTAAAAAAACATGGCCATAATTTTCCTGTCAAAGTCCTTACTCAGTGGAGAAAATAAACAATTTGTTATGTGCTCTTGGTGTTGTCCCTTTTGAACAGTATAGGAAGCTGAATTAATAACAATTCTTAATCTGCACTCATGCTAATTTGGAGATTATTTGCTTCATTTTATGTAGTTAAATATCTCCAGAAACATCATTAATTTGTTGCAGTTGATATTCTTTTGACCTTATGGACATAATAAAGATTTATTTGATTTTCAATTGCCATAATTACCGATCTAACAATTTTGGTAATTTGCTTCTCTTTTTAAAATTTACTATTTTATGCCGATCTATTCTTTTATTACTTTCTCTTTGTTTTCATATGAGTGTTTCTTCCTTCTTTCTTTGGATTTATGTACTTTTACTGTTAAATCTATATATTACTGAAATTCTTCTTTTTGTCTGTGTAACCTTTAACTAGGTGAAATTGTCCATTGTAGGGCAATAATTTTTAAACCAAAGCACCTCAAATAGGCTAAATTATAAAATGGGTCCAAAATACAGAAGCCAGATTCTGGTGGAATAGAAATCGGGCAAATTCTATAATATATTTTGTAAAATAAAAGTCAATGAATATTTTATGAAATAATAAAAAATGTCTCAAAAATTTCCTGTGGTCAACTTGATGTTTGACTGTGTACACAGTTCAACATGGGCTATTTTCAAGGCAAATACATGTGTCAATATCTCCCTAAATTTTTAAGAAATTTTTCAGTGAAGGCAGTACCAAAATAACTTCAATAAAGAAAAATGATCTGCACTTCCAAAATATATTTATTATACATTTCTGCAATATTATATAGTTCATGTGTACATATATGTATATACAGCCATACCCCAGGTAATGTTTGAAGTGAATTGCTGTCCATCCATAATTCTTTTAGGTTTTGTATTTGTTCCAGAACTTCAGGCTGTAAAAAAACATGTTTTATGTAAACATACACTTTTAAGTGATTATTACATTAAATATTATTGAAATTTCATATTTTGATTTACAAATGGTTTAATTAGTCTATACCTCAGTTGGTCAACTAAGCACCAATCTGATATTCATTAGAACTGGGAGGAAAAGTTAGCAGCCCAAATAACAATAGGGCTGCTACAGATTGGGATAAGAATTTTACAAACTCTAAACTTTTAAATATTATGAGTTATAGAAAGTATAAGCCTTTATTTTAGTACTTTCCCACATTATCCCACAAAGCTTACAGCACTAGGTACAATAAAAAAAGAAATATCTAGTTATACTTCTGATTCTCCTATTCTCTTCTAAAAAAAGGTTCACAGACAGAAATAGATCCACATCACCCCATAGCTGATTTTTTAAAGTCATCTACACAGAACAGAAATTTATTCAACTTTCAGAGGAAACTAAATAGTGAGGGTTTGTATATTAAATGATTGCTTATTTTAGAATGGTTATTTTGTTTGTTTTTGAACAAATGTTCCTTACCAGCTCAGAAAATTCATTATTACCCAGGTCAAGCCTTTCCAGCTGGGTCAGTTTGTGCATTGACCTACAAAAAAGCAAAGACAATTATAAGCATTTTATCTAATAATAAATTTAATAAATCTACAGTATGCAAAATGATAAGGCATGCATTGTTATTCACATAGTTAAATCTAAAGAAGTCATAGCAGTCAGCAATTTTTTTGTCCAATGAAGAAATTGCTGCTTTTATTATAAAAGTACTTTTGGGCACACAGTTTTATTATGGATCGAAGATCTACAAAGCTTAAAATACATAATATTGTGTGAATTAGCTCTCATTTTATTTAAACTGAGATTTTAAATCTGTACGTTTCCCCGAAAGTTAGACCCAGCCCGATAGTAAGCCGTAGCTTGATTTTTGGGGGTGGGCCTGATATAAGCCCTACTCCAAAATTAAACCCTAGTTTTGGATTGAGGAGCACCCCTAAAATTCAAGCTAAAGTGGGATAGGGGGGTGAAGCTGCCTCACGCGCCTTGCATCTGCTTACCTTACTGGTAGGACCACCATAGCCAGGCCTCCCAAACTCTGACACCTGTGTTGCTACTTGACTTTTTCTACAGCTGCTTGCTGCCACTTGTGGTCAGTTGACATGTGATGCATTGCGCAGTTGCCAATCCTCCCACCAGGCCGCTGCATGACACTTCAGGCCACTCCTGCTGCTTGTGCGCTTTGGGCTGTTTCCACTGCTAGTGCGCTTTGGGCGCTTCTGCAGCGCTTCGAGCCACTTCTGTTGTTCATGCGCTCTGAATTGGTTCTGTTGCTTGCGGCAGGAGGCCATGTGGTGCTTCAGGCTGTTTCTGCTGTGGAAATGGCCCAAAGCACCATTTGGTGTCCTGCCGCGAGCAGCAGAAATGGTACAAAGCACCATGTGGTGTCCTGCTGGGAGGAGTGGCAACAGCACAATGCACCACATGGCGTCTGGCCACAAATGGTGGCAAGCAGCAGCAGAAGTCAAGCAGCAGTGCGACAGATGTTGGGGTGTGGGAGGCCTGGCTATGGTGGTCTTAAAGTAAGACATTCTCTGAAATTAAGACCTAGTGCCTTTTTTGGAGGAAAAAAAATATAAGACCGAGTCATAATTTCGGGGAAACACGGTAGAAGTATCAAAATTTGATCCTCTTCAAGGAACATTTTGATAACTGGAAAATTATTTCTGCAAACCCAATACTTGCATTTACCAAGAACATTCTGGATCAAAATGCTAGCATTTTCTAATAATGGACTGGAGAATTTTCCAGTACCAAAGTATTGAAAATATCCTGTTAAATATATAATATGATTGTGCTAAGCTCACTGTACATGAGCTATATGAACACAGATATGAAATCATATTTTGCAATATTGTAATACATATGCTAAATATTAAACATGTAATACCAATTATTCTGGCTTGTGAATTTTATACTGTTTCTCCTTTATTGTTGGAGTAGCTTCAATATTAAACAATAAAGGCTAACTTCTGGCCAAACAATCAACACAAGACTTCAATAGTTGGATCAATTCTCCCAGTGATGTTGTCTAGATGCGTTGAACTTATGTATTGTAATTCTCTGCCAGAATGGACTTCAGATTATCTCAGAAAAAAATAGCAGGGAGAAAAAACTAGTGTAAAATAGGATTGTAGAGAATATTGGTGCAAAAAAGTTGAAAACTCTATCACCGTTTGACTTGGAAATTTATATAATTTATCTCTAATGAGTTTTGTATAGTTCAACTACTTTTATGTATCTGATACGGTCTGACTAACCCTATAATTTACATATTAGTAACATTTTTAAACACAATGAAAAAGACATATGAGAGGTCGTCTAAGAGGTACTCTCCTCCAAAAGTAAATTGATTTTAAAAAATGAATGTAATATTCGTCCACATAAAAATATTTTCTGTTTTTTTCTGAATTTCCCTTGATTTTACTCCATTCTGTTCCTTTGATTCCTTCTTTCAATGAGGCAATTAGTCACTGTTACAAACACACTAGTCTTTGTCTTGTCGCTGGACATGGAAGATTGCTCTTTCCCAAGTCTTCTCAATTTGGACAGTCATTAATAAAAAAAGAAATTAACTGATATGCAATGAAGCTTTATTTGCATCTTCAGAAGAGTAATATGTGTTAAATAAGATTAATTATGAAAACTCTTTTACAAATAACTATGATCCTTCCTTCCTTCCTTCCTTCCTTCCTTCCTTCCTTCCTTCCTTCCTTCCTTCCTTCCTTCCTTCCTTCCTTCCTTCCTTCCTTCCTTCCTCCTTTATCCCTCCTTGTTTTATTCATTATTAATTTATTCATTTTATTCATCGGGACAATAAGTGAAGCATTTATTTGACATAAATCATTTATCTCAATGTTATGTACCATTGCCTTTTATAATTACAAAATGGTTCTTTGACATTTCTTTGAGATACGGCCTTTTGAACAACAAACTATTTAGCATTATAGACAGTCAAACAATTATATAAGAGAAAATCAACACTAACACTGCTCCAAATAAATACTGATCTCGTAAGAAACAAATCAGAGAATTTTACTCTATCTTATTTTTAGACTGTGTATTCAGTCTTGGGAGAAAAAAAAATCAAGGTAGTACGATATGGCAGGCAAGAACTCAGCAACAAGACAAAAGAACTAGTGGTCCAATGTTATGCACATGAACTTACAGGGAAGCCCAACTGAGTACTTGGGAACTTATGCAATATATACTGGGGTGATGAAACTGAAGAAGCAAGAAACACCTAGACCCTGAGACTGTTACTGTTGGATGAGCACTGATGAGACATCTATAAATTATGAGTCCTGCATGAAGGAACATTTTATTATGTAGGGCAGAAATGCGTAAAAGTGAAAAAGTACTGGATATAAATACATATGGTAATGTACCAAACTTTAAACACTATTACTCAGATGAAAACAGATTTTTTTTTAAATTAAGACTTATGGACGTGCAATTAGATGGGACTTATGGGTGACTGGTTTTATATATGGTATTATATAAATGATACAAGGTTACTATATATACAAATATGGAAAATAAAGACGTACCCACAATGGAGGATTGGATTGTGAAGATGACAGAACTTGATGAGAGGGCAAAATTGATTTTTTTTTTTTTAGTTAGGGAGAAAACAATAACTATTTTTATAAAAGAGTGGAACCTTTTTAACGGACTTTTTGCTGAATCTTTTTATGGACTTTTTGAAGAATCTTTTTATGGGCTTTTCGCCGAAAATAGATTTCTAGGTTTTCTGATTTAAGTGGGTTATGGAAGAAAGGAACTATATAATGTAGTTTTAAAGGGGAGAAATGATAAAGGTTTGTAACTGCTGTAAAGAAGACTGGAAGCTGCTTCTTTAACTTTTCTTTCTCCTCTTTCTCTTTATTTCTAGCACTTCTCTTTTTTCTGCTTTTTTATTCTTTTGTTCTTGTTTATCTTTTAATAATGTAAAAAAAATCAATAAAAATTAAACTTTCTTCTGAAAATATAGGAGATATTGAGAGCAAAGTAAACATATGCAATACCCAACTGTTTATGATAAAATCCTAATCATATCTATATTTTATGTTTTAAATCCACTAAGATGAATAACATTGTATTTCAAGAAACTGCTAGGATCAAGCGACACTAATATTATAAAACATAGATAAATATTTCACCTACAAATATTAGATGTAAGACAAAGAGGAATACAGAATTAGAGCAATATCACTAAATTGGCAGGATTTGAAAGAATTCTTAAAATATTCATACACTATTAGCCAAAGTTCCACTTATATACCTAGTTAATTCAGAAGCCATGATAACTCATTACGAAGAAAGCTAATGAACTCAGACAGTGTTGTCTCTTGTCTGCAGAACACTTGCAAATTTTCTTCTCTCCTATGTACACCAAAGAATAAATGCATTCTGCTGGACTGAGTGGACACTAGAAGTATTACTGCTAAGACTATCAGGATCGCTTATGACCATAGCCAGCATCATATTAGAGCCCATGGAATCCTATTTAGACACCTACGTGCTCTAAAGCTATGAGAAAAGTATTACACTAAAAAGAGACTGAATTATGAAGGCCTACTAAATCCCTCAAATACAATGAACATTCAGAGGCAATTCTCAGGGTTGACTTTTCATATGTCATACTAAGAAAAATATATCATATAATGATTTAGAATTATGTGTGCACCAGGAGTTATAAACTAGTGAAAATGGTTACATATATCCATAATGAACCTCCACTGATAACAGTTATTCAAAATAGTCTCAAGCAGGTTTTATTCCACTGATTAAAACAAACTCATTTTTATGTGGAACATTATCCCAAACTATGTAAAATACTATTACTTGTTAATTGGGCTGTAATTTAAGAATTTATATGAAAAAGCTATTTATTTTTTACATATTTCCTAATACAATATTTAAAATAAAAAATGTAAAATTTAAAAAAGAATCTATATAATTTATACATAAGAACCTGAATATTTAATTCAATACTTTCTACATACATAACAAACTATAAAAACAAACATCAACATATTAAAGCAAATATACTATGATGTTCAGTAATAGATATATTTACAGACAGTAGAAATATTTTAGCTTAGCCAATTAAATATAGATCATAATCCTGGAATCCCAATGAAAGGATTAAGGATTAATTGATAAAGATGAATGAATTGGTTCTGTAGATAAATAACTTTATTTTCCAAGTAATGTCATTATAGTGGGAATCTAGAAAATAAAAAATGGTCCTCTTAAATGGATTCAAGATGAACTTGTTCCAACTTTCTCACTGGACCATAAAGTAAGCGAATGTTAGAAATAAGTAAATGATATCCAACCTCATGGGGTACTAATGATTATTAATGAAGGAAAATATTTGTAGCTCAGGGTTGACATGAGGAGACCTTGATGCTCTCTGAGCTTGCTTGTTTTCTTGCATGCAAATCATATAGAAAATGGAAAGAGGAAGTTATCATTAGGTAACATTTAAAATATCTCTAATGTTTCATTTCAACACATGGGGGGAAAGTAATCTATTTTTTTTATTTATCAGTAGTTATATGGCCCTAATATATATATATATATATATATATATATATATATATATATATATATATATATATAAAGGTTTTTCCTGAATAAATTAAAAAGTATTCAACATCCATCCTTTTAATATTTTACTACTATTTCCAGTTTTGCTAAACTCTGTTCGTATCATCCATCTGCAGCTGTTGTCTATTATTTAAATTCACCATAATCTACTGCTACTTTTATCATCAACACATTATCAATCTTTGAAAACATAAATCTGAACCTATTTTAAATGACACCAGTGAAAGTGTACATCACTCAGTAAAGCATGTGCACACGCACACACACACCAATAGATGTGCAAATGTAGTGAGAGACACTGTACTAACACACAGGGTTTTTTTTCTCATAGAACACCCAGAATGGAGTTCCGGAACCTTTTTTGGATGGAACCTTGTAGGGTAGGCAAGGCAGGTTGTATGATATGTGTGAGTTCTGGCACTTTTTTTTTTTTTTTTAGAAAAATAGCACTGTTAATACAACATATAAATCCCTCTCAAAATGACTGGACTAATGTAAACTACAAAACAAGCAACTTGTAATCAGCCTTAAGTTTACAATGCACAGTAAATGTATATTCTTCTAATGCACAATATCTTCTAAACATAACGTAACATTTTAAAAAAAACTGCAGAGTGTAATCAAGAGAGGAAACATGAATGACTCTGCCCTCCTATCTCCATCTTCATGTCTTATTAAGAGGGAGATGCACATATTCCTCTCTTGGAGAAAGGTCACATATATCGTCATTGAAGATACACAGATCTTGAAATTTCAGTGCAACTCAGAATGTGGAACTATTAAAAAAACAAATCACTCATACTTCCACTCACGATTCTTTGCTAGGAAGTGACTAAGTTTTCCATCTCTGTCTTGCAAGTCTACACTGGTGCAAATCTTTCTAAACAACTAAGTTTTTTTGTTTTTAACCACAATCATCCATGAACAAACTTCTAAAGGCAAATTTATAGACTTGGAAAGTTATCTTTTCCTACATTTAAGCTATTATGAGTAATTTAAAATTTATTACTTTTTTTCAATTTTAGAATTGCAGGAAACAAAATGGCTGCTTTGGCTGAAATGCAAATTAGTAACACTGCTCTCCAGTGATAAAATTTCTGGGAACTGGCCCAATCTTATCCTATGTAGAAGTTTAAGTGTGGAGAGGGCATATTCTCTTCTCAAAGAAAAAGTGCATATTCTAAAACACAGTAAACATTTGGCTCAAAGATTATCTAGTAAGAGGCAGCCTCCATCAGCATGTAGTATCCCCAAACTGTTTTGGTTTCATAGTATAGCATGGGAGAACTACCTCAACATAGTCTACTCGTGCTGATGCTCCTGATGCTGCCATTTCAGGTGCTCGAAAAGGTGCTGCCTTCACATCCTCTGCTGTTGGTGCCATTGTACTCTCCCAGGCGATGGGACAAGGGGTACACTCTCGATCTTCACATGCTAAGATGAGAAAAATCAATTTCAATGCCCAAAAAGATGGAACTGCTTGAGCAGAAGAGGTGACTAAAACTACCAAATGGATTATGGCACTTAAAAGAGAGACAGCTGACTTACAATATTAGGAAATGTTTTTTTCCCCCAGTTTTTCTAAGTCAACAACAAAATTAGAAATTTGGAGACTGAAATTTTCCCTTTCCTTAGGCCAGAATTAAATTGCAGAGGCCCAAGATGGGGAAAAAAATCTTTGCTAGTAAATGTTCTTAGAAAGTCTTGATTTCTTACAAATATTCCTTCTTTTAAGGGTCTAAAATTGTTTAGGCCATGAAAGTGATTTACCTAAAGAGCTAGTTATAACATCTTATTTTTAGTAGAGGTCTAAGCCTAGACTTTTTTCTAAACCCAGACAAATTTCTTGTGCTTTGTGTTTTGATAAAATCAATACCACATGATTGTCATGTGATAAACATTTCTAAGTGAACTTTTACATAATGGAATCTAGGATCTTAGCTGTTGAAGCCATTCACTGAAAACTAAAATGTGTATTTCAAATTTCAAATTGCATTAGCTAAAGAAATATTAAGCAAATACAAAGATTATGAACATTGGGATTTGACTTTGAGAAACACCTAATATGTTAACATTTTAGGTATATTTTTTCTCTATATTATTAATATGGAATCAAAAGAAGAAGAATTTTACAACGCAAATAAACCACTGAGTTTAATTAATTAAACTTTAAACTGAGTTCATTAGGTTACAGTTAAAGTTTAATTAATTATCTTATTTCTCTAAATAAACAAGTTTAAGATTACATTGTAGCTATAATAAACAGATTAAAATTATTTTTACATATGTTGTCACAACAATTCTATTTTGGTCTTGCTCTAGAACTGAATTACTTTTGGAATACTACTTTTATTATCAAATACTACTCAAAAGAAAACTACGCTGTATAAAACTTAAATCTTTTTGCTTTTTACAGATTCTCTTCAATGGACAATGTGTAATTCACCTATAGTATGTAAATGTTTGTCAGCACCCGGATTTTTATTATTACAATTTAAGAATGATGTTGATGTCTAATGGTATGTGAGGTCACACACTTACTGGAATGGATGAGAGTAAATGCACAGCAATTAAATCTGGGCAAAGCAATGGTTTTAGTCAGGAAACTTAATTTCCTGGAGAAAAATGCTTATGGGTGGATTGATATTCTTCTTGAAGGATTAGTTTTATAGTTTGGAGGTGCTCTGGGATTCACCTTTACTTTTAATATTATCCAGAAGGCAATTCTTTCCAAGAGAGCTTTTTTTTGACCTTTAGCTAATATACTGACCCAATTATTGAGGCAGGCAATTTGGCCATAATCTTGCATGCAATTGTTTCATCTTTCGTGTAGACTGAATCACCTTAATATATTCTATCTTCAGAAACTTCAGTTAATGTAGAATGCTGCTGTTGTGGTTAAATACCAAGATTCTCTCCTCTGATTCCAATGCTATATTTACTACAAGCATTCTATACCTGTTGTAGACAACAGATAACATCTTCAGCACGTCCTAGCCAATCAACTGAAAAAGGATTAACTTTCCGAAATGTTCTCCTTGAGCTGGAAACTACATTAAAAAGGCCACAACATCAAGATTTGAAAAAAATAAACAAAATATCCTTTCCTTTTCTAGCAGTAGTTCCAGAGATCCAAACTGTTACTGGCCCCTCCTTTAGAAAACTTACTACAGATTCTACAGAAACATAGATGTAAGTTTAGGTATCTGCACTGAACAGATCTGTACTGTGTGCAAGAAAGAAATATAATAAGTGCCACTCTGCCAACAGATACATATAATTCAAGACATCCTATAATTTGCTTTTTTAAGATTAATAATTCAGATAAGATATAATGGTAGATCTTCAATTCTCAAACTATTACAACCAAATAATGCTTAATAGTGACTGTTACTCCATGTAATTGTTTTGTGTGACTGGGTGTTTGTATAGCTGTCTGCAAATGGTTCGGCAATGTATTGTGCTTTCCATAGTGTTAATTTGTTTTTACTTTTAAGGCACTGGATTTTATTATTAGGGAAATAAATGATGTACAAAAGTACAATAGCATTCAGGTCTCTGACAATCATCACATCTTTGGACCTACCATCAGAATTAGAGCATAAGCCTTTAAAATTACGGAATCCTACTCCTGATTTCATACATATAAAAATGCATCTATATACATTAAAAATATATCAATAAAGGAAATAATAGCTTCTACCTTGATCTAATCTATGGTTTTTATCCTCTAAGAGAGAGAGATCAAGGTGGATATAGCAATCCCTACCGTGCAAGAATAATTATTTAAGTGAGGAGCTGTTTCCTGAAGACTCCCTCTACATGAACCAGCCCAAATTAGGCATGTTTGAAATTGAACTTCCAGCTATAATTAGGAGATATTTTAAGTTCCTAGATTAATTGACACAGAAATATTTATAGCCTTCTGCAATTTCATGTTGGTGCTGTGTAACATTAGCTCTTATTATTATCAGATGCATACAACCTTCCATAAAGAATGGCTTGAGAATATCCAAATTTTAAAGCTTTAATATTCACGCATAATTCATATTTAGATTAAAAAAAACAGAAATTCCTGACGGATTGTTAGATGAGCTAAAATATATTACTTTAGGAATACAGGCATTTATTATATTTCTTATTTTGAGGAACAAAGCATAAACTGTTATTATTTGCAACTCATGAAAATTTAAAGAATGATGTTGATGGATGCTTCAGGCTTAGCCCAAGGCATTTTTTTTGGTCTCAGTAAGGATAAGATGCTTTCTTCTCATTTTGGGTATAAAAGATGATGAGACTGAATTCTGTTAAGGAATATATTTTCTATGTGTAGGAATGATTAGCTTATAAAGATACTTAGTTGGTTTAAATGAAAACATATATTCTTTCCAAACTGTAACAGTTTGCAACCAAAGACTTAGTTATTTGATGGTCCATACAATTAGCTTTCACTGTAATGTTCACTTTAACATGTTCAGGCCCTAAAGTCAAGTTGGATCCTTCTGAAAAGCCATATAAGAAAGCTAGCCATTAAATAACAGGCATTATGGAAACTGATAGTACTAAAGGACCTTGGATACTAAGTCCAGAAGGGACTAAATTTAACCTCCTCTTGGAAGGAGCATATAGCTTATATTCTGATCTGGCTTACTATGTGGCCTCAATCCACAATCTGGCCACGAGTGCTTTATTTATACAGCTTCATTTATATAGCAAAGCTCTGAAAACGTGTATCAATACTAAAGAGACTTGATGCCATCTCAATATTTTTACATTGCCATTTTTATTCCTTATGAAAGGGCATTCATTTTGGCTAGATCTAATGTCCTACGCTCAAAGGTCATGGAGAAGAAATTTAATAACATTAAATATGCCTATGCATGTGGACAGGGGCAGAGATTTGGGACAGCTGCACACGTTTTATTGTTTTATTGGTCTCAGCTTTATATATTACTTACACACAAAGCTAAATTCTCCCTTATTAGCAAAAACTTGGTCTGGCTTCAATCAGAAGTTCTAAGGTGTGTTTTTAAAATTATTATTTAAGAATCATGCTCGTAAAATTTCTGGAAATATGCAAAGTTGTGTGTCATCACAATGCATATGTGTTGGATCTGATTCATCCCTGGATAAGAACAGATTTTGATGGTTTATGAAATGTCTTCTATTATTTTATCCTTTTCAAATTGGTTTTAGATATATTGGATCAATTGTTATGTTATCTTTCCGTCTAGATTCAAACAGCACATAAATAACTAAGTAATGAAATAATCTACAGAAGAGGAATCACCACAGAAAACTGCTGGTTAATGTATGTGAAAAGCCAAGAACATAAAATATAATGGATATCTATGTAAGCTGTATGTTTTCAAGATACTCTGAACTAGAAATTGTACTGCCTGAATATATCCATTTTTGCAAAAATAAGACTGGACATGGTAGGGTTAAATGGCTTACGGGTAATAGGGTGAAACAACATTGATGTGTAAGTTCCTTGGCCAAACTTTTTTTCCCCTACTGGTAGATTTTAAAACTGTTCAGGAAGTAGACGAAATCCTCACTCTCCCTCTATTCTGAAAATGTGTATTTTTCTGCAAGTGGGAGTATTGGCTTGCTTGCAGTGCAAGATATCCTACTATTTAGGTCCACCCTTTCTAACTGAAAAGTCTACTTCTCTCTGTCTCTAGTTGCAACTTTTAACAATTTTCTGTTTGTTTCAGTTTCCATTTTATTGAAGTTTTTCCAGCTAGAATTCCAGCTCTAGAATTCCAGTTCTATTCTTCTTCATAATATCCAGGCTTGTTTTTCTAATTTCTTGAGCTAAAATCGGTCAACAGATGCCCACTTCACTGGTTTACTGGACTCCAAGGTGGGTTTGAGATACCTATATCAACCTCAAGCACTACAGTTTCAAACTCTGGTACATTGCATCCCAATATGTCTTTCCACTAATCAACAGCCCAGAGGAAAATTTGCTATTTGTTGGCCTTATGAGACAAACCAGATAGGAATGACAATCGGATCGGTTTTATTTTATTGTAAAGCTACAGAGAGAGAATTGTAGAAGTCTGAAACTACAATCCTTCCCCCATTTCTTTTACAGCTCAAGAAACTAGAGAGGTTCTCTTCTAAGCTTCTTGCTCCACCCAGTATGCAATTATAGGCTATGCTGTCTCTTACCTGACCATTTCCTTGGCAACATCTCTTTGCCCAGTCTCTCCTAGGCAAATACCATTACACTATCCTATCAAATCCGGAAGCTAAAAATGAAAATAACTTTTGGGTACAGGCAGGGCTTTTTTTCTCATAGAACGCCCAGAACGGAGTTCCGGCACCTTTTTTGGATGGAACCTTGTAGAGTAGGCAAGGCGGGTTGTATGACGTGCGTGAGTTCCGGCACTTTTTTTTTTAAGAAAAAAGTACTGGGTACAGGTTATTTTAAACTAAAAATTATTTAAGAGAAAAAAGAACTAGTGGGGTGTATTTGTCAACCTATCCTGGTTTAGACTCTTATTTCTCTGTCAGGCACAAAACAACATCTTAAAAGAAATGGGTTTTTTTGAAAAAGGAAAAGGAATGGCCCTGGAGTTCTCCTAGTGTCCATTTATCTCACCTCTGCTACTGTGTAGCAGCATTATGGCTGAGCATGTAGGGTAACGTTACACTTTCTCTCCCAGAAGCTTTGAGAGAGAGCAAACCTTAGCTTCACTTTTGGATTTGATGTCTGATTTGATATTAATCGTTGAAATAAACTGCATTCTCTGGGAAATTTTTTACCTGGCTTTTCCCCTGCAGTTGATAGAAACAGAGCCCCACCACCATGTTACTAGAAGATAAAATACATGGAAAAGGATAAAAGAGAACAAAATCCTATTGCCACATGTAGCCCTGTTCATTGAAGCATGAGACTAGGGAAATCATTTTACTAATTTGGGAAACTGATTACTCTCACAAGATAGAAACAGAATCAAACTTGATGAAAAGAAAAGTGAAGAGATTAAAAAAATCCTTTTTGATTTGTAAAATCCACATATAAAACATTTAGTCATGAAGGAATCAAAAGGAGAGTCTAAAAATCAAACAGTATCTTAAAAGAACCTCCGTAGAAAAATATATTGGAAAAGCAGCTTTGCTGTAAAAGGTTCCAATAGATATTATACACTATGCTCTCATTTTTCACTCATTTGCACTCTCAGAATAGAGAGCTCCAAATATTAATCTGTCTGGGCCTCATTCTAGAAGCCTCAAGACCTTTAAAAAAGTTTGCTTAAATTTGCATTACAGTGGTTGTATTCACTATTGATGACTAGAAGAACTAACTAAGTAATATATTCCAACTACGAGGTTGTATAGTGCTTCTTCATGGACAGTAGTGAATGTAAATCAAGACACTCTAAATTGCCCCACAGCATATAATTGATTAACTATGTTTAGAACTCTTGAAACAGATGTTATTCTTTGCCAATTTATTTCCTCCTGCAAACTCCAGTTTAAAACTGGGGGAAGATTTAAATTCCACTAGCTTCCTCTCTCTCATCCAGCAACTTGATTTTAAAAAGACAACTGTTTTTCTCTCTAATAGGAATAGATGGTTTGGAAGGATCAGTGTTTTGCATGCCGAAATCCTGCAAGAGTGAATGTAAGAATTGGAGCTTGCCTGTCCATTCATTACAAATAATATTTGTATGTCAGCTTTCAATTAGAAGCTGAAGTCAGCATACATAGTATTTCCTCCACCCATTTTTCCCCATAAAAATAATTCTATGAAATAGAATAGGTTGTAGAGAATAATTGGCCCCAAAACATCCAGTGATCTTTCCATGGCTGAAAAAGCTGAGAAAAAATTATCAATTTCATTATTTGAAGATGAAGCTCTTGCAGTTTTAAAAGTAATTCAAGAAAATATAAAGAAGTGAAATACTAATTTGATATTACATAGGTTCTGCAATTCTTGTAAGAAACTCTTTTTGATTCTGTCTTTTCTTTTCATTAGACCCTCAAAATCAGTATCTTTACTAAACATTATATTTTGATTATCTCTTTTGCAGTTTTCTCTCTTCCATTCTTTGAACATTTGAACATCTTTCCAGTCAGAATTTCAACTTCTCCTAAGCACGTCGTTTTAACACTACAAGTAGTCCTTGACTTATAACCACCATTGAGTCCAACATGACTGTTGCTAAGCAAGACGGTTGTTAAATGAATTTTGCCCCTTTGTATAACCTTTCTTGCCACAGTTCTTAAGTGAATCACTGCAGTTAAGTTACTAACATAGTTGTTAAGTGAATCTGGCTTCCCCATTGGTTTTGCTTGTGAGAAGGTCTCAAAAGGTGATCACTGACCCCAGGACATTGCAACTGTCATAAATATGAGTCAGAAAGTTACAAAAAATATAGGAAAAACTATCTGCCTGGATATTTTTGATTCACTTTGATATTTTTAATTTTTTATTAAATTTCTAAAACTTTAAAAAGTTGTCAGCACAGCAACCACAAAACTATAAATAATGAACAATATATGTGTGCTAGGGGGACCACAAGAGTGCATAACTGCCTTTGTCAACTTGTCAAGAGTTTTCTATCTACCTATGATCAATTATTGTCTCTAATGAGCCTACCTTCAATAATGGTTTCCTGCATATTCATGCATCTATGCAGACATCCAAACATAATTGTTCTCACTTTGCTAACAGGAAGCCCACAATTAATTTAAACTGTCATAAGGCACAATTTTCACAGGAAAGAAAAAGTTGATATCAGTATAAGATCAGATTCCATGCCACAAATTGTAAAACCATCTCAGAGAGAACTCTAGGAAGGAACAGATGGGAAATGTCTATCTGCTGTAATAGTGAAAGAGGACTGATATTCCATTAGTGGCTGTTGAGGATGAACTTGTGGTTTCAGTCCAGAAAAAGGATATCTATAGATACTCAAGTAGATTAGACTGTGTTTGTGCTGCTGAAAGTGGGTTGTTCCTGAGTGGTTCCAAGTCCACCAAGTATTTGAAGGTATAATCTGGGGAAAGATGCTGAAAAGATCAATATAAGGTAAAATGTATGCATTACAGAAATTTCTTCCTTGGGTTAGAACAGTGGTTCTCAACCTTTTTAATGCCGCGACCCCCAACCGGTCGTAAGTCAAGGACTACTCAACTCACCGTTTGCAGAATGGGACTATTGGCAGGCTCAGCAAGGCAGAGACAGCCTGGACAATTCCTATTGGCTTTTGAAAGCCAATAGAATTAGACTCTATTCAAGAGAGTCTATTCTATTGGCTTTCAAAAGCCAATAGAATAAAAGGGAGTAGCACAGCTAAGGAAAAGGGGGGGAAATGGTGGACTGCATTGTTTGGAGACCCCGTGAAATGGTCGTTCGACCCCAAATGGGGTCCCAACCCACAGGTTGAGAACCACTGGGTTAGAAGATGATGAAAGAAAAGCAAATCAAAAAATTTATTTGCCAGAGATTTAGTATTTAGATATCAGCCATGCGAGGTAATCTGGACAAGAAGCATACCCAGAAGATCTGGCTCTAACTTTACTCTACATTTACAGAATCTTACAAGTCTGAAAATACATCTCTTATCTTTACAGTCCAAGAAACTAGGGGGAGTCACACCCTCATTCCTTCTGCAGACTCAGCTGCCTCTTATCTCTTGTTTAATCTGCAGCTTTTGCCTCCCAAGTCATTTCTATATATCATTGCACTCAGTGCTTTTTTTCTAAAAAAAAAAAAAAAAGGTGCCAGAACTCACACACATCATACAACCCGCCTTGCCTACCCTACAAGGTTCCATCCCAAAAAGGTGCCAGAACTCCGTTCTGGGTGTTCTATGAGAAAAAAAAGCCCTGATTGCACTAGATTCCAGCAAACTGCCAGTTTCTCTGACAAAGAGAGAAAAGACACAACACCAAGAACATCTATAAGCCCTTTCCTAACTGTAGAATTTAAAATAATAAGTAGAGTCGTGAAAGCCAGAGACTGTGAGTTTTAGTCCTGCTGTAGACAAAAAGTCAGCTCTTTTTCAGCCTTAGGAAAAAGGCAATGGTAAACTACTTACAAAAATGTTGCTAAGACTATGGCACAGACTTGCAGTTGTCTAAAGCAAGAATAGTGAAAAAGCACACAGGCGTGCGCGCGCGCGCACACACACACACACACACATAGATAATTTGATTTGTGTACACCCATATTAAGGTTGCATCCAATTTGGCACAAATATTCTTAGTTAACTGGAACTGAAACTTGAGTGCAGAAAAATAAAATAATACATATCAGTTGTATTTTTGAAACACTGTCTGAAGGGCAGGGAAAAACTGTTCCTAAGGTATACCAATCAATTACATGGATATAATTTTATTTGCAAAGCTTGAGGCTGAAAAAATAAAACTATTTCAGCTTTGTTTTGTCAATTTTTTAAAATAAGGTAGAAAATGAACCTTTGAAATATATTTCTTCAATCAAAAGAGTATTTAAAAAAGGAAGACCAAACAATAAAGACAAAATAGGACATCTATGATTTCCCTCTTTTTGTATAAAAATAACCTTTTGTTGTCTGATACATGAAAGAGGCACAGTTTAAAATTATATAAGCATATAGTTCCCATTTATTTGTTATAAATAAACCCTTTAATATGATCACCTGCTTTTTCTACATCTGAAATATATTTCATGTACATAATCTTTAGAATCCTTGAGGCCTTTAGAACCTTTAGTATCTTTTACATCACTGGATTTCCCAACAGTAAATTTTTACCTTCTGCATTTCTCCACTTATGCCTGGACTGGGATATTAAGTAATATTAGAGCTAATGAGTACAAGACTAGCAGATGAAATAAGATGACTATAAATTAGACTTGGAAATTGAAAAAATATTCTAAAATAAGACAATGCCGAACCACTTTTGAATATAGCTAATAAAACCACAGGGATATGTCTACGAAGTCACCAGAAGAGGCTCTTCACATTTCCATTTAATTTTGTGTCTCATCCTGTTTCTTACCTTATTTAAGAAATTTGAGATTTGTTATTACCATTTTAAAGTTAAACTAATTCCCCTTGTGAAAAAATATTTTTTTTTTCTCCTACGAAGTGATAGAATAGGTTTAAAGAGCTGGCAAAACTAATTTATATTGTTCTTCATCATCATCATCATCATCATCATCATCATCAAAAAGTTGGGAGTTACCCTGGAGGTCATCTAGTCCAACCCCCTGCTCAGGCAGAAAACCCTATACCATTTCAGTGCAATGAACAATAAGTAAATTGTTCAGTGTAATTAGGTTTTAAATGCCTATAAACTGATCAAAATTAATTCTGTAGTTCATTAATTTGAGTAAGTGATCAACTCATGAATAATTTCACTTTAAATTCTTAATCAAAACTAATCAGCTCCTCAGCTTAGAAATATTACAATAATTCAATAATTACTTTATAAATTGTAAGATAGTTATTAATTTAAAATTCATTCCATACTGTTTATACCAAATATTTTGTTTTTCCACATTTTGTTTTCAAATCTTTGCAGATATTATATATCAGGGGTTCCCAACCCCTAGTACCAGTCCATGGCCTGTTAGGAACCAGTCTGCAGACATGACCTAAGCTGCACGCATGAGATCTAGGTAGCATGTGAAATAATCTTTCCTGCCCAGCCTATGGAAAAATTGTCTTTTCTAAAAACCAGTTCCTGGCACCAAAAAAGGTTGGGGATCACTGTTATATATGATATATATTTTACTTTCTTTAAAATGAAATGTATTGTAAGCTATTGGCAGCAGTAGATTTTCTCTTTTCCCTGGAAAAGGTGATTTGATAAAAGAAAAAAAACCTAGGATATCAAGATTTCTAAAGTTACAAAGCAAATGTTTTGTTAAGAGGCAGATATAACACACTGTTGACAGTGAACAAGGCCAAATTATTTACTGCAATGAGCACGGTGTTTACAAAGATGCTCAAGATAGTAGTTCAGAGGCTGATCCTCTTATTCTGAACTGTTTAGGTAAGCTTATTAAATTCTATTTTGCCATAGTAAATAAAGTTTCTGAAATATAAAAACAATTAGTCTAGGAAGAGCTTTAAAGATCTCCTTTCTAGCATTTTTGCCTCTGTAACAGCTGCAGTGCAAATTCCTACCTATCTTATTTTTTCAATACAAAATTATTACGATAGAGAAAACAAGATAGTGTCTTTCAGACTATACACTGCATATCAATAATTAAAATTTCCTTAAAATACATATTTACAAAGAAAAAAAATCTTAACTGAGGGACTTAGTTATCAATCATGTATTTAAAAGTTTTAAGAATAAGGGACCTTGGAAGTCTTCCATAAGTTGGAAGGGACCTTGGAGGTTTTCTAGTCCAACCCCCTGCTCAGATAGGAAACCTTATACCATTTCAGACAAATGGTTGTCCAATCTCTTTTTAAAAACCTCCAGTGTTGCAGCACTCACAACTTCTGGAGGCACATAGTTCCACTGATTAATTGTTCTAACTGTTATAAAAATTCTCCTTAGTTCTAGGTTGGTTCTCTCCTTGATTAGTTTCTATCCATAGCTTCTTGTCCTGCCTTCAGGTGCCTTTGAGAATAGGTTGACCCACTCTTCTTTGTGGCAGCCCCTTAGATATTGGAACACTGCTATCACATCATTCCTAGACCTTCTTTTCATTAAACTAGACATACCTAACTCCTGCAACTGTTCTTCATATGTTTTAATCTCCAGTCCCCTAATCATCTTTGCTGCTCTTCTCTGCAGTCTTTCTAGAGTCTCAGCATCTTTTTTATATTGTGGTGACCAAAACTGATGCAATATTCCAAGTGTGGTCCTACCAAGGTATTATAAAGTGGTACTAACACGTCACATGATCTCAAATAATCAAATCAAATACTCTCTTGTAGAATTATAGATTTACTAGTCTGTCATGCAATTTTGGTAACAGTTCTGATACTGGCATCAGACACATTCATACTCACAGCAGTAAATATTGCAAAAGTCTCCTTCCTCCCTACTATAGTAATCAATTAAAACACCTGGGATCAGAGATTTTGTGAAATTATTTTTTTCCAAGGTACCCACCTTAATGGAAACCTAGTCTTCTAGGGTTCTGTCTGAAATGATAGTTGGATAGTTCACTGAACTATCTGCAAATCTGCAAATATACAGTATATCTTCTTGACTCACTGAAGACGTTGCAGTGAGGTTAGGACTGATGTATGTTGGCTTAATACAAACTTGGTAACTAATGTAAGTACAGTTGATAGTTACAGGCAATAGTCTAAATATAAATAACTAGAAACTTATGAACTAACACAATGAAAAATAACTTTAATGATTTTATAAGCATCCTCTCAAACAGAATGTTGACAAAGCAGGTTAAAATTGATCTGCTCTTCTCCTCACTTCTGTAGCCCTTGAAATGTTGAGAACGTGTGAGGACTGCAGGAGCCAATAAATGTTCTTCTTCCAAATGACCAGGAGAAGAGTGCAAAAAAAAAAAAAAACTTTAATCCAATCAATATTCTACCATCTGCACAATCACAAACCTTGAAACAAGTAAATCCTTTCATCTCCCGCAGAAGGGGGGGAGAATAGCTGTTAGCTCTCCCCTTCCTTCTCTCCATCAATATTTGTGTGTGCATTTATTTATTCAGCTGCTTGCACAAAATTTAAAAAATCTCAGTAGAACTTTTATGTTTTGAATTTGTTGCATTTAAAAGCGTCTTACAAGCTGTGATAATGAAATGATTGCATATCAGCAGTTGTGTAAGTAAGCACTTTGCTTACTTACACAACTGTAAGTAACTAATAGAATGAGGAATTGGAGAGACACATTTTAAACAATGTTTGCACATTACCATAAACATGGGGGTGGGGGACAGTAAGAGAAATCTGACGTCTGAAGCCATTCTGTGGAACAATATAAGCAATCCAACCAATGGCAAAATAAGACTTCCCATGTGTTTCTGCAGAGTTGCAGCATTGCAAAAAGTCAGAAGAGCTTTGACCAAGCTTCAAACAAAACCACAAAGAATCACAAATAAATTGGTGTAGCCATGAAGACGATAAACAATTACAGAGCTGCTTCTGAAATGCTGCAAAATTTTCTATTGGATGTGCCAACAATTGTATCTAATTAGTCTTTCTTGCAAAAGATTTCTTTAATCAGTGCAATTGGGATAAGAATAGTTCTTCCTTTTCCTATATTTTTCCCATCTACCTTCAATATGGGTATTAGAAGATTCAAGGACACTACAGTAATTTCTAAATCATTTCAATGGCTTTAGTTATATTCCTGGCAAAATCCTTTCCTGATACTATAAAATTCACAGGATTCACTACAGCAGTGTTTCCCAAACTTGACAATTTTAAGGCATGTGGACTTCAACTCCCAGAATTCCACAGCCAGCAACGCTGGCTGTGGAATTCTGGAAGTTGAAGTCCTCATGCCTTAAAATTGTCAAGTTTGGGAAACACTGCACTACAGGAAGAAGTCACCACCGATGACACTGTTTGAAGAGCATCTCTCTTGCAGCCTTATTATTCACATTATCAATCGCTTACTGATATTAATGAATGTAAAGTCATATATGCAAATATCTTTTTCCTGTAGATATTTGGTCTAAAGCACGGGTGTCAAACTCGTCGTGTCATGTGACGTGTTGCGACCTATCGCAACTTTTTTCGTATTGTCGGAGATGGGATGGGTGCGGCCTCTGAATGAGGCAACCAGCCCACAGGCCGGCAGTTTGACACCCTTGGTCTAAAGGTGTGCCTGTCTCAAGGTGCAAGAGATGGTAAGGACACTGGGAAAGTAACAAAAGAAATGTTGAATATAAATAGCCAATTTGATCCAAGCTGTAGCAGCATGGCCAAAAAGATTTAAATTGGTCAAGGATAAACCACAGTGAAATAATAAATAAAAGAGATATGCAAATTCTATTATGTTTACTACTTTCTAATCGTGACATTACGAATACCTTATAGAAGTTTGTGTAATTCTTTTTCCTTATTTGTGCCTTGCTATGAGGGGCCTAAAACTTGATATTATTTGAGTAATATTTACAAAGCACGAGACTTCTCCAGAGCAATCTATTACAAAACACTCCAGCACTTAATTTTCCCAAGTACAGATGCCACTCTCGGGAACAGATAGATCTTAGGCATGATCTTAAGCTTTTATGGTCAATGGGAACTGGTAAAATAAAATAATTATGCTCAAAAGCTATATGTTAATATTATATTTGCCTCATTTTCAGATAATATGGTAAAATGTGAATGACCCACTACTGTCATGTTAAGCATGCAGAACTATCTTAAGGCTAATTTAAATTAAATAACCATCAATGATTTAAGAAGAAGTGTAATATTCATACAATTTACTGTGTAAGCTATATGCATTTATTTGCTTGTTTCTGTGTTTAATAAATCTATTTGCTGCCCATCTCACAGTGTGGCTACTCTGAATGACTTATAACAATAAAATGGAAAAAATAATAAAAATGTAAACCTAGCAATAGCAATAGCAAAACAATGAAACAATAAAAATAAACAAGGAAAGTACAATAATATGAATTAAAAGATGGGTGGAAGGGAAGCAGGAAGAACATGGGGGGCAAAGGAAATGGGGTCAGCTAATTAATCAAATAGTCACCTCTAGTGTGAAATTAGACTCTTTGGCTTTTTGCCAAAGATTCAGGGAAAAACTTTCTTAAATCTAGTTCTGACATTAACATGAGATCTCAGGAATTAAATTTTCTTTGGATGTCCAAGATGTGCTTATTTCTAAGCTATGACTTAAATAATACGTAATAGTTATTCTACATGCCCCTTCAAAAATCCCAGATAAGAGAATTAGTTGGGCTAGATGATGGGAAAATTCTTTTGGCATTTTATATCTGCTAAATACACACTAACAAAATATTTCATGGATTAGTACAAGTGCCTTATTACTTTTAGTCACTAATATTTATAAAATAATAGTGATGCTTTCTAGCAGTTTTTAAGAAAACTTAAAAATATTAAATTCACATTTCACAAATTCATGTTGTTCACTCAGAAATACATTTAATTCACTGTTGCTCAAATTAATAGTTGTGAAAGGAAGAGTATAAATAATCATATAATTTTATACCCAACTAAAGATCCATATAATTACAAGTTTAGATATAATTATTTTTTCATGAAATGTGAAAAATTGTAGAAACAGAAGCCAAACTATTTATACCAGATAAATAGCCACTATGCACTCAGGCAGTCAAACTGTTTATATAAATACACTATCTTTAACAATATGACGATCTTAACAAGTATTTTGATGCAAACCTCTAACAAAGTATAAAATTAGATAAGTCATGCTGACAAATCATTTGCAATATTCAGTTACAATTATACCAATTTTATGATACAGATTATTGACTATTACAGGTAACATAACTCCAATATCATCTAAAAAAAGAGGAAGACACAAAAAGAAAAAGCTGATTGTTGAGTAAAGAATAACGAAACCCTATTCTTTTATAAATTTTACAGTTCTTTTATAAGACCTTTTCCCCATTATTAGTACAGTTGATTATTTTGCTAGGTAAAACAATGTTCCAAGTGTACATAAAACATATGTTCATCTTTACATATTGGAATACAGTTTGCATTATAATACATCATCACTAAGAAATATTTTGAACTTATTTGCTTTCCCCAATTTTAAGTGTATGTTACAGAGCAAATGAGATTGCTATCAATAAAGATGATCACACAAATCATTATCCTTGTTTTGGCTTAGTACTTTTAAATCTTATACTCTTTTTTACCCTGTTATTAAGGAAAACAGGCCAGTGCTTTGATTCTGTATTTACACTGCACCTTCAATCAGTGTAACATTTACATTAATGCAAGTTTGAATAATGTTATATTCGATTTAGATACCGGGTCACGTTTAATGTGCTGCAAGATTCAATTAACACAATTGAGGTTAGTGCATGTGCATATGAGATTGGGGTATTAGACATTGCTAATCTATGCTTGTATAAAATGGAAGATTCTGTCAGAGGAAAATAAGTTTATAAAAGATGCTCATGATTAATAAGAGCAAAAAATGGATATAACTGAATGACATTCAATTAGTCATACGACATAGTCATAGCAACATTCTAAAAGAATGAGATGTAGGAATCCCTGAATCTATGGTATAATTTTTTGTTTTTATTTGATTTCTATAACTACTTAGTGATTTTATTAAGCATAAGTTTAAATTATAAATTATATATTTAAATTATAAGTATATTGTTTCCATCCTTTAGTTTAATATTTCATGGTTTAAAATTTCAATTATGCTGGAACCAATTACCATATTTTCCATAAAAACATCACTTTGAATAGGGCAAATTAAAATAATACAATCAATTCATTGGATTCAGGATTACCTGAACTAATTGCGACCCACCTGTAATCTCAGATCTCAGTACGAAATTCAGTTAATATTTAAGTTGGCATGAAAATAGTGACAATGCTACTGAAGGAGATTGTGTGATGTTTTCTGTATGATGCTATCACCAAATGAAAATATCTCCAAATCAGATATCTGAGAGATCCATATAAACTATTTAGCTATTCGCCTAATTTTAAATCTATACAACCAAGTTTTTAACTTCATTTTTAATAAAAAAATATTTTCCAGACCAGCACATGCAATAATCCACACTGTCAATTCAAGAATATCTATTGTTTTATTTTTTAAAAAAAATATTGCTCTACTAACACAATTCTCAGATATATGTAAGGTATTTGGAAATTTCAACCAAACTTGATTGTATGAAGACATAAGGTGCCAGTTCTGCAAAAATAACACATAGTTTTTCATCTCAGTTTCTGAAACTATGTGTACATATGGCATATACTAAATCTAAATTTTGAAAGAACAAACACAAAGCTCTCAATCAATGAGACATATGATGATGATAGCAATAATGTCCCCACTTCAAGATAAATATTTTATGTCCCATCTTAGTAAAGGATATATATTACAGAGTTAACTAAGTATTTTCTTCTATGGATGCCTATAGTAGGATGCTAAAGCTTAGTAATAATATCCACCATACATCAAATATATATATTCGCACATTCCCACCTATATCCACATTGACACCTTATTTGCACAAAGGTAGAAGTTATTAATCTTCCTCCTATATCATTTCCTCTCTTCAAGTAATTGCTCTGTCAGAATGTTTTTCAAGAGTAGCAATTATGTGCTTATCAAAAGGATTATTTCCTTTCTTCCTGTATAGGCTTGTTGAAGCAAATTTCTATCAATCCTTTCATCCATATCAGTAATGTTATTACTAAGGATCAACCAGATACCTGAAACTCTTGTCTTCAATTAACAGGTTATTCCAATAGCATTCAAATGATATGGGATGGGGAGAGGGTCTTTTCAAATTGCCCTGCATATGATATCAGCAGCCTTGTAAAAAGAGACTCGTCTCAACTAAATTGCAGTCTTTCTGTATTAGAGAACAGGTATATTTGAGGTATAATACCACCACAATGTCACTCTTTGGAGAAGGGATGCTTGTTTGTTTGTTTTTCTGTTTTGCGTTTTATCCAAACGAGAAGGGATGCTTAGTACAATCATCTGAATTTCAAAATACATTATTAAGGCCTGGTCTAATTCAAGATGGAAAGAAAGAAATTTTTTGTTCCAAAAAATTCAAAGCAAAAATTCAGCCATTACCGTTTTATCAGCTTTAACATTTAAGGCTTACTTGACACGGCCATAGCTATATTCATTTTTTCTGAGCTAACATTCTAATTTCTTTAAAAAAATTTTTTTTGCATTTGTGATGTACATGGGGCAGACATTCTAAAGTTGTTTTTTTAGGAGTGGGTAAATTTATATTTAAATACAATTCCTAATTATGTTCATAGGATCTTGGCAACTGTTGATTAAAAATAAAAACAAGAAAACATATTCTATTTATTTATTTTTATTTATTACTGCCTTTATTATTTTTTATAAATAACTTAAGGCAGCGAACACTTTGGGTCACTCACTCACTCAGTCCAATCCCCCTCAGAGGGTTGTGGTTGTTGTGGGGAAAACAGAAGGAGGAAAAAGTATTATATTATTTTTTCATATTTACAGTGTTTTAAAATTGTCCTATCATTATCTGATATAACCTTGTTCAGCTTTTATAAATGTTCCCTATTTATTAATTCACTTACCTCAATTAATTTGTAGAAACTGACTGACTGCAATACTGCAATGCTGACTATTTCTATGAATGGAAAGCTCACTGATCCAGAGGAATAAATGGGAAGGGTTTTTTCTTTTCAACTTTCTTTATCCTCTGCAGCTTTCACTGCCCCTTTCCTATGCTATACAGCACGGGTGTCAAACTCGCCATGTCACGTGACGTGTCGTGACATATCGCGACTCTTTTTGCATTGCAGGCAATGGGTTGGGCACGGCTTTGGTATGATGAAACCGGCCTGCGGGCCAGCAGTCTGACACCCCTGCTATACAGAATAAGGTCAATATTTTGAGAGATCATGTGGGACTGTGGAACAGAGGTAACATTGACAAAAATAATCCTTTCAGCAGAAAAGATAACTTTCAACAAGCCCTGATAGTCTATATAAATATAACCTACATAGGTGGTTATATAAAACTCTTGTATCCCAAGATATATTGCAAATATTAATAGAGGTGCAGAAGTATAATGCATACTGCATTCTTGTAAAATAGGCATAAAGACATTTAATAAATTTTGACATAGCAAGTCTCTGAAATTCTTTGGTCATTATTAAGAAATAACCTGGTTAGAGTAGCCTTCATCTTACTTATGCATGTCAAACATGATGTGGAAGACGAGAAATATGCATCAGAATGGAATGAGAGGGTTTGTGAATCATTACTAATCAAAGCTAACAGACTGACAGAACATTATTTGTCAATGAAAAATCAAAAATATACTTCATGTGACAAATTCATGATGACTGGAATTTCCTGGTATTTGAATACAGCATTAGGTGTGGGAAGATTTTGTGTCAGCAGGCAGCTGAGATAGATAATTCTGCATTAGGGACACTATGAAAATATAGTGCTATCCAGTATATGAGCTCTTATATAAAATGTGTTACCGAATTTTGCTTAAAAATATATTTACTGCACCTCGAAATGAGCTTCTGTTTTTAAATTTATTTCCTTTTTCTAAATACTTGATTATCATTTACAATTTTAACTAAAATAAATATCCCAATGAATAATTCTCCAAAAGATATAAGTCACAACTTGAAATGAGAATTGCCCAGAAAAAAACATACAGCACAATATTTAATAAAGAATAAATTATGTGCTTGGAATATTTCTGTTTGCTATAATTTAAAGCCACTTACTTTGGCAGCGTTTTCAAGTGATTCTCTCGTAACTCCAATATTCGTAATTTAACAAGTCTGGAAGTAATAAAGATTAAAAAATATTTAGAGTAGGAATTCATTAATTGCTAGAGAGTTCATTATTCTACTGCCAATAATGCAAGCCACACATGTATATTTAATTATTCCTATGCACCTGCAAAATCTCAAATGACAATCATACTGTATGTCTGCAGCTGAAATTAACAGGTTTAAATTAATTTCTGATTACATCTACCAGGGAAATATGCTAAATCTCCACATTCAGCAGATATTTCTAGCTCTAAAATGTTAACTTAGATGACATTACTCATCTATGATTGCTGGCAATGTTCTTCAGGAAATCTTGATGATCCCCATTGGAGCAATTAAAGAGAGAAAAAAGTACAAAAGGCTTCAATAAATGTAGGTTGCCATCAGTTACTACTTTTGATATTTACTCAAGGCAGAGCAAATGGAAAATACCATGAGCATGATTCAGCATGTATACATTTATTTTTTTTTCTATAGCACTAACAAAAATGAATTAATTGCATTTTTGTAAGTTAATTGGGAAAGAGGAATTTTAGGAAGAAAAACATCCTATGGGAGATAAAAGAAAGTTCTTTTGAAAATGTCAAACATTAACAGTGATAGAGAGCTATTAGTCCTGTAAACTTTAGCGTCTTTAGAGAGAATAAAACATGTAATGTTTTCAAACATCTCTCACGATGGTTAATTAAGAGTTATAGAGATATCAGGTATTTAAAATGCTTAAAAGAAAATGCAATATGGCAATTTGCAGGGTAAACAAACTATAAAAGCTTTAGATATTAACTGCTATTTTTAACATACATATATTTTAAGTAAAGATTCCCCAAATACCTTTTTTCCATCTATAATTTAGAAGCTTTTATTTTATCTGAAAATACATTAGAATCATATTGTGGGACAACCCCCCCCCCTTATTTACAGGAAATGATTTTTGTGGAAATTTATATCTAATGCAACATGCTTAGTTTCTATTTTGCTATCTTAAGTCTAGAAGATATGTTAAAATAATGAAATTACAAGATCCAAAATTGTAACATCAATGTATCTAAAGCTATATAGATGCTTTTATGTTAAAGCACGTAATAACTGACAACAATGAAAGAATGTAAAATTATAATATATCAAAAAGGGAAATGATATCTACACATTTCGTTATAGTAGAAGACAAGTCAATATTTATCCATTCGTTAAAAAAAAAAACTGTGAGCAAATTGCAGTTTGACCTTCCCATTTTTTTTCTGACACAGGCAATGTGCATTTGGAGCACCTCAACTGTAGTTAAGAACAGTGAGCTGCAGGAGATATGTACAGCTTATAAATTATGTATATGTGTAATTCTTCACCTTGCGCATTATATTTCTGCTTGCTTTCCCTGCTTTTCTGTGAAGTATCTGACATAACCTATTCTCATACAAATATGAGAATATGGATACATGACATTGCATGTATTGGAAACAATTCTTATGAAATGATCAAGTAAATCAGGGGTCCTCAACTTCCGGTCCGTGAACTGGCACCAGTCCGTGGCATTCTGGGTCACACAAACAAGCAAAGCCCCATATGCAGACAGAACACAAAACCACGCCCCTTCTGATCCGCAGAAAAACCTTTCTCCACAGAACCGGTCCCTGGTGCCCAAAAGGTTGGGGGCCACTGAAGTACATGACAAACCCTTATTGGCTTTATTTATACCTTTTCCAATCAAGTGATCCCAATACCTGGGCTAAGGTGCCCAGTTTTAGACTAACCAATCTATTCAATTAAACAAGTATACTGTCTCAAGGGACATGTCAGTTTGCAAATTGTAATGTTAAAACAACTACATACTGTGATTAAAGATAGAAATTAGTAAACTTCTTTCAAATGTATTGATTATGCCAGATATAAGCATTAAAGAAGGGAAAAGAAAAGAGAAGGGACATAGTCTTGCTATTTGTGTTCAGCTTCAAATTATATTTGAATTATATAGAGCCGTGGTGGCACAGTAGTTAGAATGCAGTATTGCAAGCTAATTCTGCCAACTGCCAGCAGTTTGATTTCCAGCGGCTAAAGGTTGGCTCAGTCTTCCATCCTTCCGAGGTTGATAAAATGAGGACCCAGATTTTTGGAGGCAATATGCTGACTCTGTATACCGCTTAGAGAAGGCTGTAAAGCACTGAAGCGATATATAACTATAAGTGCTATTCCTATATCAACTAAGATCTGAAATGACTCTGTTCTAATACAGGACATTTTGAGGCAATGGTTTATTTTCAAACTGTAGTCTTTAAAATCTGAAATGATCTAGACTGAAGAATTATTGAGGCGAATAAGCACTGGGAGTTGGATTTCAGAGCCAGTTAATTCAGATCACTTTGTCAAGAAGGAAACACAGAAAATGGGAGTAGGAATCAGTAAAAAAGATCCATTAACTCTTGTCAAGTTCAAGTTCTAAATGTTATTTATATAGGCAAGAACAAGAGGTTCAGCATTTCATGACCAGCTTTCTCCCATTACTAGCTCAACAAATGGCCATTGGTCTCAGTGTATTCAAATATTTTTAGAAGAAAACTCAAGCAAAGTTGAAGGAGTGCACAGTATTTATAGTTCTGTATGGACATGAGTAAATCATAACAACTATTATTTTCCAATAGTTATGAATACAATTATGTTTACTATAACATACATACTTTTCATAATTCTACACACATATACTACACACATATTCTCCTTTCTTTCTGGAAGGACAAAACCTTAATATGCAGCAATGTAGGGGCTAAAAGTTGAGGCAAAGAACATGACCAAGATTTTGGCTTTCGCAGACTTCTTCTCTTTGTAAGATCTTAACTGTTTTCTAGTATATAGCAAACCAGTTTTCCTGTTCAATGCGCATATTTGCATAATAAATTAAACCATAAATTAAACTATGTGATTAACAGGAACATCCATATAATTTTTTATCACTATTCCATGAAGATTTTTTCCCCCAATACTGGTTATTCCTTCTAATTAAGTATCTCAAAGAAATGCCTGAAATTTGAAATCAAGAAATAACAAGGATCTCAACACAGATTTTATATTAATCAGAAATTTAATTAAATATGATATATTTAATTAAATAAGAACTTGAAATTAGCAAGAGTCATCTTAATTATGTTGTCTCATGTAATAGAGGAAAATTGAGCATTCATGTTACTGTAGATAACTCCTTCTCCTGTGAAATAAAAGTAATTACCGTAAATGCCGGCGTATAAGAAAACTTCCACGAGCGCTGAAATCGGCGCCAAAGACGGGGGTCGTCTTATACGCTGAGTCGTCTTATACGCTGGAAATACTGGTAGTTTCCGGCGTATAAGACGACGTTATAGGAATGCGGCCCGGCTATAAAGACGGGGGTCGTCTTATACGCCGGGTCGCCTAATACGCCGGCATATACGGTATATACCTATTTTGGGGAAAGAGTAAGGAAATAGTATTCAGGCAAACATTCTTTGCTCTGCCATCCATGACTATAGGTCAAAAATTGATCAAAATTTGTAGGATAACGAAAACCAGATATAAAAGCAAATTATGATTTGCTATACATCAAAAGTGGATTAAATAGAAAGTACAAACAAAGGAATATGCAAGCAAAGGATTTGTTCCTACGTTGCTGAACCACTAAACAGAAACTATTATTTGTGATGCTTGTAAATTCCCAATGTCTTTGCCATTTTACATGATTATCAGTTTCCCTATATTGTTAATTTATTATGGTTTTTTTTTAAAAAAATTCTCTCGGATTGGAAAATTCATAATTATTTGTAGACCTGTTATATAAGGGTTGGAGAACATATCATTTTTACAAAATTTATTTACTTTTCAGCATCTAGCCAGGATGGATTCTTTATGCTTAAGACAGATATACAGGTATTTCCTGAAGTATGAATCTAATGGAGCGTGCACATTAGGCTCATAAGTCAAAATATTCATCAAATGAATCAGACTCAATTTTTCAAAAAAAATTAAAAATTCATTAATTGAATCAAATGGGTCATTAAATGAATGAAGATCTGACTTACTATTTCCTCCAATGGCTGCCTGAACTGAGAGCCTTTTCTCACTCTTGCTGCTGGCTGCCTATCAGCTATTTCTGGTTTCAGGAACTAAATTGCCTTCCAATCAGGCAGCAGGCTCTCACTTTGCAGTGCTTTTTTAAAAACTGTTTGTTGCTAGGCAGCTCAAGCTTCTTCAGAGGGGGTTGGGTTTACAAAACTCTCCGACTGTTTTTTAAAAAAACACTTGCTACTAGCTTAAGCATTTCCAGCCAAGCATCCAGAGGCAGCTGGGGATGGGATTTACAGAACTGTTGGCTTGCAACAGTAACTGAGATGGAAGGGATCTTGAGATCATCTAGTACAGTGATGGCGCACCTTTTATAGACCGAGTGCCCAAAACCCACCCCCTGCCCCTGTTCTGCCTCCTGTCCTGCCTGCTCCGCTGCCTGCCCCGCATCCCCGCAGGGCCATGCACCACCTCCATGGCCCACTGCAGCAGATTGCCCAGGCAGTCCTGCAATGCCATGGCAGCCACGCCCTCCCATACCCTGCAGCATCATCTGCATGCTATGGAGCATGAGGGCAGAGTCTTGTCCCTGCTGCCTGGCTATGTCCTTGGCTGCACTGCTCCATGCAGGCCGCGTCCGGGGCCGACTCTCCTCCGGGGGGTGCTGGTGAGGAGGGGGCTGTGGGGGAGGTGGGGCTGGGATGATGGTGCACGTGCCCACAGACAGGGCTCCGAGTGCCCCCACTTGCATGCATGCCATAGGTTCGCCACCACTAGTCTAACCCACTGCTTTCACAAGAGATATTTCTGATAAATGCCTATCCAGTCTTTTCTTAAAAGCTTTCAGTAATGGAGAATCCACAACTTCTGGAGGCAATTTAAATTTAAAAGTACAGTAATATATGCTAATCTCCAAAATAAAACAAGGAAACATAATGTTATAGAATGCTTTGTGAGGAGGCTGGCTAGCATTTTTACATATGTACCCTTTCCGAATTAATTCATTTTTGTGAAAATTAATTAAATAAACGTTTGTATCTGGGGAATTACATGTATTCGACATTTGCCCCACCTTTTTTTGTACACAAAGAATGTTTTCCTCATTTTTTTCTTTGTTAATGTTGGATGTTTTTCTGTTTTGGATTTTACTCTTGTTGATAAATGAAAATAAATACAAAAAAATTATCTTTCTTTTTTTTCTCTTTACATGATCATGTGCATTTATCCTTGGAACAATCACAAATATTGATAATATTAATATTATTATGTTCAAAGATTTATAGAGATTATAAATTATTTCTTATTTTTTCCCAGAAAATAAGACTTACCCCCAAAATAATCCCTAGCCCGACTTTTGGGGGGTGGGCCTAGTATAAGCCCTACCCCAAAAATAAGTCCTAGTTAAGACCCTGTTCACTCCATCTTAGACTGCACTGGTGCCACTGCCACAAGTTGAGGCAAGGCAGGTGCAGGAGTGGAGCTGCCACCCCTACCCCTGCCCCACCCCATCACCTGCCCAGCAATGGCTACTGCCTCCTCCTACTCCATCTGTCTCATGCCACCTAGTCCCTATTCGCCATTTCAATGCGGCAGCTCTGGAGACCTGCAGCTCTTCATTGTCCCTATACTGGCAGTTTTGGCCCCCTTCGTAGCTTTGCCCACACAGCCACCGAAGCAACAAGTGGAGCCCTGGAGGGTTGAGGAAGGTGCTGAAGCATGCAGTGCCTGTGCAAGCTGTCCCTTCCCCACCAGATCCAGAATGCCACCATGTTTCAATAGATGCCAGCCTTCCCTCCGGAGGGCCTGGGCAGCTGCTGGTGAGAGATAGGCCCGTTTCAGCACCTGGTGCCCTTAGGGGATTTGCCTTGCCACCCGCTTTCTAGCTCCAACTCCATTGCATTTCTCTGCTGCCACGGAGCTTGTGAGCTTGACCCACTACTGCCCAGATGCCCTTGCTTCTCTACGGGAGATGTCGCTCCCTCCTGTGGTGGATCCATCCCCAAAGTTGTGCTTGCAAGCAGATGCCCCATTTCAGTTCCTGAGCAGCAGCAGCCCGGCACTCCCACCGCCTTCCCAGAGTATTCATGCCAGGCTTTGGGTCATGATTACAGTCCTCACACTTTCTGCCATAAGAAGCACCACTGCCCAGCTGCCCTCATTTCCCTCAGGCATTTCTTTGCTAGCCTGATTTCCAGCTCCACTGTGTTTCTCTGTCTCCATCACGTTTCTCCGTTGCATTTCTCTGCTGTCACATGCAGGGAAACAAAAGAAGTTTGTAGGGCTACTGGTTAAAAAAAAAGTTCAACCAGACCTTCCAACTTCTCATGAAAAAAAAAAAAAGGATCTTGTGAAGTTGGAAGTTCCCTTTGGAAAACTGGGAGCAGCAACAGCAGATTCGCAAGAAGGTTCCTCCGAAACTTTTTTTTCTATCTTTTGCTGAATGGGAAGGATCCACATTCTGCATCAAGTAAACTTTAAAGAAAGTTAAACAGTCTGGCAGTGAAAATCCAGCAGAGGGGGGAAAAACCCAGTTTCACCCACCTTGCCCTGTACCTTCACTTTGCTCAATCAATCATTTGGTTTTAGCAGGTTGAGCACGTAGAGACAGAGGCATGGGCGGAGGCGAGCAGTGCAGATTCCCCATATGTGAAACTAGGTTTTTTCCCCCCGCTGCTGGATTTTTGCTGCCAGACTGTTTAACTTTCTTTAAAGTTTACTTGATGCAGAATGTGGATTCTTCCCAGATGCTACCCACCAGCCTCCACTATCTCCCGCTGGAGCTGTCCCATGCATTTCAGAGGCCAGGTGGTGCACCCCCCCTGCGTTGCACAGCTTCCGTGGGTGTTTGGCAGGTGGAGGGAGGTAGCTCCACCCCCACCCCATCTCGCCTCACCTCTGGCGGCAGCAGGCCAGCAGCAGTGGGACATCCAGAGATCATACTGGAGATCTGGGACTTGATGGCAGGCTGGGTGGAAGGTGAGATGGCGGCAGAGCAGCTGCAGGAGAAGTAGAGGGCCCACTTTCCGCACAGCAAGAGAGGAAAGAGGGGGAAGCAGGCAGCATGTTGCCAGTCCATACATAGTCAGGACAGACAGGCCCAGGGGCAGCACCACTACGACTGGAGACGGAGATGAAACTAGGGTCATCGCCTGCCAGAGTCACAAGGTGAGCTGTGGAAGAGAGGAGCGCTCGGTGGCAAAGTTGCCTGGTGCCACAGGATGGTGGGGGCTGGTGAAAATGCACTAGAAACACCTCCAGGAGCCTGGAGGGACTGAGAGGTGGGTCCAAGCCCAGCTCGGGGTGGCGCTTTACCCACATTGCCAATCCCACTGCTATGCTGAGTCGCACCGCGCACCCCCTCCCATGCACAGGCAGGGTGGCTGAGAACCTCTACAAGGCCAGCAGCAGCATGGGCAGCTGCTCAGCGGCCATCACAGTGTCCGCTGCAGCCAAGAAGTGTCCTAGCCACAGCAGGGCCACATGCAGGGCGGAGGAAGGCTGCTCCCACTCCCATCAGCCCCCACACACATTGCCTCCTGTACATGAAAAAAATGAGATATCCCTGAAAATAAGACCTAATGCCTCTTTTGGAGGCAAAAAAATATAAGACTGGGTCTTATTTTCGGAGAAACACGGTATTACTTTCCCACTAGTATAAACATTATTTCCTATCACAATTATAATCCAACAATTAGTTGTACAATCCACTAGGGTAGATACTCCAATTGAGTATGAAGTATTGGAGTATGATTCTATATTTACATCTACAGATTGAACAACTGTCTTATGTTAAATGTGTATGCCACTAGTCATTGTTTCTATTCTGTTTAGAACTATCCTTTTATCTGTACTGATATGCCACTCCAATAGTTTTCCTGTACTGGGACAGATTTCTTTCCTCAAGCCTACAAAGCAGTTATCTCAGACTTATTAAATCACAGTTCTATTTCTGAAAAACAATGAAGATCCATTGGCATTAAACAGTCTATTCTTAGTCTGCAACTCTTTAAATTTGTAATCATATTTTCTGTAATCTAAAATCCTTTGTTTTTCTAGTTAAGATTAGAGGAAATTCACATATGTAAAACTTACCTTCCAAAGTTAGCTGGAAGAAATTCCAGAAAGGCATCATTTAGATATAGCTGGGCCAAATTTAAAAGCTGTGTGAAACCATCTGGGAGCCTTAAAAAAATGAGTAAAATATTTAGCATTAATGGCGTAGGAAATCTCAAAATTTAAGTCTCAATAGATCCATATAACTTCAACCACATGCTCACTGCCTGACCTATTTGTTAGAGGTAATATTTTGCCTGTTATAAAACAAGTAACACAGTGTACTGCAGCATTGGATAATTTCTTTCTTTTTTTGTCTATATCTATGCTTCCCAGCTTTTTGGCTAAGATCAAGTGTATGTAAGCACTTCACGTGAATTAAATTTCAAAATAACTAGATGATCTACTTTTTACAGCAACTGGAACTAGTAACATTATGTGCATGCAAATTTATGTTGACTGAGGATTACTGCTATGGAAAATATGTTGCTATTTATCATTCTAAAATAACCATAAATATTATTATTTATAAGAATACATGCTGTACCTTATTTGCATTGCCAAAATTGAAATACTCAATCAAAAAGTATAGGGAAAATAAAACTGCATGGAAGAATTAATAAATCAGTATTGTAGGGTTTAAATTAAACAGAGGGCAAAGATCAAGACCATTAATTTGTGCATAAGGGGATATATTTCATCTAAAATATTGATAATTTCAGTTATAATATCAATATAAAAATATATAAGGCATCTTAACTTCATTCCATGAGTAGTTTTAATGCATAATTTATTAACAAAACCATAAATAAACCAAGTAAGATGAACATAAAAGAACGTAAATAATTCCCAAACAATATAGTAAGTACTATAAACCACAGCCCTTTAGTTAGATCTATGATTGTTCTCATTTCCCAGTTTTATGTCATATCATAGGTGAATTACATCTTTTTAAAGTAAATATTGCTGTCTTGCAGTCTATATTTCTTTATAATCAAGGGAATGGCAACTATTTTTCAACAAATATGCCAACATTACTGTTCTTGGGGTAATCTTTGTTCACAGTCTGTCCAGAAAAAGTATATGCTATGATTTATCCATTCAATTTTTTATAGAAAGTTCTTTAATCCTGAGTTCTAACTGGAACAAAACTCAAGTGTATGCCACAGGTTTACTTTTCATGACAGTGTTATAAACTACAGCCTTAGCCAATGTATTCATTCCCTCAGTGTCACAATCCTCATTGCTACATACAGCCCAGCTAGGTGGCAGCACCTATCCAACTGAAAAGCCAAGGAAGATTGACTCTGAGTAGGGGACTACTAATTTATACCAGGGTTATAAGTTGGATTGGAAAGCTGAAAAAAAAAAAAATCTCGAAGGAATAAACCACTTGCATACTGTTCTCAAGAAAATTACATGGATTTAGACATGAAGTCTCCACAAATCAAGCTCAATTCAGTGGACTTATTTTTATTGTTCTATCTACTGTTATATCTACAACCAGTATCATCACTTTGATGCAATTCTAAAGGCTATTATGGATGATGCTGTAGATCTTGTCACAGATGCTTCATAACAAGTATTAAAAGAGATGCAATTGAAGAACAAAACCAGCTGTTAAGAAATAGTGTCAAATATCCAACACTGGAAGTTTTTAAGAAGTGATTGGACAACTATTTGTCTGAAATGGTATAAGGTTTCCTGCCTGAGCAGGGGTTGGACTAGAAGACCTCCAAGGTCCCTTCCAACTCTATTATTGTTATTGTTATTATTACTGTTGTTATATGTTAAACCTTGCATACATAAAAGGCAAAGAAAAAATCCACTGAGGAACTTACTTAGAAATAGGATTGACACTTGCTTCAATTATTGTTAAACACTTACAGCACTTTATATTTTCTGGAAAATCTTGAATCCCTAAAAGAAAAACAAAACTGTTACACAACTGCTTACTTTCCTCATTTATTCATTTCAGTAGAAAAAGGTAAGCTATTCATTTAATCCTAAACAATTCTGAACTCTTTGAATTCATGACAATCCCAGCGTTCAGTCTTACCAATATATATTAATATTTCTGCACAGATTTTACTCATACATACTTAATATAATTCCTCACATTTCACTTGGTTTCAACAGTTCCGTGATCTGAATAATAGTTTCCTGGCCAACTAGTTATTTACCAGTACAAAAAAAGGCCAATTATGCAAGAAAGGTTTTTGTTGAATCTAAATAATATCTATAAACCATTATTTGTAGCTGAAATAAAGGCTAGCTTCTTGGATAAACTATATGTCAAGAAGTACGAGGATGAGTGCACTATTGAAAGATGAGGTTAGGGACATATCTTCATTGAGAACATCTATCTTACAGTTGCTAAAAGTCAACAATGACCTTGACATAATCAAATAAACACAGTTAATGGCCCTTGGACACTTATTATTAAAATATTTTCGATGTATGAGAGGTGTATTGTGCAATACTTCCATTATAAATATGGTATGAAACTCATAATGATGCAATTCATTTCTAAAGGTTCTTTTTTTTTTACTTTCTCCATTCTTGGCATAAATCATGTAGAATAAGTGTAGGCTTACTAAATTTAGATGACATAGAATGTAATTCATTCACATTCTGAAACTGGAGAAAAAAATAAGTTTTATTATTCTTTCACTACAAGGTCAAAAAATAATAAAAAATATAGCAATAATTTTTAACATCACAATCTGACATAATCACTAGATGTGATATAAGCCTATCCATTCTGGGTATAAAGATTAAAAGCCTTTCTTAAAAGAAAAGCTCTGAATTATTGGTCTAAATGGAACCTTACAATTGTGCAACCACCACTGATTTTATAAATTCTAATGGAACCTTACAATTGGGCAACCACCACTGAAATATCTAAACCATATGACAGAAATACCACATATGAGGATTTCATTCTCCGAGCTTGTGTGTTCGTTTCTGAACACTTCATTACCAGGCTAGGTAACATCTTCAGCAGAGTTTAGGGGATGTCAGTTTCAGTAACACAGTGACACTAAAGAGACTGACATTCCCTAAACTCTGCTGAAGATGTTAACTAGCCTGGTAATGAAAATGTTCAGGAACCAACCCACAAGCTCAGAGAATGAATCTTCACCATCACCATACACCCGAGCTACAGATATTCACCACTACTGCAAATACCACATATCAGCGATGGTGAAACTTTTGGGCTCAATGTATCAAAAATTCAGAAAATTATTTGACTCTTCTGATGTGTTACACCCGCCCCTCTGATCAAAACAGAAACAATTCTCTATTCTTCCATCTATATCAGGGGTCTTCAAACTTGACACTTTTATGGCTGAGGAATTCTGGGAGTTGAAGTCCACAAGTCATAAAAGGGCCAAGTCTGAAGACCCCTGATCTATATCTAGGCCCTTCTGAGCAGCAGCATTTGATAGCAGTGCTGAGACCGGGCCTGAAGTGGAGGCCTGGTCTTGACTTCAATCCTAGAACCATCGCTCAAAAATGCTGCCTCACACTTTTCCCCAAGCAAGGTATGATTGCTCCCATGAACCAGTACTCTCCAGATCTGCTGCATGCAGCTTACCTTCAGGTAGTGTTCTCTTTTGGTTGACAGGTCCCTGTGGCCTACCTGAGTTTTCTCTGGGCTGCACAAGGCTTTTGTTCTCAAAGTGGCTTTGGAGAATGTTCTTCCATGGCCTATGCATACCCTATCCAGGTGCAATTTTGGAGGCCGTGGAGACCATTTGACTTCCATAGGGTCTGAAGGATGTGAGAGTACATCTCATTCTTGTGTGGCCTCCACAGCCTCCCAAAATTGTGCAAGAATGAGGCATGCTTTTAAAAATAGTTGTTATCAGATTTTGGAGAATCCTGACATGTCACCCAAAATATTGTGGCATGCCATAAGTTTGCCATCACTAATTTTTGTGATACTCAATGGAGAATAAATGGCGAATTGGATTTTTTTTGGGGGGGAATACCACAAATACACTGATAATCAATGCAGCTCTTGTGCTGAATTTTACTGCTGCAATCAACTGAAATGACTTTCCATTATATAACATATTACAAAAGAACAAGGGCCAAACATTAGGTTACATTAAACATTATGTTAAGGACAAAGCCTCCTGTTTCTCACAAATAAATATAGGGGCTCAACTAGATTGGAACCCCAAGGAACCAAGTTTTAAAATATGTCTAGACAACCAGTGTATCTTAGGATATACATTCCTGCGAGAATACCAATTTTTAACAGCTGAATCCTACTCTTAACCAAAATTGGGACAAAGTCTTCTGTCATTTTGAAAATGTAGTAAAATACAGTATAATTATTTATACATCAAAGAGTTTCTCACTCTCAATTCTCAATTTTTTCTTAATATTTGTCAGCTCTTCAAGGTAGATTAGACTAGGAAACCAGAGTCAAGCAGGCCAATACTAGTTTTATTATAAGACTATGATACTTAATCTTCCCCCATCCCTGCCTTTATCTTCATGAGAACTACGGGGGAGCTTATCTGAGATGTTTTCTCACAGTTAACAGTTCTAGTTTGGACCCTTTTATCTGACTGTTGTCTAATTAATGGCTTTCCTCCTGTTCTTCAAGTTTATTCCAAATGATTATAAAATATGAAATTCTTTCTTTGGTTAAAAAAAACACCCAACTTATATTCATTGATGAGTTTGTCCAAATTCTTTTATATTCTTTCCTTATGCATGGAACATTGTTTTGTGCACTTTCCCCCCAGCAAGGAATAAGGGATTATGTACCATTTCCCCTGGCTTGTTATTAATCTGTCTTATTATAGATTGAAATCAGGAGGCTGATTGGCACCCATTCTGATATTTTTATGTCAAATAAATCTCTGTTTATTTCCCCAAATTTATCAATCTTATCTGCATTCTTTTTGCACAGCTTAGTTTTTGTTTTCAATCAGGCAGTTTCCTTTTATACTAATATTTATATTGTGGCATATTAATATTCTTGCTTTAATGCATTTCTTTCCATTTAAATTTATGAAAGCAAAGCATACATCAAACAAGCTCAATCCCATGGTTCTCTGAAAAGAGTTCTGGTGATAAAGAGGAGCTACAGAATAAGGAGAGAAAATCATAGCAACACTAGTCAGCTGTCATAAAAAGTAATCTCTTTTACTCCCCATATACCCAGGAACTTTAAAGATTGCAATAGGCTGCTAAATCCTCACTGCTTTTAATCAATGCTAATTTATACCAGATAGCATGGGATATGTAAATAGCACTCTATGAAAAGAATTACACTTATTTCTTCATTTTAAAGAAGGGAGGGCAGCATATTTCTTTGGAGTTGCTAGGCAGCTGGGCAATTCTACAGCCACAACAAAACAGTCAAGTCTCTATACCAAAAAGTGCACCTTTCCCAAGCAGAAGTCTTACAGGATGTCTAGAGGTAGGATTCAAATTCAAATTAAAAAAAAAAGAACTAGTTAAATATAACATTGTAAATTTCAGAGTATATGCTAATGTCTATCTACGATTATTTTTATATAATATCTTTATTAGATTTCAACATCAAACATTAAAATACAAATTAACCCAAAGAGAAAAGAGAATGATAAAACAAATTACAGCAACAAAAATGTTATACGTCAAACAAATGTAACAAACATAACAAATACTTTCTTTTAGTACAGAGATATTAACAATACCACCACCACAAATTAAACAAATACCAATCTATAAAATATTTTAAAACACTAGTAGTCAACGTATTTTTAAAAAGCCAGTATTCATAAAATGTCCTTCTCTTTATTTCATCTAAAAGACAGAAATAACCTTATATTTAAAAAGCTACACTATTTCTTTAGTCAAATCCCAACTAATCTTCAAATCCCAGATTCAAAATTCTTCTCTTTATTTTGTAAGAAATCTAACAATGGCCTCCAGGTCATGTGAAATGTAGTCACTGCTGCTAAGCAAAGCAGTTAATTTCACCATCGCGACTAGTTCTATTAATTTCAAAATCCATTCTTCCCAATCATTATGTATTAATATCAGAACGTGCTGCTAGTATTCTTTAGTCACAATAATCTATTAAGAATTAGTGCAAGACAATAATAGGATGGCATGCTCAAGTAGGTTTTATTTGCTTTGCCTGAAAGCATACAAATTTTCTTCTAAGCCCATGAGTCACCATTATTGTAAGTTCTTATTTTTTATTACTATGCATAGTGTAGATGTTTATTCTGCAAATAAAATGGAGTATATAAGCTTAGTTAAAATGCAAAAGAGGCTGCAAATAAACGACAAAGAAAAACAAAGAATCACATTCGGAATTTATTGCTCAGAAAATAGGATGCTGTCCTTGTTCAAAGACATTTTCTCTTTGAAAAAGAATGAGCATTTCTAATGTGTTTTATTTTTTAAAGGGCTGTTTGTTTTGTTTCTGCTTCTGATTACATTTGGAACTAATCTAGCAGACAGCTTAAAAATGGAGGAGGAGGAATTGCATATATATCCTCAATTTCAGTTCTGCCACATCAGTGGACCAGGAAGGACAACCCCTCCTTGCTCACCTGTGAATTTAATTTAAACCACTGGAAATCAGGGGAAGGAGGAGGGGGAAAGGAAGAAGGGGAAGAAAAAGGGGAAGAAGAGGGAGGAGGAGGAGGAGGAGGAGGACTGTAACTGTGGCTGCAAGGATAAGAATTCCATTGAATTTCTTTAACTGGTTCTTAGTGTTCTTAGTAACATACTGTATTTAAATTCTATCTGTAACTTAAAAGAGGATCATTCTCTGTTAATTAAAATTTTAATTTCATGTTATCAATTTTTCCAGCCAGCTTTAGGATGTGGGTCTAAATCAGTTAAATGCTATCTTGTGTACTCTCCTCCAGTATTAGGTTTGGGAGAACTAGATCTTCATCTTCATCCCTACTACAGTATCTTGGAAGTTCAATAATCTTTCAGAGTATGATTGGAAAAAAATTGCAGGAATCAAAAAAATGAATATTGTATGTGTATTTGTTTTTTGTTTTTTTAAAAAAGGAGCGCCTAAAACAAGCATCTGCTGAAAATTCTTCGTACGGCAGAACAATACAGCTGAACACAGGCAACCAAAGATGACTTTTGTTAAGGTGACCAACCGTCCTCCTTTAGGGAGGATAGTCTTCCTTTTGTAAGTTCTGTTCTCCCTCAAAAAGTGTCCTCCTACATGTCCTCCTTTTTAATATTTGAAGACTAATCTGCAGGGCTTTTTTTTCCTCATAGAATGCTCAGAATGGTGTTCTGGCATCTTTTTTTGATGGTTTTTTTTTCAACTTTTGCATGAGTTGTGCTACTCCCCCTATTGGTTTTCGAAAGCCAATAGGAATTGCTGCTGAGCGTGCCAAACACCCAATCGGCAAACTTTGCACATGCAACTTGTCTGCAGCGAAGGCAAATTGGCAGGAACTTAGCACCCCTGCCTGCTACCCAACTACACCATCTCCTAGTTAGTTCCGAAGATACCGTGCTGTGGGAACCGCGGGGCCCTCTCTACACGGGGCTGCGCAGGGTGGGCGGTGGTGCTGGCGGGGCAGCTGCAGGTGGGGTGTGTCGATGGCGGGCTGCCCTCCAGGGCTGGAGGTGGCATGGCTGGTGCTTTGGGAGCCGCGGGGCCCACTCTACATGGCAGGGCAGCAGTGCTGGCGGGGCGGCTGCAGGTGGGGGCACGGCAGGCGGTTGACCTTCCATGAGCTGAGCCAGTTTTTACGATATTTTTTTCTTCAATTTATTTGTGTCCTCCTTTTCATTTGTAAAAAAGTTGGTCACTTTACTTTTGTACTTATTTGGTATCACAAATATTACATCTTCAAAAGTTCTGTCACACCAACCAACCCTTTGAAATTATAAACATACAGCTCTTTTAGCAGTTTTAAGAAAAAAGATAGAATTCTTCTTAAACTGACTGCTACTTGCTTTTCTTTTTAAATCAGAGTCTTTTTATTGAGGTGAACTAGTTTTAAAATATTAAGCAATATATTAAATGGTTTTCAAAGCTGGAAGCAAATTCACAGAGAGGAGCTCTTTTAAAAAGTGATAAAATAGCACCATCATCCCTAAGGAGTTTGAAAATAATACATTTATTTTAATGATAAATTCTGTATATTATCTAACTCTTTATTATTCCGACAAGATAGGATCAACAGAGTTATCCAAACAAAATGCTGTAAAATTAAAGTGAATTAATTTGTAAGAATTTGGCCTTTTTGAGATGTTGTTTTGCTCATAAAACTCTCCTGTGCTTTTAGAAATTGCTTAGTTTTAGGCAATTCCCAGCCTAATATGGAAACTATATTAAATTGTGCTATACAATCTATACATATGTCCTTCCTCTTGTAGAACAACTTTTTAGCTGGGTCATCAAAGATTCTATGAGATTCTGCTGCAAGTTATTGAATAAATAAGTATCTAAAAACTCCTCATAATTTTCATATATATGGCAGAACAAAACTGAGTTTCCTTAAACACAAACATATAAAGTGAACATTATTTTTCTTTCTTAATTTTCTCTATAATTAATGTAATATTTTGCAGGAGTATGAAACAGGGGCAGTACTCGGACTGCACTTTTGAGTTAGCCCCATTCCTAGGAAAAGTTGCACTTGTAGTTATTTCTATCAGTGAAAACAGCTATGAGATTTTCAAAAATTCTCCAAGTAGCATTTCTGTTCATTTCCAGAGAGCTCTTTGGTTTCATTGTTCCCAAGTTGCTTATTTCTAAAAAAAGAGACGGCGCTCTAGATTATTTTCTAAATATTTATTTTTATTTTGACAAGGGGATGAGAAATGATTTGTTCCGATGCTAGATACCTACAAAAATAAAAAATGTACCTTCCCTCTTTGCTTCACACCTAGTCTCCAGCAACTACCATTTCAAGAACCAAATTTTCATTTGAACTAAGACAAAAATATCAGTTAAAGCACAAAGCTTATGACATACAAATTAGTCTGGTAATGCTACATTCTCTTGTCTGCCCCCACCTCATTTTTTTCTCCAGCATAGATGAGACAGCATAAACTGTCTCAAAACCAATAGTTGTTTTTTTTTTAAACACTAGTCAGAATCAAAGATTCTTATCCTGGTTGCATTCAACAAACTATAATGTAAACTAAACTAGAATTCCCAGTTCTAATAAACTTTGGCTAGTTTAAACCAGGAAGCATTTTTTTCAGTCTTCCCCTTACAATTGTTTTAGAGGATTGAGTTTATGAACCAAGGAATATTGCTGTTGTTTAGTAAACAAAACATCTTCTTGATCAAATAATTGTTCAAAACAATTGAACATTCTAAAACAGGGGCCCCCAACCCCTGGGCCACAGACCAGCACCAATCTGCGGCCCACCAGGAACCAGGCTATGCAAGCAAGTGAAGCCCCATCCACAGATGCCCGGGATCCAGGCAGTGTGTGAAACCGGTCCATGGAAAAACCACTCTCCCCAGAACTGGTCCCTGGCACTCAAAAAGTTGGGGGGCCACTGTTCTAAAATGTTATATGGAATGTCTAAAAAGCAATATAGAGTTCAGGAGGCTATTGTTCTACCAGCATCATTTGATAAATAATAAATATGATGATAAAATGTCATATCATACTCTCTCTTCAAGCTTTTCACCTGTCTGCTTCTTTTTAATAATCATCCTTTATGCACATAGCAATGAATATGCTAGGTTCCATTTTTTGGGGTTTCAGATTAAAACTGGACATAAATAAAACTGGTCACATAAACAGATGGAAAGAATAGAAAAGAATGGTAAACTACAAAATGAATACTCATAATATCTTAACTGATTTATGCAATTAGTAGTACAATAAATTCCTAGTTCCAAACGTTTTCTGAAAAAGGACTTTGATTTAGATATTGCATTTCTTACCTATTTTGTAAAATTGAAGGATTGGTGAAGTCAGCCTTCAGTATATTTTGAGCATTTGCTGTATATTTATTTGTTGAAAGCTTAATAGAAGCCTTCTTGGCTCTGGCTTTTTAGAAAAACCTATTCAACTGTGCAATGATGTTTTTCCAAGTGCTATTGCTTGATCCTATTTCCCTTAGGCCTTTCCTAAATGTTTTTTATCCTGATTGATTGATTAAGGGCCATCAAGTTGTTGTTGACTTTAGCACCCCCATTGCTAGATGTTCTTCATGAAGATCTGTCCCTACCCCGGTCTGTCATGTCTTCCAAAAGTCCATCAACCCTGCTAATTGTCCTTTTCTTCTCTTTCCTTCTACCTTTCCCACTATTAGATCTTTCTCCATAGCTTTAGGTATTTGCATACCTTGTTCAAAGTATGGTAATTTGAGCCTGATCATTTGTGCCTTGAATGAGAACTTTGAGTTGATCTTTTCAATGACACATTGATTTGTTTTCTTAGCTATCCACCATAGTATTTTCATGTCTTCTCCAATACAAAGCTCAAAAGCAGTAATACTTTATCCTTCTTCTTCAAATTCCAATTTTTGTTTTTTATCTTAGTTTCTGAATTACAATCTTAGTTACTGAATTATAGTTTCTGAGTCCAACCAATGCAGTAAAAGACTATCAATTCTGTAGCTTCAACTTAAATTTACAAGACTATTTGTAAACTAATCGACTATGCATTGGTTTCATAGTAATATACTGGTTCACAATGAAATATGGCATTTATATTATTTAATGCTGTACATATATCTCTCTACATCACGGGTGTCAAACTCGCCATGTCACGTGATGTGTCGCAACGTATTGTGACTTTTTCGCATTGCTGGAGCTGGGGAGGGCGCGACCTCTGTATGATGCAATCGGCCCGCAGGCCACCAGTTTGACACCCCTGCTCTACATTAACAAGAGCAGAAAGTATTTTTTCTATTTTATAAAAGTTAACCAATTTGCATAAAGAATTTGTTTACCAAAATAAGAAATTATTTTGTTATAGTTAACATTGACTGAAATAGTTTTGATTGTGGAAATGCAATTTAAATTCAAAATGAAGTATATTTAAGGTATACTAACAACTTGTATCTTGGCCTTATGGGAATAATGGGGCTCTTCTGAAAACTGAAGTAGTTACTACAATGGCTCTGCTGACTTACTCTCTTTCTATTTCCCTACATCAGCTTAAACAAGGCAGATAGATATAGAATTCAACTACTGAGGGCACAGCAGCAAATAGCATTCAAACACTACTATTTGCAGAGTGTCATATGTCTGTACAGTTTTCTGAAATGTGGTTATTATATGATGGTAGTTGAGTATGTCAGTATAGTAGGTGTTCTCAAATCAAGAAAGCTTTTTATTCAAATGTGTTTGCTTTTAAATTATCCATATATGATATTCTGGAAATAAAGTTAGGTATATTTGTAATCTCTTGAAAAAAAAGAATAGAATAACTATTATCTTTCCCTTGCTAACTATTTTTGAATGTGGTGAAAGAAAATGAAACATATTTTTTTTCCTTACCATTTTTACTGATGTCAAGTTCTTTGAGATTAACTAAACTAGCAATGCTGGTTGGCAGGCTTGAAAGGTCATTGTCTGGGATACTCAGTTTACGTAGAGCTTGACAGTTGAATAATTGCTAAAAAAGCAAGAGAAAAACAGTTATAAAATTTCTCATAAAATTTTAGCATGTTTAAATGTTTAGAGCAATCCTAAAAGAGAGCATAAAACAGAATATATACAGTATACTCATAGCCAGTAAATCAGTAGACATATTGGAAGAATTTTCTCTTTAATCTCTTTAATCATGTTTCTACTTCACCGTGAGAGTACATTATCTTCTACATAATAAAGTAAGAACGTATGTAACTAGCAAAGAGAGATTAATAAGGTTTTTCTGTTAACAAAGTTTCCTAACAAGAGCTCAAAAAATAGAAAGTTTACTGAGAAAAACTTGGGGGTATATATGATTTTGCAGAATTTTAAAGGTAAGAAGAGGGGCACATGCTGATCAGATGATCACCTTATCATTTTAAAAAGAGAAATAACACCACTGTTTAAAATTCATAGCATTTTTTTAATTATGAATTAAAGCAGAAGGAGAATCCTGTTGCTGTAGGATTTGCTATATGTGTTTCTGAGTCAGTCTTGACTGCAGGTGACTGCCTAGACCAGGGATCCCCAACCCCCAGTCTGTGGACTGACACCAGTCTGTGGCATGTCAGCAACCGGGCCGCACAAACAAGGAAAGCCCCATCTGCAGGATGCAGGCAGCATGCAAAACCATGCCCCCTCCAGTCTGCGGAAAAAACTTTCTTCATGGAACCGGTCTCTGGTGCCCAAAAGGTTAGGGGCTGCTGGCCTAGACAAATCCCTGCTGTTTTCTTGGCTACATTTTCGGAAGTGGGTTGTCCTTCATTCTAGGGCTGAAGAAGAATGACTGATTCAAGTCACCCAGTTGGTTTTGTTCTTAAAGCAAGATTAGAATTCATAGCCTCCTGATTTCTAGACCAGTGCCTTTCATCTTTACATCAAACTGGTGCTCACAGTAAAATTAATAAAACTCATTATTTTTAGAGGGTAAACATCTAACCTATGGGAAATTAAAATTTGTAGAATGTATGTTGAATAAACTGCAAATGAAGATATTTGAGACATCTAGTGTGCAGATTTGCATTTGCATAACTGTCTTTGATATATTTCATGAAGTGACCTATCTGTTCAAAATGTATTTCTTTAGAAATCTGAGAGCAACTGAATAAAAGCCACTCTTTGGCACAAATAAATGTAGCAGCTTAAAGTAAACTGTTTTCCATTATGAAAATGGTTCTCTTAGGAATAATGTTTTCATCCACTTTTTATTGTGAAATAAATAATATAGCAAATGTGAGAACTGTTCATGAAATTACTTGTAACAGCCCTTTTATTATATACATTTTCTCAAGAAATCTTATTTGTCCAAAAACGATAATGATCTGGAGCATTTAAGTTGATATTACTGACATGTAATATGTACCCATGCTTAAGTCTTGTTTAGGGTTTTAGCTATACTGGGAAGTAAACAAACAACAACAGCAGAAAGCTGTAACAGAAGTATTACATCATGCTGGGAAAATTGCATGGATGATCCGTTCAAGTCACCAGGAATTAAACTCAACTTGAAAACATCTTCAATCTGTTTATTCTTTTAAGGCAGGAATGTCTACATTGCCAATATTATTGTTAACATATTGTTAGCATAAAGGTACAATATAATGTCATAATTCTCAACCCTGAAAGGCATCTCAAAAGTTCCATAGTTGGAAAAGATTGGTATTTTAGTATGTCTGAAAGATGCTTTATGACAATTAATCATTTTGGTCTTGAAAAATATAAATTGTCATTATAGCTTTGTTAGTGTAATTCTTAATCTTAAAAAATGCCAAGAAATCTTTGGATTTTAGTACTGTCTGCCCAATTAATATGTAAGAAGATGTTAGGCTTATTTGATGTAGTTGTGCCTCGATGTCTTTAAACTAAGCAGTTCAACAAAAGCATGTGATTTTAAAATGTTTTATATGCATGGAGCTGTAGGCTTGAGCTCTACAAAAAAATGACAAGGATTATTTTTTTGATTTAAGATCAGCACTTGCTGATAAGGAACTGTGAAAAACAAAACTTATCTACACACTGAATTGGTTAAAATTGAAGGAGTTTTATTTATTTGTTTGTATACCGCCTTTTTATTTTTATAAATAACTCAAGGCGGAAAACATACCCTACACACCTTCCTCCTATTTTTCCCACAACAAGAACAACAACCATGTTGGTGAGCTGAACTGGGCTGAGAGAGAGTGACTGGCTCAAGATCACCCAGCTGGCTTTCATAACTAAAGCAGGACTAGAATCCTCAGTCTCCCACTTTCTAGAATGGTGCTTTAACCCACTAGACCAAACTGGCTCTCATATTAAGCAAGCATGACCCTCTCCTCTTATGGGGAAGTGACAGGAAGGACTGATATTGATACTTTAAATAACTTCAAAAGACTTTTCTATAGACTTGGGATAGTCTATATCCGTGGTGGCGAACCTATGGCACACATGCCACAGGTGGCATGCAGAGCCCTCTCTGTGGGCACATGCACCATCGCCCCAGTCCTAGGCCTTCAGCTGGGTTTTATAAAACCTTTTCGTTTTAGGCTTCCACCGCCATGTGCAAAAAAAAAAAAAAAGGTTCAATCAGTCAATTTCAAGTTTTCGCAGAGAAAAAAAAGATCTTGCAAAGTTGGAATTGATTGATTGAACTTTTTAGTCTGACCCAGTCTGCCATTATCACTGAAGCCACACCCACACAATGGGCCATGCCCACACAATGGGACACGCCCACCTGGCACCCAATATTACATAAGTGGGTTTTGGATTGCAGTTTGGGCACTCGGTCTCTAAAAGATTTGCCATCACTGGTCTATATAAATATTTTACTCTTGAACTGTGAGATCTAGTTCTGGTTGACTTCTGCAACATTATTTCTCAACCATCTTATTCCTCCCAAGAAGGCTTTAAATCCCTGTGGCTTCAATAGACGATAGAACAGGGTTTCCCAAAATGTGAGGTGTAGCTACTTGGGCAGACAGAGTCGGGGGGGGGGAGGAGTGAAGAAACTTTTTGATGTTTCTATTTTTAGAGGAAGATTATACAAAAGAGAAGTGTGATGGCATAAAGAGGAATTGTTAGGAAACCAAGTTTCTGACTTTTTTTGAATTATCTCATAGAAGGCGAGAAATGAATGATTTTTTTAAAACCCTATTTTTCACTGTCCACCTATAAGATAGATAAGATAACCTTTATTGTTCTTTTTTACTATGAGCACACTAACCCACATTAAAAATGAAATTCTGTTGCCTGCTCTCGAAAGTATATATCTACTCATACACATATGTATCACACATATACACATGCTATATACATATATACGTGTGTGTGTATATGCTATTCTATATATATCCCGTATATATATCACTCTCTGCACCGCCTTCCTGTCTGAAGCAGTAATACTACCAAACCAGACAGTAATGCAATATGACAGGATGCTCGCGATCATCCTTCTGCAGAAAGTGGTAAGGAAGGAAGGTGTGCTTTTCTCATGTGACTCAGAAAATACAGGTGCTGCTGTGCCTGTTTCACCAGTGTCTCACTGTTGAGCGACCAAGCTAGTCTACTCGTTAGCTGTGCACCCAGAAACTTGATATTGCTAACCACCTCCACGGGGGAATCATTAATACACAGAGGTATGTGGTTATGCCTGCCTTTTCTGAAATCAACAATGATCTCCTAGTTTAAAATGCGGATGTTTTTGTTACACCAGTTCACCAAACCCTCTACTTCCTTGTGGTAAGTACCCTCATTGTCATTTTGAATAAGGCCCACTACTTTTGTATCCTCCGCCTATTTCACAATATGGTTAGAGGCAAACCTAGCACAACAGTCATGGGTTGAAGCTGTGAACAATTAATTTCTATAACTGCAGCAGATGTCCATTGATATGGAGAAAAATAAATGGGAATGGCAGCAATTGGAGCCCTCAAGTATACTACTGTAGGTGATGAAACACACATGTCTTTTCAAATGCCTCCTATATCCATAGTTATTGTATTACCGTGGCTTTAGCTCCTGCTTAACTTCTAAACAGACAATAGTCCTTGAAGAGCAATTTCATTTGGAATCAGTGCCAATGAAACACACAGGTTTAATTCTACAGGCAGGTATATTCAGTTAGGAACAAATGGTATGTATCAATGCAACAAAGTATACAGTACAAGCAAACAGACTATCATAAACTCTCAAATTTCTATTTTGACATAAGATAGATCTAGTGCAGCAAAGGCTCTTACTCTGCCCAACAGCAAAAACCATGAAGAGAAAAATGGACTACATTCTGCTAGCACACCTTGTTATTTTTGAGCACTGGCCGGGCACTCCTACTCTTATTACCACTGTCCCTACTATTGAGATAAACTGAGTTCATTTACATTGTATTGATTGTATGGCAAATACCAGAAACCAAACAACACTATTGAGTAAAGTAATAACTTGGTAGTAGTAAAATTTGATATATATTTCCTGTTCTATAGTCAGAGAAATAGAAATTCCAGGTTATTACACATCAGGAAGTTAGCAGTTTTTTTCCTCATAAACGGAAAATTAACTAAAATGAACATTCACACTGCTGCCAACGGAGAATAAAACTAACTTCTGTCTTCTTTGAAACTGAGTCCTAATGGGCCTGGCCATTCTTGACCAATCTTAATTTCACCAAGTCAAAAATCAAATTTTGGTAATCCACCACCACCACCAATTGTTATTGAAGATAAGCTAAAAGCAACAGAAAAAAAATAGTTCCAAGATCATGGTTATGAGAATGAAGTATGCATTGTTATGCCAGATGCTACAGAATGTAAATCGAAGGGGCTTTTGCACTTATATCCTGTTGTTGTTGTTGTTGTTAATTGCGAAGTCGTGTCCGACCCATCGCGACCCTATGGACAACGTTCCTCCAGGTCTTCCTGTCCTCTACCATCTTCTGGAGTCCATTTAAATTCACACCTACTGCTTCAGTGACTCCATCCAGCCATCTCATTCTCTGTCGTCCCCTTCTTCTATTGCCCTCAATCTTTCCCAGCATTAGGCTCTTCTCCAGTGAATCCTTCCTTCTCATTAGGTGGCCAAAGTACTTGAGTTTCAACTTCAGGATCTGGCCTTCTAAAGAGCAGTCGGGGTTGATCTCTTCTAGGACTGACCGGTTTGAACGCCTTGTAGTCCAAGGGACTCGCAGGAGTCTTCTCCAGCACCATAGTTCAAAGGCCTCAATTCTTTTGCGCTCAGCCTTTCTTATGGTCCAACTTTCACAGCCATACATTGCAACTGGGAAAACCATGGCCTGGACTATACGCACTTTTGTTGGCAGGGTGATGTCTCTGCTTTTTAGAATGCTGTCTAGATTTGCCATAGCTTTCCTCCCCAGGAGCAAGCGTCTTTTAATTTCTTGGCTGCAGTCCCCATCTGAGGTGATCTTGGAGCCCAGAAAAATAAAATCTGTCACTACCTCCATTTCTTCCCCATCTATTTGCCAGGAATTGAGAGGGCCGGATGCCATGATTTTGGTTTTCTTAATGTTGAGTTTCAAGCCAACTTTTGCACTCTCCTTCTTCACCCGCATCAAGAGGCTCTTTAGTTCCTCTTCACTTTCTGCCATCAGAGTGGTATCATCTGCATATCTTAGGTTGTTGATATTTCTCCCGGCAATCTTAATTCCAACTTTTGATTCATCTATTATGATATGCCTTCGCACTGAACAAAAAACATTCATGTGAATTTAGCCATTCGATACCAAAATGATGCACTGGAATATGATAGTTTTATATCACCTCTAATTGGTATTTTCTCCTAAATGCTGTTATGTTGCCTTATTATGGAGAACAGAACAGGAATGAGTCTGGAAGGGGATGAGTGAAGAAAACCAGGCATGGACACTGAAAATGTATATTCCAAGGTATGAAAGTTAGCCCAGTTTCTTAGCTAAATTAAGCAGGCATCTATATTCAGCAGCAGCGATACAGGAAGATGGTGGAGGAGAATGATCACTTTAGTGACAATGTCAAAAGTATAACAATAAATATTAAAAAATATGTACTTTTTAGTTTTAAGAGACAATCTATAGCATAAACCTATATTTTGTTAATACATACAATGCTTTATGCTATTTTTAAGCCAGAGTTTTTCAAATAACATCTTAATATATAAATACATAGCAATGCACTATGATATATATATTGTACAATTGTTCCAATTGTTCAACGTAATGGAAACGTCATTGCATCAAGCATCTGAACTGGGCTATAAGGATAGGAAAAGAGGTAAGCAAAGCCCCAGTTTAGTGTTGAATGGATATTTCTAATAGTAGAGTACTATTACTACTACTACTACTACTACTAAAATTGGAAGGGACCTTAGAGGTCATCGAGTCCAACCCCCTGCTCAGGCAGGAAACCCTACACCATTTCGGATAAATGGCTGTCCAGTCTCTTCTTAAAAACTTCCAGTGCTGGAGCATTCACGCTTCTGGAGGCAGGTTGTTCCACTGGTTAATTGTTCTAACTGTCAGGAAGTTTCTCCTTAGTTCTAGGTTGCTTCTCTCGATTAGTTTCCATCCGTTACTTCTTGTCCTGCCTTCAGGCACTTTGGAGAATAGCTTGACTCCCTCTTCTTTGTGGCAGCCCCTGAGATATTGGAACACTGCCATCATGTCCCCCCTTGTCCTTCTCTTCATTAAACTAGACATACCCAATTCCAGCAACTGTTCCTTATATGTTTTAGCCTCCAGTAAGTTCTACAGAGTAATAGCAGAGTTTTAAACACAAGCTTAATTTTATTGTTGAAATTAATGGGAGTTAATAATTAAGGTAATGAGGTATTAATATAGTCCTATTTACACAGAGAGTAAGACATATCAAAATCTGTAAAACTTTATATTAAATAAATATGCACTGTTTTGAATATGATAATCCAAGCTTCACATTCCATGCATAAAGAATATTTCATGAACGAATAATTAATAATACCAAATGTTAAATGATAAATGTCTTGATAAGTAATGAAATAAATCCGCATTACACAAAATACAGGTAAACATACATGTGTTGACATGGTTTACTTTTTTTGTTTATGACTGAAAAGCTTAAGATTCTTTCTTTCTTTCTTTCTTTCTTTCTTTCTTTCTTTCATCTTTCTTTCTTTCATCTATCTATCTATCTATCTATCTATCTATCTATCTATCTATCTATCTATCTATCTATCTATCTATGTATAGCCATCCATCTCAACAAATGACTCTGGGAAGCGGCCAAAATTAAAATAAAATAAAAACTGCAACAATACAAAATTTAAAATACACAACAGTCAACAAAATATTATATCCATACAACCTAGAAATGGGTCCCTGGGCACACTAAAGGCCCTAAATCCATGTTCCTCCCCAATTTTATTTCATTATTCAGATTTTTTTTTAATTAAAAAAAATAAAGGAAGTCCTGGCATGGCCTAATCTTTGTTTGCAAAACTACCCAGCACATTCCTAGCATCAGTAGATAAAAATCATACAGGGCTGCAAAAATTCCAAATTTCCCCACTAGTTAAAAAAAAAAAGTTTTGGATCCTTGCAATATCTCAATTCTTCCAGGGATGTCTCAGTATTATGAATTAATGGAGAATTTTGAATTGATGCACTTGCAGGCACAAAATCAAGTTTTATCTTATTATGTAATCTTTTTATAACTGCAAGCAAAGCCAACAGAAGCAACTTTTCTAAAGACTAGAAAATGGGCGTTATTACCCACCAGAATGAATTTTGCCTATACCGAACGTTCTTTTCATAGAGTATATTTCAAAAGTTCATTTAGCTAGACAGCTGCATTTACATATTATAGAAAGGAAGCGTTTACCTTCGGAAGCTCTTCAATTTGATTGGCATCTAGATAAAGCTCCTCTAATGTCCGTTCAAAGTTAAAAACCTCCTTTGGCACTTGCTGAAGGCTGCAGTGGGAGTAATCCAGCACTGAAATTACTTCTTCTTCCCCTCGAAAACATCGGCATGGCACCAGGCGGCCAATAATTTTCCTTTTAGTTGTCATCTCCAAATGCCGCACTAAAAATAAAAGAATAATAAACTAAGTTATTTTCCAAAATTACTGCTCATTTTAGTAGAAAAATAATGAACAGAATGTCCAAGATCATTTCAGAGGAGAATCCACAAATTCTAGAAAATAGCAGCCCAGTATCAATTTACTACATACTTTTTGTTAAATGCTTCTAATTTGGATGATTTTTGTATGTAGCTCATAAACTAAGGTAGAAGGTTCAAGGCAAGCACCCCAGAATCTGTGTATCTGTGATTATGTTGTTTTACAGTTTCCCTAAGTATAGCTACTGTATATTTAGAATCAGAAAGCCAAATAACTCCATTTTCCTTTTTCTTTTTTTTTAACCTCCACCCAGAAATACAATTGGAAATCCCAAAACTATTTGGGAAGAAAATGAAATTAAGATGCATGTTGAAAGTACAACCCAGTAAGCAGGGAAAGACTGTTTTCATAATTTACAAATGAGTGTAATTTGAACCTGAATGGATTCTTTATTTTATTTTCATTACTCTACAAGACAATATTTTAATTTAATTAAACAATTAAAATATTTTATAACAAGGAGTTTGTCAAAATAATCTGTTTTAAAAAGTAATCAAACACATTATCCAGAGCTGTTGAAATGTTTCATGCTTTCATCCAAACAATGAAAGCAGCATGATGCCATCAGCTTTGCCCTTTTTGCATGTATGCATCTTGAAGCTATCACTGAAGACTCCCCTACAAGGAAACAAAATGTCAACTGCTTTCTAGATATGGAGAAAGATATTTCAAAGAGGTCCAAAGATGCCTACAGACAAGGGAATGGTAGAGAAATCTCAGGGGACACCAAAGTACACAAATCTGTGTAAAATTCAGGAAAAAAATGAAATGCACAGATTATAAATACAAAGACGCAGGCAGATTATAAATACATACAAGGAGGTAGGCGGAAACTTATGGAAATACTACACTTTTATTCAAGCTTGCACTGTTTTCTCTGATAGTGAAGCAAATTGTTTACAGAAATAATTTAATTTGAACAACTGTAATGCCATTATACATTTTACCGAGAATAACTGAACTGATGTAAAGCAATAGCACTTAGCACGTAGATTTATATATTGCTTCATGGTGCTTTACTGCCCTCTCTAAGTGGTTTACAGAGTCAGCATATATAGAGATTGTTGTAAAAAAAGAGCCAGTTCTTTAATAAGAACATTCTTTCTCTAAAAAGTAACCAAATTTTAGAATAAAACATCCTTTTTCATTGTTTACTATTTTTTAAGTGTAAGATGTCTAGAGTAATTAAACAGCCTATAAATCTAAAATAACAAGAACAAGAACAATTCCTAGCTAGAAGAAGCCATAATAAGGGTAAACCAACAAGAAAGGAGTCTGTGCGCAATTGCCTACTGTTTTTCCTCTTTATTCCCCAGTATAGCAAGCACTACATCATAAATATGATTGTATTTATGTCTCATTTGATATGGAGTTTCATTGAAGTGTAAATTTGATTTATAACTGAAAAATAGAAAAATAGAGATTTTTTTTCAAAATAGGTATTAGTGTGTGGGAAAATCCATATCAAGATATATTTAAGAATTATCACTTAATGCCTTTATCAAGTTTATTGTATGTTATCACACTGAAAGAACCAGTATTAAACTTGGTTATAGACATCATAATTATGGACATTTGAAACTATAAGCTCCTTTTTTAAAAAAAAAGTACCGTAGTAGCTGTTTCACTATAGTGGCTCCTCATGAAAAGCTAATTTTTCCTCCAGTTCATATATTTATGGGCCAATTCCTGCTAATTTAACAGCTATTTAAACAAGATTTGTACACAATTTGTTTATCTTTCTTTTTCCCTGCCGTTTCCAGAAAAATGACTTTCAAACTATGAGGGCCTCTCTAAAATAGCACTGATTATCATATGTGGTTCAGTGCTTAAAGTGTTAGACCAGGACTCAAGAGACCAATTTGCAAATTCACTGGAGGACTTTGGGCCATCATTATAACTTATTCAGACAGTTCCTTGAATGTGGAAAGTGGAACACAGGCAGGATTTGCGCTCAGACCAGTCCTTTTTGTCTGTAGAGAAAGGAGATCTGGAGATCTGAATATACAGTACTGATTTGAAGGCAAGGACAGGTGTCACGTGATCCAGCACATAGCTAAAATAGAGCCCTAGATCCTATTGAAAGTTGTACTCACATCCAGACCAACATGAATGCAGGTAGTCTCCGACATACAACATTCAAAGTTACAACGGCACTGAAAAAAGTGACTTATGAACATTTTTTAACACTTACAACCATTGCAGCATCTTCGTGGTCACATGATTAAAATTCAGACATTTGGCAACTGACTCATACTTATGACAGTTGCAATGTCCTGGAGTCATATGATTACTTTTTGTGACCTTCTGATGAGCGAAGTCAATGGGGAAGCCAGATTCACTTAACAACTGTGTTCTAACTTAACAACTGTTGTGATTCACTTAACAACTCTATCAAGAAAGGTTGTAAAATGGGGCAAAACTAACTTAACAAGTGTTTCACTTAGCAACAGAAATGTTGGGCTCAATTGTGGTCATAAGTTGACGATTTCCTGCATACCTTTTCTTTATCACTTCCATCTTAATGAAAGCTGAAAAGAAGCATATTCATTCTATTGTGTCCTAAGTGTGAGCTCTTCATTAGTTAATTTTCAACCTAGTTGACTTCCTAGTTAGGTTATTGTGGGAAAAATTAGCAAGAAAAAATATTGGGTATACAAATTTAAGGGTCGAGAAGAAAACTTAGCAAATAAGTTGATCTTGCTATCTTCTTCTTGGAAGAGATTTCAACTGGACCCCCTTGTACTATAGTACACAGATAAGATAAACTCTTCATGCAAAAAATCCCCTCATTTATAATCATTTAAGCTACATAAATGCCTCTATGTCTGTAGTAAAGTTGGTATGCTCCTCTATGCACAGTGATGAAACATTTTATTTTATTATGTTGATACTTCTCCAGTGGAATGAGCAAAGATAAATAAACATACCTAGAAACATTTCAAGATATCGAGTTCATTAGCATCTATTCACAGAAGCAAAGTGTTACTTTTGTAATAATCTTAAAATATTACACTTTAAAAAATTATATTTCAGCAGAGGTATATTAATGCAGAGAAGCATGTAATAAAGTGAAGGAAAACATTTCACTACCAGCCATTTAATAAAATTAAAATACCAAATTGGAGGAATAAAATAGTTTTCTATTTTTTTTTGTACTTTGAATTTTGTTTACTACTTAAAAGATCATTCAAAGAAAGCATATACAAATGACTATAATAGCAGAGCCAGACTGATATTATTTCTCTCTTTTCAAAACCTTTCCTGAACTCTCTTTTCCAAAGGTTTTTTTTAACTGTAATTACGGAGAATGGGGGATCACTTGCTTTAGCTGTGCTTTTCTATATTTCTAATATTTTAATATATTTAGTGAGCTCAATTCTCACATATACTAAATCAAATAAAAAGAATAAAATATACTTTAGAAAAATCTAAGCATGAGGTAGATAAAGGAAGTCATTCAACAGAACAGAAATTAGGAAACGAACTCTTGCTGACTGTGCAAATTAGTCGTTTGCCATCTTCCCTGTCCTTATTTTATGAACATTAATTTGCTTTCAATTTTTGTCAGCTCTAATCACTTATTCAATACCACATTGTTTCTTCAACATTCAGCATTTTAATCTTATCAACAGATTTTAGACTGTATTTCAGGCTAAAAGGCAGCCAATAGTGGTGAGAATTCTAGGAATTAGATTTACAGCTCAGCAACATCTGAAATCCCACAGATTAGGCCCTTGGGTAGCAAAGGCTCCTTTATTTTATTCTCTATTCTTATTTTATACTAGCCATAGACAGACCCATATAGAGATGCATTTAGCACAATAACTATAAAAATCAACCTAGTTAGGCAATTAAATTAAATTTGTCTATTTATTAAATAAAGGAAAGAAATATAAATGAGTAAATGGAATAAGTTAAGCAAAATGCAAACTGATAAGTCAAATATGTGATAATAGTTCAAATAGCACCTTAAGGTTGTTTTCTTAAACTATTCTATTCAGCCAGAATTTATAATACTGTAGAATATGCCTTCTTTGAAAAACAGTATTTTTGTACATATACATATAAATATGTTTTAAATATATAATATGTATATATGGTATTATCTATTATATATCATGTAATAAACACATTTGTTTTTATTGGGAAAAAAAGGATTTATGTGTAAAACTTTGATTTTAAAAAGTTAACTCGGCACTCCCCCAGCCCCAGACACCTGCCTTGTATATTTGTATATATCATTTCATAGTGCTTTATATAAGGTGACCAACTTTTTTACAATGAAAAGGACACAAATAAATTGAAGAAAAAAATATCGTAAAAACTGGCTCGGCCCATGGAAAGTCAACTGCCTGCCGCGCCCCCGCCCGCAGCCACCCTGCCAGCACCGCTGCCCTGCCATGTAGAGCGGCTCCCGCGGCTCCCAAAGCACTAGCTGCACCAGCTCCGGCCCTGGGGGGCAGCCCATCGACACACCCCGCCTGCAGCCGCCCCGCCAGTACCACTGCCTACCCTGCGCAGTCCTGTGTAGAGAGGGCCCCGTGGTTCCCACAGCATGGTATCTTCGGAACTAACTAGGAGATGGTGTAGTTGGGTAGCAGGCAGGGTTGCTAAGTTCCTGCCAATTCACCTTCGCTGCAGACAACTTGCACGTGCAAAGTTTGCCGGCTGGGTGTTTGGCATGCTCAGCAGCAATTCCTGTTGGCTTTCGAAAGCCAATAGGGGGAGTAGCACAGCTCATGCAAAAGTTGAAAAAAAAACATCAAAAAAAGTGCCAGAACGCCGTTCTGAGCGTTCTATGAGAAAAAAAAGCCCTGCAGATTAGTCTTCAAATATTAAAAAGGAGGACATGTAGGAGGACACTTTTCGAGGGAGGACAGAACTTACAAAAGGAGGACTGTCCTCCCTAAAGGAGGATGGTTGGTCACCTTATTTATAGCACTCTCTAAGCACTTTACAGAGTTAGTATATGAGCCCAACAATCTGGGACCTTATTTTACCGACCTCGGAAAGATGGAAGGCTGAGGCAAATTTGAGTTGCTTAGGATCAAACTCCTGGCTCTGTGGAGCCTGAAACACTGCATTCTAACCACTGTGCTAAGATAAAAGAATTATATGTATAGTGCCTTTAGGAGAAATAAGCAGAAAAAATACATACATGTTTGAATTCCATTTAGAAAATGCCAAAAAATGATTCCTTTGGTCAATTTCTAATTTTTATTTTCAACATACATGTTTAAAAAACACTTTTACTTAAAGCATAATGTTAATAAATTAGAGAAAAACAATTAGCTTATTTTATTCTGTTACAATTCTTTGTGTTAAAGACTCAGATGCACATTTAATTCAACATATTTAGATCTTTGCACAAGAGATCTAAATGCTGCCAAGACAAATCCCTTCTCCTCTTTTACAATTTCTCAAAAGTTGAAAAAAAAAAGTGACTATCAGTGAAACTAAAGGACAGCTGGTGTCATGTTTATCCATGACAATACTGAACTTTCAATCTGGTTGCTTTCAGTCAAGGGACATAAGCTAAAACAGGGCTCAAAGAATAAAACAATTTTAAAATTGCAACTGGAGCAGATGTTGATATTTGCATTTTGGACAGTAATCACTTTCAATTGAGATCAGCTTTTTAAGGTTAAATATAATTCTACAGGTTGCTGTATGCAACTCAGTTTGAGGATTGTGAGGCATTCCTTTTCCTCAAAATTGAGTGAGGAAAGTGAACAATTATCCCTTCAACAAACCTGAAGATACTTATCCACTATGACATAAAATAGCACATGGAAAAGTTCAGGGACATGAAAACCTAAAAATATTCAGGTTTTTTCAGTTACAATAATGGCTGCAGCCACTATTTTTATGGTGAAGGTCTTCTAACATTTATTTATTATTTAGCACATTTATATAGCTGGCCATCTCACAAATATGTGATTCTGGGTGATGTACAATACATGCAGAATATTAACAGGAAACCTTTCAGATACAACATAAGTGCTTGATTCGTTCTCACAGTTATGTCTCAGAAGCAAAATGTGCAAAGCCTGAAAATACAGGTAATCCCCCAGGTACAAACGTTTATTTAGCAATTTTTCACAGAAACAAATTTATTCAGAAAGAGTAGTTATGTTAGAAATTCAAAACTGACCAAAAAGAGGCCTCTGTAGCCGTGTGACTTGGATTCATTCACTGCTGCAGTGGTGGCCATTTTTAACTCTGTGACTTGCTAGTGCTGTTTGGGTTAGGAATGCAATTTCCTGAAGCCGGAGGGGTTTTTTTTGGTCCCTGGTCACATGGCCAAACAAGAGCTGGTGATTTTTACAACTGGGCCAAGGGATGCTAGATTTGCTTATGTAAGTATTTTAAAATAACTACTCTGTTTCTTTTTATTATGTTTGTAAGTACAATATTTTGCAAAGAAAAGTTTGTTTGCTGCAAGCCTTGAAACTCCTTGTAGAAATATTAGCCAGCATCTACACAAAGCATTCTATAATGTTGTGTTTCCTTGCTTTTATTTTGGAAATTAGTATATAGTGCTGTAGTTTGTAGGTTTTAAATTTAAATTGCTTCCAGAAGTTGTGGGTGCCCCACCACTGGAAGCTTTTAAGAAGAGATTGGATAGGCATTTATCAGAAATACCCTCTTTTGAGAGCAGTGGGTTAGACTAGATCAATGGTGGGGAACCTATGGCACGGGTGCCAGAGGCGGCACTCAAAGCCCTCTCTGTGGGCACGCACGCCATCGCCCCAGTCCTATGCCTGCAGCTGGGTTTTATAAAACCTTTTCACTTTAGGCCTCCGCCGCCATGTACAAAAAAAAGGTTCAACCAATCAGTCAATTTCTTGCGGGGAAAAAAAAAGATCTTGCAAAGTTGGAATTGATTGATTGAACTTTTTACTCCCACCCAGTCTGTTGTTATCACCACAGCCATGCCCACCCAATGGGCCACACCCACCCAATGGGCCATACCCACCCAGCACCTGATGATGCATAAGTGGGTTTTGGGTTGCAGTTTGGGCACTTGGTCTCTAAAAGGTTCACCATGACTGGACTAGATGACCTCAATGTCTCTTCCATCTCTGTTACTGTTGCAAGCTGAGAGTTCAGTAAATCCCTCCCCCCATCTCCTTCTGGGTGCCTGTCTGTAATCTCTGAAGCTAATTAGTGGCAAGTGTTTTTTTTTAATTACCACCCCACCCCCCTCTGGGTAGCTGAAGATGTTTGAGCTGATTAGCAACAAGTGATTAAAAAAAAAAAAGCAACTGCGTTTGCTGCAAGCCTGCTTGCAAGCAATTTAGTTCCTAAGTCAAGGTTGCACCGGAAACAGCTGATGAGTGGCCGGCAGGAAAAGCTTCTCAGTTCAGTTAAATGGCAGCGATCAATTAACAAATAGGAGGAAATAGTCAGATCTTCGTTCATTTAATGGCCCATTTGATTCAATTAATGAATTTGATTTTAAAAAATTATAAAACTGAATCTGATTCATTTGATTAATTTTTTGATTTACGATACTAATTGGCAGGTTCCATTAGGCTCGTACCTCGAATAACAGGTTATTTTCTTTCATAATGTTTATTTTTGAAAATAAACACTATTGTATTCTTATATAACAAAACATATTTGCTCTCTGTGTCTATTTTTCCCTCAGCAATGAAAAACAACTTATTATAGACAAGTAGCAATTCGCATTCCTGCTAAAATTCCCCTGCACTGTTTATTTTGCTGGCATATAAACTAGTCTATATCAAAACAGTAATGCTACCCAGAAATTTTCAATATCCAGTTAAAAATGAATTCTGATTTTGTTTTTAAATGTTCTGGTCTCTATGCAAGTGTATATGTGTGAGTGAACAAGTAAGCATTGCTTAAAGTTGGATATTATATTAGGAAAAATACAAAAGGATACTACATATCCCTCCCCCCAATTCCATGGACCCTTGTCTAACTTCAAGCAGGTGCTAACGGTTAGTTGAGAATATTCCCGTGGATAGGCTGTTTAGCAATAAATCTGTTTAATCAGATCTCCATGTGTAGACCTGATCTTTCATGTCTAACACTTGTTTATGGAAAACACACATTCCCACATTTACTCAAGTAACATTAGCATTGCATCAATTTATTGGACTGCAAATTTAAGGCTTCAGATATGTCTTAAATGCTATTTTGATAAATAAATAAAAAATAAATAAAAATAAATAAATTAATTAATGAGCCGAGGTGGCGCAGCAGTTAGAGTGCAGTACTGCAGGCCACTTTAGCTGACTGTGTTCAGCAGGTCAGCGGTTCAAATCTCACCGGCTCAAGGTTGACTCAGCCTTCCATCCTTCCGGGGTAGGTAAAATGAGGACCCAGATTATTGGGGGCAATGTAAATATATGTATACATTGCTTACTGGTGTACACCGCTTAGAGAGTGCTTGCACTTAAAGCGGTATATAAGTCTCATAAATAAATAAATAAATAAATAAATAAAAATCTATAAGGGACATGAGAAGATATGGAAAATGAAGTTATTTATAATGTAGTGTAATACAGAGAAATATTATAGTTTAAAATGTCAACAGTACAAATAATATGCTTTTTCAATGTTATCCCAAGTCTTCCAAAGACCACTCTCATTGCTTATTACATTCTTGAAAAATGAAGCTTACTATCTAAAACCAAGGAAGTTATTCTGTTGTTCATCTTAATGGATGAACCATCATTTGATTTTCAGAGTAAATGTAACAATTCATCTAAGTTTCTAGTGTTTTCCTCAACTTGGTGGACTTCAGAAAATTTGGACTGAATCCCAACCAATTCAGCTAGCAATGGCTAGGGCTGATCCAAGTAGCTATTCAAAGCAAGATAAGGTTGCCCATATAATTCACTAAAAGAACATAGACTAATTTGCCTCTGTCTAGAAAAAGAATATTCATTCTGAAAGATGAAGATAGAATGATAGAAGACAAAATTGATTTTTCAAAATTTATTTATTAGACTTATCCCATGCCATCTTTCATCCAGGAGCTCAGGCAGTATACACAGTACTCCCGTCTTCAATTGTCCTCCTTACGATCCCTAGGAAATAGACTGGATCAAGAGAAACTGGTACAGAGTTACCTAGTCACCTTCCATAACTGAAGGAAAACTTGAACAAGGGATGTTATAAAAATCAAGATGGCTGTCATGATAGCACCACTGAAACTCCATCCCCTTTGAATGAATGGGTCAAAAGAACAAAATAGACAAGACCTTAATTATGTTGCTGTAAGCACCATCTTGATTTTCTTGGTGCTTCCTCTATAAATGTCATTGGTCTTTCTGGTTCTCATGCAACATTTTAAGCTCTATGCCAATCTTTTATGAGGTGGTATTATCTTATGACCTTCTAAGATATTCTTATCTCTTTGCTCCTCTTTGAAATATCTGATCACATATAATAAAAATATGTACAGGTAGTCTTCGTTTAGCAACTGCCTTGAATATGCAAATATGGAGGGTAACAAAGAATAATTAAATCCATTTTCTGACCAATGCATGAACTGATGACAACAAAAGGCTTCAATGACCAGATAATCAAATTAAGATCTGTTCAGTTTTAGGCAGCAAGTGTGAACTATCGAAAGGGTCCTAATCAAGTAATTAAGAGTTGAACCTGATAAAAGTAAGTTCCTGTCTACAACACAGTCCTTTCAGCAGTTCCAAGAAGGCTCCACACCCATTTGCACCATTCAGGTGACCTTGAGGACAAAGATAAACCTCCAAGTAGCCTCAACGACTGTTTAAAAGAATGCAAATGACCAGTTATTTGCAAGGAATATAAATCCTTTCATTCCCCACCATCCAGTCAGAGCTGAAGAAGCTTCTTGGATGAGAAACGAAACGTCTTCAAAGAAAAACAAGAAAATCCAATTGCCTCTTGAAAAAGCACCTTTGGGACAGCCTTATTTCATATATCCCGCATAACAATTTTTTTTGCTCAAAAACAGGAGCTGTGGTATCTGTAGAAATATTTGGTTGTTTAATGCATTTATTAATAACTGTATATGAACTCTTCACATTGAACTTAGACATTTGCTAGTTGAGGATATAAAAATGCACATATTTTGCATGTAGACAATGCCATGTTGCAAGCTGAAAACCCAGATGATCTTTAGTGCAACAATGAACATGGATACGAATATTAATGTATCAAAGATTATGACTGTTGTCCTTGACAAGGAACTGAAGTGAATAACTGCACGTTATGGTGCAAAACCTGAACAAGTAAAGGGAATTATGCATGTAGATAGAATCTTTAATGATGAAAGTGAATGGACAAAGCATTATGATACTCAAATACTTATAAAAAGAAACTGTGAGGAGCAAATGTTTTTTGAAAGAGGTGAAAATGGCTGTGTATAAGAGTATGCTTTGCTGACTTTGTCAGACAGAAATGAAAGCTGGGCATAACATCAAAAGTGTAAAAGTTCATTAAATGAAATGGGAACAGTGTCCTTAAAAAATGTGTGAAATAGGGTCAAGACAGAATGTATGTTAAATGAATCTGGGTTGAATACAAACATGAAAGGATAGTAGAAAAGCATAAACTGATCATAGGACAGAATGAATGAGGGCTGAATCACAAAGCAAATGTATGGAGGAAAGGGAAGACTCAAAAACTCACAGCTGATGAGATTTCAGAATTACAGATTGAGAAATTTAAAGAAGAAAGTGTTATGTCCCGAGCCTTGCAAACGGCTCGTGCGTTTGCAGGCAGTCCCGGGCAGGTGCAAAGCTGCCCGGGACCAGACAGGCTGTCGCCAGCGCCGTGCGCATGCGCGGGTGCTGGCGCGGGAAAAGTAACCCATTTACCCGGGAGTTGCCTATATAAGAGGCTGCGAGGCGTTTGGGCGAGGCTGAAGCCATCTTCCTGTAAGCTGAACGCTGAATAAATGAAACTGAGAACTCCAGCTGCTTCTCGTGTCTGTTTTCCCGCCACGGACTCAACACTGGCGACGAAGGTGGGATGCCTTGCACTACCTGGAAAGGAAGAAGTGTAAGCTTACCCAAGGAGTCCTGAGCGGCGAAAGAGGAACGGCGTCGACTCGGCAGCTGCCCGCCAATCCGGTGCGCATTCGGGGGTAGGCTGGCTGATAGACCCGTCTCCTGAAGATCCGAAGATGGCGAAAATCGGAAGGCTTTCGAATTCGACGTCTCACATCCAGAGCGGTGGGAGTCCTACGTATCCAGAATGGAGAACTACTTCAAGGCAAACCAAGTGAGGGAAGATAGCTTGAAGGCGGCCACCCTGCTTTGCGTTTGCGGCCAAGACGCCTTCGAAATCGCAGAAAAAACATTGCAGCACCTGTCCCAGTAGAGTCTGTAAGCTACGCAGACCTGAAGAAGCTGCTGAAGGAGCACTTCAACCCCAAGGTGTCCGTTATCTCATGGCGCCACATCTTCGAACAAAGGGATCAACGGTCCGGTGAGTCAGCCAAGGAATACATCGCCGCGTTACGGAAGGCCGCAAGCCCTGCGAGTTCAAGGACCTCGAGGAACGACTGAGGGACCGATTCGTGTGCGGGTTAAGGCATCGTGAGCTACAACAGAGACTTTTCGCAAAGGAAGAATTATCCTTCCAAGACGCCTTAAGGGAAGTCACCGCAGAAGAAGCAGCAGGCGGCGCCGTCAAAAACATGCGGCCGATCAGAAACAGTGCAGAGGGTGCGTCCGTGCACCAGGAAGACGTCCGACGAAACTCCGAGGAGGATCCGGACGAGGAAGTCGACCGTCTACACCCCGCGAAGGAAGAGAACCAGAAGGGAAGCTCTTCGGCTCCGCTCAAGTGCATCGGCTGTGGAGGTCGCCACAGGAGAACCGACTGCAAGTTCCGCTCCGCTACCTGCCGGGCATGCGGTAAACAAGGGCATATTGCAGCTGTGTGCCTGGGCCGACGAAAGGCACAACCCCAAGAAGAACGCCTGAAGGGTACCAGATTCCCCAGCCAGAATAGGGTAGGTTTTTGCGCTTCGCGAAGAAGCATCTGTAGAACAGGCACACACAAGCCCATGAAGAAAAAGCTGTCACTCAACGTGAAGCTACAAGGGGTTCCATTATCTATGGAACTAGACACAGGGTCTGCCCTGTCCATCATTTCATTGCATACATTTAGGAAGATTTGTTCCAGAAGTGGGTCTAAGGCCAAGTTAAGGCCTTCTGATATTGTATTAACAGATTTTCAGAACTCAGCACCCTTATACAAGAGTTTTGAAGGTCCACTAGACTTATTAGTAGTAGGGGGTGAACGAACGAGTCTCATAGGACTCGATTGGTTTGAGGCCCTGGGGATACACGTCACAGGACTCAACAGCTTACAAACACTCGACCTACAGGAAGTCTGCAAAGAATTTGCAGATGTTTTCAGCCCCCAGCTGGGCACATTCAAAGGACCACCTGTGTCCTTAAAGCTAGACCCCACTGTCACTCCCATTAGGATTAAAGCAAGAAGGGTCCCTTTTGCTTTAAAAAGTAAGATTGACACTGAACTAGACAAACTAATCCAACAGGGAATCCTAGAACCTGTTGATTCCAGCCCGTGGGAGACCCCCATTGTCACGCCTCTAAAGGCAAATGGGGACATTCGCATTTGTGCTGATTACAAATGCACACTCAATAAGGCATTGCAGCAACATGCCTATCCTGTTCCTGTGGTCAGTCACATCCTGGCCTCTCTCAAGGGGGGGCGTGTTTTTGCAAAGCTTGACCTAGCTCAAGCATATCAACAGCTGCCTGTTGATGATGATGCTGCCATAGCTCAGACCATTGTGACCCACAGGGGAGCCTTTAAAGTAAAAAGGCTACAGTTTGGAGTGAATGTCGCTCCTGGGATTTTCCAAAGCGTTATGGAAAACACACTACGAGGTATACCAGGGGTCTGCCCCTACTTTGACGATGTCTTGATTGCAGGAGACTCCACACACATTCTAGCTGAAAGGCTTAGGGCTGTCCTGTTAAGATTCAGGAAATCAGGCCTCAAGCTCAGAAAAGACAAATGCCAGATTGGGGTGCCTTCTACTGAATTTCTGGGATTCAAAATTGATGCTGCTGGGATTCATCCTGCTGAATCCAAACTAACTGCTATTTTAGATGCACCCAGGCCAAAGTCTAAGGCCGAACTTCAGGCCTTCCTAGGCCTCCTGAATTTCTACAATTCTTTTCTTCCACATAAAGCTAGTGTAGCTGAGCCTCTTCACAGGCTACTAGACAAACAGGCTGTGTGGCTGTGGTCACAAGCGCATGAGGCTTGCTTTAAAGAAGTCAAGGCCTTGCTCACTTCTAACAGTGTTCTTGCACATTTCAACGAGTCTCTCCCTGTGTGCATCGCTTGTGATGCGTCCCCCTACGGGGTTGGAGCTGTCCTGAGTCACCTCAGGTCTGATGGAACTCAGGTTCCTATTGCATACTACTCCAGAACACTGTCTTCTGCCGAGCGCAACTACGCTCAGATAGACAGGGAGGCTCTGGCTGTTGTTGCTGGAATTAAAAAATTCCACGATTTTCTATATGGCAGGCATTTCACGGTCTTCACTGACCATAAGCCTCTGCTGGGACTGTTTACCACACGTAAGCAGACTCCCCACATCATTTCCCCTAGAATGCTTAGGTGGTCTATTTTTTTGTCTGCATATGATTTTTCATTACTCCACAAGCCTGGGAAAGAAATGGGCCATGCTGATGGCCTCAGTAGGTTGCCTCTGCCAGTAGTAGAAGCTGACCCCGCGCCAGCTGTCAACATTCTATCAATCCAAGCCTTGCCCGAGCTCCCTCTTAGTGCCAGGGATGTTACCGCTGAAACAGGTACAGATCACACACTTTCACGTGTCCGCTCCTGGGTCCTGTCCGGGTGGCCTGAGCACTGCCCTAGTCCTGAGTTTCAGAGTTTCTGGTCCAAAAGGAACGAACTGTCCCTTTCTCAGGGTTGTCTGCTTTGGGGAAACAGAGTTGTCATTCCCACCTCAATGAGGACTAGGGTCTTAGAATCCCTCCACGAGGGTCATCCTGGCATTGTTCGTATGAAGGCTCTTGCACGAAGCCACTTGTGGTGGCCTGGTTTAGATAAAGATATTGAGCTAAGGTACACGCATGCCACCTGTGCCAACGATCTCGCCCAGAGATGCCCCAAGCTCCTGTGCATAGATGGGAGGAAACACAGTCCCCATGGTCTAGGGTGCACATTGACTACGCTGGGCCCTTTCAGGGCCAGTTCTTCTTGGTCCTTGTTGACAGCCATTCAAAATGGCTTGAGGTTGTGCCTGTCTCATCCACCACCACTGCAAAGACTATTCAGGTACTGAGGGGGATTTTTGCTGCACACGGGCTGCCAGATGTCATTGTGTCCGACAACGGCCCTCAATTCACCTCCTCCGAATTCCAAGCTTTCTTACAGGCAAACCTGATTCGTCATGCCACGTCTGCGCCTTTTCACCCGTCCACCAACGGTATGGCTGAACGCATGGTGCGCATCGCAAAGGACGCCTTGAAGAGACTCACCTACGGGGACTGGCATCACAGGTTGGCTGACTTTCTCCTTTCTTATCGCACCACACCGTCCACTTCTACAGGGAGAAGTCCAGCTGAACTTCGTTGGGGGCGCCAACTTACTACTAGACTTGACCGGTTGCATCCGGACAGACTGCCTTCATCTACCTCACATCCTAGGGCACCTAGACAACTACTTGTGGGTGCCCCGGTTTGGGCTCGCAATTACGGGCCTGGTCATACATGGGTCCCCGCTTCTGTGTCCAGGATCACAGGTCCTCTCTCCTACGAGGTTGCCCTGGACAACGGTCGTGTCCTGCGTCGGCACATCGACCAACTTCGCTCTAGGCGAGACTTTTCTGCTGAGACTCCTGGGTCTTTTCCAGGGGGGGAGGGGGACCCTTTGGAGCAAAGGGAAGGGCAAGAGCTACTGCCCATCTCCACTGAGGGAGCCACAAACGGCTCGTCCCAAGGTTCTGCAATTGCTCCGAAAAGAAAGTCATGGAGCTTACCCACACAACAGGCACTCACGCCTACTCCAGCCAGGGAGTCACCCCGGGGGCATACTCACTTTCCACACACATCACACAGCACTCCAGCAACGGAGGATACCCGGGGGCATCCCAACAAATCATTCCCCGCAAGAGAACTGGCACACAATTCCCAAGGTTGGCCTGACCTTACCCCAAATCCTACAGGGGGTCAAACATACACAGAGTTAGTCGAGGAACCAAGTCCCGACTACAACAACCCTAGCACAAATCAGGGAACACCTGAGTTTTGGGAAAGTACAGAAACCCACACGAGCCCGAACACAGAATGGGGTTCAGGGAATGGACAGCCTCCTGACAGGTCTTGGACTGACCTAGGAGGTTCTACAGAGACGCCCAGCAGTGGCTATCACTTCAAGGGGCCTGAGGGTCTACAGCTAGGTAGGTCAACCAGGTCACAAAGTAACAGAAGCCCTGGCCTGACGAGCCCGGTGGGCAAGCAAGCAGGCCAGGCATCGGGGCACAGTCCTTGGAAGACACCAGGGCACAATAGAGAGAACAGGCTCACGCCTCCCTCCAGTCAGGGGAATTATGCCAGTAATCCAGAGCTAAGAAGGTCACAGAGAGCAAAGAAATCTCCCAAGTACCTAGAAGACTACATAACATTGCTGGCAAAGCAAAAGCCAGTAAACAGTGGGAACATTGGGGAGCAAAATGTCGTATAAAATAAATGTTGTATGTTGGTAGTAGTTTTAGCCCGGGGGAAAGGGGTGTTATGTCCCGAGCCTTTGCAAACGGCTCGGGCGTTTGCAGGCAGTCCCGGGCAGGTGCAAAGCTGCCCGGGACCAGACAGGCTGTCGCCAGCGCCGTGCGCATGCGCGGGTGCTGGCGCGGGAAAAGTAACCCATTTACCCGGGAGTTGCCTATATAAGAGGCTGCGAGGCGTTTGGGCGAGGCTGAAGCCATCTTCCTGTAAGCTGAACGCTGAATAAATGAAACTGAGAACTCCAGCTGCTTCTCGTGTCTGTTTTCCCGCCACGGACTCAACAGAAAGGATAATGTAGGAAATACTGCATGGACATGTTGGAAGTGAGAATTTGAGAGATATCTGGAAAGATAATGAATGGCATTGATATAACATAGTTTTATCTCTCTTGCCCTTAATTTTTTTGGCTTCCTATTTCTTATTCTCTGCACTCTACTTATCCTGAAAAACAAGAGTGGGTGTATATTTAAAGATGTAATATTAAATTAAATTAAAATATTTGATATGTATATAAAAAGCCCATATAAAATTTTGCTACTCCTTTAAAAAAGTGTTCCTCTATTTAAAACAATTTCAGTTGGACTGTGTAAGTATTTCCATGTATTACTGGTCAAAAAACTAAACCAGAATATTCCTAAATTTTCACTTTCCTGTTACCTATTTATGCTTAGTTTGGTAACATGTGGGATTTCATATCTGACATTACGTTTTTAAGAAGTGCTGCTTTTTAATGCTAAATTTAAAACAAATATGGACATGGACCTGTCAGACTGCATAAAGAATTTCTGGAATTCTATGAATGGAATAGATAACTCTGGTGAACCACCCATACAATACTTATATTAATTTTTGGAACTGTTTGATTTCTTCTAATTTCACGCATACTCGTTGACATAGCATCTACAGTATATGTTCTATAGCACCTACTGTATATAGCAATAGCATATTGCCTCATAATGCTTTACAACCCTCTCTAATCAGTTTACAGAGTCAGCATACTGACCCCAACAATCTGGGTCTTCATTTTACCAACCTCAGAAGAATGGAAGGCTGAGTTAACCTTGAGCCAGTCAGGATTGAACTCCTGGCTGTGGGTAGTCAGCTTGCAAATACTGCAATACTGCATTCTAATCACATGCCACTACAGCTCTTTATACTTTATACTCCTTTACACTTTATACACTACAGCTCTTTATACGTTATATTTTATACTCCTTGTACATTGCTTTATACACATAACAATTATGTTTTGGCTAGGGAAAGAGTGGGGAAATTTACAGGAGAAGAGGCAAACAAGTTGGAAATCTAAAAAACAAAAGCCAGTCTTACACTATGGATAACTATGCTTTTTCATCATTGTATGTCAAAATAAGTTTAATAACTTATTTTACACAAGGAACCTTGAAACTAGAAGAAAAAGAGAACTTTGCTGGATCAGCCATTTTGGGAGTATATCTGTACAGGAACAGAGAACTTGAAAGAGGATTGCCATCACAATGTTTACCTTCATAGTGTGTATCAGGAAAGCATGGAGAACATGTGAGATTAAAGACTCTCATATAATTTGGTGGTGGAAAAACTCCTCCATCCCATTCCCCTAGAGATCCTGGTTCAGTACAATATTTTTCATTTCTTTGGGGTCACCTCTGGAGACAAAGATAATGCTTTCTACCTGTATTATTGGGATTAGGGTCTTCAGAGACAGAAAATGTTCATCAATTAATAACCAGTTAATATTGCTTCTGGTGAATCCTGCAAGGTTCAGTGCAGTTATTCTGACCAATTGTTTATACTTGCATGGGCATTCTCAAAGTCAGAGGAGCAATTGGAACTGATCCTGAAAGTAACACAGGGCTATTGAACTATGACAGGTGGCTACCAATAGGTCCATGGATTTGTCCAATCTTTTTTAAAAAATAGTTCAAGTGGAATGAGGTCGTTATATAACCCAGAAGCAAAATCTATAACTTGACTACATATACTTCCTTCACCTTTTCTGAAACTCATGGGATTCAAAGTCATTGCAATTTTATTAAGTCCCATCCTTACTTGCTTTATCCTAAGCCAAAGAATTCCAAATATGGCAACTTTCTCATAACAAATTAATCGTTTTTGATATCCTTTTTTAAATCTCTTCAAACAATTTTCAATTAAATGCTAAATTTATAAATAGAACCCTTTTTTCCAAAACCTAATAATTCTAATACAATGTATATTACAAATCTTCAGGTTGGGTTGGAAATAATAAAAAAAAGAACTAAGAAAAAAAGAAAGAAAATGAATTTAAACAATGGTACTTAAAGCCATGACACTAGTTTCATTTTTATAATTATGTGTAAAATTTATCTCCTTTGAAGGATTTAATCAAACATTTAATCTAACAAAAATTGGGGGAAAGGAAATTAATTAATTCCTCTTTTATTAGATTATCTTTTATTCAGCAAAATTACTAATCTTTATTTCTCATTAATCAGAAGCTGTGATTACTTCATTCCCTGGGTGAAATCAAAATTAATAACTAAGATCCAAAACAAAGCTCTGTATTTGCTGTGCCTATTATCCTTATATCTGTATGTACATGCATGTATGTGTATGGTGGCGTACAACTTGAAAATGATTTGGAAAAACTGTTTTGAATCTCATATTAGCATAGCACTTCTCTGCATTCATTGAAGATTTTTTTTTCCTTTTTCAAACTTCAACTCAAGTGAAAATAGAAAGCAGTTGCTTTAAAAGTTGAGTTAACTTTAATTCACTCTAAGCCAGTGGTTCTCAACCTTTCTAATGCCGTGACCCCATAATACAGTTCCCCATGTTGTGGTGACCCCCAACCACTTATACAGCACCGGGTGCCAGGGGCGTGGCCAAAGAAAAGGGGGAAAAATGGCGGACAGCCTTGTTTGGCGACCCCCGTGAAATGGTCGTTCGACCCCAAATGGGGTCCCGACCTACAGGTTGAGAACCACTGCTCTAAGCAGTCATACTTTTTCAGACTGATGTGGAAGCTTAAAAAAAAAGAGGAAATGTTTTAATAAATTACACAGAGTGCTGTGTGTACATGAGGTCCAACACCTTTATTTCAAAATAGTATTGAAGAATAAACAAGCTTACAATAAAAATATCATTTTGTGTCTACTAATACAATTTAGAAATGCTGATTTCTTCCCTATTGTTACTCTGTTTTTCTATTAATAAATGTAATTCAAATCTTGATAACAAAGAGATGGCGACAGCTAAAAAAATGTCCAGAAAAAGCTAGTAGTATTGTGTAAGATATTTTTTTGGGTGACAAACATTTTTGAAGAAACTCTCTATAATTTTTATACAATAATAGGATTCCAGGCTTTAAATAAACACTCTTTGCTACAGAGAATCTTTGAAAACACAGCCTGGAATGACAATCTGTTACTGGAATAATTCACTTCAATGTGAATAATTTAGAAACAGATCGGTTATCAGTTACCCATAAGTTCTAATCTTGTCTTCAGAAGTTTTATAGTAGTTTTGGACAATGATCAAGAACTTTTTCATCTATTTAACATTGCTTTGGGACATATATTAAGCCTCTTTTTGTATTTATATTCTCACTTTCTCTTTGTTCACTATATTTCCCTAATTTGGTTGTCTTCACATCTGGTGAACTTTAGCTTCATCAGATGGGATGCTAAAGGTGTACTTTTTAGTTATGTCTGAATCAGATAAGTGGAGGAGAGAGAAACGGTTCAGTAGAGCTTCAGCGAATGCCTTCATCTTTGAGTTTTATGAAGTTTTTTTTTAAATAGATCAAGCATATTTTAGATCCAGATCTATATTTTTAAATATTACTTAATATTTTAGAGAAGTCATTTTTAAAAGTTATTTCAAAGTATGACAATACAGGTAGCCCTCAACTTAACAACAGTTCATTTAGTGACCATTCAAAGTTACAACAGCACTGAAAAAAAGTGACTTATGATCATTTTTCACACTTACTACGGTTGCAGCATTCCTGTGGTCACGTGATCAAAATCTGGATGCTTGACAACTGGCTCACATTTATAACAATTGCAATGACCCGGAGTCATGTAATCCCCCTTGATGAACTTCTGAGAAGCAAAGTCAATGGGAAAGCGAGATTCACTTAAGTTGTTACTAATTTAACAACTGCAGTGATTCACTTAACAACTGTGGCAAGAAAGGTCATAAAATGAGGTAAAATTTGCTTAACAAATGTCTTGCTTAGCCACTGAAATTTTGGGTTCTATTGTGGATGTAAGTCAAGGATTTACCTGTAATAGTTTCAGTTCGTGGCAAAGTTGACAGGTTAATCTAAATCTAATCAAGCTAATCTAAAATCTGATTTCTAAATATTTTAAATCTAAATATGAGGCAACCGAAACATATATGATTTCAGTAATGGTAATCAAAGTTTTCAGTCATCAGAAGTCAATAGGCAAGGCAGGATCAAATTCACTGGATTGACATATCATTGTGTCTTAACAAAACAGTTTCCATTCCAATTCCAGTTATTATCCCAAATGTCTGTTTGTGGAGCCCTCATAATCCAGGTACAGTCTCAGAGATGGCTCCCTTGCTTCAAGCAAAGAATGTTCTACATATCAATGCCTTTCTATACATATCTTCTATGTGAGGAAACATTGAAGAGTGTGAACTGATCTTATGCTGTGTTCATTTAGAAGGCATTTCATATATTCTCCTGGTTATTGCCATTGATTATTGTGGCCCAGCTTCAAATTTTTTCCACCTTTTGTAAGCCAACTTTTCTACTGCATAATTACAGATTCCTCAGTTTTCAATCCTATCACATCCACAAAGAGAATTTTGCACTGGTTAAACAAATTGTTCTCTTTGTGGGAACAATGAAAATGGGATAGAGCAGTGGTTCTCAACCTTTTTAATGCCACGACCCCCAACCGGTCGTAAGTCGAGTACTACTCAACCGGTCGTAAGTTGAGGACTACTCAACTGGTGCAGCACCGTTTGCAGAATGCGACTTTTGGCAGGCTCAGCAGGGCAGAAACAGCCTGGACAATTCCTATTGGCTTTTGAAAGCCAATAGAATTAGACTCTATTCAAGAGAGTCTATTCTATTGACTTTCAAAAGCCAATAGAATAAAAGGGAGTAGCACAGCTAAGGAAAAGGGGAAAAAAATGGCGGACTGCGTTGTTTGGCGACCCCCGTGAAATGGTCGTTTGACCCCAAATGGGGTCCCGACCCACAGGTTGAGAACCACTGGGATAGAGCATAATTCAAATTATTTATGACCCAATTGTACTTTCAATGCAAAAATGAAATTAGAAAACAGAGGGCATCTAGTACCCCTCCCTTTTAAATAAAAATACAGAATATATAACTATTTTATTATATAGGTTTGATAAATTAGATTTTTGTAACAAGTAATGATTAAATTATGTTTTTAATAATAAAATAAAGGATATATGAAAATATTTGTGCTGTTTTAGATAGTTAACTATTCCTTACCTAAAATTAAAGAAAATAAAAAAATTACATATCTCTACCAATGCAATATAAATTACATATAAAGATAATACAAAACAATTATAATAGGCTTCGGTTATAGGTTATTAAAAAAGTTCTCCATTAATTATTTAAAACTTTACAACATTCCCTTTATGCAATGTTACTGTAGCATGTAAAACGTATTTCACAAGGTTTCAGGAGAATCCTAGCTGCAAGTCAAGTTCCTTTTCAAATATTTCTAGAGACATCCATGTTAGAATACTGTACATAATGCACTGTCTAATAGGATCCATGAAGTGTCAGGTTTTAGATAAATGGAAGACTAATCAATTACATGGTTGATTTCCTGTGTGTTAGAGCATATAGACTATTATTAAGAAACACAAAGCACTGAAAAGGGGGAGATTTATGTTGAAGAATTGTCTCCTAAAAAGCCATACTGCCACCATCCAAAATACAAAATTATGAAGCAGAACATACAGTGAACAGAAATGAAATACTGACTTTTTTTTTACTTCCAATATAGTACTGTAAAAGGAGTATTATATAGCAAGACTGAACTGGTATATTTTTCCCAATGTCTTTTACACCATTCTTCCAACACAATAAACATTTGGATGTTTTTAATGTTATTAAAATGCATTTGTTTTAGCAATAGTAATACCAAGAATAAAATCATCTCTATGTTAATTAAGAAAACTGCAGCTTATTTTGTATATTTATATATTGCCAAGGGCACTTTTGTAGCGAGTGAAGGGCACTTCTTCTGGAGTGAAAAGAAGGCACAATCACTTTTGCAGATAGTAGGATGATCTGTCATCAGAAACATCGTACTAATGCTGAGCTTGATAGCAACATGGAGTCATCTAAGTATGGCTTCCGTCTATAAAATCACTTTGATATGTGCGTTGAGTAAATGCTTAAAAGATTGCAAATTATTGAGGATACGAATAGACACCTTTGTGAGAGGGCTAAGTCTCAGAAAAAATGTGGTTTTTAATTGTTTTCCAACTTCAAATTGAAATTTAACTAGAATACCAATTTAATATAAAAAATGTTAATTACTGCATGATAGAATTTCAACAGTGAATAATGACATTAAACATAGGAAACATAATGGAGTTGCACTTGATCATCTTGTGGACTCTGCTACAAACCTTTTCAATTGTGAACTTACTTACTTAGTTATCTACATTCATTCTTCTAATCCGTTTTAAAATTACCTTTTAATGCTGAAAATAATCTCTTGAAGCCACAGCAAATATCTGTGTCCATGATGGTAAAAACCATGTATAAGTAAAAATGGGAAGAACAACAGAAGCAGAAATATAATATAAACTATCTTTAAGCTACATTGGCAATTTACATTAATGAATTTTTGTTCATATCTCATTTGTGCCCATTTCTATGCTCTATATTTAAAAAGACACTTTGGGAGGCAATGTCATTAAGATTCTAAACAAGATATCATTATAGCAAAAGAATTAAAATGTACCAAACAGTGCAAAATGCTGTGTAATTTAAAATAATCCGAATAAAGCAATGAAACTTTTTTATTCATATTTCATACATCAAGAAATTTAAAACAAAATACACCGTAGTTTCATTCAGTAATTGTATTTTCCTTAAACATTACTATATTGTGAGATGGATGGATGGATAGACGGACAGACAGATATCCAAGTTAGCTGGAGAATTCTATATATATATAGGCTGTGGTTTGATCTTTGGGCTTGGTAATTAGGTTGCAAATGTTTCATCTCCATTCGGGAAGACATCTTTAGTGCGGTTTGAATTATATTTGATTTGTTTGGAATGTTGCTTCCGGTATTTCAGTTGAAGTAGCTCTCTCACTCTAGTTCTCAAAACACTTTTCAAAAGAACAGAATTCCACTACAATACCACAGAAGCCAGATCAGCAGAACAGAGACACTTGTACAGAGTCTTTGAGAGAAACGAGGCTTCATCTGGAGATCCCTACACACAAACAACACAAACATCCAAAACAACACAACAACTACAACAGGAACAGCAATGACCAAACAAATCACAATTCTTTACATACAGAACATTTCAGAGATGACAGCAAGACAACACGATCTCACAGAAGCCCACAAACCAGCCTCAACTCTCAGATGGACCTTTTCAAAACCTAAAGATCCAACAGAAACAAATCAAGATCAAGCGTCATATACCAAGTCCAGTACAACAACTGTGAAAAGAACAATGTGGGCCAAACAGGAAAAAAGCTATCTACTAGACTGTACAAGTACTCCATGGCTATCAGAAGACACAACCCATTGTCCCTCATGTCTATCCACTAGGACTCAGAAGGACACAAGTTCGATCTAACCGGGACCACAAATATAACCCAAGCAAAGTCAAGGAGAGAAAGAGAATTCCTTAAGACCTGGTTCTCCACCAACCAATCAGTGAACTGACACATTGACATCGACCCCGCTTACCAACCAATGAGAGTGAGAGAGCTACTTTAACTGAAATACCGGAAGCAAAACTCTAAACAAAACAAACACAATTCAAACTGCACTGAAGATGTGTCCCCCCCCCCGGAGATGAAATGTTTGCAACCCTAATTACCAAGACCAGAGATCAAACCAATAGCCCAGCTACAAATATATATATATTCTGAGGTTTTTGCGGGTATTTGTATGTAGGTCGTCTTTGGTTGTTCGGGTTTTCTCCCATATATATATATATATATATATATATATATATATATATATATATATATATATATATTCATCAATCTCAAGTCCTCTACCAGATGCTGTTCCTGGAATCTGATGGAGCCACTCTCCCAGCTAGGGAGACACAGCTTCAAGTGCTCCCAACACCACTTAACAGTATTAGGAACAGCTAAGATAGTGCCCAGAACACTCAAACTCCCAGTCCTCTGGTAGAGGACCTTCTCATCCATTGGGGTGAGAAGGGATTTTATACAAACATACACACTCACACACTTTTGCAGTGAAAAATCAATAGAGGTATTGTAAGATGTCTTTAAGGGAGCTAACCTGCTGTTGTTTGTCCTCTTACTGAAATAAAAACCTAAATAAGTTAGCACTGAATTTGCATATTTAAGAATCACTTACATGAATCTGCCATTCAGATAAATAAGCCATGTAGATTAACCTAATACTCATTTCATGCTATTGTGCTGACAGCATTTTATTGATTATCCAATTAGTTTATGGTGATTTTTCTCAATTTCTCTTCATAATTTGTGATATGTTAAACATCCCTACAAGAGCTTCCAAAAGGAAAAGTGTTTCCATGGTACTGAACTCAGCAGTATGGAAATTCCAGTGAAACCAAAAAGACTTCAAGGCTGGAGCATTACAAACAATCATCGGCAAATGATAATTACATCTTATGTTATTATTAAAAGTAGTAGTAAAGATCATCAAGTGATTCTTAATGGCCACGGAAATAGATTTTATCCTGGATCTTATACTTTTAATTACTTCTTTAGTTACCTGCTTGAGAAAAATCAGTTCTGTATCAAAGGTGCTTTTCCAAAAGAACTTTGGGGGTTCTTTTTTCTTTGAAAATGTTTCGCATCTCATCCAAGAAGCTTCTTGAACTGAAGAACTGAGGAAGCTTCTTGGATGAGAAATGAAACAAGAAAGTTCAATTGCCCTTTGAAAAAGCACCTCTGGATAACCACGACCTGAATGATCAAGAATCTTCATAGACAACAGTTCCACACTTTCTCTTTGACCAATGGTGCATGTTGATATAAAGATTGGCCTCCACACTGACACTCTTCCGCAAGGCTCTTAAGACCTGGTTTTGCTAATGGAACTGGAGAACCCAGAGTGGGTATAGCCCATCAAGTGGTTCATTTGACTGACTGAATTTTGCTCCCAGCGGGGTGGGATGTGTTATTGCTTTTTATTGTTTTTATGTGGGGTTTTTATCTTTGTAAGCTGCACAGAGTCACTGAGAATGAGTTAGGCAGCCATATAAATTTTCTTAAATAAATAAATAAAGCATGCAAGTACATATAGATACTGTGGTAGCAATGCATATATTCATTGTTATTCTGAGGAATTTAGTGACATATTTTGATTTTTCCTTCATATTAAGAAAAGTCTAGAAGTTTACAGCTCATTCTGAGCTAACCTGCTTCTTTTTCACCCTTGCTTGCTGAATAAATCTGTGAACATCTCAGGTTTTTGATTCCCGTCCCAGAGTCGTGTACCATCCAGTCAAAGTCAGGTCTTACAGTCTTATGACCATAGCAGGGCCATGAAGTCCTGGTCCCAGGTTTAAATAAAAAACTTGTGATTGTTTTTTGTTGGGAGCTTTTGCACGGAACCTAGCATTGGGTACTGCAGAAATTGGCCAACTTTGAGGTATCACTGTTGTTGCTCCTGACAACACATAAGACATCCGGGTATTATCTTGTTTGATATGTATGCTTTTCACATTATATTTTTAAAACTGCTTGCTTGAGTTAATAATAAAGCTTAACATCTCTTTATTCACTCGAGTGCTCACTGTCTCTGGATCCAAAAGAACTGCCTGGGCACCTGATCACTGCCCTGACACTTGGCAAAACATACATGTGCCAGAAACATAAAATATTTGAAAAAACAGCACATTTCTAACCTTTAGTTGGGCAAAACAGTGCATTGAAGGGAACAATTTTTGAATCAACTTCATCCATTTTTACTTATGGTCAAGAATTAGTTTCATTTATTTCTACATTGTATTATTTCTTTTTATGGTTTATTTGTTGTATGTATTTAAATTGTTTTATTGTTTTTATATTCCATCATACATAAATTTAAGTAAATAAAAATGATCTATTTGTTTGTTTTCTTGGCTATCCATAATATTCTCAGGTAGACTTCTCCAATACCAAGCATCAAATGCATCAATACTCTTCTAACGCTCTTCTTCAAATCCATCTCAAATACTGATTCCCTTCCCTCCAAGTGTATATTGTCTAAAAAGCCATGAATTTAACTTGCCAGAGTTTGTCTCTAGGCACACAGAACTATTAAATATGAAGTTGTCATGATTATACATAAACTTAATATATAACATTTATCTTCATTCATAAATTCATGAAATGCAGCTCAAGGAATTTATATTTACCTGATAGAGCAAGTGCATAAATGATATGTGTATTGAAGGAAATCACCTTTTTGGAAAATCATCTTTTACTGAATCAATTTCTACTTTAGCACTTAAGACTGCATATTATGCAATGTGAACCAGCAGGCAACCTGAGGTGAAATTTCACTTATGTTTGCAAGATAATAACAGATCTCAATAGAATATACTGTATCTTTCAGCCTTCACATCTGGTCTTGTACTCTGAATATCAGCATTATCATTTCCTATTATGTAATAAAGAACTACTGATTTAGCAAAAAGCAAAAGCATAGCGTTCAATTAATGTCTACAAATTCTGCAAAAAAACCCAAACACCTTATCTAAGTGATATTTCCATGTATACATTTAGAGCTCGTTCAATAGAAAGCGATTTTATAAGTCAGAACATTTGGTCATCTACCTTCGTATTCTGAGAATCATTGGCAACAACTTTCAAGATTTAACAGACAAACTCCTTACCAGCCTTTATCTTTTAAACATTTTATATTTATGCACTATACAATATTATTTGAAAGGCCTGATTCCCTGCTGAAGATAAATGGCGAAACAGTAAGATGTGATTTTAAAAAATCATGGTAGAAACATTTTAGAATATCTACTGAGAAATTGGAAATGTGATATTATTCCAGATGTTATAGAATGATGGCTGCAACAATCTGTATTGTAAAGGGATTTTTTTTTTTTACAACCAAAGAATGCAGAACATTGGCAGAGAATTCCAGAATTTTACAATAATATTTTGTATTGTTCATACTACAGTAGTGAATCACTGGTAAACTAGGGACGACTTAGTTTGTACTTTTAGTTTGCTTGTAATTTTAAAAAAAATCTTTAAAGTTAAATATTGATTTGTTAATTGTACATGCCTAAAATAAAGAAAAAAGAAAAATGTTTTTAAAATCTAGTATTAAAGATTTGTAAATATTAGAGCTAGTACAAACACGGACAAACATATAAACTGAACAAATAATATAAATAGAATATTCAAATACAGGCTATAATTTGCATATTAAATATGTGACAGAAGACAATGACAAAATAGACTAACTCTTTCTTATCAAAAAACAGTATTAAGAGAATTAGACAACTTTATTTTTTCATTTAGCAGCTGGGAAAGCTATTTGCCAATCAATCACCCAGGAAACTCTCTCAGGAAATGGTACCCAGAAACAAGTAATCAGGGATTCTATTCATATAGAACTTATATAGAATATGTACATATTCATATAGGAGAAATCTGATGGTAGAGATAAGCTCTTAACTCATGAGCCACTTATGAAACTTGGGAATTAAAGATCCATTAATATGGAATTTATCTAGAAAAGCTTTACCTGAAAATGGTAGCCCATAAAGATGAAATAATCTAAGAAAACCATAACGCTGGAAGAAGCCATTTAGATATCATACTCTGACACTCCTGCTCACTGTTACTGGTTTCATCCTGGTTAATTGGTTCTTTTTGAACTGTTGCTCTTGTTAAATTTTTTTCCCTTAACATTCATGTTAGCAATCTGTTCCCCTAACACTTAAATTCATTAATTTTTGCATCCTGGAATGAAGGGCAATAGGTCTGCATTACATCTGTTCCTATATCTGAAGAGTGCTATCATATTCTCACCCAATCTTCTCTTTTTAAGAGTAAATATTCCAAGTTACTTTTATCTCTGTTCATACCAATTATTTTCTAAGTTCTTGACCAGCTCTATTGCTGTGCTCTAAAATGTATCCAGTAAGTCTGAATCCTTATTAAAATAGGATGTCCAGAACTCAATCCTCATTGTGCTGAGGAAAGCAAAATAAAGTGAACAATCGCCCCCTGCAATTCTGAAACTAATTCATTTGATGCTTATCTACGTTTTTATTTATTTTGTTGAAAGTTACATCATACTGCTGACTTATTTATTTTGTTGTCAAGTAGTTTTAACATGTCCAAGTCAGGCACCTCCAACAGATTGCTTTGCTTGTTTTCTGTCACAACCCTTTATGTGGTATGATATTTCCACACCAAGCTTCCAGACATCAGTTAGATCAATGATGTCTCTAAGTCTTGTGGACTTCAACTGCTAGAATTCCAAGAATGGATGGATGGGAAATTCTGGGAGCTGAAGTACACAAGTTTTAAAATTGCCAAGGCAGGACACCCCTGAATTAGATTTTTTAATAGTTTCCATTTGTGTCAATGAGATGTTGGAACAGATCAATTACAAGACAGTGTAGTGAGGGCAGCCAAAGGATATGAGAGAAGAGGAAAAAAAGGGAAAAGGGGACACAGAAAAGTGAATAATTGATTGGGACATGTGAAAGAAATAATGTAGTATGAGTTTGGTCCTACCAACTTTTGATTCCAGCTTCACTCAGTAGTGACATACAGCTCTTGTAAGATACTGCTCTGGCCAAGGTAAATAGGAGTCCATTTACAGAGACCTCCCATAAGTTATGAGGCCAAAAAGCTCATAAGATCCAGCTGTTTCTGATAGAAAACTATTGTCTTAAACTAGAGACAATTAATATGACATTATCCAGAACAGGTCAAACACTTGCGCTCAGATGTAATTTAATTCAGGCTAATGAGAACCAGTAAGGTTAAATTGATTTTGTCATGCTCAGCACAGAAAAAGGGTTTGTTTCAGTTAATTGTATTTTATGCTCTTTAAATTTTGCTTCATTAATACAAGACTTCCCATATTAAGATTTGTAGTTCTGAATACCAAAGTAATAAAAATCATATGTCACTCTTATTGTCCCTGATTCCAACTCAGTACATACAATATGTCTAATAACACAAACATGCACAATTTAAAGGAACAATTTGACATCAATGCTTGGAAAGAGTAAAAACATTTAAATGGATTTTTATGTAGATCAGTAGAAAAAAACCTACTGTTTCTTTCTCTTACCTGCAGCTTCCTCATTTTCTCACTTGCAATTGTTTCCTCTTCTGCTCTCCCATTGACAAGAATATCTTCCAACACACACACATTTAGGCACTAACAGATTTTCATTTTGTAGTCGGAGCCATAAGTGTAGTTGAGGGCTCTTCTTGTTGCCATAGAACCCCAAATAGATGGTTGGGTGACACAACAAAGGAAAGAAAGTGTTTATGTTGATCTCTGCAATCATTTCCTTGCACAGGATTACAGGTATATAAAGGTCTAAACTAGGGGTCTTCAAACTTGGCCCTTTTATGACTTGTGGACTTCAGCTTCAATTCTGGGAGTTGAAGTCCACAAGTCATAAAAGGGCCAAGTTTGAAGATCCCTGGTCTAAACAGATATAAGGGCCAGATCATGAGGATGAAGTGGGTAGTATCTTTTCATATAGATGCCCCCTTAACACTTTACTTCAACCATTAAGATAATCTAATTTAATCTTCTTGACTTCACAATCAAACACTTTAAATAACAACAGAACAGAAAATCTATTTTTGGAACTTGCAAAAAATTCCAAAGCAGGAATGCATGAGACATCATAAAAGAGTTAAAAAAAAATATCTATAGGATAATTTTGCTTTACCTATTCTCTACACTAATTTGTCATGTTTCTATAACACAGACTTTGCTAAAAGATAAGAAGCTGACAAACATATGAACAAATAAGTTATTTTCATTCAGGCACAAAATTGTTGAGCATATGAGAGCCCTTATATTATAAAAGGCAAATTACAAATGGTTTGTTAAAGAAAGTATGCAAGATATAGTCTGAGAATATATGGTACATCCAGATTTCTCAACAACTGCAAGATGTGACTGATGAGAAAATGCAGATATCAAGGGACTTTGTATTTCCATCTGTTGTGCTTCTTCTATTGCTGTAGAGGCTCAACTTATCTTGTAAAGAGTTGGTTATTCCCCCCAGCTTGGTGTCATCCCTTCATCTGAATCATTTATGAACATATTGAAGAATACTGAGCCTGACAGAACTGTGGTACCTGACTGTATCCTTCCCTCCATAAGGCCAATGTAGTTCCAATGCTCCAACACTAGAAGTTCTTAAGAAGAGACTGGACAGCCATTTGTCTGAAATGGTATAGGGTTTCCTGCCTGAGCAGGGGGTTGGACTAGATGACCTCCAAGGTCCCTTCCAACATCATCATCATCACTACTACTACTACTATTACTACTACTACTATATTTATCTCTTAATTCATTATCTTGCACACTCAAGTATTAACCTGGAAGAATCTTTACACTAATTTGTCATTTGAAGACTACACATTGATACTGATAATTTCACATTCAATATATATTCTTATAAACAATTGTTTAAGCAGGTTTTCATTCATCTGGATGGATAAATTCTACCCGGTCCAATTTATTTGCTGTATTTATTTGTTATTCATTATCTTTTGGTATATTTTTGTATTTTTAAATTAGTTTAATTGCTAGTTGCTCTGAGAAATATGAGTAAGCACCATAGGAGGAATATAGTTTATAAGCAAATATGCTTATTACTAGGATTATTATCCAATTGTTAAAATTTGTCTACGCTACATAATCTTCCACTCTGTTCTTGTTGCCAATCTTAGGCATAAAAGAGAACCTTGCCTGGAAATTTTTAGCCAGCACACAACTAGACTTTCATAATACCCTATCTCTTTTCAGCCCCCGAAATAGAGGGCAAATCTGCTGCTATGGAAGATTGAAGAATAAGTTTTGAAATATCAATTAGTTAGTTCCTTACTTCAATCAAGGACCAGAATAAAAACAAGAATAAGAAAACAACAGCACCATACATAAAACTTGATTTTGATTATTTTCTATGTATGTCTGACATTGTATGTATGTTTGTAGCATACTATTATTAATACTAAACTAAAAGGATTAAAACTGAGCTAGGAATAACCTAAATACTGAAGTAACATCTTGCTACTATTTTCAAACATTGTCCATAGTCAATGTTGAAGGCTAAAGTTTGAAAACCATTCTCAGGACAGGTCAGTTGCCATCTAATTTATATGGTAGATTTCAGCAACATCCAAGGAAGTGGAGCCTGACTGGTTTCAGTGGAAAGTTTACATGTAAATCATGTAAATTTTACATGTAAATTTTACATGTTTACATGTAAATCAATACGCTCAGAGTATTTTGGTATATGGGAGTAAACAAAACAAGTTCTTGAATCTCAGTGAACACTGCAATATAATCAAATATGAACAGAAGATTCTATAGTATCTATGCTACAAGGACATTGTCAGGTGGTATAAGGTATTTTTAAATATCTGCCTTCTAGTACAGCAGATGGTAAAACATTAAACCAAGCTAAAATTTCGTCTTGAAAAAGGTGTAGAAATTAAATGTCCAACTAGTCTGAATAGAGGAAATCTGATTACTTAAGAAAATAACTCAGAATAACAGAGTTGGAAGGGACCTGCAGATCTTCTAGTCCAATCCCCTGCTCTAGCAGGAGACCCTATGCCATTCTAGACAAGTGGCTGTCCAGTTTCTCCTTAAAAGCCTCTAGTGATGGAGCAACCAGAATTTCCAAAGGCAAGCCATTCCACGGGTTAATTATTCTCACTGTTAGGAAATTTCTCCTCAGTTCTAGGTTGCTTCTCTCCTTGATTAGCTGCCATTCATTGCTTCTTGTCCTGCCTTCTGGTGCTTTGGAAAATTAAGTTGACCCCCTCTTCTTTTGGCAGCCCCACAAATATTGGAACATTGCCAGCATGTCCCCGCTATCATGATAGTGGTGTCCCAATATTTGAAGGACTGCCGCAGTTATCTTATAAATGTAATTAGATGCAAGCTGTAATCCAGGTATAGCAAAATCCATCATATGGGCATTTTAAATAAAAAAAACACTGTCTAATCATTATATTTGTATTAAACACTATCATTAGTTCTAGAGAGGGAACCCTAAAATGTTTCATGATTGAAGTTGCAGAGAAATTATGTATTTGTACTCTTTTATAATTCACATGATTAATTAAAATTAAATTAAAACTCATTTCCAAAACTCATTGGAAAAATAAGCTGTGTAAATTCAGAATCTGAATCTACCTATCTATATTTAAGTGTATCATTAGCAGACCTTCAAAATCAGCAAAGCCAAGCTTTGCCAAAAAATTGTCAATGTGTTTGCCAGTTCAAACTGATTAACTTAAAATGCTGATGCAGAGGTGTTAAATATATCCCTTTCAGCAACAGCTTTTCCTATCCTAATTTCCAATGAGCTCCTGATTACGACCGTGGTTTGATTTTAAAAGCACACTATTTTTTTCCCTTTAAAAAAAATTATACACAACCAAGCTCTGTATTGCTGATTGATAAACAAAGTAGCCTAGAACAATAATTCAAGTACAAGCTTGGCAGCAAGTAAAAAAAAAATGCAGTGCTTAAAATAAGTTCCTTACTTTTAGGACCGTAGTCTGAAACTATGTGGTATATCTGTTCCTTGGTTTCAACAAATCAGAACTACATTAAGAAGGCCCGGCCTTCCCAAAAAATTGATGAAAATTTATTAAGCAGCGGTCCATTTTTCAAAATTGATTCAAGACATTTCGCATGGAAATGGTAGTTGTTTCAACATTAGCAATAAAGATAAGCGTTAATACTGTAGCATCACAATCTGTAAAATAGAGGATGCTGTGTTGCAAATCCAAGCCCTGGCCCCCTTTGTATATGCACTGACACTGTGCCTGCCATTTTACAGATACCCGCCCTTTGTCATAGATGCTTGTGCCTATGGGCAAAGAATCCTAGCCCAATGCCTCATTCCTTTACTTTATCTCTCTTTATTATGGCACAACACTTCTATCTACACTTAATGATTTAAAATAAATATCAAATCAATGATGTTAGGAATATTGCAACTGACTACTATCTATACAATTACTGTACTCTTAAATATGTTGGCTACAGTATAAATTTAAAAATTTCCATTCACTCTACTAACTTAAAAACTAAAATATTTAAATTTTAATTATCTTCTCTGATAAATATCAGAGTTTACTGAAATGTTATTTACTGAAATGTTATTTTCAAGCTAAGATACTTATGAAGCCAATTTTTTAACTATATGAATGTTTCATTTCTGTCAAACATTCCTTACTTTTTCCAAAGAATATATATTTTTATCATTGCAAATGTTAACATTATACTGTATGAATGTGTTGAAAACAAAATCTGAAAGATATGTTTCTTTTTTTTAGTAAATGCTTCTTGCATAGATTTTGACAGACTTGTACTTTTAAGCTTTTTAATAAATTTTCTCTAGGTACCCTTAACTGCTAAAGTATAACTATTGTTGTTTTGCAACGATAAACCAACATATTTTTTTTTTACTTTTATTAACTGTCATTGTAAATGCTAATCTTCCAGAAGCTTGCCTTATAAATTCTACACTTTATGCTGTTTTTCTACATGTTTGTTACTAGCAGCTATATTATATTTGGAATTCATGTTTTTACAAAGAACAACTGCACTCTATTTTGAGTTCATGGAGAAATTTCTAATGCATTATTTCTGGGCAGTAATTAATTAAAGTTGTTTCTTTATAAAACCATTCCCAAAGGGTGATGTACTTGATTATCTCACGTTCCTTCTCCAAAGTCAACATTGTAGATACTAATTGTGGAAAGATAGATTACATTATACATTGCTCCTTCTCTTATATGTTCTGTTCTACTCCGCTATCCTTTTGTCCAATAGAAATTTTAAAAACTGTTTGTTGGGAACAATCACCTGAGCAGTTCAGGTTTTTACATAAATTTTAACTCTTTATTTTGCATGAATGGGGAGTAATTCTGGAAGAGTGGCCTGCATCTTTCTTCAGAATTAGTACTGATATCATTGTTTATTAACACTCCCAACATCAATAAATGTGTTTTCAATCTTCAGGCACCTGTAGATGTTCATATTTTTTGAACATTCAGCAATATAAAGAGATAGGAAATTCAGGTGGATTGAATGTCTAAAATCAAAATGAAAGCATAACTGTAGATTCCACAACATAAAAAATAGGAATGTAGAATTACATTTGAATTGCAATAACACGACACTAAAATAATTTATTTTGGAAGTGCCTTAGATATTTGTATAAGGTCTTTAGCTAAGATGCAAAAATCAGGGAGATATACAGCAGATAAATGCTGAATTGCCAATTATCAAATTTCACTCAAATCACTCTCCAAATTCAAAGACTATCAGTAAGAAGACAGTAAGTCGGAGCAGTTTTATTACATAAAGTAAAAGAAAAGTCATAATAAGAGCAAAGGTGGAACTTGCCAGTTCCCTTGGCTTATTTTTCTGAGATTCAAATATTGCATCTGTCTTTCTCAACTGTGTACTCTTCCAGATTAGGAAATGTTCATTTCTCAATGGAAGAAGAGGTTGACACCTAGGCCTCTTTGATCTTAGGCTCTATAGGTGTGAACTTAGTACCTAAACTACTGAACTCACATCAGCCATCTTGCCATCAGATCGTATCCTTCCTCCAGTAAACCTCAGGCAATATCAAGGAAATCTAAAATCTAAAATATCAAGGAAATCTGTAATAAGCATTGTTATTCAAAAGACATTCCTTAAAAATATTAAAGCAGAAATAATCAATATTGTGCCCTCTAAATATTGTTCACTGTCACTGATTTCAGCTCATACTTTTGATGTTATCTCTGGCCTTCTGATTTGAGACGCAGCTTCCTGTAAAGAAGGAGTACATCGATGGGGCAAGTTGTATTTTGTGACAGATTCACATTTATAGTAGTCGTCAACTTATGACTGACTGTTTGAAGTCATAACAGCCTTGGAAAGGGTGCTTTATGGCCCATTTAGCACTTTGGGATGTTGTAAAAGTTATGCCACCCTCCCCCACCATATCACATGATCACAATCTGGGTGCTTGGCAATCTGTTTGCATTTACAACTAGTTGTCAAGTGTTCCACAATCATGTGATTGCCATCTGCAATCTTCTCTTCCAGCTTCCCCAGAAAGTCAATGGGGAAGCTGGCAGAGAAATGTTGCAAGCTTCTTCCCCTGCTGCAGAGCTGAGATTCCCTCATAACAGGCAGTCCTTTGATAGCAAAAGAGCTGCCTGCTAGAGGGAATCTCAAATCTATGTGGATCTGAGATTTTCCCATCCCATGCCTGCAGGTAACCCTTTAAGCATGAAAGGGCTGCATGCCCGTAGGGAATATCAGTTCCATACAAAGCTGAGATTTCTCTCTCTGTCTCATATACACATACACTTACCACAGGCAGCCCTTCAAGAGTGAAAGAGCTGCTTGCTGAGGGGAGGGGAACTCCTCTGAAGAACTGCAGAAATGGAGGTCAGATCCCAAACATCTAAGCTGCATTTCTGCAGCTGTTTGGCATTCTCCTCCACCAAGGAGAGAAGAAGAACTCCTTCAGTGGGCTGCAGGAAAAGAGCTGGGATCTTCAGGATCTGAGCTCCATTTCTCCACCTTGCCCTCCCATGCATGTAAAAGTACTGCTCCAGTGTGATTCAAGAACATAGCATTTTCTTGCAGCCACTAGAACAGGGCTTTTCAACCAGTGGTACGGGTACCACCTGTGGTACACTGTCACCTGGCAGGTGGTACGTGAACATCCTAGAAAAGTGGTAGCAGGCAGGCAGGTGTCTTGCTTGGCTGTGGCTTGGGGGGCATGTTTTTCAGTGCTATTGTAACTTCAAACAGTCACTAAGCAAACTGTTGTAAGTCGAGGACTACCTGTACTTTATCACTTTTTTCCTTTTTTGGGGGGGTCATCAAGTTTTTGACACCTTGCTAGGAGACTGGTGGTACTCAGATATTGTCATATCCTAAATGTGGTACAATGGGTGAAAAGGTTGAAAAGCCTTGCACTAGAGGAGTTGTTCTTCCCTCTTTGTGTGAAGGAAAATTCCAAAGGGTTGCAGAAATGCAGCTCAGGTCTTTGGGATTTGACCTCCATTTCTTCCCTTCAGCAGGCAGCCCTTCCACTCTTGAAGGGTTGCCTGTAGTGTATATGTGTATATGAGAGAGCAGTTCTCTTTCCTGTATAGAGGGAGACAAACACTCCTGGTGGCGTGGAATAATAGAGCTCATATCCTGAAGATCCAAGCTCTGGTCCAGCAGCCCACCAAGGAAGTAACTTTCTATGCATGGAGGGAGCTAAACTTGACAAGCTGTCCTTTTGCTCCATCTGCTTAACGACATGGAAAATTAATTAATGACCTTAACCAAGAGTGCCCGGACTGCAGTTGTTAAACAAAGGAGTCATTTGGGCATCTCACTTAATAACTGCTTCACTCAACAACTGAGATTCTAATGCCTATAAGCCGACATGTATCCAATAAACATGTTGTTTGAGGAATTCTCGTGCCTCGAAGTTCTGCTTTATTTGGTTCCATTGGTCGGAACCTGGACACATATATTTTGAAATAAAATATCACTGGAGTTGAAGCAGATCTCCTTCTTAAAGAGAAGGTTTATAGTATTTTTCTTTTAGTTTGTATTTGCCTATATGTTTTTAATGTTGCTTTTGTAGATACAAAAGCATCTTTGGAAGATTTTAAAATAATGGATTGTATACACATTGCCTAAACAGATAAAGTGAATATTTCAAATGTTATGATTTTATCAGCAATGTCATGAGCTTGGAACAGCCATCACAACATTTACAGAAAAGTAAGAAGAGATGCATATTTGAATAAATCCAATAAATCAAAATTCAGGAAAAAAGTTAAATTTTAGACTTTTTTTGATATTTCTGCCCTATCAATTTGACTTAATACTATTAGCAATCTAGGACAAGAAGTGAGTCATTCTTTTCTGCATAGCACCTAGTACACATTTGGTATTGAATCAATATAAAATTATAGCGCCAGCTGCAGCTAATGAAGCCAGTAGAATTATGAAAAAAATCAAATGAAATGGATTAGTTTTCTATGTGATCTAGTGTAAGTATTCATAAAAACTTTTATTTTAAAAGCTGCACATGTTCTCCAACAAAGTGCATCATTAATTATTATGACAAATTGTCATGATACAACCAAAATATTACTGAATTTAATTTCACAATGACATGAACATTCTAATGTTTTAATACCTCCATTTGCTAAGCTAAACAGGATCAAAATAAACTTAACAAGTTTGAAGAGTTTCTTAAACTCCCTGTGGCTATATGTGTTCAATGTATACTTTAATTAACTTGAAATCTAGAACAGGCTGTCATGTAGCCTGTGATCTGGTGGAAAGAGCTCCTACTTTTCTTGTTCCAGACAGGAATGTGGTGACCACTACTGAGTTAGACCAGTACAGAAGTTTGCTTAAGATGACTGAGCCTAAAATTTTGACTGATGGCTAGTTTGTACAATTGCATCCCAGTAAGTATATCTGGTGGCTTTAATCTGATTTTTTTTAAGTCTTTTGCTCCACAAGGTTCTCTTAAAATACTTAGTTTTGATCTTATTACTCCTTCTTAAGCAGAATGGATTATTTTATTTGATATGCTATCTTCATTTATTGGATTAACTCCTGAACCACCTCAAATATGCCTTGATCTACAGAAGCAGACAGAGATATAGGTAAACAAAAATGAAACATGAACAAAAAATGACATTACTTAATGTTTTCTGTTATGTTTGTTACAATATTCCTGCATATTTGGCTGCCAAATCTGAAAATGATCAATAAGAAATCAGCCAACTGGCAGGAAGAATATGTATTAAGAAACCATTTCCCAGGCTTTGACACTTTAAATGATTACTTCACTAATTATGTTAATTTAAGAGTCAATGTTGGCACAACAAAAACAATTTTTAAAAATATGTACTTTAGAGGTTTTAGGATATATAGCATTACACTTGAAAGAGGAACAAAAAAAATACAAAAGTTGAAAATTAAAATATATAGCTTATTGCCAACAGAACTTTATTGTCCATCATTCCCACCTATGAATAGATTGAATATATCAAAATATAGGCAGGAAAGCATTCAGACAATGAGAACTTCATATAAAACAATTGGAATATATTGTAATTTCTGCTAATATAGATTTGTGTTAATATAGTCAGTAATAAACTACTACTTTTTACTCTCTTGATAAACATTTTTTTGGTGATGAAAAGATGTACAGATAGTTCTCAAATTATGATCATAATTGTGCACAAAATTTCAGTTGGACACTTGTTAAGTGAGTTTTCCCCATTTTACGACCTTTCTTGCCACAGTTGTTCAGTTAATCACTGCAGTTTTAAGTTAGTAACATGGTTGTAAAGTGAATCTGGCTTCCCATTAACTTTGCTTGTCAGAATGCGTTGCAAAAAGTGATCACATGACCCTGGGACACTAAGTATGAATCAGTTGCCAGGCATCTGAATTTTGATCATGTGACCATGGGAATGTTGCAATGGTCGTAAGTATGAAAAACAGTCGTAAGTCACTTCTTTCAGTGCCACTGTAACTTTGAACAGTCATTAAATAAATAAATAGTTGAGGACTACATGTACACAAAGAAACATTATTCTACAGTAAGTAAAGATAGAACTATAACTGCATATGAGAACCGTGACATTTAGCTACAACATTTGGGTAGCCTTAAGAAAGAACAGCAATTATTCCTCCTGCTAAAAAAAGAAAATAGGTGGAGTCTTTGTTTACATAATTAGCTAGGTCTTTAGAAAAGGCAAACTGGAAAAAAAAATCAGCCATGCATGAAAAGGTCCTATCTCTAATTAAAAAATAATAATACCATCTGGTTCTCAGGGGGAAATTGAACTATCCCTTCACTTTCTCCAAACATAAAATCTAATTCCAGCTCTTATTTGTTATTAGTTTATCAAAGGGCTGCCTTACAAATATTTGTCTGTAGTAGCTTAGATAGGGAAATAAATTCATCAGAAGCAAATTCAGAGAAATAATCATGATGCATATTTCACCATAGTTTTCCATTATATTTTGAGTATTTCACCTGGTACTGATTTTTATGCAAGTATGTAAAAATGTATCTATTAATAAGTTAAGAGTTAGAAGTCTTTTTCCAAACTTTTCACCCTATTTACATTTGTGGAAATGGATTACACTAGGTTTGTAGACAGTGATATTTATTATTAAAAATCTGTTTTGTTCATTTGTCACATTATAATGGAACAAATGTTCTGAGGGGTGCTCTTCCAGTCTGATGAACTACCGCTAAAACTACTAAAAAATAATCTGACCAGTTATTTCTAAAGTCCATATACAACAAATTAATTTTGTACACATTAAACAGATGTGAACTATTTTTTCTGTCCATTAGGTATAATCTGGATTAGAAATCCCAATTTGGAAAATAAGTGTATCTATGTTAAATCACTGTACATATTTGCTATATAATGATAGCAAATTATTTATTATTATTATTATTGTTGTTGTTGTTGTTGATGATGATGATCATTGCACAGTCAGCCAGATGTTCAGACTGGATTTGGCATTTTTGTCTGCTTATCGAGTCCTTACCAAGGACCTAGGATAGGCAGATGTGGATGTTTGATGGTATTACATATATCGTCGCAGGATGGAAGCTGTTCCTAGTAAGGCCACATTTTGCAATTGACTGATGGTGAATTTGTCAATGCCAATGGCGTTCAAGTGGTGCTCCAGTTGTTTTGGGATTGCACCCAAGGCACCTATTACTATTAGAACTACCCTTGCTTTCTTTGCCACAGTCATTCTATTTACATTTGTAAGTCTTCTTTTCTCTAGTTCTTTCTCTTTTTTCTGCTGTACCCAGGAACTGCCACATCCACTATTCAGACGTTTTTGTCTTTCTTTTGTCTCGACAATTAGTCCCTTGCTGTCTTTCTTCAATTTTCCTGTTCTTAGCCATTGCCAGGTCTTGTTATTATCTGCTTTCTCAGCTATTTTTTTAATGTACTGGCCATGTAGTGCTTTGTCTTCCCATGCCTATATTCTGTTCTTCATTTGGTTTTTCTTGTAGGCCAGTTTGGCCTCTCCAGTAGTCAATAAGCCTTCCTGATATACTAACTTCAGTACATCTTCTTCATTGTCCTTCAGATATTCTTCCAAAGCCATTTTTTCTTCTTCAACCATCTGATGTACTTGCAACATTCCACGCCCACCTATTTGCTTTGGTACATAGAGTCTGTCAATGTCACTGGGTGGATGAGGGCATGATTCATTGTCATTATTTTTCTGCTCTTCCTATCCATTGCTTTTAGTTCTGCTTGAATCCAGTCCACTATTCCAGCTGTGTATCTCATGAATGGAATTGCCCAAGTGTTGATTGCCTTCATGGTATTTCCTCCATTGAGTTTGGACTTTAAGATCTTTTTTACTCTCTTGATGTATTCACCTCTAATCTTTTTCTTGACTTCAGTGTGCTTGATGTTGTCAGCCTGAAGGATACCCAAGTACTTGTAGTAATCTTCCTCATCCAGACTCTTAATGTTATTTTCGTGGAGCATCGTGATTCTTTCAGTTTTCACTATTTTTCCTTGTTTGATAGTAAGTATGGCACATTTGTTCAAGCCAAACTCCACTGCAATATCTTGGCTATATATAGGGACACTTTTGAGCAGCGATTCTATTTCAGATGATATTTTTCCATACAGCTTCAGATCATCCATGTAAAGGAGGTGGGATAGTCCGGCAGATGTTTTTAACGTTTAATAGCTATGGCCTGAGTTATTCAGTATTGTTGACAGAGGAAACAGGACACAATAACAAATAGTAGTGGTGATAGTGAATCTCCTTGAAACATTCCTCTCTTGATATTAACCTCTCCCAGTCTCTCACCATTGACCTGCAACTGTGTCTTCCATTGTCCATCGATCTTTGCACAAACTTTCTGATGTTTCTACTGACTCCTGCTATTTCTACACACTTGATTGTCCAATCATGTGGCAGAGAATCAAATGCCTTTTTGTAGTCAATCCACACTACATTCAGATTGGTCTTCCTTCTATTGCGGTTTTACAAGATCATTTTGTCTATTAGGAATTGGCAGTAGAGGAATCCAGCAGATATATAGAACTATTTTCATTTGGAAACCAGGCACTCTCTCCTCTGCCTTTAACTAAAGAAGTAAAAGAATTGAAACAAAGAATAATTGAGCACCTAGAACAGCACAAAAACATCAGAATAAGGCTGCCTGCATTGAAGCTTGTTCCAAAGGAACACTTAGCACAAACATTAAAGGATGCAAATACTGCACTATCAAGTATAAACACTAACTTACTGCAAGAAACAAACCAACTAATGTTCAGCACAGCTGCAGATATAACTGAATACTTGTGATGCAAAATCAACCAACTAACCAAACAAACAAACTGCACCACAAAAATGGAAGATTAGACTGGAAAATGAGATCAGACACAAGCAAGCTAGAACTGGTTAAAAAAGAAGCTGAAGAACAAGAATGCCAAAGAATACCTAATCAAGAAATACCAACTAGATGCTCTTGGACTCATCAGGTACCACACCAGTTAGCAATTTGAAAGTTGTTGGTGAGCAGGTAATTGGTCTGTAGTTGCCTGGTGCTGCCCCTTTTGCTGGATCTTTCATTATCAGGTAGGTTTTCCCAATTGTTAGCCACTTTTCAACTGATGGATTGGTAGAAATGTTTTTTGATTGGACTGAAATTGCAGGTTCTGCTTATAATTTGCAATTCAAGCTTCGTCTCTACTGACCTTTTGGCTATAGCTATTATTTGCTACTTTATTATTTCCAGTGCTTTGTTGATCTTCCTTGTTTGCCTCTACATTACTTCCTGCAAGGCTTTGATTTCTTTGCCCTGAGTAAATCTTTGCAGTTCTTCCAGTTCTGCTTCTGTGAATACTTTATTTTGTATTATAAACTGATGTTGATCTGCTAGCCTCTGTTCTGTTATTTCTGATTCTGGATGTTGTTCTTTCCAGAACTAGTGTGTTTGTTTCAAATATCCTTTTCTTGTTGGACTTGATCTGTAATAACAGTTCATTATTTCTTTGTTTTCAATCACTCTATGTAGTTTTCACAAAAGTGTATATAAAGAGAAGCTAAATTTATTAATGGAGACGGTGATTACAAGGAATAATGTATCATCAGGAATAATGTATCACAATTGGCTCTAGACAGGACATGCTTAGAATGAAACTGTTACTAATAATGCATGCACATCACTCACAAAACCTGTGTATCCTAACCATTAGGCTGGTGTCTATCAACTAACAGAGGAGTGGGGGAATAAACCCTTTTACAGATCCCTAAATCTAAATAGCTCCAAAGAACAGGAGAAACACAAGTCAAATTACAAGAAGGGTACCCCAAAAAATCTCTCTTTACCATGCAAGTTGTCATCTGAGATACATAATATGTATTTGAGTGATTTAAGAGAAAGGCAATCTTTGGAATCATCTCCTTTTGTCAACAGCCAGGAGATGGCGACCAAGTACTTTCCCATTCATTTTGTTTGTGGCCTTGCAAGAACCACAAAGAAATGTTTTGAATGAGATCAGCCTTTACAAGAGGTTAATTGTGTTCTGGAAGAAGTCATTACAGGTAAGCAGCCTTGTTTTCTATTTTGTGACCTCTGTGAAAATCAAGTTATGGGGAAGTTCTCTTATCTGGATGTTTCAAACTGAAGTTGAAAGTGCCACATTCCAGGAGTGACTTGGATGATGTCTCTGAATAATATTTCAGATGTACCATAGCCAAAATCTACATCTCATGTCTGACTCTCTGAGGGTGTGGTTTTTCATTAAACAGATACTACTGGCATCACCTGGGATGAAAACAGTCAGATCAAGTACTGAGTACCGACTGGGCTGTCTGAATTTCCTACTTTGGGAGCTGCCCATTCCTAAAAAAATAACATGGCTCTGAAAATGTTGCTTTTGTGCAGAGAACCTTTCCCTACCCCAACAGACTGCTTTGCTAAAAGAGTCTTAAATATTAAGATTCAGATTAATTGTCAAAAAGCTAATTGTTTGATTTACAATTTACGATCTTTCTACTTGGGCTGTGGGGTCTTTTTAATATATTTATACAATGAGAAATTAATTTAGTTCTTTTATCAAGACATACAGTTGTACTACATATGCATATCTGATTTGAAGGAGATTAGTGAAAAGCTTTGGAATAAAGGCCTGTTTCTGAAAAATTCCAATTTTCCATCCTGGAAGGTGACTGAGCAATGAATGCTAAAACCTGTGACAAAGAGCAGAGTCTGGCAGCCTAACCTACTTCACAAGATTAAAGGTGTAGAAGTTTGTTACAAGGTACATCTCAGTATATTCTGTCAAACTATAATAATAGCACAGTTATGTGGAGGGAAAGAGGCAATGCTACTTGACACACTCACTGCAACCTTCAAGATTTTAGTCATGGATAAAAACAATTGATGAATAAATGTATCGGAAGAAAGTAAATGCATTTTCTGATCCAATAATAGTTGCGATGTGGCATGAACATGTTCATGTATTCAACCTGCTATTTAGATAACAAGTGACTCTTCTCAGAGGCATGAAATAGTTGTGGTATACAGACATATTTCAAGAAATTATGCAAATCTATTATTTTTAGTTTATGTATAAATATGCACACTCTTAACTTGAAACTAGGTGGAATCTAAGGATACAATACTTTCACTAGTCAAATAGCAACAAGGAGCAAATACCTGTTCAAGACTGCAGACTCATGCCATCAAAGTAAAATGTAGTTATATATTATGAAACATGATATGAACCGTAGAAGAAAAAAAGAACTGTATATATTTAATCGTCCTCTTCAGTAGGCACAAGCAGTACAACAGATATATATTTCCTTAATTGCAGAACTACAAGGATAACAGAAATAACTATTGTAGCTTAATTGCTTTCATCTGAAATAATTTAGAACTTGAATACTGTATTTTGCATTCAGTTACTGTACAGTATAGTCCTATACACACACACACACACACACACACACACACACACACACAGTTCAAAATTAATGCTAAACTATAATGTTATTTTTGTTCACATATCACAACAGATATAATCAAGTACTAGTTAGCCTTATGTGTCCCTAAAACATGATTATCAATGCTAAAGCAAATCTTGACTCAGTATTGTGTGTGAACTAGACCTTGAATTATAGAAATTAATAACATTTCAGCAAGTTATGACAATTGTAAATGTCATTGGCTTAATTCTAAGTATGTTTAAATAAAAGTACACTCCAATAACTTAGCTTGCTAATATTATATTATACTATTTAATATGTAGAACATACTGCAGGAACGTTGCTAGTTTCTTTCATATACCAATGAAACTTGTACTTGGAGGTTCATATCATAACACAAATATATAAAACCAAACCAGCAACACCGCATCATCCTCCAAACACACTCTGAAAGAGCAGTTTTCACCAGCTTCCAGAAGATCCTGGAGTAGTAATCTATTCTCAAGGAGAAGTCGGTTTCATAAAATAGAAGTTGGAATGCAAAGTTAATGGTTACATGTCCAGATTTCTTTAACTTTCTGGAAATGGTGGGAGGGTTAGTATGTTTTGCTAAGAAGCATAATCCATGCAAGTTGATTCTGTATGAATAAGGTTGTCATGAAGCTATCTAGAGCCAAGGCATATAGGGCTTTACAGGGTAAGACCAGAATTTTGAATTTCATTCAGAAACCACTTCTTGGCAAACACAGGTACCGCAGGCCTATGGAAACCTTCATTTGCCAAAAGTTGGGCACTCTGTACTGATTGTAGTTTCCAAGGGATCTTCAAAAGTAGCCCGATGTGGAAAGCACTGCAGAAATCCAACAGTGTAATGATAAGGGATTTCCTGAGATTTCCTGGTTCAACTAGGGCAGCCACTGCTGCACCAGCGGAAGCTAGTGAAAAGGCTTCCTTGGCACAGCTTCAACTTGTGTATCCAACAGAAAATGTTAGTCTAGGACAGGGGTTCTCAACCTTGGCAACTTTAAGACTTGTGGACTTTAATTCCTAGAAGCAAAGCTGGCTGAGGAATTCTGGAAGTTGAAGTCCACAAGTCTTAAAGTTGCCAAGGTTGAGAACCCCTGGTCTAGGAAGAACTAAAGTTGTACACTTGGTTTTTTAGCGGAGAGACACCATATCCAAAGTAAAAAATGAAAATAACAGAAAACCCTTTTGAATTAATAGTTTAACTATCTGAAAAACCAATTTGGTGTACAGTGATTAAGGCATCAGGCTAGAAACTGCAAGAATGTGAGTTCTAGTGTTGCCTTGGGCATGAAGCTAGTTGGTGACCTTGGGCCAGTCACTTTCGCCAGCCCTAGGAAGGATGCAATAGCAAATCACTTCTGAAAATCCTTGCCAAGAAAACTGCAGAGACTTCACTAGGCAGTGTCTGAATAGGACACAATTGAATGAAAAGGAGGGGGGAGGGGAGAAAAAAGCCACCGTCTTTCTAAAATTCCTCAATAAGTAATTTTTTAGTTATTTTGTTCAATTTTGATCTTAACAGTCTCCAAACATCCTATTCTACAACATTTCCAGCTTGGGTTGAGGTGGAGATGTACAACTGTGTATCCTTAGTACATTAATGATACTGCATTCCCAACTGTCGAATAAAATTGGTTCAAGTACAGATTGAAAAACAGGTAAAGAGAGTCAAACCCTAGGCACTCCAACAATAAATGCTCACTAGATCAACCTTTTCATTCCCCATGACCACTTCCTGGAATCTCCGAACTGAAGAAACAGAATCACACAGTCACTTTCTCAACAACTTCATTCAGAAAGGGAAGTCTGGAGACTAGGTGATAGTTTCCAAAACAGTTTGGTACAAGGAAGATCTGTTGAGGAGTGGTGTAAAAATGATTTCTTCAATGAGTCTGGCATTGTCTCTTCTTTGAAAGAGCCAATGATTATTCCTTGGGCCCAGTTCATCATCACTTCCATCCAGCCAAAGGAATTACAAGAGAATGAATCAAATCCACATACGGTGGAGGTCATGTACCCTAACAATTCATAAGAACCCAAAAACTGAAAGCACTTCCCCATAATCGTGCAAGACATTGAGCCAAGCACAACTTTAGACTTCACCCAGTCTATACTATATCAAATGTCTGCAACTTTTTTAGCATAGGTTTTTTTTACTAAAGAGTCAGAACAAAGAGAAGGCATTTTTCTTGCCCATCGTTAATCAGATTCAGTTTGGGGTTTATCTTCTACCAGATCCCAGGCATAATGTCGGCTGCTTCATTTAACCCTAACCATAAGTAAAATAATGAATTCCCATGATCAACTACCAGACAGAAACTACTCAGGAGCTGTATAAGCTGCTCAATGGAACTACTGGTCAAATTATTAGACAATTCCAGAAATACTTTTTGGAATCCATCTGGATCCATTAGGTCAGGAGTTTTTCATCCCTGGTCCATGGACTGTCACCACAGCATGCCAGAAAACGGGCTACGCAAACAAGTGAAGCCCCATCTGTGGGATGCAGGCAGTATGTAAAACTACACCCCTTCCAGTCCACAGAAAAACCTCTCTCCACGGAATTAGTCCCTGGTGCCCAAAAGATTGGGGGCTGCTGCGTTAGGTACATGGGGCAGACCATCTTGATAAACGATCTATCCTGCAAAGACATTTGGCAGTGTCAAATCTCATCCCGACCGAGAAGTCATGTGACTGCAACAAAGGACTCAACTTAATATCCTCCGTATCCAGTTCATGGCCTGAAAGCTCTGAAGTAAAGATGTGGTCCAGGGGTTCACTTGTATGCCCATAATGTAGTAGAATTTCCAGCTAGAGTGAGAGGAGGAGTGAAGAGCCTGGGAAGCTTAGATTCCTTGCACAGCAAGAAGCAATGAAGACCTGAGGTTCCCCCAGAATCCATTATAGCCAGTCGGGTGAGATTAATATCAGGTGCAAGGAATCAGACCAACACTATGAGCTAATCAGAGTTGCTTCTTTATTGTTTGCTTATTTACAAGAATCTCAACTTGCCATTCTTTTACGTCTTCCCTCCATTCTAGGAGATTCCACACATAGCCAGCAATTACCTGAGACAAATCCATGTTTGTCAAACCTATCCTCAATGCATGGGGATTTAAATCACCTAGCACTGAAAATTGAGGAGACTCTAAAATTAGTCTGGCAACCAGTCCGGGAGTTTAGGAAGAGATTCTGCTAGGCAAAAGAGGAGACAGTACACAAGCAGCACCCCAGCTAATATCCCAGTACTCAGAATATGTAACAATTACATAATCATCTGTTGTATTTAAATAACTAAATCCATTTCATTCTTCCCATATATTTTAAATTAATATTTTCCTTATAACATTGGAGGAAAAAATGTGAATTTGTGGACAAAACTGAACACACAGATCTGCTGGAATTAGTGCCCTGGAAAATTGAACCACAAAAAAATGAGAGCAAGTTCTTTCAGTGGCACTGAGCCAGAGTGGACATTCTGGAAATATTTTATTATCTGTGCCTAATTAGTTTGGGATTGTGTTCTGATAGAAGTGAGAGAATGAGGCCATCAAACACAATTACTTATTGTGGGGATAAAAGCATGCATGTCAGCACTTAAAGCATCTAAGAAATCCAATTACAAATATTTTCAGCCTTTCTTACCCAAAATAAAACAGATTAACACTACTTCATTCAAATACAGTATTGAGTTTGTACAGATATTAACAGGTATTTCCACAATGAGGAAGTATTTTTCCTAAACAATGTAGCTCTGGATATCGATTCTGTTTTCTTCTGCCCCATTTTTTTCCACAGGTGCAGATAACTAATTCACCTGAACATAAGTCTGACAAAAAAAACTCTACAGTGGTGCATATTTTTAATAAACGTGCTTAGAATTAATCAAGTTCAGTTCAGTGGAAGCTGCTTAATAAACCAGCAAAACATGCCTTTCTCCCAGCTCTCTAGACAGTTGCTGTTCTATTCCATACATAACAGACAAAAACCAAGAAATACTTTACCTTTATGCCCTGACAAAATCTTTAATCCAAGAATGGTCAACGTGTTGGATTAGTCATATCCAACATTAGCTTTAACAAAATATTCCTTGGATGTGTTAAGAAAAGGCCCAGATTTCAAAAATGCATGGGGCTATGAACTATCAAGTTTTCTTTATTGGGATTTTCAAGCCATTTTGAAATAGGCCTTGAAATATTATTGTATTGAATATATTCTAAGGATTCAAACCTTGTAGCAGTTATATTAATCGTAACAAGGGTTGAAAACCACATTATTTTTTCTATTTAACAGCTGAATTTTATGGAGTATTTATGAGTGCAAAAAAAGTAATTTTGGGTTGCCATAATTTAGCCAATACATAGAGGTGCATAAAAAAGTAGAGAACCAAAAGATACATTGAACAGGCCATGATTACTTCATCTTAAGCAACCAGGATTAAAACAAACCACAGTTTAGCAGGTTGCAAACATAGTTAACGTTAGATTCAAGGAAGTCCTAAAAGTCTTTCCAAATAATATTTTATTACGAGAAATACAAGCTATAACACTATCATACTCCTTACCTATAGTGAAAATTAAGCTTCAGCTCACAATTACTGACTGTTTGGCACAAATATAGGAATTAAGAAATGACTTGTACTAGGAACAAACTAATGTTAGTTATGTGTAATTTAATCCTGTGTCTAATTTGTTTGATGGTTTGCCAGTTCTTTTTTCATTTTTCAATTTTATTTCCTTTTTTATTATCCATGTGGCTGCTAAGTGAAATAGTAGTACCCTTACCAAAATTTCAGACTCTACATTTAATAGAATGTAAGACAGCAAGTATGGATGCTATTGCCTTACAAAATAGAAACACTGAATTTTGATCTTCCATTAATATCAATAACACTTCATTCTGCTCAAATTACATTCATAGAATTAATAACTAATAGCATCTCTATGCAAGCAGAACAGATAAAACATTCAAGTAAAAGAGTTATTTGAGTAGAATGCAATTGTAGAATCTAAGTTTTCTGTGATTCAGTATTTTTGACTTGATTTTAAAGCATATTTTCATTTAGAAGTATTCACAGAACCCATGAACCAATTTGTGAGGCACAGAGGCAGATTCTCTGACCTGCAATATATACATTTGCTATATGAGTAAGCTCATGGTAAGACAAGAATATTATTGCCATCATTTGTTCCACTTGGAAAGAAATTTCATTCCAATCTGTTCATCCTTGGAGATTAAATGTTTGCCTGGAACAGATCCCAAAAACGACATCAGTTTATTGGACTGTAACTTCTCTACAAGGTTAGAGATGATAAAATGAGACATTTTATTAGAAGAGGATTTATATATGCTTAAATCTGAATCTTCATCAATGTATTACAATATTTTAAAGAACTTTTAAAGGATCGATATTAGGATCCCAGGTTGGAAATCCCGTTATGGCAAGAAAATAATGTAGCTTTTAAGTAATAAAAGGTAGACAGTAAAAAAAAAGAAAAAAAGAAAAAAAAGAGAGGAACTCTGTCAAGAAACTAAATTGTCATGCCAGACTTTCTAAGAAACAGACACAAGTTTTACTAGGCAGCAGCACCAATAACAAAAATATAAAGAGCCCAATGAATAAAGATTTATTGTTTATAGTTCTGGGATAACAGACATATTGTCTCTTCTATAAAATAACAGGTTTACTTTTACTTTTCACTCAAGAAATATAGCAAAAGACAACAATTGTGACCAGGACTTCCACTGCTAAACAAAGCAGTCATCAAATGATTAATTTTACAACCTGTTTTACTATGGTAATTAAGTGAATCATACAGTTATTAAATGAATCTGGGTTTCCCCGTTGATTTTGCTGATTGGAATGGTACTGGGAAAGTTGCAAATAGTGGTCACATGACCCCTTGGAGCTGCGACCACTGTAAATACATGCTGGTTGCCAAGCTGGGAATTTTGATCATGTGACCACAGAGATGCTATAATGGTCCTTAGTGCGAGCATTGATCATAAATCCCTTTTTTCAGTGCAGTCACAACTTTTGAAGTTACTAAGCAAACGGTCGTTAGTTGAGGATTATCTGTATATCTTTCAATTGGCTGGTGCTCACAGTTCTCGTATTACTGTAGCCCAGCCCAAAACCAATACAGAGCCATCCAGACAAAGTTCAGTTTTTATTTGGTGACACTGGTAGACAGAATCTTGCCAGCCTGATCTTTTATTTTTCTCACCCTAATGGATACATCCTGGGAAATTCTAGAGAGTGGTTGTCCCAATTCTCTTCTTCTGCCTTGTGTCCATAGCTCAAAGCTGTGCTGTCTCTTATCTTGCCCCCCCCCCTTGGAATGTTCTCCCTCCTTCCTGAGAAACTGCCACTTCACTATACTCCATCACTTTCCCCTCTGTAGGCACCATCTCTCACATCTACCCAAGGTGTAAATAAGGTCAAAATTTATCACAGTAATCTGAAAGCATCCTCCTTAGTACACGAAAAAATATGCCATAAAAGCTACCTGAAATTATATGCATATGAAAATACTTGCAACAGGTTGCATAACTGTTGCATGCAAAATTGAAAATGACAAGCTAGTCAAGGTAAACATGCATAAGTTATTTCAACCTGCTCCAGATGTCAAATGCTTAGTTCACCTAAATATAAGTACTGAAATACTTATTTAGTACTTTATTTAGGACAAATAACAGCCTATAAGAAATATGCAGGGCAGATTGGTCTAGTGGTTAATATGCTTAAGTAGGAGTGGGAAAACCTGAATCTAGGCACAGAAGCCAATTGGTAGCAATTAGGATGGCAAACATACATACTGTACATACAAACATAACATACATTTAAACAAATTGGTTCCAATTACTAATTTACTTATTTTCTTGTTTTTTTTTAATCGAGAAATGGATGGTTACTAATAGCTGGAAAAGCTAATTTTGTCCCACTGTGTTGTAAAAAGCCTTTTTAAACCAAGCTTACACTCTCTGGAACATAACCCTGGGATTTAAGTTTCATTACCATTCTCTTCACCTTTAGAGAAAGAGTTAAGATTTTCCCAGGTCTTTTGATTTGGCCAATTACAATTTTAAACCTTATTTACATTTTTTTTAAAAAAAACCTGCATTATATTCGCTTTATATAACTTTTTCTCTTCATTAGCCATCATTAGCAAAAAAAAATGAGCCATCAAGGCTCCTTTCATATTTTCTATAACAATTAAGATTCCAAGAACAATCCAACTTACATAGCTTTTCCAAAACGATATCACAAATAATAGTATTAAACATGTCTGAGAGATGCAAGAAAAAAAGCAGTTTCATTCTTTCTGCTTTTTTCTGAAAATCAATTTAATTCAAGAGTATCTGAAGTTAGTTTGTAACACCTAGCGGAGGAAGGGGATAGGGACTATACAGATTAATATTCCCATAGATACAAAAGAGATAAACAGAGATAAAGTTGTAAAAGGTACGCAAGAACCATTAGCAAATCAAAAGGACATTAAATGATATTTCACCTCTAGGAAAGAAGAGAGGCATGACAAATACACTCAAAATAACTTTTTAATTCTGTATAGCATAAAAGAGCTCTAGCAGGCTTTTAGCATTCTGTTATTATATCCTAACAGTTGACAATTATAACATTTAACAAATAATTAATTAGATTAGATAACCTTTATTGTCATTTTTTACTGTGGGCACAATGGCACACATTAAAAATGAAGTTTAGTTGCTTGCTCTCAAAGTGTACACATACATAACACACATTTAAACATGCTATATACAACATATGTATAAACCTACATCCTTACATATAAATAACATTTAAATATTCATCACTGTCCATCTTGAATACATAATGGAAGGACAAAGCTTTAGAGTTCACAAGGTTAACACTGTATGGAACAAAACTATAACTGAATCTGGATGTTCTGCTTCGGATACCACAGAGCCTCCTCCCAAAAGGTAACAAGGAAAACAGGTCGTGAAGAGGATGTGTAGTGTCCCAGACAACCTTGCGGACCCTGCTCAAGCAACACTTATTTGCTATGTCCTGGATGGAAGGGAGGAAACTGCCAATAACTTTTCAGCCATCCTCACCACTCTCTGCACCTCCTTCCTGTCTGAAGCATTGTTGCTTCCAAGCCAGACTGTAATGCTGTATGACAAGATGCTCTCGATCGTCCCTCTGTAGAAAGTGGTAAGGACAGGGGAAGGAAGGTGTGCTTTTCTCATGCAATGCAGAAAATGCAGGCGCTGCTGTGCCTGCTTCACCAGTGTCTCGCTGCTGAGTGAAATAACAATTGATAGTGAAGAGATCAAATGTGTACAACAATTCACTTTCCTAGGATCACAGATTAATCAAAGCAGTGAATACAGTCCAGAAAAAGTGTTGAACTGCACTGGGTCTCACAGCAATTATGAGCATGAATTGATTATAGGAAAGCAAGGACATCAGCTTGGCAATGGAGATTAGTCCCCATTATCACGTTTCCCATATTACCTACAGTTGTGAAAGCTGGACCATGAGAAAACTAGACAAGAGGAACATGGACTCATTTGAACTGTGATGTTGGAGAAGACATCCTAAGAAGAAAAGGTGACAAACAAGCAAGTACTGCAGTATATAAAACCTGACATATCTTTGGAAGGCAAAAACCACAAAATTCCACCTTACTTATTTTGACCATGCCATGCAATCAAACACTTATGAGCAAAATGGTTAGCAGTAAAAAGAAATAAACCACGCCAAAATATAATGGTTAGAAATCATCAAAGCTGACACCAGCCAGAACATGAAACGACTGAAAGAAGCTGTACCAGGTGGGACACTGTGCACAGAACTGTTCATTGTTGAGACTCAGATACTACTGAACACACAGCATCACCATCATTATTCTGTAACAAGAGAGTTCCAGTATACCCTGCCGTGTTTGTTTCCTGACCTTATCTACCTTGAAGGGCTAACATCAATCTCGGAAGCCTCCTTACTTTCTAATCAGAAGCACTTGCCTCTGATTGTAGAACCTCAGGACACTGCACTGTCTGCAGAACAACTTACTGAAGCATCGTTACAGCAGCAAGAGCAATTGAATAAAAACCCATGCAACATCAAGGTACAAATGCAGATTTGGGACAAGACTTGTCTCAGTCAGGAGCATCTCAGCAGCCTGTAGCCTAGCCAATTATTATTATTTTTTCTGCTCTCATGGTAGTTTGCCAGAGAGGTTTGGAGGAACCCAGGATTAATTTCTGACTTTCATGACTCAGTGTGAATTCTGCATGGTGGGTTGGCCAGCAAAATTTTCTACAAATCGCTCCAGGGTAACTTTTGTTCTGCTAAAGGAAAAGAAGCCAAATGGGCTGTTCCTTTCATTCAGGGTAATGATCCATTGTTGGATAATAATCAGAATTTCATACGAAGATTTAGAGTTATATTTTACAAGTCAGCTAGAACAGTACGTAATAGCAAACTGAGAGATTCAAACTGAAACAAGGCAAATTTGAGAATACATAACAGAATTTTGGATTACGATAGAGCCAGTGATTAGGGTGGAATGATGTTGCTCTAACTGATGAGTTTCATGAAGGACTTGAACTAAGATATGAGTTAATGAGACAAATTGCACCAGAAAACTAGAAAGAGTTATCTAGTTGAGACTTGCACTAGTGAAGACTAACATCCCAGAAACTTCAGGCCTTGTAGCAAACAAGTGCCTAAATTGTTCCAAAGCGTCATCCTCAGGAAACTTCACAGGCTCCCCGCCCAATGAAGAAAAACTTCCAAAGTTGTTCTTATTATCCCTATTTTTTTTAATTAACCCTCTCTCCAAGGAACCAATCCCTGGTGCCCAAAAGGTGGGAGTTTGCTGGTTTAAATTGCCCGTACAATTATTAGAAAAAGCTATGCATGTGGAAATGATTGACAGGAAAATGCTTCAAGCTGGTCCTATTTTGCAATGCACTGAAAACTAACTCTCTCTCTCTCTCTCTCTCTCTCTCTCTCTCTCTCTCTCTCAGCACTTTGAATCCCTTTGCAAGAAATATATGCAGAGTTTGCTATGGATAAACATGGTCCCCTCATTGGTCATAATACATTCAACTTGAAACTGGGACCCTAGATTCCAGCAATAAGGCAATAACCCATGTCTATTCAAAAATTAACCACATCAAATGAGTTTCTGGATGATAATCTGAACAAAAGGGGGGGTTGCCCTTATAAACTTCCAATATCTGTACCTACATTTTTTGCCCCAAAGGAAATAATTTTTTTAGAACGGCATGATTATGGATTCTTCTTGATCAGTGTAACCATTATGGATCACTAGCCATACTTACTTATTTGTACCCATTGAACCAAAAGGCGCACATTTTCATGAAATTGGATTTAAAAAGTATTTGGAATTTGATCACATTGAATATTTAATGCCTTTGACACCAGGTATGAAAATTTGAATATACAGCGATAACTTTTGGATTAGTTATAACATGATAGTCTCCAGATTAATGAACAAAATATTTTCTGATGTTTTGGACATATATATAGCAGTTGGCTCACATGGGTTTTTTTTCCAGAAGAACCATCTTTGCACAAGACCCATGTCCAAGAATTCTTAGAAAGCCTCTCTTAAGCTTTTTGATAAGATGAAAAAAATGCATCTGGTTTTTTTTCAATTGAACTATTTGTGCTACTAGATCTCTACCAAAGCTATGCAGATAAATTCTACAAAATTACAATCTGCACTATTGTGGCAGGCATGTAGAATGTAAAAAGATAACCAACGTTTTCTGAGCTTTGCAATTTTTTTTAAGAGAAAGTTCAGTTCTAATTTTGCAGAACACATAAGATCACTTGCTCAACTACTAAAGTAAGGACATAATTTCAGATGAACTACTCAAGAAGAAGAAGCATTTCAAGACTTTAAAATCCTTTTTTGTGATCCTTTTCATCCTTTTGTTGAGCAAAAAAAAAAAAACCCATCAGATGAAACATTAAGAGTCACTCTTCTCAAAGCATCAAAGGCAGACAGGAATTATGCCATGTATATTTTATTCCAGATTGCTTTTCCCAGATAAAGGAACTCTGACATTTTCAATAATGAGTTGTTTGAGATAAAAAGCTCATTCCATTAATGGAAGCATTTCTTGGAGGGAGAACCGATCCTGTGCACAGATCACAAGAATTTGGAATAGCTGCAGAAATCACAATCCTTCATCAAATCAATTGGACCTGTTTCTCCCATTTCAATTTCAATATTACTAATGTTCCATCTTACATAACAAGCTACAAATAAACAAACTTGTAATTCTGAATACGATCTTCTATGCTCACGCTTCATGTCCACAATCCTGAAGCCAAGGACACTCCTCCCCACCCTCCTTATGGCAAGGACCCTTCAGAAAGGTTGAGGACAGGATGATGTAGTAGTACTGTTAGATTGGATTACAACTTTCATATTCAGGTTCAGGTTTCATATTCAGATGCTTAACTTTCAGTGAACTCCATGAACGAATCCTCCTTTGTCTATGATGACAATTGCTCCACAACAGTCATTTATATGTTCATCTTCTTTTATAAGGGAAGAGATATTGTAATTTTGCTATGATAATCAATCTGGACATAGGGACATTTTTAAAACTTGGTATCAGGTTCTCAGAAAAATTTGTTATTGAGGATGAAAACAAATACCACTGTTTCTTCCTGACATATCTTTTACCAAGCAAAGCTATCCCAGTTCTTCACTTCCTTGCTCGAACTTTGGGATTCTCTTTCAATGGATTTTTTTTTTTTTACTTTTTTAAATATAATTTTTATTGAAGAAATTTTTAACAAGATAAAAACAATACAGATATTAGAAAAGGAACAAAGAAAGAAAGAACGGTGAGTAAGAAAGAAAACAGAAAAAGAATAAAAAAGATTATAAAGAAAAAGCTTCTTTTCAACAACAATTACTGTAGTTGTTGATCTTTCCCTAGTCACACAAGTCAATTTTTGCCATTTCTGCCAACTCTATTTTCACCTAGCATTCCTCCCCTATAGATATTTTAGAGTCTTTCCATTTTTGTGCATACAGTAGTTGTGCAGTAACAAACAATGAATTTTTGTGACAGTAGATTTGTAAACCAAATCCAGAAAATGTTAAAACTGGACTTAAAATGGAAACTGGAAACTTTTCTTCCAGGACTATTAGAGAAAGAAATTGGCGGCGGGGGAGGGGAATGGAACTTTATTGCTTGACAGCTACAAGAATTCTATGTGCCCAGAAATGGAAATAAGTGTTAATTCCCACAATTGAGGACTAGATTGAAAAAAAAATGATGGCACTGGTGAAGATGGCAAAATTGACTGCACTAACAGGGACAAGAATGTAAAGAGTTTTGTGGCTACCGGTACTTGAAAATCACTTTTGGACTTTCAAGCATGAAAGAGGAAAAAAAGTGAAATTTTGACTTTGGGTTTTGACAGTCAAATGGGTTACTTGTATAGAAATGACTAGTGTTGTATAATTAAAAAGCTGATACTGTAGCCTTATTATGTATCTTATTGCATCAAAAAATTAGAAGTCATGCTTTTTGTTTCTTATTTATTTTTCCTTCTTCCCCTCACTCTATCTCCTCTGTCCCCTTTCCTTCCCCTTTCTTCCATTGTCTTTATTTCTATTTGCATTTTATATTAACAAAAAAAGCTTTTGGCAAGATATTTCTCACAAATGCCTTTCATTAGTTCAGGAGCCTGCACAACTTTTTCTAGACCACATTTTTAGGTACAGAGGTTTAGTCGATCAAGTCTTCTCGGATCATGGTTCTCAAATTTAGATCCATTCTTTAAAAGGTCCTCTTCCAGCTATCAGACATTTAGGTTCAGTTGCTATCATTACATCACCTGGTTTCTAATGGATATTTGGAGAGAATGAATCAATTAGAACAGTACTTGAGAAGCTATGTCTCTTATCAGTAGGACAATTGGATTGAACTGTTACCCTTTGTAAAGCTTGGATATAATAACACAATATGTTTCTCCACAGGCATGTCTTTCCTTCAGGTCATCTATGGCTACCAACCCCACATCCTGCCCTCTAGAACTCTGGCATCCATTGTCCCTCATATCTTGGATTTTCTGCAGGAGAGACAGATGGCTCAACTCTTCTTCAATGGACATTTAGTTTTGGTAAAAGCTACATAGAAAGGTACTACAGAAACACATGTGCAAGACAGTGTCAAGACTGAAGTGGGAGATTTGATGTGGCTTTTCACTAAGTTTTTACTTTTTATCCACCTACCTACAAAGCTGGTCTCAACGTTTATTGACCCTTCCAAATTATCCTGCAAATTAACCAGATGGCTTTTCATTTGTAATTGCCTGTTTCTATTAAGGTTGAAGAAGAGAGACTGGTTTGGAGGGAAAAAGTAATACAGAGGGAAGCAGAGATAAAGTTGACAAAATTATGTGAGAATTGCTAGCAGATAAAAGAGCAGGAAATGACATCTCAGCCATGGGAAAGGAGGGAGCATCAGAACTCATATGTAAGTTGTAAACATTGGCAGTCATTCAAGATTCTGTTATTCTACCCTGCAACAATAAAATAAAGTTCCAGTTCTCCTTGCAGTGCCTGTTTCCTGAGCTGTCTTCTTCTGAAAAGCTGACAGATCGGCAAGCTCCTTTCTTCACTTTTTAGATATTATTTCTATTTTTTTAAAAAATTAAGTGAAACAGAGATTTTGCATATCAACATACCAGCATTGTCATTATTCTTAGAAATACTACATAAACGCGATAAGCCTTCTCAGAAAAAAAAGGTAAATGTTTTCAACCCTTAAAGATCTACTTTTGCCAATGGATCTAGGGCCCCGATACAATGGGAAATCCCAACTCCCATTGTGTCGACTAGGGGAATTGTGTTAGTGTTTTGCGCTGTTAATTTATTTATAATTCTGGTTACTTTTTTAAATTGTTAGCCTGTGTTTGAAATGGAAGGGTAAACAAACAAACAAACAAACAAGCCAGCCAGCCAGCTAGCCACTGAATAGTTTGGAAATGCAAGAACTTATTCAGAAAAAAAAAGAAAAAACAAAACATGAGAGAAAATGGAACCTGCTGAGCAGGAAATGTAGGGAATGGCATCACCTTTCTATCTGACAAATGACTGGCCACATTAGGATAGACCCTCCTTCCCATGGTAGCCTTAAAGTTTTAGGATAATAATCGGAAGACCCTATCTGGTTTTTGTAATTGATATAAATTCAGTTAATCTGTGAATATTCTTTTTTAAAGTCAGAAATACTTTGAAAGCAACATTTTTGTGATTATTCCCACAATACACTCTATAAAAATTTCAAATGAAAAATAGTTTATCCTGAACCTAAATTGTTATTTTCAATGTTCTTGACCAATTATACTGTATCTCTTCGTGAAAAGTGTTTTTTTTAAGCAAACTGGTATGTTGTTTTTTAAAAAAGTACAGTCTGCTGTATCAAAACATCTCTCTATTAACTGCAACATGCAAGCAATCAGAGAACGTTATAAAGTATCTTTGCATCCTGAGCCCTCTTTATACCAGACTGTTCAGCACACTCTATGACATTAGTTAATAAATCTTTTAATCCTTGTAGACAGAAGGTCACTTTGGGAAGAAATAAAACCAGAAAACTATACTGCAGTCCTTGTTCAGTTAAGTGGCCACACAATTCAAATGTCAAAAGTATCCATACGTTGGAATGGTTATATAACCTCAGGTAAAAGAGTGACTGAAAACTAACCTAACAAGGTTTTCAAGCAAATAAACAGAAAAGCCTAGTTCTTGCTACACTTCTACCTCCAGATCAGAATTTAATTACTTAAAAAGCATAGATTCTGTGACCAAATATTCAATATTGCAAGCTATTTGGGACACCAGAATTTCCATATATAATGAATTCAAAATGGAAATTGATCCACACTTCATAGTCATGTCTTGAGATGGGGAGGGTCAAAGGATCTGCCATATAAGGACAGTCAAAAGAGGAGAAAAAACCCCCAATACTTTCATTTAATTCTAAAATGTGAGATCAAATTAGTCAATATGGAAATTTGTTCTGTTCTCTAACACCCACAACTTTCAGAACATTAGACTAAATTGCTGGCATGAATAAAAACAGTCAAAAAAAAAAGCAAAAACCAGTCATCTTCATAAATTGTCAAGAGTCTATAAGATTGAAGAATTCAAGAGATGTCTTTAAAAAAAAGTCCACAGGAAGGAAGGCGAGAATATTAAAGTGGTATGCACTTAGGATCACTGTAGGATACATTAATTTGGCCTCCAACTGAACTTTGTGCACCTCACAATCCCAAAGTGCTCATGTTAAGCAGCATGATTAAATTGCTGACTTAAAAATGCAGCACTACACACTGGCATCAAGCTAGCATCAGGCATGTTTAATGTAAATCAATGTTGTCAATAATTAAATCTTATATTATTCTTGGTATTATTAAGAATTTTTCAGGGTACAGGGAGCAGCCTGCAATGTAATGTTCATGTATAGCAATATGTGTATTGTTTTCCCTTTAAAAATGCTTTTAAGTGTGTCTTAGTATTATACTGTATTTCATGACAGAAACATAGTGAAAGTCTTAAAGATATGCTGAAAACGTTTCGCACCTGATATTTTTCGTAAATTTGACTTTGCATGATTTGTAAAAATCATGGATCCCTGTTCTAAAGTACAATTAAGGGAAGCTTCCTAGCAGCAGTAGCTGCTATCTAATTGGTTTTTCTTAAAAGATTAAACTTGGGACATTCTGCACACAACAGTGTCACCAATGAAAGTCAGTCCTTTTACTGAACAGATAGATACATCTGATCTTAAAAACAACTAGATTAAATGTATATTGTTCAGTAACTCACCTATGCTTTATTATATACTGCTTTTTTTTAGTATTTCAGGTATTTTTCAGGAATAAAGAAAAAAAACTTATAACCAAGACTACAAAATATTTAAATTTGTTTTTTTTTTCAATGAAGAAAAAGTAATTAATAGCAGGTAAAGAGATTATTAGCCTTGTAAAGTACTTTTAAAACAATAGATAATGAATATGGAAAGCACAATTTACAAGATACCTTGTGTACTATCAGAATATAAGCCTGACATATACATGTTTTTCTTATAGTATATGTTGTCACCTGTCTCCCTTCTGGAAACTTCTGGGAAGCCCAAGGGAAGCTGCCCATGCTAATAAATGGTGCATTGTCCACATGTATCAACTGTCCATTCAGAGCTTTTAATAAAAGTCTTATGGAATCTGTTCTCACTAATAAAATATTTTCCAATAAGTTGAATTAAAAAGTGGCAAGTTTTGTCCAGGTTCTTATTAAAAAGTAAATTTGAAATCATACCAAAGACTTAAAAGTTAATACTCAGCTTGGAGCTTGTCAACATTTAAATGTTTTTCTTTATATTTGTCTATTCCTCAGCACTCCATGCATATATTTTAGTATATAATCACTATATCTGAAGGACAGTTTGTAACACCAAAAGCTTATTTCATTATTTTTTCTCAAGTCAGTCAAGCTAACAAATAAAAAATAATTGCATTCTCTAGCTATTGCTTGTTAACTTCTGTATTTAAAAAATCATTAAACTTCATAATAGCAAAGAATCCTAACATAATAAAAATGTGCAAATTTAATCATTAGAATGATTAGATCAATCTTGAAAGTAAATATGTACTGAGTAATCAATGGACTCAAACTTAAAATCATCAGAGCACAATTTTGTGCTATTATATGATACTGAATGTTGTAATTGGAAGCTTTGCCAATTCTCTTATGATACAGATGTATGCACCATTATTAATATTTAGATATCTTGCACTTCCTCAGTAATAACTTGAGAGATTCATTGAACACTTCAGTTTTCAAAGCATCTTATAAGTACTTTAAATTAAATATATAATCACTATAATGGACATCTCATTTAAGATACAAGTCTCATTTTCTACTTTTAAGTATTGCTACCATTCTACTACTATAATAATGTGTTTTCTTTTCACCTTTATTATATGTAGAACAAAGAATTAAGCTGAGACTCAAAATACGCATTAATGCTTTCTCCTTGTCTATTTGCTCTCTCTCGGTCTGTTTTTTGTGAATAAATAGGAAAACAATATTTTTTTCCTTATCTTCACCATACTCAAAGTTAAGTGAGTTTTATTCCCTAGGACAGTGGTTCTCAATCTTCCTAATACCGCAACCCTTTAATAGAGTTCCTCATGTTGTGGTGACCCCCCCACCATAAAATTATTTTCGTTGCTACTTCATAACTGTAATTTTGCTACTGTTATGAATCGTAATGTAAATATCTGATATGCAGGGAGTATTTTCATTGCTATGAATTGAACATAATTAAAGCATAGTGATTAGTCACAAAAACAATATAGCAATGCTCGCTGGAGAAGCTTACTCTTCCTTGCTCAGAAATGTTGGGAGGGAGGGAAGGGGAAGGAAGGAAGGAAGGAAGACTGAAGGCGAAAGGAAGGAGATGGAGAAGGAGATTGAAGGGGGAAGGAAGGAAGGAAGGAAGGAAGGAAGGAAGGAAGGAAGGAAGGAAGGAAGAAAGGAAGACTGAAGATGAAAGGAAGGAGATGGAGAAGGAGATTGAAGGGGAAAGAAAGGAAGGAAGGAAGGAGAAAGAGATTGAAGGGGAAAGGAAGGAGATGGAGAAGGAAGGAGATTGAAGGAGGGAGGGAGGGATGGAAGAAGGAAGGAAGGAAGGAAGGAAGGAGAGATTGAAGGGGAAGGGAAGGAGATGGATGGATGGATGGAAGGAAGGAAGGAAGGAAGATTGAATGGGAAAGGAAGGAGATGGAGAAGGAAGGAGATTGAAGGAGGAAGGAAGGAAGGAAGGAAGGAAGGAAAATTGAAGGGGAAAGGAAGGAAATGGAGAAGGAAGGAGATTGAAGGGGAAAGAAAGGTGATGGAGAAGGAAGGAGATTGAAGGGAGAAGGAAGGAAGGAAGGAAGGAAGAAAGGAAGGAGAGAAGGAAGGAAGGAAGGAAGGAAGGAAGGAAGGAAGGAAGGAAGGAAGGAAGGAAAGAAAAGGTGCTTTATAACGGTCAATGGGGAAAGATATTTTAACCCCCGGTGGCTGATTGAGGAAGCCAGGTCCGTTGGACCGATTTCCAAATAAGCCTGATTGGGGAGGTGGGAGTGTAAATGATGTATCAAAGGACGTTTCCCGTTGCCCCTTCCCCTCCCTTTTTGGCTACCACTGGGGAAAACACAAAGGTGCGCATGTGCAGGAGTAAGAAAGCACAAACACCCAGATTAAAACTAAGCCTTATCCAAAGTGGGGTCGACTCGAATGATTTCTCTTCCCTTCTGGCCATTTTTTTTCATCCCCCATATCTGAGCAGAGCCGCTGCCGGCCTGCTCCCATAGCCAAGGGTCCCGGAGCAGCGCCTTTCCAAACTCTGGCATTGCTTGTGGCGGGAATCAGCGTGGGGGAGAGGGATCCTTTCTTACAGCTCCAAAACGACTTTTCTTCTTTGATTTCGGGGCCCCATTGCTGGCCTAGCCAGCTGGCCTCTGACTCACATGCGGGCATTGCTGCCACCTCACCCTCTTCCCTGCCCCTGGCCGCTTCCAAGGCCTGGGACCCAGCAAGCTGGGAAGGAGCCGCTCCTGACCGGCAGCCCCACGGCCCCGCTGGGCGCCAGAGGGCTGAGGCGGCCTTCGACGGCGAGGGAGTGGGGCTGGGCGATGCGGGGGAGACTCCAGCGCAGTGTGGAAGATGGCCAGGGCGGAGCGCGGCCGGGCAACTGGGAGGCATGGAGACCGGCTTGGTGCCACATCTCAGCTCAGCCAGCAGCGGTGGCAGCGGTTTTCTCGCCCTTCTCCTCTCCTTCCTCCTGCTGTCCCCAAAGCAGCTCAGGTGGGAGCCGGGAGGATGAGGGGTGCCTGGGGAAGCAGCGGGCTGGTGGAGGAGCTGGCAGGTCACGTGGCACCAGCCCCACCGTGGCTCCATTGATGGACGGAGGACCAGGCCAGGCAGCGCAGGGAGCTGTGGTGGGGGCTGGTGCCGCGTGGCCTGCCAGCCCCTATGCCAGCCCGCTGCCCCCCCAGTCACCCCTCTTCCTCCCGGCGCCCACCCGAGTCGCCTTGGGGGCAGCAGGAGGAAGGAGAGGAGAAGGGCGAGAAAACTGCTGCCGCCGTCCCTGCAACCCCCATGCTGCCTGGCCTCGCCTTCCGCCCATCTGATGGAGCCACAATGGGGGCTGGTGCCGTGCAGCCCACCAGCCCTTCGTCCAGCCTGGCTGCTCCCCTCCAGGCACCCTTCTTGCCCCAGCACCCGCCCGAGCCGCCTTGGGGGGCAGTAGGAGGAAGAAGGGAAGGAGGAAGAGGATGGCAAGGAATCCGCCGCCAATGCTGGGCCCCAAGAGGCGGTTCTCCTCTCCTACCTTTGCTGAATCTCCTTCTTCCTTCCCATCAGCCTGGACTCTGGTGCGCCTTCCTGGCCAATGGTCGGGCTAGCTAGGGATTGCAGCAGCTGGTCTCCCTTGGGCTGCGGCTTGTGGGAGGGCTGGCCCACTCAGCAGAGCCTCCAGTGGGCCGCTCCCAACAGGGATCCCGGGGCTTCCCCGGGTGGCTCCAAGGCCACGAGGCCCTGGCTGTGCTTCTCCCAGGGGGTGGGGCACCCGGGCGTAGGGCCAATCAGGAGCCCTGCAGGAGGTAAGTCCGCCTGAGAGAGAGAAGGAAGCGAAAGTGCCTCTCTGTCTCTCTCTCTGCAAATGGAGGAGGAGGACGTGCGGAGACAGATGCGGAGTGGTGTCTCAATTCCTAAGACCATCGGAAATATGTGTTTTCCTATAGCCTTAGGCGACCCCTGTGAAACGGTCGTTCGACCCCCAAAAGGGTCGCAACCCACAGGTTGAGAACCGCTGCCCTAGGAGGTGAATTTGACAATTATGTCACATCTGAAAACATTCCCCTCTTAAAAATTATGCTAAACCAAATAATTATATGCTTCCACCTAACAGCTAAGCTTGATCCATAGGCTTGTTTCTAGTATCTTTCTTTCTAAGATTTTTGTGTAGAAGACATTAATCATGTACTTAATGCATGGAACGTTCAAAAATCCATTTAAAATATATGCAGAGTTAATTTAAGTGCAATTTAGTGAAATGAAATTTAGCATTTTTTACAATTCAGTTTCCCCACAGACCACAAGAAAAAAAGCAATTTTGTTTCAAAGGAAATTAGCAGAACGTTGTGCAAGAAGGTAAAATTAGGGTTAAATAACAGAAGGGAGAAATGTACAATGGAACATTAGTCACACCAGTGTCTGTCTACTAATATTTTCAATGTCCCCAGTGTTAACATTGTAACAAGCAGCCCCAAAATCCGTAGTCCAATAATCTTCACCTGATACACTGACCTAGCTGCCAAAGAATCAATGAGATTTTGCATAAACAGGATACACACTTCATTGGTGTGCATGGTTTAGGAAAATTTAACCTGACATTGCTACAGTATTCATGAAAAGTATTCTACAAACCATACTTAGAAAGCCATTAAGCTACATGAGCTAAGGCATCATTTGCTAAAGCTAAAGAATTTGTAACATCCAGCGTCTACAGTCCTCAGAAAATATGTTTATATTTTTTTTAAAAAAATCAGGCTTTTTAAACATGGATATGGCTCCTATTCTTTGCTAGCAAACTTGTACGGCAAAAGTGAGAGAAATTGTGCATCTTCCTCCTGATGTTATTAGACCAACTAATAACACAAATATTTGAAAATTGATAACTGCTTTACAATCCTTTTACTACATGCATTATTCCTATCAGTTGCATTAAAATATTTTCTGCCAAAATTTGTGCAGTTCTTATTTAGAGTTCACTTGAATTTGTACAGTATCTCCTTTGTTTGTTTTCTTAGGAAAACCATAATCTAAATTTCTTAGGATAGTCTTTCAAGTGACACAGTCTTCTGCTGTGACGCTCTTGTGATCTGTTTTGAGACTAGTGTATCACTGTGTATTTTTACTGCATAAAGCTACTTTTTTTCCTCAGGGTCTAGTCTCTCTGATCTTCGTTAATAACTTTCATCTTGTGGAAGACTGCTTACCAGAAATTGCAGTAGTTTGGTTTTATGTAAAAAAAAACTTTTGATGATGACTCCATTAGGTGGTATCAAGCCTTAAACAATATGTTATGAATATAGAAGATGAATTAGATCTGTCAGCTCTCCCTAGAAATGTGCTTCAGGGTAGCTGGTTCTCTTTTCTTAGACCAGCAAGTTATTTAAATCAAATAATCATTTCCAACTTCTGATAAGCATTAACCCATAGCAAGTTTTAATGTATTCCCAATATGAAGTTCAACTTCAAAACGGAGAGCAATTGAAAACAACCAAGCAAACTTTCTACCATCCTGGAGAAAGCACTTGCAGCACTAGCAAAATTTTAAAAACATGCTTCTGGAATGGGTATAATCCAAATTCTCAAACTCCATATTTCAAATTCCACCATGCATTCCCACTAGTCTTTTGTGCTGCAAAACTGGTGTGACTAAAATTGGGTCTCATATTTGGACATGCAATCTTTTACAGTATATTGGCTATATTCTTTTCCATGGGCTGGCCTTCCTCCCTTTCTAATTGATGATTTTGTTTCTTCCTGAAGTAAGACATTGCATGAACATTTATAGTGCTGTGGTTTCTCATCTGATATAATTCTCATAATGAAACATGAGCGCTTAAACTTGAAATCCAATTAGATATGGTGGCTCTATTATAAATACCTGTTTGTGCATAGACATTTCCCTTTTTTTCAATCTGATAAGATTGAAAAAGACAAATAAAGGTTTCCAAATTCAGAAGAAACCTAGCAAAATTTGATGGGCTTCCAAAAACTATTCTTGAGAGGGAATTTGAGGATATTCCACTTCAACAAAGACTTTGGTAAAAGAGCTAATAAAATATTAAGCCGTTTTTTTTTCTTTTTTGAAACTGACATTACCATTATAAAGTTTACTGACTAATGGAAAATTCAGAAAACCTTTTTGTGTATTAAGACTTTTCCTTTATGGCAAGTGAAAATGTGATTCTTGTTTTGTTGCAGTGTCAATTTTAGAAAAGATGCACAGCTATACTTTATAATTCCATTTTAACTAATATTTCAGGCAACTCAATTCTGTTCTATGTGCAGTTGCTGTTAATTGACCAGTGTGATTTAGTTTCCTTGAATGTGGCCAAATTCTGTTTTACATCTGTACTATTCACGGTGACCTATACATAGCAACCATGCAGCTATTTTTATTTTATATTATTTTACTTTTAATATTTATTTTTAGTGGAACTTGGTTATAATGAAGAAAAAAATCTATTCTGTTCCATACTACTAACAATTCCAGCTAGCACAGTCAATGATCAGGAGTGATGGCAGCGTACAATCTTTTTATCAAGATTTATTTATCAATTAAGTCTGTCCTTTACCATAGCTGTGGGAGAAGGAGAAAGTAAATAACTTTTCTGTACGCAAACTAATGTCCTTCCAAGAACTTATGATGAACCTGCTAGACAGGCCAACAGCCCACTTGATCTAATATAGCCCTATAGTGGCCATCTAAATGCACTCATAAACATGGCCAGGAAAATAACAACCCACTTTCAGTCCTAGAACCTGATACTAAGGAATGCTAAATGGGAGTCCAGATACAGCAAACAGTGGTATCTATTAGTCACTCATAGTCTCCTGTGCATTAATTTGTCCACTTTACCTATACAATTGCCCAGATCATAAGCTAGCATTACTTCTATACAGTAACACATTCTACAATTTAACTGTGCGTTGTTCAGAAAAAAATTCTTCTAAATCTTAAATTTCATTGCATTTATTTATAATGAATGGTCCTAGTCTTATCATTATTAAGTAAAACTTCTATTTATCTATGCTATTCATATCATTAATGACTCTATATTTATCTTATCATTTCTCCTTTAACTCTCTTTTATTCCAGGTTAAATAGCATCACATACTGTAGTATTTCTTCACTGAGAAGTAGTTTTACTATACTAAACATTTTATTTACCCCTTTAAGCATTTTTTTCAGCTCTGCAGTATCATTTTCCAAATGTAGTGATTGCATAAACTAACTCTCTCTCTCTCTCTCTCTCTCTCTCTGTGTATGTGTGTGTTATACGTGTATGTGTATATGTACATGTGTGGGTGTATATGCTTGTGTATGTGTATATCAATCTTTGTCTTCTATTGAAACCAATGAAGATATGTAATCCATTTAAGCAATTGTTTAATTAGCACAATGACATTTTGAGAGTCTTTCCATAGGACAGTGTTTTGCCAATTGTGTCAGTGACCTGTGATTCATAAACCTGAGACTTCCCCTCTTCCCTATCCAATTAACATTCCCCTAGACCGATAGTGAACAGAAGCTTTCTTTTTCTAGCAATCAACCTTTTAAATTTGCACAAGGTTATCACCATTGATTTAGTGAGAAGTTAAAATATGTCTTTAATTATTTGTAAATATTTTAATTAAAAAGCCAAGAAGCACATTCTGTAGTGTAAAAGTTTCAAAAATAGACACAGAATGAATTGTGGTTTCAAAACTGTTGTGATTTGATAATGGAACCACATGCTGTCAACTTAAAAAACAGCAGAGCTTACTTCAATCTATATCACAGACTCTAATTATCTATTATATATAATTTTACTGTATAAGTAATATGTAAGATTTCAGGCCATGTTTTTCAAATTTGCAAGATTGTGTCATATAGCCAGTTTCAACAATATGTATATCTATTTGTATCTATCTGTCTGTCTGTCTGTCTGTCTGTCTGTCTATCTATCTATGCCACAGAGTTTGAAAGACTGCCTATTCAACATTTTAATTTAATTTTTTTGATCTTGTTATCAGTTAATTAGTATATATAGAGTAAATTAAAGCAAATCAATCTAGTTGTTATGGTCAAATTACATTCCAGAGGTTGAATCTGGAAAACATATTGTAGTAATAAAAAGAATTTTTTTTTATTTTGGTATATGCTATTTTCAGCAAGTATTATGAGCCCAATCGGCAAAAGAAAGCTCAGGACCATACTGGTTGGAAACATGTGGAAGAGGCCTTCATCCTGCAGTGGATAGACAATGGTTAAAATGATGCTTCTACTTTCAATGTTAGGTCCTGAGTATTGAGATTTATATAACCGAAACTGCATTCTCCAACAGAAATATGAAGAAACTACTGGATATTACAGAGTACTATACAGCTGCAAGAGGCCATAGAAATTGAAATGATAAATAAATACAGAACTTCTGATTTTACTGATTACTAACTGCAGATAATTCAATAGTTCCAAAGTGGCTTAAGCATTCTGTTTGTAATAACCCTGTTTGAGGTTAGATGCTGAATGAAAATTTTAAAATAACCTTACATACTGCTTCTTCCATCCTCCAAATAGGAGATTTTCTTGAGTGGCATCATCTCTGTTGCATTAATACTCCAAATCATAATGCTTTTTATCAGGGATTCAGAAATGCTAGACTGGCTTATGCAACATCCATTATTTGGGGTTATTGAGGGAGAAATGGAGCCTTTTCTAATTTGTACTCAGCTTTTGAGAAGGCAATAAACCGTTGTACCCTTTGCTTGGAGGGAATTCCTATCATTTTGTATCTTTTCCAAATCACTGCAACACAAAATGAAACTCCTGGAAACTTAATCTGTATTCTTAAATTGGTAACCCTTAGACACCAAAATATGCTATTAGATTTTTTTTTATGTCTTCAGGAAACTAGCATGTCCTTGCTAACCAATGATGCATTTGTATTATTTAGTTCTTTAAGGCTACATACATTTAAAATTAAGCCCTATATAACATTTATAGACTTGTATTTTAAGCTGCTGACTATTCCTTAGCAACCATATTAACAAGATGTAAAACTGCAGTGCTTAATGCACATTTATATTGGTCATGAACAGCAAGAAAATTATTCCACTTTTCCCCAAGATTATATTCCCTGTAATATTCCTTTTTTCTATATAATTTTACGGAAACTTTTAAACAAGAAAATAAAAACTAATATAAAGGAGGATAAAAGAAAGAAATCAAAGTGAAAAGCAAAAAGTGTAAGAAAAAGAAAAAAGTTGAAAATTAGAAAAGAAAGAAAAAAAGATATTAAAAAGTGGCTTCTGATATTTTTCAAGGCAGTTTTCTTCACAATGTTTTTCAGAAGTGGTTTGCCACTGCCTCCTTCCTAGGGCTGACAGAAAGTGATTTTCCCAAGACCACCAAGATGGCATTGTACCCAAGGCAAAACAATCATTTTTTTCAATAACCAAACTGGCTCTCTTTTTGAAATTATAATACAATGTAAATACAACCAAAATTCTTAGCAGACTTTATCATGAATTCTTAGCACAGTTGATCATACTTTCTATAACCTGTTCTTCCCTTGTTTCACATTTCAACAAAACATTATACATTTTGGCAATTACATATTTCAGAATTGGAAATACAATTATGTAGTGATAAGTCGTTTTATCCATTTTGAATATTTCAAATAACTGTAAATGGGAAAACTACTAACAACTATATTCTTTGGCTATTAATTGTTCTCTTTATTTTGATTTTAGTTCCCTTCATAGTATTCCAATAAGTCATGATACATCAACCATTTATCTTTGTCTGCTATTTCTCTTCCATGATATTCTTCCTGAATTGATATCCATAAAGGTATTTTCAGGCTCCATCTGGGTTTATATCTATTACATATTCTCTAATGAATATCTAATGAAAGATTTTTAAATTCCACATTAATTTTAACTTTAATGTTATCATAAATATCCATGCCATCCAAACCTCAGATTGTGTTCTTCTAACTGTAAAAAAAGACTCTTGTTTCTCAGCAACTTTCATCCATATCAAGAACAATAAACAAAATACAATTTCAAATCTAGCAAACGTAATCATCTTCTTTCCTTTGCATTTTGTAACACTTTATATTTAACTCATTATTTTTTCCCTGCCATATAAATTTAAATATAAATTTCTGCTATTGTATTGTCTGAAACAAAAATATTATTCTTGACAAAACATTCACTTTTTTCATAGCAATACTCCTAGTGACAATTTTAATTTTTCCCATCTTAACATGCCCTTTTTCATTTCATGTCTTAAGATTCTATTCTCTAAAATCTTTTGTCATCCATCATACTACTAACATTCTAATATTATTACATCCTTATATCAATATGGTACTATGTAATTCCACTATTGTGGAGGGGAAAGAGAAGTTAGGAAAGACAGAATCCAATTGCTATCCAAGCTTAATAAAGTTTATTCCAGAGCTGTGTGAGCAGAAGTTCTAACCTTTCTTTTTCATAATATGTTCCAAAAAGTCTTCTAAATGATTAGGGGGGCATACCATACAAGTAGGCTGTGATACTGAAGATTTGAGTGCAGGATAATAAGTGAGTAATTTTCTCTGCTATAGAAATTACATGGTCAATGTTATGCCGTGCAAGAAAATGACAACATCTAGCTGATTTTGGAAGCTAAGCAGAGTCAGACTATGAGTGGGACTCTACCAGAAAATATCAGCGCTACAGATTAGACTGGAATTTAAAAAAAAAAAAAATCCAGAAAGAAGGAAATAGCCATCCACTTCTGAACTCTTGCCAAAAATGCAATGAGAGATAGACGTTAACTTGAATGAATGTCTACTTTAATTACACGTGCCTCCCCCTATAACTTAGCCCTGTCATTCAGAGAGGTTTTCTATAATTTGTGTGAATTTTCTGGGAGATCCAAAGTCTTATGCTAGAGATTAGACAGGACAACTTGTTATGTGAAAGGTATGTCACATGGACATTTGTCATTTGTCATCAACCTTATAAAAGTCATCGCTCAAAAAAAATCACCAATCTACAATATTTTCTAATTAATCTTTCAAACAAATTCAAGCAGAACCAATGTATAAACTGTATACTGCTAAAACTGCAATTTGCTGCTGAAATGCTATAAAAAAACAAGTTAATAAGCATAACTATTGTCAACTTTGAAGCTTTGCATGAAATACAAGATATACACATGCTAATTAAATTAGTCAATATACTAAACTAAATTAATTATCATACAGAAATCTTCATGAAGTGTAGTCATTTGTTTGAAAATTGCAAGATAACTACTATCAAAGGTATACAAGTCTACTAATACACCCTAAACCAGTGGTGGCGAACCTATGGCACGGGTGCCAGAGGCGGCACTCAGAGCCCTCTCTGTGGGAACGCACACCATGGCCCCAGTCCTGGGCCTTCAGCTGGGTTTTATAAAACCTTTTCGCTTTAGGCCTCCGCCGCGTGTGCAAAAAAAAAAAAAGGTTCAATCAGTCAATTTCAACTTCTCGCGGGAAAAAAAAGATCTTGCAAAGTTGGAATTGATTGATTGAACTTTTTAGTCCCACCCGGTCTGCCATTACCACCGCAGTCACGCCCACCCAATGGGCCACACCCACCCAATGGGCCACACCCACCCGGCACTCGACGATGCATAAGTGGGTTTTGGGTTGCAGTTTGGGCACTCAGTCTCTAAAAGGTTTGCCATCACTGCCCTAAACTAAGCATTCCTCTTCAGAAAGAGCTGCATTACACTACAATTCTCCTTAGTTTGATTCCATTTGACTTGTTAAAAATAGAGGAAGTCAATTTAATCTAAAATGTACATTAGAAATTAAGGGGGAAAAGCAGGTAATTTTTCTTCAAACGAGATATAACTCTATTCAAAATAAAGCTTTACATAATTAAACTTGCTCAATTATGTGTCATAGCATTGCTATTTCTTTTTAAAATGTGCCACATTTTTCTAGAACATATGCACTCCAATATTTGATGAAAAAGGGAGGGAAGGGGTTGCCATGGTTAAGTCAGCATCTTTTGTTGAATACTGGAATAAATTGATGCATAGAGCCGACACCCACATAACTTGTCAGCACAAGTTACTGATTTTTTTCTTTGCATACGTAACACTAACAGAAATCTGTTAAATATAATTGTTGTTATTCAAACTTCCTTTCTTTGCTTTGCAATCCTTCCAACACCTCATCCTCAGAAAAGCAAGAATAGAATTCTCTATTGAGCTTTTCTTAGGTGAAAATGTCAGAGGCCAAGTATAAGGCATGAAAAGTGTTACCATGGTGATATTATAAATTCCTAAGATAAGAATATATGTATCTCCCTTGTGTCAGGAAGCTATGCTTTAATGGGACTATATTTTTAAGTGGGCCATAAAGTAACACACATCCATAGAGAGATCTAGTTCATTCTTGCCACAAGGAAACTGATTAATAATGCTGAACAACTGGAAACAAACTATATATGTTAGGTTACAACATGATGTCCAATAAGTATGGTCCTTGTAATCAAAATCATTGGGCGGTCCTGGGGAATTAAATATTCAAGCCAGGGATAAATGATTCCAACAGGTATGCAATAGAATAATTATCTTATATCTCTATTTTCTGCTGTCTTACCTAGGATGCTAAATTATGGGCAAACAATCCAAATTTTGGATGGCCCTAGGCAGACTACCTCGAAACTACATTAAGATCTGATTTACAAAAAAGGAGCAAAAAAAGAACAGTCGCCTTATTGGGGAGAGAGGCAGCATATAAATGTAATAAATAAATAATTACACTCATTATTTTCAATATACAAAAATGAAAGCCATAATACTTGTGCATGCACATAACACAGCCCACCATTCTCTTGCATGCATCTATACATATGCATACAAAGAAATAGGTTTATGCAAGGATTCCAAAAACAGACCCTTGCATAATTATGGGAATGTCCCTATTCCTTTGTCATCAAACATAATATTTAGGACAGAAGGGACTTGACGTATAAAATATAAAAAAGCATCAGATTACCTCTTTCTACAATAAGTCATTAATTTCAGTTACCTTCTTTAAATAAGCACTAAAACATTTCTTTAAGCTAGTAGGGAACAATATGGGGAAACCTGTTAATAATCCCTTTCAAAACTCCCAGATATTGGAGGTGGAAAAAATAGTCTGAAAGCTTCAGAAATATTTAACTTGGGTCTCGAACATAGTACATAGTGGAAATAATTTGTTCATCAACATCTATCAAGCTCCTAATTTTTAGTTCTCTCTCTCTCTCTCTCTCTCTCTCTCTCTCTCTCTTTTTTTTTTTTTCTTGGAACACTGCAAGGCCAATAACCAATCTGAATTATAATATGTATTTCTAATAATGCATCCTGGCCTGGAGCTTCTCTTAGAAAACGGAAAGCTGTTATAAGCCAAAGATTTAGTTACCTTCTATCAACGTCTCTATGAAAATGCCTGTCTTTCTGAATATGTCCATTAGACTTGTGATCTATATAATTAAGGATGGTACACATTATAATATAGAACTGACATACATTATCAAATGACTATTTCAAGAATAAGATTTCAAAATATCCATTCAAATATATAGCATATTAATTTTTATGCAATGTGAAATAGAACCATAGGAGCTAGTATGGCAACTGAACACATCACAAGGTTATGGGAGGGGAAATTTGGAGGAATTGCTTTGTATTTCTTTTATTCCATGATAGAAAGGCATGATATAAATTTAACAAAAAAGCATAATCAGAAGACAGCATGGCCACTAGGCATGAAATCTAACTGATTCTTGCAAAAATCAAAGATAGAAGAAATAAAAATAGTAAGAACAAAGCGGAAAGAAGTGTAAAAATGCCTATGGCTGGCCTGATCTTTGTACAGGAATAGTATTACAACACACACTGTGGGATGTTGAAATTTAGCTATTTTCAAACTGTTGGGTTGTTCTAATATTTGCAAGCAAACCTGGAGTCAAAATTGCATCATTGATATGGATGCAGATCAGTCAACTGTTTTAATTGATTCCATTAAAAACAAACATTCTTTTGTACATCGTAATTCTTAGGCAAAACCTGACTTTATTAGTTTAAGTGCAGTCATCCTGTTGCGAATAAATACAGTGGAATTTGAGGTATAATGATAGGCACATTGTGGGTGTTTAATGAGTAAGGATAGCTAAGGAGCAGCAACAAAGTTGCATGTCTTTCAATTACAGATACCAAAAAAGCCATCCTGAGTCACAACCTATTGGGGAGGGGAGACATAAAGAAGAGACCCCAGTAGTTTAAAGCAGCTTGATATTTCAAATGCCTTCGCCATGCTTAAGAGCTTATGAATTTTTTAAATAATGTTAATATTAAAAGTGTTTTGTAGAACCAGAAGCATAAACCAGAATAACAAGCCACATAAGACTTTGTATGTTAAACAAGAACACATCTGTGATGTTTGCACATTAATAGAATTAGCACTGGAGAGAGTGTGAACTGCATTGAAACAGGTGCTATTCTAGCTACTAACATTTCCATTTTGTTTGCCTACTCAGTCTTTCAGTGACATGTTCAAGTCAAAAAATCCTAAGTGTGTACAAGAAACAGAGATAGTGTTAAAAAAAAGCTCTATGAAATATTAGGTTAAATATTCTAATTGTTGGCTCAATATATTTCTTTAAGTTTTCCTATAATACCTGGAAGCCATACTTTTATCCTCTGTTATTCATACATTTGTAGACCATTAATATGTTGCCAATGCAAGCAACAATATGGATACCATAGAGCAATTGTCAAGGTTTTCATACATGAAGAGCCCACTACCTAGATGCGACTGAAATGTAGCCACTTGGAGATTTGAATTCCCATTTGAAATGAAGAATCACAATGGGAAAACAAATTCTCTTTTTTTGTGCATCATACTGAAGGCAAGTAAAACTAACAATGTTGCCACAAAGTGAGTATGGCAAAACGAAGCTGGGATATCCACTCACTTGCTTATGTTTCTCAAGAAGAACTGGGCCTCTAGCCATCCACAAAGAAGATTTCATCCACTTGCGTTCTCTTTCAGCCATGTCTAATCTCTACTACTGCAGAGCCCAGAGGAAAGAGGTACTATCTAAATAAACTAAATCCTTGTGCAGAGACAACACAAATCCCCTCCCTCAATTATATGTGCCTTCTACCTGTAGATATTGCACCCAGAAAGTACAGGTGTGTTGATTCCAAATTAGAGAATATTAGCAATATTCCTTGATACTGCTATCTGTCCAGCCTCCAGTGAGCAAAATTATATCCACTATATTGCCATAAGCAAGGATTGGCACAAAGGTAACACATGGCTACAAAGCATTTCCAGGATAAAGAATGGGAACTTGTGGCACTCCAGATGTTGTTAAGCTACTGTTTGCAGCATCCTTCACCTTTAGACTCACTGACAGGAGAAGCTGGTAGTTCATCGCATTGTTCTATAGGGAGAGGTTCCCAATGCATGTATGTATATTCTTTGAACAGTGCCACATGGAGGCCAAAGTGAGAGCATAGATCTGCAGGTAGTTTCTCAAGCAGAGAGCAGCCCAATCATCTTTCCTCCATACACCTGTCCTCTCCCTCTGGGTTGCAGAGAACTTGGTTCTGGGCATAACAGAATTCTACCTACTGCATCGCCTATAGCAGGGTTAGAGAGCAATCAAGGAAAGGAGTTGCTTCTACCCTTTCGGGGAATCCAGGCTAAGATTCCCCAAGCAAGAGAAGTCAGAGGAGAGATTTCCTGCCAAATTCTTCTGACCACGCTATTTTTTAAAAAAGAGAGTAAATAATTGTGCAAAAGCATAAGTGATCCCGCTAGCAGCACCCTCATCTCCTTACTCGCAATGGTATTCACAGAAAAATTATAACAGATAAGAAAGGAAGATACCACATTTTTTTATCTGTTTGCCTTTCCTTTTTAAGAACAGAGCAGGTCTATCCAGAACAAATGAAGGGAAGCTGTCACTACCTCTTCCTTGAACAGCATCTGATTTCCACCACTTTGCCTGGGTCACCTAGAGGGAGACTGCAAGTGAGTGCAGGTGGTCGGATTGGGCCCAGGAGGCCATCTATGAAGGCAGAAAGAAAGCAGGTAGTGGCGGCTTCCCCCCCCCCTTTCTCTTTCTCTCTCTGCAGCACCACGGGATCCAATTTTCCCTAACCATAAAGATGGCATACTCAATCAGCCACCTCTATCCACTTGTTCACACCCTCTTTCTTGGTGTCACTGGGCAAACAGCATGATTTTAAAAAAGGGGTGGATGTCGTCCAAAAGGGTATCCATAATCAGGAGCTCGTCTTGTGTGCGGTAAGTCCCCTAAGCACACCTACCAGGAGCATCTGCCATTCCCCACCAAAGCTGTTGCCACCTTGATCCCCGCTCACACAACCAACCACCGCCCCCGCCCCTCCAGACCCATACAGCTTTGAAAAAGAGGGCCGCCAAATCGATGGAGGAGGATCCCTGTCCTCCCTTCATTGCAGCGAAGCTTTCTCCCCTTAGCAACCGCTGCATTTCATCTGGTTACCACCAGCAGCAGCACCCTGAGGCGCCTTCTCTCCTCCTCCGCTCACCCACCGCAACCAAGCCCACCCTCTGTGCCTCCGCGCCAAACGGAGAAGAGCCCCGGGAGGAAAAGCGGAGAGGAAGAAGCCACCCCCCCCCAAAAAAGGATCAACTTCTCCCAGCCTGGAACCTGCCTTCCTCACCCCGAAAGACAGAGCGCGCGGCGCCTGCCCTGCTAACACACCCCTACAAGCAGCGCGACCGAAAGATCAGCAGCAGCAGCAGCAGCCCCTTCCCCAAGCAAGGACGCAGCCTCCGAGAAAATACTCACATTGCAGGGTGGAGAATCTGTCCTTTTAGTCTCCGTCGCCTGCAGATAACTGACAGCTGGGATCACGATTCCTACCAAGAGACCGGGGCTCCGGGGTTTATGGGGCGTGGGAAGCTGGAGGAAAGGCGAGGGAAAGTGGGGTAGGGCGGCAGCAGGATGGCGACCCCCCTCCGGTCGTAGCTCCCCTCCCCCATGCTAGACCACGATGCGGATACCCTTCAGGAGAACATCTGGGCACACTTCCTTTCCCCTACGCGGCCGTCTGGAGAACAGGTACCTTGTCAGCTGAAGTCTCTCCGTTTGCCAGAGCCCCACGGCAACCACCCCAAAAGAAAGCTCTTCATCCAGTAAATCCTTTCGGAGCCGGCAGCCGAGCGAAGAAAGGGGGCTCCTGCCGCCGCCGCGGGAACCGCGAAGCAGAGAAAAGGGGGGCGAGCCACCCTCTTCCCCACGCATCTGTCAGAGCGGAGCGGAGGAGCGAGACTCACAAAGGCGCGCGAGCAGGGCTGCTTCCCATCTCCGCCGCCGCGGCGACTGGCCACGAGGAGCGCGGAGGCGGCGGAGCCTTCCCGCCCCCAACCCGGGAAGGCTCGCGGCTGGGGTTTCCTCTCGAGCGGCGAGGGCCTCCTGGAGGAGGAGGAGGAGGCGGCGGCGCTCCTGCACAGGTGTTATGGCTGCAGCTGAGTGACAGACGGGCAAAAAGGCAGGGCTGCTGCTGCCGCTGACATGTGGCCGAGCCTCCTTCGCCCTCGCCGGTTCCTGAAGCGGCACCGCAGCGCCTTGAAAGAGAGCTCTGCTTCCGACGGAGGCAAAATGGGAGGGCAAAGACGACCGCCTGCAACCCCCGGGAAGCGCCGTCCGTGACGGTCTTGGTCAAGAGGGCGCCGGGCAACCAGGGACCTCTCCTCAGGGGAGGGGCGGTGGGGGGGTTAGCTGAAGCGGGTCCTCTAAATCCGAGGCGCGGGGGCGGCGACGTGGGGGGGGGCTTGCACGTCGGATTGCCAGGGAGCTAGGAAGCCGCGAAGCTCCCTCACAGAGAGGGAGGAGGCCAAGTAGCAACAGCAGTTCCCGCCCCCACCAACTCCGCGTCAGAGCTCTTCACCAGCCGCCGCTGCCGCCGCCTCTCCTCCGGCCCTCCCCCCCCATTTCTTCCCGAGTGGTTTTTTTTTCCCAAACGGGGGGGGGGGAGAAACGAAGTGGGCGCGAGGACGATGTGGCAACGCCGCGCCGATTCTGCCGCTCTCCTCCGTGCTCTGCACGTGGCCGCTCGAGTCCCGCAGCAAAGTACACGCCCCTTTTTCCAGGTTTGCTCGGAGCTGCACCTGACGGTTCAGTTGCGGTATCTGCACAGCGATCCGTAAGGCATCGTAAGGCAGATCAGGGCTATCCTGATGCCCGCTTCCATCGAGGACAACCTTGGGAGGTTAAAAGAGAGACCGGGTGCCACTGTCCTGGTTCTCCAGCCAACTCTTAACTCCCTGGGGGGGGGGGGGATTGTCGGTGGCAAGATTTGGACGAACTAGAAAGATTAGGTGAGTGAGGGTTTTGTTTCCGTTGCCCTAAGCCGAGGTCTAGGTATTGCCCAGCTTCATGCATAGCACCCACCATACTGGCAGAAGATTGACCTGGGATTCGTGCTGCAGACAGAGGCTTTGCCTTTGCATGTGCTCCTAGTAATGTGTTTCCCAGAAAAAGTCCTTAGAGACGTCTGCCTGATAAATCACTGTCATTGCATTGGCTTTTTAAGGACACCCTTAAAACCACAATGGTGAAAGATGGATGCTAGTGTTGTCATTTTTAAGGTGCCTGCCCCCCTTTAAGGATTCCAAAGACCTTAAGACATCTGAACTGGTACTGAAGCTTGCAGTCTGTTAGTTCACCCACCACAGGGTACAGTTGATCACTTATATGATTTTTTCTACCTTTTAAATAAATAAAAAAGACCATCTTTTTATTTACTCCACTCAGAGGGTTGATATGCAACACAGTAAAGTAATAACACTATGGGATAATATATGTAGCTTTTTATAAAAATAGCTATCTTTTTTTGTCCTTAATTAGACAAGACAAATAAAACATTGAAACATTTATAAATATATATTTGACTTCTCATCTCTATGTATAAAGGTTTACAATACAGTTTCACTAAAGGTTGAACATGTTTCATTATATTTATCCATACAAAGTCCACACCTATAAGCAACCATTCATAAATCACAAGTAACATCAGGTGTTAAGTCCACTGAGTAATTGGAGCTTAAATTTATCTTTCTTAAATTAAAAAAATAAATCTCTTGTTATTCAACAAAGGCATGGAGTATCCATTTCCATTGTCCAGTCTTCTATTTCTATGTAGCAGTTTAAAAAAATACGAGCATCTGAAAATATTAAATCCTGTTTCCAAGTCAAATTAATATACTGATCTTAAAATTTAGTTGTTTTCACCTATGAAACATTGGAAAGTATGGAGTGCATACATCTATTTACTACATGAACTAATGATATTCAAATAGTGAAAATTCTCTTGCTTTTCCTACCAATCACACACAATGAAGCATAACACACTGTCCTTAGGAAAGAAGAAAACCATCAACCGACTTCATTAATATGCTGTGCTATATCATAAAGATAATTTGTTTGATTTGGATGATTTTTGATTTATACAGCACATGGCTTAACATGTTGTATAAACCCAGGAGATTAGAGAAAGTACCAGTGAGCATCTTCACTAGTTTGTTTCCTGTTAAAGACGTTTTGTTACCAAGCATAGCCATTTGGGCAGCCATTTTTTGAATGAGTAGCCCTCTCCAAGTGAAAATGAGCAAAGCCCGTTCTTGAAATTCCCAAATGCCCACAGACCAAAATGGCCTGAGATGCCTACGATATATGCAAAACAGATGATATAGTTGGAAGATATCATCCTAGCTATTTATGAATGCCAGAATAACTACCATGTTTCCAGTTTGATTGTGAGATACTAAGATTACATTTAAGATGTTCACGTGCAATGTAATGTGCAAAGCCTTGGTAATAAGCAGTTCCCCTTCGAGATATTCCACATGGAACAACATTTCTATGCAGCACTGTAGACTCTGTAAGATTTTGTTTGAGACCTTCTATAAGGGAACAGTTATATTTGAATAATTTAAGCTTCAGCCTGAAGAGAGATTGGAATCATGTCATTTTTAAATAAAACAATTGCCACGGTGCTTTTTTTTTTCTCAGACAGTCATAATTCTGCATCACCTACATCCCTTGGTGGGCATCCCAGATGTTGGATTGGGAACTAGCAGAGAAAAGCTCGAAGGGGAGCCATGGATGAGAAGGAAGCTCAGCAGGGACAGGATGTATCTCAAGAGGAAATGAAGTCAAGAGAAGAATTGGGAAGAGGAAAAGGGTAGTCTTTTCGTCCTTCCATCCCACCAAGGGAGCCAAGCAGCTTGCAGCTCTTATAGCTGAGCTCATTGCTAGGGCCCAGAGCAGCAGAGAGAAGCACCAGTAACTTGTCTTCAAAGCTTCTACCAAACCCCCCTGAGGTTGATTGGCGGCAGGAGATAAAAACAAGGGGAGAAAGAAAGAGATGGCACAGAGCCAGGAAAACGAATCTGGGATCTACATGAATAAATGTCTGTGTGTATTATGTAAAGCTAGGCTCAAAAATGCATTAGGCAAAGGACGGAATAAATTTGTATGATAAGAAGGTGGCTGCAGCAGGTATGGTAAACAATTAAATAAAGTTGCTGCCAGATAAGGAAAGGAGAATTCAGAAGTAAAGATAACACTGAAGTGATTAAGACCAGCTGGCAGTTGGTTACAGCTAGCTGGAAATATGTGTGTGTGTGTGTGTATTTGTCTTTAATTGCGAATCCTGGGTGTGTGCATGTTAGAAAAACAAAAGAAATCGAGCACCAGGATAAAAGTATAAACAAAACTGTTTAATATAAAACCACTTAGCTGTCGTCGGTCAAACTGCCAACATCGTCAAAGTGAAAGTAAAGGATCTGGGAGTTTACTTATACGGCCAGCTTCTTATGCGCCCTGCTCCTTGAGCGAGTCACCGGTCCATTTGCTTCGATCGGCCGTAATGCTCCTATCATCCCATACCTATCAGCCTATTGGCGAGCTCACAATATATATTTATATATATTATATAAAATATAAAGTAGTAAAGTCAGAATGGTTGCAATGGAATATAATTTAGACAGTAAAGTTCAGATATAGGAATAAGTTCTAGGACAGATGCTGAACAAAGCACTTCACTGTTCACTTAATAAGCTAAGGTTATCGGTTTCTTGTAGTGCACATTGATAATAAATGCAATGGCGCATGTTAAGAATTGTCTGTATTCTGATTTGACCTGTTTCCACCCCGGAACCAGCAAGGCAATTTTTCTTTTTCCTTATTTAAAATGATGGACACATTGGATTGAATCCATGCTTAATAACAGTTAAAACAGACTCATTGGAATCAGCACTGGAAGTTAGTGTAATTTAATGTGAACTGCTCCCCACCAGGGAGCAAGGGATGGGTGAGTGGGTAACAAGATAAAAACCAGGATATTGTTGTTGCAACACCAGCTCTGCCCTCTCTGTAAGTTGTGTCATGGCTTTGGCACAGCTGGTGTTGCAGTGTTGCAATAGTCATTTTGTTATTCAGACAAAACCTGCCTAGCAAATGTTTTCATTACCTTCCAAACAAAGCTAATTTCATTTCCCCAAATTCTATTATTTTGCTAATATGTTTCATTTTCCAGTCCTCTTAATCTTTGTGATAGTAAGGTACCTCGTTTCCCAGAAGCCCTGGCGCCCATGTTTTAAGGATAAGCATAACCTAAAGGCTCAGCCAGAAGCAGATTGTCAATGAAAAAAGAAACCCAGATTGGCCTTTCCAGAAAACAATAAAATCTAAATAAAATTCTTTGCCCAGTTGGTACAGAGGCCAAGCATGTAGCTTTCTGCTTTGCCCGAATGTATCCAACGGCTGGCTGAAGAGTAAGGTTGTGTTTCTGTGGATGTTTTTTAAAGGAGAAGAGCATTTGTACACTGGAAAGTTGAAAAATTGTTGTTTGAGCAAAGAATCTTTTACTGATAGTTGACAGCATTTAAAAGGACTTTAATGAGCACTTCCAGACTGCTGCAGTAGATTTTTACTATAAAATACGGGGGGAAATGCTTCCAATTAAAACTACAGAACAAAAATGAAGGACAGGTCTATCAGTTGCAAGCTGTGAAGCTACAAGTACCATTCCAGAATAGTTTGTAATATTTATACCACTATTTTCCCTGCATCACTTCCTAATTCAGGAGCCCAGAGAAGTTTTTTCTTTTTACATTTTCCAATATGATTTCTGAACTATACCAGTGGTTCTCAACCTTTTTAATGCCGCGACCCCCAACCGGTCATAAGTCAAGGACTACTCAACCGGTCGTAAGTCGAGGACTATTCAACTGGTGCAGCACCGTTTGCAGAATGGGACTTTTGGCAGGCTCAGCAGGGCAGAGACAGCTGGACAATTCCTATTGGCTTTTGAAAGCCAATAGAATTAGACTCTATTCAAGAGAGTCTATTCTATTGGCTTTCAAAAGCCAATAAAATAAAAGGGAGTAGCACAGCTAAGGAAAAGGGGAAAAATATGGCAGACTGCGTTGTTTGGCGACCCCCGTGAAATGGTCGTTCGACCCCAAATGGGGTCCCGACCCACAGGTTGAGAACCACTGGTCTACACCACCCACCATCCATTTATATCAACAGGGAATGATTTTAGTTAGAAGTTTTGAATGGTTCTTGATTTTTTTGTCCAATACACAGGGGAAGACTTAAAAACAAAACAGGCTAGACATGGAGAAGAGAATTCCTTCTCTAACCTCAACAAAGCTAATAATCCATGACTGGAATCACATTTTGCACTAAGTGATGATGTGGCTTCTTTGGTCTGACTTACTGTGTTGTCTGACTTTGTAAACTATGGCTAATGGTTTTTTGGGATCTGGGACTCCAATCTGTAGATTCCTAAAAAGCATTTCTAAAATAACAAGATGCAAAGCTATCCTACATTTATCATGGAATTCCTTGCCATTATCTGTTTCAAATCAGTGCAAAGGTTAGTTGCAGCTGGAAGAAAGAGAGGAGTTTTGGCATCTTAGTGTTTTAGAAGTGCTATAAGATAACTTGCCACAACTTCGCTTTTTCAAAATGCTGAGGCTGGCTATTTTAACTAATTTCTATAGCCATTACTGTAATGTCTCCCAGAGCATCAAGGATCCTGCAGATTTATTACTTAGGGTATGAAACATTTGCTGGTATTTGTAACAGAGAAAAAAAAAAGCCCTATATAACAGTTTATGGATGCAGCTACAAAAGCTATTAAAAGCTATGAGATGAAAAATAACTACTGGATTAAGGGGCTGCAGTATTTATTTACATGAACCATTCTTGTTTAATCATGGTTTTTAAATAACTACAGTTGGCTAGGTTAGCATAAAACATTAAGCCATAAACCAGATATAGAAACGATAGATATTGGATTCCAACAACAAACTATACACATGCAAACTATGCAATGGCTATATTGTAGACCAGTGGTTCTCAACCTTTTTAATGCCGCGACCCCTAACCGGTTGTAAGTCGAGGACTACTCAACCGGTCATAAGTCGAGGACTACTCAACTGGTGCAGCACCGTTTGCAGAATGGGACTTTTGGCGGGCTCAGGAGGGCAGAGACAGCCTGGACAATTCCTATTGGCTATTGAAAGCCAATAGAATTAGACTCTATTCAAGAGAGTCTATTCTATTGGCTTTCAAAAGCCAATAGAATAAAAGGGAGTAGCACAGCTAAGGAAAAGGGGGAAAAAATGGCAGACTATGTATGTCCCGACCCACAGGTTGAGAACCACTGTTGTAGACCATTATTGTATTGTTGTTATTATGGCCATGGTAAGCTTTATTTCCTAGAAAAAAGGCACAGAATTGGTCAGCCTACTTCAAAGATCAGAGATGAGAGGAATTACCTTTTGGGGGGGTTTCTACCTTTTTATTTAGCAGAAATCAGCATAAATGGAAGTGAAACAAAGTCCCTCATGAAGCTGAGACTGTACCTACTCTGAAATACTTTTTACCTCATTTCCCTTAGATCATGCTTATGATTAAGACCTGAGACAGGCAACTATATAATGGACATATTGTGCTAATCTGATTGCAAGCTCTGGTTTATGTATGTATATATATGTGCTTTTGAGTCAGTCTTTACTGAATACAAGCTCTGGTGTATGTGTGTGTGTGTGTGTGTGTGTATGTATGTATGTATGTATGTATGTATGTATGTATGTGCTTCTGAATCAGTCTTTACCCCTGGTGACTTCCTGGAATAGTCCCTGCAGTTTTCTTGTCAATATTTTTTTCAGAAAGTGGTTTGCCATTACCTGCTTCTTAGGGCTGAGAGGAAGTAACTGGCCCAAGGTTAACCAGTTGGTCTTCTGGTTTCTAGCCTGGTGCTTTAACCACTTCATCAATCTGGATCACAAACATTGATGTTACTGCTGAATTCCAACATGACACCTGTATTTTAGAATAATGGAAGACAATTTCCAAGAAGACAAGCAGGAGACTTACAGAATACAGTGGAAAAGAGGCCTTGGTTTATTACTTATAGATTATTTTTTTTAATGCTATTGTGTGGAATAGAGTGTCTTTTTAAAAAAGCATGACTGGGATTAGAACAGCGATGGCCTTTTATTGAAGCCACTGTTTGATCATTGTAGCATCTTTTTATGTTATACTCCTTGCTAACAACTTCATTTTAATAAGAGGTTAAAATGAAGGAACAGGACTAATATATTATTTAGATTCAACCTCACGACTGATTCTCTGTTCTGACAGAGACCTTGAATAAAATAGGATCAAGATCTTTAATGCTTTAAAAAAAATTGAGGAAACAAATGAAATTGAAGCCTGGGGAGAAATGGTTCTGACCCACAAGGTAGTAATTAAGAACCATTTCATTCATGAACTTTCATTCATACTCAGATAAGCTATCCAAAAGATATATAAACATTATACATGTACTGCATCACATTTACCACAAACGTGATAGCTTTTTAATCAAATCATAATGACTGCAAGTGAACATTCAATTTTTATATCCTAAAGCTTCAGCCAGACACCCACCCCCATTAAAAAAAGGTAGAAAGAAATACAGTAATGGATATCAAAAAGGACTTGCCATAACCTACTCACTGTTGAAAGCAAGGTTGAAGTTCATACATCCCTACTGTCCAAGATTGTGTATCTTCACTCCTTCTTCATGAGCCTAAATGAAAGATGCCTGATGCTTTACTTGCAACATTAATGAATGGATTCTTCAAGTGGCAACTTTATCCCAAACTTAATTCCTAAAACAATAATTACAACTGTTAAATAGGCAGACAGTTTCTTTCCTCATCAGTTTAGAAACACGGTTTTGCATCTTGTATACTTTCACATTGCAAACAAATTGACTTAGAATAATTACTACTTTGGAGGACTTCTTCCAGTCATGTGCTACTTCTAGTTGCATGCACATGAAAGCATTGATAGACGCATTGAAAACAGTGAATGCAATCTATACCAATCTGGTGCTTAAACAATTGTAACAGTAGCTAATCTATATTAACTGGTCTTTAATATGTACAGCTTTGTTTTTCCTCCATTGTTTTGCACATTTATCTACTAGAAACATAACCTCTTCCTTCCTTGCCACATTTAAGGAATCAACAAAATCACTTAACACAGATAGGTTTCTGTTTAATACCTTTTAATTATTATGACATGCAAGATTACTTAACTCAGTGAAATTGCTTCTCAATATCTCTTAATTACCATACCACACAATTAGGACACATTTTTTTTTATAATCTATTGATAAAGAAACTAGTTTGGTCTAGTGGTTAGGGTGCCATGTTAGAAGTCAGGAGACTGTGAATTCTAGTCCCGCCTTAAGCATGAAAACTTGACCCAATCTGTCTTTCCCTCCCTCTCTCTTTCTCTCTCTCTCTCTCTCTTTCTCTCTCTCTGCCCACCTTACAGTGTTGTTACTGAAAAAAGTAGGAGGAAAGAGAATTTAATATCTTCGCTGTCTTAAGTTATTTATAAAAATAATAAAGGCAAGATTAAAAACTAAAAAAATGTACTGTGGTCAAATGCAGAATCAAGGACTGAGGAAATACAATAGAAATATGGAAAAATAAAGCCTAAATATGCAGTCCTGATAGAGTTAAACTTTCTTGACTTATAATCTGTTCCCAGTAGTAGAATTCTGGGGATTGTTTGCTGTTGTATCTAAAATTTTCAATAAAATCTAATACTACTGTAATTCTATAAATCAAACCATTTGAAATGAGCTATATCTTCTGGCAAACTCTAATTCTCTCTGCCTGGGACAATTTCAAAATGTTAAATATGTGTTTATGCCTTTTTGAGATTATTAGCAGCAAATTTAATCACTAAAGTGAAATTTATTTCTGGATTCTGCTGCCTTATGTATAGTCATATGCTGGACAGCTTTAGAGAAATATGCAATAGGTAGTTAACATGCAGTGCAGATTTTCTGTAGTAAAAGAGAATAACAATTCATTCAACTGCTTTGCTACCTGTATCTGTCAAAGTAAGATCATATCTGTGGGTGAATATGCATTCTTCTTCCTTTCTCATCCTTGTTCTTCATGACCTTTTCAATAATTTTAATGTATACATAGTTTATAAAAAAAAGATATCAATTTCTCATTAGCATGACTTCTAACTCTTATACCTTGCTTATTTCATTCTCCTAAATGTATTCTCTCTTCTAAATTATTTTTGGAATATTTATGGAACTCATATGCCATCTATTTTTCTCTGCATCATCGCATGTTAAATTTATTATCTAAGTCCACTTACCTTCAATCCTTTCAATCGAATGATAAACATTTTACTATTTCTGTGTCAACAAGGGAATCACTTTATACATATTAATTGGACAGCAAAGATTTACTTTTCTCAGCTTATTTTCTGTTTTGCTTCAGATTGCTTCATTTTTGTTCATTTTTCTGCATGAATTGGAAATACAGTTTAAAGTTGTCAAAAGGATAAATAGCATTTTTAGAGCCACAGACAATTTTTCACCTTTTGGAATGTACCAACGGACACAGTTCAAAATGAGCAAACTCTATCTACATAAAGACTAAATTCAATTGGTATTTATATTTAAATTAAATGTCCTGAATATTTGTAAGATTACCTATTTCCAGTAACATCTTTGCCCAATAAGATCTAGCAGCTCAGGTTTTCTATGTGTCTTTTAGAGATTGGCCTACTTTTTAAGTTAACTATCACCTCCTCTGGAATAGTATCTCTGCAGATATTCGAATGGCCTTATAAATTTTGGGGAAAATTTATAAAAATCTGGCTATTTGATTAATGGGCCTAGAAATTATGACTAGCTCTTTGGATGATGACTACATTGCACTGTTGCACTAAATGCTGTTTTTATATGGTTTTAGTTTTAAAATTGATTATCTGTCTGCTTTTAATCCTCTGTTATGGATTTGGGAAGTTTTCACTGTGTTCCCAATGTGATGAAAATTACTGGAACTGATCACAATTATTATGTCAAAATATAAACAATAACACCATTATTCTGACAAAATATGCATAAATTTTGACAACCTGAATTAGGTATTAATTTGCAATAGTGAAATAATCAGCAATGAACAATTATATTCAGATGGTTGTTATGTAATTTTATGAACAAGGGATTTAACCAGTTATAGAACAGCTGTAAAAGTGTTTTTTCTTGTTTTGTCTGCCAAAAGCTAACCTGATCTATTTTAATCTACTCATCTTTGAAGCAGACAAATCAGAAATAGTGGTTATATGCTGAGCTGATCCTGAAAGGAACGTAGTGTACTGTAGTGCTAAATTGATGAAATATCTATTTTAAATGATTATCCTAAAGAATAAACCAACTAAACTCAGAAAGCTGGAAAATGAAATACTGTACACATCAGTGATACAACTATACTGGTTGCTCAGCCAATCTGATAAACATTCTAACTTTTATAAAAGGAAAGACTTAAGAAAATCTGAATATTAGCCTGACATTATACCAAGATTAAACAGCTATTTTAACCAACATCAAAAGGAATCTAAGGTAGCTTCCCCTCATAGAAGACCAAGCATTAGCATGTCTGAAAGAGACCCAAACGGGAACTCATTCTCCTGGAATTCTGAAAACCAGTTATAAGTTGGTCTGGATGAAAAAATCAGGATCTAGCTTTCTTGTATCGGTGATGAACTTAATTGGAAAGTTTGCATCCACTGCTTGATTAGCAACCATTCATAAATATGGTAATAAACCATTTTATATTCATTTTGCAACCAACACATGCATGTATGATCAAATTTCATGCACTTGACAACATACAGCAGAGGGAGAGTAACACTGGGTGTTAAAATAAGAGAGAGTATATTTTAAAAGTTTTTTTATTTCTACTCTAGTTATATCCCTCCAAAATCAGTAGGTTACAACAGGATTCTGCTGTATTCCTTTATCTGAAATATTAAACTATATACACATAAAATAAATCAATCTTTTTGAAATCATTGATCGACTTCCATATTGCAGTAACCAAGTTTATTAATAATCTTTATTGAATTCAAGTTACACAGAATTAACAGAGCTGTATTATTTATTCCTATATATAATCTATATTCTTCAGGCCTTCATTTCCCAAAGGAAAGAGGGGGAAGAATTTTCTAACTGTATGGATATCTTTCAGGAGGAACCACCTGGCTGGGGTTACCTGCATATTTAGTAGTAGGAAAATGAGTTGCAGGAGGGAGGAATGAAGAGCCAAATCAGCATTAAGTCATTGGTATGCAGAAAGAGACCAAGAAGCAATCCTCCCTAAATCTTCACAGGATTTATCTGATGGTTATATAGAATATATTTTAGTCTGGTAAGATTCCTGTCTATAGGCAAACTGCAATGAAGAACTACTCTGAGCAATTCACCATGTAGTTCTCAGTTCCCTGCACCTTAAAGCAAAACAGTGTATCACAGGGCAACAGTTTTTGAACCAAGGAACATCAAATAGACTAATATACAGAATGTGTCAAAATCCAGGAGCCATGTCTACTGAGGAAATGAAATTTGGGGAAATCGCAGCTGCTTCAGTGCTTCTGGCTGCTGCTGCCCTGGTGCTACAATCTTGTGATCTTCATTTTCAACATTCTGTGATAGTTTCCCAGCCAGTCTCACATCCCTTGCTCTTCTCCCACCCAGCAGCAAGAAATTGACCTACCATGTGGTTCTTAAAGAAACAACTTTAAGATGCATGATAAAAAACCTAGATATTTTTTATTGCTTTATGTACCCCTTTTCTGATACACAAACCTAGACATATATCTATATCCCATTTTTGTTCAAGAACTCAGGGCACATGCATAATACTCTATCTTTTTATATTTCTTCACAACAACTGTGAAATAGGTTGGACTGAAAGTCACCAATTGAGCTGCAGATGAAGTAGAACTAGATCTCTCCTGCATCAAATACATTAGCCATTATACCTTAATCCTTGCTCTCCCTGTTTCATCAGTTATTTCATCAACTGCTTCCTACTCTGAAACTGAGTAGGTTGGCCTCTCCTTTGGTTTCTGGAGATCAGGTAGACCAGTCCCACCCTATCCCTTAGGCAGTCCCATGATTTGATTTTGAAACTGTTTCTGACTATTTCCTACATGGAGGAGATGTCAGGAAGTCTGAACTGCTCTGAAGCAAGAACAGCAATGTACAACATTGTAATAAAAAATAAAGCAAAATAAAATACTACAGCATAATTATTCTATGTAAAAAGTGAAAATGGGTGTCATGGTCAAGGGATGATACCAAATGTCATGGAGATGTTGCAAGGAGGAGGAGAGAGACGAAATGAAAGATGAAAGGGCTGTACATTTCCAGAATCACAAGGAAAGGTACAAAATGAGGAGACAAGAAAAGTTGGAGGAAGAAAGGGAAGATCAGCTCAAGAATATATGACAAATACTAATTATGGTGAAAGTTCCTTAACACGACAATATCTGCCTGCAACAACAAGACCTCAAGAGAGAAAGAATGAGGCAAAATGCATGACCTGCATGACGTAATATTTCTGCTGATGTTGGTGCCATGGCCAAAGAAGTATGCCCTCATTGTCATGTGTTCCTATTCCCTGTAGAGATCACCAAGTTCATCTGTATGAAGAGAAAGGTCAAGAGAGGCAATTTGCAACTTCAACCTAATGATCTCCTCAGTTTCTATAACTATGATGAACCTATTGCAAATGAGTTCAGGAAAAACATCACACAATAGAACTGCCTCATCCAATGACATCCTTTGGTGTCAAAGAAGTCCTTCCAAAGAAGAACGGATGGAATCCTGTGATTATTCAAGATTCAAGATACTTCTCAAAGTGAAAAAAAATGCTCTTTGCAAAAATAATAATAATAATAATTAGAAAAAAACCCTTCAATATTGCAAATTTACTTCAATATTTGAGGCTTATGGTCTGGGATGAAAACTTTGTAATTAGGAAGGATTAGCTTTGAAGCTAGAGCGGATTCATCACAATATATGTGGCAAGAATGAAGCCTTTGGGGAAATTTTAATAATTTCCTGTGGCAACGTCCATCAGCTTCTACCAGTTATGAAAGGAGGAAATGATGCTGATGTGGAAAATTTATACATCAAAAAAATCATATTTGTGGAGAAGATTTTTCAAGTTTCAATTGAAGAGAAATTGTCAGCTCCCCAAAACTAAGAAAGACACATAGAATTACTTCTGAGCAGTTTATTTGATTGCTCCTCACCTATCGATAGAAATCTTGCCAAACTACAGCAATTACTTGCATTACTACATACATACCCTGGGAATAGAAAAGATCTTTCTTAACCCTCTTCCTCTCAATCAAACTTTTCATGCTTCATTGCTTCTTTTCCCTCTGGAATGCAGCCCCTCCTCTTGGGAATCCAGACTACATTCTACCCCAGAAACATGCAAGACAGTAAGAGAGAAGAATATTCTGAGTTCTTATTGAATGTGAGAGAAAAATCAAATCAAAAGGATGAAATAGAATTACCTGAAATTAGGGTTCTGCCAGCCAGAACTATGGAGGAATGTAATTATTTCATCTACCCAACACTAAAGAACTGCAGAACTGTTCTCAAAGAACTCCATCCTGCTTTCCCTCAATAAAATGATGAGAAAAATCAGTTCTACATGCATTAGACACATTATTCTCTGGAATAATGAAATAATATTGTTCCTTTAGTGCTTTCAGTGAAAGATCTACTCATTTTCCAATAGAATTCCTTGATTCAGGTGAACATTTTGAATTTCCACCACATAAACTGGAACTGAAGATAAAATCTCCCATCATTTTAATGAAGAACTTGGTTCTTCTAAGATTTGCAATGGAACAAAGATGATGATGGAAGAACTCCACAAGAATCTCCTTGTAGAAAGGGTATACATTGGCGTGTTTAAAAATGACATTGTCATGCCTCCAAGAATTATGCTCAGTTAATCATAAGTGAAGATGTTCCTTTGCACAGACACAGTTCCCAGTATAGTCACTATATATAAAACACAAGGACAAAGCAGGGAGAATGTGCTGATTTATCTGCAAAAACTGGTATACTAGCATGGTCAATATATGTCTCTTTAAGCCAAGAAAAAAGAAAGGAAACATTAGAGTTTTCTTTAAGAATGGCAGATGAACCACAAATGTTATTGAAAGCATTCTTTGTTAAAGCATCTATTTTTGTCCTGCTACATATCTTTCATCTTTAATATTAAAACCAAAACAATGGCAATCTGCCTGTGGTCATACTGTTTCTCTGTTTAGGTAAAGAAATATCTCTGAAAAGATGAGCCAACGGGTCACAGGTTGTCTAGTGTCATTTAAAAAAACCAGAAAATTAGGTTAGGTGGTTTTTACAGGCTCAAGAAACATGTATTTCAAAATGAATTACTCTCTCTTTGAACAAAAATTTAAAATAACGTACTTTCTCATTGCGATGCTTTCAAATTTAAACCTCAGATATTTAAACCTAATATCTCAGATGATCCAGTTTTATGGCCATGTATGCTTTGCAGTTTCTCATTTGATTATATTATGAGAATATATAGTAGCACATTCTCTTATCTGTAGCCCAGTCTACTGAAGTAAAATATGCTAATTTACTCTTTTGAGGGCATCTAGGAGTTTTATTCAGTGCTAGTTGTGGGAGGACACACCGAAAGTCCCTCTAGAACCATCAGCTCCTCTCCAGAATAGGAGATATGTTCTTAACAGTTATGAATCCAAAGCTAATTATCTTCGGAACTTAAAGCACCAGGAGCAGATGAAACACACTTTGCAGAGACATAGGAACTGTAGATCTCAGATGCAATCAGTACACTATCTTATCAGTATAACAGATGATATTTTAGTTCTGAGAGGCTATCATGGTTATAGATATCACTGTACTTCCTCTCTTGTTGCTTCAGTAGCTGTATCCCGCTATGCCTTGTATCTGTCATTTATAAATGGAAAGGAGCAAGCACTGGGATACGGGTTCAAATAAAGAGCTGTCATACTATTCCTAAGCCAGGAAAAGTTAGACGATTAATTATAGAAAATATGGAGCGCCAGTCCCTGTCTATACATATGCTGGGTTTCTATTTGTTGAAAACATTTCTAGGTCACTTTTTCAAAACAAAAGAAAACAAATTGACAGTAGCTATTTTGATACAGTGTGAACGATATGAATTTGTAAAGCAGACATCTTCAAAACTGAATAACAGTTTCTGCTAAAAGTGGGCTTTTTTTTCCTGTTCTGTTATCCTGTTTTTCAGCAGGATAGTTGAAAGCAACTTTCTATCGTCTATGACATGGGTGTCAAACTTGATTGCATCACGTGACGTATCGTGATGTATCGCGACATTTTTTGCCTTTCTGGAACTGGGGTGGGCGTGGCCTGTGTGTGATGCATCCGGCCCACAGGCCACCAATTTGACACCCTGGTCTATGAAGTAGACATAAGGACTAAAACTGTATGACAATATTCAGGCCTCTGTTTCTTTAACAGGAGCTTTATTTCTTCCTTCCTGAATTCTTCTGCACTCCTCAAATCTACCTTAGTTGATTTTTAGCCCTACACTAACAGATTTGATGACTTTGTGCCCAAAAGGAAAAACAAAAATCCAGGATTAATAGTGCTGTTCCACTGATGGATAGGTTGAGTTCAGTACCTGGTGACATGTAGAACAATAGGCCATTACTATTTGGCACACAAGATTATTTATGTGTGGGTTATGTGTACCCATATACATACATACATATCTGTAATTTTATTAAGGTATTTTATATAACAGTGCAAATACACAATATATTAAGATATTTTATAAAATAATGCAAACATACAATAGAAAAGAAAAAAGAAAGAAAATATGTACAGGATTGATTTTGATCTTTTTTACAGCAGTTACAAATAAATTTATAAATTAGCTTTCCTCTTTAAGTTATGTCATAATTCCCTTCTTCCCATATTTTTCTTTTCTAGTCATCAAATTCATGAAACACATTTTTCCCATTTTTAGCAAAAAGTTCATGAAGGGTTTCGGGTCACTAATAAAGGTACTTGTTGTCTTTTCTCTAATCAAACAAGTCAGTTTTGCCATTTCTGCAAGTTCTGTCAGGTTCGCCAACCATTCCTCCATTGTGGGTATTTCAGAATCTTTCCAACTTCGTACATGTAATTTTGCTGCAGGTACCATGTACAAAAGCGACCTTCCACAGTTCTTTTCCAGTTTTCCAGCCCCCCCCCCCCTTCTCCAAAATTCTGCTTTTAGCTGTATATTAATCTTTAAAATTCTTTGTTTCGTTGAATGTATTTGTACCCAGGATTTCCTAGCTTTTTTAAAACTCTACTGTACGTGCTAAAATGACACCTCATGTTTTCACATTTCCAACACAAATTTTATACATCCTAGATAATTTTTTCTGTTGTTATATACCAGCAGTATACCATTTATAAAAATTCTCTCTTAATACAACATAAATGTCAGTTCTTTGAACCACATCTTCTCACATTGCTCCATCTGTATGTTATAACCAAAATTCTTAGCCAAGGTTATCATGCACTCTTAAATTTGATCTTCTTCAATTTCCAATTTCAGCAAAAGCTTGTATATTTTAGCAATCACACATTCTTCATTTTTACATAATGCAGTTTCAAATTCCATCTTATTCTGTGTCTTTTTATCTATTTTAAGCCGATCTCCGAATCATATGCATGAAAACTATTGAAATATAAATCCTTTGGCAATTAATTGGTCTCTTGGTTTCATTTTAAGTTCTCCATTTTCCTGTAATAACAAGTCTTGGTGTGTTAATCATTTATCTTTACCAACTGTTTCTTTTCTACCAAATACTTCCTGTCCTGAAACAAACAAAGGCATTTTCCAACACAACCTGAACTTGTATTTACTCCATACTCTTATACAGCATTCCTAAAATAATGATTTTTAAAATCTACATTAACTTTAATTTTGTTATACCATGGAAAACCATGCCATCCAAACCTCAAGTTAGGAGCCTCTAATTCCAACATTCTTTTACTTCTCAGAAGCAACCATTCTTTCATCCAAACAAAGCAACCGGCTACAAAATACAGTTTAAAATCTGGCTACCCCAATTATAATAGAATGAGTCGGATGCCAGTTTAACGGATAAGCTGAGTTGGACGTGACAATCTGAAGAATGTAGTGTCCTACTGAAAATGAGGAAGTATAAGTTAATATAAGAAGAGTGATGGGGAATATCAAGTTCAAACCTAGGAGGAAAACAGTATAATAATATATAATATTACAAGTAATAATGTTATGTTCAGCATGTTCATTTAGAATAACAGACTTGGAAGAGACCTTGTAAGTCATCTAGTCCAACCCCCTGCCCAAGCAGGAGTCCCTACACCATTTCTGATAGGTGGCAGTCCAGTCTCTTCTTGAAAGCCTCCAGTGATGAAGCTCCCACAACTTCTGAAGGCAGTCTGTTCCATTGGTTGATTGTTCTCATTGTCAGGAAATTTCTCCTTATTTCCAGGTTGAATCTCTCCTTGATCAGTTTCCAACCGTTATTCCTTGTCTGGCTTTCAGGTGCTTTGGAAAATGGGTTGATCCCGTCCTCTCTGTGACAGTCCCTCAAACATTGCTATCATGTCAACCCTGGTCCTTCTCTTCACTAGACTAGCCATGTCCAGTTCCTGTAGCCATTCTTGATATGTTTTAGCCTCCAGTCCCCTAATGATCTTTGTTGCTCTTCTCTGCACTTTTTCTAGAGTCTCAACATCTTTTTTTAGTGTGGAGACCAGAACTGGTTGCAGTATTCTAGGTGTGGTCTTACTAAGGCTTTATAGAATGGCATTAGCTAATTAACCACTGTTAATCCCTCTGTTAATGCAATTTAGGATTGCATTGGCTTTTTTGGCTGCCACCGCATACTGTTGCCTTATATTTAACTGATTGTCTACTAAGACTCCAAGATCCCTCTCACAGTTGCTGCTATTGAGCCTGGTTTCATCCAATCTATATGTGTACTTTTGGTTTTTCTTGCCTAAGTGTAAGACTTTACTTATCTCTACGTTGAATTTCATTACGTTATTTAGGGCCCAGTGTTCAAGTTTGTCAAGATCCCTCTGGATCTTGAGCCTATCATCTAGGGTGTTGGCTATTCCTTCCAGCTTACTTGTCATCTGCAAATTTGATAAGTTCCCCTTCTATTCCCTCATCTATGTCATTTATGAATCATGTCAAGTATTCAATTATATAATATTTTTTTTAAAAAGATATGATTGGCTAATTGGATATTACAAAGTATTTCATTTCTTCCAAGTCCATGTTTATGTAGCATTTTAAAATATAGATATATCATGATCTCTTACTATAGGACAGAAAACTTATTTGTTTCAATAAATAACACTGAGGTATGCAGTATGCAGATATGCAGGACAACACAAAGTTAGATATCTCAAAGGTGTTTGTTTTTTTGCTTCCCAAGAGGCAAGCAGACTTACTTTGTTTTTCCTTGAAGATGTTTTGCTTCTCATCTAAGAAGCTGCTGGATGAGAAGGAAAATGTCTTCAAGGAAAAACAAAGAAAGTCCAGTTGCCACTTGGGAAGGGGAAAAAAAGCACCTTTGGGACAACCATGACCTGGATGACTGAGAATCTCTGTAGACAAAATTAAATAACATTTAGATAATACTAGTTCTTCCCTATATACTGGGTTCCATGGAATTAAATTGTTATAAGCCTTGTATGATAGTGTGAGAACTCAGGCTGAATGTTTAAATTTTAAAAAGATGCTAGACTCAAAATGTTTTCTATGTAATTATATTGAAAAACATTTCTGGTATTAAGGAGAGAGATTTAAAGATATCATTTAAATTCCTGGAGACGTCCACCTGTTAGCTTGAAAAATGGTTTTATTCAAAGATAAATTTTGACAGAGAGACGAAATAGAATTGCAAGAAATAAGCAAATATGCAAAGTTAGTCATAAACATATAAATAAGTAAATAAATAAATGCTCTGGATTTTTCCCCTTAACTATAAAAAGTGTAGTTTCTGTCATTTCATTCCCCCCTCATTCCATCTTTTCCCCTCAATTCGCATGTTGGGGCAGAGATCTATTTTTGTTTTATTAATACATTTAAGCTTAGTGGATACATAGACTGACTGAATTCTAAGGGAATTATAGTTGTTTAATCACATAAAAGCCAATGGTGACAAACAGATAATAGTCCCAGAGATGTTGAAGAGATAAGTTCTTTTACTAGGATGGAGACTTTGAATGTCTAACTTAAGCAAAATACATGTACTGTCAATAATAAGGAAGGATGGTGATTAGAGTGATTAAATACAAAGAAAATGGTTCAGTTTTGTTAATTGGTTTAGGCTTCAGCAGTGTCTCAGCTATGGTTGAGATCCAAAGATTCTTTGCCAAGTAGCAGCTGCCATTAATGCATTTAAAAAAAAAATTAACAGTGGCTTAAACAGAGGAGAGCAGTGTAGTTCACTGAACACCACCATATGTTTTAGCTTTTCAGTTTTCAAATAACTGACAGCTAGACGTGAACTCAAATGTATCTTTGCATTTAACACACTGTATTTTAAAATGCAATTCACATCTTCTGAAGAATTTTTACGCTAAGATGTTGACATGTCCCTGTCTGCCAGGTCCTGGGGATGCCAGCATTTCAGTGGAAGAAAAATCCACCATATGGGCATCTAACCTGCCTATTACTGAATATAGAGGCACAATTAATTTAACCTTTAGGAAAACATAGCAGGAATCATAATTCCAATAGGAATCGGTTCACACTTGGTTGGTTACCACTCAGTAAGACTTTAGTGAGCCAACAAATAGTTGTGCAATTTGTCTCTTAGCTGAAGTAGAACTAAATTTATCTTTCTGTTCTCAGCTCTTTCTCTTCAGTCAGCATAAAAAATTGGTCCAGTTTCAACTACAATAATGATAGTTTGGTTAGAGTAGATTTCAGGCCCAATCCTGCTACTTTACGTAACTTAGGGAGCAAATACAGTAAAAAAAAAAAAGGAATGAAATTCTAAACATTATGTGGAATTAAATGGTAGCCCATAGCAACTAGAAATGTGGAATAAGGAATCAAAGAATAGTGTGAAAGCTTAGTTATTTATTCCGAAACAAAAATTACTTGCTCTAAATAATGTCAAGATTAGTCACAGTCTGGGTCTCGATTATTTCAGTCTTTCTTCAGATATGTCTACTGAAGAAAGTATACATATTTACTTTCTTCTACTGAGCAGCTTTTAATAAGTTACACCCATCTGCCTAGACATTGCTGTGAAAATGGGAAGTTCCTCAAGATAGGGCCATACAATTAAGGAATTAATGTATGTAATTTCAGCTCCTTATTTTGTATACCATCTGCTAATGAAATAATTTTGATTCATTCAATTACCTTCTCTCTTCTGAGCCTTTACCTCTTTGGAGGAATTAAAGGATGAAAGTAGGAAATAAATACAATAGACCAATAAATTCCTAAAATTAAGACATCTTATGCTGATCACCTACCCCAATACTGCATAATCACTGAATGCACTCTTAGGCTTTTGAACAACTATGCATAATTTTTTCAACTTAAAGAATTGTGTAACTTGTAATGCATAATTTAATAAAAGCTTTGGGACATGTTCTTCATACCAAAGTACATCAGCCAACCATGTCACAGATCAATCCTCTTTTGAAAAAGACTCTTTTGAAATGCAAGGATCTATCAAAGCAGATTGTGATATTCTTTTAAAAATCACCTTATTCAATTGTGAATTTTTCCTTAGGCTGTTTTATCCCAATTGCCTTAGAAACATATCTATAATACTATATATGAAGAATTATTTTCAGTTAATGTCTTCATTAGTTAACTAATATTGTGAAAAGCTTTTTTCAAAACATAGTAAAATTCTGCATGGATTAAAAAACATTTTTATAGTTTTTTACGTCTCTTAAAAAAAAAAGAATCTTGCCTCCTTGCAGTTCTCAGATCTTCTTTGAAGGTTTTAAGAAACAGACTGGAAGGTTCAAAGGCTTTGCAGGACAGAGCAGATCTATGTTTCTCAGCAATTTTAAGACGTGTGGACTTCAAATCCCAGAATTCCCCAGCCATTTTAAAGCTGCTGAGGTTGAGAAATACTGAAGTAAACAAAGGAGAAGTTCCATTAACTACTTATATAGGCTTTAGATGTTTGGGTCTAAATGAATTTACAGATTCCATGCCATCTTGCAAACTGGCACTTCTTTCACTTATTCCCCGCTCTCCCCTTATAACAGTGACAAAGTTATATGAGCATTATAGCACAAAGCTAAGGACATTTCTTAAGAGCCAGGAGTCAAAAGCTGCCAATTAATCATATAAAAATGCTTAGCTTAGAATGACATCATTAAACAATGTCAATAATGATATAATAATGTTATTATTAAACATCAGTAATGATATTCTGCCATAGTCATTTCCCCACAGGATCTAAAAGTTAAACGGCAAACATGGCAAGCATCTATGGCTTAAGAAGAGCTGGCAGGGATAGATGTTAAAAATTTGAATGTGACTCAGGAAGGTAGCCTATCTATGCTTATGCTTAATTGTCTAGTCTAAAAGCAATTACAGAGCCAACTGTTATCTTTATTAAGCCATATTCCTTAGACGTTTTAAGAAATAAGCAATTCAGCCTTTCTTGGAGGATAGAAGCCAGTTGGCAATTGTCTTTTCTTTGTACAAGTTTAAGGAGTATTCACTCTGTTAAGAATTACCGCCCAATGTAATAGTTAATATTCTTTTCCAGCACTTTTTAGCTTGTCTAAAATGATTGCAGACATTTTGGAGCAGTTTAACAGCGGTATGCAAATAAGAAAGAAGCCGATGAGCTTTGAATATGTTGAACATTTTCTACATTCTCACTATCACTTTGCCTGAATAACTATGTATGATCAAAGGATTCTTTGGGTGTTTGTATAATGTCTTCACAATATACTATTGACTTTCATCCTGAAGAGTTATATATTGTATGGGCCAAAAGTAAAACATTTATCTATATGAAAATCACTTGTCATATTTCCAGGATATCTCTGCCAACTCTAGAAATTTTGATGGACATGCTGCTGACATGTTAACATAAATAATAGGCAAAGTTGTGGTGGATGATTGGCTTGCACATGCTAAATTTATATAGGCAAATACTTCACTTCTGACCAGTAAATAAAATGTGAGCCTCTTTTTCAGATTGGTAGTACCTACTGGTAAAATCAACAGTGGGTGCCTTTCATAATTGCAGATAAACAGTTATTGAAGTATGATAGTTTCTTAAATTGGTGGCAATCTTACTTTCCTGAAATATGCTATTTGTATACCATATCTATTTTTATCACACATAGAGTCCTGATCTGCACAAGCAAATTAAAAGGAAGACAAGGCTGTGATAATATTAAGATGAAGCATCCTGAAATTTGTTCAGTAACCTCTTCTTTGCACTGATAAAACTGAACTGGTTCTGGTTAAGTTTTAGCTCACTGTTGGTTTCCCAAAAATGAAAATCACAGAAAAAGATAAATATAGTTTAAATCCAACTCCCATTCACTCCTGTTAATTTTTTTAGAGGGAATAGCAAGGCTTTAAATATACTAATGCTAAAATGATGCAATGCTAAATTAACAAATGTTAAAATGAAGTGAAGCCCTTTGGCTAGAAACTGACCCCTTGAACTCTGCACAGAGGGAGGACACTGCAGTGGGCTCCTAGGAGATGTAGTGTCCAGCAGAGACAATGGAATCAAATGCACCTTGGGGAGCAGAATTAGAGCAGCTCAGGAGAGACAACTGCTGTGGTAACCTGGAGCTGCATTTCTTAGGTGAAGATCCTAATCCATGGCAGAGTTCAGAAATGACTGCATTCCTGAGCAGTTGTAGTTTTCTGATTCATCACCCCTGGCTAGAGAAGTGGGCCTCAGAAACTTCTCACCAGGTCTGCAGAGGGAAGGCCAGAAGGAAATCAGCAGGATTGCACTATTATCTTAATTAAAGCCTCACAAGTCCCACAAGATGTGTTGGTGTGTTTGGGTCAGGCATGCTGGTCATCTGAGAAGAGGGTCAGAAGGACCCGACCATCAGTGGCTCCTTCGGGGGTGAACACTACAGATGTCATCATTGACTTCCTAAATTCAATGTGCTAGAGGTGATGGAGATGAATGACAAACAAAGACTGCAGTCAATTGGATAGAGGAAAAAAAAGGAAGGCCCAGGAAAACCTGGGTGCCAGACATTTCAGGAAGATCTGAAAAACGTCAATCTTAAAAGGAAGCATATAGAGACTGTAGCTGCGGACTGAGAACTGTGGAGTACACTCATAGCCCAATGTGCTTAGGACAGGACATGATGATGAGAGATGACAGGAACTGGCAAACAGTGCAGAAGTAAAAGAGATGGACACTCCATCTGCATGTCCAAAATGGATGTCCAATCCCTCCTCAAATCAAGAGAAAGCAAGAAAGAGAGTCCAAGGCATCAAGATGGACCTATTTTAACTTATGTGCTGATAAAACCAAGGGTAAAATACACAGAAGTATGATTTCTTAGATTATATAATTCAACTCTTATTTTCTTGTGTTAAACCTGGCAATGAGACTATATAAGAATTTAAATTTCTTGGATACTATTAGGGGATTTGGTACTAAAAGATAGTGGTATCCAATTGTATCTTCAGTGCCAGCAATTGCTACAGTCATTATATCTGCACTGTTCATTCCAAAAGATAAAGATTGTCAGATGAGAGAAAAAAATGAGAACCACAGTAAAGAATATCCATTCATCACTGTAGGCAAACAAGCCTTCCAATTTCTTAGAAGTGATTTCACAGAAAAATGTGGCATCTGAAATACCACATATATGGGGAACAAAACTACAGAAACTGGTTGATATAGCTGCAGTAGTTCTCATCTGCAAGTAAAAATCCCCAAAACATTTTTCTTTCTATTGAAGAACAGATGGGACGTAAGGGATTCAAGATAAAAGTTGAAAAATTTGCCCAGGGATAGAATAGATATTAATACTGTTGCACCCAAATTGTGAATATAGGCTACAAATCATGTTTTATTTCGGCAGTCCCTAAACTTTCCAGCTTGGTGAACAGGTGGAGGCAGAGACAGCCACAGGGAGGGAACAGAGGATGGTTTGATGGGTGCACACATGCCACTTTCACAAATGCAGCTGCGCATGCACACAAGTGCTTGCCCACCACTTCCATGGCCCTGTTTCCAGTGGGCCATGGCCCAGCACTGGACCGCAGCTTGGGAGTTGAGGATCCCTGCTTTATTTCATGATTATCTTAATCTACAAATCCAATTGCATCAAGTGGCTAATGAGCCAACTACCTATAATATTGAGCATTAGAATATTTTCCCATGTACCAATCCTCATTTGCCAATAGGCAGAAGTTAATAAGTCTGCTACAGTGACCTTACTTTTATTATTCCTAAAGAAGCATGATTATATAATTACACAGTGTAAGAAACAGAGACAAAATGTCAGTCTATGGCCATAGTATTTGATAACATGTCACAATTAAGCAAGTGGAGCAAATCCTCATCTTTGCTTTGCCAACTAAATGGTAATTAAAGTTGTCTGCACATTAAGGCCAGGGAACATAGCTTTCTGTTCTCTTCTACACAAAGCAATAATTTGGATGCTTCTATTAATAATGAAGTTCTGAAGTGAAAGATGAATACCTCCATGGTTCATCATTCCCATCTCCCTTTCTGTGACAGAACACTTAAAATACTTATATTTTGAAAATAAAAAATAAAGAGACTATAGCAATGAATAATACGACAATTAAAGAACAGGTCTACATACAGTTGGTATTCTGAGTGGAGGCAAGAACTGAAATTCATAATGAAATTGCAATGAATCTTTTTTTTGAGTATGCATGTAAGCATAGTTAGTACTTTGAAACTTTCCTCTGCCATCAGCAGTTCCCAGAATCAATTTATTAATTTCAATCCCCTTTACCGTGGCACTGTTACTACTCTGCCCTTTCATGCCACAAACATTTAAGTAGCAAGCACAGTCTTGTGGAAGCTTCACAATTCTCTCAGGGGGTCATCCAAACAGCTGCTTTAATGTGCTGTCCTCTTGTCCTTAAGTGGGCAGAAAAGTATATTGAGATAAACGGTGCTGCCCCCACACCTAAGATTTGCTACATTGCAGCAATTAAGTTGTACAATGAGGCCAACAATTTCTATTGCAAGATGGTTTCAGGGAAGCAATGGGTGGGTTTCCTGTCATCCCTTCCCCGCCCACTCATTGACCAGCAGGAAAAACAACCACCAATCATTTCTTGAACATGGGGGGGAGGCAGAATTTAGAGGCTTCTGCCTTTGATGCTTCATTTTGCGGCTTTCTTAGGCTGTACTCGCCAATCAGCTCCAGTGATGGCTTTATACAATTCAAACTTGTTAATACTGATTGATTGCCTGCTTGCCAAAGTTTATAAAACTTTATAATTTTGTACATTTTACTTAACTGATGTACCCTTATTTGTTAATAAGGAGGTGTTTACTGATTAAAATGATGGGCTTGTCGACTGGAAGGTCGGCAGTTTGAGAACCAAGCACCACCGTTCCTACTCCAGCTCCTGCCAAACTAACAATTTGAAAGTATGCAAATGTGAGAAGATAAATAGGTACCACTTTGGCAGGAAGATAACAACATTCTGTGAGCCTCAGTATAGTCATGCTGGCTACATGACCACATGCAAATGTTTTTGGACAATACTGGCTCCCTCAGCTAAGAAATAGATATAGCACTGCCCTCTAGAGTTGGACATGACTGGGGAAACCTTTATCTTTATCTTTATTTGTACTTCTCATTTTTAAGCATGATACATTGTAGTTGTGTTTATTCCTTGTTGTTCATCCAAGTCATGTTTTAAGGCATCCTGATTTTTTTTTCATCCCTTCCAGATTCTTTTCCTCTAGATTCAAATGAGTTAAATCTGTGCATGTGTCTTTGGAGAATGGAACAGAGTTCAGTCCTACAACTCTGATTTTTTTTGTTGTTGTTGTTGAAACAATTCCCTTTTATCCCACCACCCAGCTTGTCTTTCTCAAGGTGGTTCATGAAGGGTAGCCCCATGTCAATAAACAAATGAACAAACAGAAGAATCTGGGAGAGATCAAGAAATCAAGCTGTGAACAATCCACAGAGATCTCTATTCCCCCCCCCCAAAAAGCTTCAGAGAGAGATCTAAACTTACCACTTTGGTTAACATCCTTCCACTAACCCAGTGCTTCTCAAATAGTGGGGCGCGCCCCCCGGGGGGGTGCGAGGCTCCGTAAAGGGGGGCTCGTTTGACCTCGGCAAATACTGTCATATTGGATTTCTAGATCGGATCATCCGACTCACTCGCAAGCGGCGTCCCACACGGCATTGGTTGCCTAGCAACTCTAGAGCTGAAGAGAGGGAGCAGCGCGGCGCGAACACTGAAGATTGTCCCAGCGGAGGACAACATGACCGCCAACGCACGTGACACATGCAAAGGACCCAATTGGATAGACATGATGCTCTATCCTGATTGGTCAAACCCGCCTGTGTGACCAGCTCCTACTGGGTTCAGTCTTGCAGAGGAGGAGCAGTTCATAGAAATCACATCTGACTCCATATTGAGACTAAGTTTCACATCCCAGACACTGAGTGAATTCTGGCTGAGTGTGGAGAAGCAATATCCACTCTTAGGACAAAGAGCTGTGCACATTCTTCTTCCATTTGCAACTTCTTACTTGTGTGAGATTGGCTTCTCTGCTGTTGCTGCTCTGAAAAGCAAATACAGGTCTCGGCTATACATTGAGAAGGAGCTGAGAGTTGCTGTGTCCTGCTTCAAACCCCGCTTCGAAAAGCTATGCATTGAAAAACGTGCTCATTGTAGCCATTAATCCAGACATCACCTCTGATTAAAAAATCAGCTCAAATTATTTTATATATTTTTGTTTTGCAGGTTAAAGTTTTTTTTTAATATTGTGCTCCTTTAAATCTTTTCGGCTACAGTTAATAAAGCTATTCTTTGTTGTAAATTGATCCACATTTCTTTCTTTTTTTATTCTCATATACGTTAATAAGGATACAGTGTTATGCAGAGGTGTATTTATAACAATTTTATAGACAAATGATACTATTTACAGTTGCGCGGGGGGCGCGAAATGTTTTCTTCTTCCTAGGGGGGCATGACAGAAAATAATTGAGAAGCACTGCACTAACCCAGGAATAAAAGTAAGCTTATTTACTAACTAAAGCTCTTTCTTCATTGTCACAGTTTGTTTCTCTTTTGCCAGCTAAATTGGTCCATATAGTTTTGGAAGTGAAGTAGCATTCAACCTAGTCCTCCTCACTTAGCCCAACGTAATTATCCATAGGATTAGAAACAGAGATACATGGGAGGCAATTTGGGTTCGGAATATGAAGTTTACTCAGGCTCAAAATTTACAAGAAAATTTTTATAAAATGTTTAATAGGTGGTATTTGGATCCACGAAAATTGTCTTGCATGTATCCTAATTTACAGCCTAAGTGTTGGAAATCTGGTTGCTTAGATGCAACCTATTATCATATTTGGTGTATGTGTAGAAATATAAAAGCTTTTTGGATTAAGATTTGGTGGAACATTCAGAAGATTTTTAATAGAAAGATAAAGTTTACATCACAATTGTTTTTGTTAGGTATTATTGAAGATTGTGATGTTAAAGAAACTATTTTAATGTTGAATCTTATTACGGCGGCAAGGCTATTGGTTGGGCAATATTGGAGGAAAGATTCTTTGCCTACCATAGCAGAATGGTCATTTAAAGTCTCTAATTTAGCAGAAATGGCCAAAATCTCTGCCTGTTTGAAGGATCATTCACAAGAAAGATACATCTCGGTGTGGAGAAGATGGATACATTTTGTACAGAATAAATATGGGATTAGAAAGTATCATTTAGTTTTTGATTAACTCATAGTTTAAATTGGGAGTTGCTTGTATCTGAGTTAAAGTATTTTTGGGATTTGGTTATTGGTATAGTTGGATAAGCTTAGTTAGAATTTGTTTGCTTATTTTGTAACTCTGAAATCAGCTCTGGGAAGTGAGGGGGGAAGGTGGGGGTGGGGGGAGGGAGGGAGGGTTATTGTATTGTAATAATAAATTTGTATAAAACCTTTCAATAAAAAAAGAAAGAAACAGAGATCCAGTCTCGCATTATATTTGTCCTTTACTAGCAAATGTCTGAGAATAAAAGGGTGATCTGTCTCCTTTTAAAGTTTAAATATTTAAAAGTGTCAAGCTGCAATGGGTGGGGGAAGGAGAAAAATCTGACTATTATTTTCATCTTCTCCTTCATCTTCGATTGTGATTATGCATCAAAAACAAATTCTCAAACAGATTCTTGAAAACCTGAAGATAAGACATGGAAACTGTAGAATAATATTCCAATGCATTAGATTCCCATTGAGAGCCAGCAGTTAAAATTATTCTACAAACTGAGAGATTGTGGTTTCCAGTCTTGCTTAGGCATAAAGCCACTTGTGTAACTTTGGACCATCTCTCTCAGTCTTAGGAAGAAGGTAATGGCAAACTACTTCCAAAACCCTTGCCAAGGTAATTGCATTGACTTATCTTGAAGGCACATACACACAGGCATAAACAAACACAGAACGTTCCTCATTTTAACTAGTTTAAACCTCTTTAACTAGTTCTGTTAAAGGAGTGGCAACATCAGCAATTCGACATCCTGAAGGCTTTAATTTAGCCATATCATAAACACCTTTAGCTGAAAGATCCCTAGCTCTTCCTCAATAACCTATTGAGTGCCATTAAACTTGAGAGGCCTGTTATTTGGCAACATATCATAAATCACTTTATTTTGTCTATCCATGTTTGCTTAATTAAATACACAATGGCCTTCTCCTCCCCAGTATAAAATTATGCTTTTGTCATTGTCACTAAAATGATCATCCAGCTCCAACATCTTGTAACTTAACTGCTGTCCAATATAACGTGCCTGTTTTCTTTTGAAGAAACTCTAACCTCCAGTGAGTGGAAAGATTTTGTGGCATTCAAAACCTGCATTCAAAACATTAGAAAACATGTGATTTCTGGTCTGCTGGAATATTAATACTGTCTAGCTCTTATTTAACTGGGTATTCTGTGTAATCATTTAAAAAGTTCTTTGCAAAATCCACTTTTCCCTCAGCTACTGTGGGAGACTTCAATAAATAATGATCACTAACCAAATGCTCATCGGGGACTTCTATAACTGCAATTTCTTTACCATAATATGTTTATCTAAGCAAAAGAAGCAGAAATAAAAATATTTTTGAGATTGCTAATTCAGCATATCAGGGTAGTAAGTTTTGTTGAATATAAGAGTTTGAAAAGCCAAGCTTTCCACGGTACTTTTCTCCTTCTTTCCCTGTACATGCAATCACTCTTCATTCATATGTAAATATATGTAGCCTTTGGGAATAGAGAAAACAAGCAATACAACCCCATTTTAAAAAACAAACAAACTGAGCAATGCTGATATGCCGTGTACTGTGACCGACATAAGAATCCTATTATTTTTGTCGCTATCCACCTAGTCTCATGATTTTTACTTCATTTTAAGTAGCTTGTAAGATTGGCTACTGAAAACTGGGCAGCAAAGTCTGTGAAAACTATAAATTAAGAAAAAAGACACTTGTTCCACAAACGGATAATGCGGAAGGGAGGGAGAGAGGGAGAGAGGGAGGGAGGGAGGGAGGGAGGGAGAGAGGAAGGAAGGAAGGAAGGAAGGAAGGAAGGAAGGAAGGAAGGAAGGAAGGAAGGAAGGAAGGAAGGAAGGAGAATGTACTATATTAGGGAAAAGCTCTCACACCATTTGATCCTGAGCCTATTTATCTCAGCCCTGTGATGTACATTTAAAACTTGTCTAGTTTTGATTACACTGTTGTGGCCACCATTTTGAATTTTTAAATCATATTCTGGAGACATCCCTGCTCCAGGCCTTTGGTTTTGAATGGTTATGGGAAGTTTTGGTTATTAGTAGTTTTTTTTCAGATTCTTCATTGAGACTTTTATATCTTTGTGTATCTTTTCTTGATTTATTTTATAAGTCTCACCACATGGCTATATATTTTATAAATAAATAAGTGTTCATTTAAATACTGAATGAGGCTATCTAGAATTCTAGATGTTCATAAAAAAATTCATATTTCAACCATGCTAAGGCTGTGCCAGTTGCAAATTATGACAAGGGAACTCATGAAGGTTCAGAATTACATTTTGTGGCCAAAATTTGGAACAGCCACATGAAATATCTCTGAACATATTTCGCTAGCATGTCATGCAATGATCTAATCTAGATACATCTGCCTGAGAAGTTGAGTCCTTAGAGGCTGAGATTGCTGTAGATGAAGATTCAAATACTTTTCCTTTACCCAGACTCTAAAATGCAGCAAACCCAAAGGATATGCAGGTAGGCCTTGGATTCATGAACTTGGTTAGGAAGGGGGGGAAAACCTACAGTTTAAAAACTGTAAAAATTAAAAAAAGTCCCAACACTCTTTATAGAGATATATGCCTCCTGTTTTGTTTTATGAGATGACTTTTTCCCTATCTATCTTGTAAAAAGATTGTCAAATTATTATTCATATGGCATAGAGTAGGTCACTATCTATCATCTGTTTGTCTGTCTGTCTATCTGTGTCTATTCTATCTATCTATCTATCTATCTATCTATCTATCTATCTATCTATCTATCTATCTATCTATCTATCTGTAATGGGTGCCCCAGAAGCTGACAAGGCCCAGGAGCTTCGGACCGAGGCTTGGAGGAGTATCTGGAAGATGCAGGAAACTCTGAACAAGGCGGGGATTGGCAAGAGGAAGAGGAGATAATTTCAGAAGGGTAGGAAGAGCGACCGGATGAGTAGGATAGAGAGGGTAGAGATCCTTCTAACGAACTGCATTGGCCAGCAGCTATTTAGCCCAGCGCGTGGAGAAAGCGACTCTGGAAACAACTCATCTGTTTCTTGCAGTGGGTGTATTCTATCATCATGACTTTTGCCTTCGGACTTAAAGCTTGAACCTATGACTGGACTTTGGATTGATTCTCAGACTCTGGACTTGGATTTTGGCTTTGTGATTTGTGCTCAGACTATGGACTTGTCTTGGGATTTCAAACCTGATGAGTGAATTTACGGACTTGCTCTGTGTTCTTGGACCTGTGGATTGGACTCATTGGGTTTTGCACTGGTTTCTCCATAGGGTGAATTCTGGGGAATACTATTCGGTGCTGCCAAAGCTTCAATAAAGTGTTCAAACCTTCAAGGTGTATGCCTGTGTGAGCAGTACAGGACACTATCTGTCTCTCTATCTCTATCTCTATCTCTCTATCTATCATCTATCTATCTATCTATCTATCTATCTATCTATCTATCTATCTATCTATCTATCTATTTATCTATCTATCTCCTAGATCTAAAAATATAGCAAATGCAAACATACCTACCAGCTTCTAAGAATATGATTTGAAAGTGAGCCCTAGAGAAATCAATTGTCTTTCCTTGCAACCGAATAGTTAGATTTAGACTTCAAAATAAAATCATTTTTAAACTGAGATGGTTTTAGTAGTCCATTTTTTTTACTTCCAGCAAAAATCCTAAAGCAAATCTAAGATTTGCTTAGAATTATAGTGGGGGAAATACACCTTTCAAATATATTGCTGTTTTTTCATTCAGTACTAATGTAAATGTCTCCATTAAGAAGCAAGCTGATTTTCAAGCCACCGAACTCATAAATGTTCTAGTCATTTATCTATTGACACATTTTCAGGGTCAAGGTGTTCTGAGCTTCAGAGTATTTTACTTAGTGGGGCTTCTTTATTCTTTCCAAACAGACATAAACAAAAATCTTTGAAATTATTACTGCAGCCATCATAGAAGGCACTGTGTCTTCCTCTATACAGAGAACCCCTCAGATCTTTGCTTCCTCTCGTAACAACTGCATGGAGTGTCCAGTTCACACATTGTCATATGAAATACATTTTATTATTTACATTTTGCACTCAAAAATAATGTGCTGGGCAATGAGGTTTGCGTATATTCATTTCCATGTCTCTACGTTTAAATTTCATTCTTTTATTTTAAGCTGTTTTTTTTTTTTTTTTTGCTAGCTCACAGCTCTCATTCTACATTTTAGCTTTCCTGGCCTCTTCTTTACATCCTTTTATGTTGGGACTCTCCCTTTGTAATGTGGCCATCTCTCCATTTCTTTTCTGTTTCTACATCTTCACTAAGCTATTTGTGTAATTACACTGGCTTGCTCTGCTATCATCATTTTTTTTGTCCTTTCAGAATGATCTGTAATTGTGCTTTCAGAATCCTCTTTAAAAGAACACCCACCTATTGCAAATCCTTTCACTCATTAGGTTCACTTGTCTTGGAGCCCTGCTTGAAATCCCTTTGAACTTGCTAAAAATTTTTGTTTTTTAAGTGTTTTTGAAATCCAAGATAAACATTCGACTATGCATTTAACTAATTATTAATTATTTTGGGTGTTTTTATAAACCACCAGAAGCCTTTAGAGGTTACAGCAGTATACAAATTTATTAAATTAATAATAAACAACTAACTAAATATATTCTTGGCTGGATAATCAATTAAATAACTAATAGGCAATTCAAGGTAAAGGGGTAAAGTGATGATTAATGTTTGTTCTGCTCCTCTTCTGTGTACTTCTTGAAGATATCACTGATTTTCTAATTGGAGCCATATTAGATCAGGCACATCATTCATTTACATAGGCAATTCCTTATCCAGTCTTGGAACTGCCTTTCTTTAAAGCTTTTCTGAATACCTGATTCTTACAAAACACAAACTATTATTATTGGGAAATGGACCATAAATCTCAAGAGCAAAATATTGGCTGTGGAAACTCATTAGTGAAATGCTTCAATAAACTTCTTTTGTATCTTCCATTATTGGAAGTGGGGTGTCTAAAATAGCAAATATATTTCTACCTACATCAAGTCTACAAAGTTTTGTCCAGCTATAGATAATAAATAAGACAAATGCTTTTTGAGAATGAATTGATTTACTATGTGGAAAATATTAAGTTCAGTTGGATGCAAAAGATTGTTCTACAGGAAATTATGAATAAGATGTTTCAAAATATTTCTTTTCAAGATAACAAAAAAAAACAATGTTCAGTTAATTAATGCAGTAACTAATTTACCCACATGATAGAAACTGGGCTATGAAAAATTCAGTCATTTTCTTAAAATCACATTCAGAGCTTCTAGGAAATACTTTATTTAAAAAAGGGCCAATCTGCCTCAATCAAACACCTCATTCTACAATATGTGTGCCGAGAGTAACAGACTATTCATCACTGATGAATCTTTGAAAATATATTAACAAATATAAGTATCAACCATGATTCTTTAATTTTTTTAGAGTTACTAATGCAGAGTGATGTGATGTGATGTGAAAGTTGGACCATAAGAAAGACTGAGCGACAAAGAATTGAGGCCTTTGAACTATGGTGCTGGAAAAGACTCCTGCGAGTCCCTTGGACTGCAAGGGGTTCAAACCGGTCAGTCCTAGAAGAGATCAACCCCGACTGCTCTTTAGAAGGCCAGATCCTGAAATTGAAACTCAAATACTTGGGCCACCTAATGGGAAGGAAGGATTCACTGGAGAAGGGCCTAGTGCTGGGAAAGATTGAGGGCAATAGAAGAATTGGACGACAGAGAATGAAGTGGCTGGATGGAGTCACTGAAACAGTAGGCATGAGTTTAAATGGACTCCAGAAGATGGTAGAGGACAGGAAGACCTGGAGGAACGTTGTCCATGGGGTCGCGATGGGTCGGACACGACTTCGCAATTAACAACAACAAATGCAGAGTACATAAACTATTTTGTTTCCAGCAGGGTTAGGGTTAACTTGTTTGTCACTATGGCTAACTAGTAATATAACAAGAGTAGACTCAGTCAAGTTTTAATTGACAAGAACAGGATGGATCTTAGTGACAAGAACAGCTGGAATAATTGCAACAATTTCAAATTAATGATATACCTTAATTAGGCATTTAGGCCTAGACATTACTCAATTCCTGTTTAAAATGTTACTATTATATATCACTTACAATAGTAATGAAATAGAAATCAAGGTAGTCTAATAAAAAATCAGATCCATGCTGTATTATACATGTTAATATTTAATATTTATTTTTTATTAATAAGAATATATAAAGATAGTCAACTCACCATTTGTAAAGTATGCGCATTAGTCTTAATCTATACAGAACCTTTAAATATGGTTTACAAGGGCAATATTTTCACCAGTGGGCTTGGCTCCTTCTCTGTGCTTCTGAAAACTGACATCAAAGATAAGGATAGTATTTCCAAAATGGGTACAGTTATTTTCTTTGCTTTGGTACTCTTCTATTGAAAAACACATTTTCCACTGCTTAGTGCCAGAAGCCAATTTTCTCCATCAATGACTTTTTCCTTCATGTTTTCAGAAAAAAATATTATCTTGCTAATCAGTGGGCACACACACGCACACACACACACAAACAGAGAGAGATACATATATTGGGAGTGAGAAATAAAAAGTCTTTAGGGACATCATATTATTTGCAATTAAGTAAGAAAGGCAATAATCACTACTAACTGGTCTGGTCAACCATACATTTTGGAAAATAGGTAAAATGATACTCTAGTTGTTTGGAATAAGAGTTCATGTCTTTTAGAAGTCTTCTAAAAAAATTGAACCAATAATATTGGTTATTGGTGCTGGGAAGACGATAGCATTCCTTATATACCAAAAAGATTGTCACACCGAGGCAAGTCAAGAGCTGTTTTCCATCATTTTACTATGTAAGACACAACTTGATTGATCCAAGTTACAGCAAGACAGATTCTAACAGAATATTAGAAAAATATTTCTTTATAGTATAAACAATTCAGAAGTGGAACCAATGATCTTAAAATTGATGGACATCCCTTTACTAGATGTTCTCAAGTGGAGTCTAGATAACCATTGGTCAGAGATTTTTGTTGAATTGGTATATATGGCCACCTATCTTGCAAATATGACTCTGAGAGCATAACAATATATAAAAATAATAAAGCACTAAATTAAAGAAAGGAAAACCCTACAATGATCACAGAGGGGAAACCCAAACAAAACAATCAAGAAAAATCTTTCAACAAAGTATTTGATCTCCTGACTCTCAGGTCCTGGAATCCATCCAGGTCTTGAGTGCTTTGTGAAAGCTTGGCAGAATCAAGACCAATCCAATATTGGAGTTAATATGAATTGCTGCATTGAGAAGGAGGTTAGATTCAGTGGCATATAATCAGTTCCTTCCAAGTCTATGAATTCTGACAATAGATTGACCCTTGAGCTGATACAACAACTACACAATATAGGCTTTATATTGAAAGAACAATATGCCGGCCAGATTTTTTTTTCAGCTCAGTGTTGTTTTGGCTTGAGGAAATATTGTAAATACAACCAGATATTATATATATATATATATATATATATTAATTTTTTTCCAGAATTATCCAAATTGCCAATCAATGGCTTTCAGGGAAGAAATAGCAAACTGAAGATGAATTCTGCTAAGAGCAAAGCCATGGTCATGGTGGAATGAAGAGAAGTGATTGGAATGAATTTTAGGATTCCTCTCCAGGCAAAACAGCAATCTCTGGCAGATTTAGAGTTCTGTGAGACAAGCCTTTGTCGCCTGAAATGTGTCTCAGCATCTTCCAAAACACTGGATTTGTATACTTCATTTCTTAATCACTTTTGAAATTGCTTCTTAACTGCATTTTAGGATGTTAGGAATCTTCATAACTGCAGGTTTTACTACAGTGGGTGAGTTTTCTTCAACATTTAGTTATATATAAATTTAAGGGCTGAAAATTCTTCTTTTTTTGAAATAAACGGCAAAAGATAGTTTATAGTTTTTATTGGTTTAAAATGTTTTTATTGATTTAATTGTAACATATTTTTTAATTGTAAGCAATCCAAAATCATTAGTGTCTATAGTAATTGAATGGGTGGATGGATGGATGGATGGATGGATGGATGGATAGGTAAAAAATTTAGAAAGGGTGGTTAGAATGTTGATTTTTGGAAAGTTTATAAATGGACCAAATAGATTTAAAATAAGATTTTGAAACTAATTATAAGACTCCTTCTCAATATGGGTGTGTTTGTGTAAATATATATTTTTTTGATTTGATATATATATTGTGCAGGACAAAAATAAAGAGAAGTAATCAAATTCTATGACCTTATCTGAAGGGATTAAGGATTAGGAATGTAAAGAGATGTAAAAAGATCAAGATTGTTAAAAGTGAAAGGAAGGAATATAAAGTTTGTTGGTTTGACCAAGGTTAAAATAGATATGTTGCTATTCCTGGTAACCCTTAATAGACTTTTGCTGACCAGGACATAAATGCCAAGGCCATAAAGATTTGTTTAAGATTATAAGAGATGAGATACAAGAAGAATTCATGTGTTCTATTTTAAGAAAACATGATAAATTTTTAAAATGCTTGTTGTTATGAAGTGAGAAGTCATTTTTTATATATTTCATTTCCTTTTTTTCTTTTTTCTGCACTTTCCACTTTTCTTTTTTTATTTTTAATTTGTATTCTTATCTTTTTAATTGTAATGTTCAATAAAATTATTGCAAATTGTCAGCCACATAGATATTCAGAGTAACTGTCTTGAAAGCTGTGTTCCAGCACAAAATATTTAAGAGCAGAAATTCCCATATCATTCATTATGAAACAATTCCACATAGAAATGATTTGAAGGCTGGGGCTTATCTTTCTTTAAGAACAATGTGGCAAAAGATTACAAGAAATCTGCCTAATTTCAGTTCAGAGTTAAGAGAAATTGTTTAGATATATCGACAGTAGGTTTATTTTGTTAGGGAATGGACTCTACACTTGTTGAAAGCATCACAGAATATTAATGGCTAGAGTAAGACAGAAGATTGATTTTGATAGCTACTAAAAAAAGTACCAGAGAGAAAAGGCACTTGACACACTTCACAAAACTGAAGATTTTTTTTTCATTGATCGATTCTACCAAGAAGTAGCTTTTTCCCACAAATCAATCTTGCACACAATAGTGCGGGGATGCTGGAGTCAACACATCCAGAAAACCCTGGGTTGGGAAGAGCATGTGTTAATTTTTCAGGAAAATGAATGCTATTGAAAGCTTTAAACCTCAGTAATCTAGAGTGTCCATAGTGTTGTATGAAACAATAATAACAAAGAACATTTGTTTTGCAAAAGGATAGTTGTAACTAACAAGCTGAATGGATGGAAAGAGAGAAAAAGATAAAGAAGATAGATAGATCCCAATAGGAAATGCCTTAGAACAGGGATCGGCAACTTGGTATCTCTTGAACCTATGTCTGATTAATACTGTGCTTCCTTTGATGCTGTTATCAATTAATATGTTAAGCATTAAATATTATTTCATTTTATTTTTTAAAAAAATAATAAGTACGTGCTGCAATGTAAACCAGGGTATCTGTTAGTGGGAGGTTAACACACACAAAAAAATTCAAGATGGCGATTACAACTGCATGCATCCTGTGGACATTCCGGAGTCCAAATTCAACTTCTAGTGTAGGGTGTCCAAACTTAGCAATTTTAAGACTAGTGGACTTCAACTCCCAGAATTCCCCATTCAGTTGTTATCTTTATTTTGAGCACATTGCTTTCCCCCCAACATAGCCTCATGAGCATTCTCAGAATAATTGTTGCTTGCAGTATCCCCATTTGCCCCCTGCAAAATATGTTCATGTAATGAAGTCTGGAATGTCTGTAAACAGGGAAGCAGCTGAGTCTCCTCTGTATTTGATAAGTGGTAAATCTATTCACATGCCCCAAGTTTAAATGATTCCACAATGAACTCCCAAGTGAAAATTTTGATTTGCATTATCCAGTTGGCTCTAGTCCCTTAAGGAAGGCCTAATATTCTAGCCACTAATTTGGTACTGCTGTTAAGAGCTTTGCAAATCCTTCCAAAGTGATGCTCCAACATGCCCATGACTGAATTGTTAAAGCAGTTTCCACACAACTGCTTCAAAATCTGCTCCTGGCTGTCTGTTTCTCTGTGTATGTTGTGTCTATAAGTACATGCGCAGCATGTTCACTCTATGGTTTCTGAAACATGTTTTTGGAAGATTTTAAATGGCCTTGCTATTCCTAAGAACTTAAAAATATATATGTAAATGCTGCTGCTGCATTGTTCCAAGCCATGAAGTTACAGAAGACCCTATGAAATTTATTGTGGAAAGAATATTGTAGATCACCGACCATTGCCAACAGCATCAGATCCATGTTTCCTCTAACTAAGGTGGAACTGCCAGTCCTCCTTCCTTCTCTCTCTCTCTCTCTCTCTCTCTCTTTCGCTTTTATATTCCTTTGCTCCAATGAATTCAAGTGATTTTCAAAAGCTACATAACATCTGTGCATTTCACATCAAGTTTAGTGCACTTTTGCAGCGCTGCATCTTTGGAGACCTGAAAATAATGCCAAGGATTCACACATTAAGAGGGATAAAATATTGTAATTGCATCTCATCTATCTCCTTGACAATGTCTACAATTTGGCTAGTTTGCTCCACAAAAAAGCAAATGTGGATCATCACATTCTATTGTCACAACATTCCATGTAGTTGAAGTTTGTTCCAAGTCACTGTAAACTGTCAAACTAGTGAACCAGAAGAATCTCCAAAGGCCAAAAGAAGGGAATTCGTAAGCCAGAAAAAAGCTATAATAATTTTTAAAACTTTCATAAATTCTTCTTTTTGTTGTGGCTGGTAGAGTTAGTGCAGGAAAAACAAAATAAAAATGCAAATGCTTTTTGCAAAAATGTGTCTACAGTAAAGGGATACTTTAAGCTTAAAAAAAAATCTATATGTAAAGATGGTCCAGGAAAACTTTTATCCTTTACACCTATAACCTTTGCTGATGGTGAAAACCTGGAAATTGTATCCTGATGCAAATAATTTAAGTTAAGAATAAATGGGAACCATTTCCCCCCAAACAGCTGAATATAGTTCTAGCTTTCTTAGCATGGGGGGGGAGAAGCCTGAGAGATGGAATAAATAAATAATAATAGCTCTTCTTTATATGCATTTTTTTAATTCCTGAGAGGGGGGTGTTATCTGCTGTATATTCTTTTTAAAAAGTTCAGTATGAATAAGGAATGGATAAATATATAATATTCAGGATGTAGCTATGGTGCCAGAATTCAGCTCTTTATTAGCTATAAATAAAATAAATGGATCCATTCATGTTCATTTTCATTTTTAAAGGAATTCATAACATAAGAAAATATTTTTTGTACTCTTCAGTTGTGATGTTGAAGTGACAATGTTATTTTATGAACATTCTCTCATCTCACTGAATGTTATTACAGGTAAAAAAATTATTATTTTTGCTCGTATCAATCTGTCTATCTTAGACTTTTTCTTAAAAATATAGGAGGAATCGTAGTATATTACTATATGGTACAAGGGCTTTATGTGTTATTCTGGAGAAGAAAGAATAGGGTATTCAATTTGTTCTACTGGGATTATTCCAAACTGAAATATTTAGATCAATTTGTAGTTATGCTTATATGAACATAAACCTTTTAATCTGATCAATGTGACAATGTTGTAACTATTGCAGAAACTTATGATTTATAGCATCTTGCAGATACAACAATTAAAAGACCAACATTTTGAAAAAAACCATCCATAAAAATGAACATAGACATTTTTTGAGTGTGCATTTTCCTAGTTATTCTGCTTCTGATTAGAGTTTAAATAGCTTCACATGAAAGAAAATTACCGTATTTTCCAGCATATAAGACGATTGGGCGTATAAGATGACCCCCAACTTTGGAGAAGATTTGCATGGTTTAGAAAGTTGTCTTATACGCCGGAAAATACGGTAAGCTTAATTTGCAGTAGTAGCTTGTTTGTAGGATGATCAGCATGTAGCTAAGTTCATTGTCCAGACAGTATTGGATTGGAAATTGTAAACCACTCTGAGTTTCCATAAAAGGCTGTATATCTTCAGATCACCATGAGGTCTGTGGGATTAGGGCTAGGAAGATCTCCACTTTTATGTCTCTACATGAAGTAGATTTCCTGCAAGAGGCACAGTAGCTCAGTGGTTTAATGATGCAAGAAAAGGTCTGCATTCTGGTGGTTCGATCCCTAGCATTGTATGGCTGAGTGAGCTCCCGTCACTTGCCTCAGCTTCTGCCAACTTGGCAATTTGAAAGCATGTTACATGTTACTGTAGATAAATAGGTACCATTTGGTGAGAAAATAATGGCATCTTGTGTGGTAGTGTGAATCCAGCTGACCCTTCTCCAGTGTGAAACCCAAGTGAAAGGTGACATTGGTGGAAGGAGACATTGCCCCGGATGACATTGCAGAATGCCGTTGAGTCTTTCTGAGAGTGGACTTAGTCCACCCCCTGTAGTGAACTCTGGATAGCGCACAAGCATGAACTGGAAAGACTAGCAATTATTGCCATCCAAACAACTACTTTGTGCTAACACTGTAGTCTCCTGGCTAATGTAACATCACCATTACATCACTAAATAAATAAATAAATTTCCTGCAGAGGTTTTCATTGTACATATATAAGATCATTGTGGAAGCAACATCCTACATCTCAGGATCCTACCCTGTGTATTGTGCATTGTGATATATTATTTTATTAATTTGATTACTGATGTTATTTTAGAGATTTGCATCCTGTCTTTGCTTGAGGAATTCAAGGCAATTGCATATGGTATTTCCTCATTCAGATTTCCCTCCAAACAACTGTGCACAAAAAACTACTTTATGATGTAGAGGTAGGAACCGGTTCCAAAATCAATCCAATGAATTTTCATAAATGAGAATGAATTTGAACTTGGACTTTAAGTTATAGTGCTCATGTCTTTACCCATTACACTACACAGGCTCTCTAATACCATGTTGCAGTGGGACTACACTTCTGGATGCTGTATAACGGGATTGAGGCAAATGAACAGTTTCCCTTTTGGTCTTTCTGTTAAGATTGTACCCTCCTTCTAAATCTACCATTTTCTCACTGAGTATTTTCTTGCTCTTAGAATCTCAGCTCCTTCTAAGTTTGAATTGAATTGATATTTTTTTAGGTGTCTCTGAGCTTCCCACTTTTACTTCTTATAAATCTGTCTCCTTTTCATTTCTTATAAATATCCTTTTAAAATTTTCAGCTCCTTGCTAAATATTTTGTGCAGCCACATCCCTTTTTATAGATCTCACATGTTCCTTTGCCAAGGGAATTGTTTTGACTGATGTTTTGGCAATTCCTCCTTTAGAAGACCCACTCATCTTGAGATTTTTTGCTCTGTTAATATAGATAGTCATGGAATCCTACTAATAAGGTATCTGGGCTTTTCCCCCCTCTGGGTTTCCACCCCTCCCCCCAATGTCTCAAAAGCAACAACCTACATCTCAGGATCCTACCCTGTTCACTTCTATTCAGGGAAAGCTTGTAGAGGAGTAAAAAAAAAAAAAGCAAGAATGCTATATCTGTACAATTAAACCCCTGCCCTTATTTTACATGTGTAACATTGTGTGATATATCTTAAAAGGGGTGTGGCTCTTGCTCCCATTCCACCAGTTCATATTCCATCCCAGTGGAAGAAGGAAGGAAGGAAGGAAGGAAGGAAGGAAGGAAGGAAGGAAGGAAGAAAGGAAGGAAGGAAGGAAGAAAGAAGCACTTCACTTCTATGACCAGGACAAAACCGACAAAATTCTGCTTTATCTTGGCTACTAAGGGGAGATAAGGGTCATATGAAGCTAACTAATTTCTGTTATAGGATTAGCTAAAACTGCTGATTTTCAGAGTTATTGTGAGGTAAGATGGGTGGCCTATAAATTTTATAAATAAATAACAGGGCTTTTTTTGTCATAGAACGCCCAGAACGGAGTTCCGGCACCTTTTCTGGATGGAATCTTGTAGGGTAGACACGGCGGGTTGTATAACTTGTGAGTTCCGGCACCTTTTTTTTTTTTTTTACAAAAAAAGCACTGTAAATAACTAAATAAAATGTTCACCTACTAAATGTATTTATCAACGTAATTCATTCATTGATGATTTTCATACTACATTATTCTATAAGGGTTAATAAAATTGGCTTATAGATACAACTTTTAACCAATATTTCATGTTAAAAGAAAACAAAGGAAGTACACTTAGGTAATTCATTGCTGAGGATTGAAATGAAAATTTCCTGGTCCAAAATTTAATTCATTGCCTACTGGTTTTGTTCCAAATGTGTTGCATTAGAATTCTCATAATCTGTAATCAACACAAGTTTGAGTAAGAATATATATTGGTATGGGTTCTAATTCTATCCAAACATGATATCATGATAAAACACTTATTGTTTCTGTTGAAATATTATTTTTATTACATCCTTCAACAACCCTACATTGAAGAGATTCTCCCTACAATGTCTTGGGCATACCAAAGGCTAATAGTTGTGGGAAAGATTTTGGGAGGAAAAAACTGTTTCATTGTGAGAATCATAGTCATGACCTGTATAAGAACATTCATATTAAGATCTGGAGAATATGAATATGAACTACAGTACCTTCAATCAGCAGACTGTTTTATTTGTTGTGATAAAGAAGTTTGGTAGCCATGGAAATGTGCCAGAATTCAAGTTGTGTGTGTGTTTAAAACTAACTTTTACAGTACTCCATCACTCCTTTGCTACAAGCGATGAAGCTCATTAAGGTGAACGAAATGTCAAACTATACGATTTTGTAACATTGCAATTCAAGGAATAAGATGAGGTGCAGAAAGGCTTTCCTTGCAGTACTGGATAAATAAATTGCTTGTTTTTCAGCTTGTTTATAGAAAAGAAAGCATGAGAGTACATTTCAAGCAGACCAGCATTTCCCTTCTTTTTGAATAAGAAAGGACTCCTGAAAATGTGATATGAGATGCCTTCCCTTTAAGGCTAGATTTATCCAATTTACTAAGGCACAATGTGGCTTTTCTCTCCATGAGGTTTATAGCATCAGATTTCTATTCACCCTTCCGAAACTGGATTGATGAGACCCATTAACATCTGCTTTACAGATGTCACATACATATTGCTTCATTACAACCCTCCCCTTTTAATGTCAACTGCTTAAACATTGATTGTTTAAAAATGCTGCAATCCTGACCAATGCCCTTGAAAAGATCTAACTTCAGGAAGTTATTATCTGCGGAAGCTGCCTTGGTTAAAATGTCTTCATTAGATTTTCAATTCCCATTTCAGTTGCTATTTCTCCAAAATTTTGGAGTTTGTCCAAATCACTTAACCAGATGTATATATGATTAGTTGAATGGAACATACTATGGGAAGCTACTATACACCAGGACAGATTATGTCTATTCTAAAATTATCTATTGCAGGTAATAATGGTTCTCCAAATTCTTTTATTATATACCATTTTTCAGAATTAGGAACAAACTTGGGAGAGAGGAACACCCCCCCCCTTATATCTGAGATATCTTCTGTCCTGTAAATAAAGGTGATACTTATTATTGATCGGAGAAAACATTGCTTACAGAACATGGTAGAAACAGATGATCTGCACATTGCTACAGTGAGCAGTAGAAAATAGAGGCCTGAGCAATCATCCTCTTCCAAAGGATGTATAAACAATTATTTGGCCCTCAAACTGGTCCTTGCAGATATCACTATGGTGCGTTTGCCAAAGTCCCCAATCCTTTCTTGAGAATGGGAATTACCTTCTCTGCTGGAAAGAGTGGCTGGATGGGATTTGTTTCCTTTTTGCCTGGAATAGTAGCAAAAATAGATAATTTGATGGTAGAAAATAAATGTTTTCAGTATCTTATTTCTACCTTCATTCTTCTGCCATAACCATCCTTGAACCTGACCTTATTTTTCATCCTGTCTCCAACCCTCTTTTAAAAGAAGGTTGTTGATAGGATGGGTGGACTCTAGATAAAGCATAGTATATTTTACATAATAAGAAAGAAAGTGAATGATTTATTTTAATATGAATTCGGAATTGGTGCATATTTCAAATACATTTCCTGTACCTCTTTCGTAAAATGGAGAAGGAAAAAATTGATCTAGAAAAAGGCTGCATTGCATTGAACCTCTGCAGAAAGTGTCTATGGAGATTCTCAGTCATCCATGTCATAGTTATCCCAAAGGTGCTTTTTCATGAGGCAACTGGACTTTTTTGTTTTTCTTTGAAGACGTTTCACTTTTCACCCAAGAAGCTTCTTCAGCTCTGAATGGATGGTGGGGAATGATGGTGGATGGTGGGCAAAGAAAAACAAGAAAGTCTAGTTGCCTCATGAAAAAGCACCTTTGGGATGTGCAGAAAATGCTATACTCTCTCTGTGTGTGTGTGTCTGTGTCTGTGTGTGTGTGTGTCTGTGTCTATGTGTGTGTGTGTGTGTGTGTGTGAGAGAGAGAGAGAGAGAGAGAGAGAGAGAGACAGACAGACAGACAGACAGACCATTTTAGAATTATTCTCTGGGTTTTCAGACTTTGCACAATATTAAGTGTCATGTGCACAGATTTTCCAGTATGGGCTACACACTTTGCTGTAACTACTGAACGTATTTTGTAGATTATTTGAATTGTCAGGCATCCCCAGCAATAAGCTCTGTCTTCTGCTTAATCTTTCCCCTTCTCCTTGCTTTTCCGTTATTCAATAAGGCCAGTCTTGAACAATGAATATAAGACAAAGCTGTGCATTATTTTCAGAGTTGTGCTAAAGGGGACTTGATGGGGGATTATAAGAGCTCCTTGTTTAAAGGAGTTTGATTCTGACAGGGCTCAAGGTTGACTCGGCCTTCAATCCTTCTGAGGTTGGTAAAATGAAGACCCAGGTTGTTGGAGACTGTATGTTATATGTTGACTCTGTAAACAGCTTAGAGAGTGTTGTAAAGCACAATGGAGCAGTATATAAGTCTAAGTGCTATTGCTATTGCTAAAAAAACAAGTTTAATCAAATTTAACATTGCAACCAAGTATGGTAAGGAGAACCAAATGTAGGATCTGCTCACAGAAGCTTTGTCACATCTGCAATGGTGAAAAAACACCCACAGAAATTCCTGCAAGAGATTCAATTCAGTGTGGACAGAGGTGGACAGAGATTGCTAAAAGAAGGCATTCACTCATTACAATCTGCCTGCATTAATCACACTGGTCTCTTGATTCACATGGTTGAGAAGAAAAGGGAAAGCAAAACAAACAAGCATGATTTTGGTTGTGTGGTCTTTTAGGGAAAGACTTTTCTCATCCCCATCTTTACTAATGTCTCTAATTGGAAAGTCCCTTTTAACAAATTGGCAATACAGTTACACTGGCATACAGAAATACATATACGCTTCAGTGATAACACAGAGAATAACAACAGCTAATTAATCTTGTATACCTCCTGATTTCTAAGACTTTGGGTGGTTCCCAACAATGAAACAAAACAAAAATTACAATATGATCAATCAAGATAAAAGATGGCAAGTGTGACAGACTAGATGGAAAGAAGCGAGGGAATCTCACTCTACCACACCAATGGCATGGGTGAATATGCAGGTCTTTTCAACTTTTCTGGAAACAACAAAATAAAGGCTATTCAGGTCTCAGGGGGAATCTCATTTCAGATGATAGGAGTTGCTATAGAGAAGATGCACTTCCAGGGCAGCTCCATGTATGTGCATTGCAGTAGTCCATGATGAATAAAATAAATAAGGAATTCGCTTCTTGCCATTTCTCTCTGGTCAAAATTGCCTTCTACTGTTTCTTTCCATGCATGGGAAGATATATAACCCCTCATATAAAAGCAGAAAGAAGACTCTTTTGATCTTTAAAAGTAGTGAAAAATTAATGGCATAAACAATTAAGTATTCAATCCTAAACAATTGCCTTTGAGTTCCCTTTGAGTTTGTAAATAGGAGAGAAATAATTGTTTAAAAAGTGATCAGGGATTCATACATCACCATTCCACCTCCTCTTATTTGACCCTTAGTGTTTGTTTTAACACTAGGAAATTGGTTAGAATGAATTGTGAGTCATATATTACCATAGGACTTTTTTAAAAAAACATGCTGTTATGATTTAGACCTTGTTCCATCTTCACTGAGTCAATGCATGTCAAATGAGTGTGGAACATGCCTCCAACTCCTACTTGCTTAATTTATGAAGGCATTCCTAATGTCTCACTTGGACATCTTGCAAGAGAGAGGGAGAAAGATGAACTTTTGTGTTTTGCTTCTTTGAAAAACCAGAAGGATAGGAAGCAGCATCAATGACTTTTACTGCATAATTTTACCCTTCGCATTTATGTGCACATTGAAAAGCACGGTGGAGCCTCAATAGGCTTTTGATTTGTTAGTTTTATGAACAATCTTGGGTACATTATATCCTATAACAATCTACCAGCTGTTAAATGTTTGCTTTTTACAATTCAGAGAGCTTCAACTGTGGAGTACAGACAGATTTAGCTGCTCTTTGTGTGTGGTAAAGCTGAGCATCAATAGGCAAAACCCAAATCCAAGATGTTCAGTTTCTCTAAAAGGGAGAGAAACTATGAACTTGGTCTCAGAGGCAGCAAATCACTCATTCTTTGTAAAAAGAGCACTGCATTTATCTTGGGGAAGATGAGTACAATTAAGGGAAAGTAGCATTGCATAGACATGTTTTCCCCTGACACAGGAAAAGAGAAGCAGAGAAAAGAGAGGAGATGGACAGGAGATGGAGAGGAATGCTTTGAAAATTGAGGACAAAGTGAAAGGTATTGGTTGTCCTTGGTTCTCTCTGAGCTTGCTTGTTTTCTTGCAGATGTTTCATTACCCAAACTAAGTAATGTGCACTAAAGATGTTACCTAGTTTGGGTAATGAAACATCTGCAAGAGAACAAGCAAGCTCAGAGAGCATGAAGGACCCCTCTTATCAACCCTGAGCTACAAATATTCTCCTTTATTGCTTTTTGGTTATCTTCAAAGCTGATAAAAAAAAGATTCATACACTGTGGCTAAAGTGCACAAGTCAACTTCCTTATACAGGGAAAACAAAAATGGCCAATGAACTCCTCCAACCGATCCTGAACAAAAGATAACACTTATCAAAGCAAAAGTGGGCTACTGTTACTTTTTTGGGTGTTCCAGACAGGATAGTGATATTTATATCCCAATGGCTATCCATATTTCAGAAAAATTTAAGAACATGAAAAAAGACTTGGATCAAACAAAGCTGCTTATGGTTCAACCTTCTGTTTGTGGCAATAATGCCCATGAGAAATAATAGGCCACATGTAGGATATGAGGGCAGTGACTCCTCACATTAAGTACGTGGGCAGTTCTTTGATTCTGCATCGATCACATTCATTTTGTTCCTATTTTTAAAGGTCAGAAACGGTGATTAGGTCATTGAATAGCTTTTATATATGATCTATGGAAACTTTTTAAATAATATAACAGAAGCAGGTTCCTGTTTTTTGGTGTGGTTTCCTCCCTCCCCCCAAATTACCAACTTTAGTATTTAATCCTGGCATTTGTAATTCTTTCTAAATACCCTGTGTTTCTGAGGTAATTCTGCAGTACATAAAGTACCATGTTTCTTTAGTTGCCATGGCAAAATTTCTTTTCTCCCTCTCTCCATTGCAGAGAAACTTGTGTCTAAAAACTCACATTAATTGCTCCCACACACTAAACATTTGTTCCTGAATATTTTCTTAACCAGTGGTGAGCAATCACCTTTTGCACTAAATCAAAAAACTGAGATGTAAAAGTCAATGGTTGGACTTCAGACGAACGTTTATTAATTTCCTAAATGCGGTAGTGACTGCAAACAAAAGAAAATTCATTCACACACTTTCCATGAGATTGGCCCCAATATTCCTTCCTGGTCCTACCTTTTCTGGATAATCCTTCAATGACTAAGCCCACTCACATAACTCCTGTGCACCTCCTATTGGTATAAAGCAGGGGTGTCAAACTCAATTTCATTGAGGGCTGCATCAGCATTGCGATTGTCCTTGGGGAGACTGGTGGGTATGGCCAGAGTGGATACGGCCTACTGGGTGGGTGTGGATGGAGTGGGTGTGGCCTACTGGGTGGGCATGGTCAGCTCTACATCGTTCGCGTCAAGGGTGCCTGTGGGGGCCTGGGCAGGAGTGGGACAGATCTGAGGGTCTCTGGCCGAAGGAGGTGGGACCGGGGCAAGCACCAAGGCATGGTCCATTTCTTCATTCCTCACAAAGGGTGACACCTCCCCAGCATGCACCCAGGGGTCGGGACTGATGCGGCAGGGGCTGGTTCCTCGCTGTTTCTAGACGGCCTTGTGGAGCTAAGATTGAATGCATTTCAGCATAGATGGCCACTACAAAATTGTATATTGGCTCCCGGCTAGTCTGGGCCAGGGCCAAGGCAGTGGGGACTGTTCCCTCACTGTTTCCAGGATGGCTTCGTGGGCCACATGAAACCACTTGGCTCCCGGGCCTTGTGTTTGACATGTCTGGTATAAAGCCTAGTCAGTTAGATTCTAAGTGCAGGATTGGAAATACTTATCCAGCAAATAAATATTCTCAGTTAGCTAGTAAGATCTTGCACTCTAGCCAGCAAAATTCCATCATTAATCAGTTTCACCATGTCATCTGGGAGGGGAGCAGAGGAGAAGGGAGCTGAACAGGGGAAGGGAGGGGAGGAGAGGGAAGAAAGAGGAAAGGAGGAGAAGGAGAGAGAGGAGAGGAGAAGAGAGGAGAGGGGAGGGGAGATGGGAGGAGAGGATCCAGCTAATATGTTAGTTTAAAAGAAATTATCAGGAAGCAATCTTCAGAAAGACTGTCTCATTTCCCATGTTAGCTGTGTCTCTACAAGCCAAAGCAGAGGAATACTTTCTCCATTTGAATCATCATTCAGACCCTACTGTTATATCGATTCAACCCATTCTTGTTCTTAAGCTTCTCTAATAATGGAGACTCTTGCTATTATTTGAATAATATTATTATTATTTGTTTGTCTGTTGAGTCCAGTTTTTAAAAATAAACATATTTTTCCTAATCCTTTTAGAGCACTTTGATATTGTTTTCTTTCTTCTTCTTCTTCTTCCTTTTTGTAGGTACGAATTTTGGCTCTGTAATTTGGTAAGAATGCAGAGGGCATTCTTATCAAATTTTCAGATGATCCAAAATTGGATAGATTAGCTAACGTCCTGGAAGACAAAATTAAAATTCAAAGTGAACCTAAGAGATAGGAACAAATGTGACGTTATGTGGGCCAGAGTCACTCCTGGCTATTTTCCAGTGAGATAGTGACAAAGAAGCTTGAAATTTTTGATAGGTAGAAAGAGAGCAAAGGTGGGTTCTTCCTAGCATTTTGCAGGGTAAATCCTGCCAGTTTGAGCTAGTGGTTAAAGAACCATCTAGAAAGCAGGAGCCTGTGAGTTCTGGTCCCATCTTAGCCATGAAAGCCAGCTGGGTGACCTTGGGCCAGTTACTCTCTTTCAGCCCAATTCACCTCATACAATTATTGTTGTGGGGAAAATAAGAGGAGGGAGATTTGTTGGATAAAGTTCGTGGCCTTGAGTTACCTGTAAAAATAATACATACAAATACAAATAAAATACATAAAATAAATTATGCAAATAAGTGCTTTAGTTTGGCAAGATTTCTGTCTGTAGGCAAGCAACAATAAAGGAACTATTCAGAAGTAACAAGAACACTACTCAGAAGTGTTGGTTTTGGTTCCTTGAGCCTGAGGACAAATGAGATAAAAATAACCAGATTAAATTTGATACAGACAAGTGGAAATTTTTGAAATACTACCTGATTACATACTAAATTTTAGCCAGGAGTGTGACATGGCTGTGAAAAAGATGAATGCATTATTTGGCTGCAGTACTAAGTATATCTTCTAAATCATGGGTAATAATAATTCACTTTATTCTGATTTGTCAGACTATAACTCAAGGGCTTTTTCTCTTGTGAATATTCCAGGAACCTGTACTGTAACAGATGTAAAGAAGGACAGTGAGGATGATCAGGGAATGAGAAGTTAAATCCTATGTAGAGAGATTGACATAATTGGCCATATTTAACTTTGGGAAGTAAAAGCTGAGGATGGCTATGATAGCATTCTTCAAGTAGTTGAAGTAGTGTCACATGGAAGAAAGCCAAGATTTTTTCTTACCAACCCAAAGGGAGAACCCAGAATAAGAGATTGAAGAAAAAGGAAAGCAGATTCTGGCTGAACATTAGGAAAATCTTCCTAACAGGAAGAAGAATTCAGTAGTGAAAACCAAGAATCCTGAAAAGTGGTGGACCCCAGAGTCTGTATAGATACCTTTGGGGAATGCTTTATTTATACATAAGATCCATGCATATAATTTATGGGCCACCCAAATCCAATGCCTCTGGGCAATTTATAATTTAAAACGTTAAGAAAAAAAATTAAAAAATCATAAGCATCTCAATGACAAACATATTTAAAAAAACACACCGAACATCTAATGAACTTCCACTCTACCCTAAAGCTTGGGATAATAGCTAGGCTTTTAATAGTTCCATGAACATCATTAGGATGGGAACCATCCAGGTGTCATTCCAGAAGGCAAAACAGAGGAGGCGTTCATAGCTCCAGCAAATCTAAATTATACGATTAAATGTTTGATTCCATGCTTCAGTAAGACTATCGCTGATGAGATTATTTCAAAAATAAATTATTAGTAGTAGTATTAGTTCTCTGTAGAGACCTATCTCATTTAAGGTTTATGCAAGGCTTAGAATTCTAGACAATTTATTAGTAATATGTTCATGTTCAATAGTTAAGAAAAATTTATTTATTTTATTAATTAGATTTTATCCCACCTTTATTTCTTTATATGTAATATATTACTTGTGCACCGAACAAACATAATACTCCTTCCTTCTATTTTCCTCACAACAGCAACCTTGTGAGGTGGATTGGGCTGAGAGAGAACAACTGGCCCAAAGCCATCCAGTTGGCTTTCATGCTTCAGTGAAGACTAGAATTCACAGTCTCCTGGCAATTGGCTCAAAGTCACTCAGCTGATTTTTCATGTCTAAGGTGGACTAGAACTCACAGTCTCCTGGTTTCTGGGCCAGCATCTTCACCACTACACCAAACTAACTCTCTTACAAAAGGCAAATTCCACAATTTCCTAATTTAACAGGATATTGTGATTAGAATCCCCCCCCCTCTCTTGTGATTCTGTATGTGAATGCATTTTTTCCATTTTCAAATAGCATCTGTGAGAAGATTGCATATTGAAGTGTCTGAGTTATGGAAGAACAGATTGAAGAACTGTGGCTTCAAAATACTCCTACAAAATACATTTGGAACTGTTGATATAATTGTTCATTAGCTTAAAATATCTAATGGTAGGTGGTGTAAGGACCCACCCCACTTTGCATCTTAAGAAGACAGAACTCTTGGAATAGTTCTTCCAACAGGAATCCTTTATTAAGAGAAAATGGTTGCAGGCATGCTAGACAGGACTTGGGGTTCAAGCTCTCCCATTCAAGGTTTTAAGGGGTTCCCCAGTAGTCCCACCCAATCAACCCCCCTTCCAGTGATAGTTTCAAGTATCACAATTCCATCCCCTTTCTTCTTCCGTCTGGATGGAGACTTCAGATAACTACATGAAAGGCAATTACTCTTCTTTGATATGTTAAAGCTTAGAGGCCACAATAAACACACATTCAGTCCTTTGAAGTGTGCTGAAGGAAGTGAGGGCCATAAAGCCCCTTTGCTCTCCCCCTTTTCTCCCTCTTATGGCAGAATCCAGAGAAGGCAGAATTGGGAGTTTCTATGTTTGATAATTAAAGATGAAATATAATTGGATTCTGACATCCGGCCCCTCTTAACAATAAGAGAGATCCACCTGAAAGAAAACACAAGTAAAAAATTTAGTTAGGCTTGTTAGGATACTCTGTGTGAAACTTCTTCAATAGCTTCGGGGCTCTGACGTGACGTTTATGGACCCACTCATTTTGTGAGGCAGGGAGGTGTTTCCAGGCAACTAGGTACTGAGTTGTTCCACGATATCTCCTAGAGTCAAGGATCTCTTTTATTTCGAAGTGTTGTTCCCCCTCCACCATGATTGGAGGTGGTGGGGGGGGGATTTTTGGCCGTAGAGGTGACTGATGCTCTCTTTTCAGCAAGCTGCAATGAAAAATTGGGTGTATTTGCCTGAGGTTTTTGGGTAATTCTAATTCTACTGTTACTGGATTTATGATCCTTTTAATTGGAAAAGGTCCTATATATTTTGGTCCAAGTTTTTTACAGGGCTGTAGGGACTTTAGGTATTTTGTAGATAAGTACACCATTTCTCCTATAATGAATGGTGTAGGCTCAACCCTTTTTTTATCGGCTTGTGCTTTGTATGCCCGCCTAGCTTCATCTAGTGATTTTCTGACTATTGGCCAGGTGTTTTGTAGGCTTTCCATCCATTCTTTCAGTGAAGGGATCGTTGGTTCTTTTGGGGTTAACTCTGGCATAGGGTTGAAACTTTGGCCGTTGGCTATTTGAAAAGGAGTGTAGCCTGTGCTGGAGTGGACTGCATTATTGTAGGCAACTTCTGCAAAAGGAAGTAAGTCCGTCCAATCACTCTGTTGGAAATTTAAAAAACATCTCAAATATTGCTCAAGTACCGACTGGCAGCGTTCCGCTTGTCCATCTGTCTGAGGGTGATGGCTAGATGTCAGTCCCTGAGTGGTCCCTAAGAGGGATAAAAATTCCTTCCAAAATGTAGACGTAAATTGCACTCCCCTATCAGAGATGATGCGTTGGGGTGCCCCGTGCAATCTGTAAATGTGCTGGATAAAAAGTTTTGCTAAGGCCTTTGCAGTGGGAATTTTTTGGCAAGGGATAAAGTGCACCTGTTTGGAAAATAGGTCCGTGACTGTCCAGATAACAGTATTCCCATTGCTTTCAGGCAATTCCACTATAAAATCCATGGCTATTTCCCTCCAGGGGGCTGAGGGACTTGCCACTGGTTGTAACAGCCCTGGCGATTTCCCTTGCAACCTCTTTGCTGATGCACAGGTTGGGCAGCTGGCAACATAACTTTCTATGTCCTTTTTTATTGATGGCCACCAAAATTGCCGTTTAATTAAGTGTAAAGTTTTTACAAATCCAAAATGCCCTGCTGATTTTGTGTCATGGCAAAGTTGCATGAAAGTTAGTCTTTGAGTTGTTGGTATATATAACTTTTCCCCTACCCAAGGCAATCCGTCTCTCATTGTGCACACATGTTTGTTTTTCTGGAACCAATCATCTGTTTCCAAACTTTTTCTGAATTCAATCCCAGTTTGGCTGTCCAGTTGTGGTTTTATTTTGGCTTGGGTTCTTGTGGCTCTTGCTTTCCTGCTGCTTGTTAGATGTGGATTATTGTCACAGCAACAGTGGTCCCAATCAGAAAGACTCTTTCAATTACAGGGAAGCAATAAAAAAATTACGATGAGAGCCTATTCAAATTATGGAAAACTATTTTTTGGAACAGAAACTGCTTTTAGGATACAGAAACTAAGAAATTTAAAAATATTAGAATTCAGTAATGATGAATTATTAACCTCCAAAGTTTGACCAGTCAGGCATCATCAGATTTAATAGTGGTGTCAGAAAATTTGGCATTTTTAAGAATGGTTTCTGATTGACTTTATTGGTATTTTGATTTTATATTAGTCTGGCTTCTAAGTTTTACTAGAATATTAACATTCTGCAAAATCAGTGTTAACTAAAGCTGCAATTTAAAGAACCTCTAGATTAGTAGTAGCTGTTGGATCCATCTCACATTCCTTTTGATGCCATCTTTACAATTTTCAGCACGAGATATAAAGTAGCAGGTCAGCTTTTCTGTAACAGTCAATAAATAAACAATATTATACCATTTGGATCTCTAATTCTGGAGAGATAATTGCTCAGACGTCTTTGACATTTCTCCTGCTATGGCATACTTCCAGGCCTGTGAGTTTTACAAGACAATATTACTTGCCACACATTACCTGGCAGAAATCTGATAAGTCCTCTCACGTTCAACCAGGTTTAGTGATCAGGAGCCTTTTTTGAAAGTTCAAAATATACAGAAACCCGTGAGATTCCCTTAAAATTTATGAGATCGCCCTTAAGACTATAACAATTTTAAGTATAAAGCATTTGTTTTCTCAAGTGCAATGTTGCCATAGCCACAGAATTCTGAGCAGATATAAATTAGAAGTATACTATTTTAATCAAAATATTTTTCTCAAACAAAAAAATGGTCAGCTATACATACAAATGAATCAATACTTAGAATCAATACTTAGAAGGAAATAATGTTTAGCTAATTGGCCCTAAGGCATCCTCAATGCTTGACAGTTGCATAGTCTAAGATTTCACACTCCACAGTCAACCATCAAAGGTAGGAGGAACATATCACCTGCTATCTCAAACTTAATAAAGGCTTGGCTCAAGATCAAGCTATTAGTGTAGCTCAGGGGTAGGCAACCTTGGCTCTTTTATGACTCATGGACTTCAACTCCCAGAATTCCTGAGTCAGCATGGCTCAGTATGGAAACCATTTCTCCTCAGCATGGCTGGCTCAAGAATTCTGGGAGTTGAAGTCCACGAGTCATAAAAGAGCCAAGGTTGCCTACCCCTGGTGTAGCTCCTCTGAATTCTATGAAATGCATAGCTAACCAATGTTTACTTGATTTTAATAGACTACTTTGAGTGTCTTTAAATGTACATCACAATGATTATTTTTTGTTGAGTTAGGTAGAAGACACTGAAGATTGACACAAATGATCCTTTGTTGAGCTTGAGACATATGGTCATTTAATGAGCTTCCATTTATTAAGTTGTGCCTGCAACTGTATGAAACTTCATACTGTCAAATGCCCAAGGAGATTCCTCACATCTCAAAGACCGAAACATCAAGTTTTACTTAGATCTGCTTGCTTGTTGAAAGCACAGTGGAAGACTCTTATCCATGCTAATAACTAGGGCGAGGATTTCTATGACATGTCATATTTTTGCTGGAACCTTTATTTGAGTAAGTTAAAATATGTTTTAGAGTAATTTGGTGAGAATTAGAATTTTTATTTTGCCTGAAAAGTCATATTTTGAATTTTTAAAGGTGTTATGTCATATTTCTGCTTAATTTTGTAACAAACATCATATTTTGGTCATGTTTTGAACATTGGCAACCCTCCTGATAAGCCACCAAGTTTGCCAGCAAAGAAAGTAAAAATTTGCTGCGTTTTCCCCTTTTTCTTATTTGCTCCTCAACTCAGGGGGAGAGAAGTGTGTGTGTGTGTGTGTGTGTGTGTGTGAGAGAGAGAGAGAGAGAGAGAGAGAGAGAGAGAGAGAGAGAGAGAGAGAGAGAGAGCTTAAAAATGACCAAGCCTAAAAAAAGGTGAGAATTTGCCTGCTTTGTTTTCTGTTTCTTATTTGTGTGTGTGTGTGTGTGTGTGTGTTTGAGGTGGTGGAGTCACATGAGAACTGCAGTCTGATTTCAACATACCTAAAAGAAGATTTCAGCAAGTGTGAAGTTACAGTGTCTTGTTCAAGAATTTGGGGAGCAGATTTTCAATAGCAGTGGTGATATTTTGTTTTGTAAATTGTGTGAAGTTAAGGTATCACCCCAAAAGCATGTTAATATTCAACAACATTATGGCACCGCGAAACACAAGAGTTTAGCAAGATTTAATTGCTAAACTGTGAATCTTCCTCCCTCAAGATTGTGCATGATTTCTTTTCCGAAACCTGGAAAATCTGAAAAATTAGCGTTTGTGGGATCTAACTTCAGTGGATTATCAAGAGCAATCACCCACTTTGAAACTGTAGGAATGGAACATAGTGATGCAACTGAACATTGTAAAACAAACTGAGAGTGATTTAAAGTGAGCAAAGGGAAAAGTGGCTGAAAAAAATACTGGTACACTGCAAAGAATGCTGCAATCTAATCAGAGTTGTTCAACACTTTGCAAAATAAGTAACATTCCAAATGGACTCAAAACAAAATTTGAAGACTTAGAGCCAGAATTTTCTCCAGAGGAGTTTGCTTTTTTCAAATTTGTTCCTAAAACCTCTTATGATGTCGAATAGAGTTTCTCCAGATATAAGACAACAGAAGTTTTGAGTTTGATAGCCTCAAGATGTACGTGGTCATCCAATTCAATTCTGCTATTGATGAAAACGAATCCAGAGGTGACCATTTTATTTTCAAAATATTCATTTGATTCTTTCCATACTAGCACTTCTGCACTGGAAATGAAGAAAAATAAACCTTTTAATTTGTGTGTGCATACACACAGATTTTTTAAAAAAATTAGGTGCTAATTTCAGAACAATTGTAAAGTCGTATTTATATTTTGGGTTCAATTGGTCATATTTAAACAATTTTAAGGTCACAAATGCTTGCATTTTTGTAACATTTTTAGGTCATACCTATAACCTAAAACTTATTTAGAACTAAAGAATCTTCATGAAGGAGAAATGATATCATTGAAGACCTACAGATCATATTTACAGTTGTCCCTTATATCTTTAAAAAGTTTGTTGTGCATGATACAGTTTCATGAACAGTAAGTGCTTGAAATTGTCTGCTTCTCTTGTTTCATTACATTCTTTTTTGTTTCTTTTTTGCCTTATGACTCATGTTTATTTCTTTTTTTGAAAGATTATGATTTAGAAAACGTTAGGATGATGTCATACAAATGAATAAATACAAATCCTTTAACAGTAGATATCTTAGAGACTGGTTGTAAATTTTCCAGTTAACAAGGATGCATTATGTCAGACACAAAAACTGGCATTTAAAATCTGGCATGATTTTGAATCATACTCCATTAAGAAATGTCCTCATGCACTATGGGTAATTGGTATGATGTGGCCTAATGGGATTTCCCTACCAAGTGACAGCATGAAAAATATCATCAGGAGTCCCCTGGAGTCACTTAAAGTGCTTTAAGCATGAAATCCATCTGTCTGAATAAGTGAATGAAGAACAAGTGCCAGCATTTACCAAGGCACAGTTTATTTGCTTTTGGCATAATTTAACTGCAATATCTGATAGACATTTCAAGCAGGGAAACTGAACAGTAATTTTCACTAATGAATTCCACACCCAAAACTCACAAGTTAAGTTGGCAGAATTTTTAATCAGCTGATATATTCACAGGCCTACTGGCAGAAAAGAGTGATAAGAAATATTCCCTCAAGTGTTTGAAGCTGTAATCCAAAATGAATGTATTCTAAGGGATTTTAGTTAGAATCAATGGTACTTAGATTCACATAAATGCCAGGATCTTTAAACGATATTTTCAGTGACATAATATTACTAATAATTTGGATTTTACTATTTTGTCAGCAAAATAAAAACCTGCAGGACATTTAAAATTACTTATTATATCTTACCTTCACACAAGAATGATCGTAGCGCAATCTCTGGAATTTTATTGTAAAAACCCAACAAATTATGTAGTTAATTGTTCATTATCAAAAAAGAAAAAGAAAAACAAGTGTCCTTCATAGACACAATTATTAAATAAAGGCCAAAAGGAAAACAACTATATTAAGGTGACCAACTTTTTTACAATGAAAAGGAGGACACAAATAAATTGAAGAAAAAAATATCGTAAATAAAAGAAACATTTTATTCATTGCAACAATAATACAGACAGCTTGCATGTGCAAAGTTTGCCAGCCGGGTGTTTTGGCATGCTCAGCAGCAATTCCAATTGGCTTACGAAAGCCATTAGTGGGAGTAGCATAGCTCATGCAAAAGTTGAAAAAAAAAACATCAAAAAAGGTGCCGGAACACCGTTCTGAGTGTTCTATGAGGGGAAAAAAAAGCCCTGCAGATTAGTCTTCAAATATCGAAAAGGAGGACATGAAGGAGGACACTTTTTGAGGGAGGACAGAACTTACAAAAGGAGGACTGTCCTCCCTAAAGGAGGACGGTTAGTCACCTTAACTATATCCCTCTGACTTTAAGATTTATCATACATGGAGTAAACTTAAATTCAGAAACGATATAGAATTATTATTTAAATATGTTATGGACACCCATTCTGGGTAGCTTATAAAATCTAAAGAAACAGTAAAAAAACAGTTAAAAGTAAAATTGCATAGACATCATGAGTTTAAAATAGTAACACGGCCCCACAAATATATTAATTGCAGGCCTAGCACTGGAGTCAGAATTTAAGGGTTGTCTTAAATGTCTTCTCAGGATCAAAGATCCTATCTCTTTTCAAGGAAACCCTAATATAGATTGGAAGAGAAACACAAACTTCAAGACATCTCACAGCATTTTCTCATTATTCACTTTTTCTCAGAGAAAACAATTGTATATTTAATCTTCAGATGACAGTTGAGTTCATCTATCCAAGAAGTTGATTAGAGAAACTGCTAAATAGACATTTATTTTCCCACATAATAAACATTTATCATGAGCAGCTGATGGGAAATACAGAGAGTTTCTCTGCTATAAATTTCTATTTGTATAAAACATATAACTCTGAGCTATGAATCCACCATCTTATCTGCCATCGATGCTGGAGCTGACAGAAGACAAACCCCAAAATTTTCAGCAGACAATGGAAAATTAAATTCTTGAAATATTTAGATTATACTGTTTATAAATAGAACTACATAGGAGGAAAAAGAATCAGAACAAATACAGAAAGCTTAAAGTCAAGTGTTGAAAATATGTTAAATATTATTATTATTATTACATGCAATCATATGTTAAAAGAGTGGAATGCCAGTGAAGGCTTCTAGAGCAGGGGTGTCAAACTGCCCCACGGACCGGTTTCATCGTACCGAAGCCGTGCCCACCCCATTGCCAGCAGTGGAAAAAGAGTTGCGATACGTCGTGACACATCATGTGACGTGGCGAGTTTGACACCTGTGCTCTAGAGCAACCTCACAATGCCACAGGTAGGATACAATGAATGACTCAAATACCCATGGAGTGCACATCACATGCAAAATCACTACTGCATCCTAACTTGCCTTTTTACACATAGTAGATTGATTTTATTTACCCCGTGTGAATTCCAAATATCTTGCACCATTATTCGTGGTGTAGAATGCAGTTAGGTAACTGAGATCACTAGAACGTAACACAGTTCTTCATATTAAATTTGAACAATGAGAATATAAAAAATTGTCAGTTTCTACAAAGTAGAAAACACTGAACACAATTTCAGAAGTTGTAGATAACTTTCTAGTTTAGCTTTGACTAAGACAAGACACAGCTTGGAATGCCTAATCACAGCTGTTCTGAAAAATGTGAACTAACACCTTGTAGGCTAGCTGGCTGATGAGGAAGTCCATCAGCTTTTGATGGACCCTCCATATGGAGGCCATGAGGCCATTCTGGCCTTTGTAAGATACAATCTTCTTGTAATTTAGTCTCATGACTGTAAACGAAATGGTCAGCTTGTACCATAGCCAATACTTAGATTTGGTAACTGGAGAATGACTTATTCTTTTCTGCTGGTTGAATTAAATATACATTTCCCTGCATAGCTAATAACAAAATAACTTCAGCAGAAAGCCAGAATATCTAATGTTTTTTTAAACTGACCTTATATTGGATCTGACATTTGTTTCTGTGACAACCAAGAACTTTTGTTCTGAGTAGCACATCTAACCTGATACAATTGCTAAAGATTCCAATTCTTGCTTATGAAGTTATGAAGTAATATTCAAAGTCAACTAAGTGGGGGTTGAAATGTAACTTTTTTTTCAGAATGGAAGCTGAGAAGTCCAAATTCTACATCATGGAATAGACAGATGACTTCTTCAGGGAATGAATAGCCAGGAAGAGTACTATCTTGCCTGTCTCCTGAACTACCTGCAGATTTTGCAATTTTGACTATATTATTTTTGGAATCATTTAATTAGGATGAGGTTGGGGATTTCGGATTTTCCTGGAGGAACTATGAAGCTTAAGGTAGTGCTAAGAAAGTTCTCTTGATCATTAGCATTCAGGTGCCTAAGGCTTGCACCTTGCTCAATAAATTTTTAAATTATCTATACGATGATACCAGTAGTCAGATAATATGCTGCTCTACTGTTTGCTTTTACTATCTAATCCCAGGAAAATAGTAGACAGCTAGAATTTCTATCCAAAGGAAACATCAGCATGGAAAAAAACAAGCTATTGATCATTATGATGATTTTTTTTTTGTCTGGCAAACTCACTATTTTTCCTCCATGGCTTTGGCTACTCCTGAAGAATTGGATATGTATCTTGCCAGTGCTTTTGGATACAATATTTTTAACAGAGAGGTAGGTGACCATAGTACAACCAGGCTACCTTTAAATGATTGGTTTGCCAGCTGCTGTCCTATTGTGCAAGTGGCCTTCTAATTAGTATTATTTATTTTGTTTTAGATTCTGGTCTTAGGAAGTATTTTAACTAATTTTTAAAATTCTCTCTCTCCCCTTCCCCTCTCTCTGTGTATCTACTGCCAGGATTATATTTGTATGACTACATGGAAAATCATTTTATGCTGCCGTCCTGTTTTAAATGTTAAAGTTCATATTTAAAAAATTATTATAAACCAATTTATAGAACTGAATCTATCAATTTTTAAATAAATACATTGACCTCATTATTTATTGTAGTGCCACCTGCTCAGAGTTGTGGCTTGACTGAAATTGTAATCAAGTTGGGACTACATTTTTAGAATCTATATATTATACATACTTTCAAGTTCTATATCATTTGAAGGTACTGTGGTTTATATATTGCTTACATCTCTACACAGGTTCCAAGGATGGGGCCTTTTAGATGATAATTCACCACCTTGCTATATCATCCACTATTTAAAAATCAATTTGTGCAGTGAAGAAACTGCTTTTCCTTAGCCTGTATCTTATGGCTTAAATTGGTTGATCCAATTTATGAATATTCCTGTTTTAGGAGTCAACTATTTTTACTCTCATCAGGGAAAGTGTTTTCGGATCAGAGATGATGCTGTGATGCTGTACTTTTCAGAGAGATGGTTCACTGGAGGAGGAGAAGGAAGACAATAATATTTGGTTAGTGATAGGCAGAGGGAGATTTGATGGGAAACAGAGGAAAGCGTGTTTGGTGTCTTATACCAATTCTACTTTCCAGGCTTTTGGGCTTAACCCCAATGCCTGATCCTCAGTGGTCCTGGGCTCAAACTGTTCTGCTAAAGACTAGGTTACCATGCAGTAAGGTCTTCCTCATCCATGATCTTAGCATGAACAGGAGGACTGGCCTGGCATGCATTACTAATACCTGGTTGTGCGTGGAGGGACGAACTTCTGTATGTAAATTTGCCCATCCAGGTTCTTAGAATGGCATTAGTCACAAACTCAAGAGAAAGATCGAGGAGAATGGCAATTGTCATTCAGGAGTCTCCTGTGACTTTCAAACATTCCTCTGAAGATAATTAGATATGAGACTCTTATATGTTGGGCTCTAGAGCAGGGTCCATGGATCAGATAGGGCTTTGCAAACAAGCAAAGCCCTATCTACAGGATGCAAGCAGTACATGAAACCACGCCCCCTCCGGTCTGCAGAAAAACCTCTCTCCACCGGTCCGTGGTGCTCAAAAAGTTGGGGACCTCTGCTCTAGAGAACAGATGGGTATACTGTTCTGCTGCATCATGGTGAGCTGCCAAACATTGTAGCTGGTTTGCCAGGGGATCATCTTAGATTTATGGTGCTAGGTGAGGACGCGGCAGGGGCGGTGGGGACCCCCAACGATGCTGCAGTGGCCGCCGCCAGAACCGCTGCCTCCCGTCCTGCTCCCTCTCCCCGCCCGTTCAGCTGAGGATGCAGCAGCCAGGCCGGGGGTGGCAGGGACCCCTGACGATGCTGCAGTCGCCACTGCCCCCACCGCTTCCTCAGCCAAACGGGCGGGGAGGGGGAGCAGGATGGGAGGCAGCGACTTCTTCCCTAAAAAAGGCAGTACTATGCAATCCTTGTTTTTTAAAAAAAGATTACTTAACCCATCTATTTAAAGTAATTACTGGATGGTCTCTAGCCTCCTTTCCTTAGGAAAACTTGTTGGGAAACCCTGCAGTTGAAGAGAGCTCTGAACAAACTACATTATCTGGACCCTTTTCAATTGGGTTTCAACCCAGAGGAATCTAGGGGAGTATTATAGAATTACAGTCTATATATTTCAGCATAGATGAACGGAGTCCCCAGTTTCAAGGACCTTCCTCTTGTCATTCCCTCACCAAGAACCGTGGCTTTGAGGTATTCCTGGGTGTTCCTAGAGGTCCCTCTGGAACTTTCCTTCTGCTTTCCCATCAGAAACAAACATAGCTCACCAGAGAACTGCTGCTTCAAATATATTTATTTTCCTATCTCTATAATTGGATTGTGGTTTGATACTTTCTTCAATGAATTCAGAGTAAGCCTTGTTTAACATTCAACATTTGGCAGAAGGCTCACTTGAGTTGAGTTGCCTTTCACACTGCAAATGTTGTGACACAACTGAATTCTCCTTGAAATCTCTACTTAGAGTTAAAAGTAGAAGACCAAGGTTTGGAAAATTAAAATTCATCAATCAGCTGTATTTTATCAGTTCACTCCTGTGTGGCGATTCTTTCCTTGACTCTCTCAATTTTCCTTCATGAAGGAATATGCAGCAGATAAAGACCCTGAGTTAACAGGCATATTTATTCCTCAATAATTTATCTAAAACATGCACATATGTACAAAAATGGGAGAAACTAGGCTACCATTACCATTGCATTGCAAACAAAAGAATTTCTTTAATGACTAATTTAGGAATGCGTTGCATCTACTGATAGTCATTTAAAAACTCCAAGAACAAAATAGGCATTTTATTTCACATTTAATGTCCATTGTTTCAGGACAATGCAGTTTGTTTGTCTGTTAACCTTAGCTATGGTGTTGCATTGAATGCCATGACCTATATTTACAGATACAGCAATCAGCTGAGTTACTCAGATCCATTCTCAAAAATAATACATTCTCTTTCACTGCTTCATCTGTGTCATATGCAGAGGAAAGGGATATTTTATCAACATTTATCTGGAACATCCACACCTTGGAGGATATTAACAGTTCAGATATAGTCAAGCGGTTTTGATGTGCAAAATCTAATTAACAGAATTCATCTAAATAATGAGTGGCTGGAGTAAGCAGATGCAATTGTAACCCAGGTCAGCAACCAGTAAAAATGCAGTGTAAATTAGTAGTAGTAAAACATATCTAAAAAGCATTTTTATCCATGGATAAATCATGATCATTAAGGTCATTCATAAAAGAAAGTACTTCTTTAACTCTCTTCTAATTGGTCGAAATATTCTCAAATACCAGTACTGCTTAATTTTGAAGTTATTGCTTTTAAAACCTATTTAACATAATTAAACACTGTAAATACAAGTTGTATTCTTCATAAACCAGGGCTATGGTCAAACCTTTTGATAAAGAAAAGAAAAAGAGCCACAGTTCAATGGTAAAATATTGAACTGTTTTATAAGGTGAACTTAATTCAACCTTGGTCACCTCTAGTTTAAAATATTTCTACTGTATGAAAAAATGTCAAAGACCACACTGAACAGTCTTCATCATCTGCTACTTGGTAGAAGCAGTGGATTTGAACTTGATCAGCATGAACACGGACTACAGAGGCTGAAATTTCGTTGAGTAAAGCTAGAGGTTACCAGTTTGCAAAAACTGGATATGAAATTGTTTCTGGTCACAGTGAAGAAGATACTGAGCATAGGCCTGGAAGTGAGATTAATTAAAGAAATTCCTCCATTCACCACACTGGCAGCAGTGAACAGCCAGGTATTCTGCTACATTGTGATTAACAGATCCCAGTTGATATATGCCTTCTCTGCCCCAGTATGCCTATCAGTAACTATTCCTGAACACGGGTCTTGTACTCTTTTGAAAGAATACTAAACCCAAAACATGATTAACACAATGGATAGATTGCAGATGTGCAGGGAGAAGGGTGCAGGAGAGATCTCTTGAGGGTTAACCACATTTTAAAAGATGAATTGGCAGTTCATTTTCAATGCCGCGGATGATGCTTAATGGGAAGGAAAGTGAAGCCATGGGAGTCTATCACTCACTTTCCTTAGCTTGTCCTGCATTAAGAATGCAAGGACAGCACTACTCACAATGAAGCTATTCTGTTTAATTGGGCTGCCAATTAACCAAATAAATGGCCCGCGACTGGGTCTTATGCTTTTAACAGGTATCAGCAGGTAAAATAGGTCATGAGCTGAAGCACCGCAGCGGCACTTGCTGTTTAAGCCTCCACCAAACACTTGCCACATCCTATTACCCAGTCCTTGGGGTTGCAATGAGCTATAACCCTCTACTCTCCCACACCATGGCTGCCGGTGTTCAGAAGACAACCTAGCTGCAAAGTAATGGTGTCGGGCCATTATCCCACAGCTCTTCATGTGACTTTATCTGCAGCAAGAATGAGGTCTTTTATTAACAACTTAGTGTTTGGGGAAAATGGCTAGTGAAATGTACAGAAAAGAAGTGAGGGAGAATAAACAATTTATTATCCCTTTTCTGTAAGGAATCCAGCAAGAAGATCTTTTCCATTCTACCTTAGGCCAGAGAATGGGGATTTGACTCCATGGTGACTTTCTACTTTCCTATTGGTTGGCTTCAGGGAGCACCAATGGCCAGTGGTGGAATTCAAATACCTGAACATCCAGTTCTGTGTAGATGCAGGCCTGGGCGTCCAAGGCCTAGAATGGACTTCCGGAAGTGACGTCCATGCACTTCCTGTGGGCTGTTCTAGGCCTGGGAGATCTCCTCCAGGCCTCTGAGGCCTAGAACGGACTTCCAGAAGCAGCATGGGTTCAGCCGGTTCTCCGAACTCAGGAGCAAAACGGAAAAGGCCAACGCATAGCACAATTCAATATGTGGCTAAAGGAGTGGTGTAAAGGGGAAGGCTTCGGATATATTAGTCACGATGTCAGTAGCTGGTCCAATCAAAAGATGTACAAAAGAGATGGTTTGCATCCATCAAAAAAAGGGACTGAGTTACTCGGCTATAAATTCACAGATTTTCTGGAGGGAAATTTAAACTAAACAGCGGGGACAGGGAGTTAATTGATACGGAACAACCCTGTCCCCGGCAATTTAAAAACTATAGGGCTATCAGTGCATGTAGCATAGATGTGTGTGTGGACAAGAATACCAACCTTGCTACCAATCAAAATGAAGCCTCTAATAGCGAGTGCCACATAAAGTGCACTAACCAAATAGGTGGTAAGACAATAGGGGAACTCAGGCACCACACAGGTTATGTAGAAAGGAAACACAGGGCCACCCACAAAGGACTCAAATGTTTATACACCAATGCACAGAGTATGAACAGCAAACAGGGTGAACTAGAAATTCAGGTTAACGAGGGCAGATACGATATTGTTGCCATTACGGAAACATGGTGGGATGAAACTCACACATGGAACACACAGCTAGAGGGATTTAAATTATTTAAAAGAAACAGACCAAATAAAAGAGGAGGTGGAGTTGCTCTCTATATAAGAAATAACTACATCTCCACAGAAATAGAGTACAACAATGATAAAAACTGTCTTGAATGCATTTGGGTCAATATAAAAGGGGGGGGAAATGACATTGCCATAGGTGTATACTACAGACCACCCAACCAAACAGAGGAAATAGATGAACTTTTTGCTAGTCAGCTAACTAAGGTATGTAGGAAGCACACCACAATAGTAATGGGGGACTTTAACTACCCTGACATCAACTGGGAGACAAACTCCGCACCAAGTGGAAGATCAAACAGGTTCCTGGCAAACCTAGCAGACAACTTTGTCTCCCAAAAAGTAGAGAAGGGAACTAGGGGATTAGCCATTTTGGATCTAATTCTCACTAACAGAGATGAAATGATAGACGGTGTTGAAGCCATAGGAACCCTGGGAGGAAGTGATCATGCAATATTAGAATTCAACATTATAGAAGCACAACCAATAGAACACAGTCAAACTAGAGTCTTGGACTTCAAGAGAGCTAATTTCAATAAACTTAGAGAGGGCTTGGGAAGGATTCCATGGATGAGAATCCTCAAGGGGAAAACAACTCAAGAAGCTTGGGAAATTTTGAAAAATGAGATAATAAAAGCACAGTCTAGCACAATACCAACAAAGAGGAAAAATAACAGCTCTCAAAAGAAACCAGCATGGCTGCATAAAGAACTCTCTGACAAATTGAAAGATAAAAAGGACAAGTACAGAAAGTGGAAAGAGGGGAACATAACTAAGTCAGAATATCAGCAAATAGCCCGAGCCTGCAAAGATGAAGTGAAGAAAGCCAAGGCTCAAAATGAACTAAGGCTTGCGACCAAAGTCAAAAATAACAAAAAAAGCTTCTTTCAACATGTAAAAAACAAGAAAAAAGTGAAGGAAATGATTGGTCCATTAGTGGGTGGAAGTGGCAAGAAGGTGACAAGCAACAGGGAGAAAGCAGAACTATTTAACTCATTTTTTGCATCTGTCTTTACACAAAGGGAAAAAACAGACCAACCTATCAAAAATAGTGCCATAAAAAACAAAACAGAAACACAAGTTAAGATAGGCAAGAAAATGGTTAGGGAGCACCTGTCCAGCCTAGATGAGTTCAAATCGCCAGGACCAGATGGATTACACCCCAGAGTTCTCAAGGAACTGGCAGATGTGATATCGGAGCCACTGAACTATATTTTTCAAAGATCCTGGAACACAGGGGAACTACCAGAGGACTGGAAAAGAGCTGATGTAGTTCCCATCCTCAAAAAAGGAAAAAAAATGGATCCAGGAAATTACAGACCTATCAGCCTGACCTCAATACCTGGGAAGATCCTGGAAAAGATAATCAAACAACGAATCAACGAACACCTAGAGGCAAACAAAGTCATTACTAAAAGCCAACATGGGTTTGTCAAAAATAGATCATGCCAGACAAATCTTATTGCATTCTTTGACCAAGTGACAAAATTAGTGGATCAGAGGAATGCTGTGGACATAATTTACTTGGACTTCAGTAAGGCATTTGATAAAGTAGATCACAACCTACTACTTGACAAGATAGAAAAATGTGGGGTAGACAGAACCACCACCAGATGGATCCGTAGCTGGCTGACCGGCCGTACTCAGCGAGTGGTCCTCAATGGAACTGCATCTATATGGAGGGAAGTGTGTAGTGGGGTGCCCCAGGGCTCTGTTCTGGGCCCAGTACTCTTCAACATCTTCATCAACGATTTGGATGAAGGGATAGATGGGGAACTCATCAAATTTGCAGACGACACCAAGCTGGCAGGAATAGCCAACACTCCAGAAGACAGGCTTCAGATACAGAAGGATCTGGACAGACTTGAACACTGGGCACTAACTAACAAAATGAAATTCAATGGTGAAAAAAGCAAGGTTCTACATTTAGGCAAGAAAAACCAAATGCACAAGTACAGCATAGGTGGCACCATGCTCAATAGTAGTAACTGTGAGAGGGACCTCGGAGTCCTAGTAGACAATCAGTTAAATATGAGCCAGCAGTGTGCGGCAGCTGCCAAAAAGGCCAACACAGTACTAGGCTGCATTAACAGAGGGATAGAATCAAGATCACGCGAAGTATTAATACCACTCTTCAATGCCTTGGTAAGGCCACACTTGGAATACTGCATCCAGTTTTGGTCACCACGATGTAAAAAAGATGTTGAGACTCTAGAAAGAGTACAGAGAAGAGCAACAAAGATGATTAGGGGACTGGAGGCTAAAACATATAAGGAACGGTTGCGAGAATTGGGTATGTCTAGTTTAACGAAGAGAAGGACAAGGGGGGACATGATAGCAGTATTCCAATATCTCAGGGGCTGCCATAAAGAAGAGGGAATTAAGCTATTTTCCAAAGCACCTGAAGGCAGGACAAGAAGCAACGGGTGGAAACTAATCAAGGAGAGAAGCAACCTAGAACTAAGGAGAAACTTCCTGACAGTGAGAACAATTAATCAGTGGAACAGCTTGCCTCCAGAAGCAGTAAATGCTCCAACACTGGAAGTTTTTAAGAAGAGACTGGACAGCCATTTGTCCGAAATGGTGTAGGGTTTCCTGCCCGAGCAGGGGGTTGGACTAGATGACCTCCAAGGTCCCTTCCAACTTTACTATTATTATTATTATAATTTAGCTACTGGTTCTACTGAACTGGTGCGAACCAGCTGAATCCCACCACTGCCAATGGCCCTTGATGTTTCCTGTCTGTTCTTAGCATTCTTAGATCAACAGGATGAGCTTCAAAAAGTGTGGGTGAAAATAGTGCAGATTTTTTTTGTGCTTTCTGAGAAATATAAATCAATCTTGTTTATTTAATAAAATTCTCTCCAAGGTTGATATGTGTCAGAACTCTAAACAAAAACAAAAACAAAAAATCCAGTTCAGATTGTCAAAGGCCTTCTCTGCATCATATCGGTGCAGCTTGAAAATTATAAATTAAGTGCATTTATGGATTTTTTTAAAAGCTAAAGAATGGGCATATCCTTGAAGACTGAGTGAGAGAAAGCCCAGAATTTGTGAAAGTTTGTGCTATAACCAGTATCTCAGTCTTTAGAAGTACTATAGCAGGGGTCCCCAACCCCTGGTCCGTGGATCGGCACTGGTCCATGGCATGCCAGAAACTAGTCCGCGCAAACAAGCAAAGCCCCATCTGCGGGATGCAGGCAGTACATAAAACCATGCCCCCTCCAGTCCACAAAAAGTTCTCTCACCACAGAACTGCTCCTTGGTGCTCAAAAGGTTGGGGACCTCTGTACTACAGGATTCTTTGTTTTTTTCCCCCCAATAGGCTAAAATAATTAAGCCTCTGAAAACAGTTGCAAACTATTGTGATATTCAGCTAAATGAAGATCTTTAGCAACTTTGATTGCTGTAACCCAGGGCAGGAAGCTTTACCGGGATATCCCAATAGCACCTGGGATATCATAGGTGATTTCATAAAATATTAGTCATGAGATAATCAAAAATTGGCTACTCATTTCTTCACAAGATTCTATAAACTGGTTCCCTAAATATGAAGTATATAATTCTATGTAAATCTATTCAAAGAATGACTAAGTTTCAAAGAAATCCTCATAGTTTCAAGTAAATTCATGTCATTGAAATTCTAGTTTTGGTTCAGAATAAATATGTATAGGATTGTACTTCAAGATTCCATTTTAAGTTCACCTATTAGTAATCAGCCCTATTGAAGATACATCTCAGTAAATGTGCATCTGGTTGAATGTTTAGGAACCCAGTTGTGGCATATTTGATATAAGGCTCTCTCTTTTTTTTGGCCAGATTCATAATTGGCAATAATTGCTACCTGACATTTCATTCATATTTTAAGTCAGTTACTGTAGAGCTTTTCAGCAATGAATGAGCAAGCTGATTGATGTCTGGGGAGTAATAATAAATTCATTTCAAAAGAAATGAAATTGCTTGTAGCACTGCCAATTATCGACAGGCCTGGACTTGTTTTCACAAAACAGTCCAGTAGGCAGCTGGAAACCCATAAGCCTGCACTGATTTTCTTTCAAAAGGGATACTTTTAGAAGCATGGGAGAACAATTTTGAGGAGTCAGGAAGCCAATCTGAGACTTTATGAGCACAATTTCAGTCAGCTCTATACCAGTGTCAAAAAAGGATTGACAGAATAGCAGTTGTGGGTACCAGGCTACCTACTGTCGTTCCAACTGGTGCCTCTAACCCCCCCCCCAGTTAAAATGAAAATGTAGAAATGTCAACATTGCCTCAGTCTCTTGTCAGTATCGGCAAGAAATTGCATGAGGGTTGAGTCTGCTTACAGAAGAGCTTAACAAATCCTGCCATTCTTAGGGAAGATTTTCAGTTCACTCTTGGCAGCTCACTTGAAAGTTTAGACAATGTGGGAGGCATGACAGAAGCTTGACAGAAGACCACCAGCAGTCAAAAGATGGCCAACCTTGTGCATCCTGGATAAATGGCCATCTGGATTTTGTTTAAAGGACTCCATAATAGAAGGCAATCTCTTTAATAATGTTTCCTTTGTATTAAATCAGATCCCCTTTTCTCATCATTTGAATATATTTCTTTGGGTCTGCCTCTGGAGCAGCAGAAAATATATTTACAGGAGATAAATTGTGGAACTCTTTTGAAGTTTGGCTCTCACTTCCCCAGATTTTCTGTCATTTCTTTATTTGCATTATTTTTTCTCAAATATTCTGCATATTCACCATTCAAATTTTGTTCAAACGTTTTGGCTTTAGAATACTTATTTTTGTTTTTAAATAATCCAGTGCCATTTCAAAATATTGCCTGAAAAAGACAAAAAAACACCCCAACTTTGGATTAACAATAATGTGAAAGAAGAACAATGACTAACAGTGTAAGATTCAATATGTTCATTTTGAAACCAATCGTCTTATTTCAGGGAGCCTCCTCCTTAGTATGTTTCCTTCAGGTGACAGTTTTTATCACACAATATCTTAAAACAATTGAAACAATAAATTATAAGGGAATCCAAAATAGAGCTTAAACTTCTATTACTTTTACTGCCATTTAGAGACTGAAATGATGATGGGACTTGTTGGGAGAACATTCTATAGCAGCTGTCCTCAACCTTGGCAACTTTAAGACTTGTGGACTTCAGCTCCCAGAATTCCTCAGCCAGCTTTAAAGTTGCCAAGGTTGAGGATCCCTGTTCTACAGAATAGTGGCGACAAGAAAGGAATATCTGTGGAGATTTTCAGTCATCCAGATCCTGGTTGTCCCAAAGGTGCTTTTTCAAAAGGCAACTAAACTTTGCTTTTCCTTGAGACATTTTGGGTCTCATCCAAGAAGCTTCTTCAGTTCTAAAGATACTTCTTAGATGAGAAGCAAAACATCTCAAGGAAAAACAAAGTCCAGTTGCCTTTTGAAAAAGCACCTTTGGGACAATAAGAAAGGAAGTTCACTGGCAGTTCACCTCCCAATGGCCCTGACCTGATGTAACCTCCCCATCACAAGACCCATCACAAGACCCTCACTCGACACACCCACACATGAAGCCCTTATAAAAAGAACACTGACACTGACATCCCCTACATTCCGCTGAAGATATTACCTAGCCTGATAATGAAATGTTCAGAAACCAACCCACAAGCTTGGAGAAAGAACCACCATCCTCATCCTATACCTGAGCTACAGATATTTGCCAATATTGCAAAAGGTCCTCTTTGTTGCGGATTAATTGCTACAAGGCTTGCTGGTTGGCACTAATCTGGATACTACAAAAAGTTTAGATAAATTCATGAAGTCTCTTGAGGATAATCCATTTTTGTTCTCAGTGTGAACTTCCTGTCAGAGAAAGCTAGTGTCATTTCTTCTTTGTAGCTATGCTAGAGGCATTTGTCTAACAAACAAAAATGCCTAAACGTGTTAAGGTTTGAGCTCCTCTTATTTTATGTTCTTATGCTCTCAACAGGATCTCCTGTCCAACAGAGGTGGTGCAAAAATCCAATTAACATTTGCTTTTGGCTATAGAAATTCCCTTTTTGTGCTGGTCCTTTTTAGAAAAAGAATAAAACTCCTTGGGTAACTTAAATCTATGACTCTTTAAAGAAAGAAAAGAACAACTTGCAGTTAAAGATATTTAGTAGGCTTAATATGTTTCTTGGCTTTTATAATTGTAAAATATTGGTTCAGCCTATAGTTTGTTTTTGGAAAGAATCCAGAAAGGGAAATGAATTTTCTGTTTAGTTTTTCTCACTCTTTCATCTATATTCTTGGACTATTGCCCCAATGATGTGTATGAATTTTGCTTTTGGATCAAAGCTATGAATGTATACCATACTTCAAATTGGCATCCTTCTAAATAACATTTTCATAAAGTGCAAAAAAACAAAAACAAACCCAAACCGCCAACCTACAAAGGTTTTATTCCTTCACACTTCAAAGATCACTTCAGAGACAAAATATGGCATTTTTCATAACAGCTTCAGTTCTTTGCCTGACTTCAGTTTTGCTTTCCACTTGTGCCATTCATGCCTACATAATGTGATATCCAACTTTCTGTCTAATTTCTGATCTTCCTGGTGTGCATAGACACTGATGGGGTACATACAAGCACAGCTGAAGAATTAAAAAGAACAATTAATCTGTAGAATTCAATTTGTACTCTTGTTGATATGATTGCTAATGCACAGCACCATGTGACTAAGTTCAGTAAGATTCTTCCTCTCTGCATCTCATTGTATCTCCCTACAACATTGCATGTCCCTTGGTTTAAAAAGAACAGCTAGCATGGTTGTAAGGAGTATTGCCCTAAAACAAAGATGAGAAAATCTAATTTATTTCTATGTGGGAAAATGTACTGATAGGATTCTCTGAAGGAAGTCTTCAATATTTGGTCTGCAAAGTGCTGGGAGTCCACTAGATCAGAGGTCCCCAACCTATGGGCCAAGACCCACTACCGGGCCGTGGCCTATTGGACCCTGGGCCATGTGAGTGGCTAGCCAGTGCGTGCATGCATGAGCACATGCTCTCCCCCATTTGCGGTGACAATAGCTTCACTGTGATCCTTGTGATGGCGCAAGCCTCACTGTGACCCTCATGCCGGAACGAGCCTCACTGTGACCCTCATGCAGGCGCTAGCCTCACTGTGACCCTCGCGCCAGCACTAGCAGCCCTATTTATGAAGCACACATCCTCGTGGCCCTGTTCGCATTTATGTGTCACAGCCACATTTGCATGCACGCATAAAGGTGCCTGCCCCTCCCTTTCCTACTGGACCACCAACCAAGAAAAGTTGGGGGGCCCTGCACTAGATAGATGGCAGCAAAGAGAGATAGAAAACTATAATTTTGGTTGTCTGGTGGTGGTTCTCTCTTTCAAAGAGCCTCCATCTAATAAAGAATGCTGAAGGCTCTCTGTCTCAATTCTCCAGATCGTAGGCCGCAACCATAATTCTTGGCATTAAAGCTCAATAAAAAAAATGTATGTGAATCTGATATAATCTTTACCTTACAGGAACTGCATAGAAGTATGCGGTTCTTAGAAACCTAATTCTAAAGTGTTATTTGGAATAGAATAATTGAAGCACCTCTCAATGGCTATGCTGAAATGGATTGTTTTTCAGTTAAATAGGAAGAGATGGGAGAGAGATTGGACACTGTTTTTCGAAGTCTAATTCTTCAGCTGGAAGAAAAACAGTCAACTGCTTATCACTCAGTTCACATGGAAGCCTCTGCTATCCATCCAATTCCTTCTGATTTATTTTCAAGGTATTGTTAAAGTTTCTTAGGAGTCCATTATTTCTAAAACAAATGCTTAAGTCCCATGAAGGCTTTACAAATTTTAAAACTAGATCACTACAGCTATCACATAGTTCTGATTGCTTTACAGTAGAAAAATTTCTAGCTACTTTGTGAAATATAAGTAGCCTGATGAAATATCAATTCACACTAAATCATGTGTCTGAACTCTGGGGACTGTTCACTGACATATGTTTAAAGTACAACATTCAAAAAAGCACACCAATACTAACAGACTCAGTCTCAGAAGACCAATCCATTTAATCACCACTCCATTTAAGATTTTTTAAAATAAATAACTCAAGGTGGCAAACATCCCTACTACTTCTTCCTCCCCTTATTTTCCTCATAATGTGAGTTGAGGTGGCCTGAGAGAAAGTGACTACTGGTTCAAGGCACCTCTCCACCAGCTAGCTTTCATACCTAAGGCAAGACTGGAAATCACAGTCTCCTGGTTTCTGGCCTGAGGCCTTAAGCACTAGAGAAAACTGGCTCTCATTTATAACATTTATTCCAAAGCTACAGCTGGTGTAGAGTGCAGCAGCACGGGAAGTGCTTAGGGCCCGAAGAATGGCCCATGTAACACCACTGCTCTGTGAACGGCATTGGCTGTCACTTTGCTTTTGAGTGCAATTCATGGTGTTGGTAATCACCTTTAAAACTCTTCATGGCATGGGTCCAGGCTAGTTGAGGGACCATTTCATTCCACTGGGATTGGCCTGTCCCACTCGTGCCGGCAGAGAAGGGTTATGGGCCATCAGCCTGATTTCCAGTCTTGCCTTAGGTATGAAAGCTAGCTGGTAGAGAGGTGCCTTGAACGAGTAGTCACTCTCTCTTAGCCCATCTCATCTCACATTATGGGGAAAATAAGGGGAGGAAGAAGTAGTAGGGACAAATGTGTGAAAAACCGGTTCTCTGTGTGGATGCGGCTTCCCGTAGTCCATTCTGGGCCTGGGCAACAAAAAATTAGCTACTGGTTCTGCTGAAGTGGTGCGAACCGGCTGAATCCCACCACTGAGTAGGGATATTTGCCACCTTGAGTTATTTATTTTAAAAAATCTAAAAATGAGTGGTGATTAAATGGATTGCTCTTCCGAGACTGAGTCTGTTAGTATTGATGTGCTTTTTTGAATGTTATGGTCCAGGAGAAGGGCCTTCTCTGCCATTGCACCTGCCCTCTGGAACATCTTGCCTCCTGGTGTGAGGTCGGCCCAACCCCCCTGGCTTTCCCTAAGAGCCAAAAGACCTGACTCTGCCATGCTAGCTTAGGGCTCCTGGGGAGAGGAACAACACAGTGTAGGTTGTTGATTAACTAAGAACAGATTCCACTTTTCTCCCCCATCCTGCCCCTCCCCATATTTAATTGGTTTGTAACACTTGGCTTATTTTAACTTATTTGTAAACTACCCAGAGTTACCTTATGGTAAGATAGGTGGCCAATACATTTTATAAATAAATGAATAAGGAAATATTAGGGTTCTCTTAAACTCTAAAAGGAAAAATTCCCATGGTATAACATTTTATTGTTGCTCCCACTAGTAATATAAAATAAAGTTTCCTTCATGTCCTCGCTTGCCTATGGACCCATCCTTATAGTTTGCTTGACAGAAATATGGAAGTATCTGACTGTTTCCTTCGTCTAGGATGCTTTCTGGTTTCCCTGTCTGGTCTATACCTCTACTGTTCTCTGGTGGTCTGCCATTAACCACTATTCAGGCCTGATCCTTCCTAGCCTAGACATGGTTGGCCATATACTGCCACCTGCTGAGACATTGATAATATATGTGAGGCATTGGTTAATATATAAACAATTTGGAAGAAATGCTTTATGTCTCACATGAGCATAGTCCCATTCTGCTCTTTATTAAATCGTGTCCCAATATCATAGTCTAATTTGTATGTTTCGGATTTCCCTCCATTTAATTGTCCCTATTACACCAACATATGTCTATCATTGCTTGTCTTAGCCAACATTTATTAAAAAGAAATCTTGCCCATGAAATAACATGAGGGATAAAGATAGGATAGGTAGAATCATATCTATTTATTCACCATATTTCTACACCACCCAACTCACCTTGACTCTGGACGGCTTACAAATATAACAGCAAATGTTACAATAAACATAAAATTGAAGACTAGAAGTTTATGAACAGAAAACTACTTTGGCTGAGGTCTTAAAGTGTGAGTCAAAATCTCATGGGGGTGATGGATAAGTTACAAAGTGAATCTAGTATTTTTAATAACCAGATAGTATATGAGGTTCTTGTTTTGCCTACACAAGCTTCTGTGTACATTTATGGGACTGCAAAGTGTGAAAACCACTGTAATATTTAAATTAAATGTTATGTATTCAAAATAAATGATATATTTATTACTCACTCAACTCTAAGCACAATATAATCACGAGTTTAATGAATGGAGAAATTACACAAACCCACCTATCATTTTATGGATTTATGGTACCAAAATGTTTAAGAACCCCTACTAGATAGTCTTCAGTATTGTGGTTGCAATTTGTGCATTGTTGTGTAACATCATCAGAGAAGAGAGAAACAACTTGGATCTAAGTGCAACCTCCTCTATCAGTTTGGAGAGTGATTAATTTAATGGTTGTCTAGACTTGTGTGAATGAAGCACTTTAAGACTAAAAGTTAGATAAGTAGCTCCGATTCTGCTGCTGTTCAGTGAAAGAAGTGAGATTAATTGGGGCCCTCCAGGAGCAGCAGAACCAGTGGTGAGATTCGGCCAGTTTGCACCACTTCGGCAGAACCAATAGCTAATTTTTTGTTGCCCAGGCCCAGAATGGACTTCCGGAAGTGGCATCTACACAGAGAACCGGTTGTTCACACATTTGAATCCCACCACTGAGCAGAACACTTGATGTCACTTCACCAAGCACAGCTGTTTCCTTGGCAAGAGAGAGTGCTAGAAGGTCCTTGAGACCTGAAGATTTCCATCGGTCACAAACTGGAGAGCATTCATGCTTAGGCTTGTAACAAGGCAAAGCAACAAGGGCAGCTTTGTAGACACTAGGATATTAGTTTAGTCTGGTGACCAGAGCTTAAAAGTTCAGGTGACCACAACAGGGAACATCTAGTAGTCATCTGAAATTCTTGCTTCCATTTAGTGATAATTTGGAGTTTTGCATCCCCAGACTGGTTGTTTGCTCCTCCTGCTCCTCCTCCTGCTCCTCCTGCTCCTCCTCCTTCTCCTCCTCTATATTTAACTGTTAACAGTGCCCAATGATGATCTGTGGCAATAGTATGCAATTAATACATGTTTAACTAGATGCTGTTCTTCAGATAGTGAGGACGTAATCTGAGAAAGGATGGAATTGGTTTAGTACTTATATTTGTTGTCATCTTCTTGGCTTAAACTAGACTCTATATGGTGAACATATATATTATGGAATAAAAATATTGATACATAGACATATATCTGCAGTTTGTTCCATTATTTCTTGAAGCAATGCCTTCAAGCATAGAAATCCACCATACGTTAAGATCTATTTAAGAGGTCTTTCTCGGATGGAGGTCTTTAAAACTGGTTTAGGAGGCAAAAGAAGGCCTTCCCAGTGCTGGCCAAGAAACTGCAAATTTCTTCCAATTGATTTGTTTCATTTGTATACTATAGCTTTGAAAATTCTTTCTCTTGAAGGCTTTCTTGAATGGTGTTGGTTTTCTGCATTTGTGTATTAGAATTACAGAATCACTTCTCAGTGTGGTCTACTTGCTTGCTAACATGACTTGTAGATCTTTCAAATTTGAATCATTGTAGACTTTTATGCATGAGGTCACAACCCTAAAAATATTTTTTGATGCTGTAAATCAGTAATAAATATTAATATTTTATTTGACAGCCCTTTATGGTGTAATGGTAAATATTGATATTTTACCTGACAGACCAATAATGTTGGGCTCAACTTAATTTTTATGCGGAGTGAAATTTAAACCACTGGAACATTATTGAATTGCATGAAAACCCCCTGGCATTCTAGCTAAGAAAGAAAATTAAATGTTGCTATGTAGCTCCTGGAGCTTTTGACTCGGTTTAATGCCTTAATCTTCTTTTCAGAACCCTAGCATCTAATTTTTAATTATGCCTCCATTTTTGCCCTGGTTTCTTCTACACTGTTATGTAGCATTTGTTCTCAGTTTAATTGTAGCCCTTCTGACCTAACACCGTAATGGTAGGATTAGGAACTTCAGACTCAGAATACCAATGGAATCATGGACCAATTGCTATGTTGGGTGAAAAAAAGATCGTGGACCCAGCTGATTATCCATTCTTTTCTATGAATTCCAGCTTCACATTTAATGACCACCATAATAATAATGGATCACTCCATGGTTGGGGGTTAGACTAGATGTTCTCCAAGTGCTTGAACCTAGCTTCTGTAATTCTATGATTACCAGCTTTATTCCTCCTCACACACTCCAATAAAATGTGCATCCTATATCAACACAATTATATTTGTTGTGAAAATTTCCCCATCCCATAAGCCTGGAGTGTTTTGCATTGAAATAAGGTGTTATAGAAATAATACCCTTGCTATTATTCAGAAGCTCTGCCATGACGCTGCTTCTGTTGATGCATTTTCCTGGCATTACAATACACTTGTCTAATAGATCTGATTGTTCTGGAAGTCTGCATAGGGCAGCCAGCAACAAGGGGAAGTTCTTGATTTATTTCATTTAATTCATAAAAACAAAAAGAATTTTGTGGTACCTTAAGTAAGTACATAACATCTGCCTCAAGCCCAGCTCAGTGACTACATGAGCTTCATATCAATTTCTTTGCAAACTGGCAACAATATGGTACAGATTTGCTACTACCTTGTTCCAGATGTATTTTTAATTTCCAAATCTTGTATGTAACTCTGATATTTCCAGATGGCCACCCACCCAGGGTGACTAGGAGCTGCCACTTTCTCTGATTATGCCATTTTAAGACTAGCACATTTAATATTACATGAGCGTTTGTGAATCACAATCCAAATGCCATGATAGGTGTTGAGTCCTTCGCAAAATGGCAAGACTTGAGAAGCAGTTATAGTTCTCAGGAACTCTTTATTCTTTAGTTCAGGTTACAGTTGAAAGACGCCAGCAACGCCCAAAACTCTCGGCCTCTTTTATAGGCCTTTCCCAGGTCAATCTGCAACTTTTGGCGCGCCAGCACTTGCGCATGCGCACAAGTACTGGCGACAGCCTGTCTGGTCCCGGGCAGCTTGCACCTGCCCAGGACCATTTGCAATGTCCCGAGCCTGCTTGCACAGGCTCAGGACATAACAATAGGAGTATTATATATCTAAATAGGAGTAGGGAAAGAGAAAGGAAAGTAGGAAATAAAGTAAAATTTTTGAAGGTGATCAAATATAAGCAACTGTTTTGTCCTCTATTGCAGATCAGTAAATGGGAGTTGTCCTATGCAAAGCATGAGAACTTGGAATCTGTGAAGATCTAAAACTTCAGAAGACCAACCTTTAGTCAACCATCCAGCTAAATGTATAAATCTGGATCATAGGTATAATTCTGGAGGAAGAACTGTATGAGTATTCATTTCCTTATAGCTTTTTCTCTTCCAAGAAGCTCTGCCTGATAATCCTTTGGAGCCTGACTTTTAAAAGGTCTTGCTAACTAGTGTTAAATCAACAAAGAAGCCAAGAGTGAAAAAGAGAGTCACATGATTTATTGTGACTTATTCGACCTCATCCTAGATATACCCAAAGCCATTATCACTTGCACTCTATAACTATTCCTTTATTTGAGGGTTTTTTAGAAATTTCTTGAACAGTGTGAGCTATCCTAATTCAGCTTCTCCATAGCTCAGGTAATATTACAAATCTTTACTAGCCTGTTCTCTATGCTTTTCTTCATGATTGCCTTAATTCATACTAGTCCACACTGCTGGGAGTTCAGCCTAGAACCTCTTTCCCTCCAGAGATTTCAAATGTGATGTTTGTGATGGGAATACCAAGGGTAACCCCCAGTGTTTGTAGGATTTTCAGGATTAAGGGATCTTGTATCTTGCACGGAGAAAAAATGTGATGACTCTTAAGGACTGATGCCTTAATTTCGGGAGTTTGTTCTTCTAAAGTTCAAACCAAGAATGAAGAGCTTTGAGGAAGCTTTCTTGGGCCAGGAGCTTTGAAGAACCAATGGCTACGTTTTCTTCCTGCTTCACTTCCTAGTTCCCATACCTTTATCTGTTCCTGTTATTTTCTTCAGATTAATTGTTTTCCAGGATTACCGTGGTTGTAAGAGCATCTGCCTAACATCAACAGTATCAGATATATATGATTAATGAATCTATACTTCCTTTACCTTATAGACCTTGTACCAGTGTGCTGAACTGAAAATGCAAGTAAGAAAGGGCTCTTTTTCCATTATAGACTGGTCACCTAAAGTCCTTCCACTGAGGTTTTTCTTTCAGCAAGAGACTAGTGAAAATTGCGATGCAATTTAGCAAGCACCCCTCTAAACGCCAAAGGTTTCCATGGAAACTAGAATCTCAGATCAACATGAAAGCCTTCCAGGAATCAGACTTTGCCATTAGCATGATCTAAGCATTCTTCACGCCACTAAAAACCAACATCTCCTTCAGGTTGTCATTAATACTCATTACTAAGGTGGGATTTCTGAATCTCTGGATTCCTTCAGCAATAGAAGGATGTGCCTCTCTTCTCTCTCATGGGTAGGTGTGGGTGTTTTGCATACAACAGTAAACACCCACTGTCTGTCCTTTTAGATGTTACAGTAGAAGAGAATGTGTTGTTCCCTCTTTAGCAAAAACATATAAGCAAGGATTGATCCGTTTGTCATTTACTGCAATGTCAAGGGGATAGCAGAACCCCAAACTTTGAATGAGTTAGGCTCCTCCATTCCCCCACAAAGCAGTGAAGTCTACAATGTAGCTACCCTTGAAAAGTAACTGAAAGAGTTGGTAGAGAATGCTGCCACACAAGCAGTCTTGGCCACCCCAAGGATGGCACATGGAACATCTCTGCCCCACAAGCTGTATTGGGTGCCGGCTTGTGTCCAGGTCCAGTGTTGGTGATGACCTTTAAAACCCTACCTCACATGCAGAGCTCTCTTTGCCCCATTCCATTGGCTTGTCCCGTGCAGTCAGAAAGGAAAAGTATGCTGCATGTCAGTTAAAGAATTTCGACTTGTGGAGCCCAGCAAGAGAGTCTTCTCTGCTGTTGCCTCTGCCCTATGGAACATACTTTCCGCGGAGATGGAGCAGGCCGCCTGCACCCTCCTGGCCTTTTGGAAATGCTTGCTGGCTCTGTTGGCTCTGCTGACTTGCCTGGGGCCCACAGAAGATGATGCAGCTATGGGGCTGGTTAACACCCTGAAGCCCCTCCCCTGCCTTTTACAATTCTGAATTTTAATTAATTTATTCTTGCTTTTTGCTTTTTATTTTTTTTATTTTATTTTGAGAGAGAGAGAGAGAGAGAGAGAGAGAAGTTTTGTCTTCCTTGGGTTTCTTATATGCACCCTACCTCTGTTCTTTTTCAGAATTGAAAACAAAAATGAAAATATAGCAATAGCACTTGAACTTTTATACCTCCTCATAGTGCTTTATAGCAGTCTCTGGGCAGTTTACCGACTCAGCATATTGCCCTCAACAATCTGGGTTCTCATTTTACCAACCTCAGAAAGATGAAATGCTGAGTCAATCTTGAGCCTCATCAGGATTGAACTCCAGACTGTGGGCAGAGTTTGCCAGCAATGTTGCATTCTGCCACTATGCCACCCGGGCTAAATGTCTACCAAACTTTTCCCAATCTTCTTTTCTGTAGATGTTTTTGCTTCATATCCCATAATGGCTGGAAATTATAGAAGATCAAGAAATCTAACACATCCAACAGAGATCCAGGTGGGAAAAGAATGCCTTTAGTTTTCTCTTGGCTCCTTTTAAAAGTTACATGTCTTCTGAGTTGCTCAGATGTGCCATTTTAGAATATTTATTATTGAGAGACTGTCAAATGTAACTTTAACAGTGCTCATTGACACCTCTTGTTTGTTTTCAAGCTGTCTGAAAGCCACAAGCTTTTTGATTCTCCCAAATGCATTCTGAAATCTGTAAATTTCCTCAGCGGTACAGGAAGGCTTGGTCTACAAATGTTATACATTGTCCCTTTGATTGTCTGGCTCGGTTGTCTATTCTTACTTATATTAAGGAACTCTGCCATCAGAAGTTTTAGAAGAGACCATTGCAGGCAGAGCATTGGTTCTTAACCCTGAGGATAAAGTCACAATTCTTGTTAACATTTTAACATTTAATTTCCTGCATTTTATTTTATTTTTTCGCAGAAGAAAACATGGCGCCAGGCAGAGAGTGGCAGCACCGTACTTGAATTTGTAATTTTTAAATCCTCATAGCAGTCCTAGCTTATTTTATCCCTGAATAAATGAAACCTGAAATGTTTTTCAGCATCTGATTGTGATATTCCATGTCCTGTCAGCTATTCATCTGCCCCACGAATCTTTTCAATCACGTCAGATAGTTACTCCATAGCTGGACTTCGGGGTCAGCTTTCAGTCCTTGTAGCTGCTGATCAGACAGCGTTTCTCAGCTTCCTATGAGGGCACAACCACCGCTTTGATTTCTGCTAGATGTGTTCCTTCTTTTTGCTTGGATCAACTTACAATTTCTGCCTAAGAAATAGTATGTTGTTTCTGATGTCATTACTATGTGCTGTTTTTCTACCTATATTGACAATCCCAGCAATACAGCTCAGTGAACAAACTAGAAAACCATTCCCTAATCCAACATTTTTAAGGTGTTTCTGCAGCCCTTAAGCTCAGATCTGTAGTCCTTATGCCCCCAAAATGGATAGATGTGGATGACACAGAGTGCTTTCTAAGCCAGTGCTTCCTAATTAAGTTTAATAGATTACTGCTAAAGATTGTCTTCCAAGCAAGTCCTTTCAAAGTAAGCTTACTAGTTTGGTACAAAAGTATGCTGACTTGAAAATGAAGCATGTGCTCTCTAAGCTTGTTTTCTTGCGGATGTTTCATCACCCAACAAGATAACATCATCTGGCACTGATGATGTTACCTAGTAGGGTAATGAAATATCTGCAAATATTCTCTTCTATTGGAACTCTTGTGTGTCTTGTGTGAATAGTTCAAGGAGAAAAGGTTTTTTTATACAGAATTCTGACTATCTGATCTGGCTTTTGCTCTGCATAGGGAGGGGATAGAAAGGGGAGCAAGGCTATAGCAAGAGAAAATTGCAAGAATAGAGAAAAGGATTTACAAGCAGCAGTCTGGAAGAGAAAGTCAAGATGGTGTGACCATTATCTAAAGTGGGCTGTGTTGGTTGAGGAAGCACCAAAAGCAGCTTACAGCCTACCGGTGTTTTACAAACTGTAGGTTTTAAGAGAAATTTTAGAGAAGTTTATTTAAGCCAAAGAAACTTTCTTCCTTTGATGAATAAAAGTCAAAATGAAATCCCCATTTCAGGAGTGATGCAGAAGAAAGCAAGCTCATCCTTCTCATTAAAAAGAGGGCTTTTAAATGTTATTGGAGGAGAGAGTTGGCTGATTTCCCATTAAGTGGTTTCATTTTATAAAGTTGCAAAGTGCTGTAATTGTTTTAATATATAAATTATATTTGTATTGCTTAGTGTATTCATTTGCTGCCTAATCCTAACCCTCATAAAATGATTAATTTTATATAGGAGACTAGCAGAACTTTATCATTTCAAGAGCCATGGTATCAGAACATTGGAGAATGTGTGTCCATTAACAACTCTGAGAGAATTTCAAACAGAAGTCTTGTGTATATTGGTATTCAGTCAAATTTGCAAAGGATATGGGGATATAGATACAGGATATGGAAATAATGAAGATTGAAAACATGATAATACTAAGAAAGCTGATCTAACTGGTTCCTTATTTGTATTGTTAAGTTTTGACAGCTGTTTCTTAAGTGTAGCTTTTCACTGTTCAGAGAGGTTTGAAGGTGGATTTGTTATCGTGATTTTCTGCATATGCAGTATAGCACAAGTGCAAATGTTTAGATCAATATATTAGCATTTACAGATACTTACTATCGAACCTGATTAACTATGACCAGCCTTATAGTTCAGACTGAGCTCAAACAAAATGCTAATGCAGCATGCCAAGTGGCTGGGTTCACACAACACACTAAAAACAAGCTAAATAAAGTAAATAATGCGCTGGCCTAGAAATCAGGAGGCTGTGAGGTCTAGTCCCACCTTAGGCATGAAAGCTGGCTGGGTGACTTTGGGCCAGTCACTGTCAGCCCAACCCACTTCACAGGGTTGTTCTGGGGAAAGTAGAAGAAGGAAGAAAATTAGGTATGTTTGCCTGGAGTTACTAATAAAATAATAAAGGCAGGATAAAAATTAGGTAGATAGATAGATAGATAGATAGATAGATAGATAGATAGATAGATAGATAGATAGATAGATAGATATTGTTTTGAGGGTAAAGTGAGTTATTAGATAGATAGATAGATAGATAGATAGATAGATAGATAGATAGATAGATAGATAGATAGATATTGTTTTGAGGGTAAAGTGAGTTATACACTATTGTATATGTGGCCAATTAGCCAGCTGTGGCTGATTCAACAGCCATTTAGCACAATACGTGAGCCAACCAGTGTGATATAAGTGAAATCAGTATCTTTGCCTCAGAATTGTTGGTGTCTATCAACATTCCAAAACTGTCAATCTTCTTCAGAAAACTGTCATGAGCCACAGACAAAAAAAAAAAGGTCAACCTTTTCTCTAGAATTCTGTCCTTCCATCAGATAAGTTCATAAAGAATAGTTGATCTTGTAAAGGTGGGGAAGCAATGTGCAACCCTCTAAATTAGTGTTTCTCCACCTCGGCAACTTTAAGATGTGTGGACTTCAACTCCAACATGCTGGTGTCTGGGGAATTGAAGTCCACACATCTTAAAATTGCTGAGGTTGAGAAACATTGATCTCAACATTGTTGAACTACAATTTACAGCATTCCTCATTAGTGGGCAGACTATCTGGGGCTGGACAGAGTTGTATTTTTGCAACATCTGGAAACCCATATGTTGCCCATTCTTCATGTAAAGGTAATTGGAAGGACTTTTTAAAAACACTTTAAAGTGTGTCCTTGTGGAATTGGACACTACTTGTTACCTCCTTATAAAATGGCTGTTTAATTAATACCCTTTCAGTATCCAGTCAGTTCACATATCTGTAATTAATGAGTTGTCTTGTGATTTTCAGTCAAACACCAGCTGACTACACTATGTCCATAGTACTCCTGATAATGAGGAACTGGGGGAAAGGTGTTCTCATCATTATGCTCTATGGAACAATGAAAACACGCCAGTTATTTAAGGGTAGCAAAATATATAGTGGGAGTTTCCTTCTGAGGTTTTCACTTGGAGGTTTGAGCAAGACTGACAATAACACAGCAAGCTGGAAGAGTTAATGAAGGAAATTAGTGAACGTTAGATTGGGAAGCTGTTATTGCTGTGAATTTTGCTTACATTGAACAGAATCAAGTCTAATTAAAAGCAAATGCAGAGGTTCTAAGTATAGTAGAAATATTTTTAACACACATTCATCTCACCCTAAGACACATTAGTAGCTGTGTAGTCCCAAAGATTTCTAAGAAGTGTATATTCTCCATCTAATCTTGACAAATTATTCTTTTCTAAATGTCATTTCAAATGCCAGAATTCTCAACCAGCATGTTTAGTTAGCTCCCAATGGTTTAGGCCAGGAGAGTGGAACCTTGGCTCTTTTATGACTTGTGGACTTCAACTCCCAGAATTCCTGAGCCAGCCATGCTGACTCAGGAATTGTGGGAGTTGAAGTCCACAAGTCATAAAAGAGCCAAGGTTCCCCACCCCTGGTTTAGGCCAACTGTGTGGGTCCTTGGGAGTTTTGTTAGGTCCTGTGCTCTATGGCTAGAATTAGAGTTAAGGTACACTAGATTTATCATATCTGGGCTGCAAACATCTGGTCAAAAATTAAGTGGTAGGTAAAATTTGAATTTTCTGTATCACTTTGCTGTCATTTAATAGTCATTCAGACTATGGCTTTTTGTCCAGTAAATGATCCAACCAAGACTTGACAGTTCAACTACAACATATCTGGGAGGCATTAAATTTGGGAATAGTGCACTAAGTGTTGTCAAATAATTTCCTGATAATAATTTATGATAGTATAAAACTTCTAGACTGGCATCTTCCTGCAATGAAATAGAGGTCACATCAGGAAATTGAAGGAAGTCACCCAATAACTGTGATTGTGTTGGCCAGTTTACTTGCAAGAATTTGAAAATAAAAGGCTAGTCCTAGAATATTAAGCTTAGATGTGTTGTCCTATTATTTCTATCATGGTCAGAGCAATAGTACATACATAAAGAATAAAGGAGCTACAACACATAGCAGTATTTTAAAAACCTTGAAATCACACATTCTATCTAGGATATTAATTTTATATCTCCAACATTCAGAAAGAAATAGCAAAGGCTATATACACTACAGCAGCGGTTCTCAATCTGTGGGTCGGGACCCCATTTGGGGTCGAATGACCATTTCACGGGGGTCGCCAAACAACACAGTCTAATACAGTCTAATTCTATTGGCTTTCAAAAGCCAATAGGAATTGTCCAGGCTGTCTCTGCCCTGCTGAGCCCGCCAAAATCCCATTCTGCAAACGATGCTAAAAGTTGTCTGCAACGAAGGCGAGCTGTCTGGAAGTTTCCACCCCTCCCTGCTGAGCAACTACTAAAAATGTAAGTAAAAGAGGGCCGGGGTGGGAGGTGGGAGGCCGGCAGGCGCAGGGAGGGTTACTGGTGCACGTGGGGCCCAGTGGGTGCCTTACCTCCCAGTGGTCTGCGCTATCTCTGCTGCTTGCCAGCTACACCTCTGCCAGTGCAGGGGCCGGTACCACGCATGCGCGGTCCTCCCGGGCAGGGAAAGTCCTCGACCTACGACCAGTTGGGTAGTCCTCGGCTTACAACCGGTTGGGTAGTCCTTGACTTACGACCGGTTGGGGGGTCGCGGCATTAAAAAGGTTGAGAACCACTGCACTACAGAATCATTTAAGGATAAGTAAAAGTGTCTAAATATCCTTTTCTAACACAATTATCAGGATAGAAATATTTAAAATTAATAATGGAACTAATGTAATATTAGCCAATTTGGTGTAGAAGTTAAGGCACCAGGCTATGAATTGGGACTTTGAGAGTTCTAGTTCTGCTTTAGGCACAAAGCCAGCTGGGTGACCTTGGGCCAAGGAAGCAGGCAAGAGAAGACCACTTCCAAAAAAAAACCCTTGCCATGAAAACTGCAGGATTAGTCCAAGCAGTAGCCAGGAGTCGAGGCTGACTCGAAGGCACAAAAATAAATAAATATGTAATATTGGGTAGAAACATTCCACTCTCAGAGCAGTCCTATTATTCTAATCTGATCCTTGTAGCTGCAACTGTACAGTAGAATTAAGGGAAGCATGATGGCACAAATGGAAATAAGCTTGAACAGTGCTTCACATGAAGGTAATGCTGGAGATATTCAACTATGGCTTTTCATATTTCAGAGAAGCCAACTGCTACAATTATGCATGCACGCTGCTTTGCCTGAGTGTGCTACAGAGACGGAGCTGGACAAATGTAATACCATCAAGAGCAATTAACAATTAAAAATGCAATTGCCAAGCCTGGGATTTTCCTTGATGCCCACATAAGAATCAGTTAATAATGATGGCATATTATGTGTGTAGGTGGAGAGAGAGGGGGGAGGAGGGGAGGAAGGAAGGGTGGAGAAACATACCTATGAACAAATAATTGCTATAGAATACTCCCAATCCCAATAATACAATCTTCAGTGAATTAAATAACAAATCCCATTAATTTTTTTTGCAGATATAGTTCTGTGTGTAAAATCTCTCCCTCTCTCTCTCTGCCTATTGTACATACCTGAATATTTGTAGTTACATTACAAATAGTACTTGAACCATTAAAAGAAACCATGGAAACTCACAGTTACCACAGAAACACAGGAAGATGTAGAAAAGGAATGTAAGGTTAAAAATTCAGGTTCCTAACATTAGATTTCTGCACTCACCGAAATGAAGAAAGGTTTTACTGGTAAATATTACAAGGGTCTCTTTTGAATCTTCTTTTTCCTTCTAGCACTGCCCCATTTATGTTCACCCTGTATTTCTACAAGATGTGTGCAGCACATCGAGAGATTAATTACATAAACCCACAATTTCTGAAGATTGTTAATTTAGGAGGTAAGTGAGAAAACATTATTTTGCATGATGAATGCCATTTTAGCACATGCAGGATTAATCCCAAGTGAATCTGTGCTACACTTAATGGCTTAAGTCAATTCTGAACTTTGCCCCATGTGGAACTTCAAATAGACAGCTTGTGGTGTCTGAAGGCCACAATTAATATCTGGAAGGGAGTAGAGAAGGTGGTGCAATGATGAAAAGGATATGAGATTAAGCTATTTACCTGGTGTGAGATAGGAGGGCATTTTTGTTTTTCATAATTTGGTGGGAGAGTTGGAAGGAGTTATTCTTTATTTACTGTATATTTATTTGCATCCTGCCTTTATTGTTCTTACAAATATCTCAAGGTGGCAAACATATCCAATGCACCTCCCTCCTCCTATTTTTCTTAGCTGAACATCCTGTGAGGTGATTTGGGCTGAGAGAAAATGACTGACCCAAAGACACCCTGTTGGCTTTCATGGCTAAGGAAGGGCTAGAAGTTACTCACAGTCTCCTCCTGCTTTCCAGCCGGGAGCCTTAACCATTGGACAAACTGGCTCTCTATTAGAGGCCTTGCATGTTTTCTGCCTCAAAGTAAGGCCGACTGCCAGCATAAACTTCTGTAGTAACAGGAGGCTCCTGGGGACCAAAGGCAAGGAGTTGAAGGGGGAGAACGGACTCCCTCTCCTGGGCTGTGGAGAGGAATGGAGCGATCATTTATAGCAGATGCCTCTACTGTGTGGAAATGGTAGCTGTGGCACGTGGATGCTGATTAGCTTTGTGAGGCATCTCCAGGCTTGGCATTCTGTGGCTGACAGACTAGAGTGCCTGGCAATTTCAGGTAGGCAGTTAGATACAGCTGCCTGACTGAATCTGCATTATGCATTATGATGAATGAAGGAGCTCTCAAGAGACGGTGGTATGGTTGTTGCTGCATTGAAATGCAGAAGCATGCTAGCGGACACACACACACCCAGTGCTACCCACTGCGCATTTCCAGCATGCGTTACACACAAATCCAGTTAGCCAATCTGCATGCAGTGCCTTCATTATCCATGCACAACAGGATCTGGGGCCAGATTTACACATCCAGAAGGGAGGGTAGCCTCTCTTCTTCATTTCTCTGTGTGCTGTAGTTGAAAGGGCCGAAAAGCCCAGAACAGCTGCTCTATTCAAAGGATATGCCTGTAGCATGCAACAGAATATTACCGATCAGGAATAATTGAAGAGAAAGTTAAACATGCTTAATTTTCACTGAAAAGAGTTGCATGCTTTGCTCTTTTTGCATTTGCATAATTAACTTCTCATATACGGGATTCAAATGATTTGTATTAATTTATGTAAGTCGTTATCCATCAAAAAAGATAATGCTTATATTGGGAGAGTTTGAATGGGGTATCAGGAAGCACCTAAAGTAATCAGTAAATCAGCAATAAAGTATGTTAAGCAAGATAGAAAGTTAAAAATATTAAAAATATAAGACTTAAATCTCTGCAATCCAAAGTCTAATCAGGGGTTTAATTCAGAGGGATTTACTGCCAGATCAGTGTACATACAATTGCTAATTTAAGGGATTAAAAATATGGCAAAATGTAATACTTCACCACTCAAGATAAAATTTGACTGGCAATTTAATTTGGATTCGTTATGTCATTATAAAAGTAGACTAGAATGGATTCAGATCTAGTGTGACCTAAAGAAGATTCACTGAAATAAATCAAAAGTCTTTAAAGGATAGCCATGCTTATATCTAGACCCCATAGCATGGAAGGTAAGCATTGCAGCAATAAAAATGCTAGTTGTTATTGAGATGAATATGGTAGAAAAATATTATAGAAAAGATATCTTAGAAATATCTTTTTTTTCTTACGGCAGTGTAGAAGTAAAATGTTAAGGAGAGGAAACTAATGTTATTCATTATTATGCCACTATACAAACTGAGCCATTCTACTGAAGCTAGGGAAATGATGGGTATTTGTTTTGAGATAGAGAACGATATGACCCACCTTTTAATCAATGGATTTAGGCAGGGAAAAAAATAGTGAAGCTACAAATAAAGTTACACCACAGGAATGATCTAAGGCAGTGGTGGTGAACCTATGGCACATGTGCCAGAGGCGGCACTCAGAGCCCTCTCTGTGGGTACATGCGCCATGCCCCAGAGATGGCACCGTCCCTCTTCAACCAGCCGTCCGCTAACTCGCTGAGGTCCCAAATGGCTGGATGCATCCCAGCACCCATGTGCTTGCTGGGCTCTGTGTGCAGGGGCCAATGGTGTCAGGCAGCAGCCGTCCTGGCCCCTGCCTCGCCTTGCCCTGCGACAATGGCTCCCCTGCCCTGCCCTGCCCTACCCTGGCTCACCTTGCCTTGCCTCACCCCGCAGGATGAGCCTCCTGCCACCGCCCCACCTGTCAGAGACCCCCTGGATTTTCCCCAACCCTGCCCGGCCTCCATAGGTGTCCCTCCCCATGAGCAACATCGATCACACCCACCTTGGCCACACCCACCCAGTCTGCCATGAGCACCACAGGCACGCCCACAAGTGGGCCACGCCCACCTAGCACCCGGTGATAAATAAGTGGGTTTTGGGTTGCAGTTTGGGCACTCGGTCTCTAAAAGGTTTGCTATCACTGATCTAAGGTTTAAAAAAATAGAAAAGAACCTGGGCCTTTACAGTCTCCTGTGGCACTATTTCTTTTATCCAAGGTATGGATAATGGAGCCAACACTATCTGTTGAAGTAGGCCATGGAGTTAAAAAACTAAGATGACAAAAGGCTTCCATAAGAAAGAGATAACTTATCTCTGTAGGAACAAAGATAGGCCAAGGAATTACAACCAGGTTTACAGTTTTTATTGCAGAAAGAATGCACTTATGTCTAGAAGTTGTTAAATGTCTTTCCTACACATAAAAATAATGATAATCATCCTTCTTTCTTGTCTGGATTAAATGTAGAGAAATGTGGAGATGACCTTGATGAAAGTATACAAGAACCATTAAGAGAAGAAAAATGACAATTCATTCTTGGGCAAGGGAAAAGAAACTCAAAATAACTTGGCCTTGATTCTGGCTGATATAAGAGTGGGCAGAGAGAAATTCTGATAAAATTCTGCTATTATATCCTCCAACAATACTGTAGCTTTCCTGTAATTCTTGCAGAGTCTGTGTCTTGGCTTAGCCTATCATGGCGGGGTGACATCTAGCTTTAGTTTATTATTTCAAATCCGCTCCATTAATAAAGCCAGAAATTGATTTATCTCTTTTATTATTTCAAATGCACTTCATTATTGAAGCCGGGAATTGATTCAAGTCTTTCCCAGTGTCATCTGCATTTGATAAAAATAAAATAAAATTGAGAATTGAAATAGAATCGGAGAACCACATTTAATTGCCCCATATCACTAGACTATGCAAATCTTTGAAAGGGTGCTTTGATCCAATCACCCAGTGAATCAGATTCATGTTTTGAAGAGGGAACTTACTCAGTTTAACAAATCAAAGCAACCAACTGCTATGTTTTTTCTGCTCTTTAGGGGTTCTTTCCGACAACGCAAAGTGTTACAATTTCATTTCCAATATGGACAATTTCTGAAAGGATGTGGATGTGATGAGTAGCCAGCCAATGAATTTTATTACCTTATTAAACTCTCTGCTTATCAGTGCTCCTTCAGGATAGTCGAACGATGCACGTTTTCACTTCAAGCTTCATTCACTTTTTCAGCTTTCAGCATCTCTATTGTATTCAGCCATAATCTTTAACGTCTGCCTTTTTCAAGTGTTTACGGGAGATTATGCTTTTTTGCTATTTCTGCCAACATACCTGGGAATTCAGATCAACTCCCAACATTGTAATACGGACTGCAAACCAATGCACACTCTTTGGTCCAACCTTATGAGACAAATGATAAAGTTTCCAAGCTGTTTCAAATGTTTTGTGCCAGTTTCTCTGAATTATAATGCACTGCACTAGCCTCTTCTGCTACCTCTGTTAATTAATCAACCAACTAATTAGCTAAATCCAGAGTCTGGCAACAAGCCATAATTCTTTTCTATTGAACTACAATTATCGAACATTTTCAGGTAACTAAATTAACATAAACCCAAGGTACATAGAGAAAAAAAAAATAGAAAATACAAACAAATTTACTAAAATTAGATAGACAGGTACTGTATGTGTACAAATTTATCGTATATGTAAAGAAAAGGTAGTCATCAACTTACAACAGTTCATTTAGTGACTGTTCAAAGTTACAACGGCACTGAAAATGTGACTTAGGACCATTTTTCACAGTTATGACCTTTGCAACATCCCGGTGATCATGTGATCAAAATTCAGATGCTTGGCAACTGGTTCATATTTATGATGGTTGCTGTGTCTCAAAGTCACATGATCCTCTTTTGCGACCTTCTGACAAGCAAAGTCGATGGGGAAGCCAGATTCACTTAACAACTAGGCTATTCAATTATCAATTGCAGTGATTCACTTAGCAACTGTGTCAGGAAAGGTTGTAAAATGGGGCAAAGCTCACTTAACAAATGTCTCACTTAACAACAGAGAAACTTTGGGCTCCATTGTGGTTGTAAATTAAGGACTACCTGTATGACTATATTATCATCTATGGTTGTTGAGGTAAATCACAAAATCCATCCAAATTTGATAAAATTATAATTCCTGCCTCTAATGTCTCATTATAGGTACACATTGACTTGACAGCTACAGTTAAGCCCAACATTTCTATTGTTAAGCAAGACAGGTGTTAAGTGAGTTTTGCCTGATTTTATGACTTTTCTTCCCACAGTTGTTAAGTGAATCACTGCAGCTGACAAATTAGTAAGAGGCTTGTTACGTGAATCTGGCTTCCCCCATTGACTTTGCTTGTCAGAAGGTCGCCAAAGGGGATCACGTGATCCCTGGGACACTGCAACCATCATGAATATAGGCAGTTGCCAATTGTCCTAATTTTGACTTTGCAGATGCTATAATGTAGCGATGGTGAACCTTTTAGAGACCAAGTGCCCAGAAACTGGCCCTGTTCCCGCTCTACCCCCTGCCCCGCCCCTGCTCTGCCCCCACCCCATCCCCCGTCCTGCCTGCCCGCAGGGCCACTCACTGCCTCCAGGGCCTGCCACAGATCGCCCAGGGAGCCCAGCAGCGCCATGAAGGCCACGCCCTCTGCCTGCATCTTGCAGCATGAACTGTGCGCAATGGGGTGTGAGGGCAGAGTCTTGTCCACACTGCCTGGCTGCCATGTCCTTGGCTGCACTGCTCCATGTGGGCCATGCTCGGGGGCAATTCTCCTCCAGGGGGGCTGCTGGTGAGGAGGGGGTTGCAGGGGGAGACGAAGCTGGGGCAACAGCACGTGTGCCCACAGAGAGAGCTCCGAGTGCCACCTCTGGCACGCGTGCCATAGGTTTGCCACCACTGCTGTAATGGCTATAAGTATGAAAAAAGGTCACAAGTCACTTTTTTCAATGCCATTGTAACTTTGAATGGTTATAACTCGAGGACTACCTGTATTTCAACCTTGTGATTTTTTTTTCTAATATGGCAACTGAAGAGACCTTGTTAATTCACATCTCAATTGTTCTGTTATCTAGAGTTTTCCAGCGTTGGGCAATTATTGTTTTTGATGCTAAAGTTAAATAAATAATAAGTTCCTTTTTTAAGCTTGCAGTTTGATTCTGTAAAGAAATGCAGTAGATCTAACTTAGGGGAGCAAGAACCAAGTTTGCCAGGCAACTGTGTTTCCCCTTATGACACCACATACAGTCCATTGATCGGAAGCAGCAAACAACAGCAGCCCTCAAGGATCATTGGCATTTTCCAGTGTTGTGCCAGGTCTGGAGTTCTAGAAAAGTACATAGAAAAGTAATAACATACTTTTTTTCCATTTTGAAAGTTGTATTTGAAAGTGGAGTGAGTGGGAAACTTTTTTGCATTAATTCCTTTAGTACCACATAGGCTCTTTATTATATAGTTTAGAACAGTGGTTCTCAACCTTTTTAATGCTGCGACCCCCAACCGGTCATACGTCGAGGACTACCCAACCGGTCATAAGTCAAGGACTACCCAACCGGTCGTACGTTGAGGACTTTCCCTGCCCGGGAGCACCACGCATGCGTGGTGCCGCCCCCTGCACCAGCCGAGGCATAGCTGGCAAGCGCCAGAGACAGCGCAGGCTGACCACCAGCTGGGCCACCAGCTGGCCCAGCCCAAAGGAGATAAGGCACCCGCTGGGCCCCACACACGCCAGCAACCCTCTCTGCACCCGCTGGCCTCCCACCTCCCACCCCTGGCCCTCTTTTACTTACATTTTTAGTAGTTGCTCAGCAGGGAGGGGTGGAAACTTCCAGACAGCTCGCCTTCGCTGCAGACAACTTGCAGCACCGTTTGCAGAATGGGACTTTTGGTGGGCTCAGCAGGTCAGAGACAGCCTGGACAATTCCTATTGGCTTTTGAAAGCCAATAGAATTAGACTCTATTCAAGAGAGTCTATTCTATTGGTTTTCAAAAGCCAATAGAATAAAAGGTAGTAGCACAGCTAAGGAAAAGGGGGAAAAAATTGAGGACTGTGTTGTTTGGCGACCCCCGTGAAATGGTCGTTTGACCCCAAATGGGGTCCCGACCCACAGGTTGAGAACCACTGATGTAGATGCAATTTAATTGAGGATTATGCGCTGAGTACGGCCAGTCAGCCAGCTACAAATCCATCTGGTGGTGATGCTGTCTAACCCACATTTTTCTATCTTATCAAGTAGGATCCTGCAACATTATCCTGGGACTCGTATATTCACCTTCTTTCGTGGCTCCTCTAGTTGAAAGAATAAAGCAGATTCTTGCTATATTATTATATAATTAGAAGGGGATCTTCCATAGGGTCATTGGTGCTATAGGATCGAACAGAAAGTGCCTGCTGGACCAGGATCTCCATCTTTGGACAACTCTTCTATTAGAACAAAGAGCTAATTCTGTAGTTCATTTTTGGCATGGTGCCATTTTTCATCATCTAGGACAGGGTTTTTCAACCAGTGGTACGGGTACCACCTGTGGTACTTTGCCATGTGGCAGATGGTACGCAACCATTCTAGAGAAGTGTAGCGGTGGAGGGGAATGAGCTGAAGCAACCCAAGCCTGAGGGAGAGGCAGCTGCAGCTGCAGGACTGTCTGGGCTAGGCAGAAGTCCCAGGAGCCGGCAGGGCTCCAGCTAATTGGCACTTCCGGAAGCAGCTCAGAGCTGGAGGTGAACTGAAGAAAAAGGGGAGAGGAGAGGAGAGGCTATAAAAGGAGGTGGTTTGGGCGGGAAAGAGAAAAAAGACAACAGGGAAAGGTTTAATCCCTTTAAACAAATGTAATTACTTTTACCCCCTTTAACTGAGTCTGTCTATGGCTTTTTAAAAGTTATCTTTGAAGGTAAACAGACTTAATTTAAAGCTAAAGCTTTTCGCAATTGCCAGAGTCTTTCAGTCTCGAGTTGCAACACTGTGACACATGACTGAGGCAGATTAAAAAAACCCCGGAGTTTATGTGTTTGTTTATTTTGTGAGCCTTTCTTGCTTTGCACTTGATTCCTGTGACTTTACGGGTACAGGGAAGGGTTTGGGGGGGAGTGCATTCTTACTATACTGTGCAGAGAGCTCAGAAGGGAAAGAGGAAGAAGGATGGACAGCTAGCTCAGGGATCTACAAACTTAGTAACTTTAAGACCTGTGGACTTCAACTCCCAGAATTCCTCAACCAGCCATGATGGCTGAGGAATTCTGGGAGTTGAAGTCAACAAGTCTTAAAAGTGCCAAGTTTGAAGACCCCTGAGCTAGCTGGTAGTGGTGCATATTAATAAACATGGATAAATTTATCATACATTTGTCAGTGTAAAGGGAAAGCGGTTCAGCAAAGGAACAGCCACTGAAGAAATTAAAACTGGTACTTTTTTCCTTTTTTTCTACAGTTTGTAATATTTTATTAGATTATAGAATAAAATACAAAAATACAAAAGCAAATAGTAGGACACAGTGGGGAGGAAGAAGGGGGAGAAGGGGAAAAGTACAGATTTCCTCTGTTGCAATAGAAGGAAGCATTAACACTGAACTTCAACTTTTTACTTTTCCATAATATTATAAACTAGCCATTTCTATAACAACAAATGACTCTAATCAGTAAAATCCAAAATCCCCACCCCTTTTGACACCTTACTAAGTACTGGTGGTACTCAAATATTGTCATGTCCTAAAAGTGGTACAATTTGTGAAAAGGTTGAAAAGACCTGATCTAGGACAGGGGTGTCAAGCTGCCAGACCGTAGGCTGGACTCATCATAGCGAAACCACACCCACCCCATTGCCGGCAATGGCAAAAGAGTTGCGATATGTCGTGACACATCACATGATGTTGCGAGTTTGACACCCTTGATCTAGGAGTTCCTTTGAAAATGACACATCAGAACAACAAGTGCTAGAGATTGACATAAAAAATAATCTTCAATAAAACTCATAAAGGCAAAGCAAAACATTTTACATTTCTGTTTAACTAATCTTGATAAACAGACATCCAGGGAAGGAAAAGTAGAACAAATGACAACATGTTCATTGGAATATATGACTTACATACCTGCGTTGGCACCAGGATGTCAGGACACACATATCATCACTTTTCCTCACCACAGTCTATCAAACACAGAAACATTAAAAAAACAACCCACCTCCACAGATGGCAGTAAATTTCTGAGTCAGAATATTGATTCAAGTCATTTTGGCACCTGTAAGTAGTTGAAGGATCAGTCAAGTGAGCAAGGGAAACAAATACTTTTTATTTATTTCTCCCACTCTCTCCTATGCCAGTCACATATATAAAATACATCTATATTACTGTGAAAGATACTTCCAATAGTCCAGTTTCATCTAATTTAAATTCTAGATAAATGAATACCATAAGCATGGAGATAGATCTGGTTAAATTAATTGTTCTGGTCTAAGTGACACTCTCCCAAGGCATTCTATTAAAAACAAAATTAATTTTGTGTTAACTTATTAACAATAACATAAATTAAAATAGTTAAAAGGGCATAGAAAAAGAGCAATGTTCCTACAAAATGAGAGAACAATCATAAAAGATACAGATCGCCAATCATTATATTTTGCGAGGCATTAGCAGAGAGATTAAAACATTCCAATCCTCTTCAAAGTTATTAGCTTTGCATATTATCTAACTATTTGCAATATTCCAGATCAGTTTATTCAGCTAATTCTACAGCAGCATCTATTATTCTTTGAGTTCTGGAGTCTATTTTAGGGGAAAATGAATCTTAAAATAATCTGAAATTATAATCTTGCTTTCTGCTTCTTTCTTTTCTCCCTGCATGTTGAATAGCCAGCTACCTTACTTCCACGATTTGCAAGGGACTGCATCTGAAGAACTGTTTTAACGTCTGCAAAAATATATACCGGGTCAAAAATTAGCCTGAAAAAAAAAGATAGCACATTCCTAAGATAAACAAGTTGGCTTGAAACAAATGTACATTTAGAGTACTGAGTGTACGCATATCCTTTTCACTCATACTAGATTAATTGTAAATCAGTGGGTAGTAATGATCAAAATAACTTGGGAAAATTTTACCAGAGTTGCAGCAATTATGATTGTACTCTGGGCCTTGGTCCAGTTTGAGCATAACCTATCAATCCTCCATGGCAGACCAAATCAAGATTCCATGAGAATGCGGAAATCTATTTTTTTAAAATAAGCTATATTAACAGAATCTCAAAAGCAAGACTGTTTTCTCTTTCCTCTCTCTTAACTTACAGTTTCAATTTCTTTCCAATCTTTCCTTCATTTCCCAGGCTTAAAACATGTTTTAGTAATTGCAAGTACACAATAGTCCAAGGTCATTTCTGTGGCTACCTGTGTAAGCTTCCTCCCTCATTTATGCAGCATCTAAAATGTACCAGTAGAGTGCAAGCAATACTATAGGAGGAGTGACAGAGCCTGGGGAAAGAGTCAAAAGAGGAATCAGCTAGAGTTGCTATGTAGCCACAAGCGAAGTCCACCCCCTCTTGAATTATGTTAACCCTCATCTAACTAACCATTAGTTGACTGGATTCCTGTGCACAGGAATGAGCAATAAATCAGTTTAATTAGACCTTAACATGTGGCCTTGATCTTTCATCCCTGACAAATAGAGGGGTTTGAAAGAGAAGAGACCCAAAATCTATGGACAAAGTGTATTTTGATGCAGAAGAGGAGGCAGAGCTGTTGGGTAGAGTTAAATGCATCATCAGTTAAGAGTCCTTAACTGAAGAAATCCAAGTTCAGTCCCCCTTGAATTCCATTGGCCCTTATCTAGCGCCAGTTTAGTGCCGACCTATTCATAGTGTTTATGGGAGAGAATTCGTCATTTGACTCCTCTGATGAGACCTGCCCAGGATGCTTGAACCTCTGATATATGTCTCATCCTCTGCAAAGCACACAAGCCCCACAATCACGTCAAGGTAGTGCCTCACTGGGGTTTATTATTATTAGGTTTATCTGAAGGAGGCAGTCTCCTGCTTTTGCCTCTTTCTTAAAGTAAGGGTGATACCCGAGGAGAATCCAAATGCAAAAGGAGAGAACTGATTGACTAATGTTAATTTTAAGAACTGTAAGAAAGCATGTAATACTATAGATGTTCCACGTAGATTGAAATCCATGCCACAGAAAGAATTAAATCTTTTGCAAAATTGATGCCTTTCAGGGAAGTTGGCCTCTAACTACAGTATGCCCTTTTAAACTGGGAATTCTGGTATGATAGTATGACGTGTCTCATAAATCCATGGTTGGGATTGGATGGGGCATCACATCGATGCAGATATTTTTCAGAAGAGAGTCTTTGTGCAAATTAACAAAGAGAAATAAACAGAAAAAATACTTTCTAAACAAAAAGAATTGACCAGTTTTATCTGGTCTGTAGCTAATAGAAATGAAAGAAGAGGGAGTCAAGCTATTTTCCAAGGTGCCTGAAGGCAGGACAAGAAGTAACTGATGGAAACTAAGCAAGGAGAGAAGCAACCTAGAACTAAGGAGAAACTTCCTGACAGTTAGAACAATTAACCAGTGGAACAACCTTCCTCCAGAAATGGTGAATGCTCCAACACTGGAAGTTTTTAAGAAGAGACTGGACAGCCATTTGTCTGAAATGGTATAGGGTTTCCTGCCTGAGCAGGGGGTTGGACTAGATGACCTTCAAGGTCCCTTCCAACTTTATTATTATTATTATTATTATTATTATTATTATTATTATTATTATTATTAAGATTTAATCTTTTCCTCTGCACTTGCAATCCAGATAAAAATCTTCATGTTGTTCGTTAGTCTAGAAAGAAGTTGGTTTAATGAGCGTTGATTGGAGACCAGCCATATTTTTGTGCAATCTAGAACAAAGCAGTCTTGGTATTAAACCAATATAAAAATGGAGCAAGAGAGAGCTGTGTTGGGGTGTTAATTAATTTGCTGCAAACAGATTTGAAGTTTAATATGAAATTATGTGGAAAGTTACTAATATACACATAGCCAAAAATATATGGGGACTATTGTAAGTATCTTCACCTATTCTTTTAAATGCTTGGCCTTAAATACTTGCTGATTTCTAAAACCCAATCAGATTTATTTATTTTTTGCAACTGTTAGCTTTTTGTAAAGCTTTCTCTCCCACAGTGCTTTACAGAGCACTTAATTACATATTACCAAGAAAATGTGGCAATTTGCAATGTTCCAGCAATCCATACAGAGCCCTGAATACTGAGTCCTATTTCCTAACATTAATGCATTGCTTACAGGCATACTGGCGCTGTGGCTTTTGCTTAGAACAGTTTTGTTTGATAATTTCCACAGAAATGGCTTTAACATGAGAGTGTAATAAAGATCAATCTTGATGAAAGAAAAACAAAAACTCGTACCTAGTTATTCACACCTTGGCTTCAGTACATGTGGATTACTTGCCAAAATTGTAGCTCCCTTGATACTACTTGTTACCACCGATACTTGGACACTTGGGTGAAATTATTCCCTGGCTCAAGAACTTACTACCATTCTGGATATTAGAATCTAAAACGGTGTTTTTCAAACTTGGCAACGTTAAGATGTATGGACTTCAGCTCCCAGCTCTCCTTGCAGCCATCTACTGGACACACAGATTTGCAACTCAGATATGATAGTCCTAAATGATCTCATGTTTTCTAGGAATGCACAGACTTTTTTCCTTTCATTTCCCACCTGATGCATCAAGGTTATAATTACAAACACTCAGAGATACACACAGAAACACAGGGTGTACCAAAAGTCAAGCCCTATAGGCAAATCCCAATATAATTATTTTTCCCCCCACAGAAGATGTTACTGTACTTAGGAATGTTCAAAGGTCTTGTGTCAAACGAGTAACTACTGAGAAGAAAATGGCAACCAGTTTAAATATTTAATGTAATGTACATAATAAATTGTCCATGGGGGTTGACTTTTGGTACACCTTGTATATGTTTATATATGTTCTAAGTTATTTAAAAATGTTATATGTACACAAACACATTTTAGGGAAATACAATTGAAACTGAGCAATTAGCAATTGAAGTTGCTAATATTTTGCACGCTATTTACATAATTCATTCCAAACTGGTTTTTCATCAACTAATACCTTACTATTACTTTTAATCCTGACAATGATTTACACTAAATGACTGAAGTAAAAAGTCTAACCAGCCATACTGTATGCATAGTTAATATATCCTGCTAAGCCTGAATAAATTACTAATACAATAAGAATGTAACATGGCAGTGTAGTTGTGAAGGTGCTGGAGGAGCACCAGGAAAACCCTGGATGTGGGTGAGATCCTGTCTCCTGATTGTATGGATGATAGGCTAAATCATGTCCAGTTGCTGTGTCTTTTTATTTTCATTTTCTATTATGTACTTTCTGTTTTTATTTGTCTTATTGTAAGTTGCCGAAAGTCACGTAAAAGTGAGATGGGTGGCTATGGCAAATGGGGTCATAAATCATAAATCGTGATGGTTGTAAAACAGGCCTCCTTGTGACCCGACCTGTTTTTACAAACTTTTTTACGGTGGTCATTAAACAAATGCCGTGATCATTAAACAAACCCATTATTTGATATGGGCTGCTGTTTGACAGAAACTCCAAGTAAATGCCCTGACAGCAAACAGCCATAAATGCAGACACCCAAAATGTAGTCGCATGACCGTGAGGGGCTGATATCAAAACTTCGAAACTGGATCATACTGAAAATAGTTTTGGGGGAGTCTGTCATAAGTTTTAATGATCGCTAAGCAACTGATCATAAATTGAGGACTACCTGCAAATCCCACTTTCTAGGCTAGGGCTGAGCAACTAGGGCAATTTTATGACCTGTGGACTTCAACTCCCAGAATTCTTGAGCCAGCATAGCAGCTCACTGAGTGATGGAGCCAAGCATTTTCTCTCAGCCTAACCCACTTCACTATGTTTTCGTGCAGACATATGGGAGGTCTGAGCACTATGCATGCCATCTTGAGCTCCTGAACCATAGTAGGTCATCCAGTTAAGGTCCTCTGTGCAGAGTGTATGTCTCCCAACTGCAAGCATCCTGTATTGAATGCAGCCAGCTCTGGCTGGCTGAGGAATTCTGGGAGTTGAAGTCCACAAGTCTTAAAGTTGCCAAGTTTGAAGACCCCTGGTCTATAACGATTGGAGACATTGAGCAGATATTTGGATGCCTGTACATTTTCTAGCACCTTCCTCACCACTGGATTAATCTATTTTGTCAAAATTGGCACCAATTATGGTGATTAAATTTAAGGAGTTCATTAGTGAAATGCTAATTGTGGTACCATGCATGAAAATGTGACAATTTACAAAATTTGCTTTCAAGAAAGGAATTTGTCCCTTTTAAGATAATCTCCAATAAGGCTACATTAAGCTGAGAAAGAGCAAATGCACTGGATGGGGGAAAGGAATAATCATTTTAATTAACTATTCATTTAGGTAATACCATTTTTCTTCTCTGTCTTCTTTCTCTCTCTTTCAACTTTTACATCCATTTGCCCATCACTTCTTTCCAATTTTTTTTTTTTTTTGGTGTATGCTTTGCCCTGAAAATCCCCTAGTGTATTCAACTAAGTATAATTACATTTGCACAAAAGTTGATTAAATAGCTAACCTGTCATATCTGTTGTTTGTTAGATTCATGTTCTGCCTTCTATCTGGGAATCCAAAGTAGTATACATAGCACTCCACCCTTCAGTTATTTTCCAGAATAATAACCCTTCATCTGAGAGAGAAATGGCTGGCTTTAAATCACTGGAGTTTACTGGTTGAATCTGGACTTGAACCTTAATCCTAGTCAAACATCTTAACCACTACACCATACTGTTTCTCCACTAACTACCATGTCCACTATTATCTAAGGCTGCCTTCACCATGATATAGTTCAGGAATTCCTAACTCAATGGCACCTTGTTGGGGAAAGATAACCCAGCAAAGAAATTTACAATACCCCAAACTAAGTAGAGATACCGTAGTTTACTTTTTGTGTGGTAAGAAGCACATTGTGGCATTTCAACAAAAGAAGAAGTGCATTCTTATCCCTATGAGAGATATTCCTGATTAGCTAACATCCAAGACTCACTGGTACTGGAGTCTTAAATTTATGAGAGAGTTAAATATCTAAACTGTAGAGGATTATTAGGCTTACAGCCTATTTCTTCTCCTTCTTAGAGAAACAATAGAGTAGGGGTGTCCAACCTTGGCAACTTTAAGACTTGTGGACTTTGTTATTGTCCTGGGCCTGCTGAATGACTCAGCAGGTGCAGGAAGCTGCAGAGAGGCCCAAGCAGACCACGTGGATGCTCGGGACCAGACAGGCTGTCTCCAGCCTATTGCGCATGCACAAGGCGGGAGAATCCATTGCATTAATTGGTTGACACTGTCCCTGCAAAGGGGTATAAAAGGAATCCACACCATTTTATATTGGTTCTGTTGGAGAGTAAATAAAGAGAAGACTGTTGTTACTCCTGCCTCGTCTCAATGCCTTTACGTCGAAAACAGAACAGACTTCAGCTCCCAGAATTCCTCACCCACCATTTTGGAAGCTAAAGTCCACAGGTCTTAAAATTGCCAAGGTGGACACCCCTTCCCTAGAGAAACTGTCTCCTACTATATGTTCTTTCTAAACATAAGCCACTCCATTGACTAGTTGAGTAAAATGATATTTGAATAATGAATTCTGGGAGTTAGAGTCCACATGTTTATTTACAGAATAATAGAGTTGGAAGGGATCTTTCAGGTCATCTAATCCAACCAGGTCATCTAATCCAAGGAGACTATATACCATTTCTGACGTGGCTGTCCAGTCTCTTCTTGAAACCTTCCAGTGACAAAGCACCTTAAAGTTGCCAAGATTGGATACCCCTGCAGTAGAGGGACCAGGATTTCTACAGACTTCTAGACTAAGAGTGAACACAAGAACCACTGAAGGCAGAACCCATTCCCCAGAATTTATTTTTTCCATAATGGTTGCCTTGTGTGGGTCCTTGGACAGCTCTTAGATTCCTAATTATTATTACCAATGTCACTGGAAAAGAGGAAATATCATGAAGAATGTTTGAAGGATCTTTTTTGTAATTAAACAATGAGTAGATCAACCATAGTAGTCCTACCTCTGAAGTCATACATCACTTGCATTCTATGCAGCTAAAATGTTTTAGAAATATATAGAAGAAATAAAACTTAATCTTGGGTGGCTCCCAGCTAAGTAGTCAATCATCTGAATTTTTTGTTAGAGGGAATAATGATGGCATTTGAATTAAACATTAAATAGCTTTAAAACCTCCATGGAATTTCAAAACATAACATCCACCTTATGATAAAGAAAATACTATAGAAATGGGAATGTGTTTCTGCCTCATGTATTTTAGTTTTATAGATATATTGGTTAATAGTTTTAAAAAATTATCATCCATATTAACTAACAATTGTCCAATAATAAAATAAGAAAAAATTCCATTTTTATTGTTTCTGGAATTACCCGGCTTCTTTCTATTACTAAACTAAGAGACATTTTACCTGACTTCTAAGTAATAATAGGTATTAATACCTTCCTTTTTTAATGTGTAGACCCACATAATCATCCGAAGAATTACATCTGGCATTAGGAAATAATGCCAATGTGTTTGGAACTTCTTTTGCAAACATTTGCTTGGTTTTGCAAAACACGCTTACTTCAATTTTTCTTGTGTCCCTTGTGTTCTTGCTGACTTGGGAAAGAACAACAGATTAAAAATATTTGTTTCTGAAGTCAGAACATAGAAGTATACCATATACTGTAGCTTATATATTCTGAATAAACAAAACTCAGACATTCCACTGCAAACATTTCAGTTGTAAGCTATAATTTTTACCATGTTTGTTTTGCCAAGGTCACTGAGACAGAATGGCAGTGCTACTTGGCTAACAGTTTATGCAGAGGACCTGAAAAAGCCAGGAGCAGTGATAGAGCTATAGCTTTGGAGAGAGTAAAAAATCCAAAATCCTAACTTTGCATAATATTTATTTAGATCACAGCTGAGCCAGAAAGAAATCAAGTCAGTTCTCCATCATTGTTGACATAATCCAGAACAGCTCTGTAACTAGTCCGGAATCCTTGTGTGGAAGTACCTCGCTTTCACAAAATACCTCTAAGCCTGGTGCTAAATTGTCATTAGGAATGGAAGACCAATTTTATTAGTAATGATATGTAGTTATTATCTATGAAATATCTTAGTGATAAGTTAGATGTCAACGCTGCTAACATTGGATGTTCTTGCTTTGACAAAATATGAAGAGGCAGTCACTCTCTGCATAAGCTGTGTGGTACTTTTAGAGTTAAATTAGATGATGCTGGGAGGGGAGGAGAAAGAATGTGTGTGGGGATTAGTTAAGATAAGAAACCATGGGCTACAGAATGGAAGGAAAACTTTGCCCTTCAAACTGATTGGAGAACGTGATTTATGATGGCTAATTGGAGGAGGGAATTATGCTTGAATATTATGTGCTCAGGGGAGGGGAATTCAGATCTTGGCATCCACCATGCTGCGCCAACACTTTGTTTCATGATTAAAGACTTTTTAGGATAAACCATGCCTGAAAGTTCTTTGAAGTGTTTTGTTGGAACCTTGACATTAGATGAATGTTATAAGATTGTCAACTATTTGGTATCTTGGCAAGGTCTAGGGACAGAATTCAGAGTAGAATCAGGAACTGGAGATAGACTGTAGTGTATTTAGATGTTGAATTAGAAGTGGCATTCAGAGAGTTTTAGCGGTCTTGGGGTGACACCTGTAAGTCTTTGATGATGCAATAAAAGAAGCTCTCCACCTTCCTAAGAAGTGCTACCAAGAAACAACTGAGAGGGAATAAATTCAAACTTATCCCTCTTGTGTGTCAGACAACTAATCAGAAGATGGGAAATGTGATTAAAGAATAACTAGATTTTTTGTTAGCAGTCCTGTTGTCTTGGCCTGTGTAAGAGAAACATCAGGATGAGGGTTTTACTACAATTGCTTTCTAGAACCTCTCTCCAACTACACATTCACTATGTGGAAGGAAAAATTGCCCCCTGGCACCATTTCTGGTATTATGTGTCCTGCTGCTCCTGCTCCTGGTGACCACATTTTGAAGGGATGCCCATTGCTTCTCAAATGATTACAAGGGGTGATGTCACAGAGGGACATCAGTGAAAGGATGTGGCTAACTCTGCTCGTGTACATTCACTGAATGCATAAGTTCTTGAACTCTCTGGAAAAAACTCTACAGAAACAAGGCATTTGAGAATCCTAATAGAAATCCAACTCACTCTACTTCCCTAATGGAGTAGACTATGATTATATTTAATCTGCATGCTCACTTAAATTTGTTTTCCTTGGCTCCTTCCTAGACCCCAAAAGTATTTCAAAAAAACTTTGTAAATGAATATTTGATAAAGAGAGGGGGCATTTCAATCATATATATTGACATGAAATGTATAGGTATATGCATAACAGTTCTTTCAAAATAATATTGTATGTCTGATAACCGTTATCCATGCTGTGATAAACATATTAAATTTTTGGATAAATTTACAGAAAGTCAACACTTAACAATAGTCATTGGGGCTGGAATTTCTGCCACTAAGCAACATGATCGTAAATCACAATGTCCCATAACCAGTTAGCAAGGACAATCTCAATATTTTCAGTTGCCATTATTAAGCAAATCCTGCATAAATATTATGCAACGATGTCATGCGATTATCAATTGTGAGTTCCTGCTGGCTTCCCCATTGATTGTACTTGTAGGAAATAGGCAAAGAAGGTCACAAATAGCCATCACTTGACAATGGGACACTTTCAATGGTGGGATTCAGCCAGTTCACACAAGTTCAGCAAAACCGGTAGCTAATTTTTTGTTTCCCAGGCCCAGAATGGACTTCGGGAAGTGGCATCCACACAGAGAACCAGTTGTTCACATATTTGAATCCCACCACTGGACACTTTAAAACCAAGAACTGGGCTAAACCATAGTCACATAACTTTATTCTATAGGTCCAGGAGGTTTCATTGTGGAAATTATTTTATTTTTTTCCATTTTATTTTCTAAAAGTGTAGTAGAGATTACGGTACCCTATGTTTTTCACAGAACAGGATTAGAGGGAGAACAGCAAATTTTCTGTTTTAGATTGAATATCAAGTTGCACCTGGTTTACTGATGGGATTGTAATTCAAACAACCAAGATGGCAGATAGAATATTTGGCAACTGAGGGAGTCATAGAGTCCAGAATCATAGCTTTAGGAGATAAGATGTAAGGCTAGAATATGGATAACCAATGGTGCATAGATCTAGGAAAACAGATTAAGATAGCAAATGGGAAACGAGAGTCAACTGTGTCAGTTCAAAATTGAAAACCAGAGAGGTCTAAGTTGCAAAAACTAAAATTTCAGAGTGAAGTAAAAATATAAAAATGTAGGTATGATGTTTCTGATACACAAAGTCCTAGAGGCTGCTCCTAATTAGTCACGGTCAAGGATAAGACTCAACTAGCTGTCATCTTTGTTTCTTGAGTGCCCTTGAAAAATAGGGGATGGTAGCAAACAGATAATTGGTAGGGCGGAAGTAGGAACAGGTTGTATAAACCTAGTGAGCTTTAGGAAGAGGGAATTCAAAACCTCTACCCTTTCACCCTAGAGCAGGGATGTCCAACCTTGGAAACTTTAAAATGTGTGGTCTTCAATTCCCATAATTCCACAGCCAGGATGACTACCTGGTGAATTCTGGGAGTTGAAGTCCAAAGCTTTTTTAATTGCCAAGGTTGGACACCCCTACCCTAGAGCAGGGCTTTTCAACCGGTGGTACGGGTACCACCTGTGGTACTTTGCCATGTGGCAGGTGGTACGTGACCGTCCTAGAGAAGTATAGCGGTGGAGGGGAATGAGCTGAAGCAACCCAAGCCTGAGGGAGAGGCAGCTGCAGCTGCAGGACTGTCTGAACTTGGCAGAAGTCCCAGGAGCTGGCAGGGCTCCAGCTAATTGGCACTTCTGGAAGCAGCTTGGAGCTGGAGGTGAACTGAAGAAAAAAGGGAGGAGGAGAGAAGAGGCTATAAAAGGAGGTGGTTTGGGTGGGAAAGGGGAAAAAAGACAACAGGGAAAGGTTTAATCCCTTTAAACAAATGTAATTAGTTTTACCCCCTTTAACTGAGTCTGTCTATGGCTTTTAGAAAGGTATCATTGAAGATAAACAGGCTTAATTTAAAGCTAAAGCTTTTTGCAATTGCCAGAGTCTTTCAGTCTCGAGTTGCAACACTGTGACACATGACACACCTGAGGCAGATTTAAAAAACAAAACCCTGGAGTTTATGTGTTTGTTTATTTTGTGAGCCTTTTTTGCTTTGCACTTGATTCCTGTGTCTTTAAGGGTACAGGGAAGGGATTGAGGGGGAGTGCATTCTTACTATCCTGTGCAAAGAGCCGAGAAGGGAGAGAGGAAGAAGGGCCAATCACCTAGCTCAGGGGTCTACAAACATAGCAATTTTAAGATCTGTGGACTTCAACTCCCAGAATTCCTCAACCAGCCATGATGGCTGAGGAATTCTGGGAGTTGAAGTCAACAAGTCTTAAAAGTGCCAAGTTTGAAGACCCCTGAGCTAGCTGGTAGTGGTGCATATTAATAAACATGGATAAATTTATCATACATTTGTCAGTGTAAAGGGAAAGCGGTTCAGCAAAGGAACAGCCACTGAAGAAATTAAAACTGGTACTTTTTTCCTTTTTTTCTACAGTTTGTAATATTTTATTAGATTATAGAATAAAATACAAAAATACAAAAGCAAATGGTAGGACACAGTGGGGAGGAAGAAGGGGGAGAAGGGAAAAAGTACAGATTTCCTCTGTTGCAGTAGAAGGAAGCATTAACATTGAACTTCAACTTTTTACTTTTCCATAATATTATAAACTAGCCATTTCTATAACAACAAATGACTCCAATCAGTAAAATCCAAAATCCCCATCCCTTTTGACACCTTACTAAGCACTGGTGGTACTCAAATATTGTGATGTCCTAAAAATGATACAATTTGTGAAAAGGTTGAAAAGCCCTGCCCTAGAGAATCTGTCTGCTGCTGTATGGGTTCTTTCAAAACACAAGCAACTCCATTGACTAGCCAGGTAAAGTGATATTGTTCTCACATTAAATTGAAAACAATAGATAATGGCATTTGATTTTCACCAAATAATTCTTTCTCCTTTGACAGACTCAAAATAATAATCTTAGCCCTGTAGTTTAGTCTTAGCCTGAAGAATAATATGTTTTATTATACTCTATTGTATCTAAATTTATACCTAGATTATATTACAGGAAGTCCTCAACTTATGACTACAACTGAGCCCAAAATTTCTGTGCCTAAGCAGGGCAGTTGCTAAGTGAATTTTGCTCCATTTTGTGACCTTTTTGCCACAGTTGTTAAGCAAATCATTGCAGTTGTTAAGTGAATCTTTTGGTCCTTAAGTAAATCTGGCTTCCCCCATTGACTTTGCTTGTCAAAAGCCAGCTGGGAATGTCACAAAAATTGATCACATGACCCCAGGATAGTGCAACTGTCATAAATACATGCCAGTTGCCAAGCACCCAAATTTTGATCCTGTGAGCACAGGAACGCTGTGACAATCATAAGTGTGAAAACTGGTTGTAAGTCACTTTTTCAGTGCTGTTGTAACGTCAAACAATCATTAAACAACCACATAATCATAAGTGTGAAGCCATTTTATTCAATGGGCTTTTTTGCTGAAAACATTGCAAAATGTGATCATGCTGCAACTCAGGATGCTGCAACTAGTTGTAAATGGAAGCCAACTGTCAAGTACCTAAAATGTGATCACATGACCACAGGTGTGTGGCAGTCATAACTTTGAGTATAGATTGTAAGTAACTAATTTCAAATCTGTCATAACTTTGAATAGTCATTAAGCAACTAGTTTGTAAATCGAGGCCTAACTGTACAGAAATGTTATTCAAATAAATCTGAGCTAGTACCCCAGGTGTACGGTCAAAACAAAATCTTTATTTTTAAAATAATAATAATAATGACGAGTTATGGTGTCTGCTCATATATTCAAAAAGACTGAACTTCATATAGTCGGTGGAAGGTCACCTTAAGATTGTTTTTAGGAATATGAAAACTGACAAGAAAAATATTCTTTTTGGGACATTCTCTTAGGCATCTCCAAATCACTTATTTGTAAGCAGCTTTTGCACAGCTGTGATGACCTGACCATTTGGGGCTATTCTAGATGAATTCACAGAGGGATCAAGGGAAGGCAAATGACAAAAGCAGCCTCTCATTAACATGACATCAGCTCCCTCCTTTAATCCATGTGGCCTGATGTTACATGAACTTACAAAAAAGAAAGGAAGTCCATCACTGTTGGCTGAACTCTTTTAGTCATTTTGACAGAAGCCCTAATTCTTGCAGATGTCTCTGAGTTGGTCTCTTGTATTCATCATTATGTTAGCAGAATATGTATTTTGTTACCATAAGAAAATCCCTGGAAAAACCAGGAAGAGAAACCAAACATGAGAAGACATGCAAGTCCATAAGAGGTTCTCTCTGGAACTATATCTAAAAGCCACAAAAAATTAAAACACCATGAATCCTTCTAGATGTGAAATTGAGGATCCTAACTGTTGAGTCCGTGGCGGGAAACAGACACGAGAAGCAGCTGGAGTTCTCAATTTCTTTTATTCAGCGTTCAGTTTACAGGAAGATGGCTTCAGCCTCGCCCAACGCCTCGCAGCCTCTTATATAGGCAACTCCCGGGTAAATGTGTTACTTTTCCCACGCCAGCACCCGCGCATGCGCACGGCGCTGGCGACAGCCTGTCTGGTCCCGGGCAGCTTTGCACCTGCCCGGGACTGCCTGCAAACGCCCGAGCCGTTTGCAAGGCTCGGGACATAACACCCCTTTCCCCCGGGCTAAAACTACTACCAACATACAACATTTATTTTATACGACAATTTGCTCCCCAGTGCTCCCACTGTTTACTGGCTTTTGCCTTGCCAGCAATGTTATGTAATCTTCTAGGTACTTAGGAGATTTCTTTGCTCTCTGTGACCTTCTTAGCTCTGGGTTACTGGCATAAGTCCCCTGACTGGAGGGAGGCGTGAGCCTGTTCTCTCTATTGTGCCCTGGTGTCTTCCAAGGACTGTGCCCCGATGCCTGGCCTGCTTGCTTGCCCACCGGGCTCGTCAGGCCAGGGCTTCTGTTGCTTTGTGACCTGGTTGTCCTACCTAGCTGTAGACCCTCAGGCCCCTTGAAGTGATAGCCACTGCTGGGCGTCTCTGTAGAACCTCCTAGGTCAGTCCAAGACCTGTCAGGAGGCTGTCCATTCCCTGAACCCCATTCTGTGCTCGGGCTCGTGTGGGTTTCTGTACTTTCCCAAAACTCAGGTGTTCCCTGATTTGTGCTAGGGGTGTTGTAGTCGGGACTTGGTTCCTCGACTAGCTCTGTGTATGTTTGACCCCCTGTAGGATTTGGGGTAAGGTCAGGCCAACCTTGGGAATTGTGTGCCAGCTCTCTTGCGGGGAATGATTTGTTGGGATGCCCCCGGGTATCCTCCGTTACTGGAGTGCTGTGTGATGTGTGTGGAAAGTGGGTATGCCCCCGGGGTGACTCCCTGGCTGGAGTAGGCGTGAGTGCCTGTTGTGTGGGTAAGCTCCATGACTTCCTTTTCGGAGCAATTGCAGAATCTTGGGATGGGCCGTTTGTGGCTCCCTCAGTGGAGATGGGCAGTAGCTCTTGCCCTTCCCTTTGCTCCAAAGGGTCCCCCTCCCCCCCTGGAAAAGACCCAGGAGTCTCATCAGAAAAGTCCCGCCTAGAGCGGAGTTGGTCGATGTGCCGACGCAGGACACGACCGTTGTCCAGGGCTAACCTCGTAGGAGAGAGGACCTGTGACCCTGGAAACAGAAGCGGGGACCCATGTATGACCAGGCCCGTAATTGCGAGCCCAAACCGGGGCACCCACAAGTAGTTGTCTAGGTGCCCTAGGATGTGAGGTAGATGAAGGCAGTCTGTCCGGATGCAACCGGTCAAGTCTAGTAGTAAGTTGGCGCCCCCAACGAAGTTCAGCTGGACTTCTCCCTGTAGAAGTGGACGGTGTGGTGCGATAAGAAAGGAGAAAGTCAGCCAACCTGTGATGCCAGTCCCCGTAGGTGAGTCTTTTCAAGGCGTCCTTTGTGATGCGCACCATACGTTCAGCCATACCGTTGGTGGACGGGTGGAAGGGTGCAGACGTGGCATGACGAATCATGTTTGCCTGTAAGAAAGCTTGGAATTCGGAGGAGGTGAATTGAGGGCCGTTGTCGGACACAATGACATCTGGCAGCCCGTGTGCAGCAAAAATCCCCCTCAGTACCTGAATAGTCTTTGCAGTGGTGGTGGATGAGACAGGCACAACCTCAAGCCATTTTGAATGGCTGTCAACAAGGACCAAGAAGAACTGGCCCTGAAAGGGCCCAGCGTAGTCAATGTGCACCCTAGACCATGGGGACTGTGTTTCCTCCCATCTATGCACAGGAGCTTGGGGCATCTCTGGGCGAGATCGTTGGCACAGGTGGCATGCGTGTACCTTAGCCTCAATACCTTTATCTAAACCAGGCCACCACAAGTGGCTTCGTGCAAGAGCCTTCATACGAACAATGCCAGGATGACCCTCGTGGAGGGATTCTAAGACCCTAGTCCTCATTGAGGTGGGAATGACAACTCTGTTTCCCCAAAGCAGACAACCCTGAGAAAGGGACAGTTCGTTCCTTTTGGACCAGAAACTCTGAAACTCAGGACTAGGGCAGTGCTCAGGCCAACCGGACAAACCCAGGAGCGGACACGTGAAAGTGTGTGATCTGTACCCGTTTCAGCGGTAACATCCCTGGCACTAAGAGGGAGCTCGGGCAAGGCTTGGATTGATAGAATGTTGACAGCTGGCGCGGGGTCAGCTTCTACTACTGGCAGAGGCAACCTACTGAGGCCATCAGCATGGCCATTTCTTTCCCAGGCTTGTGGATTAATGAAAAATCATATGCAGACAAAAAAATAGACCACCTAAGCATTCTAGGGGAAATGATGTGGGGAGTCTGCTTACGTGTGGTAAACAGTCCCAGCAGAGGCTTATGGTCAGTGAAGACCGTGAAATGCCTGCCATATAAAAAATCGTGGAATTTTTTAATTCCAGCAACAACAGCCAAGGCCTCCCTGTCTATCTGAGCGTAGTTGCGCTCGGCAGAAGACAATGTTCTGGAGTAGTATGCAATAGGAACCTGAGTTCCATCAGACCTGAGGTGACTCAGGACAGCTCCAACCCCGTAGGGGGATGCATCACAAGCGATGCACACAGGAAGAGACTCGTTGAAATGTGCAAGAACACTGTTAGAAGTGAGCAAGGCCTTGACTTCTTTAAAGCAAGCCTCATGTGCTTGTGACCACAGCCACACAGCTTGTTTGTCTAGTAGCCTGTGAAGAGGCTCAGCTACACTAGCTTTATGTGGAAGAAAAGAATTGTAGAAATTCAGGAGGCCTAAGAAGGCCTGAAGTTCGGCCTTAGACTTTGGCCTGGGTGCTTCTAAAATAGCAGTTAGTTTGGATTCAGCAGGATGAATCCCAGCAGCATCAATTTTGAATCCCAGAAATTCAGTAGAAGGCACCCCAATCTTGCATTTGTCTTTTCTGAGCTTGAGGCCTGATTTCCTGAATCTTAACAGGACAGCCCTAAGCCTTTCAGCTAGAATGTGTGTGGAGTCTCCTGCAATCAAGACATCGTCAAAGTAGGGGCAGACCCCTGGTATACCTCGTAGTGTGTTTTCCATTACGCTTTGGAAAATCCCAGGAGCGACATTCACTCCAAACTGTAGCCTTTTTACCTTAAAGGCTCCCCTGTGGGTCACAATGGTCTGAGCTATAGCAGCATCATCATCAACAGGCAGCTGTTGATATGCTTGAGCTAGGTCAAGCTTTGCAAAAACACGCCCCCCTTGAGAGAGGCCAGGATGTGACTGACCACAGGAACAGGATAGGCATGTTGCTGCAATGCCTTATTGAGTGTGCATTTGTAATCAGCACAAATGCGAATGTCCCCATTTGCCTTTAGAGGCGTGACAATGGGGGTCTCCCACGGGCTGGAATCAACAGGTTCTAGGATTCCCTGTTGGATTAGTTTGTCTAATTCAGTGTCAATCTTACTTTTTAAAGCAAAAGGGACCCTTCTTGCTTTAATCCTAATGGGAGTGACAGTGGGGTCTAGCTTTAAGGACACAGGTGGTCCTTTGAATGTGCCCAGCTGGGGGCTGAAAACATCTGCAAATTCTTTGCAGACTTCCTGTAGGTCGAGTGTTTGTAAGCTGTTGAGTCCTGTGACGTGTATCCCCAGGGCCTCAAACCAATCGAGTCCTATGAGACTCGTTCGTTCACCCCCTACTACTAATAAGTCTAGTGGACCTTCAAAACTCTTGTATTGCACGTTAAGGGTGGCCTCCCCCTTAACACACACTCTTGAGTTCTGAAAATCTGTTAATACAATATCAGAAGGCCTTAACTTGGCCTTAGTCCCACTACTGGAACAAATCTTCCTAAATGTATGCAATGAAATGATGGAAAGGGCAGACCCTGTGTCTAGTTCCATAGATAATGGAACCCCTTGTAGCTTCACGTTGAGTGACAGCTTTTTCTTCATGGGCTTGTGTGTGCCTGTTCTACAGATGCTTCTTCGCGAAGCGCAAAAACCTACCCTATTCTGGCTGGGGAATCTGGTACCTTCAGGCGTTCTTCTTGGGGTTGTGCCTTTCGTCGGCCCAGACACACAGCTGCAATATGCCCTTGTTTGCCGCATGCCCGGCAGGTAGCGGAGCGGAACTTGCAGTCGGTTCTCCTCTGTGGCGACCTCACAGCCGATGCACTTGAGCGGAGCCGAAGAGCTTCCCTCTGGTTTATTCCTTCGCGGGGTGTAGACGGTCGACTTCCCGTCCGGATCCTCCTCGGAGTTTCGTCGGACGTCTTCCTGGTGCACGGACGCACCCTCTGCACTGCTTCTGATCGGCCGCATGTTCTTGACGGCGCCGCCTGCTGCTTCTTCTGCGGTGACTTCCCTTAAAGCGTCTTGGAAGGATAATTCTTCCTTAGCGAAAAGTCTCTGTTGTAGCTCTCGATGCCTTAACCCGCACACGAATCGGTCCCTCAGTCGTTCCTCGAGGTCCTTGAACTCGCAGGGCTTGGCGGCCTTCCGTAACGCGGCGATGTATTCCTTGGCTGACTCACCGGACCGTTGATCCCTCTGTTCGAAGGTGTGGCGCCATGAGATAACGGACACCTTGGGGTGGAAGTGCTCCTTCAGCAGCTTCTTCAGGTCTGCGTAGCTTACAGACTCTACTGGGACAGGTGCTGCAAGGTTTTCTGCGATTTCGAAGGCGTCTTGGCCGCAAACGCAAAGCAGGGTGGCCGCCTTCAAGCTATCTTCCCTCACTTGGTTTGCCTTGAAGTAGTTCTCCATTCTGGATACGTAGGACTCCCACCGCTCTGGATGTGAGACGTCGAATTCCGAAAGCCTTCCGATTTTCGCCATCTTCGGATCTTCAGGAGACGGGTCTATCAGCCAGCCTACCCCCGAATGCGCACCAGATTGGCGGGCAGCTGCCGAGTCGACGCCGTTCCTCTTCCGCCGCTCAGGACTCCTTGGGTAAGCTTACACTTCTTCCTTTCCAGGTAGTGCAAGGCATCCCACCTTCGTCGCCAGTGTTGAGTCCGTGGCGGGAAACAGACACGAGAAGCAGCTGGAGTTCTCAATTTCTTTTATTCAGCGTTCAGCTTACAGGAAGATGGCTTCAGCCTCGCCCAACGCCTCGCAGCCTCTTATATAGGCAACTCCCGGGTAAATGTGTTACTTTTCCCGCGCCAGCACCCGCGCATGCGCACGGCGCTGGCGACAGCCTGTCTGGTCCCGGGCAGCTTTGCACCTGCCTGGGACTGCCTGCAAATGCCCGAGCCGTTTGCAAGGCTCGGGACATAACACTAACAATACTATACTTCCGTACCAAAGCACTTCCATAGTGAAAGAATTAGCTGGTGACATCCCAGTTGCCTGGTGGATGCATAGTTGAGGGCTGATTTCATGTCCCCCTTAATGCACCTATTGAAGTGATACCTATTTATCTACTTGCATTTGCACACTTTCGAACTGTCAGATCCACAGGAGCTGGAGTGAATGACAGGAGCTCACCCCATCACACAGCAGCTCTTGGGTTTTGAATGTGGGTTTGCAAATTGTCAACCCAGTGTCCTAATCAGAAGAGCCACCCACTCCTTATCCTAACAATGAAAAGCAATTAATAAATTACCATGGACACTGGAGGACTGTTCTTATTTTAACTCTGCGGCTAAAAGTTAGAGACGTTGCAATCTCGAAGTAACTGGATCACCAGTTAAAGAAGCATGATGACCCAGAACAATTGCAAATAATTTGCTGAAGAGTTGAGAAGCTAACTCTCATCCAACATCTCTTGAAGTATCTTTCCTCAGCCCACCAGGGTCTGTCTGTTCTGCAAGGAGAATTGGGCCAAGCTGACAAGATTTAGATCCTCAAAGAATACAAGGCTGGAAGTATTTCCTCAGCTGAAATGTGTTTCTGTTTTAATCATCCCCATTGGGATTGCTCTTTGCCTCATGGCTGATCTCACTTACAAAAACAGTAGGAATGGGGGGGAGGATTTAATTATTAAATATGCCTAAATGGAGAGGGGAAATGAAATATTTCTTCCTTAGATTTATGCCTAAAAAAGTTCACATTCCTAGAGCAGAGGCAGGCTTTCAAAAACAAGAACACAAATCAGAGACTGGAGCAAGATTCATTTCCTTGTCAGCGGCGCAGATCATGCAGCCATGATGTGAAATATCGAAAACAGATCTCTAGTTGTTGTTGGATTTGCCTTCAAGACAAGAGTAAAAAATGAAGTGTTTATTGACTTTTGCAAATGTACAATTCAGATCAGAGATGCTGCAGACTTTTCTGAATCTGAAAATGGAAAACTCATACAGGAGATCTCCTCAAGCGTGAGCTGTTGAAGGTTATGGGCTGTATCTGAAGTCAGATTTAAAATACAGTTCATCTAAAGACATTAAACAGGTTGCTCTCTCTATCAGAAGTGCAGAAATGATGTAAGAAATAAGTTGCATTTTAGAACACTATAAATACTATAGAAAGTTATTTAAATAATTCTATTTTTACAGAGGTAGATACGTTTGTAACAGCAAAACAGCCACATCAGCAATAACAATAACAGTTAGTGGTATCTTAAACATTACCATTTTTAAATGACAAAAATTTTGTGGGTTTCAGTTTCCATTTCATCAAACACATGTCACATTCCCGTGAGAGAGGGTATTTCTCAAAATACCTTTTATGCTGTGTTGAAGCAGGTTCGTAAAAGCTTATGTCATAATAATAGTGCCATAAAAATTCTTTGCTACAGTCATTCAGGTGTACAATCAGTGACTTATGCCTCTTGCCCAATGGAAAAGATTTATCTCTGCACTGCAGATGGTAAAAAAATAAAAACCATTTATTTACATTCACTATCTGTTTAAGGTTATTCCCAGGAGAGCGAGAAAAGAAAGAGCTACTTCATTATCTCTGCTTTTTGGCCCTTCCTCAGAAAATCACCTGAATTGTTTTCATCTCAGATAATCATGATACCAATTAGCACTTTACAAAATGGTGGTCCTTTTCTTTGCTCGGAGCTTTCAGACTGAATCTTCAGCACTATCATATATGATTTATTTATATATTTGCATCTTTAACTCCCTTCTGAGTTTTTATTCTGCTTCTTGAGCTAACCAAGTTTTCACGATGACTCACAAAGCGAATGGGAGATTAGATTACTTAGATTACTGTCTGAAATCTAAGTAAAACACATAATCTGGAGCTAACCATGCTGAAATAGATATGCTTGGAATTGTTCCATAAGTGAGTTCAGGCAAAAAGATGAGATTTGGAAAAGTATTACCAAACACATCCATTTTTCTTCAATGCTCTGGGAATATCATTCAGATAGCTCCAAGCCAAGGAAAACAATGCTAAGAAAAGGTACCGTAATGCTAGTTGGACTCAGGTTTGTGTTGGAGACAGGAAGAATTCAAATGTCACACAGCAACACCAGAGACTGCAACAGCTTCTAAGAAGAGTAGACTTTATCCTGGGATTTCCAATCTCTGAAAGTGTTTTAATGGTTCTAGCATGTATATTACAATGCTGCTTTTAGTTTACATTTTTCAGTTATGGGATTTTTAAAAGTTTGGAAGTTACTTTAGTGAAAGACATTTTGAAGAAGAACATGTAATTTTGTAAACAGTAACCAAACAAATCAATCTTTTAGAAATCACCAGAAGAACACATTTGAAACGTGCAACTTCACATGCCTGAACAAACAAGTGAATAGAATTCTGAAAATAGTTAAGAAAACATGTTTAAGGTGGTAACTAAATCATTTAAAAGTTTATGTAGATGGGTAGCTTGACACTTTTGACAGAGAGATGAAGAGTTGCCACTTTGAAGTCTACCTCAAAGGCTGCATCTTTAATAAAGGCGCAACTGTGCTTGAAATAGCTCTAATCTTATACAAATTAACAATGGAGGAAAAACTACACCATTATGAACAAGAATGAGAAGACATTTACAAATTGGTGAGTGTAGATCTATTACAACTAGGAAGAAGTGTCTGCAACCCTGTTCTACATTGTGGCTACATGTGCCTCTGAGGGGGCTAGGGTCCTTTCATAATCTCAGTGACCTTTAAAAAGGAGTTTTCTAAAATGATTTTGGCTTTTACACACAAAAAAATATCTTACTGACAGTTGAAACCTTCTCTTCCCATCTCAATTTTCACTGCTTTTCAGTGGCTGCTCTCTTTTTTCTGTGCAACAAATGATGGGACAATAGAACTGCTACTCAAAAGTTCATTCATGCGAACAAAGTAAGCAAAGTTGCTAAGCCCTGCTCATACAATTAAAAATAAATCACTTAATTAAAGCAATACATAAATCAGTAGATCTGCAAAGAATACATTACTGTATGATGTGATATTTTGTTTGGGGCACCAAAAGTCAAGTATTTATTATATACCAGTTCTGTTGTGCCAACAAATAATCAAACTTTATAACTGCACAGTAATTAGCCAACATTTGTTTTGTTACTGCTTGATATACAGTCAGGATATTCAAATTTCTAAGACATCATTTCTAAAGAAGATTCTTGTTAAACATGGTGTACATTCTGGGAGTCTTGTCAATCAGCGGCTTGCAATCTGTAGACTCATGTTTCTGCTTTTCAGATGTTCTTTTCATATTTCAGCTGGAAAGGGGAAACTATCAGAATGCAAACTCTTTCCTGAATTTCATTGGCTGGTTTCTGTGGGAGTGCTTAAGAAATTATTTTTGACCAACTTTTCACTTTCCTTTAAATCTGTAATTTTGACAGCTCTTATCTGATTCTTTTAGTATAGAAATATGCACAGTTTTGAAAGATTCAGCAGTGATATCTTTTAAAAAGTTGCAGTCCTGACAGCGCCTAAGACAGCTATAATTATGTCTGCATGGATATGCAGGTGGTTGGATAACCAACGTCAAAATGAATAATAAATATATCTACACTGGATTGGAAAGAGACTTCTAGTACATTCTTGAAAATTTACTAGCGCAGTTCATGACATTAGCTAAATTTGCAAAAGAGATAAAATTCCAAAAAAAGGGGGGGGGAATATGTTTTGGGGAGCATCTTCAAATCTAGAAAATCGTACAAGCTCTTTTTTATTTTCCTTAATAAGATTAAGTTTAAAAATTAAACCAATAGCAAAAATAATCTAATATTCTAATTCTCAGTTTAATGTAGTCAATTGTCTGTAAATGTATGTTTTTTTTCTACTGAATAATCAGGAGATTGCCAAATGTGGAGTTCCATTTTTTGTTTGTTTGTTCAAATTTGGGGTTTAATTCTGGTATAGAAAAAGCTTCAGTTGATCTCTTCTTATGTATCATTATGAAATTTATCAATTATTGGGTTTATTTTATCTTGTTACTGTCTTGCCTTCTTTTATACAGACTTATTTTTTGCCTCTGTTTGTAAATAGTGAATGTAAATAAACTGGTTAAATAAGATTTCATGCTTCAGAGAGTGCGTTTTGCCTAGAATTTCTCATTTCCTTTACTTTTTCTTCAAGGGATTCAGGATTGCATTTTAGACTATTAAAACACTGGCAGCAGAGGTGAATCATGTCAAAATGTCACGTGTAGCTGGGTAAATGAAGCCCTGCCCGTTTTTAACTGTGTTTCATACATTGCTAGCCTCTTTAAAAAAAGTGGGGCTTTGATTGTCCTAATGACATTTGCCATTTTGATGCTGTTGACCTTCCTTGAGGATGGCTCTGACCATTAGGAATGGAAGGTGGGGGGGAGGGGGCAAGCATGGCTTAGCTTAGCTTAGAGTCCTTGTGCAGCCACAAAAGGCATCATAAGGCTTGATTCCTCCAAAATCCCAAAATCCTCCAAATTCCAAAATCTGGGAATGACCTTATCTGGTTGTTTCCAGAGGAAGGCAAGCAGGCTGAGGAGAGTAATTTAGGCAGAGAGCAATAAAGCTGCTTACTTTAGCTATTTACAAGTGGCTCTGATTGCTTGTGCCTGACATAAGGTGCCTTTTGAACATTTTACTCAGTGGAACCTGAAGCACAATTTGCTTGTCCAAATCCCAGTGTCTTGAACTGAATCCCTATCAATGCACTGAATCTATATCAAATCTCCGTATATTCTCCATTGTTTTCCTGAGAATTATCATAAAGCAACTTTCCCTTAAATTCATGTGCTGTTCAAAAGGGAAGTTCCTATCAGTTGTTATGGAAACTGCCAGAAACAACTTGAGACTCACTCACACAGAAAACCCAACCCAGACTGATATTTCGGAAATTTCTTAATCAAAAGCTAATTGTAGAAGGAAAACAACCAGTTTTGTGGAACATATGCTTAATTCAGCAGTAAACAGGGAATTATTAATTCCATAGTTATAAATCCCTAAATACTGTACTAGCTTTGGCCACTGTCTTTCCCCTCCCTACTGCTTAGTAGGAACAGGCCCCGTGATGGCAAGTACAGAGACCAGATGCCACAGGACCACAATCCATGCAATATAGAATCATTGAATGTAGCTAGGTGAGTCTAATCAGGCAAACAAAACCTTAATTTTGATTTTACATCAAAATTCTGGAGTTGGTGGGATTGCTGTCCCTGCCTGCCCCTTAAAAACAATAACTAGTAGAGAAAATCCTTCTCTGAAGGTATCTATTTCCTCTTGAAGATCAAATCAAAAGAGATTACTTCATATTTGGTTAACTGCATTCAGATTTGGTAGCTTGGTCCATCTTCAGAAGGGGAAACCAAATATCCATTTCCCTTTTTGTCTCATCATTAATCTCCATAGCTGGGCCTTGCCAACCAAGACCATGACAGGATTTAGACAGGATGGTATGAGGGAAGCTAAAGCTCTCTAAAGGTGTCAACAAGTCCAGCTCTTTATTATTGTTATTTCAAATGCTCACCTGTAGTAACAAAATAATTCTGACTCAGACTGGAGGGAGGATGCTAATAAAACTGCATGATAAGAAAAACAGTTGGTCTGTTAAGCTTGCAAGGATTCACGGGGCACCATTTAATTTTAATTTTAATTTTTTTGAAAATTAATCAAGTTTCTTTTTTTAAAAAAAGTGGAGGACATTTTTAAAAAATAAAAACAGAAGACCAGCTGACAATGGAATCAAAAAGCTAATAAATATTTGTATGAACTTTGAACTAATCTGAATGTGTACTCCTTCCATTATTCCCAGTGTTGCTTTTTTTTTTTTTAAAGGAATGAAAGCAGAAAGAGCAAGGAGAAGCCTTTGTTTTCTCTGGTCTTCCCTGTTGCCTGCAGAGCTTTAAGTGTCTGGGCAGACTGGATTGGGTATCTTTTACAGCTTGGCCTTCAAGCATGAACTGCATTTTTCTTTCCATGACCTTGTTCAACTGATTCCAAGCACTGATGAAATAGCTGGGAAGGAATTAGTTAGAAGGCACAAGGTGATTTGGGGGGGGGGGGGAATGGAGGATGCCTCTGAAATATAATATGCTTACCTCATATAGGGCATTCTACATCAGATCATGTCTTCACCCACCTTTTGGTACTCTGGAATCATTTTCTGCTCATAACTATAATAGAATGTCAATGACTGACCAGAATAAAAATTAGATTCAATGTACCTCTTGAGAATTTCAGAATGTTAGAATTGAGAGTTCAGAGAGGTTTAAGTATCTTTCCCCATATAAAAATTCCATTTTCCCAGCAGTTGGCATAATTAGAAATTACATACTTGACTGATCTTCTAGAACTAAATTTAGGAAAAAATAATTGGTATTGTTAGACAAGGTCAGACCAAAATATGTTGCAAGAATCTAAAGGGCCTTATGCAGTGAACATGCCAAATTAGGACCATTTATTTAGTAAATATAATATTTTCTTGACCTTATATAGTCCTTATAGAAAAGACCTTTCAATATAATTGCTAGGTTTTAGAGCAAATAATTGTAATATTTATTGCATTTAGCTGCACAGGAAATATTGACATGAATAAGGAAAAAAGGAAGAAATATGTTATTTTTTTATTTAAAACATTTATATAGCTGATGCTATGATTATTTTACACCTTAAACAAATTGATATTAATGTTACAGTATTAAATTTTGTGGGTTTTTAAAATGACATTTTTACATTTAATTATGTAATAAAATTAGCTAATTTTATTACATAATAGAATTTTAATAGATTAAATATAGCAACAAACAATAGTACAGAATAGTGTACTACTTGGAGCTTCATTTTAAATCAGCAAACATTTGAACATAGATTTCTGTGTATCTCAGGCATATATGCACATATATTTCATTGCTCACACTCAATAAAGCTATACCAAATTATTTTTAAAAATCTTATTCAGCTATACCAAGCCTTTCAGTTCTTTTGATTCCTCATTAATTAAGTAGAGAACTGGACTCTCCATTGATAGCCAATATGACCATCTGTGGACATCTTGCAGGGTTCCCTTGGTGCTTTCTCCTATATCACCCCAGACCGAGCAGATCAGTGTGTCCTGGGTTACTCCAGAACATTCCCTTTCCTAAATGGTCATTCTTGTATGTATCTGACATTGATGAGCAGAAAACATTCATTATGGCCCTGGTTTCAAAGGAACAGGAAGTGAAGGGCCAATAACATTACCTCTTTCCGTTGATTCATGCAAATATTAGCTCTGTCTATTGACTTGTATGAACTAAGATGTTTGCAAAAAGATGTATCCAAATCCCAATGAGTAGAAAACAGGAAAGAGATCCTTCCTTCCTTCCTTCCTTCCTTCCTTCCTTCCTTCCTTCCTTCCTTCCTTCCTTCCTTCCTTCCTTCCTTCCTTCTTTCCTTCCTTCCTTCTTGACTACCTAATTCTTGAAACAAACAGATAAAGCACAATAAGAGAAAATTCAAGGACTCCTGAAAAACCTCTTTGTGATGTAGTCTTCAGAAAAGACATAAAATACACTTCGCTATTGCCACAATCAAGGGAGAGAAAACAGACCCAGCAGCCAGACATGGGTCCAAGAGCTTTAGTTTTCATCCCCTCTGGTCACTCATGACTTCTGAATAATAAATACATTTCCCTATCATTGATCCAATTGAACATATCTATTAAGATGGCTTTATATTGTTTTATAGGTAGTCCTTATGTAGTATAGGTAGTATAGGTACGACCACAACTGAGCCCAAAATTTCCATGGCTAAGCAAGGCAGCTGTTAAGTGAATTTTGCCTGTTTCGCAACCTTTTTGCCACAGTTGCTAAGCAAATCATTGCTGCTGTTAAATAAAACGAGTAGTTGTTATGCGAACCTGGCTTCCTTCATTAATTTTGCTTATCGGAAGCTGTCTGGAAAGGTTACAAAGGGTGATCACATGACACTGGAAGAGTGCAAACTATCATAAATACATGCCAGCTGCCAAGCACCCGAATTTTGATCACATGACCATGGGGATAATGCAGTGGTCTTAAATGTGAAAAATGGTCACAAGCAGTTGTGGGATTCAGCTGGTTCACACCAGAACCAGTAACTAATTTTTTGTTGCCCAAGCCCAGAATGGACTTCCGGAAGCAGCAGCCACACAGAGAACCGGATGTTCACATATTTGAATCCCACCACTGATCACAAGTCACTGTTTTCAGTGCCATTGAAATTTCAGTCAGTAAACAAATGGTTGCAAGTGCTTTCATATGCCTACAAATCCAAAGGTAACATCCAGAAACTGTGCATGGTAAAAAAAAACCAGTTATTGTCTGTCAAGCAACAGCTCCTAAAACACTTCTGTGAAGATTTCTGTATCAGAATTTCCAACTTCATTTTTAACACCAAATTAAAATCCTTCTTCTCTTAATCCACATGCCTTTTGATACCTGGCAAGCTCTCTGGATAATTCTAAGAAATAAGCTGTTTTTCTTATTTCAGAAACTCACCTGTACTAGCAAAATAATTCTGACCCTTACTACTGGAGGGAGGATGCTGATACAATTGCAAAATCAGAAAACAGTTGGCTTGTCAAGTTTGCGAGAATTCACAGGGCACCAGTTAATTTTCTGTTTTGGAAAATTAATGATTATTATTTTAAAAAAAAAAATAAGGTGGGGGAGACACTGTTTTAATTATTCTGGGACTTGACAGAAGACCATTTGACAGTGAAGTGGAGCCAGAAAACTATAGAATAAAGAAGATACTTGAGTAAAAGGCTTTCTGCATTGCTTCAAGATAGAGCTGCATTAAGACTTTTATAAACTCTAAGTGCATTTGTCTTTGTGAGTCCTTTTTGTTGTTGTTAATTGCGAAGTCGTGTCCGACCCATCGTGACCACATAGACAACATTCCTCCAGGTCTTCCTGTCCTCTACCATCTTCTGGAGTCCATTTAAGTTCACACCTACTGCTTCAGTGACTCCATCCAGCCATCTCATTCTCTGTCATCCCCTTCTTCTATTGCCCTCAATCTTTCCCAGCATTAGGCCCTTCTCCAGTGAGTCCTTCCTTCTCATTAGGTGGCCAAAGTATTTGAGTTTCAACTTCAGGATCTGGCCTTCTAAAGAGCAGTCGGGTTGATCTCTTCTAGGACTGACCGGTTTGAACGCCTTGCAGTCCAAGGGACTCTTATTGCATGAATAATCTGGATGTGTACAGATATAAAAAATATTCCCTGGGCCTATAGCAGTGGTGGTGAACCTATGGCATGTGTGCCAGAGGCGGCACTCACAGCCCTCTCTGTTGGCATGCACGCCACTGCCACCAGCAGCAGGTCCATTAGGCCACCACCGCCACCCGAAGCAAGAGCCCTGCCCAGCACAAAGGAGATGAAGCGGCCGACTAGCAAGCTCGAGTAGAGGTGCTAGAGCAGAAGTCACCAACCATTGTCAATTGGTTGACTGGAAGAAAAGGGAGGGGGAAGCATTTTACAAGCGTGCATGCGCACATGGAGCCGTGAGCACACACGCGCTGCAAATGGGGCAGGGCTAGGGCCTGCGTAATACTCACTAGCCCTGCCCTGTTCTTGCATGGTGCAATGCCTTGTATCTGCACCCCACGGCATGGCAGCGGCCATTTTTGTGCCTTGCAGCACGGTGGCCCATTTTTGTGCCCCCGGTTTTTGCGTGCCAGAGATGGCACTCAGAGGCACATCCCTTCCCCCTGAGGGCACCACAATGCTGATGCGGCCCTGGTACTTTGTGATAAATAAGTGGGTTTTGGGTTGCGGTTTGGGCACTCAGTCTCTAAAAGGTTCACCATCACTGGCCTATAGACTTCAATAAATCCCAGGGAATAAACTGCAGTAAACATAAACCTAATAAAATATATTTAATGTGGAATATGTAAATGCATTTTTTGTTTATTCAATGTCTATTTTTACTATTACTTTTCAAGTTTAAACATTTTCCTACCCCACCCCCCAAAGGTTCATAGGCCCTAGGCATTGTCCCTAATGGATAATATAGATAGTCCTCGACTTAAGATAATAATGATTATTGTGACAATCATTAAGTGAACCCATTGCCTGCAACTGTTTTTTTTTAATTGAAAACTAGAAGTGAATGCTGAATTCCAGAAAAAAAAATCACACATTGCAGTCATGTGACTCTGGGATATGACAAATACTGGTTGCCAAGCAACCAAAATGTGATCACATGACTGGCAGGGGCAGCCATTGGAACTTCGACTCTGGATCTTAAAATCCTTTTGGGAGGGTCTGTCATAACTTCAAATGGTCACTAAGCAACTAGTCATAACTCAAGGACTACCTGTATTCCTAGGGCAATGCACTGTCTGAAAACAAAGCCCAGGCTAGAATGGAATATACTGCCATTGCTTGTTTTCTAGAGGTTACTCATTTCTGGGATTTTCTTTAGCAATAATTTGTTATATAATGTTTAAGAGGGTTCATTTTCTTGAACTTATGGGCATTCATAATTTAGATTTGGGATCTAGTCTGGTTGCCACTCTGATAAAAACATACTTCAGATTTTTTAAAATAGTTAATTTTGTGTCATGGAATGTTGAAGTATCAAGAGGGACAGCTAAAATAAAGCAAATTCTATTTAAACCGAAATTGATGAAATCCAACGTCTTTTTTTACAGCAGGAAACATATTCTTCCAAATGAGTAAAATGGATTAGCAAGAAAATGAATTGAACATAGTGAGAGCATCTTCTAATATTATAGCTGAAAAGAGACTGAAAGTCACTTTATAATTTTAGTAGTTAAATATGGAAATTTTCCAGTGATGTGGATACATGTTTATGGTATAACTAAAGATAAACCAAATATTTCCCTATCATCATTTTGCTATAATTGTGCTTTGGGATACAAGTAAATCAGATAATAGTTTCTAGAATCTTTAATTTAGATCAGGTCCATTACAGGTAGCCCTCGACTTACAACAGTATGTTTAGTGACCGTTCGAACTAACAATGGCACTAAAAACATGATTTATGACTGGTTTTCACACTTACGACTCTTGAAGTATCCAACATGGTCACATTGTCAGAATTCGAACATTTGACAACTGACATGTATTTATGACAGTTGCACTGTCCCAGCATCATGTGATCACCACTTGTAACTTTCCCAGCTGGCTTCCAACAAGCAAAGTCAATGGGGAAAGCTGGATCCATTTTATGACTGCATGATTCACTTAACAACTGCAATTCGCCTAACAAGTGTGGCAAAAGTGGTCATAAAATGGGGCACAATTCACTTAACTTGCTTAGCAAGAGAAATTCTGGGCGCCGTTGTAGCCATAAGTTGAGGGCTGTATTGGATAGGAACAAGACTTCTAAAAAGAAATGAATCACCAGAATTGCCCTGATCTTTATATGTACATTCAAGACTTCAGTGGATATATGAAAACTGTTTAATGCTAACAGAAAAGAATATATATATATTTATGTAACCTACATGGCACTTGTTCAAGACTGGACTACTTCTGATATTACCCTTGTTGGTCAACTAAGTGAAGAACTTTAATTTGTCCACTTTTAATTTCTGACCGTACACCTGTAGTAAAATCACTGAATTTGGGCTGGGGGGGGGAACCCAGTTGCTAGGGAATGGTATTTTAAGACTTCCTCATTAGAAGATTTGGCATGTATAGAACAACAAAAGAAAATTATCGATTTGTCTTTTCAAACAGAGCTTGAGGGTAGTTTGAGATGCATTTCAAATATTTAATTGTGGCACGATAATAGCTTAAGCTTAAAGGCAGGAGAAATTGCATGAATCACAATGTAGGATATTTTAACCACAAGTAAAACAAGCATTGAAAGACTATACCACAAAATGGACTCAGGAAACATTCCAGCAGTGTACTCATCGCCACCGTAACTGTCCATCCACCTCTATGATGGTTATTCCCTTCTTTTTCTTCAACCTTTCCCAACATTAGAGCCTTTTCAGAGAGTTAAGACTTTGCATTATGTGTAAATAGGAGGAAAATTTGAGCCTGGTCATTGGGGGTTGAAGAGAGAACTTTGGGTTGATTTGTTCAATAATCCATTGGTTTATTTTCTGACTGTCCATGGTACTTCTGGACATAACAGCTTTAATTGCAACCTGCCTAAAACTGTTGAATGCAATATATTCAAATGTTTTTCTTGTTGAATCTAGTGCAATTGGAACTTATGAAACTCCTATGGTTTTGAATGTGTTATGTAAAGGTTTTTGAAAGGATGAGATAACAATCTAATTTCCTGACAACTAAACAGTTTTACTCAAATTAATTTAATTTGCAAGAAACTCAGAATAGAGAATTAGGATTTCTTCTTTAACAAGACAATGGTTTCAAGTTTTTTTTAAAAAAGTTAAAGATGTTTCTTAGGACCCTACTAATTCATAAACAAACATTTTGGGACTCTCAGCAGATGTTGAAAAAGGAATAGCTGTTTTTTTCCCCTAAGGAAGAGATTGTTAGCCTTTCAAGGTAGATCTGAGTGGAAAACCAAAGATATAAATGCTAATATTACATTTATTATAAGGTTACGGTAACAAAATCTTGCAAGTCTAAATGTGTTTCCCTGCTCTCTCCCTAATTATTTTCAAGAAAATTAGGGAGAATTGAAGATGATGGAACTTGCTGAGATGGCTAAATTAATTTCTTTGATCAAAGACAGTACCTATGCTTATTGCTGACTGGAGACCCTGGTTTGCTTAAAATAGAGGAAAAAATGAATTTATGATTTAAGATTTTGATGATTATGATAGATTATAGAAAGAAGAGAGTTATGATGTAACCATAGAGCAAGAATAAATTTATAATTGTACTTATAACTGCTGTAAAGATGTCTGAAGAACTAAATCCTTTTCCACTCTACTCTTTACCAGAGTTCTATATAAACTATCTGATCTTTACCATATTGAAGACCTAAATAGCTTCTTAAAAATTAATATTGGATCATGGAGAAATTATAGAGAACCAAATCGACTATGTCATAGAACTCACTAGAATTGAACAGAACAGTTTGTAGCCTCCTAAGCTATTTGAGCCTTTAAAAAAAAATTCTTAAAAGCTTTCAATTTGATTCTCCAAAGTACTTCAAAGTACATGGGGTATGTGGAAGTAGTATCTATTGAAACTCCTTAAAGCAACTATATCTTTTCCCAAAATCAGGTGGAAGCTGTGGAGGGCAATCCAAGTAAAAAGATGCTGCTTTAAAAAGTTGCAGTCAGGACCTACTTCCATAATCTCAAGTAATCCATAGCATCTTCAAATCAAACTCTAAGTGCTGCACAACCCTACTCTCTAATAATAATACTGAAATTCAGCAGCATAATTGCTGAGAAGTGATGGTGCTGTTTCCTAACCTTTCCCAACCATCACTATCCAAAACAAAACACAGCAGAAAAATATAGATGCTATGCCCACACATATGATGTGACCCTGCCCATTTTATTGCTTCATCTCAGCCCCCTCAAAATGTTGATTCATCAACCAACAAAGCTTTAAAATCTGCGTAGGTTTTTAAAAGTCCACTTCTCTTACCATTTTTTTTAAAGTAGAACACATGTTTACCATGCCTTAATTTTTTTTGCCAAGCCTACTGAAAGCACCATCATGTGGTAAGATTATTAATTCTTTCTAGGTCTTATAAATCACTGCAGGTTACAATTATCTGTCTATTATTTATTCCATTACATTATTTATAGACATCTTATCTTTCACTCATAAAGGTTTAAAATATACAAACAATAAAGATATCAAGACAAAGCTCAGCAGAATGGCACAGAGATATGGAGGGACATTTTAAGCCAAAATCAGAGCTCTGTGTTACTGTCTTAAAGCTGTTTTTTTTAAAAAAACCCTCCTATTTAAATAACCTGCCACAAATCTTTTATGTCAGATAAGGCTCTGCTCTGTATCAACCTAATATAAAATAACAATATGTCAGCTTTGCCTCTCCCCCCCCCCCATAATCAGTGATCATCCATTGTATTTCACTGCATTCCTGGGGTCAAGGTTGTAGGAGAAAATCTTACTGCACCTTTCTTGGCATCCAGTGTGTCTCTTAGCAAGCTGAGACCTAATTTTCTCCCTTCCTGATTATCTAACAATTAAAGCTGTCTCAGCCAGATGGTTGGAAATGTCTCTGTCCTCTTCCTTCTTCAGGGTTTCACTCTTCCCAAGTACGTTGGGATTTCTTCTCTACATTGACTTGCGTTGGACTCAAAGATTGTCCTGTGGGTGAGAGGAGCAAAAAATGTTTCCACCAGGTGCTGCATCCCTCTTCATTAGCAGCACAAACAAATTATTTATGTACAGTATTATGGGCACTTAGAACAAAGGAAGGAGGTCTGCATCAGCCTCCCTCTCAGTCATAATAGTTGCATAAACCACTAAATTCAACTACAGGAGATAATATTTTTGGCACAGTAAGTCTACCCTTTAAAGCCAACTTCTGTTACCTCTGCTGAGAGTCTCCAGAAAGGTTGAGACAATCTGGTAGCATCGGAAGGGGGCAAAGATTACAATTCCCAGCAGCTCCAGGAAGTCTGGCTAATGGTGAGAGATTCTGGTTGTAATTTAGCAATGAGATAGTCCTCACTTAGTGACTACAGTTGGGATCTCCAACTTCATCAGTAAGCAATGCAGTCAGTAAGAAGACGTGACCACAACCTGTGACTTTACTGCTGGCTTCTCCATTGACTCTATTTGGCAGAAGCCAGTTGTGAAATGGAGATCACATGAATATGGGATGCTGTGGAGATCATAAAGGCCAGTGGTTGTGAAGTGCTCAAGTGTTTCATCACATGACAACAGGGATGCTGCCACAACCGTAAATACAAGGACTGGTTCTAAAGCTATTTTTTTTTAGCACCATTGCAAGTTTGAATAATCACTAAACAGGGAAGTTGGGTCTGCCTGTCTCTGCCTTAGCTTAATAAAGGGAAGGCTTGATGAAGTTTAAAAAGCCAGATGTGTCCTTCGGGAATTACTGTTTAGAAATACAGATACTCATCAAGTGCAAAACTGGGGAAGAACTTCACAGAGGCCATCATCATCAGCTTAGGGCAGATCTTCACTTTCTGAATGGTGCATCACCAGTATAGGACTTCACCACCTCCTGAATGCACAAACAGATGGCATTGTGTTCTTCCTACAACGATCTACTGCAAATGCAACCCACACCTTTATTTCCAGGGTGATTCAAAACCACTATTTTCCAACTTTAAGCCATCTGTTCTAGTAACAGCCCCACCTCTGTTTGGCTGGAGCATCTAGAATGCTTCAGCAGCTAGGAGAGGAAAGGGCATGTCATCCTGGGCTTCTGGGCTGTTCTTTGCTGTTTTTAAAATAAAATCTTGCAATTGATGGAATGAAGATCCATTAAGTCAATGAACTAGCCTCAACCCTAGAAGCTCATACTCCATTTAGCCCTTACATCTCTTCGTGGGCATTCTTTCTGATTCTAACCAGGTTAGATTAAGTATTTGAGGGGGTCGTACAAAGAGGAGGGGGTCAAACTATTTTCTAAAGCACCAAAAGGTGAGAAACAATAGGTGGAAACTAACCAAGGAGAGAAGCAACCTATAACTAAGGAGAAATTTCCTAACAGTGAGAGCAATCGATCAATGGAACATCTTGCCTTCAAAGGTTGTGGGTGCTCCATCACAGGAGGCTTTCAAAAAGAGACTGGACAGTCATTTATCTGAAATTGTATAGGGTCTCCTGCTCAAGTAGGGGGTTACATTAGAAGCCTTCCAAAGTCCCTTCCAACTCTATTATTCTATGTTTTTAGCATGCTCTTCTTGGTTTCCTGCCTCTTGAATCCAGCACTTCAAATCTCCCTTGCCCTTTCTTTTATTTAGTTTTAAAACAATCTTTAAGTTGCAAGGTAGGAATGTGGCTATTTTATTTCTATGAAGGTGAATGATTGGTTCTTCCTTACTACAAAAACTCCATGGACTTACAAAGAACATCCTCGTGCTTTGATTGCTGCAGAATCAGGATAACAATGAGACCATAAGGGAATAAATAATAATGAGAAAGGGCCTATATTAGTGTCAAAGGAGATATTGTGAGAGAGAGTTTGTGCCTGTGAAGGCATTTACACAGTGGTGGGATTGAAATATGTGAACAACCGGTTCTCTGTGTGGATGCTGCTTCCAGAAGTCCATTCTGGGCTTGGGCAACAAAAAAATTAGCTATCGGTTCTGCCAAAGTGGTGCAAACCAGCTGAATCCCACCACTGCATTTACATGTGTGATCATCTGGAAAAACAAAAGAAAGGCACAGAGATTGGTGCAAAAAGAAAGTTCTCTAAAAGTAAAAGGTAGACACTAATAGGTGGATTCACACAGGTGCCAGCCAGGGAGGTTTTCCTTCCCTGTCAGGATGGGAAGATCAAGCATCAGGGCAACATCCAATCATATCTTGCAGGGGCCATTATCTGGACTGAACTCCAGCCCAGCAGTGTTGCCCCCCCCACTCTGAACAAACTGGTAGTCCCAAAGGTGACTTCAGAAACTTTTGGAGTGGGCCTTGGTGCTCTCTAAACGTGGTTGCTTTTTTCCAGACGTTTCATTACCCAACTATGTAATATCATCAGTTCTATGTTACTTGGTTGCCTAATGAAAGGCCTGCAAGAAAACAACGAAGCTAAGAGAATACCAAGGACCCCATAGTTCCATCCTGAACTATAAATATTCTCTTTCATGGGAAATATCTAAGGGCAGAATGGACAGACATAGCCCAGGCTGCAGTGCAGAATTGCTATCTAATTCACTCCCAGGTAAGTGTACATGTCTTAAGCAGAGATAGCACAACCGTTGATTGTTTTCTGATGTATTCTTCTTTAACAAAGACATTTTGTACTCAGAATGTAGACTAGCTGATTTGGGTTTCTTGACCTTTTAAAGTCTTAAATTAAGAAAGCCCCATTCTCTTACAGTCTCAAATATGTGTCACTCGTGAGCCACACTTCTGTGGTTATCACCATGCTTATCCAATTGTGGCTACATACATGGGTAACCAAATATCTATTACTCATAGGCCAAAGCATTTCTCCCAAATAGATACACATTCACCAATAACCCACATATTCAACAGGATGGCTGGGAAGAAGGGAACAAAGTTCCTGCTTTAAACTTCCTCTAGTGGAAATCCATAATCAATTGGCTGGGAAGCTGCAGGGTTCATGGCCTACCATGCTTAAGAGCTTTTAAGTGCTGGGCATAGTAGAGAGCTTGCCAGCAGTTGGCCAATCAACTGATTGCTAAGGAAGCAGTAGATCCCTGCAAGACCCAAGTATCACTGTGGGACACAAACTGACCTTCTGGCTTTAAAGATCCTGATAGAACTTCTACCAAAGGATGTATAACATTGTGGTTTCATGTGCATACATAAGACGTGCAACATAGCACTTCTATATTAGTAATTTTAATACTCAGCCTCTCTTTGTCTCTCTCTCTCTCACACACACACACACAAACACACATGAACATACACACACATACACACACACACAAAATCTAACAAATTGATTATGTGTCATCAGTCACTGTGACTCTTAGCAACCACATAGGTAGATTTTCTCCACAATAATCTGTCTTTAACCTGGTCTTTCAGATCTTCCACTGGTGCATCTATTGCCATTGTAACTAATTCCTATTTCCAGAGCAGTGGTTCTCAACCTTTCTCATGCTGTGACCCCATAATACAGTTCCCCATGTTGTGGTGACCCTCAACCACTTATACATCACCGAGTGCCAGGGGCATGGCCAAAGAAAAGGGGAAAAAATGGCGGACAGCCTTGTTTGGCGACCCCCGTGAAATGGTCGTTCGACCCCAAATGGGGTCCCGACCCACAGGTTGAGAACCACTGTTCCAGAGTCTTGGTATCAGATTCTGGCATTTTATTCAAATTATTTGATATTTTACAGTTGTTTGAAATTTGGCAGGAACTCAACAAATTCTCCATTCTTTTTCTGCACACAAAAGTGACTGATAAGAAACAATGCTTGAATCATCATCACATCTGCATATGTGGTGGTGTGTTATTTTAACGTACAAACTTCTCTATCATCCTTGATATAGGATGCCGGTGTCCAATTGTCCATTGAACTCACTCAGTTGTGCTTAAAGATGCTTCCGGTAGTTTATTTATTAATCAAATTTATATGGCCACCCATCTCACAGAAAGTTACTCTGAGCAGTGCACAACAAGGGATGGCTTTGAGGAGCAACTAGCCCAGTGAAAGCCCTGTCGCTACAAAATGAGTGTCTTATGAAAGAGCAATGTACAGATTCCACATTAAATAGATGAGTGAGAATTTTCGTTCTTCGTGATTTGGAAGGGACTTTCCCAAAGAATCAAAGATTAAACAAATAAGTAAAAAAGAAGGCACAAGGAAGTAAAAGTAAGAGATTGTTTCATGCAAACAAAGAAAGAAGTGAAAACAAATCTCTTAAAAAATCTTTGTGCTGCTGGAGACTCTGCCTTCCCAGTCTTTGCCAAAGCAGGTGTTTTATCTGCAAGAGCTACAAGGTAAATTTTATTCTATGCTTAACCAGTTTGCTGAGCCTGTTAAAAACAGTTGCTGATGCGGAAAGGTCTGCATTTTTCTGTAATTTTAATTGAAAGAAACCCCCCTCCAATATTTGATCACCAAACTAAAACAAAATGAGATGGGGATGGGGTGGTGGGGATAGTGGTGGGGGTGAACGTAACATAAAATTTTAATAACAGAACATGGAGAAAAAAACGATACTAGATACAGTCATCTTTATTTCCAGAATGCATAATAATCTCAGTGTGAATCAGGTACAGATCCAAGGCAATCTGGACTTGCAAATTGCCTTTAATGTAAGGCTAGCATAATACAATTGTGTATGGCACCAATTGCTCCCAGCTGGAACATCTTATTATCACATTTAATATTCTTTATATCGGAACAACTAGTACTCAGTGCTCCATTTAAACCAAATACACACCGTACTGTGTTGTCTTCAATGAGGTGACATGCAAACTGGTTTCCACTAGCACCAGATGAGTCACGTTGCCCCCGCACCATTTTTAAACACAACTTAAACATTGCAAATTCCTAAATACCTGACAGCCAAGGAATTAAAGTACATTTCCAGGGAAGTGATTGAGTTGTTGCTCTGTGTTCCATATAATATCATTCTATGTGGCACACGGAAAGGCAATTGACACATTTTGACAAAAGGGAGTTTTTGAAGATTGTTGCTGAAGTAGGTGGGGAAACAGTGGACAGGCCCACTATGTTATGACTACAGCCGCTTAACACAATATTACACAAGAAGTTAATTGCTGGTTTGCTCAATCATAGTTGCCAAAGAAGATTAGTACTTGGCAAATTACAGCTTGTCTTAATTACTGAAAGCAAACCTGAATTTTCACTTATTCAGAAAAGCAGAAATATCAGGTGTGATATTTGAACCAGATTGAACAGCTTTCTTTTAAACAGAAAAATATGCCTCATGGTCCAACAGTTCCATTTTCTAAGGAAATTCAACATTAGGGGTTATTGTCAGTCTTATCTGTCCTTATTGGGCAGAAGCATTCTTCAAAAGATAATAGTTTGTGTAAATGAAGGAGATGAATGGAATAAGGATCACGCGTAGTGTTAGTACCACTTTATAAAACCCTAGTAAGACCACACCTGGAATACTGCAGCCAATTTTGGTCATCAAATCATGAAAAAGATGTTGAGAGTTTGGAAAAAATTCAAAGAGCAACTAAGATGATCAAAGGCCTGGAGACTAAAACATACGAAGAACGGCTGCAAGACTTGGGTTTGGCTAGTCTAAAGAAAAGAAGAAATAGGAGAGACATGATAGCAGTATTCCAGTATCTGGGGGGCAGCCATAAGGAAGGAGGGGGTCAGGTTATTCACCAAAGCACCAGAAGACAGGATAAAAAACAATGGTTGGAAACTGAACAAAGAGAGAAGCAACCTGGAATTAAGAAGAAACTTCCTGACAGTGAGGACAATTAACCAGTGGAACAGCTTGCCCCCAAAAATCGTGGGTGCTCCATCACTGGAGATTTTTTAAAAGAGGCTAGATAGTCACTTGTCTGAGATGGTATAGGTTCTCCTGATTGAGCGGGGGGCTGGACTAGAAGACCTCCAAGGTCCCTTCCAGCTTCTATTCTATTCTATTCTATTCTATTCTATTCTATTCTATTCTATTCTATTCTATTCTATTCTATTGGTTCCTATAAGTGGCTGATCATCATTTGGAGCAAAAGGTTCATCAAACATACAGCCCTGAGTCCAGTCCATTTCTTGCTTTTAATGGTGTGTGGAAGTGACAAAAGGGAGACAGAAGGAAGAGCTGCAAATGGGAAAAGCACTATGTAAAAGATGTCTCGTAGGAGAGGGGGTGCAGAGGGTCCAAAGAGACTCTTTCTAGTTTTCGGTGAGTAAAATGAGAGGAAGCGAGAAATACTTTCACTTTTGCAAGATTCTATTAACCTTAGAGGGCATGGTGGCCGAGCAATTAAGACACTGGGGGTGTCAACTGGAAGGTTGGCAGTTTGAGACCTAAGCACCATGTGATGGGGTGAGCTCCCATTCTTGCCCCAGCTTCTGCCAGCCTAGCAGTTCAAAAGCATGCAAATGTGAGTAGATAAATAGGTACCACTTCGGTGGGAAGGTAGCAGCATTCCATGTACCTCAGTGTACAGTCATGCTGGCCACATGATCACGGAAATATCTTCAGGTAAATCTGCCTCCCTCCTCTAGGAAATGGAGATGGGCACCACCCTCTCAAGTTGGATACAACTGGAAACCTTTATCTTTTTATTAATGTAACCTTACAGTGAAGATGGAGTTAGTGTGCGTAGTTGTGCTTTGTGTCTGAACTACCTCAAAAAGTTATCACTACTCTCCCCCCCCCCCCGAAAAATGCACAATATTCAAAATGCTGGGTTTTACTTCTGTCGTGGGAAGTTACAATTCAGGATATTAAACAAAGCAATCCTGTGGCTGCTCCAATAGCTCCAGAGTTGTGCAGCTATAATAAATTTAAATAAAAAATAAATAATTTTATAAGGAGATAATTTTGATTCAGAAAATCTGAATACTGTGCAGGGACATCTGCATATAAAAATGAGGTGCGGCATCATTTGTACACTTATAGTTGCCATCTTAATTTTTTTTTATTTCCGCCATCATCCTGTGTAAAAGGCTGAACTAAAAAGTCTAAAGAGGTTAATAATCCACACAGTTCCATAGCAAAAGGTTGAGGTAGACCAATAAATAGCATTACCCTCTTAGTTTCTATCTCTGCGTTCAGGCTAAGGCTACCACATTTATAATCATATTTGAAGATTGAAGTTTGGCCTCATGAAGCTGGAATCATTCAAGGGTAATATTTATAAAGACAAACATCCTTCTCTTGCTATTTGGATTCTTGATGGGGAGAAAAGCAGGATATGCATGGAAATAAATAAACATAGTCAAGATCCTATGAGGAAATATTAAGAGGCTTTGGAAAACTACCTATTTATTATGGCTTATTATTCAGTGCAAGGACTGGGTCTTTTAATAGCAGCCTTCCTTCAACTCAGTTATAGTGATTAAATAAATTAAAAAGCCATCTCGGTGAAGAAATTGAAAGAATCCTATCAAAAAATTGTAGATGCCAGTTTATGCCAGCATGCATTGTCTTCTCCTTCTCATTATTAATAGAAATCAGACAGGGAAAATTCAGACAATATATTAATATTTCTTGCTGAAGAAGCAGCGCAGACATTGATTTCTGATAAAACTTACAATCTTTTTAATGACTTTTTTTTATGAAATTTACCTCTTGGCATGGAAAAGAGAGAAGGTCAGCAGCTCAGGAAAAGGGACATAGACATCCTCAAGGCTTAAGAGAACAATCAGAGATCAGAAGTATTTCTTCAAAGAGGAACCAAAAGGGAAAAACTGTTTGCATTCGTCTTACAAAACTTTTACTTGTGGAAAGTCAGTGCTGGACCACTGACTTGCCACAAGGACCAGAGATCCTTTTTTGGTAATTCGTGCAAAATGAGAATAGTAACACCATCAAGGGAATCAGATCTCTTTTGATGCTGGAGCCCAGGTAGAAGCCTAGATTCAATTCTGTTGATTAAAAAGCTGTCATTCATATGTAAACAATCACATGATATCAATCTTTTACTCTGTCACTGAGATCTAGTTTGGGCTAGTAAAGGTTATGCATCTCATTAGCTAATATCAAATAATTTCTGTGAATATTCCCATAAAAAGCTGCTTAGCAGAATGGCAAAACTGGGTAACAAAAGTACTGAGTACTGTGGTACGGCTGGCTGCAGATTTCAAGTAAAAGAGAAAATGTTTACAACCAGCTCTTTAATAGCTTTCTTGCTGGGATAACAAGATATTTGAAGATAAAATTGCAGGTTCTGAATGAACTATGAAAAAGAATTGCAAAAGACATATCATAATTTACAAAGGATTTTCATCCGGGTGGGCCAGAGATGTGGATCTGTAGGCAGTATGTGAATCAGAGCGTTTGTAGGCACACATATGGTATGTGTCAGGAACAACTTTAAGCAAGGGTGTCTTTTTCTCCCTTGTTGTAAAGCACCAGCAGGCTCTGAATTACTTATTGTCTTCAAATTTAAACCTAACCCTAACCCAGAAAAACTAAATCTCTTGCAGAAACTATGGATATTCCAGAGGAAAATTGAATTTGGAGCTAAATTTACATAAAGAAAGACTCTTATAGCTAAGTGATACTTACATGTAGTATGGAATATAACTGAAGTTTTATTCAAGTATCATTTTATGGGGCTTAAATGAGAATACTTTGCACTATGCCATATAAATATAGATGTTTATGTTGGAAGAGATTACAAGTCTCTTCACATCCAGCTTTAAGCATGTAGTGATCATTTATATATTTCTCACCCATCCACTCAATCACTCTAATTGTGCCCATCAGTAGAATAATACTGGACAAAACCCATTCTGTGGGGCTTAAATAAGAATATTTTGCATTATGCCAAATAAATATAGATGTGTACATTAGAAGAAATTATATTTCTAGAAGTCTCTTTGCAATCAGGTTTAAGCAGTTAGTGATTCATTCAACCACTCTAAATGATGCCCATCTATCAAATAATGCTGGACAAACCTAGCCATCATAGTTTATAAATCATGGTTTGATGTTAAGGTATTGTGCAAACCCAGTGTAGTATGGTTGTCCAATTAACTCCAGTTATCTATAGATATATTTCTCGAGAATATTGCTCTTCATCCTATTCTTATTATGAGAAAAACGGAAGGCATAGATTGGGGAAGTTGACTTACAGTCATTTAAGAGCAATATTCCAGTGAAATATATCAGTGCCTAGTTTGTTCAAAGATTGCCCTAATATCCTCCGGACTCATGACCTACTTCCTGGTCCATCTGCATGGCTTGCAAAACTGACCCCATGGCTATGGACAGCTGGCTTCTCAGAATCACCAAGAAGGAAGAACAGGCACCTGCCTCTTCTCCAGTGCATCCCGTCTTCTCTGTTATGTGCTGCCAAGATGAGTCAGGACCATCTGGTTCTGCTTTACATCAAAGGCTGGCTTAGAAAGAATGGTAGGCCCAATGCAATCTGTGCATTTGAGATGCTTATAGCCACAAAGAGCATTGCCTTATATTAATGTAGGAAAGGTATGGATTTTTTAATAGGTTGTCCTTCAGAACACAGCTCATGTATTTATATGATTTCACCCAACCTTTCTGTCCAGCAGACATTGAAGATGACTAATTCAAGAAAAATATATTTGTAATTGTTTGGATGTGATCATATTAACGGTTTTTTTAGGCAGCACTTTGGACCATTAGAGATTAGACCATAATAGAATAGAATAGAACTGGAAGGGACCTTGGAGATCTTCTAGTCCAGGCCCCTGGTCAAGCAGGAGAACCTATACCATCTCAGACAACTGGCTGTCCAGTCACTTCTGATCTTAAAATACACATGCAGGTGGGGAAATGAGCTTATTTTATTGCTGCTGCTGTTGCTGCTGCTGTGGTGATGTATTAAATTTGTACACGACACAACAGCTTGCAACAATATAACATATCATAAAGCATCCCCAATAGGATGAAAACTATATCACAATCCTAGACAACATCATACTTCAACAGTCATCCAAAACCAAAGATAACAATTGCAATGCACAATAAAAATAATTTTAAAATGATCAATGGTGAGCCATCATTGCCCAAAGGATCTCCAGAAAGGTTCAGTTTTCACCATCTGCACCAAGTCAACAGTATAACTTCTCAGGGGTGACAGTGCAAGACAAGTGGACCAGGATAGAAAATATGGGGCTTTCTATGTCCATCTCTACTAACCTTGTATCCCTTTAGGTTCTCCTTCCAGACCAATGTCCCCAGAGTGTGTCCAGCAAAGAAAACCTTATGCTGCTTTGCTATCTATCTCTCTTTTTGGTTATTTCAGTACCCAAAAAATAACAATGAGAAAGAGCACATGTTTTCAATGATGGGAATATATTTAGTATACATAGTGAAATTGTGCGTTAAAAATTAAGGAAAGAAATCTCTCTGTTCCTCTCCTAACTAAAATGAAGATCCTCCAACTGACTGTTTCTTCTTTTGCTTTTTGAATAATAATAATAATAATAATAATAATAATAATAATAATAATAATAATAATAATACAAAACAAAAAACAGCGCAGTTATGGAAGCAGATATGGGATAACCCAAAGAAATACAACAAGGATGCGGCTTGGTTAAAAGAGGTGGATGTAAATAAAACAGAAGTTGAAATGAAAGAACTAGTAATAACAACAAAAATGGTAGAAAAAAGAGCAAAGAAGATCAAAAATTGGTCAGCACCGGGTGAAGATGAACTGCATGGGTTTTGGTTGAAACATCTAACTGTTATATACCCACTCATTGTCAAGCAGTTCAACAATATACTACAAGGAAGAGAAATTGAAAAGTGGCTAACAACTGGGAAAACCTACTTAATAATGAAAAATCCAGTACTGTAAAAGGAGCAATGCCAGGCAAGTAAAGCCCAATTACCTGCTTACCAACAACTTTCAAATTGCTAACTGGTGTGGTTGCTGACGCAGTACAACAGTATCTAGTTGAAAACAATCTCTTTCCAACTGAGCAGAAAGGAAACCGCCCCAATAACAGAGGAACAAAAGATCAACTCCTAATAGACAAAATGATCTTGGAAAATTGCAATAAAAGGAAGACCAACTTGAATGTGGCATGGATTGACTACAAAAAGGCATTTGACTCTCTGCCACATGATTGGATAATCAAGTGCCTAGAAATAACAGGAGTCAGTAAAAACATCAGAAAATTTGTGCAAAGATGGAAGACACAGTTGCAGGTCAATGATGAGAGACTGGGATAGGTTAATATCAAGAGAAGAATATCTCAAGGAGATTCATTATCACCACTACTATTTGTTATTGCACTGTTTCCTCTGTCAACAATACTGAATAACTCAGGACATGGCTATCAAACATCAAAAACATCTGCTGGACTATCCCACCTCCTTTACATGGATGATCTGAAGCTGTATGAAAAAAACACCATCTGAAATAGAACCGCTGTTCAACAGTGTCCGTATATAGAGCCAAGATATTGCAATGGATGTTTGGCTTGGGCAATCAAACAAGGAAAAATAGTGAAAACTGAAGGAATCAAGATGCCCCACGAAAATAACATTAAGAGTCTGGATGAGGAAGATTACTACAAATACTTGGGTATCCTTCAAGCTGACAACATCAAGCACACTGAAGTCAAGAAAAAGATTAGAGGTGAATACATTAAGAGAGTGAAGAACTTAAAGTCCAAACTCAGTGAAAGAAATACCATGAAGGCAATCAACACCTGGGCAATTCCATCATTAGATACACAGCTGGAATAGTGGACTGGAGTCAAGCAGAATTAAAAGCAATGAATAGGAAGACCAGAAAAATAATGACAATGACTCATGCCCTTCATCCACGCAGGGACATTGACAGACTCTATCTACCAAGGCAAATAGGTGGGCATGGAATGCTGCAAGTACATCAGATGGTTGAAGAAGAAAAAATGACTTTGGAAGAATATCTGAAGGACAGTGAAGAAGATGTACTGAAGTTAGTATATCAGGAAGGCTTACTGACTACTGGAGAGACCAAACTGGCCTACAAGAAAGACCAAATGAAGAACAGAATACAGGCAAGGGAAGACAAAGCACTACATGGTCAGTACATTTAAAAAATAGCTGGGAAAGCAGATAATAACAAGACCTGGCAATGATTAAAAGCAAGAAAATTGAAGAAAGAGACTGGGGGACTAATTCTGGCTGCATAAGACCAAGCTTTAAGGACAAATGCATACAAAGTCAAAATTGAGAAGACAGCAACAGACAGTAAGTGCCGCCTATGCAAAGAAGCTGAAGAAACAGTGGACCACCAGGTAAGCTGCTGCAAGAAGATCGCACTGACTGACTACAAGCAGCGGCATGACAAAGTAGCAACAATGATGCATTGGAAGATCCGCAAGAAATATCATTTGCCTGTAAGCAAGAAATGGTGGGATCATAAAATAGAGAAAGTCATAGAAAATGATAAAATTAAATTGCTCTAGGACTTCAGAATTCAAACAGACAAGCATCTGCAACATAACACCCCAGACTTAACAATTGTCAATAAGAAAGACAAAATAATCTGAATAGTTGATGTAGCAGTGCCTGGAGACAGCAGAATAGACGAGAAAGAACTGTAGAAGATAACAAAATACAATGACCTACAAATAGAAATAGAAAGACTGTGGCAAAGGCAAGCAAGGGTAGTGCCAATAGTAATAGGTGCCTTGGGTGCAATCCCAAAACAACTGGAGCACCGCTTGAACATCGTTGGCATTGAGAAATTCACCATTAGTCAATTGCAAAAGACGGCCTTACTAGGAACTGCTTCCATCTTGCGACGATATCTGTAATACCATCAAACATCCACATCTGCCCATCCCAAGTCCTTGGTAAGGACTCGATAGGTAGACAAAAATGCCAAATCCAATCTGAACATCTGGCTGACTGTGCGATGATCAATAATAATAATAATAATAATAATAATAATAATAATAATAACAATAATAATAATAATAATAATGTTGGAAGGGATCTTGGAGGTCATCTAGTCCAACCCCTTGTTCAGGCAGGAAACCCTATACTATTTCAGGCAAATGGCTGTCCAGTGTCTTCTTAAAAACTTCCAGTGTTGGAGCATTCACAGCTTCTGGAGGCAGATTGTTCCACTGGTTAATTGTTCTAACTGTCAGAACATTTCTCCTTAGTTCTAGGTTGCTTCTCTCTTTTATTAGTTTCCATCCATTGCTTCTTGTCTTGCCTTCTTTGGTGCTTTGGAGAATAGCTTGACTCCCTGTTCTTTGTGACAATCCCTGAGGTATTGGAACACTGCTATCATGTCTCCTCTCGTCCTTCTCTTCATTAAACTAGACATACCCAATTCCACCAACCGTTCCTCATATGTTTTAGCCTCCAGTCCCCTAATCATCTTTGTTGCTCTTCTCTGTACTCTTTCTAGAGCCTCAACATTTTGTTTACAGTCTGGTGTTCCCTCTCTTCCTTCCCCATGCGCCGCTACCAAAGTCATACAAGACACAACATTTAATCTTCAACTTATGATTGTAATTGAACCCAAAATTTTTGTTGCTAAGTGAGACATTTATTAAGTGAATTTTACCCTGTTTTACGACCTTTCTTGCCACATTTGTTAAATGAATCATGGCAGTTGCCAGTAGCAGATCTTTAAGCCAAATACTTACACATATAATGAATTAAAGGCAAAGTTACTCATATTTGTAATAGACCCAGTGAACCAAATGGGTGTTAACTTGGTTATTATTCATCTACTTCATATACTTTAAAGGGCAGCATATATTTGCAAATGTACATTTTGTACAAAGAAAAATAGTTTATAACTCAACAGTATAAGAAAGAACAGTTTAAAGTGAGCACACAATGACATAATAAAAGATGGTGCAAAACAAAGGAAGTGCAAATTATTTTGTCTGTCATATTCAATTCTGTTTTGGAAAAGCAAATAGTCAGAAACTGAAGACATGAAGCAAAAAGCTTAAGAGCCCTTAGTCCAGTATGTATGTGGAGATTATCAATCATCCAGGTTGTGGTTGTCCCAAGAGGCAACTGGACTTTCTTGTTTTTCTTGGAAGATGTTTTGCTTCTCATCCAAGAAGCTTCTTCAGCTGTCCCAACTGGGCCTTCATCAAATCCCAAAAAAGACTCCTCCATAACAGAACAATGTTGTCATTCCATACGTTGCAGGAATATCTGAAAAGCTCAGGAGGATCTTCAGCCAACACAACGTATGTGCCCACTTTAAACCCAAGAATACACTAAAGCAGAAATTTGTCCACCCCAAGGATAAAACACCCAAACACAAATTAAGCAACATGGTATATGCAGTACAATGCAGTGAGACATGTGCAGATCTATATATTGGGGAAACAAAACAACCACTTCATAAACGCATGGCACAATATAGGACAAGATTCAGCAATCCATCTGCATTTAAAAGACAGAGGCCACTCTTTTGAAGACAGCAAAGTCCACATTGTGGACAGAGGACCACTGGTTTGAAAGAGGGGTCAAAAAGGCCATCTGTATCAAAATTGAACAGCCATCTCTCAACAGAGGGGGAGGGATATGACATCATCTATCTCCAATCCTATAACCCAGTCCTTTTAGCAGTTCCAAGAAGGCTCCATACTCATTTACCCCACTCAAGTGACCTTGAGGACACAGATAAAGTGGTCTCAGTGCTTCTATAAAAGAATGCAAATGACCAGCTGTCTGCAAGGAATATAAATCCATTCCCCACCAGCCAGTCAAAGCAGAAGAAGCTTCTTGGATGAGAAGTAAAATGTCTTCAAAACAAAAACAAAAACAAGAAAGTCCAGTTGCCTCTTCAAAAAGCACCGTTGGGACTTAGTCCAATATATACAGCTCTTGTCCCAGCTGGCTTTCTTTTTCTGGGCCAGTCTCTTAACCTCAATAATATAGAATTACTGACTACTTAACAATCAGTATTTTCTTCAATTTATCTTTTGCATGCATTACCCTGGATGACATTTTCTACTTGTAGGAGCATTTCTAATCCATTTACATCTATCTTTGTTCTTTTTTTTTTTTTTAAAAAAGAACTCACTAGGGAGTAAGGTTAAAACAGGATTTATTCAGGATTCCAATTAATTTGACTGGCCTGTTTCCTAGGAAAGAGAGCTGTTCAGTGTCATTTTTAAAATCTTTTTCTATCTGGGTCTTGAACCAATGCTTGGATTTGTGAAGCATAAGAGTGAGCAGCTTTTTGGTGGCCAAAAGCTGCCCTTAAGGAGGGGTCCCCAACCAGTTGCTAGTGGCGGCAGCTAGCGCCTGTGTGCCTGCACAAAGAGGGGCGCTAGTGCACGTGGGTGTTACACAGCCCATTTGCACATATGCGCAGTTGCTAATGGCAGTGGCTAGCCCCTGCACGCCTGCACAAATGGGGCCACTAGTGCACAGGGGGGTTGCACAGCCCGTTTGCACAAGCAAGCGGTTGCTAGCGGCATCTAGCGCCTGCGCATCTGCACAAACAGAGCCACTAGCACCATGTGGGTGCACATGGCCCTGATCACATGTGGCTCCATTCATGCACACACACGCACACACAAATTTCCCAGCTGCTCCCTTTCTCTCCCTCTAGCATGAAAAGGTTGGTGACCTCTGCCTTAAGGGGCCCGAAGACAATTAAATAGATGAATCAAATTATCACATGTAGGGTTTGGAAAATTTCTTTTAACTGCAATACATCCATTTTACAGCTTAATCTATTATGACCAGGCATAAAGCAAGAATGAAGTCAGGAATTATTTGTACCAGGAGCTGGAAAATCTTGTCTACCAACCATTTGAGGCAGGCCAGTCAAGAAATTGACAATGGAAGGATTCCAGAAATTCTATGCAATTGTTGTAGATAACAGTATCTTCGAAGTCCTCCTCTTATTACCAAAGAGAATTATGATGGGGTTATTTTGAACGAAAAAAAGGACTAGGGATGACATGATAGCAGTGTTCCGATATCTAATAGGCACAAAGCCACAAAGAAGAGGGGATCAACCTATTCTTCAAAGCAATTGAAGGCAGGACAAGAAGCAATGGATGGAAACTAATCAAGGAGCGAACCAATCTACCTAGAAATTTCCTGACAAAATAATTAATCAGTGGAATGGCTTGCCTACAGAAGTTGTGGGTGCTCTGATATTGGAAGTGTTTAAGATGAGATTGGACAACCATTTGTCTGAAACAGTTGGACTAGAAGACTTACAAGGTCCCTTTCAACTCTGTTATTCTGAGCCTCTTTCTCGTACTTTCTCCTTTCCTAGGATTAGATGGGCGTTTCTTTTCCAGGAACAACTCCTGCATTCCTTCATCAGGATTATTGTCTTCTACACCGTCCCACGAAGAGGCAAATGGTTTGTCATTACTAGCATTCCCCAGAGCAGGAAAAATAAAAATTTCTACATCCTGCACTTTAATGAAATGGCAATAAATATCCCCCAAAGACTGACGACTCCAGCAAGGATATTCAATGCAAGTCTGTCATTAGATGAAATTAAGTCAGAGAAGGAGGTCTATGCCTCATGTTCAGTGAAGAAGTCCTTAAAGAGTAATCACAGTATCCTTGGCATCTTATTGGGTGTGCCTGGGGAAGTGTCCATATCGACAGCCTTTCCACATGAATTCAGCCACACCTCCGACTGCAGCTTTGAAATAAAGCTTCTTCTTTCTTGCTCAGTCAGAATAGTCTTCTGGTATTCTTGACTTGGCTTTCCCACCTCATCAATAAAAAGACTCGTTATTTTGGGAAGGTTTCCTCTACCATCTAGTTTGTTCTGATTTCAAATTTCTCCCCAATGCTTATTTTGGTGCTTCTTCTTTCTTTTGGATGTCAGGACCTTTTTCTTCAGCAGATGAAATTACCAAATGGCAGCTCTCTCCATCTTGTCCTACTGTGAGGCCACAAAGGCACAATGGACTCCTGCTGTTTGCCACACCAGGAATCACTCTGCCTGGTGCTGCCTGTGTGGGCTTGCTCATCCAACCGTCTGCAGAAAGAGAAGGAAGATAAGGTGTTTCGCACCAAAGTTAAATGTGATGCCCAAGATCTTTCCTTCAACCTTTCTCTCTTTCTTCTGGAACTCTCTCTGAACAGAAGAACCAAGGAAGCATGCTTCATTATCTCCAAATCAGTCAAACAATGCATAATCAATATTATTCATTTGGGTTTATTTATTGATCAGTTTCCATTCTCAGCTCTATCCTCCAAATAAGTTTCTCCTTTCAAAATCTTCTTTACAGTTTGAGGGGTTGGCAAAGAGTTAGCGCTAAATGCTTCCATGCTGTGGAGTCCTCCCACCCACAATCTGCTTTGACAGGTTATTCTTAGGTTTAGGTTCCTAATGAATAAAGCTTAGTTATTATAGCCCTCAATATGCAAAACACTTACCTTCCTGAACTTTGTGAATGCATATGTACTTGGTTAGAAACTGAAGCTGGTTTAGTTGTTTTGTCTAATACAGGAATTCTCAATCTGTGATCTGCAAGCCACTAATGGTCTATAGAGGTCCACCAAGTGGTTTGTCATAGTCTGCCCACATTCCCAGTCACACCCTGGTCACCACCTAAAACCCACGTCTCAACCCAAGGCTAAACCCAAGCAGCTTTTCCCTCATCCTTACTACTTTACACTCACCATCAATCAGCTGTCAGACCAAAAATAAGGGTTGCCATTAAGCATTAATGAATCACTGATTGAAACGTGGTTTATTGAAACATAAAAAATGATGATACAAGTAGCAAAGTGAGTAACCACAATTCTGAAAATGAATCTAAAGGAATCTAAATGACAAAAGTGGAATCCCATTGTGTGAAGATCCACTCCCTCCCAGCAACTTAGCCCTCAAAAAATTCTACTGAAAAACTTTCTTGATCAGCAAGTTTCTGCTAATATACATGGCCTGGCCTACAAGTGATAAATAAATAATAGGTTTGGGTTATATTTACCTTTAAAAGGCATTGAGAAAGGGACGCGGATGGAAAGGCATACATAGACACGACGTTAATAGTTATTCATACTCAAATAAAAACTCACATTCTTTTAGGATGAAAACATAGGGACTAATTCCTGTCTTCCAAAAGTTTATTTAGTGCTCCACAATTGCCATAAATTTCAAAGCACTAAATCATATAAAGCTGGCTTTGCTTATTTGCCTTTTTACTCTGTTTTCTACCAGGGGTTGAAGAGATTTAAACAAATAGAAATGAGAATTCTCTTTCCCCATAGATACTAGTCACCTACATGTGAGCATAAATCACTCTGCTCCTGAAAAGATTATCTGAATTTGGGTTGCAAAAGCAGCCATCCCATGAGCTACCGGCTGCAATGTCTATTTTGATTTTTCACTCCAAATCCCAAAGAATGAGAGGCAGTATTTCATACAAGGTCATTCAGAACAGAGAAGGAGGGACCCAAATTTGTTTGAATATATTAATGAGCAAAAAGGGCATCACATTTCAATTCAATCTTAGACAGGAGTATAAAATGAGCATCAATGATCAAAGAATTTGCAGTCATAAAAACTTAAATTAATGCAGGAATAATTATTAGTCATCTTGTCAAGGTGTGAATGAGAAGCTGGAGACTGATGTTAAGAAAGGTTTTGTTAAGATGTTTCTTGTTGTTCAGGTATAGGCAGGCAGGAAAGAGCCAGTTTGGTCTAGTGGTTAAGGCAGCAAACTAGAAACCAGGAGGCTGTGAGTTCTAGTCTCGCCTTAGGCATGAAAGCTAGCTGGGTGATCCTAGGTGTCAATTACTCTCTCTCAGTCCAACCCGGGTTGTTGTTGTGGGGAAATAGGAGGAAGAAAGTGTGTTGGATATATTTGCTTCCTTGAATTATTTGTAAAAAATAATAAAGACGAGATATAAATCAATCAATCAATCAAAACCAATCAAAATAAATGAAACAGAGCTATTTAGTAATCCTCCCAGGAAAAATCAGAGTCTTATGCCATGATGGATGATATCAGTCTGCACACTTTCTTTCCAAGAGCTTCTTAGCTTGTAGTCCATAGAACAAAATAGTGTTATTGATAAAGATATATTTAGCAGCAGGGGAGCAGATCAAAGTTCACATAATGCCTGTGGATGTCAAATAGCTGTGATCACAGTAAGTTTAAAATGTAGAACTGCCAATCTTCCTTCCTTCCTTCCTTCCTTCCTTCCTTCCTTCCTTCCTTCCTTCCTTCCCCTCCCTCCCCTCCCCTTTCTTTTCTTTCTTCAAGGTGTATCATGGACATAAAAGGAACAGTTGAAAGCATGAAATAGGAATTGAGCAAGCTGCTTATCTCCAATGCTACCCCTCTCTGTTTCTTAAGCCACCTCCAGAAACTCCAATCCAGATTGCAGTGGGTTGGCAATATAGCCAGACCGGTGAGAAGGTCAGACTATGGGTGGCCCTTGTTTAACAATGGTAATTGAGAGTGGTGGCTGCATTGATGAGCAATGTAGTCATAAAGTGTGGCATAATGAGAGCACATCAACTTACAACAGTAGTTGTGACAATCCCAGTTACCTGAGGTGAATCCTGCATCCTGTGGTCATATGAACCCCATCTGTGACCTCCTGCTGGCTTCTCATTGACTATCTTTGTTGGAAACCAGCAGTGAGGAAATGGAGATCATGTGACTGCAGGGATACTGCAGCAGACACAACATCGAGGGATTGTTTTAAGTCCCTCACATTCAGGATTGTCATAACTTTTAAGAGTCACTAAATGGGTGATCCTTCAGTGAGGACTACCAATGTGACCATTGCAAAACTTAACTGCTTGTTTCTCAGCGTCAAGTCCTTTCCATCAAGCAGAGAAGGCAACAGAGTGATTTATAGTACCTACCTTTCTATTTTAGGGATTGTTCCTCCTCATTATTCTCTGTATCTTTCCTAGCCTTTTCCAAATATTTGCACACATGAATGCCTCCCCTCCCCAATCTCCTATCACACTAACACAGAACCTTTTTCCCCATTCTTTTTTCCTCCCCTAGTACCATGTTTCCCTGAAAATAAGACTGGGTCTTATATTATTTATATAATATATAAATAATTTCTTCTCCAAAAGACCCATTAGGGCTTATTTTCAGGTATTATTTTTTTTCAATCACAAGGCCCGTGGGCTGGATCTGGTCCATATTGGCCTGTGGGCCACCCCGGAGATGGTGAGGGACCAGCCCCCACCACCCTGGCCCCGGCCCAACCTGGCCTGGTGCCCCCCCAGCACACAGAAAGGAAGCAGCAAGCGCGCAGGGGCTGATAGTGTCCGCAGCATCCGTAACCCGCTGGCCCCTTGGCCGGCGCACTCTGGGGCTGCGCAGCCTGTGCAGTGCAAGTGAATCCAACCATTGCAATTGTAGGGCCAATCCTCCAAGCAGCAGGTGGAGGCAGAGGCGAGGAGAGACACTTAACTGCTTGTTTCCCAGCGTCAAGTCCTTTCCATCAAGCAGAGAAGGCAACAGAGTGATTTATAGTACCTACCTTTCTCTTTTAGGGATTGTTCCTCCTCATTGTTGTGTTCCGTGGCCCCCCCGCCCATTCTGTCCCACCATCTGTCTTTGTTTGCCCACTGCAGCTTGAAGATGCTTTAAAAACATAAAGCAGAGATGTCCAACCTCGGCAACTTTAAGACATGTAGACTTCAACTCCCAGCATGGCTGCCTGGGGAATTATGGGAGTTAAAGTGCACAGGTCTTAAAGTTGCCAAGTTTGGACACCCCTGATGTTAAGCAAAGGAATGGAAGTATTGGAAGTTAAATCTGGTCCATGTCTTATTCCAATCTTGGAGAGAAAAAATCAGTTCTAGGCAGGCTGCTCTTGGAAATGAGGTTTCTGTTTATTGGCCCAGTAACAACAATGAAAACAGCATTCATTCTTGGGGACAGCTGGCAAATTGGGGTTGTGAGTTAGTGAGTTTTTATATGTTTCCGAGTTCTTTGTTACTGGTGTGTTGGCATTTGTATGAAAATGTGTTCCTGCTCTGGTCCTTAGATTGGATACAGTATTTTAATTGTCATTGTGAGATTTTCTATTGTGACATGTGGGGTCATGACTGTTCTTAAGGGCAAAGGGAAAATGTAAATCCCAAGTGTTTTGTTTTCCTGATTTAATCTCCTTTGCATAGTCATTTTCAGTTCCTGGTCTACTCTGCCATCTATTTGGAGATCACTTTAGCCAAGTCCAGTTTTACACTGTATACATTGTTTTATGAATGAAACTTAGTTTCCTTAAGCTTGGCCTGCAGGCTGTTTTAGCAGAGGAAAGACTGGGGATGCTTTCTGCCTTTGTTAAGGAGTTTTTTCTCCTCTTCTCCTTTAGTGGAAATATTCTATTCTACTTCTTTTCTTATTCTGTGAAATATTTTATTCTGGGGAGGGGTGGGGGGCTTCCTACAGAAGCTTCGTGACACTTTGGAAAGGAAATGAGAAAGCCAAGGAAGCACGGGAAGAAAGTGGGTTTGTCAGGCCCTGCAACCTGAATTGAAGCAGCCACTAGAACAGAAGGAAGTAGAGGAGGCCATTTCTGCTCTGAATGGCTTAAGATGTCTTAGCTCCCAAAAAACAACCACAGATAAGGGGTGTATTTGCAATAGGCATGGAAAAAGAGCCAGTAGCGTGTACCAACAGCTAGTGGACATTATGTTTAATAATGATGGGGAAATGAGCATTTCAGAGGTTGCTCTTTGTGAGATGGGTTTAGCACAGATAAATTTAGATGCTGCCCTAATTCCTATCTATTGAAGGTAAGTAGGAATTACGTTATTAAAGGCAGAAGGACAATACCTCTCTTGTAATCTGAAGCTTACTCCCATGGGTTACTTCAACATAAAAAAAGAAGAAAATACTTTTAAATTAATGATTGGCGAATAAGAAAATCGTGAGCTGAATGAGAGTTTAAACGATTTTATTCTTCTAAATCTAATTTGTTTATTATTTTTGTTGCCTGGCACTTCCTATTAGTGATGAGAATAGAATTTAGTTTCTGTGCATTCCAAGAAAGATAAATTATGGGATGAAAACAGAATTTATGAGCTTTTACATAATAACTTAATCATTAATGGTAAGTCCTCTGCATGTTGCTAAAAAGTCCTTTGGAACTGGATACCATTTATTCTTGTAAAATGTTAACCTTAAATGTTTATATGTTTGTTAACTGAAAACACATTGCACACTAAAAGGCAAAATGGATCCCTGAATATTAAAGAGTTACAATTTTTGTCTTGATTTTGTTTCCCATGCATAGATAGCACATTTTATGAGGGTAAAAAATACATCTCTGAAAGCATTTTTTGTTATTCCATTAGCATCAGCAATCAAAACTCTTAATTAAAATTAGACATTCTCAATTACTTTCTAAATGAATCCTGGTGACTTCATTAATCTGATGTGATTAGGCAACGGCAATACTTAATATTTTGGAACAGACAAGCTGGATGATGGAAAGTGAAATAGAAAGTTGATCATCCCTGCTAACATTAACTAAAAAAAAAAAAAAAACCAAACAGCAAACATTTAAAATTCATAGCCATCTTTGGACTTTACATGCAATTCAATTTCATGAATTTAAAATGATCTTTTATTCTCAAGTTAATTTATATTTAATAGAAATGTAATTTTTCACTTTCCCTCTTCTCCCCAGTAACATTTGACAGTGGAATAATTTTGAATGATCTTTCTTTCTTTCCTTTCTTTCTTTCTTTCTTTCTTTCTTTCTTTCTTTCTTTCCTTCCTTCCTTCCTTCCTTCCTTCTTTCTTTCTTTTTTCTTTCTTTCTTTTATATTTTATCATATTTATATAGCTGCCCAGCTCACAAGAAAGTGGAAGTTTGAGACAGGGAAGCATTTCACCTTGAGAAATTGCTGAAAGAAAAAAAACACCTCTAGATTTGATTTGATTTGATTGAAATGAATTGCACTTAATCTGATTACTTCCAACATATTTTAAAGGTTTCCCCTTCTGTCACATAAATGTTGCAGCTGAGTCACAACTTTTGCGAGGGGGTTCCAGAAATCACACTTAAAGCTTGCGGGGGTGGGATTACACAAGGCCTCAGATTGTATACCTGTCTATAGGACTGCTGTCATATGCGTAGAGGATGACCTTGATGGAGAGAGGAAAGATCTGTTACTGAGACAGACAGATAAATATAGTTTAAGTCCATATGAAGAGAGAAGTTTATGGAAAATATCTCAGACAGGAATTTTTAAGAAGATAAAAGAGGGAGTAGGGAGTGCACATTCAGACTTGTACGATTCTGTTATATATTATACCAAGAGCACTATGTTTTATTATTGAACTTTGCCAACATCAAAAGACTGAAGTTTTCATAACATTGTTCCCCAAAGAACGCCATGGTTTGCAGTAACCACTTGAAGCATTCATGGCAGGGAGAGCAAATGCTATTCTTCAGATTTAGATGATGGATTTAAAAATAAATTTCTTTTTACAATGTTATCAAACCTGGGGAAAGAGGGACGGAAAATGCCCCCACATTCTAAGGTATATGCTGGAAAACATCTTAATATTATTACTGTTTCTCATATGTTAGTTACATATATGTTGTATATGACTCTTCCAATTTAAGACTGCAGTACAAAATGCTCATTTTCAAAATTATGTTGGATTAGCACATCTGGATATTAGATAGATTGTATGATGCCAAATCACATAGATCGTGGCCAAGAGCGTTCTGTTTGATCCTGAATTAAGACCTACGAAAACCACAGGACTAGGAGATCTAGCATATGCTTCAATAAGAGAACCTACACATAGAGGTAGTCCTTGACTTACGATCACAATTGAGGCACAAATTACTGTTGTTAAGTGAAACATTTGTTAAGTGAGTTTTGTCCCATTTTACGACCTTTCTTGCCACAGTTGTTAAGTGAATCATTGCAGTTGTTAAGATAGTAATACAGAGGGAGTCAAGCTATTCTCCAAAGCACCTAAAGGCAGGACAAGAAGCAACAGATGGAAACTAATCAAGGAGAGAAGCAACCTAGAACTAAGGAGAAACTTCCTGACAGTTAAGAACAATTAACCAATGGAACGACCTGCCTCCAGAAGTTGTGAATGCTCCAACACTGGAAGTTTTTAAGAAGAGGCTGGACAGCCATTATCCAGTCTGAAATGGCATAGGGTTTCCTGCCTAGGGGTTGGACTAGATGACCTCCAAGGTCCCTTCCAACTATTATTATTATTATTATTTAGACGTGAACCTCAGTGAATAATAATAATAATAATAGTTGTTATTGTTGTTGTTGTTGTTATTGTTATTATTTCTTCAGTGAATCTGGCTTCTCTATTGACCTTGCTTAACCGAAGATTGCAAAAGGTGATCACATGACCCCAGGAGATTGCAATGGTCATAAATATGAGTCAATTGCCAAGTATCTGACTTTTAATCACATGACCATGGGGATGCCACAGCAGTCATAATTGTAAAAAATGGTCATAAGTCACTTTTTTCAATGCCGTTGTAACTTTGAACATTCTCTAAACGAAATGTTGTAAATCAAGGACTACCTGTATCCATGCCAGACTTTATTCTATTTTGGATCTAGCATTTCAACATAATTCTTCCAAAGAATCTGTCATAAAATGAAAACATGTTCTCTTGTTTTATCTCGGGTCTGGACCACCTCTTCCTATGGATACTATCACCCCTCACTGTCAGTAGTCAGTAGTCCTCACCTTACAACCACAACTGAACCCAAAATTTCAGTTGCTAAGCAAAACAATGGTTAAGTGAGTTTTGCCCCATCTTATGACCTCTTTTGCTACAGTTCGTAAGTGAATCACAGCAGTTGTTCTAGAACCGTGATCCCCAACTGGTCGTAATTCAAGGACTACTCAACCGGTCGTAAGTTGAGGACTACTCAACTGGTGCAGCACCGTTTGCAGAAAGCGACTTTTGGCAGGCTCAGCAGAGCAGAGACAGCCTGGACAATTCCTATTGGTTTTTGAAAGCCAATAGAATTAGACTCTATTCAAGAGAGTCTATTCTACTGGCTTTCAAAAGCCAATAAAATAAAAGGGAGTAGCACAGCTAAGAAAAAGGGGAAAAAAATGGTGGACTGCATTGTTTGGCGACCCCCGTGAAATGGTCGTTCGACCCCAAATGGGGTCCCGACCCACAGGTTGAGAATCACTGTTCTAGAAGGAAGAATTGGAGCGGAGTTCAGAGTATAAACCTAATCATTAAATATAACAGGACTGTACTTAAAGGGAAGGTGTTCACTGTGCCAGGGCTTTTCAACCTTTTCACCCATTGTACCACTTTTAGGATATGGCAATATCTGAGTACCACCAGTCGCCTAGCAAGGTATCAAAAAAAAAAAAAGGAAAAAAGTGATAAAGTACAGGTAGTCCTTGACTTACAACAGTTCGCTTAGTGACTGTTCGAAGTTACAATGGCACTGAAAAAAGTGCCCCACAAGCCACAGCCGAGCAAGACACCTGCCTGCCCTACCCGGCGTCACTCTTCCTCCTGTCCGAGTTCATTGTTGTGAGCATTTCTGTTGAGGATTGGCAGCAGGGGTGGGGAGGTGTTTGTTTTTTATTCCCCCCATCTGCTTGGTTGTTGCAGCAGGTTTTGGTCACTTCACATGACCCTGGGACACTGTGACCATCATAAATATGAATCAGTTGCCAAGCATCTGAATGTAAATCACAAGACCCTGGAGACGCTGCAACATTCCAGCTGATTGGTGCTTCTTCAGGGCTCAGCAGAAGCATCAGGATCAGCGCTGAGTTCCAGCTGGAGCCTGGCACTGATCCTAGTGCTTCCACTGAGCCCTGACAGCCCCGAAGAAGCGCCGATCACCTGGAAAGCGGCACTGATCCTGGTGCTTCCGCTGAGCCCTGACAGCCCCAAAGAAGTGCCGATCATTTGGAAAGCGGCACTGATCCTGGCACTTCCGCTGAGCCCTGACAGCCCTGCCGCTCCAGCCATCTCTCACTCAGGCTTGTGCAATACTGCCACTGGGTCAGCTCATTCCCCTCCCCCGCTACCACTTTTCTAGGATGGTCACGTACCACCTGCCAGGTGCCAGTGTACCACAGGTAGTACCCATACCACTGGTTGAAAAGTCCTGCACTATGCTATCCATCTTAAACAAACTATGCTAATGAAGAATCTCTCTCTCTCTCTCCGTCCCTCCCTCCCCCCCCATATTGGGGGAAAGCACTGTTTGTTTACAGAGCAGAGAACATTAGAACTAATGTCATGTGTAAACACAGAAGCCTATCAACTAGTTCCTTAAGCCTGAGGACATCCTACCTACTTGAACTAAGCCTCAAAGCAGCAGAAAAGGAAAATCAGAGTATTTTTCGATTCTTACTTACAGGGGAAAATGGACTTAGATGATTGTCAGGCCGCTATTTGGTAGTTTGCTAGATTTATAGCACAGCTTTTCTGCAGGATTGTTTCTGTTTCCTTTCTAGTGCAAGGCAGTTGACATGAGAAAATTCTGTCCTCACAACAACTGGTGAAATACTGTAGATTAGTTGTGGAGAGACAGATTGGTCCAAATCACCTATGAACAAGGATTGACATGAAAACAGGGTCTCCCTAGCTCTAATCTAATTCTTTAACCACTATATCTGATCTAGGATGTCCTTTATCAAAGTGCAGTTTTAAAATAAGTTCCTAGCCTCGTCGATGTCTTCTCAATGTGCTTTTTTATTAATTATTTTTTTATTTTAAAAATATTTAATTATTTTGTTATTTTTACAAATAACGCAAGGCGGTGAACATGTCCAACATGCCTTCCTCCTTCTATTTTCCCCATCACAATTATCCCATGAGATGGGTTGGACAGAGAGAGAATGATGGGCCTAAAATCACCCAGCTAGCTTTCGTGGCTAAGGCAAGACATGAACTCAAGTCTCCTGCCTTCTAGCCCAGTGCCTTAACCACTAAACCAAACTAGCACTTTTTTATTCATCCAGAGGTTTTATCTGGAATAGGAAGTGTTTTTTTAATGCATCTGTACCCAACTTGTAATTGCCACCAACGTTTAGAACTATAGTGGGGCATAGCGGTAAACTTTAAGAAAATTAACATATTCAAACTATTTACAGCTAAACCTCCGCTGAGGCTCAGGTGCCTCATAAGGAATTCACACTGAGACTAAAGCTGGAAGATCAATCAATTTTCAGCCTACATCTGTTTGGCAAATGCATTTTCTGAATTTCTTATTTTTTATTCTTTCCAGCCCGACAGAATATTAGAAAGAAATTGTGCAAAGGGATTCAGTGTATATTGTTCATCTCTTAGGAAGCTGTGACACAAGAGGTGAACTGACTTTGTTTATTAAAGCCAGTGTGGTTTCTGTTTTGACCAGGAACAAAAAGGATGTTTTTATATTGAAAGAACATTCCATTATTTTGCACAACATGGGTAGGCTCAACTTCTGGTAAATATCAACTTCCTCACACTTGAGACCTTGACCGCCTGTCAGAAGGATAACCCCCCCCCCAAATAGGGGTCAAATCTGGCATGGCAAGAAAAGCCAAAAGGGAAAAGTGGAATTTGAACATGGGTTGGAACAGATAGGAGGCTGCAGAGAAATAAAATCTAATTCCCCCCCCCCATACATCCCAATGGGAGAGGCAGTTGGGCCACAGCTTGCAATGCTTCCAGCTGATTCATTCTCCCTCCTGAACATCTGACCCAGATCAGAGGATATGCAACTTGCTCTGTGCTTCCCAAAGAACACATTTATACAAACACACACAGATGTGATGCAAAATCAGGGCAGAAATACACAGAAAGATGCAACATAGCTTCACCCATACCCATAGACTCTCTTAAACGTACAGTATACCCCCACACAAAGAGGCAACATATATGTGCCAGTTCCAATTAGACATACAGAGACCAACCTACATTCAACACCTACCTTGATCAGTTCCTGGAGGGGAAGTACACAAACAATATGTTATATTTTCACCAGGAAAAATGTCATCTAACATCTCATGTGGCCATTGTTGATGAAGCAGTTGTAAAGAATTCTAGAAGCCATGCTCTGTGGGTTTCCCTGTCATATTTAAACCATACCAAAATATATTAAAATTGCATTTCTCCTTCTCCAGTATGTTGTTTTTTCCCCCAACATATTTTAAATCAGATTTCTTTTCATCACAATATTCTTCTGAAGACTGTTGCATTCTGGCCTGGCTAGAAAGGAAATATTCAAACTGCTCACTTAAAATAGTAGACCAAGTTAAATTCTCCAACAATCCCTTCAAAACCTGCCCCACAAATTCACCCAGTTATGGCCTTCATCCATTCCTGATGCCTGAAGTGCTACAATGGCATAATCTCAAACACTATCATCATGTGATAATATAATTTTCAGGAGGTGTAATATAATTGGGTGCCTTGAAAGGCTACATATCCAAACTCCACTATGTTTGGGCCACTTTGTGTAACAAAATAGAACCATATGTTGTAACTATCAGGGCTGGAAGCTGGATAGCTCCAGACTACACCCAACCTTTTCAGTAGTGCCATACATCCAATCCCAAGCCAGTGGCAGAATTAGACGATAGACCATTTTATTTATTTATCATATTTATATGGATTTCCATCTCACGTGAGCATGACTCTGAGCAGTGTACAACATTTAGTTAAAAAATAGATATAAATATATAAATATAAAAAGATCATTATTAAAAGCTACAGGTAATCCTTGACTCATAGCCATTTGTTTAGGGATCATTCAAAGTTACAATGGCATTGAAAGAAATGACAATGACCATTTTTTAACACAACTATTGCAGCATCTCTTTGGTCACATGATCAAAATTCGGACACTTGGCAACTGGCATGTACTTGTGATGGTTGCAGTGCCCTAGCGTCATGTGATCACCTTTTGCGACCTTCTGAAAAGCAAAGTCAATGGAAAAGCCAGATTCACTTTACAACAGTGGTTCTCAACCTGTGGGTCGGGACCCCATTTGGGGTCGAACGACCATCTCACGGGGGTCGCCAAACAACGCAGTCCGCCATTTTTTTCCCCCTTTTCCTTAGCTGTGCTACTTCCTTTTATTCTATTGGCTTTTGAAAGCCAATAGAATAGACTCTCTCGAATAGAGTCTAATTCTATTGGCTTTCAAAAGCCAATAGGAATTGTCCAGGCTGTCTCTGCCCTGCTGAGCCCGCCAAAAGTCCCATTCTGCAAACGGTGCTGCACCAGTTGAGTAGTCCTCGACTTACAACCGGTTGAGTAGTCCTTGACTTACGACCGGTTGGGGGTCGCAGCATTACAAAGGTTGAGAACCACTGCTTTACAACCATATTACTAACTTAATAACTGCAGTGATTCACTTAACAACTGTGGCAAGAAAGATCATGAAATGGGGCAAAACTCACTTAACAACTACCTTGTTTCGCAATGGGATTTTTGGTTGTGGTCAGTTGTGGTCATAAATCAAGGACTACCTGTATATAAAAAGTGCATTACTGGAGAAGATGGTGTTAGCCACAGTAAGGGTGCCATTGCAAAATTTCTCCAGTTATTTGAGACCCCAGGCCTGATGGCATGGAAAGATCTTGAGGGACTTGCAGAATGTTAAAAGGGGTGGAGATTCCATGAGGCAAGTGACACAGCAGAGAAGGCTGACCTCCTGGGATCTGCCAAAGGTAATTCCCTAATAGATGAGACCCACAGCATGCCGCCTCTGCCAGATCTTGGGACCTAACTCTATTCTAATTAGTGACCCCCATCAGGGCCGTTTCAAAGTTGACTTCTCGTAAAATAAAAGGATAACCCAGAAATGAAAAAAATGCTTCTCAAACTAGATTAATCTTTACATTTCTCATGCAACAAAAATGAAGAAAGCGTACTACAAAAATCTGTGTCACCAAAATACTCTAGAGATATTATACAATATATTTGCTATAAACCGTGCTATTCATGTAAAAGCAATGTTACAGAATGATTAGACTCCTACTCTGGGCAGCCCCCATAACTTTAAAACAGATAACAGAAGATGATATCTTCTGTTTTTGGAAGATAAATAACCCAAAGGTACCATTCCATCAATTTTATCCCTCCTGGAATTCATGTTTTATAAGAGGAGAGGAAAATCTGAAACATCAACCTTTTATCGTTCTCACCTCTCTGTTGTGTTTTTTCCACAGCAGGTGAAATACAGGCTGGATATTCCCCCATATCAAATTATGCTGAAGACACCAAGAAATAAATTTTAAAGTATAAAGCTTGTAAAGAAATAATCTTTCTCTGGGTGGTTTATTGAATTAAAAATGATGTTAAGCATCACATAAAGGTCAAGTTCTGGTCTAATGGAGATAACCATTTTGTGCTTTTGAAAACATGGACTAAAGATATAATCCTTCACTCTTTTCCTTGAGAGTGTGATGCATTGAAATCAATATCACACTTTTCCATGAGGACCCTGGATAAGAGAGAAGAGTGCAATCTGGCTCAGGGATTGCGGTAATTTATTTTCACGAGTGCTCTGCTGCTTTCTACATGGATTAGTTTGCTTCAGAAGAATAGATGATTTGAATCCCTCTGGAATGATTAACTTTCTTGGGAGTAGTCAACAAGGCTGGTGTGGAATTTTTCTGCTTTAAAAAGGTATTAGCTTTGAAACATTGATTAGCACTGCAGCATCCCATTGATCTAAACATAGCAGCAATTCATTGAAACTGCACAACCTGCCCCATGCAATAAAACTGTAAAAACATAAATTAAGGGGTGGTCAATACGTTCCTTCTTTGAAGGGTAACCTCGTCATAAGTATAGCAGCTCTGAAAAGGGGGCAACCACAAAAATATTCTTGAATAGCATTTAAAAAAAAATGGTATAATGAATGTTTATATGCTTATTTTTGTGTTCTAGAGTAAAGAAAGAGGGAGATTAGATTAGATTTTATATTGTATGTATAGATATTTAAAGAAAGTAATGTTTATATTATAATATGTGTTTAAATTTAAGGTATTTAGATTTGTTTAGGATTTATATGTGTTTTAAGTTTTTTTTTTATTTCTTATTTCTTTTGAAAAATTTTAATTAAGCCTGTACTCAGCTCTGGGAAGGTTGAGGGAGGGTATGGTAGGTTTGGGGAGAGGGGGGAGGGTATGGGAGGGTGGGGGGTTTGGGGAAGGAATTTGTTTTGTAAAATTCAAAGACTTTCAATAAAAAAAAAATTGGCAAGAATGATATGCCTCAGCAATTTTAGTGGTGTATGCACTCACTACAGTTGTATAATCCCAAAGCAGATTCAAAGGACTCGAAGAAGTAAGGGACAAAACAGAGCACAGAAACCAAGACCTTGGATTTGAGATGTGCCTACTCAGCACAAAATCTATGCTCACTCAGTTTGTGTATTTTGGCTATTGTGTGCTGTGAACTGTTATTGGCTACCTGCTGCACTTTCTGAGGTACGGTAGATAAATATATTGAGCGGAATCTTTCCAGATATCACACCTCACCTTTCGAATGTCCTATCTCTACCCACTACTTCTTCTTTCTCTTTATTAAAACTCTGTATTTTAATAAGTTGAAGTAACATTCCACCTGTTTTACACTCAGTACATTGATAATTTGTAATCCAGTTCTTTTAGTTATTTGCTTATACAGGTAGTTCTCAGCTTACAACAATTCATTTAGTTACAGGAGGCACTGAAAAATGGGACTGATAACCGTTTTTCACAGCTACAACCTTCGAAGCATCCCGGTGATCATGTGATCAAAATTCAGATGCTTGGCAACTGGTTCATACTTATGACCATTGCAGTGTCGGGGGTCACATGGTCCCCTTTTGCGACCTTCTGACGAGCAAGGTCAGTGGAGAAGCCAGATTCACCTAACAAACAGGTTACTAACTTATCAACTGCGATGATTCACTTAACAACTGTGGCAAGAAAGGTTGTAAAATGAGGCAAAACTCATTTAACAAATGTCTCACTTAACAACTGAACTTTTGGGCTCAGTTGTGGTTGTAAGTCAAGGACTACCAACAGGTTGGTATTTATATTATTTATTATTATATATCCCAATATATAATTTTTAGATTTGGTCAATTATTGTGCAAAACCAGAGTCCCTTGATAGTGAGATGGATGGCATACATCAATAAATAAATAAGACCAGCATTATTATCATCAGATTGCATCAGGCAAGAAGCTGAGATGGAGAGTTTTCCTTGAACCAAGGATTTCTAGATTCCTAGCTCAGTTACTTTTTTAGCCAATCAGAGCTGAAGAAGCTTCTTGGATGAAAAGCGAAACGTCTTCAAAGAAAAACAAGAAAGTCCAATTACCTCGTGAAAAAGCATCTTTGGGATAATTATGACCTGGATGACTGAGATATCTCCACAGACAGAAGATTCTTAGTTATGTCATGAAGAACCACAGAACCGGTTACATTTTTAAAAAAGAAATAACATTTTATTTTGATTATGCCTCTTTCCCTCAAGTAAGCAAGAGAAAGGGAAAGGAAAAAGGTGTATCCATTTGTCAAGTTCCAAAGATGCTTTTTTCAAATGGACTATTTTCAGAACTGAAAATTCTTTGGTTCTGAAGAAGAGTTCAGTTTCTTGGATGAGAAGCAAAATGTTTTCAAAAAAAAAAACCAAGAAAGTCCAGTTGCCTTTGGACAAAGCATCTTTGGGACAACCATGACATAGACACTGCATTGTCAAGGTTCTTCACAACCAACTGGCTTCAAGTAATTCTTTAGCCCATGATGTTAAATATACAGAACATAATTGGTGGTCAGACAGCTTCCATTATATGCATTAGATAAAATTTGGTATGATTTCCATCACATTCCATCCAAAACTGGAGCTCAAGAAGTATTGGTGTTAAGAAACTTAAAGATCAAAGAGGAGGCAGACTACTTAAATGTCTTAGTGGTCAAATTCAGTGGTCAAAATTGTGTCCAACAGTGATCACCATTCTATTTCTTCAAGAATAAAAAATTTGTTGTTGTTAATTGCGAAGTCGTGTCCGACCCATCGCGACCCCATGGACAACGTTCCTCCAGGCCTTCCTGTCCTCTACCATCTTCTGGAGTCCATTTAAATTCACACCTACTGCTTCAGTGACTCATATTTACACAATCAAAGCCAATTATCCTATAATTATGGCTACTACTATGACACACTTAAATCAATTGGTTTGCATAGCAACCATCTGTTATTATATTGTTTCTTCTTCCTTCACTAAACCCATCTAAATAATTATTTCTGCAATAAATTCTTCATCCATCCCCTTATCTTACAAACCCTATTAGCCATGTTCTTTTTTATTTCAAAAATACTACATAGTTTTCCTATGCTATGGTAAGAATTTCCAGGAATAAGAATTTGTAGGGATAACCATAATGGATACACCTAAGTAAATCTGCACTGGACTACAAAATGAAACTAATTTTCAAACAAAACATATAAAATTTTTAATTATGGATGAAGTAAACTGATAGAAAGGAATATCCTCAGCCTAGATAACTATTGCATATGTAATTAAAATATTCACTTCCATTTCTTGGTCATTTTCAACTTCACACATGGTTGAACTCTTCTTCAACTCTTCTATTTATTCCCTGGGCAAGATCCTTCTTACTTTCAAACAAGTATGAGCTGATGATATATGTAAAAAATCTGCAGGATGATGGGTGTGGCGTTGTTATTAAAAACTCACACTTTTGAATGTATAGATGACATAGTCTCTCTCACATACACACATAAGACAGGGGTGTCAAACTGCCGGCCCGCAGGCCAGATGCATCATAGCAAAACCACGCCCACCCCAGTGCCGGCAATGGCAAAAAAGTCGCAAAACATCATATCACGTCATGTCACGTTGCGAGTTTGACCCCCTGACATAAGGAGAGGGGCTTGGATTGTGACACCACACATGCTATCTTTCAGGTTTTGATTCTTTCCCTTATGAGTGCAGCTGTATGTGATTTTCCTTTCATACACACAGCCTGAAGCTACAGGTTTGTGTGTAGCCCAGAAACCTTTGGTGTTGTTTCCCAGAGCCTTTCCCAATTTTGCCATAAAACTATAATGTTATTACAAGAGGGCATTATTAAGAACATGTAAAATAGCCATGTTAACCACATTTAATTTGTTAAAATTAATTATTATATGTGCATTAATTCAAATCAACCTATATCATTCTTTTGGAGAGCAACTCCTAGCATCCAAAGACTATTATCCCAAAAAATATTCTTCAGTTCAATTCTACTAACTTAACAGGACAAGGAATAAGGAGGTCAAATTGACTCACCTTCCTTTTGCATTTGTAAGTTGATCCTTTAGTTTTTCAAAGTTTCAGAAAAGGGAGACTTCTTCATTTCCTACCAGCTTCATCATCATATTACAACCAATACATTCTCTGCACTCTTTACATTCAAAGATCTGTCACTATATAGGGCCTATATTTTCCTGTACAAACCAACTGCTTGATCAGATGGGTACAATGAATCAATCAACCAGCTCAGAGCTGTGTTTTTTTCAGTCTCTGCTTTGTAGTAGGATATTGAAAGACATTAAAATAGCAAGACTTTCTGTTCTATATAATTTCCAGTCTTATTCTCCTTTTTATGCAAGAGTTATAATTGTTTCTGAGGAAGCTATTATCCTTTGCTCGTCAATCTTACTAAGACTCATTAGCTAATTCTGTTTGCTCTTTGCATGTGCCATTGAATCACATTTCTTTCTTCTGGATGGTTGTTGCTGTTATTGTTTTGTACTCTTCTTATTTATTAACAGCAGTTGTCTTCAGAAACTGTCTTCAGATTTTCATTTCTAACTCTTTGATTTTTCCAGGCTTGCAAAGAGGTCATTGAAGTATCTGATTTCTATTTATGATTTAACAACAGTAGGAATTGATTGGACCATGATGGTTGAAGATGCATTGTTTCCTCCATATGGATCTCATTTTCATCCCTACACACTGACATTATCCTTTGATAATGAGTTTTGAAATAAAAAGTGGGGAAACCAAACTTTGCATTCAAATTTCTGCTATTTGAAACATAATCACCATCACAAAACATCATATGTTTTTGTGATAGAACAGCAGGGTTCAGGCTTATGCTACAATTGCCACAAATTCTTATGTCAACAAGCTATTGGTAGCCAACAGCACTTGGAGGAAAGGGATAAGAGTCAAAAAGATGGCAGGGTTATAACAAAAATGCATGTGGATAGATTACGGGAGTCAATTGTGATGTACCTAGTTTACAGTTTCACTACAACTTTTATCTGTCTGTCAATTATAATGGTGGAAAATTGACTTACCAGCTTTCAGCAGTTATGGTCATAGGGACTCCAGGGGCTTCAAAACTTGGGGACCATCATTTCCCCATCACTGGATTAGACTGAAACAAAAGCTTGGTATGAATCAAGATGGATTTAGCCAACATTCTGTTTCCAGGTGAGACCTATGAGATGCTTCTGGAAAGGTGCAAAGCAAAGATGACATTAAATCCAGCTCCGTATTATTTGTTCTCCAACCTCTGGTACAATGAACACTTTTATCTGCAGTCTTGTTTTCTGTGATTCTGCCTTACTAGCTTACTAGCTGCCAATATTGATCAGAATTTGTAATATACTGTAACCAGTTCTAAACATACACAGACTTTGGCACATGTTATTTTCTACATGTATGTAAAATGTAGTATGTATCGAACCTTATCACTGAAGTTTGCCAGGAATCACAGTGATTTGCAACATTCTGTTTTTATACGGTTATGCTCTTCTCCATAGTAAAAAATGAGGAAACTCTTCTAAGGAAAGTAGCAAATGTTCACACCAATTGTTGCCCTGACCTTTTGATTTTTCAGTCATTTTCCAGGGATCAAGAACTTAACCTCTGAATTTCCACAGGCTCCTGGTCTCATTATCCATGTTTTTTATAACTTGGAATTGTACTCTGAACTATAACCCTTGCAAATAATAAGGTATATCTTATGTACACTTATGTAATGTAAATGTCCAATCAGGAAAGAATATGGAACCTGTAGCCCTCTATCTAGAGTTACACTGAATTATACAATTTACTGGTCCCAATATCATGACCAATGGTCCGGGAAAGGTGAGTTATAATCAAACAACTTCTAGAGAGTTATAAAATGTCCATCCTGTATTTAGATGCTATTGCAATTAGTCTGTTTCAAACTGTTTTGGAGAGGTAGGGCAGTCAGAATAAGGCCATGTAGAAATGAAAGATTATTCATTCTTGAAGATTACTTCAAGAGCAATGCTGGCTCAGGAATTCTGGGAGTTGAAGTCCACGGGTCATAAAATGGTCATAGTTCCCCAGCCATGTTTTAGATTATACCAAGACTCTGAATGTTTTCTGTATTCATTTTCTCTCTTGGGCTTTTTTAAAGAAGATTTTGGAATGCTAACACATGTCCTATACAATTGAGTGGACATTTTACTTCTACTCATTGTGTGATGCAGTATCTTTTCATTTTCTTGAAGAAGAATTAGCCAGAATATATAAGCAGGATATATGGATCTTTTCAAACATCATACACCGTCTTCAAGTTGAATGGATATTGTTACATATAGAGTTTGCTGAGATATAGATGCCATCTGATTCTCAGGCACCTATTTCCTCCACCATCTTCCCTTTTGTCCAATGGCAACCTGTGGTTCTAACTTCAGCACTTATTTTTTCTGCCATCTGAGAAAGGATTCATGAATCAATTCCCAGTCCAGCCTTGAAAACAATTAAACTGAAGAAGGGGTGTGTTAGGTTACATCAAGTTGGAAGACAGCTTTTTGCTATTTCTAAACAATCAGGTTTAACAACTACTAGTATCAATTAAGAATTGGTGATGAAATCTAGATTACTTACATGGATGTACAAAAGATTGCCTCCAAACCTCCTTCAACACTTGTTGTTGTGAGTTTATTATGTAATAGGGCAGGGGAAGCTACTAAACAGATGAGCTATAACTGTATAAATTAATCAATTAATTTTCAATTCAGTATCAATGACAAGTAGTTCTTGTCCTTCAAGTCCTAGCCTGACCACTTTTCATAATATAGCCCTAACTGCAATCCTGATTTAAAAAAAAAAACCTGTTACACACATTGACTTAAAATGTATGCAGTTTTTATGTTAAGTTTTTAAATCTACATTATAAAGGATGTGAATGATGCAAGAATATATTGACCACTTGTGTGTAAAACAGCTTGATCCTTTCCCAGAATATTTCAGTTTTTTCCAGAGCATTCCTTTTTAAATACAAAACAAAACAATTTGAGAATGCTGCCATCAGTATATTCCAATGGGAAAAAAAAGTGGTCTGGAATATTCAGTAAATGACCCTTGTGGTTTGTAAATCCGTAATATTCACAAGCAAAAGTTAATACACATGATGGGGAAAAGCTGCAAACAGTAATATAAAGATCTAGAATTAACAATAAAATGTTATCATGGCAATAGTAAAAAAAAAATACTATCACTATGAAGATGAATACCTTTTTTACCTGGAACACAGCATTTAATCTTAGCCATATCCAATAAAATGGATGTATATTATTTATCTGAACAGCCTAGTGAGCATGGCATTTTGAGATGCATTATATTACTGACAGCATCTTTTGAAATAAATTTATTGTGTAGACACCTTTGGAATATTATTCTGATTGCCTGATCTCAATATAGCGTTCTAACTAGAAAATGTGAAGAATAACAAACAGAATGAACAAAACATGATATCCTTTCCCCTAAGAAAGGATTGATAGAAGGCAAGCATTTGTAGCCTTCTGAATAGAATAATTGATTTTGGATTTGTTTCAATGAATAAATGTAACAGTACTATTATCAATATTACCTTTGAATAAGGGGATTTATTCAAATTGATCATACATCAGCTCCGCTGTCTAGTGTAAGGACAACTAGAATGCTTTCTTGATTCTACCAGAATAGGTTTATACGCAATAAACAGGGCTGTCCAACCTTGGCAACTTTAAGACTTAAGAACTTCAACTCCCAGAATTCCCCAGCCAGCCATACTGGAGGACCTTGTAATAAACTTTCATATTCAACTTTCTGTTCATACTGTGGGTGTTACTTATATAAATGTTCTTTCTAGCCATCTTCATAATCAACTGCTAATCGCATGAAAAAAAATTGTAAAGCGTGAATAACTCCAAGATAAGGATGCTTCCATATTGAAAGTTACTGTCTTGTCTGAAAGAACTAATTTGTTTAAGCAAATATTCAAAATATTAACAAAACCTAAGGGAAAGTGCTAGATGGATCAGAAGGCACAATCCTTTTCAACCTCTTGTTATGAAATAAAAAAACCAAAATTAAAACCACAATTGTGATATGTTTTATTTATTATAGTCTTTCACATTTCAGGATCTGCCAAGAACTGTGAGAAATAAGAGGAGTCAAGAGATAACCAGCTTGGAGATATTTTCCTTAAGAACATGGGATGCTTGGAAGACCCCAAAGCATTTCAGCCTGGCCTCACATTATTCTGAGAATTTCAAATCAACTTTCCTTCCAGTGTCAGCAAGTCAAAAATGCTGTGCTATTCTTTTGAGTAAATTATCAATCATTGGTGGCAATGTTTGGGAAAGGTTTTTAAATGTAATGAGATATTGGAAAGATCAAAATTTTAGCAAGACCTATGGATTATTTTGGTTTGTTCAGCTAAAAACTCATCTTGTCCTTTTGAAGAGATGAAAAAATGGTTCCTTCTAAATCAAATGATTGCAAGTAATTTGGGCCTGGTTCATACTGATTATTATTAGAAAACCTAATGTAACATTGAATGTTTTTTCACGAGTATATTTTAACCTGCAGCAATAATCATACAGATTTCAAGTACTGGGGAAAAAATCAAAATACAAGTAGATATAGAAAAAATTAAAAGTTTAAAAGTATAAGATAACTGTAAATAAAGTTTTAGCTCATAGGTTCATCTTGTGATTATTTTGGAAGAAAAAGTGATCCAGATAATTATCCTGCATACAGAGTCATTTGTTCTATTGCAAAGGGAAACAAAATAATTTTGCAAGGCTCTGCTAAACAAACACAAAACAGAATCTTTATTTTATTTTATTTTATTTTATTTTTAACCAACAAAACAAAACAAAGCAAAGCATAACACACATACACACACAGTATATACTCCTCCCCCTTTTTTAACAGCGATTACGTTATGGTAATCTTCTATTATTTACATTTCCCCCCTTATTCTTCTTTAGAATATTTGTCCTTATTGCCTCGTTGTTTCTTATTTACATTTTTCTTCCTTCATATTCTACTTCTTACTAAGAATAATTCATATTATTATTATTATACAATATTATGCACATATTTTCACTTTTGACCTTTCCATATTTATTCTCCTCTATTATTTCTAGTCTCCAACCAGTCATACCACTTGTTCCATGTTATATAGTATTCTGTGTCTTCCTTTTCTTTTATCTGTTTTGTTAATTTGTCCATCTCAGCATAGTCCAGGATTTTTCTTATCACTTCTTCCTCTGATGATATATTCTCATTTTTCCAGCACCATGCATATGCTATTCTTGCCGCCGTTATTATATGTAAAATTAAGTACCATATTTCTTTACTATATTTTCTGTTTAAAATACCCAGCAAAAAGATCTCTGGTTTCCAGTCTACGGGTTGGTCTATTATTTCTTCGATCCATCTTCTTATTGTAGTCCAGTATTTTTTCGCAACTGGCATGTCCACCATAAATGACAATATGTTCCATGTACTTTTTTAAATTTCCAGCATGTTGGTGAATTGTTCTGGAACATCTTGGCAAGCTTTGCTGGTGGAAGTTGCCATCCAAAACAGAATCTTTGGTTAGGTTTGCAGCATGCATTTTAGCAATACAAAAATCTTCAGTAATTCTACATTTCTATAATTATTGATGTTATTGTATGGGTGTAATGGACTGTAAAAGTAATTTTGAAGAACAGAGGATGAACTAAAACCAAGATAATAGTGAGACAGAAGAAATTTTAGTCCGAGGCAGAACTGCAGTTTGAGAAAACATTTCAGGCTTGACCTTGAAAATAGAGGAAGGTGAGGGAGCCTCATTCAGACATGCAAGACCTTATTACAAAAGTATCACTAGCATTCATAGTTCTGGTTTCTTAGCCTGGTCTACCTTGAAGGGCTGACAATGTGGAACACTGTAAGTTTTAGCAGCTTTAGAAATGAATTTTCTTTATTGATTTATTTTATTAAATTGCTTGACCACCACAACTGTGTGACTCTTGGTGGTGCACAAAACTAATTACAAACATTAATATAAAATATCCATAGTACAGTGATTACAACATAATACAAAAATTAAACCCAACCGCCTAATTGAAGCAATACATACATTCCTCTGGCACTCTCTCAACTAATTAAAAAACCTCTCCAGAAGAGATTATTTTAATTTGTTTCCACAAGGCAACAATGCCAAGCTATTCTACTGTTTCATAATATGATGATCATTACAGAAAACATCTTCTCCTTACCTCAATTGCTGCAATTTCACACCAGTGGAGATCTACAAACATTTATTGCCAGGATGCTCACAGCAGATGGATAGATTCTAGATCAGGATTTCCCAAACTGTGAGGTGTAGGTCCCTTGACGATGTACAGAGAATGTACATGCATTTCAGGTATCAACAGCTGAAACTTGGGTGTTGACAAGTCCTTCAAGGTGTGGCGTAGGGTTGTTGTTTTTTTTAATCCTCTCCTACAGACATCTTCAAAACAAAATGAATCCATTATCACCTTTAATTCATTTATTTATTATTTATTTATAAAATTTATAGGATGCCCATCTTACTTCATGGTAGCTCTGGGTGTCTTACAATCATAAAAGATAGAAACTATGTAAACTAAAAACATAAATAAGTTAATGCAAAACACCAGCCTTCGTCTTCCCTCAGAATGCTTGCCCTGCCCAACCCTGGATTGCCACCTCCATATCAGACACATCCTCCTGAAACTCTTAGAGCTAATTTTGGTTAAGTGCAATCTATGAAGCAAACAAAGTCCACCTTTTTCCTGAATTAAAGCCATGTTTAAGTATTTAGTCAAGCATAAGTCATCATAGGTATGATATCAACTTGCATCTATGGGAAAGTCTGTTCCACCTAAGGGAGAGATGCACACGTATTTTTTCTTTCACAACAAATTTACAACTGTTGATTCCTTAGACAGCCTTCTTGAAGAGAAGCTATAAAGTGCCAGATTATAAACTATGAGTTACAAAATAAATGATTATATATATTATATATATTCATTGGACCAATAGAGACAACAATGAAGATAGAGACAGATGTGGGGTCCTTGGTGCTCTCGGAGCTTGTTGGTTTTCTTGCAGACATTTCATTACCAAGCCAGGTAACATCATCAGTTAAGCCCTGACCTAAAAATATTCTCTTCTATCAACAGAGATAGATTTATATACTTTCCCACAGGAGTTCAAGAGTGTTGTGTCCGGAGCCTGCAAAAGCAGGCTCAGGACGTTGCATTGGTCCTGGGCATTCCAAAAGCTGCCCGGGACTAGACAGAGCAGCGCCAGACTTGTGCATATGCACAAGGCGCAAAAATGCTCTGTTCCTATTGGTTGACACTGTCCGGGCTTCTGGTCATTTAAAAAGGCCTGTGTGCCTTTTGCTTTTGCTTGGTTGTTGTAGAAGGAGAATAAAGTGCTTGTTCATCATCGCCATGTATCTTCATCATTCACACATGAACGAAGTATTTAACAAAGAGGGTCTCAATTGCACTCCTTCCTCTTGTTTTTCTACATAACAACTCTGTAGGATAGATCTCATTAACTATCTACTGAGTTATTTGCAAGTAGGCTGTCTCTTATGCCTGCTACAATGTGCCTTCTTGTAGGACAAAGTAAACTTTTCAAACCAAAATTCCATGTATGTGCATATGCTTTGTCTGGAGTACAGCTAAGAGAACTGAGAGAGAGAGTGATTCAAAGACATTCAGTGAGCATTCATGGTTACAAGTGGAGTAGAACCTGGGTCCATCACCTTACTCACTATATCACTCCGATTCCCTCATGCTGCAAAACTCAAAACAGATGACTTATCCTGCTATGGCTGTGTAGTTTTTTTTTTCTTTTATGCCTCATTGCATGCTAATTTATGAAATAAAATCAATATGAATGCATTTGCTGCCCATAACTAAGATCTTTCTCCAGTAGAGCAATCTTGCATTGCAGGAAAATATATTGCTTCTTTTACTCTGACCGGCCATGTAATGGATTGGTCACATGCAAAGCCATTGAAGCATGCTCATATCTGAAGGCTGAAGTCATCTGAAAGTTGAGCCAGCAGTGAAGTTATATGGTTTGGTTGTTTCCCCAATATTTGTTTGACAGTAAACTGTTTAGTTTTACTCTTTCATATAATTCCAGTTATCACTTCATTGTATCGAGTAAACCTGATATATAAAAGCTGACATGGTTTATCAGAGCCCTGCAATAATTCAAAGAAAAGCAACTGCAGTCCAATGAAGGCTTGGGAGCATTACTTTGAAGACTTCCAGGCCTTTCCCTGGCACCAGCAGAAGCATCCATCAGGAGCTAGTTTTAAAAGTCAAGATGGCAGTTCATCTTTCCCTGTTTTATCCCACTGTCACACCATTAAGTTTAATTGCAATGTATTGAATGGTTATTGGAGGTACTATAAAGGGGTGGTGTTGATGCACCGAAAGAATACCAGAGATTATTCTTTGGTTTTATATGCATCTCCAATTAGAAGAGCTAATTAACTTTCAGCAGTATTTTCTACCTTCAACAGTCATGATCAAACTTAAATCACAAATATTTTGAAGGATTGCATGGCAATTTTATATGGCTTGTAGTCTATCCACTTCTGATGAACAGCCATTTTTTGGTTACCCTTGAGAGTTTGTGTATAATTTAGCTTAAAATAAGGGGATCTGGAAGAGTTGTGATTGTGGGAGCCTTAGGGAATAGTTGTTTTCAAAGCTGGTGTGGTTAATTATTGAGATTGATCCTAATTTCTACCTCAGTACAGTATTCACCCTTAATGCTGGTCACCAGATCTTAGGTGATCATGGGCTTCAATCACTGCAAATGAATGCCAAGTTGGTATGCAGTAAGACCCTAATTCCACAGAGGAGGGAGGCTTATTCATAAAGACTGATCCATCTTCCAACTTTCTGTATTCTTCCCTAGTTCTACGTAACCAGATCCTTAGAGGCCCTAGTCTCCAACTGTTGCTGTTATTATGCTAGTTTGATGTCTTCACCTTGGATGAGGCAACTGACTAGGCATGTATAATTGAAACTAGGTGATCCAGAGAGGGGCTGTTCTTGGAATCTGCTTGCTTATGGTGAATTTGGAGCTGAAGTGAGAGATGGAGTTAAAAGAGTGATTTGCTTGGAATTGCTGGGAGGGAGGAAGCAATGGAAAGCAGACCCTGCCTAAATCTTAGAGTGCTTATCTAGTGTTTATGTAGTGAATGTAATTGTAGTTTGGTGAGATTCTTGTAAATAGGTGAGTGGCAATAAACATAGTTCTCTGTTCAAGTCTCAGTATTGTTGTGGTTCCTTGTTCCTGACACTGCCTGGGTTTCAAATTTGGCATGCCCCACCACTCCAAAGCAATAGTGGGTTAGGGTGAGAGTTGTCATCCTAAAAGTTTTGACAGTTCCTGATAACTGGATGTTAGCACCTCAGGTTGAAGTTTGGCACTAGGGGACATCTGTGGTTTTTTGCTGATGTGCTGGCCTCCTTGCCTGAACTGCTGGATTCCATCATGAGGTAGGCAATGGAGTCACCTAGGATTATAATCCTTGAGGACTTCAACCTGTATCTGGAAAACATAAGAGTCTGGTACATGATGACCTGGACCTGACCCAAATCATCCAAACTGAACTCATACCAAGTGTTGGATATTAGATTTCATTAGATTTTTGTCTCAGGGCAGGTGCAACATGATCTGCAGGATGAGAACATTACTATCAGTATTTTCTCATGATTAGATTACTCTTGTCCCAGTACTTGGAAACTTTGGGGAAGAACAGATACAGGCTTAATCCTAACAAGACTAATAAGTGTTGGGCCTACCTGAGTCTGGAGACTTCTACCTTTAATTTTGGTGGAGTTGCACTTCCCCATTCAGGATTGGTATACAATCTTGGGCATCCTCCTGGACTCTCAGCTCTTGCTTGAAGATTAGGTAGAAAATATTACTAGGAGAGCCTTTGCACAGATCCATCTCATATGCCAGTTGTGCCAGCTCCTGGATCAAGAGCCCCTGTTTGTGCTTTGCAAACTATTTCAACATTCTTGGCATGCAGCTGCCCTTGAAGACCACTCAGAAATGGTAGCTAGTCCAGTAAGTTCAGCAAGGCAGTGCTGGGCATACATCACTACATGAAGTAACAACCCTTCTCTGTGATCTCTATTAGCTACTGGCAGGTTTTTAGATGCCATGCACGTTGCTGGGCATACCTACAAGGTCATACATTGCCACAGGAGCTATTTTTTTGAGGGATTCTCTTCCTCCTGTGATTTCTGCCTACCCTGTGTAATCAGCCAGGGTAGATTTGTTTTCAGACCTTTCCATGAAGCACTCCCTAACACTGATGGGGTCAAAAAATCAGGCATTCTGTGTCACAGTGCCTGTCCCCTGAAATTATTTTGATTCAAAATGTCCCCATCCTAAAAAGATCTTTCCCCAAGCTTTGGCTACATTAAAGAAGTGAGTGGCTCTGCTGAGGATGTGATTGTGTTTTTTGCTGGCAGGCTGGTTTTTATTCTTCTACACCCCCCCCCCAGAGCCATAAATAAATGCATCTTCATTGCTAAATACTTTGCTCTAAATTCAAATAACTATAGATAAATAGCAAACTGTTAAGCTGAAAGGAATTTTAGGTAACATTTGATTTATTCATCTAAATCACGAACTCACATCCATCTGAATAAAAAAAGGACGGTTTCTTTCTGCCTTGACTTAAAAAGAAGTAACCTATAAGAGAAAAGAGATAAAATAGTGGCATTGTCTATTCCTCATTCTCAGTACAGATGCAATGAATTAATCATGAAAGACAGTTTTTAAGATTTGTTTTTGTTTTTTTAGTGAAACTGGACTATTTTTAATTATCCACTTTTCACTCACCTCATAGACAATAAGTTTCAAAGTTGCAATTAGGGCTGTGAAAATGGAAGATTAAATTTCAATGTATAACAAACAGATAGGTTTTTTTTTTTTAAGAGCAAGCACAAGATGGAGTGGCATGTTTAAAAATAATAGGATGTTTTGTTTTGTTTTGTTTTGCATAAGATAAATTCTTGCCCCAATAGTAGATTATGGGAAATGAAGGAGAAGAAGGAAGGTTAAAAAGCCAAAAGCACAATATTAGTTTCTAACACAACGCGAAGACTGAAACAGAACTTCTCTTCCTCGTTGCATTTTGCATTTTTGCATTTTGCATTTTTGTATTTTGAAGTTATAACTAACTTCAAACTACCATCAAGCCATTACCATCCTAGCAAGCACTATCATCCTAGCACAAAGCATCAGGATAAAATGAAAATAATTTGATGTCATTTTTCATTTTCAAGTGATACAGTAATATGCTAATGGGGTGGACTTTTTTGAGCAGCATATGCT